>NC_139605.1:32361907-33588669 GCF_964270895.1 Podarcis filfolensis | reverse complement strand
AAACCCTTAAATGAGAAGCAGCTGTAGGAGCTTATCCTCCTTCACCTAACATCAGGGGTCAGCAACCTTTTTCAGCCATGGGCCGGTCCACCATCCCTCAGACCTTGTGGGGGACCGGACTATATTTTGGAAAAAAAATATGAAGGAATTCCTATGCCCCATAAATAACCCAGAGATGCATTTTAAATAAAAGGACACATTCCACTCATGTAAAAACACGCTGATTCCCGGGCCATCCGTGGGCTGGATTGAGAAGGCGATTGGGCCGCATCCGGCCCACAGGCCTTAGGTTGCCTACCCCTGATCTAGCTCATTCTGGTATATCTATCCTCTTTTCAGATCATACTGGAAGTTTTAAACAAAATAGTTTTCTTCTGGTCCAAAGTGTATAAAAATGTTAAATAGCTTGCCTACAACTCCAAGGCCCATTCACTCCAATACTACCACCTTTTAACAACAGGATTGCAAGGTACAAGCTGTTAAAGAAAGAGTTCCATTCCCCAAAAATGTAATTCTGAAAGCATTTCCCTGCTGTTTTGCTATACTGTTGTTAAGTAAAGGGGGACTTTTCTTGGCCAACTATTTACATATTATCAAAGATTTAGCAAAGTAAAGTTACTGTAATAGTTAAGCATATATATATATTGCTGAAACAACAAATCTCAAAAGAGAATTTAGTCATTATAGATTAGAAATTAATGAATGCTAGGGTTTTAGTTATTTGTGATAGGAAAGGAGAATGCAAGCTGCAAAGGCTTAGTAAAGAGAAAACCTGTTAACATGAGAAAAGGTGTTGAGGGGCCACTGAGGAGAGGAATCCTTCAGCCTGGGGGATAAGATGTTACCAAGGTGACGGGGTGTGTGTTTGAGGGGACAGGAAAAGGGAGTTTTCAAGCAAGGGTAGCTTGGAGGAAGAAGCAGGAAGAGGGGCAGGGAGCGAGAGAGAAGCAGTAGGATGCCTGTGTTGCTGCCTCTTGAACAGGCCATGCATTTGGTAATCACTATGCAAAGTGCTTTCAAGCCCTGTGATTTGTGTTTGGAAACCCTTCGGCCGAGCCCCACCCTTAATTGCCTGCCCTGGGGGTAAGGGGAGGTAGATATGTAGAGGATATGGCTTGGCAAGAAGAGCCTTGTGGGTCAAAGGCCATGCAAGCCATATTTGGCTTATGGGGGCAGTTTCCCCATCCTTGCTGTATGACAAGCATAAACGGTTTAGGTGAAAATGATTTGGATTTTTGGGGTGAGTGCGTAAGCGAGTTGGGGAGCATGCCATATAAAAACTGAGCAGTCTTCACTGTTCTTAAAACCATTTAAAAGCCCCCACATCCTAGCTAGCAGGAACATTAGGCCAAACACAAGGATTTAAAAACACTTTAAGGCTAATTAAGATTCCTTGGCCACATTGTACAGTTAAAAAAGTGTAAAGGTAAAGGTAAAGGTACCGCTGCCCGTACGGGCCAGTCTTGACAGACTCTGGGGTTGTGCGCTCATCTCACTCTATAGGCCGGGAGCCAGCGCTGTCCGCAGACACTTCTGGGTCACGTGGCCAGCGTGACGATGCTGCTCTGGCGAGCCAGAGCCACACACGGAAATGCCGTTTACCTTCCCGCTAGTAAGCGGTCCCTATTTATCTACTTGCACCCGGGGGTGCTTTCGAACTGCTAGGTTGGCAGGCGCTGGGACCGAGCAACGGGAGCGCACCCCGCCGCGGGGATTCGAACCACCGACCAGCGATCGGCAAGCCCTAGGCGCTGAGGTTTAACCCACAGCGCCACCCGCTGTGTACCCGCCCCCAATTTAATTGGTTCCTCCAGGTCAAGAGCTCAAGAAATGTTACCTCTGGTTTTGCAGGTAACAAATGGACCTGTGAAATTGGAGAATAATGTTTGGCCCACCTTTAGTTTGAACCAGTGTGGCCCAATCTGATGGCCTTTACATGTTTTGGACAGCAGCCCCAGTTAACCCAGCCAAGTTGTAGTCCAAAAAAATATATGGAGGGGACTTTGGTAGTGAGAGAAGGCTGGTTTAAACTATGGTTCCTTGGAATATGCTAGCTTCAGAAATGACAAACTTATTTCTGCTTGTTTCAAAGAACCATAGTTTAAACTAAGCACAGTTTATCCTTTCTGGGCATAATGCTACTTATTTCCTCTTCTGGGATGCATCAGAAAAGAGGGAATGGGAGCACTGAAGCTTGAGACAGAAGCAGTCTTGTTAGTGTAGCACTGAAATATGGTTTCAGTCATTAAAATATATTTCATATTTTCAAAGAATGTACCAGTGCATTTTGGGGGGACTTGACTATACAGGTACAAAATAATTACAAGTCCACTTCATTACTCTTCAGTTTAAGTGACCATTAAAATGAGAACAGAACATTTTCAAGGAGACATAACCTGAATAGTACACCTGGAGCTATTCTTATCCCTATTTGTGGCTTAGGGCAGTTTCCTTAAAGTACTTTTAGTCAGCAAAATTACAAGTTTAACTGTGTCCCAAAATTTCAGCATTCCTATTTCCAATGCATATTTTTCCCTAAACAAATTCTAAAGTGACATGCAAAGCGTAAAAACAGATTAAAAGCAAATATGCAAAAACATGAATTGAAAAATTTCACTCACACACGCACATACATACTTTGTCTTTGGGGTCTAATATAGTATGCTGTTCCCCAGATTATTTATTTGTACATGCTTGTATCCAACAATACTGATCTGCTTGCGCAATGAAGCTTCTCACTCCTCTCCTCTGCAGCCCCACACCCATCAAAATGTGTTCCAGCAACTTGGGAGACATTCCAGAGCAAATTTTGGAGAGGAAAGTCCTTATGTGACAAAACTCTGTTCACACAGAGTTGCACATGTGTGTGTGTTACTTCCCTCTTCCCTCCATGCAGGGAGGAACTTAAAACGAAAACCTTCCCTGAGTCGGTAACAAGTCAAGGCAATGCTGGCAAGGTTAGTTACATTAGTGGACTGACCCCTCTCCTCCAACAGCAATATACAGCAGGGGTAGGCAACCTAAGGCCCATGGGCCACAAGCAGCCGACGGGGGTCATTTATCCGGCCCATGAGTGGCCCCCGAACCAAACCGCCCGCTTGGTGAGTCCTCGCGCACTGCACTAAACCAGCACAGTGCGGCACGGGGACTTGCTTCCACGGCACTGGAAATCGCGTCTGTGCAGACACAGACACTGGAAATCGGGGGGGCACTCACACACACACGCAATACAGCCCACAGAGGGATCTCCGCTGGAGTGAACCGGCCCAGGTGAGGTACGCCTTGCTGACCCCTGATCTACAGCTTCTATGTAGGAGAGGAGAGGAGAGGAGGAAGAGGAGAGGAGAGGAGACGAGAGGAGAGGCATGAAACACTTGGCTGAAAACACTCAATGTTATGACTAGCCTTGAAATGCTTCTCTTTCCCTCTTTCTCGTTCCACACCCTACTGGAGCTGCTGCCCTTTCTTCTGGCAAGACACCCAACAGTTATAAAACAGTGGCCATGGGAAAAACTTCATTTGTTGAATGTGTGCCTGGCATGCAGCTGAAAAGGCAAAGGCTCAAAAATACTCCCTTTATCCTATCAGTTGTCTTTGATAATAAATGCAAATTTGCTTATGATGTACGCATGAAAATATATGCGGGGATGGGGGAGCTCCCTTTAAATACAATCACTTAAGCATAATGAGCCGCTTAGTAATCTGGACCAAAGTCTTTTATAGACGAGCAAATTCTCCAGCACAGGGCTGGTTATAAAATATTCCCTCTTTCTTTCTGCATGCAAACCCCCACCACCACCTCTCTTGCTTTTACAGCACTATTATAGCTTTGGGCACAGTTCCCTGTATGCTTCCTTGAAGCTGTATTAGCATTTTAATGTTGCTGCTTTTTTCTTTTTTAAAAAAAGAAATGCTTTAGCAACCACACAGACTGCAATATCTGCCAGCATAGTCTGGGATACTGACAGCCAGAGTCTGGGCTGAACTAACAGTAAACAGCTCCACCACATTTTATTGGCAATTACTGCTGAAGGTCACACATCAGCAGCAAGCCTAAATTCCAGGAAGAAAAAAAAAAGATGCCTGTTATGTAACTGCTGCTTGGCTGTTGGCAGGTGCCCAACTGAGCAGTTCACTGCAATGTAGGAGGGAGAGAGAGAGAGAGAGAGAGAGAGAGAGAAGGCAAGTAGGACATCTCTCTGTTCCATTCAGCATCACCAGAATGCCCCCTTCAGGCAAAGTTTAATAGTTTCAGAAGAGAGATCAGTTCTTCTAAACGCTATCTCACTCCAGTGTTCCATTTAATTCCTTCTGTTTTACAACTTTCTTTATCAAGGCCATTAAGATTTTCAATTACTCTTCCTCCTCCTTTTTTAAAAAAAGAGACAAGGCTTATTTAATATATCCAGTTGCTATTGAAGGAACAACACACCTCCAAGATCAATAAAAGGTAAAGGGACCCCTGACCATTAGGTCCAGTCGTGGCCGACTCTGGGGTTGCGGCGCTCATCTCGCTTTATTGGCCGAGGGAGCCGGCGTACAGCTTCCGGGTCATGTGGCCAGCATGACTAAGCTGCTTCTGGTGAACCAGAGCAGTGCACGGAAACGCCGTTTACCTTCCCGCCAGAGCGGTACCTATTTATCTACTTGCACTTTGACGTGCTTTCGAACTGCTAGGTTGGCAGGAGCCAATTAATTGGCAGGGCAATTAATCCATTTATGTAACCAGCAGAAATACAAAATTAAAATTATATTAGTCCTACATGCATATATATTTCCCACCCACCCCCCAGCACAGAAACCCATTTCACATAAGGTCCTTGGGCAACAAAGCTCTGAAGCTGGTGGTATGTAGGAAATACCATAGAATCATAGAGTTAGAAGGGACCCCCAAAGGGTCATTAGTCCAACCCCATGGAATGCAGGAATCTCAACTAAAGCATCCGTGACAGGTGGACATCCAACCTCTGCTTAAAAAACTCCAAGGAAGGAAAGTTCACAACCTTCCAAGGGGGCCCCTTCCAATTAGTTAGTTCCTCATTTTCCATTTGTTCAATCCCTTTTGTCCAGATTCACCTAAGATGGCATGTACTTGCCTCTATTCCAGGACTGACTGTGCACATTAGGGTAATTGTTAGCCAAGGTTTTCTGTTTCCTTCATTTTTCTTAGCAGAACTGCCGAAGGAGTTTCCAGGAGTTGGAGAGTTCTTATTTTCCTGTTCTTCTACCTTAAGGCAGCAGTTTCATGACTGCATAATTACTATTCACTGTAATTTTATCTCACCTTTCTTCTACTGATACTTGTTCTGAGGTTAGGTTTAATATAACCAACGGTTCTCGCTCCAAAAGGAATTTGCTTATCAGCAGCCAGTCCACAACTGCAGCAATGGAGTGTTAAGTTGAAAGCCCAGCACTTCAAGCAGAGATTCCATTGGTTTAAATGGGGTATTTCTTATTTGGAAAACTCCACAGCTGAGTTAACCATTGCACTAGGCTACTCCTATTCTTTGTCAACCTAGCCAGGATCCCTTTCTTTTCTTAATGTGTCACACAGTATGTGCTGCTGGTGAGCAGTACAAAGCACTAGTTAAATGGAGGACGCACACCCACAAAATTAAGTACTGCTGCCTATATTTCTGCATTGGACAAAGTGGGTTCTAGTGCATGAAACCTTATGGAAGAGACCTACAGTTCTATACATGTCAGAAACCAAAGACATATAGTTGGGCTAGCAAAGAGGATGAGCAAATAATTGGACTTGCAGGAGCGTATTTTATCAGAATGAACACTAAAAGGGTGAGTTTCTTTCATTCCATGCTTTTACAGTGGCTGGTGGAAATTACGCAAAGGAAAGCACTGCTGCTTCCTTACAGAGGCTTCAGGGAATCCAAACTACTGCCAGAAGACACTTTTAATAAACAGACAGCACTCATTTCCTATATTTATAAACACACCTGCTTGAAGCATGAAATCCCTTCCATGCAAGGCAGCCAACAAAGTTCTTACTTGAAATCAAGAGCCTAAGTTCTAAATCGAGCCTGATCACTGTAGTTGATTTACTGCAAAACACAGCAGGCTACAATGGCCAGAGTCTTGGGTGGGGAAGAGGGAAGAGTTTAAATGAAAATCAAAGCAAAAAAAACAAACAGCCCCAAACTCCTTCTGAATTTGTCACAAACTAATTAGACAGAGAAATACATGAAGCTTCTCTACACCAGCCTTCTCCAACTCAGTGCCCGCAGTATGTTTTAGAGTGCTACTCTCATCAGTCCTCTAAGCAGCTGTGATCCAAAACATCTAGAGGGCATCTGGTTGGGGAAAGCTGATCTATACTTTGAAGCCAATGTGGTCTAGGATGAGGCTGAAGAAAAACTTAGCACCTCGGAGACAGTGGATTTCCAATACAGCATTCTAGGAAGGAGTTCACTTTAGTACAATTTCTTAAAAAAAGCAAAAAGCCTACATATCAATACAAAAAAGCTACAATATGCTTACACTTGATCAACTCTGCCACTTAGCTTATGCTCTCCTCCAGAACCTTGGAAGTATCTAGGTCCTAGAGTCCCTAATAGCAATGTAGACATAGACCAGATCCTAGTGACATTTAAACAACAGCAGTCAACTTGGATTGGAATGAAATTTTGGCAGCGGAGAAGACGACCAACACTACTACCTTGAGCCAAAGTAAAAGCAACCTAGCCCTATCCATTCACCTGAGAAGGAGCAGCTGCAGTAGGCTTGTTCCAGTCAACCACTCTCCAGACACAACTGCCAGTTGTCCTGGGACTGCAGCAAAACGTATCCTGGCCTGTGCTATCAGCTAGGGGACATAGGGTTGCTGAATTGTGTGGAGTTTGTGTGTATCTTATTGCAAACTACTTTAAGCCACCTTTGGGATCAAAAGAGGTGAGATGTAAATATTCTAAATAAACCTTCACCATTTTATCAGAGCTATTCAATGGAGAAATAAGAAAATTTGCTACACTTAAGAGACATTTCAACACCCATCAATGAATGTCTTCATGCATTCAAAATGTACATTTTTCAAGTTATCTAAAGTGTACCCGAGTTCTACCAATGTCTATTCAGCGTAAGCTCTAGAATTCAATAGTTCTACTCCCATATGCAAAGGTTTGCTGATTTAGCTTTATAGGTGTCATCTTCAAAGCTGCAGTCTTATTCAGGATTGATTAATTAATTCACAATAAAAAATTCACCACTTGGTTTTGCTCTCCAATTCAGTTACCTAGATTCAACTCTACATTCCAAGTTTTAGGATGTATGACTGCTTTTCACTTTAGGAGATAAATGTAAATCTTTCAGCGTCACTGATCCCAGCTCTCTATTAGAATGAAAACTTTGGGTCAACTAGTCAGACCCACTGAAAGACTCACTCTGTTTAGGTGTCAGCATAGGAAAATTAATCAACAATATAAACAGTTAATATTGGACTGCACTGTTCTAGGGTGGTGTCTCCCTGGTAGCAACAGTCAGTTTCCATGATCCAAGGCATCACACAACTACTTCTGCATATCTAAACATACTTTCCTGCTGCATGGCAAGCTATTTTGGAAACCGAAAGTCCTTTAAAAGGCAATTTGAGATATGGCATGGGCTCAAAAACTTCACTAGACACGCTCAAGTCTATTTATGAATAGTGAAACTATTTGGATCCCTTATTCTAGTTGTCTTTCCCACATTTAATTACTCAGAATGACAGACAATGGGACAAAACTTCCTCCATCCTTGCATCTTCATTAACTGCTTCGATATGCACGTAAATAATCTTTGGGTGGGGTGGGGGGGTTACATTATGTTTAGTAATGCAAATGATGGCCACCTCTCCATTCTACCTTTCAAGAGAGGATAAAAATGTTGCCTCCAGAGGACATTTGGACAAAATTAATGTTGAAGGATAAGAGACAATATAATTACTTGTTTCCTCACTGCAGGCACTGGCAAGTTACATTCTACTACGTCACTAGTACAAGTACACGAACCACAACGCTTAAGCACTGGCAAAACAGCACAACAGATTACAAGGCTACAAACACTACATTTTGGGGGGGAAAGAAAGAAAGGCAAAACCTCAGCATTATCCAATTCACCAAGTGCAATCAACTGGAAAGTGGAAAAAAAGGAGGAGAAAAAGTTGAAAACAAGAATTAATGCAAGAGAAATTGCAAGTAACCAGGTGATAGGAGCACCAAGATCCACAATGCATACTCTACCCACAACCACTGCCAATATTGTATTTGGAGGATACTGTAACGAAGAAAAAAGGTGGCAAATCATAGGAATGCCATGTTGCCCGTTTAAGTAGAGCCAAGGAAGTAAGTACTTGTCCAAATTCACTGAAAACAAAAACAGTAACGAATCTCTTCTACTTTTTTGAGACAGTAGAATCTTCTTTATGCATACCACATACTTATAAGCGTTAGAACACAAGTGATCCCATGCAGATGATTTAGAGCGAAACCAGTTGTTATTGTTTCCTAAAGCGTGGAAGGTATCAGAGGACCTAATACCAGATAAAATATTAATCCTGAGTTCTTAAAGAGCCATGAAAGGTTTGTGGGTTTTGTTCAAGAATATATTTGGGGAACAAAGGCAGGACAGAAAGGTAAAATCTCCCTGTTGTCCCCTCCCTATGTGTAGGGCTGGCAGGGAGGGCTTCTGGGACTAAGAAATACAGAGGGAGCCAAGAATGCTTTTCTGCCTCCGCGTCAGGGGTTTTAAGAGCTCACCTCTCATGCATGCTAGTTTTTTGTGAAGCCCCTGAATTTCTTATCTGATTCTTAACTGAGTGAACTTCACTGGCACCTCAAAACTTACATAAACCTTAAGATTCAGATGTAACATATAGTTTATCCTCATACAAGTGGACTTCATAGATCAAAAGCAATTTTTTTTTTTATTTTACACTAAGGATCCTGGGAGACCATGTGAAGTATAGTAGAACAATCGTTTAGGGTTTACATTGGGGTGGCTGTCCTTTGGCCCCCCGGGTTTTGCTGGACTACAGTTCCCATTACCCTTGACCGCTGGCTGGCTGGGCTTGGTGGGAGTTGAGGTCCAACAGCATCTGAAAGGCTGCAGGATAGTCACCTCTGATTTAAACCATTGGTTTTCCTAGGCTAGCAGCCCTACAAGTATTTTCACTGATTTCAATATTTTCAGTATTTGTTTACACAGTGAGTAGGAAGGGAACCCCTGGAAAAAAACAGAATCACTTTCCCCTTGCTTCTGTATTCATGATGTGATAAAAAGCCAAGTAAGCCATTCTATGATCGGTTATCCTCAACAGCAAAGAAAAAGGTATGTTTGAGGTACTTTGGTATTCCCAAGCCTATGTTAAAAATACCTGGGATGATAACAACAGCAGCAATTCAATTGTGCACAACAATGTTTCAGATGTTTTTACAATGCAGAAAGTAGACAAAGATAAGGACCCAGTACTGATGTTTCTTTTACTACACTGCAAATAGAAAGACAGAATAAAAGACAAGATAATATACGGTAAATTAAAGTACCTTCTCTCCATAGCCTCTATCTTTGGTCATCATTTCCCTGAGTGTCTGTAATACTTTAATACAAAGTTTCTCCTCATTTTCCTCCAGCAGCTGTTTAGTATGTTTTATTAACCTGAAAATAACCAATTGATCACAGTTTGTTTCAGTACTAGAATTTCTAATTGGTTAGGAAGGCATTTGTGGCTATTTAAAATCAAGGGTCAAGAGGGAGAACAAATTGGCTAGCATATGCCATATTCATCTGTTGTTTATATTTGCTGTGTTACTGGTGATAGGTGTCACGCAACAAGATAATTTTGACTCACAATTCTCCTATATGTAAGGACTACAAGGTGTAATGATAAAATAAAGATTGCTTTAAATATGGAATAAGGAAACTATAAGTGCTGTTATGTTATTTCATTCAACGTAAGTCCTCATTGATGACAAATGAACCATGTGATTCTGGGGTGCTGTTTTTGGAAGCTATTGGGTCACTTACCTATTTTCACGCTCTAAAAGTATTTCTGGTCTAAAAGTTATCAGACTCTTTCATTGTGAATTGTCCTGAAGGACTGAACAAAGGAACACAACTACAACCTAAAGAAAGGCAAGCTTCTGGGCACTTAGGGCTGAACTGTTACAAGAGATGCATGGCTTCTACCAAAAACAGCAGCCCCACCAAATCCCACATAAAGTTTAGCAAATAGAAAAGACATGGCATCCCCACACTTCTGAGAATGAGAAAACCCCAAACATGACAATGACCTCATTCATCATGGCTTAGCATGACCGATCAAACGTATTGGTTCCCAAGGAGAATATCATAGTCACCTTGCTCATCCCTAATCATCCTACTGCTGTGTTGTGCTAAGCTGTAGGATTGCTTGACCTGTTGTCCCATCCTGGACTTGTGGTGTAGCTATCACAGACCACAGACATGAACAGCTGACCACAGGGATAAAGAAACATGGTTACAGCTCATGGTTTGTTTTGAGAGAGCTAAACCACGAGCCTGGGTTCAGATGACACACTATGGCAAACTGCAGCTTAGCTCAGTGCACCACAGGAGTAGAACGACCAGGGAGGAGCAAATCAGCCAGGATCATATCTCTGGAAGCCTTCATATTTGTTTGTTCATGCCATGTTATGGTTAACACTTAAAGAGTTATGTGTGAACTGCGCTAATATGACATTACACATTTTTTTTCTTACAAGTCATTATGGAGGGAAGGCTGTTTTTGAGGGCAGTCACACGTCTAGTTTTGTCATTGAAATCCTGGGAACTTGAGAAAATGGAACTGTCTTACTGGTCCTGATACCGCCCACATGGCAGGAAATATGGTGAACTATAACTCTGCATCCAGGTTGTTGAGGCTGCACTTCATGTTTTGGGGGGGCCCATTGATCAGTGTTCCTGTTACAGAACCTGCAGTATAGTATAGTTTTCCTCAATCATAAAGATGTTGCCTGTATCCAGAACCTTTTACTGACAGCCTGATCCATGTGCAAATCTGCAAATATCTCGCCAAAGATAAATGATAACAAGCTGAGATTAGAATACGGTGCAACATCCTAAAAGGAAAAAGAACCAGGATTTACTGGAAGAGAATTAAGTAAACACAACTCCACCACTCACTTGCAGATGAAACCTCCACTTTCGCATTTCCTTCTTGCATCTGTATTCTCTGGGAAGAGCAGCTCTGGTCTATGAAGGACGTCCACCAATACAGACAACTCAGCCTGGACAAGCGGGCGCAAGCGATCTTCCAGAGCAGACACTATATCCTGAAGTGCAGATATATAACAGTTTAAAATTAACATTGGGAAATTCGTAGGGACTAAAATATTTTTTAAAGGGGTTTCTGGCTACGCCCATGAGTCAATGGTGCATGTTCTTTGCAGCCCTCTGCGGTCTGTGAAGAAGTTCAGATAGGGGAAAGGGAGAAAATGTGGTATAAATCCTCCGATGCTTCTCAGTGGGGTCTGGGGAGTTCACTGTATCCTGCAGTGCCGCGTAATCCTATGTCTGCCAACTTGAAAGGCAGAACAGGAGCGACCTAGGAGTGTGTCCCTACCATGGATGAGCCTCTGTTACTGGCATGATTTGTGAATACAGTGGTACCTCGGTTCTCAAACGCCTTGGTACTCAAACAACTTGGAATCCAAACACTGAAAAACCCGGAAGTAAGTGTTCTGGTTTGTGAACATTTTTCGGAAGCCAAATATGCTCCATTTTGAGCGTTACGCTTCTGATTTGAGTGTTACGCTGAGGTCTGTCTGTTTTTGCTATTTATTTTGCATTTTTGTTTTTGCGGCTCTTTTTTTGTTTTGTTTTTGTGACTGTGTGGAACCCGGTTCAGCTACTGATTGTGTGACTGCAGTACATTGTTTATTGCTTTCGTTTTATGGATCAATGGTCTCGTTAGATAGTAAAATTCATGTTAAATTGCTGTTTAAGGGGTTGTTTTTAAAAGCCTGGAACAGATTAATCCATTCTGCATTACTTTCTACGGGAAAACGCACCTTGGTTTTGGAACGGACTTCCAGAACAGATTAAGACTGAGAACCAAGGTAGCGCTTTAGTTCCTCCTTAATCTGGACAATTGGCATTAACCAAGAGGTGCTCCTGAAGAGACATATGCTAATAGGCTGCAATCAATCAGCTGCCGAAAGGACTGGGCTTGGCTCTCTGAAGGTATTTGACTGTTTTTCTGAAGCTTGAGAATCCTTGCAACAGCTGGGAAAGGAAGGTGCTTTGCGCTTTATGGTTTCCAAATGGTCCTTCTTTTTCTTGTCCTCCACTGCACAATGAAAGAGACGTGTGTAGTCGTTGCTTTGTTACTCTGTTTGACACTTTGAAAAAGAGGGGGGAGCCTTTTAATTTATGCTCAATATGGAATTTAATGAGGTTTTGCTATGCCCTCCTCCCTCAATCGAGGCTGAATGGACTTTAACTATGACCACTTCTGGATGGGGGTGTTGTCAGAGGACTGCAGTGAGGGGGGGGAATAGAATGTCCTGCAGCCGAATAGATGTGGAAGAGAGGCTGAATTTGAGAAAAGACCTTGCTGTTAACTGTGTGAAGAGAAACAACTCCAGAGGGGAACTTAATGGCGGAAGCCTGGGGTGCACCCTGTGAGTTATTTATGGCTGTGGTTCGTAGGTTAGTTTGAGAACAGTGGAAAGAAATGACATGTGACCTTGTACCATCCAGATAAACACTGCAAAAAATTGAACAACAACGAAAGAAAGCACTGAACCCTCTCAACACACCAGGTCTGGAACAAAATGTATATGAAGGATTACACACATGAAATGGATTATATATTTATAAGATGTAACAGAGCTAAGATCTAACGGGAGTAAGTCTGATGCTTACTAGTAGAAGAACTTGTCATTGGGAATGCTAGGTCTTTTCAACATATTGCAAGCTTGCAGAGCTTGCAGAGCTTTCATCTAACAAAAGCATTTGTTTCAAGGAATTATTTTTTCCTATATACTAATACGAAACTCATAGTTTTGAGTGGCAATCCTTATTTAGCCCAAATAGCACCACCTATGCAGAAGAGGAAGCTATAAGCAGGCTTGGGGGGAAAACCCAAATGTTTTAGGAAGTACATATATTTAAAAAGATTTGGAAAAAGAAATAAAAAATGAACTTTTCAGAGGTCATGAATGAACATGCTCATTGGCCATGAAACTCAGAGTGTCTGTTGGGGTGGGGAATGTAATGGATTACCTGGAAGAAGGCATGGCTGATTGGTACCCTGAATATTCCTCATCCCCACTGCTACAATTCCCACCAATTTAATGGTCTGTGTCTTCTAGACTGTGGTGTGGGAGGAGGGACTTCACACAGCTTTCTAAATGTGTTATCTATGCAGGTCTGAATTACATTGAATACAATGCTCATTGTGCAAGACACATCCCTGTAAATGAAAGTATGTGTGGCTTACAGAAGCAAGACATGCTGTCTTGAATATCTCTTGCACAAGCAACTAATGCCATTTCCCATATCCGTGTAAATACAACCTAACTCTTTAAAAAAATAAATATGAGAAGAGTGCTGGCTGGATCAGGCCAATGGCTCATCAAGTCAAGTGTCCCGTTCTCACAGTGGCCAACTATGTCTATGGGATGTCCACAACCAGGACCTGAATGCAACAGCACTTTTCCTGCTTTTGATTCCCAGCAACAGATACATAGAAGTGTACTGCCTCCAACAGGGGAGAACTGAACATAGCCATTGTGACCAGTAGCAATTACCAGCCTTATCCTCTAGTATTATGAATTCGTCTAATCGTCTTTACATTCATGGGAGGATTTTAAGCAGAGGTTGGATGGATATCTTTTAGAAGACATCTGAAGGCAACCCTGTTTAGAGAAGCTTTTAATGTTTGACGGACTACTGTATTTTAATATTTTGTTGGAAGCGGCCCAGAGTGACTGGGGAAACCCAGCCAGATGGGCAGGGTATAAATATATTATTATTATTATTATTATTATTATTATTATTATTAGTCTTTGATGCTTTAGTTGAGATTCCTGCATTGAAGAGGTTGGACTAGATGACTCTCTGCATCTCTTCCAATTCTACAATTCTTTGATTCTATGGAGTGAATTCTATAGTTTAACTACATGTTGTGCGAAGAAGTACATTCAGGTTCACTGGATGAATCTGAGTTCTAGTATTATGAGAGAGATCTAGCCATTTTCTCCACACCATCTTCCACCTCTATATCACATCCCCTTTAACTTGCCTTTTCTCCTAACTAAAAAGTACCAAGTGGTTTGGTTGCCCTTTTCCGAAACTTTTCTAGCACTAGAATAGCCTGTTGGACGTGATGCAACAAAACTGTACACATTATGCAAAGTGTGGTCTCAGTATATGTTTCTATAAAAAGTTTTAAGTTTTATTTTCAATCCATTTCCCAATCACCCCTAACGCTGAATTTAACCTTCTTGCAGCTTCATCAAGCTATCTATCAGAATCCCAAGGGCTCATTCCTGGGCAGTCACTGCCAGTCCAGACCCCAATAGAACATTTTTTGAAATTTGGAATTTTTTTCTGTCCCAGTGTGCATCACTTTTTTACCATTTTATTATCCATTTACCCAGTTCAGAAAGACCCTTTTAGAACACTGTGCTATGTACCCACCTGCAATCTCTCAATGATGTTGCGGTAATCCCTAGAAGCAGCCATCACCGAATCTCTCCGAGCAGCATTCCTTGCTGTCATCCTCCAGTTCATTGCTGTTTTTTGTACTATGTTATGAGATTTCAGGAAGAGGTTGTTTACTTGGCTGTCCAGGTCAACCGGGATGGCAATTGCTCTGCTCTTTGCTGAAACAGACAAATGAAAGTGTCTCCGTGATCCAACAGTATGTTACAGAATGTGCATTTCAGAACATTTTTCTTCTCATAAGGTGCTCATTCATATTGATCAGACAAAATCTAGATGTATTATGGCAAGTTCCAACAAGGAATTTTGTTCACCTCAGGGGAGGGAGGTGGAGAATTGTTGTGAGTAGAACAAACAAATACTGTTTTTACACTGTGTAATCACACACACATTGTTGTAGCACACTATGAAATAGTTGCATGGGTTGGATCAAAAATTGTGCAGATGAAAGGCTCCATGTGTAATTGGATTTTCTGACCTGTTCTCTCCACTACAGTACCCTGAACTTTCTGTTCAACATTTTAATGACTTGGACAAGGATGTATAGGGGGTGGCTTATCAAATTTCCCTATGACCCAAAGCTGGGAGGGGAAGCCAACATCAAAGATGACAGAATCATGATTCAAAATGATCTTAACAGCTGGAACTGGAATTGGAATTTAGCAGAGATAATGAAAACTCCTGCATCTTAAGTACAAAATAATAGCAATGGGTGCAAGAACTGGGGAGAGACCAGGTCTAGGTATCTTGATCGCAAGTTGAACGCGAGCCAGTGCTGTGATGCATCTAGAATTTCAGGCTATTTTAATGGACACATAGAGCCCAGATCATGGGAAGTAATAGCTCTGCTCTATTCTATGTTGGTCAGACCCATACAATTAGTACACACATCAACTGAAACAGAACAGTGTGTTAAAACTGTATTATGCACGTAAATGTCCACAAGCATATTTGTGCATTACCATGGTAATGAACTGTTCTAGCTATTAAAGTTCCTTTATTCTACTTAATTTCTTAAGAATGCTTTATAACCATCTCATTCTTCTACACGAGTCATGTTAAAGTTAAAAAGAATATATGCACAATTGTATATTAAACACAGTTCAGTTATACAGAAAAGCATGGCCCCTTGGCAGTACCTTGTGGTAGGAACAACCATAGGCTAAGGATGTGAAGCAGTTTTCAGTATGCAGAATGAACAGCACATATCTGCACTGCTGGCAAAGCACCCCAAGTACCACATATGTAGCAAGTTGGAGAATGTTAATATTTTTGCCAAAACCAAAAATGCAAACATCAGCCAGATATATACACTTTTACAAAATTGTGGGAAGAGCAGAGGAGGTCTCCTTCCACATCTTCTCAATTTTGGATTTCAGAACCTTATCCACGGGTAGGCAAACGAAGGCCTGGGGGCCAGATCCGGCCCAATCGCCTTCTAAATCTGGCCTGCGGGCGGTCCAGAAATCAGCATGTTTTTACATGAGTAGAATGTATCCTTTCATTTAAAATGCATCTCTGGGTTATTTGTGGGGCCTCTCTGGTGTTTTTACATGAGTAGAATGTGTGCTTTTATTTAAAATGCATCTCATTTTGTGGGGCATAGTAATTCGTTCATATATTTTTTTTCAAAATATAGTCCGGCCCCCCACAAGGTCTGGGAGACAGTGGACCGGCCCCCTGCTGAAAAAGTTTGTTGACCCCTGACCTAATCTTTCTGTGTCAGGTCAGGTCATGCATCCATAGCACACAATGAAATTCAGCTTTTACCAATTATGGATGTGGCCTCAAACCAGTTTCAGGAACCAGCAAATAGTTATTTACTCAACAAAGTTTACACACCAGCATGAAGCTGATTTAAGCCAATGAATTCCTGAGCAAGTATTTGTGAATTCAGCTGTCATTTTATATATATATATATATATATATATATATATATATATATATATATCTCAATCAATAGAAATAGACATGATTTGAATCTGCTGACAAATCCAATCAATTGCACCAATATATACATCACTGATATACATTAATCAGCGCATGAGAAGCCATGCTTAGTATTAGCAAGGGCAAAGAAAAATATTTTGTATGTACCTAGAACATATGTATATTTTGCATACAGCAGCAATTACATGGAAGGGCTGTTTTGGTCTATGAAGAACATCCACCAGTAACCAAGAGAGACAAGTCAGCCTGGATAGCTGAGTGATAAGGTTAAAACAAAAACAAAAACAGCCTAATAAAAAGTCATGGCTTGTATGCATAAAAATTTGTAGAAGGTTTAGAATGGCAAAATAGTGTCATCTAAATATAGAGATTATTCGAAGTAGGGCATGGTTATTTCATCCCTCATTTATCTGTTTAGTAAGAAAGTCTGTTTGTTCTTTCAAACTGACAAGAGCTTGCCAGGCAACTTCAGGACCACTTTATTAAGTGATGGTACTCCAGATCTGCTTATTGTCCCACATGCCTTGGGACTAAAGCCAGCCACATCTCAAAAATCAACTAGAAATTGAATATCTCATGTGTGTTGTGTGCCTGATCTCTGTCTTTGTAACCAACAACAGTTCAAATTATGTATTTTATTGGACTTGCTATTATTGCTAAGGGCAGTAAAATTTGAGATTGCCCAGAACGTGGCCTGTAAATCTTAAAAGGCTCCTAGGCTCATCAGTACAAATTGTCTCAATAAAAGGTATAGTGGAGGGAAGGGAAGAAGATGGACCTTGGAGCACTTCTGCTGCCACTCAACAGATGTTCTGATAAGCACTGATGTAATATAAAGTAACAGATGTTGCATAGATTATGTTTAAATGCATGCACACAGTTTTCTTACCTACATCTGAAAGTACTCTGATACAGCTTTCCACTGACGCTTTTTGGCTAGGCATGAGCCAGTTGCAGTGATACACTCTGAACACACCTTGCAAGAGCTGCACAAATACAGGCTGGCGAGTCTGAAACAAGCACACACACAAGCATAAGTCTGAGGCAGGGGAACAGTTCTGAAAGCTTCTTCTTATATTTGGAGAACTAAGGGGTCTGTCAGGATGCTAAGCAAACTAGTGGGTTTGTTCAGGAGTCCAAAGACACTTTGAAAGCAAAACCAAATTGAGCTTCTGAGCTACATATGCATTGTAAAACAGTAAAAAGATTGTGACTGATTTTGATGATCAAGTTTAACTAGGATATGCTCAGCACATGCTAATTTGATAAAGGAAAAGATAGAAAAAACATTTTTCTTTAAGAATTTACGGAGAAAAAAAGTAATTAAATTTACAACTGACCAGCAGGTGGCTCTATAATGTTATTAAAACTTAAGGAAGGATGAAGAAAATATTAAAGCTCTATTGCACAATTAAAAGTGTTCCTTAATTATTTTTATTTTGATCGTTCTGGAACACAACTTACCATATTTTTCCAAAATTAAGAGATTTTTCAAAATTAAGAAAATGCACTATGCACTATCCGTGTATAAGATGACCCCTTACTTTAAACTTCAAAAATTCAGGGAAAAATATAGTCTTATACACAGAAAAATATGTTATATATTTTAAATGTCTCTAAAATCTACATTCCTAGCTTCAGGGTTGAAAGCAACATAACCAACTGGTGTGGAACAAAGAGATACAGGAATATATTGTAATATTTTTCCACTATGGATAGGCTGGATACCCCGAGATTATCAGAACTCTGCTGTGCCAAATCTCACCCATGACTGACATTTCCTAAACCAGTAATATAATTACTGT
Organism: Podarcis filfolensis; assembly: GCF_964270895.1. Lineage (NCBI taxonomy): Eukaryota > Metazoa > Chordata > Lepidosauria > Squamata > Lacertidae > Podarcis > Podarcis filfolensis. The sequence goes on along the minus strand of NC_139605.1, from coordinate 33,570,217 downwards.
GTTGTAGAGCAGGAGTAGTAATTTTGTTCAAGCTCTGTATTTTAGCAAGGACTAACAACCCCAAAAGGAAGATTTTCCAGGGATGTGTAGACAAGCCTACCAATAGTAGAAAAAAAACCAATTAATAAATAGTAATATCTATTATACCTATTATCTACATCTTAAGCATCTCAACTAGCTAAAGGAAGTTAGTGACACTAACACAGAAACTAAAGCAGATCAGGAGCTTCCAAAAAGTACCTCTTTTAGTTTGGCAAAGACTGATTGCTGTTATATGGAGAGAGTATGTAAAATGCATTAGAGAAAAGAAGGGGGAAATGTATTTTGAAAGAGCATGGGCAGGAAATAAAAGCAGTCATTACCCACAGGAACTAAAACTGTCAGTTACATTAGAGAGAAGTCAATTTAAATACAGCCATCCATGTTATTTCAGGTTAAGCTCAAGCACTCGTTGATAGACTTTCAAGACATCACATCTTCCTCTCTATTTCAACATGGGGACAGTAATGATTTTCCTGGCGTAACTGTGGAAAAAGTCCCTGTATTTCTATGGGATCCATTGACAGGCAGAATCCCAAAACAGTTGCATGGACAAATTGATTCCATTTAACCTCTCCAAATGCAATATCTCTCACAATTCTCTCTGGTTTAGATAGAAATGGTTCTACATCCAATGCACAAAGTGATCCACAACAGTGTCTATGGCAGCTGCATATCAGCATATACCCAGCAGATGCATCCCAATTGCTAATCTGCCAGTATTGCTCAAATCCCCAGAATGCAATGAAATCCAAACAGAAACCTAGCCATGTTTTTGAATGAGTTTCCAATAGCCACTGCAAAATGTGAGAACTGAAGCATTTGGTGGAGGGTGGGGGTGTAGAGAATAGTAAACCACCCACAAGGCACCATATGAAAAACTATTTAGAGGACTAATGACAGATACTTGGAAAGTTTCCTCTACTATTAAAGTGTCACTGAATTCAGCCATTCGCTGCTATTGTGACAGGAGCCGATGAGCAGCTGTCAAGGCTGCCACACAGCTCTCTGGAAGGAGGAAAAAGTCAGTCGTGCAAGAAATGGTACAAAGGAAGACAGGGGAAGAATGAGGCTTTCTGCCACCCCCTGCGCATTAGTCTTGAGGGATTATCTGCAGGGTGAGGCGGGGCACATTGATGCACGGGGCACACTTGATACACCAGCAACATTTCGATTTCGATAAACGTTATTCGTGTCGTGACATCACTAAAATGTGTCTATACATGTGCGAGTGCAACAGTTGCAACCACGCTGCCCGCCAGTTAGCTGTTGGCGTTTGATGAGAGTAGGTGTGTTTTTAGTGCAGCCAACTAGAAAAGTACGTGAAATGTAAAAGTGTTCCAACGCTGTTTTATGTCGTTTAGTTAAGATTTAAAAATACCAAAGGTAAGTTATTCCACTCAGTAATCAGGATTACACATGGTTTTTAAATAAGTTCAGTGGTTTTATTAATAAGTGTTAGTTTTTTGAAAATGCCCATTGGGGCACTTTGATACACTAAGACGCGGGGCACATTGATACGTATAAAAGTGCCCCGCTAGTGTACAGTAGTGCCCCAATATACACGTTTGCATGAAATCTCTAAACTAGTTATTCTGTTTTCCAAAAGATGAGGATATAAATTTTGATGTTCCCAATCCTGAAAATATAAATGTTGGAGATTTCCTACTCATTAAATTTGAAAAGAAAGAAAACTGTTGTTTACTACGAGGCCAAAGTCATTTCTAAATATATATGACCGATTTTCAAATGTTGTATCTCAGGAAAAAAACAAGATCTTGTATGTTTGTCTTCCCCATTGTAGAAGATAAGGCAAGCGTTGATTTCAAAGATGTTGTTTTGCAGTTGCCAAAACTAAATTTCTCAAAGGGGCACATCTCGAACATCATCTCTTTGTACTTTTTCTATTGACTTCAGTGGATATAATGTGCAATAGAAGCTAAACATTAAGTAATTATCTTATTTCTTATAAGAATTTTGTTTAAATTACTATTTTTTTATGATCTAATGTGAGTTCTTATACTTTTTAAAGTTTTTTCAACTTTTTTTTTAAATGGAGAAGTGTTTGAGGAAAGATTAATACAAGTTTTGATGTTTTTTAAGAAAACCACAAAGTCTATGATATGTGTGAAACACTTGGTTTTGATACATTATTTAGATTTTAAGTAACAAATTGTAAGGCTGATTATGATCTCTCACAATAAAAACTGTTTTTTCATTAAATTTTTGTAAATAGTTACCATTCTCATAAAATTTACGCTTTGTATCAAAGTGCCCCATCCAATGTATCAAAGTGCCCTGCAGGTGGGGCAGAATGATACAAACCCCATTTTTTACTCAAGTCATTATATTCTTGTTATCTTCTAACTATAATGGTTCTTTTGATTGCTATTATAATATTGATTAGTTATGCCATGCATAAAGCAAAAAATATATTATTTGACTCATTTTTTGTTACATAAAATATGATATTGAATTTTTCTGCATCAATCTGCACCACCTCACCCTAGGAGGACATTGTTCAGGACTAGGAGGCACGGGTCAACATAAACGTTCCATGAATGTTCACTTTATGTTGGCCCTAATCTTTTTTTATAACGCTGGGACAGGTGTAGAAAAGGACAATCAAAGTGATTAAGGGCCTAGAGAAATTCACACCAAATATTACAATGTATGGAGCTTCTCAGTTTACCAGGAGCAAGGTGTTGAGAAAATGGATAGAGAGAAGTCCTCCCCACCCCCTCTTTCATTAATACAGTGGTACCTCGGGTTAAGAACTTACTTCGTTCTGGAGGTCCTTTCTTAACCTGAAACTGTTCTTAACCTGAGGTACCACTTTAGCTAATGGGGCCTCCCACTGCCGCCGTGCGATTTCTGTTCTCATCCTGAAGCAAAGTTATTAACCTGAGGTACTATTTCTGGGTTAGTGGAGTCTGTAACCTGAAGCGTCTGTAACCCAAAGTACCACTGTACTAGAACTGGGCTCATCCAATGAAGCTAAATTACATTTTCCCTATTTATAGACCACTTAACCATCTGGAGGTTCCAAAGTGAATAGTGGGAGATTTGGAACAGGCAGAATTTTCTGCTACAGGATGTGGTGATAGCCATCCAACTTAAAAAGTGGACGAGACAAGTTCACGGAGGGTTATCAATGGCTACTAGTAACTATGGCTAATATTCTACCTCAGCATGCCTCTGAATACCAGTTGCTGGGAACAGCAGTATGAGAAGGCTAATGCCTCCCTGGGCTGGTTGTCGGTTTCCCACAAGCATATGGTTGCCCACTATAGGAAACAGAATGCTCAACTTGATAGGCAGCAGTACATGTCTCAGCCATGGGGCCTGGGGCAATCACAGGAAACATGCACAAAGTCTGCATGGAGGGGAAATGTGTCAAATTGTTCCTGTTTTTCAGGGACTTTCCCATACTCCAGCACTACTAAATGAGTACTAGAGACGAGCAGGAAGCTCCCACACCCCCACACTTTTAGGGAAACGAGAAAAGACCGAAGCAATGGACTCACTGCTTTTGTAAGGTTCACTGCCTTAAAGTTAACCACAGAGAAACACTATCAGAAGACACCACCGTTTTCAAACTCAAGTTGGTGTTCTAGTCTGATGCACAAATGCTGTTCTGCTTCACAGGTGGAGCAAATAGTAAATAGTAGGACAAAATATGTTTTTGTGTGTGGGGGTGTAAATGATTCCTCTTGGTTTCTTACCTGCAGAGTTGTGCTTTGATCTGAGAATGGGGAACTGAAGAAAGTGGTAACTATACTCATCACTATTTCAGTCACATACTTCTCTAATACAGAATCTGCATGCTTCCTGTCACTGGTGTTGTTGCAAGTCTGGAAAACAATTCACATTAAAACAAAACAGAATAAAAACAAAAACAAAACCCTATACAATGATGATAATTCCCCGACAAATGCAAGCTAATATCATTGCGATATGCACTTCCTGAAATACCATAGACTGTACTAGACATAAACTCAAGTGATACATTACTCCTGACAGCAAACTCCTGACAATAACGAGTGATACCAGGACTGTGGTAAAAATTGTGCTACTGACAAATGTGAGATATCTCAGTTCTGAAGGGAACTTCAAGGTTTGCAAAAAGAAGCGGGGGAACCTGAGGCAGCAAAAGTAAACAGCCCGTTGAGGACACAGCGTGTTCTGTGGTCATGGAATAGAAAGTGAAATTGGATTGTGAAGGTGGGAGAGAATAGAATGCTCTCTACTTAAAGGGAGTGGCCAGCTGAAGATCCAAACAGAAACACTCATTTTAGGAGGGAGAATAAACTCTGCAACATTTTGTTGTAGGCATCATTTGTACAACACTGTAGCAACATGAACTAAGGCAGAAGTTCCCACAAATTCTAACGAAGAGACGACGAGTCAAGAATACAAAGAATTCCCCCCCACCTACCTAATTTCAATTTGCCATACTTTATTTTGTTATAGTTAGAAGCAACCCAAGAGTGAGAAGGACTAAAGTGCTAGGAACCTTGACTGTGTGAAGAGCCTTCAAGGCATGCGCAGATGTGCTCTGTACATTAGCTGTGGCCATGCATCATCATTATCATTGAATCCTATAGCCATGGATGAATGAAAATGTATGAAACTAAGGCAACTAAGGATATTACTTTCATGAGTGTTAACTATATGATGTGATGTGATTAGCAGTCAGTTATGGGTGCTTTGTGTCACTCAGCTTTTTAAATATTTCCAAATATTGAAAACACTTACCCTACAGATGTCAACGAGGAAATTCTCAAAGAGCTTCCACATATGATTGCTTGTATAAATCTCTTTCATTTCAACTTCTGTGTCTACATAGCAATGATTTAGGAAATTTATATAGGCAATCTTAACCTGCAGAAAGGAAAACACAGGTGATAAGAAAACCTTAGTAATGGCTTGCCATCTAATTATCTCTAATAATCAGGTTAATTGTTCTGCTGATAACAAGAATAATCTGCAGTGAACAGGATTTAACCCTGCTTCTGTAGTTTCCCCCCAGTATTATAGGGATACTGACAACCACAGTGAGGTTAATGCGGCAAAACGATTGTTTTATAGGTAGGTTTTGAATTTATTATAAAGTTCTATACTTAAGAGCTAACTTGGAATCCTTCTGCAGACTTACATAAGCCCCTCTTAGAAAACTTGTCAGGGAGCAGCAGGTCCTTAAATTTGAGTGATAGATAAAAGTGACCAGAGTGTTATTTGGATGAGACTTATGAATGAGAGAGGAAGGGGAAGAAAGGACAATGGACAGAACCTCACCTCAGGTATGCAGTCCTCATGGGTCACCACCCTAACAATGTCATCCAAAGGGAGGAGAGAATTGCACTTGATTTCTGTGTAGACATTTTTGCCCTCAGTGCAAACAGCCAACAGCTCAACTAAATGGATATGATACATTAGAGCACTGTTTTCATCCATCCTGTCCCGTTCTGATCTCATCATCTGCACTAGTGTCTGAAAAGAGGCCCTGTCATTGTAGAAAACAAGGACATCTTCCCCCGCGTTGACAAGCTGGCAAAAGAATAGCATTATGGTCCCATTAAACATAAAAAAACAGAGAAAATTAAAGTAATGCAAGTTTTCATATGCACCAACATGCATGTTATCTCTCTCTGAAGATTAATGATTTCTACAACTCTATCAGTGTACAAAGCACTTTACGATGTTTGTTTTGATCGCTTATTTATTTATTTCCTAAATTTATAAGCCACCACTAAAGCACCAGACTGGTGCAAGCTACAAACTTTCAAAACATACACAACTAAAATGTACACAATTTTAACAAAAGTAAAATTGCGGAAGCAGCAGTCCATAACCAGATTGAGGGTAAACAGAAAAGAACCAGCTAGTTAATATAATGAAATGATGGGTTAAATCAAAAAGTCTTTCATTTTGCTGCCGGACATTGGTGATGATGACACACAGATTTCTTTAAGGAGAGACTTCCTAATAAAATATTCCTGATTAGCTAACCATTTTGTCGTTTTTTTAAAAAAAACAACAACCTGTGCTTCATGTGTTATTGCATACATGTTACTGTACACTGCTCAGATATTTCCTGAGGTAGCAATAAATACATCCTTCCCCACCTATGTAGTAACGGCTTGCGTGCAACGCCAGAAAACAAATAATTCAATTCCAACTTTGTTGGAGACAACCCATCGCAATTAATCTGAAGTTTCATAATGCTGACACCTAGGCAGCAGTGCCTGTCCACCAACTAGTTTCTCTTTGCATGGATTTTCCTCAGGCTGATTTTATGCTCACAAATATGTATACACAGCCTTCTCACCTCAGCCATGACCATATCCTGGCACTTCTTAATGAACTTTCCTTCGGCCTTAACAATTGTCTGCAGGAACTTAATGTACTGGACATTCCGTCCATGAGTTTCAATACAGTGCACAAAGTGCTGAACCACCCGCTCATTAATCTCGCTGCAAAGCTGGAAGTTATTCATGAAGATATGTTGCATCGTTACAGCCTCCAGGATCTATTAAAAGGGACAGTAGTAGAGAAAAATGTGAATCCTGACAAAGTCGACACCACAACACTTTGGAAGCTTTTAGGGAATGCATATTAGAGCAGAACAGTAGATTTAGTGCTAACAGACAAACTTCTGAAAGCAAGCTGATGGAAGGCGAGTTTGGTCAGAGAAGATTCAGAAATCAGGCATTCTGAACATATTGACACAGAAGTATTTAGAGGATATTTTCCTCTGTCCCTGAACTGCTTGAACTCTCTTTTTCCTTAGAAAACCCCCACAATAGGCCTACACTATGCCATTAGCAACTTAGCAGCAATGTACTGTGGCCTTCCAGTACACTACAACTTTCCCTGTTTTTTTGCAGTTCCAACAAACCAGTAGAAAGAAGAAGAAAAAGGCAGGCTGCACTGTAAGTTGTAGTGCATAAGGAGCATAAGTTGTGCAGGCCTAGTGTACACAACGCAATACATCTCATTCCTTCCAACTTATTACGTATTTCCTCCCCCACCCCACCCCTCCACATACAGAAGCACAATCTCACTACAACACTGGGGAAAGGACACTGTCCTCCATGCACCTGAGATCAGCAGAAATAGTTTAGGGGTTAAAGAACCTGCCTGAGATGACTCTCCCACTCTGTCTAATGAATGGTAGTCCTGCTGAAAATCTGGAAAACTCATGAAAAAGCTGTAAAGTGCCGAAATGCCATAGCAGTGGTGATGGGCTAGTAAGAAATTAAACAAAGCAACTTGGAAAACTAGAAGCAGCCCCCAGAAGAGCGTTTGGAGAACACAGGGGGTGGCAGTAAGCAGGGCAGGGGGTGTGGTGTGGGAAGCTACTTTCCAAAAGCGGATTTCCACTCTCAAGTAACTCTGGTTACAGCCCCCAATCAGGAAAAGGTTTGTATTCTCTTCTATATTTTTCAGTTAACTTCTTACCCCAGGGTTGAGAAACAGATTTATATGCTTGTGGAGCAATGCTTGGTTCTGTTGGTTGCCAGCACAGAAGTTCTGCAGGAATGCATGGGCGAGCTTCATGATCTCCTGCATCCTTGTATCTTCAGCCTGGAATAACAAGGCACAAGTGCTCCAGAATAAATTAAAGTTAAATTGATTTACGAGGTGCTTAAGCAAACTGACCTGTCTGCTCAGTTCTAATTTCAAAATACCAGTATTCCCATTCCCTTTTTAAAGCATGCTGCAAACTGGGATAAATTGGGGTGGGGGGGAGAGAGCGAGAGATTTTTAAAGGCTCTGTAATGTTTAAATGGGGACGTGGATGGCGCTGTGGTCTAAACCACAGAGCCTAGGGCTTGCCGATCAGAAGGTCGGCAGTTTGAATCCCCGCGAAGGGGTGAGCTCCCGTTGCTCGGTCCCAGCTCCTGCCCACCTAGCAGTTCGAAAGCACGTCAAAGTGCAAGTAGATAAATAGGTACTGCTCTGGTGGGAAGGTAAATGGCGTTTCCATGCGCTGCTCAAGTTTCGCCAGAAGCAGCTTGGTCATGCTGGCCACATGACCTGGAAAAACTGTCTGCGGACAAACGTCAGCTCCCTCGGTCAGTAAAGCGAGATGAGCGTCACAACCCCAGAGTCATTCACAACTGGACTTAACTGTCAGGGGTCCTTTACCTTTACATCTCAAGCAGTGTGTCAGATTAGGATTATGATCTATAACAACATGCCTTGAAATATCAGCCAGAACTAGTTGCATTATTTTTATTTTTCTGCTTCTTAACTAAAATACTTGTAGGGCTGCTATGTTTGCTTCCCCTGCTTTACCCCCCCCCCAAAAAAAAATTATGAGTCCAGACTCCTTGCCTAAGGAGGCACAAATCTCCTTCCTTCTCAGTTTCTCCAGCACAATACTTTTCTTTGTGTGGACTAGAGGACTTCAAGACTAAAAATGGAATACATATGCTCCCCGCCCCCCCATTCTGAACTACAGCAACATGTGCCTCCATTATCTTCATCTGACTGACCATTATGGAAGCAGATATAGCATATTGCCCTTTTATAAGGACATTTAAAGCAGGTAAACCAACTTGTTGCTGTGACTTGGAATAATGACCACTGTGTGAACTATACAGCTTCAATTTGTCTTTCCACAGTAAAAAGGAGGCTTGGAAAGTCCTCAGCTGACTTATGAAGAATTTGTACAAGAAAAACTCAGAAACCTTGGGGGCACCTTTGTAATGTTATGCCCAATGCCTCCTTGAGACAGCCAGGAAAGACTATATAAACCTTAGTTCCTATTTCGTTCGTCCTTGCAATAATTAATGTATGAAACTGCTTCAATAACCCCCAAACAAATGAATTATTCCTTAAGACATGAATATTTAGCAACTGCTCTTTGATGTTCAATGCAACTTGTAAGAGACAACTTTTAGGAAGATCTAAAGACACTTTAGTGGTTTGTTGATGGATTGTAAAGTAACTGATGCATGCAAACCTCACTTTCTCATACGGGATCTGTAAGAGCTCCAGGACCACAGTGTGAGCTCCCATGTTTCGGAGCAACCTCTGTTGCTGCTTCCGGCTTTTCCTGACCAAGATGCTTTCTTGTACACAAAGCTTGCTAAGTCGAAGCAAAATCTGCAGAAACACATTTCTTTTAGAGCCAGATGACATACTAATGGTTCCCCCCCCCCCAGACAGGCTGGAGGAAAAGCTCGCTTTCAACAGATCACAGAATAACATTAAACAAGCAGAGTGAAATTAAGGAGATAAAGACAAAAACGCGTACACCATGTTGCATGCAACTGACACAGCAATTACATTTGGATGACATGTATTGCACCATGCATGTACAGGAAACTGGCACTGGCTAAGGTATCTTGGCTTTCCTTTACCAAGGAAAATGAGTGTCAGCCTTTTAGTGCTACAATGACAGGTCTTCTGGTGCCGTCCAGATGTTTCAGACTACAACTCCTGTTGGCCATGATGACTGGAGTTAATGGGAGATTCAATCCAAAACACTTGTAGGGTGGGTGGGGGGGAGGCTGGTTTAGACAACGCCAGGCAAAACTCTCATGTCAGTAAGTATTATTTCCAGTGTATATGGGTCAAGCCTTCTTTGCATCACACAACTTCCTTGCCCTTTCCAAAAGGACCAAAAGATGCAGAATGCTGTGGACAAAGTTGATTCTTTGCCTAATTTATACCTCATGTAGCTTTTCTTTCATTCACACACAACCCTGAATATAACCCTAGAATTAATGTTAAGACTGAAAGACTGTCCATGGAAATTATACAACAATGTTGCATAAGGTTTTTCTTACTTTCCTTCTAAAAACCAGTGTAGATTATTTTAAAGCTCGCACTTTTTAGTACATTTTAGTGCATGCATTATATAAATCATTAACACGTACATTAACTGTCCGTACTTTATTAGTCTAGTCCATAGCACTATGAGATTTTAATGATTTAGTTAAACCAAGTTATTATACATACTATACACCCAGGTGCCGTGATCAAACAACTCATTTGGCATACAAAGGCTCCAGTATACGCACAGAGCTCTTTGTGTGCAGCGGCCTATTATCTTCTAGGAGGCAAGGAATATTCCATATTCAGACAGGAAAAGGTGCATGGTATATATTCATAGCATTCCTCAACTCATAGAAAAGAAGAAGAAGGCAAAAGTAATGGGCAGCTGGGAAAGGATGAGTCTTACCTCTTTGACCACCCTGTAATTATAGCTACTAGTGCTTTCGGGTTTCCGTGATTTGCTGTGGCCTTCCTAGGGGACAAGCAAGATTTATTAATTTATTACATTCCCCTCCTCCCCACCCCCAATTCTGGTGATCATTAGATCACAAATTTTAGCAGCTATTTTGCACCAAAAACTTTCCAGAAGTTTTAAAACTTTTACCAACCTTTCTCTCTTCACCAATATTCAGTTTTAACACAAACTTAACAGCGGTGTTGTCGGAACACGCCTGGGGGGCACATGCAGCCCCCGGAATAAGACAGACCTCTCCGGGCGTCTTCCTGATGAAGCGTAGCCCGGGACATTCACAAATCAGTTCCGGTGCACACCAGCGACACATATCAAAAGGCATGTGCATGCTCACTCAGCAGAGTATAGCAGAAACGACTGTGGAGTGTGAGTGTAGCACTCTAAGTGATTTATTAAGCAATATATACAGGACAAAGTAACTATGGCGTCCTCTCACTTCTTCTCCAAGAGAGAGAGAGAGAGAAAGGAAGTACAAAAGTACAGCACAGTGGAAGAGAGATAACTTCCGTTCTCACACTTTCCAAGCCTAGAAAGTAAACACTGACATGTGATGTAACAATCACACATCCAGCTATGGAGGAGTGAAATGCTAACAGGTATTTCTATAGTGAGTCTTCACAAATTATCAAGTCACACACTCGTGCTATTTACCTAAGGCATATATATCCACCCGCCACCCCCCAATTCTTTAAATGGATAAATGTTATAGCAGCACAATAGTATATCTGCAGCATTTTTAAAAAATACTAGTTACATTAAAGGCACATTATGATTAGTGGTACTGTTTGCAAGTAAACAGTGAGGAGATATTACACATATGTACACTGCGTTATTGGTCTTTTATTCTAAATTTTAGTTTAATGTGAATAGCTATGGAAGAGGTGGTTGAGGCATAGGAACCGGGGACAGGGGACGGAGGTTAGAGGAGGCATGTATAACATGATGAATGGAACAAAAAAGGAGACAATCAGATTTTAGGGTTAAAAGAAGCTGGGAAACAGACCAAGAAACCTCTTAGAGGAAGTCTTCAGGATTCCCATGAATTAAAAATGAATAAATATGTAAATGTAGCTTTAATAATATATTGCACAAACATGAACCACTATACAACTGGCTGGGAGCAGGGGGAATAAACATAAACTGTGGAAAGAGAAAACAGCAGCAACAACAACAAAGGTGTAAGAAGATGGAGAGAGGGGTGGGAGGAGAAGAGAGGAAAATCAAAATGATAAAACTATGATTCTAGCATAACTTTGCTAAAGTCTTTTAGAGCTTATGTTTAAAATATAATACTTTTAAGGTTGTGTACAACAATGAAATGTTATTCATCTTAATCAACCCAGTCAACCTTCACAAAAGCCATGAGAGTTAGGCAACGACATTGTTCGGGAGCAAAGGACAGCACACAAAATGAAGACTGCAAGAAAGCAATTCGCTCCAAAGCCACCATTACTGTATATAGCTTCTGGCTGAGTTGAAATTTGAACTCTCCTGCTCTTGACCACTATGTTACGCTGGCAGTGCAACAAAGACAAAAGCTATTCTTACCTCCTTTTTCTTATGTTCATTCTCTCCTGTTGTTACATCCATCGTTTCATCAGGTCCCTGGCCTTTGTACACCCAGAGTTCGGATTTTTCCACAATTGATCTCAACTGATCCAAATCTTGTTTTATCTGCTTGTAGTTGTCCACATCTTGGCTGGTGACAAGCAGTTGGACCTTACATGAATTGCAATCCATTAGTTGCATAACACCCTTGCATCATCACACAAATTTAGAGTGAAAGTGTAGACGGTATAGAACACTACAATTACCTGTTTAAAGGCCTGAAGGACTTCTTGCCTCTGACTAAAGTGCCTAAAGAGTAGCTGAAGGGCTCCAGACACGAGAGGAGGGTAGTCGTGCATTGTTAAATGGAGCAATACTCTAAGGAAAGTTCTGCCACCATGATCATCCAAATCTAGCGGTGTATTCTCTTCACTGAAAATAATAAAAATATATGGAGTAAAATTGGGGTGGGGGGATGGGGAGGAAATGGTTCCACTTAAGAACTTCCAGGCAGCTTCCATAACTGTGTTAGTCTATCTGATGTTGGGAAAGGAACCAGAAACCACCACAAATTCAAATTCAAATACAGTGGTACCTTGGTTTTCTAACGTCTCCATTGACGAACACGCCTCAGAAGTCAAACAAGCTACGCAGCTTCTGCTGAGTGCAAGATCCTGAGGGCTAGCTGTCGGGTATTGAGTTTTCGGTTTTCGAACGTTTCGGAACTCAAACAGTCTTCCGGAATGGATTACATTCGAAAGCTGAGGTATCACTGTACAATGTAAGCTACCAGTGGCAATGGAAGAAGGGCACCCTTTTTCATATTAGAATCATAAAACTGTGGAGTTGGATGGGACCCAGATGATCATCTAGTCCCATGGTTCCCAACGTGGGGCACACGCCCCACAGGGGGGCAATTTGATAGCTTGTTTTGACCAAGTTAATGGCCTTTTAGGCTTCCTCCATATGAATAGTTCATTTTTTGAATAATAAAAATTATATGTCACTGGGGGGAGGGGATCAGGATTTTAGAGATGCTTAGGTGGGGCATGGCCCAAAAAAGGTTGGGAACCACTGATTTAGTCCAACTCCCTGTAATGCAGCAATCTCACCAACTCACCACCACAATCTCAGCACTGTGAGCACTTCACCTCCTCGTTTATTCTCTTGAAACTTAGCAACACCCTAAAAAAGTGTTTACCTTTCTCTAACTAATCTAGACCAAGGTGGGAGATTTGTGGCTTTTCAGATGTTTCTGGACTCCCAACTCTTATGAACCCCAACAAGCATGGCCAGTGATCAGGGATGATGGGAGTTGTAGTCCAGCAACATCCCTGATATAGACACTTTTTTTAAAGAGCAGCCCTCATCATAGTCACTCTTTCTCCAGGCTTCCCTCCACAGCTAACACCTTGGATTCTGCAAAGTCTTTTCCCCTTTTGCCATTCTGAAAACATTATTTTTTAAAAAGTTATTTTCCCCCTAATGGCCTTTAAATTATGTCCTGCATTTCGGCAAAGACTAGCAAGGCTGTCCGACCTGGCAGTGCTACCCAGTCATTGGCAAACTCTCCTCCTCCCATCAGTTAAAAGTGTATTTCTTTGATTTACATTCTTCTTCATTTTAGGAGTACGTATCTATCCCATTAGGGACGCGGGTGGTGCTGTGGGTTAAACCACAGAGCCTAGGACTTGCCGATCAGAAGGTCAGCGGTTCAAATCCCCGCAACGGGGTGAGCTCCCATTGCTTGGTCCCAGCTCCTGCCAACCTAGCAGTTCGAAAGCACATCAAAGTGCAAGTAGATAAATAGGTACCGCTCAAGCAGGAAGGTAAACGGCATTTCCGTGCGCTGCTCTGGTTCGCCAGAAGCAGCTTAGTCATGCTGGCCACATGACCTAGAAGCTGTCTGCGGACAAACGCCGGCTCCCTCAGCCTTTAAAGCGAGATGAGCGCCGTAACCCCAGAGTCGGTCACGACTGAACCTAATGGTCAGGGGTCCCTTTACCTTTTATCTATCCCATTAAATATTCTGGGTGACATTTAGCAATGACTGCTTGCTTGCACCACCAAAATCTGTTGTACAACAGGACATCCAGTTTTATTTTTTCCCCTCCAGCCCCTACATGCCCCCTACATCTGTTCCAGGGGGTTCCCTCCCCCCCCCAATGCTCCTGGGCAGATTCTGGGGTTGCACTGGGAGCTGAAGCAGGGAGGAGAGGAAGGAGATGTCTTGTTGCACAAGCAGCTGCTATACTGTATAACACCCCCGTTATCCTGTATGGTATTCTTAACACCCACACCCCCCACAAACAGACACTCCCACCCACTGTGTGGGGGGGACAGACAATGGGGTCATGAAACCATAGCTGCAAGAATACAGTTTACGTCCCCGGTCTGCCCTCTCATCTAGTAAGTACCTTAGGAAACATACATGGATAATTCTTTTAACTCATTCATGGTAATTAAAGTAACAATTAGTGTATGCGCAAATGGGTACATGAATGATTAGTGCAAGTGACTTGCTCCTCTGAAGAACTGTGACCTGCAACTGTCCAGAAGCAGTTTCACATACAGTTCAGAACAGACAAATGCAAATCGCAATAGTTTACTTTCCTGCCTCCAAATATCCCTTCTGCTTGCTCTTCAATGTGTTCAAAGTCAAGAGCTCCTGTAAAGGAAAACAAACAGTTTTGTCTTCTATGCCAAGCTGAAAATATAGCTTAAAATTCAATAAGGGGAGCAGAGGAAGCAAGCTACCATTCTTTCCATCACAGAAACTACACTATAAGATTCCTCTGCTGCAAGGCAAGGAAATCCTCTGTGAAATAAGATCCAAACGGTTGTTTTTCGATCCAATTGTATAAATTTAATCCAGCTGGCATCCATTTCAGTTGTATGGGCAACTACTGTGTGAAGATGTTTCAAACTATACAGTAGAATATGTGAGGGTATTGTGTGCATGCAAACTTATGCCTGCATCCATACACAAACATGCAATATTTAAAGGCAGCCTTGGATTTTTCCAGAGGAGCAGTACAGCAATTTGTGCAGCCTCCACCTTACATAGTTTCAAAGGGAACTTATGTCTTCCATAGTGTGAGACTGTGCACATATGATTTCGTTATTAAACTTTCTTTTTGGAAATAAAAGTTTAAAAATGAAATAAATAGTGCAAGCGATTAGCTCAATAACTATGTATACTGATAATCTTTGTACTTTCTTTCTCCTTTCTATTTGCTTCACAGGGTTTTCTTTACAGAAATTTTCCTCACAGGGTTCAAGATGTGGAGGTAACTAATGAAGTCCACAATCTAGAGCAGTGTTTCCCAAAATTAATAAAACCATTATAGTTTGATAGCATATTATTGTATCTTGCTTAATTAAAAAAAACCCACATGGACAATGGAATGGCTGTTTTTCTGCTTTATTCACAAATGGTTCAATAAATCATTATTGAGGGAACATACAAAGTGGCACATTGGGATGCGGGTGGCGCTGTGGTCTAAACCACAGAGCCTAGGGCTTGCTGATCAGAAGGTTGGCGGTTCAAATCCCCGCGACTGGGCAAGCTCCCGTTGCTCGGCCCCTGCTCCTGCCAACCTAGCAGTTTGAAAGCACGTCAAAGTGCAAGTAGATAAATAGGTACCACTCCGGCAGGAAGGTAAATGGCGTTTACCTTCACTGCTCTGATCAGGGGTCCCTTCACCTTTACCTTTACCAACTGGCACATACTGGCACCTAAGAAAAACTTTACAGCACTTTTAAGAGAACATGTTGTAACTGACCTGGTACATTTGGCATTTCTTGGTTATTGCTTCCTGTAGGTGAATCAGGTGTCTGCGCATTGCTTTCATCAAACTCATGTTTAAATATGCACAGAAGGCATGAGATTCTATAATCCAATCTCACATTCAAAATGAACTGATGATTCCATAGTATTTTAAAAAGAAGAAGAAGAAGAAGAAAGAAAAAGCTTCAATAGCACAGCTCATTTCCTTCCCCCGTTTTGCGTTTTTAAAAGCAAGGACCTTCCCTTTCACGTGCTTAAAGCATGCATTTAAAATATATTAGATATCGAAAGTAACTCCTGCCATGAAAACCAAAATCTACCGGTCTAGTTTGTATTATATATTATAGATGCATATTGTGTCCAGACAAAAGCATACACAAAACAAAACACAAAACACCTTTTTCAAAACAACACAATATATCAGATTTTTCCCTGTTGTAGCTAAGTAAAAATAAGAACATGGTCATTCTGGCTTTTCCTGTTTCAATTCACATTGGCAGCATCAGTCAGTACTACCCTGTCAGTTCATGCTTATACATTTCGGTAAATTAACCAATAAATCTGTATAAGCATAACTAGGGAACGAAAGGAACTGCTTTGCTCATGAAGCCCAGTTCTGTGGACCCTAACTGTTAGCAGCTCCTCAGGGTTTTGAGCAGAGAGTTCCCTTTATTTTCACCTGTGACCTGATGTGTTAGCTGCAGAATGCCAGAAAATGAACCTGAGGCCTTCCACTTTCAAAAAAATGTACTTTATCCACTGAACTACAGTCCCTTCCTCATGGCATTTATCTAAGAGTAGCACAGGCTACAGAGCAGACACAAAAAGTTTCAGTTTCCTTCTAATTTATAATATATTCTTTCAGTAGTTATCCCAGGGCTGTGCACTCTGACCCAGAAACCTGCCCCAGTTGGGTTGATGAAAATGCACAGCACACTGAATGTCAGGCAGCCTTTTGCAAAGCAGTAGCTTTCAAAATAGGATCTGCAGTGGAACTCAAACGAAGCCTTGGAAATACTGTCACGGGAGCATGCAGCTTTCTGAACACTTCCACTGGATTGCTCTGCTCCAACTCTCTTGAACAATGTCTGTATTTCAACCTGACTGCTCAATGTTTTATAGGAGCTGGGTTATTTGAAGTTACCTTGCACACAAAAGTTTTAAAGTATGTAACTGGTTTTAATGGTTTTAATGTGACTGGTTCAATGGTTTTAATGTAACTGGTTTTAATGAGGGCATGGGTTAAACATCTGCAACTGTTCGCAATTAGTAGTTGTTATTAGTATTTTGTTGTTAATACTTGCAACAATGTTTATTAATTCTTTTTCTAATGGTAATTTTTTTTTAAAAAAAATAAAGCTTACACGCAATCCATCCAGTGAAAAAATTATTCATTTCTAATTCTGTCAAAAAGAGAACAATGGTCTAGAATGAAAAATCCCCAAACAACATAAGCATGACAGTACAGCTCTTGCGTCAATATTGTTTTCTAAGCTATGTCACCTGAAGTATACCTGAAGTATCTCAATGATTTTCAGCTTGGTGTCCATTACCAGGATGTCTTCTTTCTCAGGTTCAACCTGTTTCACATTACCTTCTGGGGCAGCAGCAAGAGGAGTCATGGGCAAGAACCCTCCACCCCTGAGCACAACTTGGGTCATGAGCTCCCCAACACCGTGGATAGATCTCATCACATTGCTCCCTTCAGAGAAACAATACAAGATAAAGTTTTGTAATACAGTAATTAAGGTAAGACCTGTCTCAGCATTACCTGTCTCAGCCTATTACACACATTACTGTATACTGGAATCAGATTTAATGTGTACCTGCTTCTTATCTATCAGATGCAACATGTGCAACCTACAAACTGCAGAAATAACATATTTGTGGTATTCTGCTATTTATAAAAATGCTTTGAGATCGCCCTTCGTCTGCAGAGATACAAAATGGGCATGCAAAGGCAGAGAAAAATAAAACAAACAAATCCGATATAATACAATTAAGGATACAACATTGTTATAAAAATTCTACATGCTGTGAAATAGGCAACGCTTTCCACACTTACAGAAAGTAGCAGGAACATTTAATGGATACTGTGTTGTACGAAGCAATTTCTATTCCAGGTTGTAGTTATAACAGCAGTTACTTTAAGAATTGGGACCTGTTCTTTTCTCCTCTTCCCCCTCCAACTCTTTCTCCTTGTGTGACATATCTTTTACACTGTAAGCCTAAGGGCAGGGACTGCCTTACTAGTGATTTTTGTAAGGTGCACTGAAAGCCTTTTCAGTGGGGCACCAATGCATTAAATAAAGAAACAAACCCTACCACTATATCATATTGAGGGGAAATCCACATGGGAGTTGCCCCCAAAATTTGCATCCTTATACTTTATTCTTCCTCTCCCCTGACTATGTGAAACAATGGCAGAAGAAATGGATCTTTACCTGCCTCTCTTGTTCCATACTATGCACTTCGAAAATCTGTTCCAGAGGTTCCTTTGGAGCAGATTTTGAGATTACATGGATGGGGAAGAGCAAGGTATAAATATGTTGCATGAGTGGAAGCCCATTCCGTTTGTGTACAGATAGTGTTGGATGCATCCCACTGATAACATATGGGAACAGATGCAAGCCAGGTATAAGTGAGATGCTGAAGGTTGCACAACATGTATAAATGAGATGGCATGCATTTTGTGCCACCAGCTCATATGCTCGGTCCCCATTCAATCATGCAGTTGCAAGCTCATCAGCACATGCACGTGTTAATAATGTGCATTGACAAGGCTGGGTGATAGTGGTTTTTCAATATCACCAGCCAAACATCACGGTCTGGCAATGTCCTGCAATGTTGAAAAAACAAGCCACATTGGCCTTAGCCTGTGAGGTGCTGGGTGCAATTGCCACAGCACTCACCACGGATGCTGAGGCAGTTTCACCCCAGCGCCTGGCCCTAGCGGGCTGGGACAAAGCAGCATCCCTGGTGCTCCCTGCTCACGGACAAGTGGGAAAAGTACCGGGTATTCCTTGTGCGGCTCTGCTGGGGATGGGGAGGGCTCCCCATCTCTGGCAGAGTCATTCCCGGTGCTCTCCCCATTTGCATGGAAGCCAGCGCCGGGCTGGGGTATCATTTAACTGCTCGGCTGATGGGAGCGGCAGCCACACACTTCTCAGCCAAGCACTTTAAAGATGCAGAGGGAGGAACAAGCTGTATCGGCGCCTCGTGGATGCAGCTTTTTTCTCCCCTGCGCAGTATGATATATGATGATATATCGCTACTGAAACCGCCACCGCTCCTAAGCCCCTCTGCTAGCAATGCTCGCTGGAGGAAGTCGCTAGTAGAGGGACTCAGGAGCGGTGGCGGTTTCACCAGTGATATAGCTGACATTGGGGTCTGCTCCTCATATATTGATATATCGCCCAGGCCTAGCATTGACTGTTTCTTTGGCTGACACAGCCTCAGAGCAAAGGAGAAGCCATGTGAAAAATGCAGAAGCCATGTGAAACTCAAACTCCTGTGGGTATTGTCTGCAACCTGGAGCAACAAACTACCACCATCATTAACCAGAGGAACCTTGTCAAATACGGATGGAAAATTAGGTGTTCCCCACACCTGACTTTCATGATGAGGTCTCCACGATAGGAGTCAGTTTTCTCAGGAGTGCTAGACAGCCTATCTTTTACAATTTACAAGCCTGCTTCCCCCACTCCTTGACACAGGGTGACAAAAACGAATGGCACCGACAAGAGACCAATCATTCTTCAATAGCATGTTTTTCTTCCTCTATGCCCCATGGCCATTCATACCTTTACTCTCTTCTCCTTTTGCAACCTTTGCGATAGGAAAGATCGTAGCAACATGGACACAGTCCAAAATAGCCAGGAGGATTTTTGTTAGCCTGAGCAGGTCACAGAAATTGTAGAAGCCAAAATAGATCAGGTTTCGGGCCAAGTTTACCACCTATTGTTTTAAAAAGAAACAAAAAATGGTTTGTTACAATTTCTATGATATGTACCAAAGCACCTGAATATTGACTTTCTGGCACCCACTATTCAAAGGATCTGCACAGAGCCAGTGTGGTACACTGGTAGACTTCAACCGTGGAGATGGAAGCTCAGTGGAAGATCTCAGGCTAGTTACTAATTCTAAGCCTATCTCAATTGACTGGGCCACTGGGAGCACTAAAAGTTGGTAACACCCTGAACACCACCCTCAGCTGCTTGGAGGAACAGGATGCAGCTATCCTTTATTTTTCAGAATATATAATCATAACACACAATACTGTACCACTTCACTATACCTTGTCATAATAAACATAATTTTCTGTATTTTAATAAGCATTCTACTGTGTTTTACTGCATATACAGATGTATTATATATAGATGTATTATATATAGAAATTCTGGATTTAAATCTGCCAGTTCATATTTTTTACATTTTTTTTACCATTGATTTTTGGACACCAACCTAAGGCAGTGCTTTTTCAGAGAGCTTTTCTCAGTATTTCGTAACAGATCTCCTGCAATTGTTTCTGTGGGCTTCTCTGCTTTTTAATGACTTGCTATTCTTTTTGGTCTTTTTTGTATAGTTTCACTTGTTATTGTTGTGCTTTGCCCGTCTTAGTATAAGGAAGTTTCATCTGTTGATACTATTAGTCCAACTATGTGGGCAATTTAGGATTAGCTCCAGCGTGAGTTAGCATCTACTGTACTCAGAGGTCTTGCAACTCAGCTTTATTTTTTTAAAAAAAGATATTTACCTCAAAGGTGAGTTTATTTTTTTCTTTGTCGGAGAAAGGAAATCTCTGACAGACAACATCTCTTAAATATTCCTCAACGAAGTCCATGGTTTGTGCAAACCGCTCCTTGATTTCATCTTTGGAAGTTCCACTGCTATCATAGCTGAAGAAATGAAATGAAAAACTTCAAATGGGTGAATGCCATAGGAAACGTATGGTTCTTTTCCTTTTCTTGAGTCAGTCAGAAAGTACACAGAAAACTGTCTTATGCCAAGTCAGACCACTGGTCCATCTAGCTCCATTCTGTAACATTTTAGCATAATTTTTTTCAAAAAATGTGGCTCCTGGAGCAAGCATTCCTGCTTTCCAAAAGCCAGCCACCAAGCAGTCACTCCAGACATTCCTGAATAAGGTCTCACAGTACGACTGCTACAAGGCACTGTGGAAAGGAGCGAAAAAGCATCTAGGTATTTGATAGCCCTCGTTTCAGAGAACCATTTGATCACAAAATACTCACTCATCGATTGCAATTTCAGAAGGTATCTCTGACCACAACCGGGCATATTTTACTGGTGTCACTTGTTCTTGGGGATCACGGTCAACATGCATATGCAGCATCAGCCGGCAGAAGGACGCTCTCAAGTCATAAGGCAAATTTTCGTCGGACATGCACCGAAGGATGAGATCTACATCTAGCTGGCCAGATATTTCATTTATAGCCAAGTACTGCCGATCAAGGCACATCCTAGCAAAAAGATTCAGCTGGTACCTTTGGGAGTTAGGAGAGAAGGAGAAGAGTATCATTTTGCTTGCCTGGGACTGAAAATTAGAAGATACCTCAGAGGGAACAATACAATGCATATTCTGATGCAGCAGCAGAAATAACACTTCTTCAGGAGCAGAAGTACATTAGCAGTCCATAGGAGGCTAAATTTCTCACTTCTGGACCCATTACATATATGCGGATATATATATATATATATATATATATATATATATATATATACGCATATAATTCAACATTACTATCATTTCTTTAAATCCAATTTGAAAAATATCCCAGATGAACTGCTGATGAACCTTTAAAAAAAATCAATGTATTTTATGTACGTATTTTAGAAATTTGGACAAGTTCCACCAAACAAACATGAAGCCTCCAAACAATTTTAAGGAGTTTATAATACAAAAGTAGATTTGAACAACCAATTTTGCCAATGATCAGTGAAAAATGCAGCTTGATTGTAAAGAACCAATATCACAGTTGTATGAAACTGTTGTTATGGAAAGCATCATTTGAGATCTATTTCTTTAACCAATTCTATCAATTAACCTTGAAGTCTTCTAGAAGCTGGTTAACATTACAAATAGCTAGGGTCAGTTGTCTATACACTTCAGGTTACACTGCCGTAGCCAAATATCGCTTGCGGTGTTAACCTGTAGTAGCTGAGCACATCCCGGTCTTCCTTCTGCCCTTCTTTAGCATCCTGAGCCAGCTCTCTGATACTCTTACTGCGGACCTCTTTGTTGCTGTCTCTCCAGAATAACCAGACTTCTTCCTCATCCTCACCAACCTCCAATGAATTCTCTCCAGACGACAGCTCTTCAAATTCAAACCGAGACAGGACCAGTCTAAGAATTGAGCAAGAGTGAAAAGCAATTATTTATATGAAATATCTTAATGAATCCACACAAGTTTCTTCTATTCGTTATCAGAAAGCCATTTTCTACCAGCCAACACTACATACAATGGCAACAGCACACCTTGGCGTAGGGTAAAGGATTTGGTTAATTTAAAATCTACTTCATGACACACCTACTTCTAGGATTAAAAGCTTGTTGAAGAATCCATTGTTCCACCAAAAATAATAATCTACGTATTATCTGTATTTTCCCCAAACTGGAGGGGGAAAAATTTATGTGTCATTATTGCCAGGCTCAGAACGCTGCAATCTTCTTATTTCTAAAAGAAAGTTCTTGAAAAACATCTCAGCTTACTTGGTTTCAATGAGTATGTCTGCATTTGCTGGGTTTAACACAGCTTTACAAATCAGCTCCTGGGTCACCGGAATAGATTTGTTCATGGACACACAAAGATCTGAAAGGTAATCCAAGAACCTAATGGGGAGAGAAAGCCAAAGCCCATTAAACTTTGTACAATGTTTCAGATGCTAAAGAGCTGTATTAAGGAAGGTGATAAAAGATACCCCCCCCCCCGACAGGCCCTCAAAAGATTAAGGCCTAGGGTATGCAACAAATAACTTACCAGATGCACCTAACCTACCACATCATTTCTTGTCATCAGACATCTCATTTTTAAAATCCCCTTTTCTACAAAAAAATATTTTAAAAAATCATAAAATCAAAGAATTGTAAAATTGGAAGGGACCCTGGGGGTCATCTAGTCCAACCCCCTGCAGCGTAGGGATCTCAACTAAAGCATCCATGACAGATGGCCATCCAACCTCTGCTTAAAAACCTCCAAGGAAGGAGAGTCCACCAGCTCCTGAGTGAGAGCATTCCACTGTCGAACAGCTCATACTATCAGAAAGTTATTTGTGGTATTGAGTTGGAATTTCCCCTGAATCCATTGGTTTGGGCCTACCCAGTGCTCTTTTTTTAGAAAGAGCCATTAAGTTGTTGCAGCAAATGCCACACTTTTCACATTTGAAGAAAAACAAAGGTGCTGTTACTACATATCCTTGAGTATCCCCCCTCAAAAAAGCAAACCAACCACCGGTCCTATCCTCCAGAGCAGGAGAGAACAAGCTTGCTTCATCTTTCATGTGACAGCCCTTTAGATATTTAAAGATGGCTATCACAGCTCCTCTCAGTCTCCTCTTTCACAGGCTAAGCATACCCAACTTCCTCAACTGTTCTTCATAAGGCTAGGTTTCATCATGACTCCACGAAACCAGTGTTTATTCATTTCTGAATCAGCAGTAGATTTCACTCCATTAGACCGCATCCAGACATTATAACACATGACAGAAGTAGGTGCCTCCAAAAGTATTCACTGGGTGTCTGCTGATAACAGCACAGGGCACAGGCACTGATAATAACCCCTACCTACCTATAACAATAACCCCTTTGATAACTTATGTTGCACCCCTTCTACATCATTACAACTCATGACATTGTGTGGAAAGATCACGAGTGTTGTTGGCATGTCAATTTCTCCAAGCAGAAAAACCCAGGCAGGCATGAAAACAGACTACTGACCAATCATTCAGGTAGTTTCAGAAACCTACAGGAGTGTTTATGCACCGTTTATTTTGTCTAAGCAGTAGAAGGAAGAGTCTTATCTTACCTCGGCTCTCTGTTTTTCCTTACAAGGCTAACAAAGGTATCAATCTCAGCAGCAGTAATGTGCTTCTCCAACAGCTTGCGGTTATTATGGAGCAGTGCTGTTATGGTGTCTTCTGCCAAGACGTCATACCCAATTTGCTTCTGCATAAAGCCAAACTGCTTGGCTATATATTCCTTGCAAAGAGAAAGTGGGTGGGGTGGAGAGAGAGAGAGACTAGATGCTTACATCACTTAAAAACCATTAGAGTGAAAGGAAATGTGAAATTATCCATTTATGTTGATTTCTTGATGTGATTTTTTGTTTTTAGGAAAAGACTACTGAAAAGCAGGGTGTGCATGATCCTTTTGTCATATGAACTGCCTGGTCTAACTTGGATTTGCAGTTCCAGTTTGCAATCAGCCCAATTGTTCTTTGCGTAAGTCATAGTTTTTTCCGGTTTCGGTTTAACAGCAAACAATTGTTGTGATTGATCCTAATTGGGTGGTGGTGGGGAGGCTAGAGAATGTAAATGATTCAAAAGCCTTTACACCAAGCAGTTCAGTTGTCCTTTACTGTTACATTTTGGAGAAACACACCAGACTGTCTCAAACTCCTTGCTAACCTGGTTCTTCCTGTAGTCTTGTTGGGAGTGTCTCAAAACTCTGTAACAGAGCCGACATATGTGTCTGAAAGGAGCGTGGCGTTGGTCTCCAAGTTCTTCTAGTCTCAGCATTGGTCCATCTCCACAGTCAGTAAATGGTGCTTGTAATAGCTTGAATATCTGGCAAATTATTTTAGAAAGAAGAAATGAATCAGCATTAACATTGCAGCATTAGAACCATGAGTATCATCTACACAGAGTCTTGCCTTAAGTTTACCATGAGACTGAAGTGATCCTGTCTACTGACAGCCACTTCTGTTTCACCAGAGGCCGTGTCTACATGCCAGGATCCTTGCCTACAGCAACTAATCACATGATGGAGAAGCCTATATTGCCAAGCTGCTAAACCCCATACATATGCAAATTAGCATTTTAAAAAATAGGCTTCTGAGCATGGCAGGTGACACCAGACAAGCAAACTTCCCCTTATAATCAGTTATATAAGGGCTGGTTCACATGTTACAGTAGACCATGGTTAAAGGTTTACCAAGAATGAGCAGATTGATTTACTTCATTCCTCTCCTAACATGTGCGGGAGCAATCAGCCACACTCCTTGGCTCAGTGTTATGCCCAAATCAAGTATCATAGTTTGTTTTGCTCACTCCATAACCGGGAAGTCAACAAGAACAATCACTGGCTTTAGATCATGTTTGCTTGGAGCAAATATTCATTACTGTCATGCAATGGGCTGACACTTTTTCGTACAGATATTCACTATGACTTCAACTTCTCTCCCCCAGTTAGCATACACCCATCACTGTAGATGTGAACTTCAGATATTTGCCCCACTATTCACAACTTACATTGAACAACATTTGATATTTTGTTGCCCATTTATTCAGGGTCCAATTTCCCAAATACTTCTCAATTGAAATCTGGGATTCTGGCCAGGGATTTATGTTGTGGCATCTCTATTTACAAGCCCCTTATCCCAAGAAGTCCAGACCATCAGCTATTTTATTTGTGACATCTATGTCATCAGAAACAACCTTATTAAACACAATTTACTGTACCTGTTTCAAAATATTTTGCTCTCTCATTAGCTTTTGTCGTTCTCTGTTTGGCTTTGAGAACATGACTTCAAGCACATCTTGTCCAGAATTTGTTCCGCCGGTAACAAAATATACCAAATCTTCCAGCAACTTTGTAACAGACCTACAGTTTGTTTGTTTTGAAAGAAAATCCTAGCTGTTAATCCAAAATATAATATGAACAGTGAAAATATCACCCTCTTAAAATAAATGCAAGCCACTGAGTTACAACGAAGAAAAGGTGCTCATATTAAAAACAGAGCACTGTATTCAGAGCCACTCCAAAAATGTATTACATTTAAAAGTTCAAAGTTATATTCTGAGTAATTGTTGAAGGAGAGGGGTTGTTAAATTCATAGGTATCAAGGAAATTGGTACAAGAAACACATGCAAGATCATTAAAATATGTAACAGTTTTATTATTGACTCCTTGTCTAACAATCCCTAGCACGTTTTAAAAACTAAAAGTAACTTGATGCTTATTGTTGCAAATGCTACTTTTCTGTACCACTCTGTGACAGCCACCTGAAAAGCAGTATATATGGTAAGTAACTTAAATATTAAATTAATGAATGAAATAAACAAAGCTGCTTTCTCTGTCTTTCAAACTTTGTCTTATGTTGGAGAACATCTTTTTCCATTAAGAAGCTCGCATTATTATTTTTCCTTACCTCCGTTCATTCTGGGTTATTGTCCCCTTTTCCAACTTGCCAGCAATGGAACCCAATACTTTGCTTGCGTCATTTGCAAAATCCAAGTCTCGGACTTCTGCTGGAGAAACTGGTACTATAGCAAAAGCTTCTTTGTCTTCTTTTACTGGAGAGGTGCCAATCTTTAAAAACAAGGCAATTTTAGTCACAATCTCACAGAGAAAACGCTTTTGTAATGAAGACCCTAGGGAAACAATGCTCAGGTTCGCCAAACATTATTGTGAAATTGTGGTAGGAATATTTCCATTACCACAATAGGCAATTCATTGTCTTCAGTTATCATAGTTCAAGCCAAACTCATTGCTTCGGATTCTTCAGTTTGTTTTTAGTGAATATTCTACTATTATCCATTGGATTTTATTTTATTTTTTAATTATGGGCTATGATCTGACTTCTGTTTTCCCCTTTGACTCTAGTGCTAAACCAGAAAAAAGCAGCGGCGACGAGGAAGATGATTTGTTAACCACTTTCTTATCTTTTCTGATGAAAAGCAGTACACCAATGCTTGAAATAAATAATTGGATGAGAGACTAGACTTAAGGGTTTAAGTGTTGAGACAGTAGAGGGACTTGCCGTTAGACAAATGGACAAGCACTCAGCACGAGTATCGTACCTGATACACAAAAACCTTTGCAAGGTCTTCCAAGAGATACTTATTTAAGATGCAAAGTGTTAATTTATGTTCTTCTACTATTCCATTTTAATAATGGACTGGCGTTGTGCCCAAGCAATGCTGTGTGAATCATGTCCTAAATAAGAACTGTGTTCATCAGTGTCTTCTCTGAAATAGCTTTATTGGTAGCAGAAGAGATGAGATACAGATGAGATTCCATTGCATGACTTACTTTAAGCATCACAGGCTTTTCTTCTTCTTTATCAATGGGGATATTTGTGCTGTGAACCCAGGTATTTGTACACAAATGTCTAAGTCTGACATAGGAGTTCCTAAAAAGAACCAGGTATTATTTATATTATTAAGCTCCTCAGTAAGCCAATACTTTTCAAATAAAAACAACACCTTTTCAATCTCCTTTTAATTTTTTACTTGCAAGGTTTTATTTCAGCTGGAATATGAAATGCAGCCAAGTCTTAAATTGCAAGGTATTCAGTATGTAATGACTTCTATGAAGCCTGATTCACTATTTCAAATGATCTTTCCCAGGTACAAACAGGATGCTAGTTGCAGAGGTATAATATGACACTGTTTTTTTTAAGGTGAGATCCAGTGTTGTGCTGGCAGCTGCAATGCTTCATCCTGCAGCCCTCAGCTATTCCAGAGGGGGCCCCCCAACTCACTGGCACAGATTTGGGGGAGTGCTGTTTCCTAGCCATAAACACATCAAGGAAGCACTGGAAAATAAGTCACAATTCGTTTCTGCAAAAGTGCTGCCTTTTGTAACTGTCTGCCGCAGCTATCTAAGACTGCCTAGCAAATGGTCTGGCATTTTAAAGTGGTCTCACAACAGCTGCAGACACCTTCATCATTTATAACATCGTACCTTGGGACAAGGCTGTCTCCCCCTCGTAAAGTAGTGGGGTCAAGCTCAAAGATGGAAGAGATATCATTTCCTTCAGGCACAGAGACTAAAGAGTATGCCATCTTCTCTGGAGTATTATGCAAGCCCCTTCTGGATGCATCCTGGTCAGGATCCAGCTGTGGAAGAAATTGCAAATCAAATCAACATTGCAAAGCTGCCTGCCCAGGCTGGAAGGCAGAGCACCTCATGGTTATAACTGAAGCATTTCAAATATAGATACAGGCACAAGAACTGAATGGCACATCACAATCTAATAGGGTTAACTAGAACTGGGCAGAAGACTTAGAAGCAGCAGTAAACCATCAAGCTGGGTTGTGTCAAAGTCACTGAGAAGCCAAGACATAGCCTAGGGTTTTCCAGAGCTCCTCAGTCTCCTAGAAAGGACAATTCTACCCAAGTTAGGCAACCAAAATGACAGCTGCCAAGTTTTGGCAACCAACAATTAATTCATATTTGTTCTCATTGTTTTAAGGGCAAGTTGATATCCTCTTAACCCCTGAATTCCGCTTGTGTAGGGAGAGGCCTACACAAATCTACTTGGAGGGTTGAGAGACCCTCTGGAGGAGCATGAAAGGTGGTGTAGAGGGCTTCAGAGAGAAGGGGGGAAATCGTGGAAATTGCCTCCCACTAAAAATAAATCTTATGAATTAAAAAAACTGAAGGTTCTTGGAAAGGCCAAGGATACAAAGGGGGAAAAATGAATTATCTTTTTCTTCAATTTTTATAATAAATATGAAGGTGCTGGACCACCCTGAGATCTGTGGCTATAAGGTGATGTGTAAATTTAATTAATTAATTAATTAATTAATTAATTGTATTGTTACAAAGCTGAATTAGAAGAAAGCAACCCTAAATACAAAAGGGCATACGATTTTTACTTGGAGGAAGTAACAGTTTCTATGGGTACATGCACATAAAATAAGTAACTGCAAGCGGCTCGTCCACGCATCTTCCTAGAGGCAAACTTGAATCCCTTGCAACTCCTCCACAGAAAATGTGAACAATCCCTTCTGCAAGAGCACCTCACAACGAACTAGAAACATTGTCCAAGAAAACCATAGCGAAGAAGCACTCCGCAGCGCTGTAAGTGAAAGGAGGCAGAGGAAAAGCAAAATTCAAACCACCAAACAAATCAGATGAAGAAAGGTAAAGCCAGCCCTTCCAAAAAGTGGAGTTTGGAGTGAGGGGAGGTAATTTAGTTGAGGCACCACAAACTGCCCTTGCAGTGTATGGATGGAGCAGTAAAATGTAGATCTAGAAGGGGCAGCATAGATCACCTGTATAGATTTTGGCCCGATGTCTTGCTGAGTACACTGCCAGGTATTTCTAGTTCAAAAAGAAGAGAACTTAAAGGAGCCTGATTTGGTTGAAGTGGAGCTTCAGGGAAGTGGGAAATTTCAACCTTTCGGGTTACGTTCCAAAAGACAAAATTGTGCCTTCTGCGCAAGAGACTGAGCCCTTGATGTCTTATTTTACTATATGCTTATGTATCCAGCGACCATCTCCACACCATCTCGTCATTTCTCTTACACATCGTGTACATTGTTGTACACGAAAAAAATCAATTTGCCTCACACTATGTTTATCTTGCTTACGGTCTAATCTCGCCATCTGGTGGTTAAAAGCAAGAAGAGAGGAAATTGTGCAAGTAAGACCTCCACCCTCTGTATGTGTAAGAAACGTAGTTGTTTATTGGTTTGCACAGAGTTTCCCCTCAAGGCTTTTGGAATGTTGCTTTTTCTGTTTTAGAGTAATATGTAACAGAGGAGGAGAAGATAATGATGCAACCCTTATGCCAAGACAACAGCAGTGCCACATGGGCCTGTGCCACAATCATGGGGACCTACTGGTTCTTTCTTGTGACACAGTTACTGGCAAGACAACTCATCCTATCCCCAAAGTCCATAGCATTATGTAAATGCTGTGGACAACCTTGTTGTGCACCCTAGTGGCTCAGCACCCATTTAGCAAAGTCCCCTCACCCTTGGACAGTGGGAAATCATGCTCAGAGTGCACAAGCCCCCAGATGCAATCCCTGATTACACAGAAGGGATATCAAAGAACTACAGTCGAGAAATAAGTTAAATTAGGCATTCCTGGGATTCCTGCTATTTTACTTGATTTAAAGCAAACCCTGGTAATAAACTGATAAAGCAAAATGCCAGGCCTGTTAAATTATTCTTTCCCTCCCGAGGAGACTCTGACAGTATCTGTCAACCACAAAAGTGACCCCACCAAAACTTAGCATTTCCTACAGATTGTAGTGCAAGCAAAATGTGTTGAAGCTAAAAAAGAAAAAAAGAAAATGAGGAAACTGGCAGCCATTGGCTCTGAGCATACAAGGCAGCAATCTCTGAACCTCAATAAGCTCATTCTTCTCATTAAAAGGACCATGCTGCAACAGACTCCTTCTCCTGAACCTAAGTACTTTAGTCCTCTTCCAGCTTCCATTGTTTCTGCTTTCCTTTTTGGAGCATTTCTCCCACTCTAACCGAAAGGGCTCCCAGATTGGCTTACAAAAGTAATAAAAAAGCTCCCTGCTCTCAGGCCTACAATCTAAAATAAAACACACACAAGGAAAATGTGATGTGGAGGGAGGAAGAAAAGGGTAAGTTAAGGAAGCTGGTTATTTTTAGTTACATTTCTTATAACAACCAGTGGGAATGCAGCCTGAATGGAATGGCTGAAGGCAGACTGACTCTCAGCAAAAGGGATGAAATAGACTTGCTTCACTTGTTAGCACTTTTCTCAGCAGTTCCTTCATTGTCTGCTTTACAAATTGATTTCAACTTCAATTAGCATTGTCGGATTGTAAGCCGACAGGGGAATGTTGGAAATTGGACATGTTGATGAAGGTGGGGATGCTGGCTGCAAGGGAAAGCAGCTGGGTTCTATATTTAGATGGATGCAAGTTGGATCAGCACCACTTAGGTGAATTGACTGAATCTACCCTTGTTTAATTCCTGCCAACCTAGCAGTTCGAAAGCACGTCAAAGTGCAAGTAGATAAATAGGTACCGCTCCGGCAGGAAGGTAAACGGCATTTCCGTGCACTGCTCTGGTTCGCCAGAAGCAGCGTTGTCATGCTGGCCACATGACCTGGAAGCTGTACACCGGCTCCCTCGGCCAATAAAGCGAGATGAGCGCCGCAACCCCAGAGTCATCCGTGACTGGACCTAATGGTCAGGGGTCCCTTTACCTTTACCCTGTTTAACACAGCTATAAAGTGGGGAAAGGGGTTTTGGGTGGAAGCAAAGAAAAGAGGGAACTACTTTAATTCCTCCCCCTTCACTAATATTTAGGTTCAGGGCTAGGGTGCTTCATGTGTGTGCTTTGAACACTCCGCAGGACCCTTCTTCATAACCATATAAAAAATATATGAACAGCATTATTTTGTGTGACAGCCTATATCATGCATTCCAGGACCTTAAGTGGTAAAGAGAATTTGAGTTTGACATACTAATGATGATTGCAGTGATGACTTACCCACCCTTCATGCAAAGTCCCCGGGCAGGTTACAGCAATTAAAGTAGAGTGTTTAAAACAGTTCAAAAACAACACAATTGCTGCTTATAGTTGCATTCCCATCCCCCCTTCTTCTCCTTTCCCCCAAGTTCTGTGTTGCAGAAGGCAAAGCATGATAAAATGCTGGAAACAGCTATGAGAAACAAGCATCTCTCACAGCATTAGCATGTAGAAACAGAAAGGGGAAAACCCCAAAATTTCTTTTTTAAAAATTATCTGAAATCAGCAACCTTGTAATGAAACTAACATGTTATTGAACTTCCTCCGTCTTTTTTTTTCCAGAAGTCACAATTTTTTGATAAGTGTCCTTAAGGGCTTTTCCAAATTCCCCTGCCCTCCCCAAGAGTTCACAACTCTAAATAGGAAAGAGTCTTGTCTGGGCCCTGGGGTGGTAATTCAATGCTGTTTGCCAGGAAGGAAACTGTCATTAGTACAGGGGAGGGAGCTAATCTTCGGTGCTGCTTCCTAAAGGCTCCCTAACCCTCTAAATCTGCTCTGGAAGGTCCTAAATGCAGGGGGAGGGGGAGGGGGCTGCAGGGAGATATCTCTTAAAACCACCTCAATCCCCCATTTTGTTAATGTATTCCTTCAGCCAGTAAACGAGCAGCGCTGAATGAACAGCACAGAATACCCACCTCTGTGATTTGCTGCGCACAAACCACCATTAGAAACCTTTTAATAGTTTCTGAAAGAGCTGAACAAGTCTCCTTAATTTAGCACTGAAATCATGTCCTTCTGGTTACTGACACTCCCACTGTCCTACACAATATCCTCAATCAGGAGATGGGATACAATTTCCTGTATCTATACATATACTTTCTCTGTCTCTCTTTCTACACACACACACACACACACACACACACACACACACACACATTTCCTGAGGTCCTTAAATTACAGCATCTCGCTTCCAAGTGCTTAGAACCCTGTGAAAATGCTGCCGCTCAATTCACGGACAAAGATCTGCAGTTTCACCTCCACTATTCGTACACAATGTGCTCCCTGCACCACATAAGCATTTCGAACTGCAACAGCTAGCTTGGCATATTCAAATGCTGACACACACATCCCACTATTATCCATACATTGGAGACATGACCTTCAACCTCCTACAGTCTGGAGGACAATCAGCATCTGCATATACCATACTTCCGAAAGACTAAGTCAGGAGTGGGGAACATTCAGCTCCTTGTTTTTTCTGGTCATGCAGCACAGAAAATGCTTGCTCACTGTTCTGGAAACTTATCAACAGACACATCGTTTATTACAAGCAAGAGTGGAGAGTGACTACAATTTCAATGGAGGGATATAGTTTCCCTGTTTCTAAGGTAGAGAAACACTGTTCTAACCAAGGTGTAAGAAGGGCTTTATAACATGCTTGGATATATAAAAGTGAGATTACAGCAGGCAGAAGGATAGCAGATTTGTTTAGCTAGGTATCTTACCTAGGTAACTAACGATTACCACAGCCCAGTATCACTAGAGATGGCAGTGGAAAACGCCACGTTAAATACTTCATCAATTAAGAGGTTAACAAAGAGCTGCAATACTAACCCTGCTTAGTGAGTAAGCCCCACTGAATTAAATAGAACTTATTTCTGAGTAGACATGGTTAGGATTGCACAGTAAGCTTTGATTTGTCTACATGCTTGCCAATCATACCAGGGCCTGTGTCAACACCAGTGCTCAAATTACAGGGGGCAGGCGGGGCTTAGCCCCCTTATTTTTTGTGTTGCCCCCTTAGAGACTTACTTTAGAAACTCTAGAAGCATATCAGGGGCATAATTTAGCTAAAATTTGGGGGGGTAGGCAGGGGTTGAGTTTGTGGATTTTGTTAAGGGCCCCCTTAACTTCCACTCCCCCAATAATTTGAGCACTGGTCAGCACCCCTTGATTAGAGGCAAGAGGATACTCTTGCCTATACTTACTGAGGACTGACATTCCTGGTAATCTTCCACATAGTCAGGATTTACCTGATGGAAGAGAATCACAAGCAGGTCAAAACAACAACTAGCTTTCCCCCCACCCAAAATCTATAACACAGTACACAATGAGCATAAATAAATTCATAAAATGCTATCATAGCCGTGCTATGGCCAGCCACTCGCAAAAGCAAGCTAAGCAACTGTAAGGCTAAAGCAAAAGAAAAAAGAAAAACCCATCCATGTAGTGTGCTGGCTCAGCTCTTTAATATGAGCAAATTTGTGCAGGACATAGGAAGAGCTTGCTGGATCAGACCAATGACCCATCTAAGTCCAGGATCCTGCTCTAACAGTGGCAAACCCGATGCACTTGAGAAACCTTCAAGCTGGACAAGAATACAACAGCTCTCTGTCCACTTGCAATTCCCAGCAAGTGGTATTCAAAGGCATATTGCCTCTGACAGTGGAGGTAGAACACAGCCATTGTGAATGTCGCTAGCCTTGTGGCTCCATGAATTTGTCTAATCCTCTTTTAAAGCCATCCAGGTTGGTGGCCCATGGCTGCCTTCCGTCGGATAGCGTTCCGTTGACTATGTGCTATGTGAAGAACTTCCTTTTATCTGTCCTGAGTCTTCCAACATTCAGCTTCATCGGATGCCCATGAGTTTTAGTGTTATGGGAGAGGGGAAAAAACTTTTCTGTATCCACTTTCTCCATGCAATGCATCATTTTATAAACTTGTTTTATGGTACCTCTCACTCATCTTTTCTCTAAACTGAAAAGTCCCAAAGGCAGCAACTTTTCCTCACAGCGGAATAGCTCCACCCCCTTGATTATTTTGGCTGCCCTTTTCTAACTCTACAACATCTTTTTTGAGGTGACTGTATCAACCAGTTCAAGATATCACAGTTTTCAGGGCACTTTTTTATTAAAGTACATCCACAGAACTCTATAGTAGGAAAGTCACTTATGGAGAGAGTTTAGTCTTTGTTTCAAGCTTAATTCAAAGAAATGTCGGTCCTGCCTAACTTGCGACCCCTTCAGATTAAGATATTCTTTCCAAGTCTCAGTTTAGTTACCCAGCACTTATCCTGAGTAACAGTACCTATAAAATAAAGGAGGATGGCAGAATGTTAGGAAAAGGTTCTCGGAATACTGACCTCTGCAGCTAAGTAGTGTCCAGTGGCAAGATGTTTGAACCGAAAAAGGCTATTCCAATATCCCGCACCACCTCGACAAGGGTCATGTTGTACTACCTGTAATGCAATAAGAAGAGATGCCCTTCCATAAACCACCTCTCATTTGACCTTAAGAGGGTGAACAAGAGAATGGGCCAAACCTAACAGATAGGATGAAGAGAACGGGGACGATCAACAAGAAAAAAGTTTTCTAAACAGCTATGACAAAATATATTTCCAAAGGTTTCAGGTAAAAAGTGCTTGGTTATCTCAACATGTTTGTGATAGTGCATCTTCCTATGATGAGTAGCAAGGCTACGCTGATAAAACATTGGCACCAGTGAGTGTAAAAAGAATGGCTTGGTGTCGGAGGATAGCTGCCTTGAGTGAGAGCAGGAAGGAGTGGTTCTATGACCACAGGTGAAATGGACTGAGTTCTGGAGGAAAGGGTTATATTTGGTGCCTGGACTCCTCGCAGATAGATAATGTAACATCCATATTTGGGGATGTATTTGTTTGTGGAGATGTATACTGTGCATTTATTGGTGCCACAATAAATGTTGTGCAGGCAAAATGGTGCTGTGATTAATACTACTACTACTACTACTACTACTACTACTACTACTACTAATAATAATAAAATTTATTATTTATACCCCACCCATCTGGCTGGGCCTCCCCAGCCACTCTGGGCGGCCCCCAACAAAATATCAGAACACAGTAATGCATCCGACATTAAAAGCTTCCCTAAATAGGGCTGCCTTCAGATGTCTTCTAAAGTCTGGTAGTTGTTGTTCTCTTTGACATAATTGGTCAAGACACAACATCCTCCTAGCCTCAACAGTTTAGAGGGCTTGTTTTTAGCACCCTCTAACCTGGTCTGCAGGTGCTGCTCTGAAATGCCACTCTGGCAGGTGGAAAGGAAGTTTAAACACCAGCCTACTGCTTGAACATCAAGCCAAGCTGAAATGTGTAACAGAAATCAGGTGAGACAAGGGTGAGGGGTAAAGCTCTCCTAAAGTGTTCAACCAGCTTTCCAGGCACAACACCAGGTGGCCAGGTATCCAATCCAGTTAATAACCTGTCCTTGAGAACATGTTGCTGTTTTTGAAATCTAAACAGTGTTTCCAGGTAGGGGGAAAAAATATAGGATGGGAAGAGCAACAAGCTTTGGTGTATGTGGAGCTTTCCATCTAGGTTTTAAATAAAGGCGATACTCATAACAAACCTATTCAGAAATCTCTATTCCCATCTTTACCTCAACTTCCCACAGAGCTTTTGAGCTAGTTGCAGAAGTAGCTGACTGTCTCCCAGTGGTTCTCAGGAAGACGTGCTGCTTCTTTCTGTGCTCATCACAAGTCAGGAATTTTTCCTGCTCTGCATGAAACAACCGCACCACATCTCCCTGCAAAGGCAATGAGAAGGCAAATGGGTAGGAAGCTCAACAAATACTTTTTTAAAATTTAAAACCTAGCAATGAGGCGCATTGTTCATCTTACCCCTTTCAGGATATCGTCTTTGTTATCGCTCCATTTCATAAAGAGAACTATTTTCCAACTTGTGTTGCAGTTCACCGAGTTCACCTGTAACAAAAGCAAGCATAAGCAATTAAAACAGAAACATGCAGACACATGAATTGTTATGAAATACTTTTGTTCAGCTGTTGCCTTTTTAAAAAAAACAACACACACACACACGCTTCATCGGTGATATAAATTTTGCAAGGGAAGTGGCAGTGTGCATGAAACATTTGGAATGGTAATGGAAACCATGACTGATGCTAACTAGGAATTTCTCTCATTGAGGGCTTGCTAACCATGGTGAGAGCTGTCCTTTTTTTTTTTTGGAGTTTTATTTATTTATTAACATTCTTATGTTACATCAGTAAACATTATCATATTACATATTACATCACAAGGCTTATTATAATTTTCAGCATGTATACAAAGTTTATATACCTAAAGGAAAGAAACAAGGACAAAAAACTATTCCAAAATCATATATGTACCAACACTTTGGATTTCCTGTCTATTCCTTTTTTACAAATGAATGTACTCTTATTATTGTATATTTCTTTACATTTTATCTAATGAGAGATGTCTGATAAATGGAATTTCTGGTGAAAGAGCAAACACTCCCAAAGCTAATTTCAATCATGCAGCATAGTCAAGTGTGGGAGCATTCACCAAAAATACAGGGAATCTTTACAGTTTAGGAGACAGCTATAGAAACAGACAACAAAGCTTAGTTCAACAACCTTACTGAGGCTATGATTCTGAACAACTTGAACGCAGCTGCCTAGTTTGCTCAGCAAAATTTACAGCATGCTTATGCAGAAGTTTTCAGAATTCGAAAAGACTTACAGTGCAATCCTACTTATATCTAATCAGAAGTAGATCCAAGTTGAATTCAATAGGGCTTGCCTCCAGGTAAGCTTAACCCAACCTCCCTAGGAGTAAGTTCCATTGAAATCACTATAACTTACTTCTGAGAAGACATGGGTAGATTTCTTGAATTTAGCAAATTTACTTCTTCATAAGCAAGTTGGGAATTTTGCTGTTAGTGGTCAATTCAAGGCTCTGTCCTTCAATAACATCTTTAGTAAAGCTAACTGAGCTACAGATGAAAAATGTGTCACAGCAATATTACTATTAATGTAGTATTACTATTAATGTAAGTGTTGAAACATCTCACTTATACTCTTTATTTGCAGCTTTAAAAAACCACTCCAGTTAATCTGCAAACCAGTTTATAGTCCAACAAATTTTTATTGGCTTAGGTACTTTGTTTTAACTTACCTCATTACAGCCAGGATTGTCTACTAGTTGGTGACTACTGGCATGCAGAGGCTGGCCAGCATTAACCGGATTCAATACCACCTTGTCCCCTATGACGACCTGAAAAACAAAAGAGTAAAGGTACAGTGTTGCCCCTATAATTCTAGTGACCTCCTGTTTGTGCTACTGCAATGTTCTCTTTGTGGGCTGCCCTTGAATTAGCCAGATGCAGAATGAGGCTATCAGGCTGATGCATGGCACAGTTCAATGGTCCTGAAAGTGCTGCACCGCCTACCAGTGAGCTTCAGGGCCCAATTAAAGAGTGTTAGCGCTAGAGTACAAACCCATAAATGGCCTGAGAACCCAAGCAGCATCCTAAAATGTCACCTTCTGAAGGAAGCCCACTGTTAGGGGTGCTGCTGAATGGCTGACACTGACACATGACAGGGCCTTCTTGGTTGTGGTCCCCCATTTATGTTGTTGTATTGTTTTTATTGTTTGCCACCCTTTGTCCCATGCAAGAGGAAGGGCAGGATAAAAATCCAAAAAATAATATGAATAATAAAAAGGATATTTCTACAAGTTCATTTCAGAGTAATACCATTATTAAGCCAACCGAAATGTCATGAAAAAATGTGTGAGCTTTTGAGTTTCCCAGAACTCTTCTTCAGGCTAGATGGTTTTATTTAAAACACACACAAACAAAACAGGTAGGGTAGAGAGAAAGAAAGAGAGAACAACAATTGGTGTTTGTCAAGTCCTCCATATCCACATCTTGTTAAGTTTTAAGATGGAGTGTGGGATGAATTAGCAGACATGAGGCACTTTCAGGTGCACATGAAGGTTTCAGGTTGCGCCTTTGCCTCTTGGGGGAAAAGAAACACAGAATGGTTGAGCCACGATCTCTGCAAATACAACAACCAGCTGCTGCTCAGTTCTGCCTCATGGAAACTTTGAAAAACAAAGTTTCGGATGGACTGTTTGACCATCAAAGAATGGAACTTAAGACAGAGGCACAGTTTTTCTAATGCTCCTTCCACCAGCATTCATACTTCGAGGTTAATCTGAAAGTTGACAAAGTGAGTCTTTTTCCATCCACGATAGTTCAGAGATTAAACTATTTTATCATCTCTCTCACAGACATGACTCAACAACATCAAAAAGTATAACCAAAAATGCAAAATAGCGAACAATAGTTTACTTCAGCGATGCCATCCGCCTTCGCTAGTGCATGTTATCATGAGTCACGGAAACCTCTCTTTAAAAATAATAATGCTTAATGCATTTTAAATGAAGCTCTCGACTCTTGAGCAGTATTTCCACAGCAGTACTGAGACATTACTTTAAAGCGTTCGCACACATGGGAGGGTGGGAGACAGCAAGGATGGAAAGTACCAGCTACACCACCCCTATCATTACAGTTTGCTGCTTATCAAGTCATTCATGGAAGGCAGCTGCCTGAAGCAGGAAACCTTTTGTAGGTTCCAGGGCACTTCAGAACTCTGAACAATCAGAGGTCTAACAGGTACAGGGAGTCTCCATGAAGACAGGAGGCTCTCCCTGCCATATTGTTGCCTTCCATAATTTGGAAGGCGACAGAAATGGAAACCAAGCGTAAAGGCTATGCATTTGTCCCTGCTGCTGTTCCTCATACATTAACAAACACATTTAAATAATGCCTGAAGAGGGTTCATATCCTCAATAAAGCTACATTTAAATCACTCTCACAAAAATATGTATGGCAATATAATCTGGAGCCTCTCCTGAAAACTGGCTATTTAAAATGCTTTGGCCAAACTGATACAGTAATTGGCTGTGTTTCCTGCTTGCACTATTATAACAGGTGCATCAAAACTTCAGCTTCAGAATCTCGCAGCTATGGTACCCAATTACCTACCATCACTATCAAGAAACAGTATACTAGAGTTGCCATGTCCTTCATGTTATTTCCATAAAGCAAAACAAAACATATTAAAAATGTCTCAGTGCTACATCTTCTGCCACAGAATCACCTATGTGGAAAATCAAGGTCATGGAAAGAATTATAATGCGCCATGTTAAAGATTCCCAACAAAAGCCTGGAATCAGCAATGGACTGGATGAAGGCCAATAAACTGAAACTCAGCCCTGAGTTTTTGTGGGAAAGTTACCTGGAGAGAGAGAGAGAGAATTCTCCCTCAAAGAGCTAGTATTTTGGGGGTACTCTGAGATTCAGCTGTATTCAAAGTGGCCTAGGTCTTTCTCTGCCTTTCTTCAGACTAGGTTGGCGTGCCAGTTGTAGCCTCTATTGGACAAAAGCAGCCTAGCCAGTATGTTCTGGTAACATCCGGTTTTGCCTAATATACTATGTTATATGTTAGGCTGTCTTTGAAGACTATTTGGAAACTTTAATCAAAGCAAAATACATTCTCATAAATCAGTCCTGGATTAGAGATTGCATCTCAATAGTATTAAAAGAACCTTCAGGTCCATTTCCAAACACAATTCAATATATCACTTAGGATAATATATCACTTAGGACGCAGGTTCTTAAAGGAATGCCTACCACTGCCAACCTGCATGAGATAAGGTGTGCAGTGATCAGAGGGTGCACATTCTCAGGGAAGGCACTGTAGGTCGATTTCCTTCCCTAGAGAAGTGTGTCTGACACATATTGTTAGAGGCAAATGGATTTTTATTTCCGCAGGCTTTGAAATGCATTTTAACATACTTTTTCATTCTTAAAATGCACAAACAAGCTATTACATATTCAGCTCTACTGAAAGGGATATATACAACTTTTAAAGAAATGAACAATACTAGCCCCATGTAACTGAGGGGCAGACATGCTAAACTGTTACAGAAAAAGCAATGGGAGAAGAAGAAGAGAAGAAGGGTTTGGATTTGATATCCTGCTTTATCACTACCCGAAGGGGTCTCAAAGCGGCTAACATTCTCCTTTCCCTTCCTCCCCCACAACAAACACTCTGTGAGGTGAGTGGGGCTAAGAGACTTCAAAGAAGTTTGACTAGCCCAAGGTCACCCAGCAGCTGCATGTGGAGGAGCGGAGACGCGAACCCGGTTCCCCAGATTACGAGTCCACCGCTCTTAACCACTACACCACACTGGCTCTTAATGGCTCTTAATAGTCTTAATGGAGACTACCATGGCACCTCAAAGTGAATGGGTAAGATCCAACAGGGTTTCTCCTTCCTCTCTTCTCCCCATGCAGCTACACAAGTGCCTCCACATTATGCTCCAGAGGATTAGAAAACTATTTGGAGCAGATTTTGGAGGGTGCCCAGGGGGCTGGAGGGAGAAAGGGGGAACAAGAAATCCAGTTGCACTAGTAGATTTCTGTTGTGCAGATGGGCAGACAACAGAGGATGTCACCCAATGATAATTTTGGCACACAACTTTCATGGATGCTGTGCCCCCTCCCCCCCGTTTTTGCTGCAATGAAAGTAAATAAAAAAAAGGTTCCCAATCGTTTTATGATGGGGAAACTAAATGCTTGGTGCATTGCTATATTTTAGCTTAAGAACAAATTAATACATCAACAAAATAACTTAAGTGTTTTCATAACCATTTGAAGTAAGTGGAGATTTAGATGGCTACTGTTCCAGTCTTTAAAAAATGTCCCTTGTTTCCAAAACATTTGTTGCCATAGCAATTCACCTCCCACTCTCTTCAGTCCAGGAAAAAGAGACATGTATACTGTACAAACTCTTGGGCATTTAATTAATAACAAGAAAGTAAGCTACTGATGAAACAGCTTTGCAATATATTGCACCGCACACCGTTTTCTCTGACAATCCTGTAAACTTACGCTATCTCCTATGGAACGCAGT
Organism: Podarcis filfolensis; assembly: GCF_964270895.1. Classification (NCBI taxonomy): domain Eukaryota; kingdom Metazoa; phylum Chordata; class Lepidosauria; order Squamata; family Lacertidae; genus Podarcis; species Podarcis filfolensis. The sequence continues at coordinate 33,529,383 of NC_139605.1, read as the reverse complement.
TTGTAGAATGGCTGTATGTAAAACCAGGAGCCTTCATTGCCAGCCTCATCCAGAGTCACCCTCATAGCATTCTTCTCTAGCAGAGCTGGAAGTCTCTTATTTACCGTCAAGTATTTGTTGCTTTTCAAGTGCAAAAGCTAGAAGTTAAAAAGAAAAAAAGGGGGAAAGAGGGGGAAGGGCACCACAAACACAATTAAAACAAAACAAAACAAAACTTTCATCCCACTAACTACAATAGTCAAAGTTTCCATAGGAACGATGAGAAAATTCCTTTCGTTCCTTAATGCTTTCACATACTGTACTTCATACTGAGGTTGAAAGCAGAATACAATTCAGTTTTTAAGGCCCCCTTAAAATTATCCCAAGACATTTCTTACACAGAGTGGTCAAGCTAAAATTTGAAACCTCCTACCCAAAATTCTCCATAGTTGAAGGAATACTGCTCACTATGGAGTAAAAATCTGTAGAATACCAATATAATTAAGAGCTATATAGGGTCCTATAAAAAGCATTAAATGTTCACTCAGTATATTTATAAATACCTTACAGCTATTACTGCATACACCCTTGTAGGAAGTTTTAGGAAGATGCTAAAGGCTACAAAGATGCCTAGGCTACAAAAGCTAGCAACCAATCTAACACCCTCCAAATACCATATTTTTCCGTATATAACATGTCCCCGTGTATAAGCCAACCCCTATTGTTTGGGACCCCAAATTAAGGAAATGGGGGGAGATTGCCCAGAGTTGTTAAGCTTTTAGCATTTTTTTATAATAAAAAACATTGTCTAATGGAAAAATCTACATGGAAAAATATGGTACTCATTGGGATTCTAACCTGCGTCTCTCATATTCAAAACCATCACTCTAGATGCTGCACCACATTAACCCCTTAGAAGAATGCCTACATATATATGGATAAAAAGTACAAGGCCCAAAGTGCTGTGACAAAACAGGGCAACAAGTGCTCACTAAAGCACAACCGCTTGTGAGTCGAAGAAAGGCTATGATGCTTGTGCATCTCTACTTGCAAAACAATGCAACTTCATGTCAATTCAAGCCAGTCTGTGTGGCATATACAGCTGCGTAGAATTATGGGTGCCAGGTTCACGGAGACTTCTTAAAACACAGCTGAAGCATACCTGAATAACATTGCCATATTGGATAACCGTGCCAAGCAACTTCCTGTTCTCGGTCTCGTTCTGCTTCTTCTCCAAATCTGCAGCATGCTACAAAGAAAAAAAGAATGCTGATAAGCAAGGATGGGAAACTGGGTGACCAGCTGCTTGCTTTGGTAAACAAACAAACAAAAAAGAAGCAAACAAAGTATTTTATGAAGACTGCTTGGAGAGCAGGGCAGTGGTGAAGCTTGGAAAGAACAAGAGTTTTAGGGAGGAAAAATACTGTGGAAGTCTAAAAGGTCGGCCCCTTGCTGAATGCTAGTTTTAAAACCATCTAGCTTTACTTATACAGTGGTAACTCGGGTTAAGTACTTAATTCGTTCCGGAGGTCCGTTCTTAACCTGAAACCGTTCTTAACCTGAAGCACCACTTCAGCTAATGGGGCCCCATCTGCTGCCGCGCCGCTGGAGTACGATTTCTGATCTCAGTGGTGCAGCCAGTGTGGTGTAGTGGTTAAGAGCGGTAGATTTGTAATCTGGGGAACTGGGTTCGCTTCCCCACTCCTCCACATGCAGCTGCTGGATGACCTTGGGCTAGTCACACTTCTTTGAAGTCTCTCAGCCCCACTCACCTCACAGAGTGTTTGTTGTGAAGGAGGAAGGGAAAGGAGAATGTTAGCCACTTTGAGACTCCTTCGGGTAGTGATAAAGCGGGATATCAAATCCAAACTCTTCTCTTCTTCTTCTTCTTCTTCTTCTTCTTCTTCTTCTTCTTCTTCAGCAGCCTGAAGCAAAGTTCTTAACCCGAGGTACTATTTCTGGGTTAGCAGAGTCTGTAACCTGAAGCGTGTGTAACCTGAAGCGTATGTAACCCGAGGTACCACTGTACTTTAAAACATTTTCAAAAAAAAACCCACCACCACCTCAAAACCAAATCAGGACTCAAGTTTCCCAAAAATACAGCTACACAAATATATAAAAGTCAACATTATGAATTAAAGTGATATGTGCTGTTGCAGTTTTATTTATATCCCACCTTTCTCCCTGACAGGGACTCAAGGTAGCTTACAGCTCAAATACGAACAGTTAAAAATGGGGGTGGGGGGCGACAACAAAAATTGAAACACACACATACATGATTCATTAAAAAACATACCGACAATTACAGTAAAAACAGCACAACACCAGCCCTTTCATTAAAAGCAGTCAGTACAAGGATGGAATCAGTCTAACTTCTCTAGGGAGGGAGTTCTAAAGTTTTGGAGCAGCCATGAAGAAGGCCTTCTCAGGACTAAGAGAAAGGCCTCCCTCAAGTATATAAACCCAGGCACGTTCGTATGAGGGAATACAGTCTTTCAGAAAGCTTGGATCTAAAATGTACATCTAGATGGTTTGTTGCTAGTTCAGTTCCCTCATGAACAGTGGTGGCCTACAGTGCATTACAAAAGGAACAAGAAGTCCTGCACTGTGGAAGAAAAGTCATCTTTCGTATTTCACAGAATGTCTCCTAAGACAAACATTCCTTTTTGACGTGCTTGCTAAACAGGCTAGTCAGCTTTCCATTAAAACATGCTGGAAGTGGCTTTACATTGCAGAACACAAAGAAGGATATTTTGGAACAACCATACAAGGTTAGACAAGAAGGGGGATATAAACCCAAACGATTATATTCCTCTAATCCATCCTCTAAACAACAACAACAAAAATCAAAATGAAAGAGAATACTTCAAGTGTTTCTTACATTTCATTCTTTCAAGAAGTGAACATTTTTTGAAAGGTGTTAAATGGAGGTATAGAGTCCCACAACTCTTGATGCTCAGAATCCAAAAAGTGTTAAATTAAAAAGCATTCACAAGACCAAGAAACCTAAAATATGGGGTTACTGTCTACTAGTAGCAAAGCTATTATATTTATCTAGATCCATTTCAGTCAGACTTGGGTCAGAAAGGCATCTTAGTTAGCCCTGGGTAGCATGGGAGCAGCAGGACCAGAGGAAGAGCACTTCGGCCACAATATTTGGTCCAGGAACACACACAGCTGCTAGTTTGTGCTAAGCCATGGTTTGGCTTAGTGTTGTAATGTGTGAACTCCATCAGTGTCCTGGAGTCACAAAATGTTTCATCATCGGTTCTTCTTGGAAACTTCACAGCACTTTCAAAACATCACAAAATGACAGTACTGGAATGGCTTACACACAAGGGGCACACGCATGGAACGACCAACTTTTGATGCTGAAGAACAAATCCAACCAAGCACTATATGAAAAGGCCACTAGGTGTCAGCTTTCCAAAAGGAGCATTGATTTTTGATGCCGGTCAAAAACTTCAGCGTCCCAGATTCCTAAATCCCTTAAATGGCATTAGCTTAAAATAACCTGACCCTTCGCATTGGTTGATCTGCAACAGAAGATGCTGAATTCCATTGGTAGACACACAAGCCAAAAATGCAAGTGATTAAATATTGGAGTTTAACGTTTCCTTAAAGATTACTCCAAACCCACATGACACAAAAACAGTAAGACAGGAAACTGCTTTCACGTTCTGCAAAAACTGTGCCAGGAATTCTCAATGAACAGTCCTCACACACTAAGATGCTTGTGTGCTTCTATGCTGGCAAGAGATTCATACAATAATACACACCATGGTACCACTTAGGCATCTTCTAACCATATTAGTCTGTTTGCAGCACAAACAGCAGAAGAGCCCATTGGCATCTTGAAGGCTAACTCATTTTATTATGGCATTATGTATTGTGATGAAGCTTCATGCTGTAATAAAACTGCCGTAATTAAACTTTTACTGCTACAGGAAATTGTGGTGTCTAGGTCTGCAGTCTACAGGCACATGCTTCAGCTGTGAACCAGTAAATATGTTTTCCTTTAGATTTACCCCTGAAAAACAAACTCTGCTATTCCTCCTAAATGCTTGTCTTTTTATATACTCATGTGTGTAGTTTATCATTGTTAAAAAAATCTCCTGGTTGGTGTGATGGTATGCTCAGATCTTTTTCTGGATGAGCCGTTCCTTTAAAAACTCTTGTATATGATAGAAATCCATCACTTGTCTGCCATAGTTAAGTATAGCACTGAGGTCCATGACTTGCTGAGACAGAGATCTTTTAAAAAAAAAATCTGCTTGCTTTGAACACTCCAAGTCATATCAACTGTTTTTGAAACCCCTCTGTTTCAGAATAAGTTGGTCATGAGACACTGTGGGCCGTTGCGAATTTGCTTTTAAAAGACAGACTCGTACCTGCTGTGACTACAGTGAAGGTTTACAAGCATCCAGTGAAGGTAGTTTTTCATATGTGGAACTGACCTCACATGCAAGGTCAACCCATTATTAATTATTTCCCAAGAATAAATTAAGAGTTAATACACTTGGCAATTATACACTCTGCTGGTTCTTTGGATTAACTATGTCTCATTCCTTTCCCAGAAGAACTTAGCATAGTCCAATGAGCATTTGATTTGTTCTAGCTAGATCGATACATGCAGGGGTATTTTCAGGCCAAAGCATGCCAAATACATGGCGCCAACACAAGAGCTATATACATTTATTCTGAATGGAAGGTATTATATTCAAAACTGAACATTTAGTGAGTCTTGATCACGATGTACAAAACTAATCACTGAAAGGATATCCATCCATCTCAGAAAGGACAGAATTAGGGAAAAGAAGAAATTAATAATAATAATAATAATAATAATAATAATAATAATAATAATAATAATAATATATTTATACCCAATCCACCTGGTTGGATTTCCCCAACCACTCTGGGCGGCTTCCAGCAAAAGATTAAAAATACATTAAAACATCAGTCATTAAAAACTTCCCTAAACAGGGCTGCCTTCAGATGTCTTCTAAATGTCAGATAGCTGTTTATCTCTTTGACATCCGATAGGAGGGCGTTCCACTGGGTGGGTGCCACTACCGAAAAGGCCCTCTGCCTGGTTCCCTGTAACTTCGCTTCTTGCAGTGAGGGAACCGCCAGAAGGCCCTCGGAGTTGGACCTCAGTGTCTGGGTTGAGCGATGGGGGTGGAGATGCTCCTTCAGGTATACTGGGCTGAGGCCATTTAGGGCTTTAAAAGGTTTAAAGGTTTAGGACTTTAAACTCACATTTCAAATAGGTTTCCTTAAAAAAAAAAAAAGGGAATATAATAAAATAATCACTTGTTTAAAATATGCTCCTATTTCAACTTGAGTGTAAGCCTTTGCCTTGTATTTATGTACTTCATATAAAGTATTTTATGTACTTTGTGTAAAACCAGCTACAAACTGCAGGAATAAAAGAACTTAAAAGCATCTGACTTCAATTATTAAGTCTTTATTTTCAAAGTAAGATAGACATAAAGCTTATTCCAGTTTTCTTCCCTACCCATGTAGAGAAGTTTATTTTCAAAAATTATATGTTGTTACTCACACCACACTTTCGTAGTAAGAGATTTGCTTACTGCAGAGATGAGAACTGGAAAGTTTAATTTTTAAAAAAAGCAGACTCGGGTACCTGTCTAAACTATGAGTACTTTCAGCAACAGGCTTGTTATGAGAAACTACTGTGTAATAAGAGGTTTCCCAGCCTTTCCTTGCCAAGTTGCTACCACATTTTAAATGATTCAGGTCTGGGGAAAACACCTTCTCCCCTACCTAAAAGGGGGTAGGCATTGTTTCCCTGTGGAGCTCTCTCGTCCTACGCATGCAGAATCTATTCAAGGCCCATGTCCCTCATTTCTATGCTCTTAGTTTCTTGCACTCTCTTATACATGTAGCTGATTACAGATGTTAAGAAAAAGTATCATCAACTCTGATTCCCCCCCTCATTTGACCTGGGTTTGGTTTGTTCACATTAAAGCATGTATTGAGAAGACCCCTCTGCCTACCTCTTTGCTAGCCACCTTTGTCCACACCTAAACAAAGACACCCCACCACCCTTCCGCATCCCTTCGCAGTTTGCTCCAAGCACCTCCCCTCACAGATCACAACAACCCCCACCCCCTTTTAAAGGAGAGCAGAGGTGCTTCCCAGAGTAGCTTAGTAAACCGCTCTGTAAAGTGATACTCCACTCAATTAAACAGCTCGCCTAGGCAACCTGCCACCAGCACTAATTGCCTGCTCACCTGCGTGTCGTTTACCATGCAGGAGTTGGCATGGCTGCCTGTTGAAAGCCATATGAACTGCAGCATGGCAACAGTCTTACATATATGCGTGTGTGTGTGTGTAAAAATGATTATCTAAAAGTACTGTAACGTAAGATGTTGAAATCAAAAAGCAGCATAAGATGAAGATCAAGATCAGTACCATACTCACATGTAGCTTGTTGAGCAATACAGCGTCAGTTGTGCTGTTAGCTCCTGGCTTAGCAGCTTTCCAAAACTGCTTCTGTGCAGAATAGCGATTCATGGGACATAACTTGAAGAGGCAATCTACAAAGAGACATAAGAAAGAGCCATAGTTTAGCCATAGTTACATGATATTAGTTTTATCAACTATTATTAGTTTTAATACCGTACACCAATTTAAAATATTTGAGAGACATTTGGAAGAATTTTTTTTAAAGGAAAACAAAGCCACTGTATAAAACAGAAGAATTCATTATTCCATGATTTATGATAAACACCAGAATGGTGGTATTTGACTTCAAATCTGCAAAGCACAAATAGTATATTTTTTTGAAAGGATAAATTGATGATTCATATAATATTTTTTTTTGAAAACTCAGAGGAAGGCTGTGACATTTATAATTCTGGAATCAAACTTTTATGCCCTACTCTTATATGGAACTGAAATAGGGGACTTTAAAGTAGCACTAAGGAAACTGCTGCATCAGTACAACCATTTCTGCTTGTCTGATGGAATGATCTCCCTTTTTCTTGCCCCACATGCTGATCTGTGGGTTCTCCCCAGAGCCTATTAGGTGGGCAAGAAGGGAGGAGAAGGGGGCAAAGCCGTATTGCACTAGCAGGACTTGACAAACTGGCTACCACTAGGCACAACTATTTAATTTTACCCACCCTTTTGACAGTACAACTAATGCAATTTTGTTTTCAGAATAAGATCTGGCAGGTCAATTTTACGAGCACCTAACCTAAGGGAAATCCCCTCAATTCTTGTTGAGAGCTGAAACTGGGATATTACCTAGCAGAAATGAAAGTTCATACACAGTAGAAGTTAGACTCTCAAGACTTAATCTAAGCAAGCAGATACAATCTTTTTCTGACTCAAATGTTTGATTTCACAAAGTTGCTCATATGGTTCAGCTATATGTGTCTTCTACGTACTGTTTTCAGGAAATGTAGCCACTGAACACAAACTGGAATCCAAACGCAAATACATTATTTTTGGGCAGAGATTTTGTTTATTGGCAGGATTAAAAGCACCCTGATATGCAATAATTAATTCCACCTATTAATAGCCCTATCAGATTTCATGCCAAGGAGTGTTCCAAGCCTTCTGCGTTTTCAGTGAGTTTCCTCCACAATTTCAGACAAATAAAGGATATACATGCCTATGATTCTATGTGTTGTTTAAGTTATAGCATCATACTTGTAGAGGTACAATGTTCCCTACAATTCCACTGTAGCCTTTTTCAGGAGGTATGGAAATGGGGGAGCTACCATGTGATGGGGCTGCAGCAGGGTTATAAACATGCTAGATCCAGTCCTGGGTCTGTGGCTTTCCAATAATAAGGCCTTTGTGAATACATCTTGTAAAATCCAGATTGCAAAATGTGTCAGGAATCCTCGTGCATACAAAAAGTTGTCCACTGCAAAAAGTCACATTCTAAATCATGGAAGGCAACTAAAATGCGGCCAGAGGGTGGCTCTGATATGTTGTCAGATATCTGATATCCCTCACCTGATATGTTTTCTATTTCCGTAATTCCTGTGAAGAGATTGGGTTATATCTCATAAAATGCAATGAATAAGCTACTGAAAAATTAAGAAAGTTATTCAGACCAGCAGAAAGAATAATCTATCCTGGTCAGTGAAAACAATGACAGGAGTCGAAACTATGGAAACTTTTGCCTTGGCAGCTGTGAAACAATGGCAAACCTCTTGTGGCTTGAATGAAGCTGAGATGGAAGCTTTTATTTTATTTTATTTAATAATAAAAAACCACACCAAAAATAGCTTCCTTCTTTACAAGCAAATTGCTGTGTACATTTTAACGTTGTTGTTTATGCTTTGATTCCATGATCACTTAGATTTACTTATTGTTTAAGTGGTTCCTTTGGTCTGACATTTTCTTGTTGCAGCTTACAGCTAAAACAGCTTATGGCTAAAACTAACAAAATCTAGTCAAGCAAGAAGCACCAAAATAATTGTATTTAAGTAGGATAAATGGGCCTAAACAAGAATTATGGGCCAAATCTACTTATGCCAACAGACAAATATGAAAAAGGTTGTAATAGTTGTTTGCTCGCAGAGATTTATACAAGTTGCAATACTCTCTTCTACAACTGGCTTAACATTCCACCATAGAATGTGTGAGCGCCACTAATGTGCAAAGTTTCATCTCTACATCCAAAGTAAAGATTACTTTGTCATCCCTCACAGCAGTACCAATCTTCCGAGCAGCTATAATTTAAAGGACCCATGACTATGCCATCAGGCTTTTCAAGCTGAGAGAGAAAGGCAACTGTACACAGGTTCTGGACATTTAACACCTATGACTTCCTTCTGTTTTGCCATAAGCACCAGTGAGCAAGCACGTGACATTTAACCATTTAAGTAGCGAAACAGGTAAGTGACCTTCTAAGGGCTGCTTATGGAGTTTAGGATGTCAATCACTGACTGCTGCTTGTATTTGTGGCATGAAGCAAATATATTAATGTATTGCAAGTTTCAGCAGTGAGGGTTTTTAAATAGAACGTGTTTTAGCAAGTTCAAGATGCTATTTCCACCAACAACTTGGGAAGCCACAATGAGATATAACTGCTTGGGAAAGGGGGAGAGAAAAGGAAAAGAGATTCTCCCTAGATCAGAACAAATTTTCCCCTCATCAGTTGCTAAGCAACAGATAATGCAAAAATTAAATCAAGCTCTTTCAGAATTGAGTGCTCCAAGTAACCATTAGAACTTCTAGCTGCCAGAAAAGTGAAAAATAGAACAGCTGTTCCAAGTGCCTCTTTGCAATTATGCAGAAATAAAACTTTAGGCTGTTCATTATGTAATGCAATAGACAATGCAATGTTATATGCAGTTGCATAATCAACTTCAAAATATGGCTTAATATCCTGGTTTGTCCTAGAGCAGTTAACCATAGTCCCCCAGTTCGGACAAAACAGGAAACGATGGTTAATTAAGAAATTTAATCACAGCTTGCATGGCGGGGCTCTGTGCATGAGTAAAAGGCTTGTGTATTGTTTCAGCTTAATAAGCAGTATAGGATCATCTGAAGCCTCTTACTAAATTAAGGGGGAAAACTTACTTCAAGGGATCTTAGTATCCCACATCAAGTTATTGAAAAAGACAACAAATGAGCCAATCTAACCTATTATCCTATTCTGCAGGTAGTCAGTCCCAATAATCTTCAGCAGAAAAAAATACATTGATGGCTCAAGGCTCAAATCATTTGGACCTGGAACAACAAGTCACCTGGATCCTATCACTGAAAATTATTTTACTATCCTACCCACACAATTACAATCCTAAACTCATTTCAGAAAGAGACTTGGCAAAATGAGAACAGGAAATCTTGGGAGCCACAGCTAAATAGTTAGATTTGAACCCTAGCAGATAATCTGCAGGGTTTTAGATACAGAAGATCTCCAAACATAATCCTGCCATTAGACAATGAAAATACTTCATTCCTAGGGGCCAGAGGAGGAAGTAAGAAGCATGCATCCACGCAACAGCCTAATGAGAACTGGATATGGGGGTGGGGTGCAGTATGGAACAAGGAATAGAAGGATGTACATTGTATTTTAGGTAAACCACCTTGAGATTCTTCTAGATCAAAAGAAAGAGCAGAAAAGAATAGAATTTTCCATTTTATTGACCATGATCACAACAACAACCCCTTCCCAATTCCATAAATCAAAACAAAGCAAGAATATTTGACTTTAAAAAGAAGGAAATGGAAGAGGGGTTAAGCTTTCAAGTTGAGTTTTTCCCCAGACACTAATGTTTCGAATTTACATCCAAATGATTTGCAGAGATTGACAGCTTTGACTAACACAGAAGGTACACTTCAGGCTGGTATTTTTGTATTGCAAATTGTAATCAACATGCCAGCCACCAAGAATCTTCATTTCTACCCGAGAGAGAAATGTATTCATTTGCCATTAGCAATCAGCAAATGGTACTTCCAGGAATGTAATAATGCAGCAACTTGGAGAATCAGGGGACAAAAATATTTCCCAACCAACTGGAACGTATTTAAGTTTGCACAGATTTTAGACCAAGCTAAGGAACCTGTGGTCCTCCAGAAGTTGACTGACTCGAATTCCCATCCATTTCAGCCAGAATGCCAAAGGTCAGAAATTATGGGAGTTGTAGTCTTGCAACATCTGGAGATCCACATATTCCTCATTTCTGGAGTTGAACTTCTGGGTAATGCCATGAGTTGGGCCCAGAACATGCAAGTGTGTCCAAGACAGCTATTGCCTCCACCTGCCTACTCATCCTCTCTCCAGGTTGCACAGTAGAGAGAGTATCATGCTTTCTTGCCCTTTCCCCACCACTTTGAGAAGCAGCAAGGGAGGGAGACACCACCCATTCCTATTGCTCACATGTTCCAAGGGAGGGAGACTCTACTGGGCACAGTTTTAAAAAGCCACAATTCCATAATGAAACAGGTAATGCAGTATGTAACGGACATTAGAAGCAAGGACAGAAGTGCTAGCATTATAAGAAGGAAAACTAACACAACAATCTCTCTGTCTGAGTGCTCCCAGGGAAAAAAGGGGTGAGTTCTGTGATAGTGTTGCAACTTTGAATTGTTTCCCCCCAGTTTGCTAACCTGACACCTGGTTTCCCATGTTTTAAGCACCAGACTATATTTAACTGATTTAACTGATATTTGACAGTAAAACGACAGCACCACCTGGATGTACTTTTCAGTTATTGTTTTTAGTGTGTGTCTGTGTGTGTCTGTGTTTGTGTTTGTGTATAGCAGCTTAACTTGTGCTTCATTCACCTCAGGCTCGACATTTTAAAAGTTACAGCATTGAAAGAGACACGTTGATAGCTCATAGCTTATCAGTGGATGCCATACAAAGAATAAATAGAACACAGAGAAAACAAAACCATGCATTTAAATTACCAGAAGGATGTGAAGAAATGGTTGCAATGTGAGAGGATATTTATAACAAAACCCTGTTGTTACATTTTAACACTGGTAAAGAGTGAACTGTATGAAGAGATAAACTGTCAGTTGATTTCTGACTAAAGCCAGGAAGAGCTGCAATGCATAGGGGTTCAGTTGGCAGTATTCCAAGAAACAGCTAGGCTGTTGGTTTGTGGGTTTTTTAAAAAGGTCTTTACATACTTGGAAGGTTTCCTGTGATGGCAATTAACACCAGAACTTGGCTTTTATATTATGACAGTGGAGATTCTATTTAAAAAAATAAAATAAATCATCAGTTCTTAGTTGCCACAGATTCACAATTCCAAGGAGTACCTAATGACTGGCCAGAGGGATCTGACTGGAAATACTATAAGGGCAAGCAGAGCACTGTTTGAGAGGGAAAGGGGCTAGTCAATGAAGCGCCGAGGCAGAAGCTGAGAAGCCAGAAAGGACAGGAAGTCTCCAGAGACAGTTTTCTAGGATTGCCTCAGACCAGAGCTGCAGTCACCAACAGCTGGCCACAGGAAGACTTCAGAGGAGGCAACTGCAATATTTTCCTGGGATCTTCAAGTTACCTGACCAGAAGGAAGACTTCAGGGGAAAGCTGAAGGGAGTCTTTCAGAGGAACAGAGGCAGCCTCAAGGAGATTGAATCTAGTGTGAGTGATGAGCCAATCTTGGACTCCCGGCAGTGTGTCCACTCAGCCCCAACTTTTGCCACAGCCACGCCCACTTGCAGCCCTATCCAGGTAAATTGTTGTACTGTAGTAGCAGTAATGGCAGTAAGCAACACTGTCAGGGAAGTCTAATATTGTACAAAAGGTACAATATTAGAAACGTTTTATTAAATACGATGGAACAAGCCACTTCCAGAAACTCTAGAATTTCCTTTCAAACACACTTAAGAGAGGGCTGGGCAAGCATCTCTCAGAGGCCAACACAGCTCCAAATGCACTTATATTCCGTTTACTTATTTCCCACAATAATATAAAGTTAACGCTATAAATATAAAAAAAATGTATGTGAGCAAAAAGGAGGAAATAAATACATAAATGATCAAATGGGCTGAAACACGTTAAATTAATGTTTGAAATGCTAAATTTGTTTACAATATAAAATAAGGATTAACATTTACTTGTGCTTTATTGCACCAATGCATGATAAAATAAAACCCTCAATTTTTTAATGAATAAATTATCTGGTTCTTTACCCTCACTCACACTTATAACGTTAGTCAACTTATGGGTGCTGGCTAATTAAAAAATATATTTATAATCCATTATTTCAATGTAAAATGCTCCATTAATTTTAACAGGATTGCATGTGCATATCTCTGCAATGAATTGTGGTTACTGTCTCCAGCTGGATTAGACTACTGTATTTTTCCATGTATAAGACGTCCCCTATTTTTTTTGAACTCTAAATTAAGAAATCAATATTTTAAACACCTGAGATCGCCCAAACATGTTGACTTTTTTTTAGGAAATTCACCCAAATGTGCTGCCGCTGAGGGAGGGAGGCAAGGCAGGGCAGATGGGTGAGCGATAACTAGCGACAGGGAACGGGAGAAGGATTCAGAGCCAAGCAGGGCATGAAGATGGCTGACACCAATCAGAAGTACAACGGGCAGGTGAAGTGCTGGACCGTATTTTTCTGTGTATAAAATTACCCCCGTGTATAAGACGGCCACCTATTTTGGACTAAAAAAAATAAGCAAAAAAACCCACCTCTTATACACAGAAAAATACGGTACCTGCAAAGTGACTTTTTTTTTTTAAAGGCATGTGAAGGAAGGACATTTAGAAGCAAAATTCCGTTTTCATATCGGTCACACATGCTTTTCACAATATATATTTAAGTATGCAGGTGATATATTAAGCGCCTATGAAAATACCAATCCACCTGTTCTCATTCCACGATAGAATCAACCTGAATTCGTATTATTCTAAATTACTAAATTCACAGCTCCTTTCAAAAAAAATAAAATTTGCAAGTCTGAAGTCACCAGTCAAGATATTTAAGTTTTATATTCTTCAAAATTATTGGAAATAGAATCATTAAAAGGAGAACTGTGACTGGCAGGCAGGAGATTGCAGTGTGGATATATGCTAACATCCTGCCCCATCCTTATGACAGAAACAAAATCTCTGCCTGTCTCTGTGTATATCAATATTAGACAGAGATACCATGAAAATCCCCATGGAAGAAACAATATTTTCTGGCAACAGAATCTCAAGCATATCTGGTCTAGCAAAAAACAGCACTCTATATTTCTACTAAGGGATTCATATTCACAGACTTCCCTGGTCCGACTGCCACAATTTCCAATTGATTGCATGCATGCTTTAATAAATGGGTAGCTCTTTAAAAAGCTTCAGATAATGCAAATCTGAAAAAAGCAGGAAAATTGTCATTTGGTTTGCATGTAAGTAATTGATTTTTTAGAAAACAGTGGGAGGACAAGCCAGGCCAAGACAGGGACAACAGTTTAGTCTCTTTCCCTCACGAACCCAAACTTATAACCCTAACCCCTCAAATACTAGCTTATTTGCTTTTTTAAAAAGGCTATTCAATGACAAAACTATGTGACAAATGCCACGTCTAGTTTTGTCCTAAATTTTCATTCCTAGATTGGCATGGCACAGGGAAAATAACTGATAAATGGAGAAGGTAGCCACAACGTTGCCCGCTCCTTATTTGCTTTCAGTAGTAGTATGAAAGTTTGCATTAAAAATGCAGACAGCCACAAAAGGCTCAACCAGAACCGTAATTCTTGCAAGGTATTTTATATTCAGGTACAGTTAACCAAGTACAAAATATGCATAACGTTGGCGGTGGCAAAGGGTATGCAAATTTGACTTGTGACTTTCCCCCTTTTTGAAGGAGGGAAGATTTAGGCTGTGTAGAAACTTCTGAGCAGAAACAGGAAAGCCACATTTGAAACAAATGCACCATATTCAGCAATCTCTTGACTAGCATATATCAGCTGGTGACAGAACAGTGGGAATACTCAAACTCTTTCTCCCCAGCTAGAGAAAGGACAGTAGCTTTGAATCCCCGTTACCAGAATTAGAGCTGCCCCAAATATCCAATCCTGTTTGGCACCATTATTCTCTCTGATGGTCTCTTTCTGCAGCTCACACAAAGAAGGGTCATGCAGCAAACCCAATGCACTGCACTGCACACACAATCAGATTTGGCTACATGGCAATGTTAGGGGATGTTTGAGAGAAAGGAGGCAAGTGAGGTCAATGTAAATGAATAAGTGAATGTTTTCAGAAGTTCCGGGGGTGGGGTGTCATTTTGGGAACTCCTAGAAACAGTTTGCAAAAAAAGCAGAGCCTAGCTGATGCACTCTACTTGTAGAATATCAGATTCTTATTTTTTTTAATGCAATCTACTATTTGGCCCAAGAGATAACTGAGTGAAATGGAGAAAAGTTGGAGATGGGTAAAGCAAACTGGGATTTCAAAAATAATAATAATAATGCAGTATTTTTTTGCTCTGTATTTTCATATTTAGCAGCAAGGTAAATAGTACCTGGGACGTGGGTGGCTCTGTGGTCTAAACCACTGAGCCTCTTGGGCTTGCCGATTGGAAGGTTGGCAGTTCAAATCCCTGCGACGGGGTGAGCTCCCGTCATTCGGTCCCTGCTGCTGCCAACCTAGCAATTTAAAGCATGTCAAAGTGCAAGTAGATAAATAGGTACCACTCCGGCGGGAAGGTAAATGGCGCTTCCGTGCGCTGCTCTGGTTTTGCCAGAAGTGGCATAGTCATGCTGGCCACATGACCCGGAAAAACTGTCTGCAGACAAATGTTGGCTTCCTCGGCCAGTAAAGCGAGATGAGCGCCGCAACCCCAGAGTCGTCTGCGACTGGACTTAACTGTCAGGGGTCCTTTACTTTAAACAGTACCTAGCTGCATGTGACGTTCTCTAACACTCACCAGACAGATAGTTAGAAAGGGCTTGGGGAGTCTCAGAAAGCGAAGCAAGTTATAGAGGAGATAACCATGTTTTAAAAGGACAGTGTTTGTCAAACATCTATCTGCAGTTCTTGATTGTGTGAGGTGACATGCACAATCCCCAACATTTAAGAGCTAGTGTGTATGATCAGCACCTTCATGAATTTCTTGCCTAAAAATGCAAGAGTGAGTGTGGGGGGGGAGAGAGAAGAAAGAAAGAAAGAAAGAAAGAAAGAAAGAAAGAAAGAAAGAAAGGAAGGAAGGGAAAGGAAAGGAAAGGAAGAAAGGAAGAAAGGAAGAAAGGAAGGAAGAAAGAAAGAAAGAAAGAAAGAAAGAAAGAAAGAAAGATCAGGCAAAACCTGTTGTTTCCCCACATCTGCAAGAGATAAAGCTGATAAAGTACATTGCCTAATATTAAGACTTAAACAGGATAAAAAAAATACATCCCTGAAACTACTACTTAACTAGTCAGCTTTAAACTATCATTTTCAAAGCATACTTGCTAATTTTTTGGTAGTACTACTTCCCTATTTTGTTAATACAACTTCCCTATTTTGCTCAATAGTGCCCTTCTGCATATCTCTGAAACCTGTAGAATAACATGGCTCAAAGCTGCTTTTTGAATGATGCACAGTTCCTGTTTAATTTTAGATGCTTTTAGGGAAAGACCCAACTGCTCAAGCTCAGAGGAATTCACCCTTCTCTTCCCTTCTTCCCGCCCTGCTGAGCCCTTCAAATCCTTAGTGGAGGCCCAAGACAGTCTACATTAAACAACTACAATCTTTTGGCAGAGGATCAAAAATTATTGTAACATAGCATGGAATTTCTCCATCAAGACATTTTTAGAGACATGGCTTTGAAACAGTCTCCCACTTCTTCCGAAAAGAAACAGAGAAAGTTTCTCACTTGGCAACCCTCTTGTAATCTGAGTTAAAAAGTCAACAAACAAAACCTGAATTGCTCCAAATATTGAAAGATAAGTACCTGTTAAAAGGTACGACCCCAAAAGTTTTAAGTGCAATAAAGCCATGTGTGGCAAAATGAACATAGGCTTCAGCCTGATCCAGCATAGTGTTCTCCAACTAATATGTTCTCAGAATGGCCAATCAAGAGGCCTCTGGGAAGTCTGCTAGACGGGCCTAACTGCAACATGGGAGTGGTCTAATTGTTCCCACACAGCCTCAACCTATCTTGGAATACAAAGCTCACCTGTGACCACTGAAGCTTCCAAAATCTCTATAGCTCTAACTTCCCCTATGAATGTAAACAGAGAGAGACTTTGGGCAAGTTGGTAAGCAGCTCCGACTCAGGGCTCCATGATTGTCTCCAACACACTACCTGCTCCATATTGGCGCTAGGGTCCTGGGGAAAGATGCCTGCAATGGGCCCCATCTCCAAGTGGGCTGCCTCCATGTCATTGCCCAAAAGGAGAGGGGCAAGGGAAGTGGACGGTATTGCTCTCTTTGGCCCATCACTACTTGCATGCTTGTGAAGGGCAGGGGGAGGAAGGAGCAACAATGATGGGAACCATAGAATTAATAGCCAGCCCATAAATTCAGGAGTGTTGGCCTTCTCAGGTCCCCAAGACCCACCTGCTCACCAATTCTCTTCTTCTGCCTTGGTCTGATCCAAGCCTTTAGCTCTTACCTGGACTGTTTGCCTACACGTGTCCTTAGTGTTCTCCTGACCCAGCTATGCCTTTAACATGCCCACAGCATTCCCTTTCCAAAATTACAGAAGAGGCACAATATCGTCAACTCAGCTATTCCAGCACTTTTTAGAACACCGAAAGCCATTCTCAGAGGAATTGGCAGACATGGGTGCCCTGCATGAAGACATTGAACTAAGTGGACTTTTAATTCTCTCAAACGCTTAAAGATTCAATGACACAGATATACACAGAACAACCTCCCACCAAGCCTATTTCCTATCCACAATAATCCAAGTTGATTAACACTGAAGATTTCCCTATTACTGAAAACAATCTCCTTAACTTTGGAGGAAGGGAAACGAAAGTGGAAAAATAGTCCCTAAACTAGCAGAACAGTTCCTTCCAGAAGCAACAAGGAGCAGAGCGTTACCAAATAAGGCAAGTGAAAGCTAAACGCCAGAAAGAAGCAGGCCTCATTGTGGGTATTTTTTATTTTTTGGGTGGTGTGTGCTAAAGATCAGACAGCTGGATAATAGAAAATGCAACTATACCAGCATTATTAGAGTGGTTCTCAGATGGGAAGAACAAATGTTCAGAAACCATGAACGGAAGCAAGGTCTGCCAGAAAAAGGGACCTAAAGGCATTTAAACAAGGCTTCAGAATGCTACCACATATTTTTAGACACAGAAGAACATATTAAAGTCTAGAGTTAAACAGCCTATCCTGTCTTTTTCAGCACGGTAGTTAAAGCTTAATATTTGCTTGTGCTGTTGTTGCTCATGAGATACAAGCAATCACTAGATAAACAACTGCAATTTTAAAATGCAGAGTGCACCCCAGTATAATATACAGTACTGTTTTCGTGGGGGTTTCCCCCCTTTTTTTCTTTTAGTGCTTTAACACCTCTCTTCTAGGTGACTGTCATTTCCACTGTAACACTTAAGCAAAAACCATACAAAATGCTCTAGACATAAGGGTATTCACAACTTGGAATGTAAATGCTGCAAGATAAATTCTGAGGAAAAATTTTAAAATGTTGAGGAGCATAGACAGCTTACTATGTGCTGTGTGAAGAAATACTTTCTTTTGTCTGCTCTACATCTTCCAACATTCAGCTTCATTGGCAGTCCCTGTGTTAACAGTAGTGCCCTGAGAAAGAACTATCTAAGATTGTCAATTAAGTTCAAGGCCACGGCAAAATTTTAACTAGGACTGCACACTTTGCCAGCTTTAAAACCTTTACTTCTTCAGAAACCACGTTTCTTTCAAAAGCTAAATTGATTTCTGCTTCGAACCTACATCAGGAGAATAATATGAAGTTATTCTCATTGCCTATTCACGGTTACAAAGCCCTAAATAGCACGGTCTTTGAAAATCCTACTTGCTGAACCACTTCAATATGAGGAGCATTCAAATTAAGAGAGCCTTACAAAGCAGGATTTTAAAAAGGCGTCCTGTTTAATGGATGTGCGTTTATAGTAATGATAATGTGCTTCAATGTCTCACATCTTTTGAATGCCTTAAAAACAAAAGTGATGTCTGCATATCACTTTCAGGATATTAAGCTATATTTCAGTAAATAGAATAAGACATAAGAATATAAATGCATGGGTAGTAGCAAAAAGAGAGGAAGCAGCTAAGCTAGGTCAAAGAAATGAGAATGTGGTTAAAGTATGATTCAACATTAAGTTGTCCTCCAGCACAATCACTTAGTATATTGCTCTGGGAAGCTGCCTAAGACATTTGTCAACCAAGAGAAACAGAACCAGCAGTCAACTTGCATTTCCTGTTTGAGCAGCCAGTCAGTGGCTCAAGCTTCTCTCCACACATCTGGTGTTCCCACGGTTCCCCATATAGACACTCGCCACTGAAACACTGCAAAAACATGAATCAAAGAACTGGGGCCTAATTTGAAGGCTCCCCAAAGAAAGCTTCTACAGTGTGAGCATCGTAGAAGACTTACAGTGCCTCTCACTTATGACAGGATTGATGCATGCTATTTTTAAACATAGGCTACATCACATGCTATACCAGGTGGGCAGAAGATATTGCAGAAGCACTTGGCAATGCTGAGCATATTAACTGGTCTCTGAATAAAAGAGAGTCCTTTCCATCCACTATTGGTCCAATTTTCTACAAATATTCACACAACACTTTACCCATCATATTTTCAGGATATAAATAAAGCAGAGTATAGAATTCACACTACATGGCCATGCATGCTTCTGATTAAAAATATGACCATTTTACCCACTAGACAGGAACCGCGAATGAACAGGTGCTAATTTGCAAAAGACAAGAGGATTGCGATAGAGCAAGGTTAGACACATGGTATCCTCCAAATGTTGTGGACTAAAACTCCCATCCGCCCCGACCAGTGTGACAAGTAGTCAGAACTGATGGGAGTTGTAGTCCACATTTTCTGGAGGGCACCAGGTTGGCTACCCCTGTGCTTGAGCATTAGAAGAGAGAGAAGAAACATAAGAGTAGCTCTAGCTGCCTCCTGAAGGAATCAGTTGCTCAGTGTCCAAGAGGATATATTGTTGATGTGAGTCTCTCAGTAACAATAAACAGAAGTCCTGTGATAGAGGGTAAAATCAAGCAGGCATTTCAAAGTCAGTAGCAAAGATGTCCAGGGCCTCCCTGATCAGCTTTAATGGAAAGAGTCTCAATTGTTGACACTCCAAGACTGATGGTGGAAATGCCTGCTCTAAAAATTAGATAATACTCCCAGAAAGAACTAATGTGTGATTTGAGAATGTTCCTAAATCCAGGTTCTCTCTGGGATGCCCAAGTGCAGGTAGTGTCCAGGAACATGTTTCATCAACAAGTGGATTTGTAAATTATGCCCCTTCCTTTTAAAAAAGAGAGGATTTTTATCATTATGGTGTGTGCCCTGGGAACCTCCTAACCAGACTAATATATTGCATGTGAGGCTGGCCTTTAAAACTGTTGAGAAGCTACAAAATGTGGCAATTAGACTGGTTTCAGGTGTGAGACACAGAGAACAAGATGCACAACTTAGCATGAACTTCACTGTTTGTCAATTCCTTTGCAGGTTAATCTGAGGTGCTGCATCTTACAGTCTTCATAGACTGGCACCAGCATCCTCTTTCTTCCTGCTCTTTGAGACCTAGGATTTAAAATGTGCTGACAGTATTATTGGAAACATGGGTTGCTGATGATGGGGTGGAGGTGCACAGCTTATCTCGAGCATTTTTTACTAGCTTGTATCGCAGAACATTTCCACTGCTGCAGAATAGTACCAGAATAAAAACAGGGATCTTGCAATGTACTTCTGCCTTCTATAGCATGCTTGTCTCACTATGCACTATGCAAAGGACGTTCAGGTGAAAAAATACATGTCCAACCATTTTCAAACGCAGAGCTGCAAGGCTTTGCACATCTATAGATTTCTGAATTCACCCGATACCATTGCCATGTTAGAACGTCAAGGACACAAAGATAAAATCAATGTAGAATTCGCTGCCTCTGAAGACTTTGCCTGAGCCTGTGCCTATTTCAAAAGCAGTATTAGGGCTACTTTTGAGTTACTGGGGCATTTTACTATTTTTAAAGTTACATTTTTGTTTCATTTTAGCTAAGTGGCTTTTATGCTTTTAGTACTATAGGTTGGTGGTTCGAATCCCCACGAAGGGGTGAGCTCCCATTGTTCGGTCCCTGCTCCTGCCAACCTAGCAGTTCGAAAACATGTCAAAGTGCAAGTAGATAAATAGGTACCACTCCAGCGGGAAGGTAAATGGTGTTTCCGTGCGCTGCTCTGGTTGCGCCAGAAGCGACTTAGTCATGCTGGCCACATGACCTGGAAGCTGTACGCCGGCTCCCTCGGCCAATAAAGCAAGATGAGCTCCGCAACCCCAGAGTCGGCCACGACTGGACCTAATGGTCAGGGGTCCCTTTACCTTTACCTTACTATAGGTTATTGGTGGTTTGTTTGTTTATTTGACAAACGGTTAGCCACCAGATGACATTAGGATAAAAGACAAAGATAATTCTATATGTGTCTATTCAAAAGTAGAAATGAACAAATCTATGCATTTTGGTTTCTCTCAGTTTTAAAGTACTGTACCGTACAGTTTACCTCATTTTTTCCATCAGTGGACAAACTTCATTGAAATAAAGAAAAACCTGCATGAAAAATTATACTCATTCTCATGAACATTTTACAAGCCATTCCATCTATTATTTTTGCCTGCTATTTCCCCAATATATACAGTTGGATGCTTTTTGTTGCTGGAGAACTGCATTACAATATTCAAAGTATCGCTGTGCAAAGAGCAAAATTGACAGGTTCACATCAAAATGCAAACCAAGCGAACTTTTCCTTCATCCCACATTATTTTTATTATGTATTTTGTGGTTTTATATCTTTATTTTATTATGTGAACTGCCCTGAGACCCCCAGGTATAGGGTGGTATATAAATTCAATAAATCATCATCATCTCCTCTACACAGAAGCAAGTCCTGCTGAATTCAACAGGGTTTCCTCTTGGGGGAAACGGGTAGAGAACTGCATCCTGAATAAGCTAAATTAGCACGAAGTGTGTGAGCAACGGAAAGGGCAGAAGGAGAACAGGAAACAGAAACTCTTGCACTGGATGTTCCACCACTTGTTTTCTTGCTGTTAAGTGTTTTAGAGAACTAACAAGGCCCTCCTACTTCAAAAGCAGTCCACCAGGACTGTATCAGCAGTGACATTTGATATCTCATACTACACCGTACTGTGCCAATTTCTGTTCGCTACCACAGAAGAAAACTGGCTCCCAATTAAAATGCCACCATCTGATATTAGGCCTCCCACGGAAAAGGTTTTCTTCCAGGCAAAATAAAATCTCAAAATTTAAAGCCAGAAACTTGACTTATTACTGAAGCTGTTTGCAAAAATTAACTGACCCCTGAGCTTCAAGCACAAGTTTTAGCTTTTAATCCTCCCGTTTTAATCCTACACCGTTTAGCTAAAATCTGATTTCCTATCTAAAAACCTACATTTTCCTTAAAAGCAATGACATTGTCACTAAAGGCTCAGGTGGCCTCAGTAGCTCCAGCTGCCTATTTCCAGCTCCAGCTCCTTTTGAACAGGGATGACCTGGACATTGTACTCCGTGCTCTTGTAACTTCCAGATGGGATCATTACAATGCACTATGCAGGACTCCCCTCCAAAGACAACTCAGAAAATTCAAATGGTCAAAAATGCAGTGGCCAGATTCCATTCAGAATGCATACAGTCCCTGTGATAAAACAGCAGCACTGGTTGCC
Organism: Podarcis filfolensis; assembly: GCF_964270895.1. Classification (NCBI taxonomy): domain Eukaryota; kingdom Metazoa; phylum Chordata; class Lepidosauria; order Squamata; family Lacertidae; genus Podarcis; species Podarcis filfolensis. The sequence goes on along the minus strand of NC_139605.1, from coordinate 33,507,078 downwards.
AGTTCATTTCCAGCTGTTGCACACTGGGTCAACATCTTCACTGAGCTATCCACTATGATCCTGAAGTCTTGTTTGTGGTCTGTCAGCACCAATTCATATCTCATTAGCATATTTTTAAAAAAAAAAATATGGGGTTTGTTTTTTGTTTTGGTCCCAATGTACATCACTTTACACATGCTTAGATTGAATTTTATTTTCCATTTAACTGCCCATTCACCCAGTTTGGATAGATTGTTTTGGAACTCTCTGCAATCTTTTATTTTTAAGCATGATGAGCAATAGGCATCAGCAGCGATTAAATAATAAAGTAAAGGCAGCAAGCAGTGGGAAAACACCCTTTTTAAAAAGCCTGCCTCTTCGTTAAACTGTTTGTGAGCAGAAGGACTACCTGCACCCATATGAATCTCCCTGTGCTCTAAGATTAGTATCCAAGCTATTGCTTGTTGGTCACCTTTAAAGATCAGTTAGACTGGCAGGAGCTAGGGATAGGGTCTTATTAGTCCCTTCTCCAAGAATATACAATTGGGCCCTTCAGTTGTAATATTAAATAAGACGTTGAAAACCCTCCTATTTCAATTAGCCATTACTTGATGTGAGGTTTGTTTCTATAGCTCTGGAAACGGCTTTATGCAGATTTATATTCTAACATTGCTATTTCATTAACCATGCCTTAATTTTAGTGGTTCTACTCAGAGTAGGACTTACACTGAATACAACACACTGGGCGAGATTTACATAACCAGCCCTATCAGTGGAAGCCTTGCGCAAGGACTTCCACTTGTGTGGTGGGACTCCCCCCCCCCCAATTATTGTTGTTGTTTAGTCGTGTCCGACTCTTCGTGACCCCATGGACCAGAGCACGCCAGGCACTCCTGTCTTCCACTGCCTCCCGCATTTATATGCCTGTTGTCTTTGTCCATGGAGTTTTCTTGGCAGGGATACTGGAGTGGCTTGCCAGTTCCTGCTCCAGGTGGATCACGTTTGGTCAAAACTCTCCACTATGACCTGTCCATCTTGGGTGGCCCTGCACGGCATAGCTCATAGCTTCTCTGAGTTATTCAAGCCCCTTCGCCATGGCAAGGCAGTGATCCATGAAGCCCCCCCCCACAATTGCATCCCTCCAAAATTGGCTTGGGGCAGTCAGGAGAACCCCTAAAACAGCATGCGGGGGAGGAAGGGATAGTTCTACCTGGCAAGCTGAAATCCTTGTATAGGTAGAACAACTGAAAGAGAGGGTGGTGTTGTATTTCACCCAATGATTCCAATTTTCAATTTGCCATTGAAAAAACAAATTTACATTCGACCAAGTCAAAATTATTTAAATTCCATTCACCACTGGATATCATACAAAATAGATTCTGATGAAGTTTATCCAAAATTAAGTTAGCTTAATCTTCTTATTAAAATTTTAATATCCTGGCTTCAGAAATACTATACACATACTATATAATCTTAATATACTATGTTTTGCTATGTTTTTATATACAGTATACTGTAAGACGCCCAGAGTGGCTGGGCAAACCCAGCCAGATGGGCAGGGTATAAATATTATGATTAGCATCATCATCATCATACATTCTCTCTCAGGGATACAAAGTTTAGCCCTATAGCTACTTCATCCCGGCAAAGCACACATTAGAGAAATGCACACAATTCCCCCAAATGGCAACTCAAATCTCTGGTTTTAATTGGCTGCTGCTGACCAATTGCACTCTATTTCCTTTTGCCTATTACCTGATCCTCCTTTGCCTCCTTTTAGCACCACAGCCTCTGTCCTTTCCTACTTTGCCCTTAACTTTTCTGAACACCAGCTCATGTACCAAGGCAATATGGAGAAGGACAAACTCATTTCATCTGCTAGTGGAGCAAACCTATGCCAAAGTGAGGGTTATTTGAGGTAAGTCTAGCCTGGCTATACATGAAGAACTGCTGCCAAGGAACTATTAAGTACCACTGTTGAGAGCCAGTGTGACATACTGAGTAAAGTGTTGAACACGGGCAAAAGAGACCCGGGTTCAAAACTCCACTTAGCCATGAAACTCATTGAGTGACCTTGGGCCAGCCACTACCTCCCAGTCTAACCAATCTTCTGTTAATACAGTACAGTGGACAAAATCCATCAGCCCCTTGGAAGAATAAAAACATGCTATTAAACTCAAGCTACTCTATATTTTCTGTCTAAAGTTGTTTTGGCTTAAAATAAAAGATTGTACTGCTTAATAGAAGAATTCTGTCTTCTGATGGAGGACAGAATGTTACTTTGTCCATGCTTAAGATGCTAATCGTGCATCCATCACCTGCTGAAGAAAATTATATCTCTATTGCCAGGTACAGTACTGGCAGTTAAAATACATCTTTAGCTTACGTTGAAAGGCAGGGGGTACAAAGAGAAACTGCCAAAACTCAAAGTGAAAAAGGACAATGATTCAATCCAGTTATGCACCCTATTTTACAGAACAATCAGCTGAATAGTTTCAGTCAAGGTCTCAGCTTTCAAAATATGTGGGAGAAATCATAGGGGGTCGCATATATTAATGGAGCTTTAGGTCTTCCATGAAGGTACCAGAAGTCATAAATCTATCTTGAAAGGCAATATTGCTTGATCCAAAAACGAAACAAAAATCAGTGATAGATCTGATTTTGATTGGGCAACAATTTTCAAAATAAATAAATGCAGGCAAACAGTTGCAGCATGTGAGGCTTCCACAAATCTACTAGATAAGTCAAGAGCGACATTTGCCTTCCCCTCACTCCAACAGCTACTCCTGTCCCACAGCCCAAGCAGAAAGATTTGCTCTGCAAACTCTCCATTACAGTACTTGCAGAGAACTTGGGAGAAATAGATTTTGCTCTCCCTTTAGTAGAAGCCCAATGTGAAGCCCAAGGAAACACCTTTCCCTTCCCTTGAGTTCTTGGCACATGCCACAACACTCGGGGGGGGGGGGGGGAGGTGGCAATTAAAAGCCAAAACAAAAGCCAAGCCAAAGATACATGGCCCTTTGTTCATAGAACTATGGAGCCACTGGTTTCTATTTATGAACTCTCATAATTTCAGAGAACTGACTCGAATTTGCAACAATTGCTTTATCAAATGTTTGTCCGCTGGATGAACAGTTTTGCTTATTTAACACATAGCAGTAACTCCTCGCAGCAGAGAAAAGAGAAAACAGCCTCAATAAATTGCTTTGTGTCAGTTACTGCAGTCAACATGCAATGCAAGGAGCTTTGGCATCTAAAATCAGAGGTGAGTGAAGCAACCGTCAGGACATGCCCAAATGTTCGCAAGTAAAATCCACCACTGGGCCACTTGATGATGCACAATATTCCTTAACTATTAAGGATGGTTAAGTAAGTTCTGAAAGTTCTATTTTTCCCCAGGCTGAAATCCACCAGTAAGTCACAATACATGGGGTATAGATGCTCTGCAACCGAAGCATACCTAATGTTTGTATAAAAGCTGTTTATCTTTGAAGACACAACATTCGTTCTGTGGTTTGCTATGCTGTTAGTGAAAACTATAAATTCACCTCCAGAGCTTACGCACTGAATGCAGGGAAAGTCTCCAGCACAGACGAACTGGACAGGCAGGTTTTCATAGCTTGCATAACAAAATGACTGAAACCAGCATACTCAAGGACAGAAGTCAAGGACTGGATGGCTTTGCTATACAGATATAATTACAGTTGCACAAGCAGGTGTACTGAAACTGTAGAGAGAAAGAGAAGACAAAGGGGAAAAGCAGAACAACATTGAAAGCAGGAAGTCAATGGCCTTTTAATCTGAGGGGAAGGTTATTGTTTTGTTCGTTGTTATAGTGTGTATTTTTATATTGTAAACCGCCCTGTGATCATCAGATGAAGGGCAGTATATAAAATTTAAAAATAAATAAATAATTGTTGAATGCACCAGGTAGTGATGCCATTAGTTTCACTTAGTGTAATAATGTATTACGTGGTGAGAGTATCAGGCCATGAATGCTTACTCACTGTAGTACAGAGGTGGGATCATAAAGAGAACAGAATTGCAGAGCCTGCCATCATTTGCACTGTACTTGTACAAACTGATAAAACTTCTCACACATACATGCATTCCTTCCCCATATTTTGTTCACGGTTTCCCCCTTTCCTAAAAAAAGGAAATATACTAAAACATTTGGATATATTGTTGTAAAAGCTGAACATATATGCATTACGAATGCGGATAGCAAGGATGCAATCCAGTCATACTTTGTATGAATTCATATTTCAGGAACTAACAGTCCTACTAGGAACAGGATATGCATACACATATATGGAAGGATTACTTGCCTTAATGATTTTCAAACAGCCCTGTCTCCTCTTTCAAAAGTGCTTATTTGAGAGAGGAAAGGAAATACTGCTTTTTAAAAATAAAAGAAAGCTAAATAAGCATAGTGTTATGTTGTCTGCCATAAGCATGCTGAGAACTGAACATTCTGTACACAACCATGTGTTTTGTCAGTTGTTTATTATTTTATTTTATTTTATTTGTTTTGGTATGCTACAATCTCAGCTGGAAGGAACATCAGGGAACCAACCTTGAAAATGTCAATTTGTTGTGTTCTGAATATCCGTAATTCAGAAAGCGAAATGTGGGCAACCTGCGTACACCAAATTTCTGCAGGATTCTGGACTTATAGTCCCTGAAATCATAGGCTGCAATCCTCACCCTGGGAGTAAGCTCACTAAATAGAACTCCTGAGTAGATATGACTAGGATTGGCCTACACAGATGTGTTAACAATATACAGCCATACTTTGGTTTTCGAACAGCTTAGTTCCCAAACGTTTTGGCTCGCGAACGTCGCAAACCCAGAAGTAACTGTTCTGGTTTGCAAACTATTTTTGGAAGCCAAATGTCCAGTGGGGCTTCCGTGGCTTCTGATTGGCTGCAGGAGCTTCCTGCAGCCAATCAGAAGCTGTGATTTGGTTTTCAAACGTTTTAGAAGTCAAACAGACTTCCAGAACGGATTCCATTCAACTTCCAAGGTACGACTGTACCATCCTATCAGCAGAAGGATTTCCCCATTTGTGCATCAGGACTTTTCCTTCTCTCCTCTCTGGACATATATTAAGGTTACCAGATTTTTTCAATGTATCCAGGGACACTTTTCAACTTCCTACTAAATAGATGGATTTTGTCAGGGGACTGATTTGTAAATCCGGGGACTGTTCCCACAAAACAGGGACGTCTGGTAACCTTAGCATATACCCTGACCCCTTCCCAAATCAGCTTCAGAGGGCTGGGGAAAATATTTACAACAGATTTGGGAGGCACACAGGAGGAGGCAGGGAATGTTCCATTGCTCAAGCAGAAATCCTTAGCACTACACTGGATTCCACCGTTAGTCTTTCAGGGAAGATATTCAGACCACCTGAACATTATTTTCACAGTCACACTTCATTATGCACTTTTAATGGCTTTTATGAAGCTATAAGTGAGGCTAAGCCGTCCTGAGCTCAACTCCCCATAGATCCAAAGTATTTCAGTCCCATGGCATATTGTAACCAAGTATAATATTTCATTAAATATCTTGCTCATACCAGCTTATTAAGTAGGGAACACACTAATTTTAGAAAACTGATTATCTAGTTCTTTCTAACATAGTGTTACTGCAGTTAAGGTCAGATTTTACACAGCAGCTATGGCAACAAATCTGCAATATGCCTTTGTCTACAACACTGGAGCTAGATTTATTTGCCGGAGTGTTCTACTTTATAGCTAACTCAGCCTTTTGGCATGGTTGCCCTCAGCCCTACCCAAAACATTATGTGCTTCTTTGCAAAAGTGAAGAAGGTTGGAGGAGGGAGGAGTTAAATAAGCTCCTTAAATACACACTCACCAATTTTAAACTGGCTACCACTGGTATTCATTGTTTCCCAGTTATTTAGAGGCAGATCTTGTCAATGTCTCCCTTCACCCTGCACAATGCCACCTTACAAGCATATTTCAAATCTACTCAGCAGGGGTCACAGCTAGAGGCAGTCATGAAGTAAACCGGGTAGCTTTTAGGCCCTGCAGCACAACTTGATTCACAAGGGTTCACTTAACTCTAATTCTTAGGTAAGCATCATCGCATATGTGTTGCATGAAGGATGTCCCAGTTTCAATCCATGCTATCTCCAGCTAGAAGGACTTTCGAGAGCTGCTACAGATGCCAAGCTGGCCTGGTATATGGCATGACTCTATGTTCTTAATATGACACAGTGCTCTCCTTTGTTCTGCATCATCCTTCACACCCACACCACACATTGAAAGCAGCAGCACATTTAAAACACATTGCTTTCCCCCAAAGAATCCTTGGAACTTTGGTTTAAGGGTGCTGGGAATTATAGCTCTGTGGGGGGGGGGGTTAAACTACATTTCCCAGGCTTATTTGAGGGAAGCTATGATTGTCAAAGTGGTATAATTGTTTCCTAAATGTACAGCACTGATGTCACCATTATCAGCCCCCTATCATAGCAAGCCATGCAAGCTATGTAAAAGGCAAAATGGAACAATCCCACATATACTACTCCCTGAACACTTTTGAATTTTTTTTTATTCTACTTGCCGTATTTTTCGCTCTATAAGACGCACCAGACCACAAGATGCACCTAGTTTTTGGAGGAGGAAAACAAGAAAAAAAATATTCTAAATCTCAGAAGCCAGAACAGCAAGAGGGATCTCTGCGCAGTGAAAGCAGCAATCCCTCTTGCTGTTCTGGCTTCTGGGATAGCTGCGCAGCCTGCATTCGCTCCATAAGACGCACACACATTTCCCCTTACTTTTTAGGAGAGAGAAAGTGAGTCTTATAGAGCAAAAAATATGGTACATTTGGAACCTATAGCTTTTTCATTCCTATTGTTTGAATATATCTCACTTTCATTTAAGAATAGAAATCAGCTGTTTAGAAGGGCTAAAATGTTCAGTCATTCTAAATCATACTGTGTATGCTGCTTCAGGAAACTGCAGCAGTCCAGACACACCAAGTAACACATTTGCCTGCTTTTCTTTCAATTTGGGGAGATTTAGATGTTCAGAAATGCCAAATTAAACCTCCCATCTCAATGCTGCTCCCTAGGCTTCAATTTTATCACATTTGCCGCTGTCATCTCTGCTGCAGCTTGTATTTCAAAGTAACAAACGGGCAGTACCTTTACAGTTTATTTCCATACTGAAGAAAAAGGAACCATTAAAAAGGAACTTAAATGCTTATTGCCACATTGATGTTTAACATTTGTGGCCCTCCAGATGTCCTTGGACTCCATCTCCCATTGGCCCCAGCCCAAATGACCAATGGTCAAGGATGAGGAGAGTAGGAGGCCAACAGCTAGAGGACCAGATGTTTCTCATCCTGCTTTAAAAATTGTGCTTTGTGTATGCATGTTGAATATTTGGAGAGGGCGGCAGCAAGAATAAATAAATATATACAATATGGTGGATATGTCGCCCTTCCTTCTCATAAGTCTAGAAAGAAATGAACTTCAAGGAATCATAGAATCATAGAGTTGGAAGAGACCACAAGGGCCAAGATGTTCAATTCCCACAAAGTTGTAATCTGAGCCCCAATTCATGCAGCACTCTAAGCTCACTAAAGGCAGAAGAAGAGGAAAGCTTCAGCCTCTAACATTATTAACATCAAAGTCAACATCAGCAAGGTTAGACCTAAGCTGAAAATTTGTTATTGCATATGAACAAGACATTTGATTTGATTTTGTTTTCTTAAGTCCTATATCTCCATGCATTGCATTCTTCCTCCAAGGAGCTCTACCTACATTTCTCAAGTAGCTTCCTTGAAGGTAGGTTACAGGAAGTGCACTTCAGTACAGGAGCTGCATCATGTCCCTCCAGGCCATTCTCTCAGCCTAACATTAGCATCACCATGACACCACCCCAAGGAGAAGTTCATAACACTTCAGAAACTTCCCATGTGGTCAGACGAGAAAGCATCAATCTACCCAGGTTTCTGGAAATGCATCATAAAAATATGAATAGGGCTGAAGTGAAAAGTCAGAGATTCAAAAATTTAGTATGCAAAGCCAACCCATGGTTTCAAAATAATAACTTTCCCCCTCTTCCTTTCAAAAACTAGCAGAGGGGCCCAAACATGTTGAAAATGGAATCAAAGTACAGTATAATCTGAACTGCTATGTTTAAAGATACATTAAATACTTGTATTGGAGGCCACAAACTTGTACCATAATAGTTTATGGAATGTTTTAGCAAACAATGCTTAAGCCTTTGCAGAAAAATACCTACCATAGATCTAACCTTGTAATGAGTCTAGACTTATTGGGATTCCGACAGTTATAAAGTTCTGTTTTGCCCTGAATGAGCCAGAAATGCAAACATGTTATCCACGTATAAGCCCAAGAGTCGTTTTGATATCTAAGGGGATTTTGTCAGTCGGCTAGACTAGCATCTGAGTCAGAGAGCAGCCTAATATGGAGATAACTCTGGTCCTCTAACTTGGACCTAGAGCATACACTGCACTCCTATAGTAGCCAGTGACATCATTCACAAGTCTAGAAGGCTACAAGCTGGTAAACCAATTGTCAGTGCCACACAGAATGTGTTGTGACCTACTATGATAACATATGATAACATATGATAACTATGTAACAGCCATAGAGATGGTAGCGATGAGACAAATCACATCATGTCTCAAACTGGGGAAATTGTAGGGAGTGCTTGAACTTTCACTGTGCAATCATTTCAAGGTTCCCTGACATCACAGTGATCTTGCTGATCTTGGTGCAGAAGGAACGAGAAGCAAACTTGTTGCTCCCTTAGTTTGCCAAATAATCACCCAGCAGCCAATGTTGCTATATTCACCCATGGCCTTCAAAGTACATACTTTGAATCAGTGAATCAGTGAAACGTGAATCAGATACTAGCCCCACAAAGATAAAAACTGCCGAGCATGTTTAAAAAGGACACAGTAAGAATACTGAGAAGTCAGGAGTATGCAACTATAGCCTCTGAAGTCAATCAGCAGGTCTGCTGGAAAAACCTATAGACTTCTGTGTTCATTGTCCAATTTGTAGCAGGAAATCTGTGTGTGTGTGTGTGTGTGTGTGTGTGTGTGTGTGCGCGCGCGCTAAACTTTTGACATGGCCCTAAACTTCTTTTAATTTCATAATCTAGTAAACTGTGCATGATGCACAAAGCTAAGCAGAACTTTTCCATGCTATCTAGTATTTTGACACCTCTCCAAAATATATGTATTTTTTTTTGTTTAGACACTCAGCAGTAGTTATACCCTATTAAGCAGGCATTATTTAAAACAAAAACAAAAAACAAAACTGCGTGATACCAGTATTTGGAAACCTCAGCAAACATGGTATGGTTTGGTGTCAAAAAGGGCCAAACAGAACTGAAAACTACTTGCCATAAGTTTTGCTATGAGGATTTCCCTCATTATATACATTTCATGGACTCCATCCTTCCAACAACATGCTTTAAAAATTGTGTCACTTAGCAACATAAGGCACAATTGACTCTAAATTAACCGTACTAAGCACAAGTTCACAGAAAGAGTTTCGGTAAGCCAGACTATGTGATGAACATTTCTGTCACAATAGATCTCCAAGGGAGAAAGAAATGGTTTACTTATGGAATTATCCATTAGATCCAGAGAGCCATGCGGTGCATGTTACTGAACTAAAGGGAAGCACCACAAATAAATTACCAGCTTCTGAAGGGCTCATCACCCTAGATCCCTATCACAACTGAAGAAAGCTGTTAACATTCCAGCACAAAGATGCTCTACGACATTCTTCCTGGACAGCTGATGGCAACAGCTCTCCACAAGCCTTGAGGAAATAATGCCAACTCCCACTCACAACCAGATGGTTCCATGCTGCTAGAAACACCTTGCAGAACGGTCCACAAAGTGCTCAGATCATCCTTCTAAGACACCAAAATACTGCCATACTTTAGGGCTGCGAACTAGACTGAAGGTGGTTTGGAAATTTTGGTTCCAATGGTGCTCATGTTTCAGAATGTTAAAATACTAAGGAGTTTAGAGGGAACCAGATCAAGCAAGGCATTGTGATTTAGTAGGAAAATTGTGGAAAAATTCATCACAATCAGTTGGAACATATACCCAAGTCTCACAGCCAGGGATGTGGCAGTTACAAGGTGAGGTTTACCCATAAATTCTGCAAGTTAATATATTCGTGAATGCAGAACCCCTACATTACAGAACCGCAAGCTACTGCAGCTTGAGAATAGCTGAACAGGTTTTTGGTTTTTTTTTAAGGAAACAATGATCTGGCTTGCTCGTGAAGAATGGTTTAGTATGGAGGAGCAAATCTGTGGGTTCCTAGAGAAAAAAAATAACCATGGGCAATGTACTCCTGCCCAGGTCCTGCTCCTGCTGCACCACCCAAGGCTAATCCATTATACCTGGGCTCATGGTTTGCTTCACTTCAGAGAAACCACAAGTTGTAACCAAGGTTTGTCCTTGTTTTATTGCTCATGGTTTGTCTACAGCAAGACCAGGATTCAGATGAACTCCTAAGCCCCAGATAGCATGGTAGCTCAAACAGCAGCAGCAGGATCAGTGGGGGAATACAGTGGCCAAGAGCTTCTCTCTGAGAACCTGCATGTTTGCTCTTTCACACTAAACTGTGGTTTGGCTTCACATTACATCCTACCTGCGAAACAGGCTTAAACTCACAATATTGCCTTGTGTTTGTCAAGAGTTCTGAAAGCTACAGGGGAGGCAAATGAAATAAGCTTATTCCACATGTTATTTAAAATATACAAATAGTTGAATATGCCACTGTAATGGTTAACATTGCAATCCATTGCAAAATTACCCAAGCGTAAGTCAAAATTTATTTATTTATTTTCTATACCACCCTATACCCAGAGGTCTCAGGGAGGTTCACATAAAATATCAAATACATAAAATCAAAACAAAAACAACAACCCAATTAAAAATCCCCAAAAGAGCCAGCATTTTAAAAAGCACATAGGATGTAGATCAAGTCAGGCGAAGGCCTGGTTAAAAATGAATTCAAAGGAACTTAAGCAGGCATAACAACAGGCTGTAAAAGACACCAAACTCAGCAAACCTTGGCTGCAATCCAATATACAATTATCCAAGAATAAGTCCCACTGAACTCACCTGGGCTTACTTTTGAGAGGACAAGTACAGGAATGTGTTGTTATTATGGCAGAGACAAAAGCCTGATGATGATCCCACTAGTATGATATAGCACTGGACCAGAATCTTGGATTCCAGAGTTCAAGTCCGCCCTTAGCCATGAAACTTGTTGGGTGACCTTGAGGCAGTCACTGCCTCTCAGCCAAACTTATATCTCACAGGGTTTTTGTGAGGAAGAAATGGAAAGAAAAGAACCATGCACAGCATATTGAGTTCCTTGGAGGAATTGGTGGGATTAAAAATGTAATAAATCAGAAACCTCCTGCTGCAGTGAGTATGCCAGCCATTAAGATTGTGGCAACACAGCCAGCTCTTGTAGAATTGAACAATATGTAGAACAGAGTTGCCAGCAACAGAGAGCCCTCATGCAAAATACCTGCATAGAATTAACTCTAGTGGTGGCAGGAATGGGCAAATTTGTCAACTTCACTTTCTTTTTTCAAGGGGTTATTCAAATCAACAGTAGCTAAAAAGAAATAAAACACTGAGAAGCGTACAATGAAGGTGCCTGCCTGATATCAATAGGCAGTGAGTTCTAAACTATGTACGCTTCCACATTAAAAGATCAATTTCTTACAATTGCAGATTAAGTATGATGTACTATACTTTAAAATGGAAGCGGGTGGCACTGTGGGTTAAACCACAGAGCCTAGGATTTGCCGATCAGAAGGTCGGCAGTTCGAATCCCTGTGACGGGGTGAGCTCCCATTGCTCGGTCCCTGCTCCTGCCAACCTAGCAGTTCGAAAGCACGTCAAAGTGCAAGTAGATAAATAGGTACTGCTCCGGCGGGAAGGTAAACGGCATTTCCGTGCGCTGCTCTGGTTCTCCAGAAGCGGCTTAGTCATGCTGGCTACATGACCCGGAAGCTGTATGCCGGCTCCCTCGGCCAATAAAGTGAGATGAGCGCCACAACCCCAGAGTCGGTCACGACTGGACCTAATGGTCAGAGGTCCCTTTACCTTTACTATACTTGTAACAGCACAAGTTCTGCAAAATAGGGCATTTTGTATGTAATTTTCACTAATATAATGCACACATTATGCTAGTATATGCATTTTCGTACACATTAATTGGCTAGACTAGAGAACAGCATTGCAAAATTCAGAGAAGTACAAATTCCAATAGATGGCTGTGTCGTCATATTTCAGACGGTGAAAATTAGGTAAGTTTGCCTTTAAATGCAAACTGAACTGAATTTCTCTCTTATATCTAATGAATGGGATAAATTATCATAACCAAAAGGAAAGCAGGACTGAACAGATATCATAAAAAAATTCCCTCTTAAACCATCTCACATTTTGACCAATTTCCTGATTTGATAAAATACAAATTCTTAACACAATAATTTAAGATCCACATGAACAAGAAGTCATCTTGGAGACAAAAAGAGCCTTCCAAGTCTTATTCTGCCAGGGAAGAAACTCAACAACCACACATTTTCATATCCCAAACAGACTCGTGGATAATTACAAAGGTGCCATGGCTGAATCTGCAGCAACAGTATGCTAGTCAAGCAGTACGCTGCTGAAACACACACACGCATGACAGCGCAGATAAAAAGCAATACCAGCTTCTTTGGAATAATTCTGAACTGCTAAAAGCAATGTAGATAATAAAGGGACCATCTTTGCCTCTCTCTCTTTGCCTTTCTAAAGAAATGAAACTAGAGTGTGGGACTCTACATTTTATGCAGTAGCATACAAGTGTTAGCATGTTTCTTTTAACAAACACATGAAGTTCGAACAACATGCCTGCAACTGGGAATCCTAATTTGACTGTAGCTGCCGAATACTTATTCATAGGTCATGGGAAACAACAATGCAGCCCACTACCTTTTTACAGTGAAAACTGCTTATATTGAAGGATAAAGGTGTTGATTAGTTTTGCCAATGGAGTCAACCCTGTGCTCCCACCAGTGCCCCAAAAACACCACCTCACCATGCTAGGATGCAGCAATGACATCACTAGGGTCCACAGGTTATCAATAATTACTTCCATTGTTGCCTCTTAGTAATCTACAGTGTTCTATATTCCATCAAAGCACTTATTCTCTTCCGACACATGAACACACACATGGAAGTGTGAGAATATATGGGAATCAAATAGGTGTGGTGAGCTTTGGGTTCACATGGTCTTTCCTCCCATCTCCTTTTTTTCCACAGCTATAAAGGACAACTGTAGGCTTCCAGGGTTTTTTTAACAAACCACAGCCCGGCATTCTATTTGAATTAATGGAAGTGTGGCTTGTCCAAAAAGCCACAGTTTGAACCTGGTTTGCTCTCACCAAGTTTAATCCCCTCCTTCTCCAGTTTCAGATACAACGAGAACTGTTTGTGTAAAGTGGAAGTGAAAACTTCTCATTGTGCCCTTTGATGCATAAAAGGAGGGGGTGGAGTGGGGTGGGGGTGGGGTGGGGAAGAGAAGCACACAAACCCAAGACTTGGTGCAGCTTGTTCACATAGTAAGAAAACACATGATATCTAGTTACATTAGAAGTGGGCATTGCAGAGTTCCCTACTGAGTAGACCTTGCATTTCCTCCAGCAATTACCAGGTATGTGTCCAAACCATTAGGTCTAAGTCATAAAAAATGCTTCATACAGTACTACTACTACTACTACTACTACTACACAGAGGTAGTTTCTGCATTTATTCTTATTAGTAGCAGCAGCAGCAGCAGTAGTAGTAATAGTAGTACACCCTCAGCTGGGATTAATAACCCAAGTACAGGTTGCTTGAAAACAAGATGTGAAGCTACTGTGTTATGCATGAAACAGCAATTACACCCCCCGCCCCCAGTGTATCTCACTATATGATGATCTTTTATTTCCATTTAGTCTGAAGTACCCCATTAAGCACCCACCTACTCACACCTCCTTTAAGTACTCAAGTTTCATCAACACAACATTGGTTTAATTTTGTGTGGATCACATAATTCCACCACTGCAGTGCAACCAACTCAGTGCACACATAATTTTGTAGTAGGATGGTTGGTTGAGGGGGGGGGGGAATCTATCATACTAAAATGGTCCAAATAAAATGTGTTTCACCTAGGAATATAGGATATAAATGCCTTACTGGACACTCCTTGGATGAGAATTTAACAGTTGTGTTACCTTTATTCAAGAGTCCTCTTTTATAAACCAAAGACCAGAGTCTTTTGTCATTGAAAATCAAAGACCAATGAGAATACCCAGCAGCATCACTAATTCAATTAATATCCCCATGGAGGATGATTGAATTCAGTCACTTCAAAGTGCCAGAAGGAGTAAATAAAACACATTAAAAAACTATAACAAGATTTGCCTCAAAAAAGAAGACCAAGTGTTATATCTCCATTTTACTTTTGTGAACTGAAAAGTTGCTGTTTAAAAAGAACTAGGTTAATTCCTGTGACAAAGCCCACCATTTGCATAAAATAAAATAAAAATCTAAAGGAGAAAGGTTGTAAATTCACAACACACTGCTGAGATTAAGCCAAGAGTCATGTCTGAGTCAGTCAATGGTCTGCCAACCCATCTTTTTTTGCTTGTTTATTCAATCCTAGAATGAGTATTATCCTTCACACCTGGAGAAAAGCAAGTGAAACTACACAGACATCCTGTTAGTCACAAAGATGTCTTGTTGCACATTCTCAGATTTATGTGGGTTCTTAGAAGAGGTAAGTCAGTCTGCTAAAGTACAATAAAAACAAATGTGCAAGGCTTCTTCAGGGCAATACTCTTTGTATTGGCAACCCACACCAACTTTGGAGCCTCAACCCAAAAGACAAAACACCATTATATTGCAAACAAATAACCGAAACTATTGTTTCATGTGCGCAGCTGTTATTTTGGACAAGCTAAACCCAAGTACAAAGGAGTATCGTATCAACATTTCAGCAGATGGCTGAGAAATCTCACCTCTGAATTTTTTTGGAGGGTTGTTAAGGTCCCCTGTTTCTGGCTGTACAACACACCGGTCATCCACAAGTCTGAAAGAGAGAAAAAATGGAAAGCATTTAAAAGATTGTCAGAAAACTGCCCTAGCTTTCCATGGGATTGGGAACCCTGGGGAAAAATCAGCACTCCAATCATTTGTAGTCATGCAAATTCTGTTTAGACCTAATAGGTTAGAGGCAAGGACAATAGGCTCAAACCTACTCTTCATCACACCTACAGTGGACAAATGATTGCTGCATGAATAGGTTAACACCCTGGATTGCACCACACTAAATGTTTGGAAGCCTTATGCAGCAAACAAGAATGAGCACAGCAGAAGCAGATGGCAGGGTGGGATGGCTGCACTCACTTGGCCTCTGGCTGATCACATCACTGCTGCTTATGCGGAAGGGGAAGAGAAGGCAGCCTTGAGTTTGGCATGGTGCAAATGAACTGGGGGAGCCAATTAAGCACCTGACCTTGCTGCTCCCCCGTACCCTCTCTACAACAAGGCTGACTGCTGCTGCACCACACCATCTGCTACTGGAGCATAGTTTTATCCAAAAACTGAAATCCCACAGAAGGCAGAGAACCAGTGACATGAAAAAAATGGCCAATGAAGTTTAAAGAAAAGTTTACTTTTCACAAGAATTTGAGCTAAACAGAATTGACTGTCCCTTTTACCATCTTCCTTAAAAAAATGTTGAACTAAAACCCAGTCACTGTTCAAAAGTCACCTTTCTTCAAAGATCAGAGTGGAGTTCGTTTTCTTCCTGCTGTGCAACACATAGATACCGCAAACCTTTTTAAGCATAAAATAATAGTCTCAATAAAATGGGTTAAGTATATAAGTCAAAGTTTAATGTGGTCAGTAAAGTGTGTGTGTGTGTGTGTGTGTGTGTGTGACTTTTCTATTTGATTAAATGTGCAGATTCATCTTCTGTTAAGAGGGGAAATGAGAGATCAGGTTCCTGATCCTTAGATGGATTGGAAAACAAAAATCAAAATATTCAGTATCAAAACTCCAGGTCATTTTTTACATCAGAAGCATTGTTCCTAAGTACATGGTAACATGTACCATCTTCAAAGTACACGGTACTGGTTTTAAGACACTGAGCTAGTCCAGCACACTTTATGCATAACTTTATGAATTCATTTCAAGATTCTGTGAGGCTGATGATGTACCCAAATAATTACTGTGCTCATTATGACCCTGAACAAAATTAGATTTTGTTCAGTACTGCTTCCTGTGTCTCCTGCTCAGTGAAAGGTAGGCTACCATCCAACAGATTTATGGCATGGGGGGGGGAGAAAGATCCGGATATTTGCAGTATACTTCCTGGACCCAGGATGACGCAGAAAAGTTGTAGTAAATGCAAAAAAATTATTGAAACAGGCCCAATGCAAACTGTCAATGTAGAGCAGGACCTGTTGTAATGTTTTATAGCTGCATACACAGACTCAGCTTGCCGAGAAATCCAGGCCAAGTAATTGCTAAAACCTGTAGTGGAACTACTCCGATTCTCGCACATGGAAACTATCACACATCATGAAATAAAGGTATTTGTGACTGACTTAAACATTACACCTTTCAGAATACAAATGTCCTTGTTTGCACAGAGATGTGAAACTGATATACAAGTAAGCATTTATCCAGATTACTTCGGATGACAGAATACAGATGTCGTTTAGGACAGACACCATTTTAAAAGTCCTATTATATGGAAATTACTGGTCTCCAAATGAAAACTGAAGAAGGCAATGACTGATTTCTAAACAGCTTCAACTGACAGTTTAAAAGTGCTTTGTGTTTTCTTCACAGGCCTGTAAGCTAGTGTGGTGCAGAGGTTGAGAAAGACTGACTAGAATGTGGAAACACATATTAGAATCCTCACCTGAGTCACAAAACAAAATGACTGAAGAATTTTGGCCAGCCTAACCTACCCCACAAGGCTGTTGAGAGGATAAAATATGGAGGTGACCCATGCAGAGCAGTCTCAATTCCATGGAAAAAGGAAAAAATGTCCAAACGTGTTTTTGATATATTTTTTTTAAATCACCTCACTTTGGAACAAACTTAGTTCAATGAACTCTACTTCACCTAACACACTAATGGAGCTATTTTAATTCAATTAATTTAAATGCTATGAACCCATGGTAAAGTGCATGCCACAGTACAGAGAGAGGTAGGAATTAATAATTGCAGAAAAGTTCACCTGCCTTCTAGAGACAGCTTTAGAAGGAGAGCTCCTAGTTGTTGTTTGCAGACTGAAGTTACAAGTCTCTGGGTCTTCATTGTGATTTAAGAATAAACTGTTTAAGTTCTATTAGTAAGGAGCTCTGTCAGTTCTGACTGGAAGCGCCGACTCTGAACTACAGCAACATTGACACCCTTAAGTCCATCCATTCAGAAGGAAAGGTTATCCAAATGTATCCAAAAAATATGCAAGAAATAAATCTGAACTTGGCTGTAGAAGACAGCTCCCTGAGTGGCCACTCCCACCTCCAAGAGTTACCACAGGGGCTTCTGGGGGGCCACCTTGCCCAGGGGGGAAAGCAAAAGAGGCAATGGCAGCTACTTCTCAACAGCTGTCTTCTCCATTTCAGTATAACACTTTTTACTGCTTTTCATTTTGGTAAAAAGGAAGGTGCCACTATTCATACATTGATAAAAATGCCATGGGTGCCAGCACAAAATGGCCGCCATAGGCAGCAAAATAAGAGGCGAGGGTACTCCATACTTGTGAGCAGTGCCACAAAAAAGCACTGTTATTTTAAACCCACTCCCACCACTGCTTATTGTTATCATAAACAGCTTTGTGAGGTCTGCCTGAGAAGCGGTGTATTAATTGCCTTACATTTTTAACAAGTGGAAGTTAACTGCCACAAACAAAAAAAGTGTGAGGAGTGCAAACACCATGGGTAGGATCCAACTAATGAGTCCTGTCCATGGAAGCCCTCCATAGGCTTGTGCAAGGGGGCTCTTCCCCCTTGAATTTGGCTTCTTCCAAGCCCCCAATCCCGCCCCGAACAGTGCAAGGGAAGAGGAGAGGGGAGATAATTCCACCCGGCAAGCTGCAATGCTAACCCAAATGGAACAATTACCTCAGCGTGACGCTGAATTCCTTCCAATATATTCCTCTCCAAGTCTTGCTTGCATGAGAGATGTTTACAGTCAACCAAGTGACATTCAAGTGGCTAAAAGCTTCCCTCGATCTTTAGAGACTCTGATGTAACTCTTCTCACACATATAGTCAAAGTTCAACATATAGTTCAACCAGCTCCCTATCTGAAATGCCATCATTTCAGCTGCTCTCCTTGGCTAGAAGCATATACAGATTTGCCCAGTGGCTGCTTACGCAGCCATCAACCATCTTGCACTAGAGCTATTATGCCTTTTTTCCCTTCATTTGTATCTCATCTTTTCTCCAAGGAGCTCAAGCTGGCTGCAGAGTTCTTCCCCCTCCGTTTTCATCCCTCCCCCTGCATTTCTTCTACACAACAACCTTGCGAAGTAAATTTAGGATGGAAAATATAGTGAGTTCTACAGCTGAGTGGAATCTGAGCGCAGGTCTCCCCAGCTGTAGACCAACATGGTAGCTTTTAACAACTGCACCACACAGACTCTAACAATGGCTCACATTAGCAATCTAACTTAGCAAAAGGAATGGTTGACCCTGTTTTATACTTTGACCCCAGAAGCTGATGAGCTGGTCATCACCTGCAGAATTTCTTTCCCTCTAATTATTATGTTTGCAGTAATAAAATGGACTTTGGTGATCAATAAATAACAGTGTATCTGTTGATTTACTTCAGTTTAAAGAGGCATTGCAAAGTATAAAACAAAAAGAGTTACATTTGTAGCAGTCAGCCAGGTGGAAGAGGTATGTTTTCATTAGACTATTAAAGCACAAGGAATATTTGACAGCCACTCTCTCTGGAGAAGGCGTTCCGCGGTTATAAAATAGTGTATCAACTTTGTAAAAATGAGCAGAGCATCCATAAAGTCTCATATTCCATATGCCAGTCTGAATAAAATTGCCTTAGCCTGATAGACTACAGCAAAAGACGTTTATTTATTTTTAAGACCTCTTTGGAAATGCTTTCCACCAGAAAGAAGGTTCTGCTCTAAGTCCCTGCTAACATGGAAGACAGAAAGTCCCCAGAGAGGGAGTATTTCAGACATACTTTGATGCAGAGAAACAGGAAAGGAAAAGAAACCACTATTATTGTACACCACAGTGCTCAAATCCATTCTCATCATCTATTGATAAACCTCTGACATTCAGAAGGACCAAGTACTGTAAAGAAAGTCTATTGTCTATCCAAGTGTTCCACTAGCCAAGGCAGGGATACTTCATGAAGACATTCTAATGGCAGCTTTCAGGGTCTCAAAGTAATAGAGTTCAGCTGCAGATTTAGGAAGGCAGAAGATGAGGCGCCATCTTGGCCTTCTTCCCCTTCTAAATTTTTATTTTCCCAGCATGCTCTTCCAGTCTCAATATTTTATTTTCTGTAGGAATGTGCAGCAAGAAAGACCATAACAGAGATAAGATTCCAATAAGATTCCTTGGTTCATGAGAAGAGTTAATGGCAAAAAAATTACAATGTATGCAGTGGTTTTATATATATATTTATATATGCAATTGTTTATATATCCTGTGAATAATTCCAAGTATACACACTTAGGAGCACACTGTAAGCCACTTAAAGTGAAAATAACTCCACCAGGGAGGCATTCAACAACAATCTGTGTAGTCCATAGGAACGTTAGTTTCAGTGGCCATGTTTGCAGCAGCAAGCCAAACCATGACCTAGCACAAATGAGTAAACATGCTGGTTTTTAGGGAGGAGATCCCAGCCACTTTGCTCTTCCTTGTAGCTCAACGCAGCATGCCACACTTGAGCTTTCTCTTCCTTAATCATGACTTATACCCATGGTTTGTTCTTTGCTAATGATTGTGGTGAAGGAAGGGGGCACTCAATCACAATTTGATGACATGTTAAGCCAAATTTTGCCTTCGCTGCTGAGCTACACTGAGTTAACGGACTGGGAGGAGCCAAGCATGTTGGCTCTTTCTGCACCTGGTCAGCTCACCACTATGTGTAAACTAGGTACAGTGGTACCTCAGGTTAAGAACTTCGTTCTGGAGGTCCGTTCTTAACCTGAAACTGTTCTTAACTTGAGGTACCGCTTTAGATAATGGGGCCTCCCGCTGCTACCGTGCTGCCACCATGCGATTTCTGTTCTCATCCTGAAGCAAAGTTCTTAACCTGAGGTATTATTTCTGGGTTAGTGGAGTCTGTAACCTGAAGTGTCTGTAACCTGAAGCATCTGTAACCTGAGGTACCACTGTAATGCCCTGGAGATATGTTGATACTGTTAGTTATTTTTAAAAACGTCTTCTTAATGGATTCTGCGGTCCACTCAGTCACACATCATAGAAATTCTGCTTAGGACTTGTAGTTATGACTTGAGCCCTTGACAAATGAAAAACAACCTTCCACCCCAGGGCTTTCATATGAGGGAAATAAACGTTATATGGCTCTCTCACAACTCCCCACCCCCCTTCTCTCTAAACTAAAGTTCAAAAAAGAAGGAAAGTGTCCTGCTCTCAGCCTTAGTATTGCTTTAACAGGACTAACATACGCTCTGAGACTATGAATAAGGACATACTCGACCTTTATCCGCAGCAGGGGATAAGGAGGTTAAAAACACCCAATGCAATAGGGAACATTGCTTCTGTAACTTTAAAGCAAGAGGGAATATCAGCTAGACAGCTATTCACTGCTACAGCGCAATGACGTGAAAAGGTGAATCTGCTGAAATTCTCTGTTGCATCTGCCCTCCCACCTCCCCAGAAGTATCAAAGGATGGGGAAAGACTTGCTCAGGAAAGGGTAGGAGGAACTGAGTATCAAAGCAAGAAGCCACCCTAATTTTATGAAGTTCAAAAAAAGTCTTGCAAAAAGCATCCAGACAGCTAATTCTAGCAGCTGAAAGATTCACCTTGTTCCAAAAATAGATCACAGGCAAGGGAGCCTTATTCCAGGCAAACAGATAATCAAAACAAAGATTACACAGCTTGCTTAGTGTTCAAAAGGCAATTAGGTATATTACAAACTAGGAACCAAAGCCATTGGAGCACTGTATTTAGAAAAACAGAAGCAAGGCTGTGATTAAGCTTCAAGTCATCATCTCACAGGAATATTAAGCAGGATTCAGCTTCAGAGAAATATTTACTTGAACAAAATATCATTACTGTGTTTAGCTATATTCAGTTCCCATTGTTCTTGAGCTCCTAACATGTAAACCCTTGCACAGTTGCTCCGAAAGGGTGTTCTGGTGGTTAATGGCCAGCTCGGCTGTTTGCTGCCCAAGGCAGAACAACAAATATCGTATCCAAGGCTGAGCAAGTTATTTTGTCACCTGAGGTGGTGTCTAGCTCTGGGAGCAGTGTTAGAAACTCGGATCTATAAGCCAGGCACTAAATGGCTCCTTAAACCAAGGTTGAAGTCACCAAAACAGAACGTCTAGTTGCCACTTTGGGGGGTGTCTATAAAGCCTTGTTTTTTCGAATGACTGTCAGACTGTGATTGATTCTCAGTTAAACATCCAACTAGTTCAGATGAAACCTTGAGCTTGGAATAGAACTTTGAGAATTTAAAGAAAAACAATAAGTTTACCCAGGGAGAGTCCACATATCTATTGGCCTATTCAGACCTCTTTTTCTTAATGGTGACTGCTCCTGCTCAGGCTGCACAGAAAAGGCATTTTGGTTCCAGAAATTCATTCTGATTGTGCAGATAAAATATAACTGATAGAATTCTACCGGTGGTGTGGGGGGGGTATTAGTGTGTTAAAATAGTCCAGGTCCAACGCTTCCCAGATGGTAGAGATGTCAGGCGCCAGACCTCTTCACTTGGTCAAAAGCCAGGTATATACTCTGACTGTATTGGACATCTGCTTCTAGAACTTCACACTGGGATCCTCAAAACACACAAATTAATTCTGCCGAGGAGGAGGAGAGAAGCCCAGGCCAGAAAGCTTAAACTTATGTCATTACATAGGAAAAAAGAAAAGAAAATACACCAAAACACTTCTTCCACATATGAATCAATTATACAGGTTAGTAGGTGTGGGGAGAGAATCATATTTAACAATGCACAACCTTTTTCATAAACTTTCCTGGCTTTACTTACTCAGAGGACTCAACATTTAGTGCAGGGGAGGGGAACTTAAGGCCTGCAGGCCAAATGTGGCCCTCTAGACCTCTCTAAGTGGCCCTTGAGACTATCTCTCCATGTCCTCTTTGAGTGCTTCTGCCCAGATAGAATTAGCAGGATGTGCTAATATGTCTTCAAAACATAGCTTTATTCTTATTTATTTAACCATGATCCACCTTTCATCAAAAATTGGAGTCCAGGGCAGCAGACAAGGAGTTTTAAAATTACAAAAACGCAACAAGAAAAAGGGGAATAAAACCATTCAACAGATATAGGCATTGTTCTAGAATGCATGGGCAAATTAAAAGGTTTTCATCTGCTGCTGAAAAGAATACACTGTTGGTGCCAGGTTTAATTCCCTCAAGAGGGCCTTCCACAGGTAGGATGCCACCACAGAGAAGGCCCTCCCTTTTGAACATGTGTGAGATAGTTCCCCTTAACCTGTTAGCACACGGGCAGGTTGATATGGCACTCCTTCAGACATCTGGCATCCCAGCAGGGCCAATGCTATCATTAGGCTAATTAGGCTGCCCCTAGGGCACACAACTCAAGAGGAGCACAGTTCTGGTCTTTGAGGAGCATAATTTCACACATATTAGTTTATGTTATCTCTTATAAATTTCTGAGAATATTTTACTTTCATTTTATATATCAGCACCATGAATTAGACTTAGTAGCAAGTGGGGGGGCAAGGGAGTTCCTTTAGAACTGATGTAACACGGATCAATTTGGGAAACCTGCCAGTATCCTAGCAGCCAAATTCTGTACTAGTTGAAGCTCTGGAACTGTTTAAGGGCAGCCACACATATAAACACCTTGCAGTAATTCAGCCAGGAGGTTGTAAAATAGAAGAAGTTCCATCATTAGTATTTGCCCTGTCAAGGGTCTCATCATCGTGCTCGGCACACTAACTCTTCATACAACCTTCCACATTAGGCTAGAGAATAGTTTCGGGTTCCCTACTGTCGTTCAATTTGCTATCATGCCAATAAGCTCCATTCTGGTCCCTCATCTCACTGTTTCCTCAATTTTCTCGGTAATAAAGCATGCCCCCTAAGAAGCAGAAGGCAATGACATAGTGTTATTCTCTCTTTGGATTCCGCTGCCAGTTTCTCATCTAGATAGTAAACCACAGAGCTCCGGGCTTCAATATTCTGCCCTGAGCAACAAAATGAAGATGAAGAAGCTGCTGCAGTTGTTTTTTTAAAAATCTACGTTAAGTGAAATGTTTAGATTCTGCTGAAGCAGATTCACTCACCTGGGAAACTTCTTATCCCAGGATTTATAGCTGCAGGGAAGGAAAGAGACACCCAGCGCTGTTAAACACATGGCGATGACAGCGTTGGCTTCTAGACAACCATGCCTATTTTTCCTCCACTGCCAGCTCATTAAACACACCCTGCAGCACCTGAAAAATGGCTCACTTACCCCAACGTGCTGATAAATCCATTTGTTGATCCCTCTGCGTACAAAGAACATATGTCTCCAATATGCAGGAAACTTGACATTTTGTCGGACATCTCTGGCTTGTTGGCCCTAAGGGAGAGAAAACAAACTCATCGTTATTTATTAGACATTTGCTCAATTATACTCTAAGGGCAGGCAATTAAAGTCAATGGAAGTTTTGCCACATATTTATTGTAACTATATATATTACTTTTATTATTATTATTGCATTCCCCGGAATACAATAATATCTAAGCCTTACTGGCTGAAATTAATGAATGTGACTAAGTTAGGTCCATTACAGTTTATCTACTCTGCATAAAATTTAGCTGAGTGCCACCTCTACAGATTAAACCATCACTATACTGCTTGCAACAAACTCAGTAACTCATGATCAAAAGTAGACATTTAAACTTATTCATAATATATGCAATGCCCAGGTTTGAATTATAGCCTGCAGTTCAGGTACCTAAAACCTACTGTTGCTAGGGATTATCCAGAAGGAGCTGAGTCGAATGACATTTGTGGCTTTTTGTCCTCTCCTTTGTGAGTTAGGGAAGAGGCATAGCTTAAGTAGTGGAATAGAAGGTTCCTGATTCAATCCCTGCCATTTCCAGTTAAAATAATCAGGTAGCAGTGATGGGAAAGGCCTCTGCAAGTAACTAGCCCAGATAAACCAATGGTTTGACTCGATATAATAGCTCAGTATGGTAAAAGGTAAAGGTACCCCTGCCCGTACGGGCCAGTCTTGACAGACTCTAGGGTTGTGCGCTCAATATGAGCTTTACCATATTCTTCTAGAAATGTTGCTGGGCATCATCTTCTCCTACGATAAATACTAATGCAAGGGAATCATCAGCTTATCACTGATGCTCAAAAACCCATGCAATATGAGAAGAATGCTGGGTTGACTGGACATCAGTTTCGAAATATTGGCCAGCACCGCATTATTATTGTTCTCTGGTTTCATGCAATGCAGCAGCTGAACTGACAGACCCTCCAGTTCATTGCTTTCTCAAGAGTAGGTGAAAACAGCTCTCCGGCAAGTGTTAAACTCAGTGCCTCAATGAAGAAAATCAAACCAAAATCTAGTTGTCCACAGACAATTCAACAGGTTGTGAAGTATATTATTTATGAATTGTGAGACTGCTAAGCGTAACTGTATAACAAGCATAAAGGACATAGTGCAGGGGTCAGTGTATGAACAGTATGCCCACACTGGCAGGTCCAGTCATGCAGAGCTTTCTCAGCCAATCAGTAGCCTCACAAAAGGGTACTTGTCTGGAAATAACCCATTCAGTCTTCTCCATTCATACACACAACTGCATAGCATGGGATTGTGCAACTAGGAAGGAGCCCCCATGATATGGGGAACACTTGTAAAAGTTTGCCCCGATTCCTCTCTCAGCAAGAAGTGCACACAAGGACAAACAAAAAACCAATGGAGATAGATAAATTATTAAACACAGCATTAGAGTTGTTTGGAAGCTAATATAGTAGTATCCAATATTTTTATTGTAATGTAAACACAGCCTCTGATCTGCAAATACCAACTGGGGTTTTTTATTTTTGTTCTTTAAAAAAAAGTTTATACCTTACTCCTACAGAGGAAATCATCAAGTATACAGACACTTGGGAGTATAAAAACTGAAGCGAAAGAATGACAATTGTTTCTGAACTAAACCGCTCTGTGTGCTGTGTTTCATTAACAGTCACTTGGCTCTGCTTATTCATTTTTCACCCGCTGACCCTGCACAGACCTGTGACTAATTAAAAATTTCAGGAACAAGCCAGCATGTTGTAGCTCTTAAGTGTGACCAAGTGCTCCACCACCAGTTCCCAACACCCACCCCTAATGACACAGCTCAAGTAGACATGCAAGCACTGAGATTATTTCTCTTTTGGTGGAGAAATGGCTTCAATAGCAAGAAATGTGGCACTTATTGCAAAACACAGCCCTGACATCATAAGGGGGAGAACTGTTCCCATTTCATTGAACATTAACTTGTTTACAGTGAAAGGTACAGATCAAGCATATTAAAGCCAACTGTGAGATCAGCCAAGGACAGCACTTGCAGCTCACACAAACACACCTGAAAGAGAGAGATTTCAAGCTGTTTAAGCTCATTTGGGCTAGTTTGGGTTTCTTCTCTTTCGCCCTGAGGGCCTTTTTAGTGTAACAAACTTGAAAGAGTTTACAAGCAATTTGAATCTAACCTATGATCTCTCAGAAGCCACGCTGAGAAGGGGAGGGGAGTCTACAACTCTGAACAACCCCAGCCAGCAAAGGCCAGTGTTTGGGATTATGGGAATTCTATTTCAAAATTTGGAGAACACCAGCTTAGGGAGGACTGCTGTAAACCATCAGTGCTGACTACTTTGACTGGCTAAGGACGTAATTTTACAAATTCTAATAGTACCGTATTGGCCTGAATGTAAACCTCACTTCTTTTTCCCAAATTCCAACTATGAAAAGTTAAAGTGCAGCTTAAATTCGTGGGTGGCGCTGTGGTCTAAACCACTGAGCCTCTTGGGCTTGTCGATCAGAAGGTCGGCAGTTCGAATCCCCATGATGGAGTGAGCTCCCGTTGCTCGGTCCCAGCTCCTGCCAATCTAGCAGTTCGAAAGCACACCAAAAAAAAGTGCAAGTAGATAAATAGGTACCGCTTCAGCAGGAAGGTAAACGGCATTTCCGTGAGCTGCTCTGGTTCTCAGAAGCAGCTTAGTCATGCTGGCCACATGACCCGGAAAAGCTGTCTGCAGACAAATGCCAGCTCCCTCGGCCTGTAAAGTGAGATGAGCGCCGCAACCCCGGAGTCGTCTGTGACTGGACTTAACTGTAACTGTCAGGGGTCCTTTACCTTTACCTTTTTACAAAAATTGGCTTTTACAATATCATTGCTGAAACTGACATACAGTAAAACGGAACTGCAGAATTTTAAGGGAGTGGCTTATATTCAGGTTTTTTTTTCTTCCCCCCCCCCCTTGAATTTTAAAGGTGCTGCTTATATTTGGGTGTGGCTTATATTTGGGCCAATATGGTAAAAGAAAGAGTTTTAAATATTAGAGGCATCCAATATCCACTGAATGGTCAGCTTTTTGAAACTAGATTTTAAGATCTCTCATGCAGCCTGATTAGAGAAATTTTGGTGTGTTAGTTCATCTTGCCTGCAACAAATTTAGTGGGAGTGCAGGCTCTATAAATTCTTCCAAGCTGCCACAGGCAATGACAGTCAAATGGCCTAAACATCCTTTGAAAGAAGCAATTGAAGTCGTTCTGAGCTCAGAAGAATGTTCTTAACATTTTATACCAGGTGTTCTCACTCATTCCCTACAAATAGGCTTTAGTGATTTTATAGGCATCGTTGTGGAATAAAACACATCAGAAAGCACTTTTACCCTAGAGAAAGTTAAGCCACTTACAATTACTGTCCCAGATTGTTCCTACCTGTTTGAATGTCCAACCAAAGTGTGTGTGTGTGTGCGTGTGTGCGTGTAATAGAAGATATGTTATTAACCTAAATCCCAACAAACAAACACCAGCACTAAACCCTCCTGCATCCTTAGCAAGCATTCTAGCATACAGAAGCCTGTTGCTTTTAGTTGTTCCAGCAATTGCACCATCCTCTTCACTTCCAACTTTCAGGGGAAAGGAGTATTGTTTATGTAACAAAAATGGAACCACCCACCTACAACAGGAGGTCTCAGCAGCCTTGGAGAAGCTCAACATTTGCAGACATACAACAAATCTTTGGGGGGGGATCATAAGGGGAAAGCCCAGAAACAGCACAATGAGGCTGGAGCATGCAAGGAATGCCAGCCAACTGTTGGAAAGGAAAACCAGAAGGGGGTAATAGAATAAGGTATCCTGGGAGGAGGATGTGGCTGACTTGAACACTAAACAGGATGACTCCATAATACACTTGGTCATAATTGTCAGCAATAACTATTACATCAATATTACAGCACCAAATCTTTAAAAGCAATCCAAATACATAGTAAGCACCCCATAGGTTCAGAGGATCCTTTACTCCTGAAATGTCAATTCAAGGTTATCATTCCTAAGAACTGCCTTCTAGATTCAGCCAAGTCTGTCAAGCCGCAAATTCCTCGTCAGACAACAGCCAGAGAGATGCTGTTTGGAGATCGCAAGCAGGGAACGATAGCAATACCCTTCTCTGGCTGTCCCCACCATCTGTTTTTCAGGGATATGTCTGTAGCTATCGTTATTTTTGTCCTAGCTTTCCTCCCAGGAGTTTGAGGTGGTATACATAAACCTTCACTTTCCCACTGCATTCTCATAATCGCACTGTGAAGCAGGCTAGGCTGAAAGAAAGTGACTGTCACAAGGTCACCTAGCGAGCGTCATGGCTGATTTGAACCCTGGTCTCCCAGGTCCTAGTCCAACACACTCTCTGCAGCACCAAACTGGCTCTGTTAGGATTGCCCTCTTAGGATTTGAAAATGATCTCCAATTGTAGATCATTAGGTAGTATCCTTCTATCAGGCAAGGAACCTATCGTATATTCCCGATTTTTAAATAACAATGAGATTCCTTTAGAAAACAAAGATAACTACTTTGGAATAGAGTAGAAATAACTTGTATGCATATTCAAGGCAGTTTGTAATCAGTTTTCAAGGGCTGCAACAAAGCTAGTTATAGCCACCACGGAATTCAGCTCCTTAGTCAGAAAAACAGGAATGCTGTCAGTAGTACAGAACTCAATACTAATTTAGATTGCAGGACAATGTCAGTGGCATGGAGCTGGATCCAAAATCTAGCAGATATCATTATGCCACTCCATAGCTATACAGCGGTACCTTGGTTTTCGAACGTAAACCATTCCGGAAGACTGTTCGAGTTCTGAAACGTTCGAAAACCGAAAACTCAATAGCCGACAGCTAGGCCTCAGCATCTTGCACTCAGAAGAAGCTGCGTGGCATGTTCAACTTCCAAGGCGTGTTCGAAAACTGAAGCATTCACTTCCAGGTTTATGGTGTTTGAAAACCGAAATGTTCATCAATGGAGATGTTTGAAAACCGAGCTACCACTGTATCTGTATCTATATATTCAAGTCACAATGCCGACTCAGACTGGCGTAACTCACCAGGTTACTTTTCCCTCAAGCTCTGCTACTAAAAAGTATTTTAACAGGGGACAACATCAAGGGTCATATGCATGCGGCAATTATGACCCCATATTTAGGGTTGGGCTATCACGCCCTTCTTCAAGTATAACAGGAAGGTAGGGAAGGGTTCCCATACATTAAGCCTACTACAAACCATGGTGGCAATTTTAGACAGGGTCAAAATAGAGCTCAGAATGAATCATAAAAGCATCACTACAAGAATGAAGGAGTGATCAAAGAGCTCACAAAAGTACTCAGTCAGGGAAATGCTTCACAACACACAAACTGTAGTAATTAAGCACTTGACATAAATATTCCTCCCTATCACCATTATCAGTTTCTGAGCCACTGTTATCAGGGCATTCCTTAACAATACAAACATTAGGCAGTTGCCCTAGAGCCATTGCCATCATTCCTTGTTTTATACAGTATTCTAACTTCAGCCATCCCCAGCAGATACTTGCTTGATTCTAGCCAATAGGGCTGCAAATTATAATTGGTCATTAACCTACTAAATCTTCAGTTACGTGACCAGAATTATGCTTCTTTAGCATATGTTCTACATCAGTGGTCCCCAAGATTCCCCCCCCCCCCCCGGGACCACCTGAAAACTGCCAAGTGTCTTGGCCAACCATTTAACGATTTTTCTTGCCTTTTGTAACAGTTGTGCTGGATGGTCTTTAATTGTGTTTTTACAGACCTTCCATAGGCCACCTGCCGCAGACCACTTGCTGACCACGAGTGGTCCATGAACTGCAGTTTAAGAACCTCTGCACTACACAGGGTGTGGCGGGTATAGCACCGTGAGGGGTAAACTACAGTTCCCCCCCAAAAAATAGGGTCGAGGAAGTAATGTGATTTCACATGTATGGTGTGGATGTGATCTTATTCATTGAGGTGGTGAAACAGTGGTCTGGGGCTGGATTACTTTGGACTGCAGGTAGATGCTCACACAATGAAAAACATTGTCAGAACTTCCCCCACCCCATAAAATGTATACACCACTTGATTGTAAAAAAAACACACAAAAACCTTAAAGAAGTTTACAAAAGATAAAACAGTAAAATCAAGAAAAAACCACACCACTATTTTAAAACATACAAAAGTTTAAATGCTAAAACAGATTAAAATTACCTCAACATTCTAAACATCTGGGTAGGCTTATCTAAACGCAAAGGTTTTCAGCAGGAACCAAGAACACAGGACACTAGGTTTCCACAAGAAGGGTACCAACCGAGATTTTTCAATTTGACTCTCTCTATCTCACATATAATTTTTCTTTGGGAAGGGCTTTTTATTTTATGCATGCATCCAACCTGCAGCCTGACTGACACGCACATCACTGTCAGACTCAACATCTTTTTATACTTTGGGGGAACAAGACTGATGCAACTTTCAATCTCTTCCGTTTCATTAAAAGCAAAATGCTTATTCAAAATTATACCTGGTGGCTAAGAAAATGACAGTGTAGTCTTTTAAAAGCCACAAGTTGGTGAGGAAGCATGACTGCCAAAAGTGTTTAATAATATTAAAGAGGAAGGTAGATAAGGACACACCAAAAATAAAATATAAACAGGAACAAGGCAGTTGGTGCAATTCATCTCCATGTTCATATATTTTATCTAATCTATCTATCTACACACATACACACACACACACACACACACACACACACACACACATCTCATACACAAAGCAAGAATGAGTACGCTGATCTTTACTTTGTAGCCAAATACAAGCCTTTTAACATGTCTACGCTCTCTCTCTCTCTGAGGTTTAAATCTGAATCCAATCCACCATTGCACACATTTTTGATATGCAAAGTGATTTATGCCAAAATTACTATTGAGTGGTGTAAAACTAAGTCATACTGTGGGTAAGTTAAGTTCATTATTTCAGAGGGTCTACTCAGACTTACGTTTTATACTACCCACTGTACAGTTAAAAAAGCACACTTTCCATATATATCAACCTATGTTTTTAGTCCAACCTTCTTTATTTTTCAGTATGTGTTACCCCACCCACCCCTCTTCTAATGCCTTCTACCTTCCCCCAAAGCACCTCATTTCGGATGCAGCTGTGGCCCTTCTTCAGACTTCAGGTTCCTGGAATAAAAATCTGGGAACAGTTCCTTGCTGTTTTGGATCCCTGCACGAAGTCTGCCTGCTGCTCTTCCCCGCAGCAGCAGCAGCAGCAGCAGCTGTCCTCTCTTCGCAGAGGCTGGAGGTGATCTTAATGCAAGCAAAACTAGCCTCTTGTCTCTTACAGCTGCTTGTGCAAATATCCCGTCTCCGCAAGAAAGTATCGGGATGGCTGTATGAAACGGATGTGCAGCAATCACCTGAACAAGAGCATGCTTTATATGAAGAGTGCCATGGGCGGGCCAAGAGATCTAGTTTTAGAGAGGGGAACAATTCCCATTAGGATAAAAAAATAATTACGAAGCTCTAGTTTCGGCCCACATAATGCTAGCTTTCCACTTCGCCCTGAGGCAGAATGTAACACAAAACACAAGTCAGTTAAAATGACATTCTCCAACGTTTCAGCAACTTGCACTTGACCCTAAATAAATTTAACCGGCGGGGGGGGAGTTAACTCAAAAATGGGTTTATTTCTGATTATGTTTGCTAAGCTCCTGATGTCCACTCCCAATAGGTTGTATTCAGCGAAAGCATCCATTTAGAGCAGGGGTCAGCAAACTTTTTCAGCAGGGGGCCAGTCCACTGTCCCTCAGACCTTGTGGGGGGGCCAGAAAAAAAAGAAGAAAAAAATGAACGAAGAAAAAAATGAACGAATTCCTATGCCCAACAAATAACCCAGAGATGCATTTTCAATAAAAGCACACATTCTACTCATATAAAAACATGCTGATTCCCAGACCGTCCGCGGGCCGGATTTAGAAGGCAATTGGGCCGGATCCGGCCCTTGGGCCTTCGTTTGCCTACCCATGAATTAGAGCAAAGACTTCTGCCCGAACAACAGAACTCCCTCTACTTGCCCCTCATCTGATCTAGGGGGCCTGAGGAGGAAACCACAGATTTGTGGGGAAATGTGGGAGTGACAGGGAGAGGAAGTTCCACAGCAGAGGTAGAAGTCCTTGCACCAATGGGACAACTTCAATTAATTATACTCCATTTAATCTTTACTGTATTAACAATAACCGAAGGATCTAACAGGTTATTTTAGGTCACAGAAGACAAATTCCAAATGAGCTCTTGAAGCCAACTCTAAAGGCGCAGAGCCCAAGAAAAGTAGCCAAGTGTCTGATTCCACTAAGCCCTGCCTGTCCAACCTAGATTGGAATTGTCAAATTCTTGGCTGAATTCCAGAGTTGCATTAAAACGATGGACAGTTTATAAGCCTGCAATGTACATACTCTTTGCCCATACTTGGATGAAATGCACCGTGCATATAAAATGCCATAATGAGAATGTTGTGATACAGGACAGAGTAAATTCCACATGGTTTTTTTGTTTTGTTTTTTGTAATCTACTTAAGAGAATTTCTTACAATTTTTTAATAATAAAGTATAATAATAATAATAATAATAATAATAATAATGAAGTATTGCACCAGATGCCTTCCATGCCATGACTTAAAATGGTGAAGTAATTCTACTATTCACCATACCTAGATATAGGTTTTTTTAAAAGTTTCCATTCTGCTTGACAGTTCTGAATGCAGACTCACATAATACCTTCACTCAGGAAAAGATAAAATGAGGTTCTTGCTAATCTTTATATTAAGTCATATGTATGGTTCTATAAAAGGCATCTTCAAAGGGAGACAGCTTTTAACCTTGTTCACTAAGGCTGCTTCAAAGCTTACAGCAGAGATTCATGCATTTCTCTGCACAAATATACAGTGCAAGGGGCTGCAGCTTTTAGGAAATTCTGTGTACCACATCGCATTCTTGTTTGAGCCATATTACAACATCGGTGAATGTTAAACGTTAAGGCACGTAACAGTCCTTAATCTACAGTTAAAGTTTGTCAATCCACATCATTTCTTAATATATCTTCCACAATATGAACCAACATGTATATTTGGTTTTAAAAGATAAACAACAATCTTCTAGTTCCAGCCATCCAGCAACACATTCTAGACAAAAAGGGGTCTCATGACTCAACATAATGCATTGGGAAAGGGCTGGTATGCATTTCTTTGCCCCTTCCTCACTTTCACACCACATGGCTTTAAATGGATGCCTAACCAGGGCTTTTGTCTCTGTGGGACAGGGGTGGAGAACCCAGTGCCCTGCATATGTCGTTGGATTACAATTCCCATCTTTCCTGATCACTAGCTATGATGGTTGGGTCTGATCTGCAGGGCACCAGGCTCCCAACCGGTGCTACAGAATTTGATACTTAAAACATAAAATATATAAACCTATTCATTGCTTGCCTTCTGTCCAGATGCAATTATTACAATTCTGACTGGGTCAGGGGAAGTAATAATTTGTAAAAGAATTAACAGCAGGTTTGTCTTGCCAGATCCTCAAGACCAGCATTCTCCTGACATTGGCCAATCAAATGCCTCCATGGCGGCCATCTCTGCTTCCTCACCCTCAAAGCATCTGGTACTAAGGGATACACTGCATCTGAATGTCAACATTACATACAACTAGCATGGCTGATAGTTATTAACTGGTCTTTTCCTATCTCAAAACTATCTGAGCTAGTAAGCTACCATCTTGTGGAAGCGAGGACCCTAAGTTAATAGGGTCCTGTGTGAATAAATTACCAGTCCTAAACCTACAGCTAATTTCATTGGGTGACCCTGAGTTTTCTGAGGTCTTGTCAATGGGAATAAGGAGAAAGGCATTCTCTGTTGCAGCTCTAAAATGGACCCAACTGGTTTTATTTGTTTCACCTGTTGAAGACAGGGCATTGTATTTAAGGGATATAAGGATGGCCTTTATTGTTATTGTTATTATTTTATTGATTGAATTTATATAACACCCTACCCCCGGAAGTCTCAGGGCGGTTTACAGAACAAAATCAAAATATAAAACCACAATGTATATAATCAAAACAAAAACAACCCAATAACACTCCACAAAAAACAACCACATTTTAAAAGAGACAGCCTCTCTCTCTCTCTTTTTTTTACACTTATTGATACACAAGTTTTAACTCTCCTGAACCAAGTGAAGCCCTGAGAAGTTGACTAGAAGTTCTATGTAATACCTCCCCACAGACTCATTTTCTCAGGGGACGGCCCTTAAATAAGAAAAGACCTTAGTTATAGGAGGAAGGAGTTAGTGCTAAAATGCTTCAAAGTCTGTTTGTGGGCAGCACTGATAATGAAGGCACAATCTCTAGCAGGCAGGTGAGGCAGGACTCCATTCAGCACTCTATGCAGTACATACAAAACTTTTCTCCCAACAGTTTAAGCCCATTTAAAAAGCAGTAGCTGCCCCTTCAAGTGTGAAGCGACTGCACAATCTGTCACACAGCAATTTTTCTTGACTTCTTCCTAACTAACCAGAACGAATTAAGCGGGGCAAGCTAGCAGGTGACAGGATGAAATTCAGCACAACTAAGGGATAGGCTAAGGGAGGATTGATAAAACCATCATCAAATTATGGACCAATACCATAATGGGAATTCAGCTCAGTTACCTATTTTTCACACTACTTCTTGAGTCCTGGAAAGTGACAGATAGGTTCCATCACTTCTCTTCAGTATGGCCAATGGACAGAGATGATGGGAGTTGTCTACCAGGCTAGGAAGCCCTGTGCAGAGGATGAGTAACATTTGGAGGGCCCTAACTTACTAGGAGCAACTGTGGACAGAATTACGGCAGATAGCAAGTTTGGCATTATACTAAAGGAAGGAATTTGTTTCCAGAAACCCAGCTTTCAGACTCCGTTAATAGCCAACTTGCTCAGCCATCTGACACAAAGGTTTCCCAAGCCACAGTTGTGAGAGGGAGAGTGTGGCACTTGCTAGTGGAGAAGCAAGCCCTTCTTCAACCCAGTTTTGTACAGACCAGTCTCCTTTGAACCAGGCAGTATTGGATACAGGGCTGAGTTCTCCCGATCTGAAATGAGATTTCTAATGTTGATAGAGCACCCTTCATTGATCATGCAAGGATATTGTGTAACGGCATTTTGCAATACAGCTCAGCTCTTTGCAAAGTGTAACAGGTTTTCAAGAAGCCAGAAGAGGAACATGCTTATTTTGCCTCTGGGAAGCATGAAAAAAGAAACCCCAGCCGCATTAGTTACTAGCCATAGTTGGCTACCAAGGCCAGGCACAATTGGAGGGTCCCTTATGACGCCTCAGACCCAAGTTTCACAGTACAACTTACTGGGAGAGGCCTAGCTGAGCATCAAAAGAGCTTTTAAAGACTTTGGGCTCAAGTCCACATAGCACTTGATAGGATAGATTACAGTAGTGTACATTGAGGAATATGATCTGAATGCATGCAAATGCTAATAAAGGATCCCAAATGTTAGGTGCCTTCCCTTGCAATATATTCCACATTAAGGGAGACAGACCCCTAACTTTCGTAAGATACACTTGTCCATGCCTAGATTGATACTTCACCCAGGCAAAGGAAGCAGTCATATCGCACAGATGGCTTTCAGGAAAAAGAGAACACTTCTGTAATTTCGTGTGCGTCCCTCTCAACTCCAAATAACAGGGATCTGCCCTGCAGTGAACAAAAGAGAACTGCTATTACAATTCAGAAGGCCCAAACAGAGCCTTTTTTTGCAATCCAATATGAGCAGATTCAGCTTACACAGTGCAATCTGGGATTAAAAAAAATGCAACACTGCTTTATCTGCTATAAATGGCTTGCTTTTCAGCTCATGTTATTGTGTGCTAGCAATTCTAATCCGGCATATAAAAACATTCCACTTAAACACCAATTTTATAACATTAAACCTGCACTGATGCAACAGCAATCCTATTTTTATGCAATAACCCATGATCTTCAATTCATAAGGTCCTCTGCCTTTCATGAGCTATTTGTTGGCAGGGATGAGAGTCATCTCTCTTGCCGTACATTACCTGCAAACAGTGCTTTTTTCTTAAGAAAAAAATGTTTAGGGGTACTCTCATTCTCCTACTCATATTGAAATATTGCCCCTCAATGAGACCAAACTTAGATTCACAAAATGTTTAGGGGTATGCATACCCCTGCGTCCCCCCCAGAAAGAAACACTGCCTGCAAAAGTAACTTGCACAACATGTTGGCTTGTAGGCTCACTGAAGTCATGCATACAAGCACGCTTAGGTACGGTAAATAACCTCAATGCAACTGCAACACATCCTCAGGGTGCTTGAAGCCTAGCAGTCCCAGCATGCAGCAGCACAAATTCTTAAAACAGCTTAATTGCAATAAACTTCAGGCTTACAAGTGTAAAACCAATTACAAAAACATATCTACACACAATGAAATTTCATCAAAACATTTAAAACAGCCATAATTAAGAGGTCTAATAAAACAAGTCTATTAAAACAACATAAGAAAGCAGATAAAACAGCAATTAGATCACAAGGTTAAGATCAGGAGAATGCTTGTTTAAACAGGTGTGTCTTCATGAGCCAGCTGACTGCCAAATAGAAGATTTATAGGGATATACCAGCTGAAAGTTTGTGCCAATATCCCTGCCAATAATTTTACTCATTCAAATGTATGCCAGGACCAGAGAGATTCCATGGACAGGATCTAACCAGCTAGATTGCCTTTCCTCCCCAGCACCTTTTAGCAAATTGGAAGGAAAGGACACATTTTAGAACTCAGCACAAATGTTCACAAACTGATAGATTTTACTTCCCTTCGTCCCTTGATTCACTCAGTGAACCAGATGTGTCCATATCTAAAGATACCAGAAAGCGAAGCAAATGAAGAGTCCTAGAATCTCAAATCATTTTCAGCTGCCTGCCCCTCAGAGATATACAAAGGGTGTCATCCCACTGCTCCCAACCAGGACACTCACTCTTCTCCCGCTAAGCCAAACTTAGTCCCAAGGCATACAATCTATGCACTCCTCTGTCTTTGGGTCCTAACCTCATACAAACAGAAATCTTAATACAGTCTCTTTCACTGAAAACATAAGTACCCATCTTCAGATATGATATCTGCAACCTGAGGGACCCCATTCTAGGTTGGACTAGCCAAGGACCAGTGGGATGGTCAGGCTCTGACAAGAGTTTTTCATCTCTTCCATGCGGCAAGTTGCTTGGTTTAGGCCAGAGATAGACAACTAGGGGTAACAGGTCCTGGCCCAACCTTGATGCACATGAAACTGTTGTTGGGCCCCGGCGGCACATCTATCTTTTAAACAAGGTGTGGTAAAAATGCAGCCCACAGATTCGCACACAAGGAAAAGAAAATGCTTTTCAAAAACTGAGAAGTAGAGATAACCCAACACCTTTTTTGTGTGTTTTATATGGCGCACCCTACTTATTAGCTCCTTAGAGAGCCTACCCAGTTCCAAGAGGGGTTTTTTGTGTGACATCTTTTTGTGGTGGGAATTTTTGTGTGGCATCTTTTAAAAATGAAGAAGCAAAAACCAAAGCTTGGCTTCTGAGCCCCAGTAGACTATCATACATGATGAAGCAAGGGTGCAGACCTGCCTTAGGTGCTCCGAAGTCCTATAATTTAAGTCATTTAAACAAACATTTAAGTTATAAAACAAAGATTACTTTTAAAAAATTGGTGAGCTGCTTTGCGTAGCCTCACTACTAGAACTAACACTGGTTTTGCTCCCCACACATTGAATCTTTTCCCCTCAGTCCAACTTTTTCTGTAGTTAACAAGTTTTTCTATGACGAGAAGTTCAGCGTACATAACGCCTTGCCACACCAAGTATTTTTAGCATGTGCTCCAGCACTAATTGTCAGTACCTGTGAGTCTCAGCCATAGACACCACCGACTAAGCAGAAAACAGGAGTCAAGATAATGCACATTTTGTAGTCACAGGGACAATTCCTTATTTAGAACTTGCAAGCTTGTCAATACCTGAAGATTAGCTTTCAGAACAGAGAAGCCATGCCTGGAATAATAAGAGAACTGTCATCCAGTATAAAGGAAATAGTACTCTTGCTACCAGCAGCTTCCACGATCAACCCAATCATTCAGAGATGTGCTCCCAAGCATTTTGCCAAGTACTCAGGTGCTGCATGTCAACCTTCGTAGAAACTGGAGCTTTCTGCCCCCTAAAACCAGCATTTATCTTGTGATCCCTTGTAGTGCATTGGTGGGGTGGCTGGATGAACTCTTTAATCATATGCTCACACACAAGCCTTTTCTCAACTTGGTCCAAGAAAAACGAGCAGACATCTTTCTTACCACTGTGGTAAAAGGTAAAGGGACCCCTGACCATTAGGTCCAGTCATGACCGACTCTGGGGTTGCGGCGCTCATCTCGCTTTATTGGCCGAGGGAGCCGGCGTACAGCTTCCGGGTCATGTGGCCAGCATGACTAAGCCGCTTCTGGCGAACCAGAGCAGCGCATGGAAATGCCATTTACCTTCCTGCTGGAGTGGTACCTATTTATCTACTTGCACTTTGATGTGCTTTTGAACTGCTAGGTTGGCAGGAGCAGGGACCGAGCAACGGGAGCTCACCCCGTTGCAGGGATTCGAACCGCTGACCTTCTGATTGGCAAGTCCTAGGCTCTGTGGTTTAACCCACAGCACCACCCGCGTCCCTTACCACCGTGGAGTAATCCATTTATTATCATCATCTGGCACCCTACCCACCTTTTTTCAGGGCAGATAAGGCTCTGAAGGAGGTCTATGCTTTCTGGACAGTGGTGATGCCTCAGAGTCCCCTGCACCTTTAACACAGGCAGCAGTCAAAAAATCTCGCGTGCAGACATCCTTTGCATGATGTATTTCTTTTATCTATTTAAACAATCTATGTACCACTTAACTGCAGTCACCCCTGTGTGATTTACAAGGATACAATACAAAAAGCAAATGGCAGTTGAAACTATAAACCCACACTTCAATTAAAATGCTTGCTGGAATATTTAAAGAGCTTTCAGCAGGCCACAGAAGTTCTGCACGGAGGAAGTTGCAACTTAACTGGAAGTCAGTTCCATAAATTTGAGCCCGCAATACTAAATGTGCAGCTCCTGGTGGGATACGAGCCATGCATCTAAGCCACACGGGACCACTAACAGTCATTCACCTGAAGATTTCAGGGATCAGGCTGGGAATATAAGGGACTGGGCAGTCATTGAGTATCCTGGATCCCAATTGTTAAGGGCCATACAAGAACCTTGAGCCTGCCCCAGTAGTGTACAAGTGGCAGCCAGTGCAAAGTTTTGAGCCCCAGTGTTCTGTGCTAGCACTAGTCTGTCCCCATCAAAAATCTAGCCACAGAATTTTGCGCCAGCTGGAGCCTCCAGTCCAGGCACAAGCATACTTCTTATCTATTGGCATAAGAGAAGAGTGATGCTACACAGGGGCTCTCTCTGGTGCAGCTGGCGGAATGTTCAAGGTGGTACCTTACTTTTTCCAAGGCACGCTTTAGCTCATCTTGTGGCACAGCAAATGCGTTCCAGCAAACACACACTGCCGGGAAAGTTAGTTCAGCTATAACTGTCCGTAAAGGGATTCCAGGGAGGGTGGGAAATATACCTCAGACATTCTCAAAGCCTTCCCATGCCCAGCTGCGTTTCACTTTCAAATGGAGACAACATCCTCCTTCCCATTCACTGTGATGCTTTAGAAACAAATAAAGGTGGCGGTACCTAGAGGGACGTGGGTGGCGCTGTGGGTTAAACCACAGAGCCTAGGACTTGCCAATCAGAAGGTCGGCGGTTCAATCCCCGCAACGGGGTAAGCTCCCATTGCTCGGTCCCTGCTCCTGCCAATCTAGCAGTTCGAAAGCACATCAAAGTGCAAGTAGATAAAAAGGTACCGCTCCAGCGGGAAGGTAAATGGCGTTTCCGTGTGCTGCTCTGGTTCGCCAGAAGCGGCTTAGTCATGCTGGCCACATGACCCGGAAGCTGTACACCGGCTGCCTCAGCCAATAAAGCGAGATGAGCGCCGCAACCCCAGAGTCGGTCATGACTGGACCTAATGGTCAGGGGTCCCTTTACCTTTTACCTAGAGTTTAAGCTAGCTGAACCTGCAATTCCAACATGCAAGGGGACTAGTCATGGCATTACTCGGCAGGGAGAGAAAGACACTTTGTATATGCTCAGTAGCAGTGGGAAAATGAGTCAAAAGAGGAGTTCCAAGGCTGAGATCCAGGTCAGATTAAACCCAGCTCACCCGCAAACAGAAACAAAAGAAGCCCTTGTCGATGTTGTCGATTTATTGTCTGTGATACTGCACCCTTTGCCAGCTGCAAGGGTTATGAGTGAGGCTAACTGATTCTTCACCATTGATAGTTGTGGGTCAGCCACATGCACTCTCTCCATCTAACGCACCCTAAGGTTTTATCATGGAATGAATACCAGAACAGATTGCTCCAGTTCAGTTCCCCCCCCCCCCCGAGCTTGCCAAGAAGAATGGCAGGTATACACCAAGTTGTATTCTTCTATGATAGGCTTGGCATTCAAGCAAGCAGAGTAATTAGTTGCCTTGTCCAGCATCCAAAAAGAATGCCATCTTGGATGTAATTTCTGGTGTGCAGAAGACTTCAGTTTGGCAAAGCTACCCATCTCAAATTAGCTCATCTGACTGTACAGCAACCTCACCAAGACTCTCAATCAGCATTTCTCAGACTGTGCAATAGGATGCCACAAGAGGAGCTGAAACGTGCGTTGAAAAATCAAATCACTTTACTAAAGGCATCCATTACTATATGCCCTCAGAACACGGAAGTCCCATTAAGCATCTATCTCCCCATCGTCCTGAGAGAGTGGGAACACTTGCCTCAAGTTTCCCTGGCACAACCCACACTACAACTGACAGAGGCAGGGCATTCAGGAACCTTACATCTGCCCAGAAACAACAAACCTGTCTCCCAACTCATGAGTGACTGGACAAAGAGGAAGATGGGATGCTAGGAGAAAATATTAAGTGGGCTACCTTGCAGTTGCAAAAAGGGGTGCCTATTCATGGCTTTGGATAACTAACTGAAACAGCTCTATCTATATACAGTTTCAGCTATATGCTATCCAAATCCCAAGCACTTAACTCCTCTCTGGTTTATTAACTGTTGCAAATCCAATTGCCGGGCACGAATCTACAATTCTTGCCAATACAAGTGTGCCTTGAAAAAAGAAGTACTGTACAGCCTACACTTTCACTCAGAGCAGAGTGGGAGGGCTCCTCACAGAGCCGATAAAACTGATTACAGAAGATACATAACAGTTAGTCTAGCTTCTCAGGCACCCAGGTAGGAAAGCAATTGCCCTCAAGGCCCACTGTCAACCTGAGGGAACACCTCTTAAGCAAACCTGGACAAATCTAATGGCTTAGGATTCGTTGCTTTTCTTTTGTGGAGACCCTTGGCTTTTAGCTAGGACTCCATACAAAGTCCTAAGCCAAGCTTGCTCAGCTGAAGTGGATAAAAAGCTGTTTCCGTCTCAAAGCTCCACTTGCCTCCTCACACGCATCCTAATTTCCTGCTTTTATTGCACCTTCACTCTCCCGTTTATACCTCACCACTGAGATTTCAGCAGTGGAGAAACACCTGATGTACTTGTTGCTCCATTAACCTGTTGACGATATCCACTTCCAGGGCTTTCATGCAGTCCATGTCTACGTGAGAATTCAGCATGGTTGCTACCACCTAACTGTCTGTCTCCTGCTACAATTACAAGAGCATCACCTATGAGCCTCAGGATGTTTGTAATGACCGGATTTATGTTTCTCACCTAACCACACTGGGTGCCCATGCTTTGCATGTAGAAGGTGGCTGTCCCAGTTCAATCCAGGCCTTGGCATCTCCAGTTTGGCCTAGGATAGACCCCTGCCTGAGATAGCTGCTGCCAATCGGTGTAGCCGAAACTAGGCAAAAGGGATCTGTAGTCTGACTCTGTAGAAGGAAGCTTCCCACGTTCCTAACATCCAGACAAAAATAAAAGTCTCTAACAATTACCAGTAGTACCAGTTTTCTCACTAGGCAGCATACTGCTGTAAATGTTGGGGACCTATCAGAGGAGTAATACACTGATCAATTTAGTGCAGTATTAGTATATTGATTATTATTTTTCCTGTTACAGGTGGGAACTTTTTTGTGTGCTTTCTGGCTCCGGCAGCAAAATATTCTGAGCAGTGTCTGATTAGTCTTTAAAAAGAAGTCAACAGGAAGCTAAAGAACACACAATTGAGAAGTATGTGGCTTTTTTCCCTCCTCAGGCCCAGTTATTGTAGTCCAGGAAACAACTAAATATTTAGACTGTTAGACTAGTTACCAAGACCCTCAGAACTAGCCAGCTGCAACTGCCCATCTTTTGACCATTTAAGACCATCTGCAGCCAAATCTGCAACAACATTCATGTGTGTTTATATAATGCATCCTTTAACTTATGTATCAAGTATTCTTAAAAGCTTGAGAGAAGGGACAATGCACTCTCAAATGACTGTTAAAGAGGCCTATCCTAGCACAAGACTGCACATTCTTAAAAAGGCACCATGGAGGGTGACGGCTGAGGGAGGATTCAAAAAGGAAAAACAGCAATTCAGAAGTACTAGCAATATTCAAAGTAACAGCCTCTTTGCCCAGCCGAGATACAACTTTAATAGTTCTTTTTGAATTTATCTGATACAATGTACCTGGGGATCACTTTAACCCTGTGAACTTACCAGGTAGCTGCCAGGAAATTGCTACCTTTCAGCTTCCCATCTGTATTATGGGACCACAGACTCATTTGCCTTACATGGAAGCAAGACCTACCTTCCAGGGTTGCTTCTTGGGAGAAAAGCAATGACAAAACTAGACAGCATCTTAAAAAGCAGAGACATCACCTTGCCAACAAAAGTCCCTATAGTTAAAGCTATGGTTTTCCCAGTAGTGATGTATGGAAGTGAGAGCTGGACCATAAAGAAGGCTGATCACCGAAGAATTAATGCTTTTGAATTATGGTGCTGCAGGAGTCTCTTCAGAGTCCCATGGACTGCAAGAAGATCAAACCTATCCATTCTTAAGGAAATCAGCCCTGAGTGCTCACTGGAAGGACAGATCCTGAAGCTGAGGCTCCAATACTTTGGCCACCTCATGAGAACAGAAGACTCCCTGGAAAAGACCCTGATGCTGGGAAAGATTGAGGGCACAAGGAGAAGGGGACGACAGAGGACGAGATGGTTGGACAGTGTTCTTGAAGCTACAAACATGAGTTTGACCAAGCTGCGGGAGGCAGTGGAAGACAGGAGTGCCTGGTGTGCTCTGGTCCATGGAGTCATGAAGAGTCGGACACAACTAAACAACAACAACAATATAATGTGCGTGAAGCACTTTGGAAAATAACGTAACACTGACTCAGCTTGCAGGTGACAGAGGAACTCTCAGCGAGAATTGCTCTCCACCATCTCCAACTCTCCATTAAGTCAAGTCAGTTGTTGAATCCGCCCAGCAGCCTACTTCTGCCCACCCCCAAGGGTAGCACCTTGAAATCTGAACAGTGCCCTAAATGGTATGGCGCATGCAACCTTTTCAGAGCCCCACTGTGGTGCAAATATAGCATTTTCCCTCTCCTCCTGAAAATGAAAGAAAGATGCGACGTACACCAGTTTCACCTAACATGTATCTTCTAGTACAGCAGGAGCCAACATGGTGCTTCCTACAGATGTCATGGGACTCCATCTCCTATCAGCCCCAGCCAGCATGGCCAGTGGTGAGGGCTGCTGGGAGCTGTAGTCCAGCAACATGTAGAGGGCACCACAGAAAGTGGCTATGCTTGTCCACTCCTAATTGCAAAGGAAGCTACCTCATTTTATACCAAACACGATAATGTGACTGTTGAAATCGAGCCTTTATCATTATACTCAACCTGCTTTGTGATAGTTCAATCTTTTAGCATAATGTGATCAACAGCTAGAGACTTCACTGTGATGAATTCAGACAGTGAACTCAATGGGGCTTCCTTCTGAATTGACATGCACAGGATTGTATTAATAATGGGTAGGATGCAGTACTGACCAAGTCAATATCCCATTGATTTGAATGTGCAGCCTACAGATCTAGCAAGGTCACTGAAAGTAGACTCCACTCTTGGAAGAGAAGCTTATTCCACCTATCACAAGGATCTAAAAAGTGAATGCGGGGAGAGAGAGAATATTACATTTACAAATGATTAAAGTGGAATATTGATCAGCATTAAAATCCATGCATGCAAATATTGGCTTTGCTTAAATTGAAGTTTTTCTCTACTTCTCCCCATCATCCAAGCAATTTTAGGGATACTTGGAATATAAGGAGACACCCTTTAATAAGCCTTACAAACAGCAATAAAGGGGAGAGGATCACAGCAATTCCCTCAACCTCAACTTGCTCATCTTTAAAAT
Source organism: Podarcis filfolensis (assembly GCF_964270895.1). Taxonomy (NCBI): domain Eukaryota; kingdom Metazoa; phylum Chordata; class Lepidosauria; order Squamata; family Lacertidae; genus Podarcis; species Podarcis filfolensis. The sequence continues at coordinate 33,462,755 of NC_139605.1, read as the reverse complement.
GGAACACCCACACTCATAGGGTTGTTGTGCAGATGTGTTACCTATTGCAACAAACTGTACAACAGCTATAAAGTGCAATGGAATATCATCGCTACAAACATCAGTCTCTTTACCTACAGACTGGAAGACAGCCCAAGAGGCCTGCCGTTTCCTGGTTCCATTCTGGAATTATTTTTGACAAATGAAGTGTTGTGGTGCCTAACAGCTAGGTAAAATAGCAGAAAGAAGTATTAAAGATGGAATTCTGAAATACGGATTGGTGGGAGAGAGAAACGCTTTGCTAAGGAAGAATCAGCATGCCTTGGGCAAAGGGAAGTCCTGCATCACTAGTCTTTTAGATTTAAGTGTGATAAACAGGTTGACTGGATGGTCTTGTACAGCGCATACTTAGGCTGTCAAAAAGTCTGTCACTAAAGGTGAAGTGGCAGTCACTAGATAAGACAGGTACACTTATGCATCAGCAACTGGTCAAAACAAACAAGCAACAGATCATAAAGCATTAAGTGGACAATAATTGCAGTGCAGGAATGTATACTGTGGTGCCCCAGCAAGGATCTGTACTGGTACCAATGCTATTTAATCTGAGTCAGGGTGAACAGCAATATAGCCAAGATGACACCAAATTATACAGATGCAAAGAGCTCTAAATGAATTACTTCATGCTGGCTGAATGGGCAATAGAACAGCAAATGGTGTTTTATATAAGCAACTATAAAGTAATGCACACTCTCAGTCACAAACTTAGGTATGTTATATATTAAGTGCACACAAGCATGTACACATGCAGATGGTATCCATCTGCAATTTTCCAGGAAAGAAATCTTGGGGTCTTGGTGGCAAGCTCAGTGAAAGTATTATTTAAACATCTATAGACCACTTTCAATCTAAAATATCAAGGTGTGCTGTGGCAGTAAACATGGTCAATTCCTTGCTATGTATTATTAATAAAAGGACTGAGAATAAAATCGTCAGTATCATAATGCCCTTATGTAAATATATGGTGGTGCTGCATTTGGAATTTTGTATCCAGTTCCAGCACCCTCATTAATAAAAACTAAACACTACATTAAACACTCCACCACCTGACAAATTATTTCTCATTTTACCTATTGTTTCATTCATTGCCAACAGGTGCAGGTGTAGGGAACAGGTCTCTTAAAGACTACACATATCTCCTTTTCGTCAAACATTCTGTTCCTGCACACTGCATGTACCCAACTGTTCAGCTACCTCCACAGGAGAACTGCACCATGGACTACTGCATGTGTGAACACAACCTGGGTGTTTTGTTTGCTTTTCCCAAGAAGGCATCATTCTGACAGACTTCCACAGCATTAGAACCTCCTACCCCCCAAAAAAACTAGACACCTAAATCTCTAAGCAGGTGCTTCCCAAACCTTTCCCCTCCTATGGGGCACTTGAAAATTGCGGATGATCTTGGCCGACCACTTGATGATTTTTCTGCCTGTTGCAGCAACTGCTATGCACTGTGCTAGACACCGTATGATTTTTAATGGTATTTTTATTGCTTGTTTTATACCATGTATCACAACTTGGATCCCACAGAGTTCAAACTACAATGCAATGCGTGACACATACAAAGCCGTAAAAATACAATTTAAAAACCGATATGAATCTGTAATGTGGGTGTGCTGTGGACCAGCTGAATGAAGTTCATGAGTGGTCCACGGACCACAGTTTTGGAATCCTTGCCCTGAACTAGAGTGAAAGGAATTTTAAGAACCTTAAAAAAGAAGAAAAAAATGAACCCATTAAAACTCCAAAAGGCAACTTCCCACATGCCCTTCCCACATTAACTCGGGCCAATTTCTGTCAGCTTCCTTCCACTCTGTTTGATGCAAAAGCAATCAAGTTAATAACTTAGGAACTCGTGTTGTTCCCCACAAGTCAGAAGTTTGCTGCCAAAAAAACAGACCTACAGAAGGCTAGAGAAGGCTCGGCTCTCGCTTAAGACGACAGCAGAGATCGAGGGGGGAAATCTGCCACGGTTTCCAAGAAATGAAGGCGAGTTTAAAAACGGAAGGGGAGAGGATGTCGAGCCGCAACATCTTGCCGAGACCTTTGGGAATCACCCGTGTTTTAACCCGTCTCTCCCTTTTTTCCGCCCAAACCCCAACCGCACACGCAATCACACCTCTCGGATCCCCGCTCTAACACCCGCCTCCTTATCAGTTTGCTGCATCAGTAGCCATGAAGTTTTAACAAGCCGGGGGACGCCGCCTTTCAAGAGAGGTCGATGCCTTCCCCACATGATTCAAGCAGCATTTTTTTTTCTTCCTGTCGCTGTCAAGAGTTGCAAACTTGGGCGATTGCGGGGGGGGGGGGTGGATTTAGGATTCAAGAAAGGAAGGAAAAGGGAGCCTTATTTGATCTGTTGCTTCTTTCCCCGCCGCCGCCAAAGCCACAATCCCTCCTGTATAAACAGGATCAGGGTGATCTGATAATAAGAAAGGCAAGCCAAAAAAAATATTATTATTTTTTAAATAACAACCACCACCCCCCACCGGAGGAGGTTTGTAAAGGGCTGCAACGAGAAGCTTGCAAACTAAGGCGAGTCCAGGCTGGGCTTTTGAGCCTCCCCCTCCCCTGGAGGGCAAAAGCCAACTTCTGCTGCTTCTGGTCTCTTGTCACTGCCGCCCCCCGCTGCCTTTTGCCTTTTACCTGATTGCATAAGGGGCTCGGCTCGCCCTGGAGCTGGAACGGGTTAGGAGCCGCTTTGTAATCCCATGTTCCCGGAGGAAGCCCTGTTGCCCCTGCCGAGGAGCTCCGTGAGGGATGGAGGCTCGCTAGCCCCCGCTCCGGCTCCCAACCCTCCTCAGCCAAGAGCTGGCTCAGCAGCACATCCACATGGTTACTGCACTTCTCGGGCTCTCTGCGGCTGATTATATAGTCCCCGCCGGCTCCATGGGCAATGTAGTCTCCGCCGGAGAGATCCTGCCGCCCGCTGCTAGCTGGCGGGGCCTCACCGCGGAACTACGATTCCCAGCATGCACCCCGCTCCAAGGGTGGGCTGCTGAGGGAGGCTCGCGGACGGGGCAGTGTTACACTCCCTGTGTCAGATCAAAAGGAATGTGTTGCAAATGAGCGCTGGAAGCCAAAAGTATTTCCTAAGCCGCTATTGGCTGAGCTTTTTTCCTTTATCCCCTCCCCGCTTTCCGCCTGTAAACCAATTGTTTGGCCCAAAAGCAGCCCACCTTCCCTATCTCCAGTGTAGGGAGGGGGTACTCCTGTTTCCCGAAGAAAATGTGTTTCCATTCAGTTTCATAGACATGCTTCCAGAGGAATTTTGTTTGGAGCATTTATTTCCTCGCCCCCCTCCCAATACTTTTTGGAGGCGGTCAACTGTCCTTTGAGCTGTCTTGGAATCAGCCAAGAATTTCAACCATCTGTGACATTAAAAAAGAGAGAGAGTCTGTTTTGGGACAGGATTGAGCAACATGCATATGTAGTATATATTGGAAATCTCCTTGTAATAACTATTATGAAAGGAAGGGGGGGAGTGATGACAGAAAGTCAACTCATTAGTCTAAGGATCAGCCAGATGTAAAAGTACGCAGCAATATGCTGGTTTGTGACAAAGGACATAAAAACACCCCATACTGCTATGAGTTTGTGGCTGGGACCAATAATTAAGGCTTGTGTGTTAAAACTGTGTGTCCGGTTCCCACATGTTAGACTCTCATCAAGACCTGCATGTGTTAGACTGTGTGTAAAACTCCTCTTTCATCCTAGGGAATCAACAAGTGTTAAAAACTAATTAAGTCAGGATAATTTCCTTTTGAGGTGATGGCCTGTGGATGACTCATTAAGACAACAGCAAGGATCAACGATGAATCTCACCTGCCAATGAGTGGGCTCCCTCCCTCCCCACAGAAGATAGTTTAAAAAGACAATGCTGGCATTTTAGGTTAGAGTTTAGGGATTGTGGTTAGGAGTTATGCAACAGAGTTAGTAAACTAGTCTGGAGAGAGAGAGAGCCAGAGCAATATTTGAGAGCAATGGCTGGCATAATGCCAAAGCTGCTGTGGCTATGGAAGACGCCAGAACCTCTGGGAGTTTTAATGCTGCAAACCCCTCCATCACAGGCTCAGGTTGTATATAGGTGTAAATAAACCATATACCATAAGGACACTGCAGTCTCTGCTGTGCCTCATTTCCAAAAGGAAACACAGACCCTGGGTAGGCATGCCTGGTACCCCTAGAATCTTGCACTGCTGTGGAGAAGGATGGTGTTTAACAATGCATTTGAAGCATATCCCCCTCTCTAAAGAATAATGGGGTCTGTAGTTTGTTAAGGTTACTGAGAACTGTAGCTCTGTGAGTTCTCAGGATTGTCTGGGGGAAATTACTGTATGTGGTAATGGATGACTTGCATGAGATGTAAGTGTTGTTAAGGCAGTTGGGAGCAGTGAGCATAGTGCTATTAAATTAAATATACATGTAAATAGGCAATTTCCCAGAAAATGCAATGTGGTCACATCTGATTTCAAAAGAGGAAACTTCTCCCAAATGAGATTGATAAAAAATAAGTTGAAAGGCAAAGTCAAGAGGGTCAAAACACTGTCCTGAAAGAAATGTGGGCTGTGCAATAGTATAGGATTTCAGTTTAATGGGGGTTGCACTGAAAAACTTCCCAATTAATGGGAGGGAGGATGCCATTTGGATTTCCTCCCTCGACTATCAAGACATCTCGGTGCCAACTCTGTCCTGGTTTCTGCTTATAGTATGTTGCTTTACCAGAAGCACGCCAGTCATGTTGGGAGTTCTGCAGGGGATCAGGCTAAGCAGGATTTGACCTTGGAGCAGCAGGCTGTGGTTGATTACCTTAATTTCCAGCAAAGGTTTTATGGTTACAATCCACCAACCACTGGCACTAATAATGCACAGCACTTCCACTAACCCATGCAATCAACAGATCTAATCCCATTTAAATGCAAGCTTGATGGTTTAAGTGGTTTGTCAATGGCATCGTAAACCCCCTTAAATGGTTTTTGACTAACACTGCACAGTGTGAAGCAATGGGGAAAGTTACTTTTATTAGCAATAGCAATGGGCACATTGTTGAATTTCTTTGAAGTTTGCAGAACTGTTTTGGAGTCCTTGTCCCAAGTAGTGGGACAAGGTCACTGAACTTATGTACCACAGGAAGTAGTGTGTTAAGATTCAGCCTTTGTTTATATTCACATTTGCACCAGTGATGCACTGGGTGGCTTCAGTTAGGATGGGCTGAAGCCTTGGAGAACTTCTCCTTGGGAAGATAGACAAACTGAACAATCCTAGATGTGCCTATAGCTTGACCCAGCATAAGACATCTAGGTTTAAACCAGAGCTTTCAAGCTCTACAAGGGGCAAGCTACAGTTCCCATGATTCTTTTGGAGGAAACAATGAATGTTAAAGTGCGCTTTCAATGTATGGTGTGGATGATCAAAGTTGATGTAAAAATGGATTTCCTGCATCTGTAGCAGATAGGGTTAGATTACCCTGAAGAAACCTTCTAGCTCTATTATCCTCTTACCAGGGAGTAAGTTCCATTGAATGCAATGGGGTTTATGTGTGAGTAGATATACGTGAACTATGTAATAATAGTAAAGCACTTCATATGCTGCAAAGGGCTACTAGAATATTAGTGCATTTATATGAAGTTCATGTCTTATTTTAAAATGTTCTTTATTTCATTTTTGCAGCCCTACAAACTTCTTGTGGTTGGCAACCCAAGGAGCAGTGCTTGTTTTTTAAAATGGAAATCCTTAACAAATACTTCCCCACCCTTCTATATTATTGAAATCACTCTGACCTTACGTAGCTGCAGAGGTTTTTTGTTTAAAGGGGGAGTTGTAACTAAACAAGGTTATGTAACAGCCAACATCCATCAGTTGGAATTTACTGTTGTTTAAAAGTGTATTTTATTCAAAAATCCCACTAATAGGATTAGATACAGTTCCCATTAGCAATCTTATTACTACTTGTTCACAGTACTCAGATCCCAACTTAGTTTCCCACAGGCAAGGGAAGAAGGAACATGCTCGTTTGTTTAAAAATTTCCCACTGGCATTCTTTCTTAAACAAGCATTTAAATATATAGTACATTCACACACAGCCTGGCTTATTCTATGTAGTTTCACCAAAGCAGATACACTGAATGAAATGTGCTCATGTTCCCTTGTGTCTTCCCCAGGACTCTTCAACCTCGGGGCCCCAGATGTTGCAATACAATTCCCATCGTCTCTCACTCACCCTTGGCTATACTGGTTGGGGATTATGGTAGTTCAGCAAAATCTGGTGATCCAAGGACACTGACAACAGGCTAGGTGTGCAAAGTGCTTTGTCTTCAAGGTTCCCACCAGTAGAGTTCTTCCCAATGGGCTCTAACTGTGCACAATCTGCCATAGCTGTCAACTTTTCCCTTTTCTTGCGAGGAATCCTATTTGGAATAAGGGAATTTCCCTTGAAAAAAGGGAAACGTTGACAGCTATGTCTGAGACTAGAAAAAATATTCCCCCATACCGTGCAGCCCCCTCATCTAATTAACAGCATCCCTGGATAGGATTTGCATATGGGGGTGGTATGCTGTGATTATGCCCTATCCTATACTCTACTGTAGCGATATGTAGAGCAGAGGAACAAAAGAGGAGCCCTACTGGACCAGATCAAAGACCCCTCTAGTCTAGCATCCTTTTCTTATAGTAGTCAACTGGATGCCTGTGGGAAGTCCACAAGCAAGCGGGACCTGAGTGCAACAGCACTCTTCCCATGTGTAATTCACAGCAACTGGTAATCAGAGGCATACCAACTCTGAAGTATACAGCCATTGTGTCTTGTAGCTATTGATAGCTTTATTCTCCATGAATTTGTCTAAGCAGCTTCTAAAGCCATCCAAGTTGGTGGCATTCACTTCATCTTGTGGTACCAAATTCCAGAGAGAAACTGTGCGCTGCTATAGTAATTGTAAAATTATTTTTTCCTTCTCCAATAGGACTTCATTTCCCACTAATTCCTTGTGCCAGCTGTGAGGTCACTGTAAAGTTGAAAAGCCTCTCCCCATATGAACCAGACTGGAACCAGCAATCATCATCTGATGCCCTTATTCAAGGTCTGGAGGGTGGCAACATGAGAATGGGCCTTTTCTGCGGTGGCTCCCCATTTATGGAATACATGCCCCAGAGAGGCTTGCCTGACACCTTTGTTACATATCTTTAGGTGCCAGACAAAAAGCATTTCTCTTGTCCCAGGCCTTTGGCTAATTAAACAAACTATGGCCTTTGAAACTCAGGAAGTGGGTGTTTATTGTTTTTGTTTGTGACTATGATATGTATTTTTCTAATGTAAACCACCCTGTGAATCCTCAGATGAAAGGCATAATAATAATAATAATAATAATAATAATAATAATAATAACAACAACAACAACAACAACAACAACAACTGGGCCATCAGTCTGAGGTCAGTGAGATACATAGGTTTGATGTATTTTAGAGGCACAGCAGGTGCTACCCATGCCTTCACAAGCAAAGATGTTGATCCAACAATATCACTGTTAAGTTGTGGGTGAACATATCAGACAACACAGCGATTCTTCAAACAGCTCTTGTTTATTCACCGGCCAGAACAGAACTGAACTGAAGGGTTCAGCCAGCCTGCTTATATAGAGCTCCACTAGAACGCAACAGTAACCATTTTCTGTAACTATCCAATCACTGAACGTCACTTTCAATCCCTTATTTGCATATGTGGACCTGAGTGAAAACTATCTACAGTATCCCCCTGCTGGCCCAGGATGAGAACTTCAGTACATAACAATCACGTCCTCTGCAACTCTGGGAAAGGGGTGGGCACAACTTAGCACAGCAAGACTGGTGAGGAGATGGGACAAGGTGATGAAAACCTGCCTTTCACTGGGACCTTCCTCAGGATTCTCTTCCTCAGGTTCTCTGATCTGGGTAGGTATCTTCCCAGCTCACTGGATTCCCCCACCCCAGGTCACTCCTCTGGTCTGTCCTGTCCTGTCCATCACCCCCAGGGCCCATGACAATCTGGAGGGATATAGACTATGGCAGAGCTTTCCAAATTTTTCATGTTGGTGACACACCTTTTAGACATGCATCATTCTGCGACACAGTGATTCAGTTTTACCAGCCAACCTGGGGTTAAACTAACCCTTTTCCAGCCCCTGGGGTGGGGGTGGGGAGCGTTCACAGGACACACCTACACACTGCAGCTGACACACTAACATGTCACGACACACAGATTGGGAAGCTCTACACTATGATATAAATGTGTTCTGCCTCTTTTTAGCCATTCCAGCAGCAGACTTTTACTAGCCTTTAGCAGATGCACCAGTGACATGTTAAGCCAGCACATCTGAGAACCTGAGCCAGGACATCTCTTTCGGTGGTGGCAGCCACATATCTTACATCGCACTGACATTTTCATGCCCTCTGCCAATTCTTCTTAGAAGAGAAATCCATTTTTTAAAATTTGATTCAAACATCTCCAGGGCCATTGGAACAGAAATACACCAGATGGTAGCATAAAAATGTTCTCAGAAGGAAACGTGGGAAATGCAAGGTAATGCTGCAGAACAGATTCACATCCCATGCCGACATATTTCAGAAAAGTAAACAGGACAGAGGGTTGATTCTTTAACGGTACAGCCAAGACAACTGTATTCTTGCATGCCAATATCAAATGTGTGGGGAAATCTTTCTTAGCACTTAGAAGGTTGATAGAGATTAACAGGCCAATATATAAGATTTTTTCCCTAGATCATAATACAGTACTAGAACTCAGGGTCATCCCGATTGGCAGTGGCGTAGTGTGGGTTATCAGCACCCGGGGCAAGGCAAGCAATTTGCGCCCCCTAACCCGTGGATTTGCGCCCCCTAACCCTAACCCCCAGATGTTGCGCCCAGTGCGGCCGGCCCCCCCTGCACCCCCCACGCTACGCCACTGCCGATTGGCCGGAGATTCTGGGCAGGCAGAAGAAAGCACATCTTCACACAGCGTGCAATTTCTTTATGGAACCTGCTGCCATAAGTTGCTATCAGATGGTGCCTTTAAAGGAGACTTAGACAAATACATACAATCTAAAGCCACCAAGGGCTACTAGCTTTGTACTACCCCCAGTATCAGAGGTGGTGCCTCTGAATACCAGTTGCTGGGGAGTGAGGTCTTCTGCTCTTGTCTTGCTTTATGGGCTTCCTAAAGGCATCTGTTTGGTCACTGTCGAGAACAGAATGTTGGACTAGATGAACCTTTAGTCAGGCCCATTAGGGACGTTCTTATGCAAACCTCTCCACCCAGCATGCAAGTTAAACCTAACTGCTGTCAGTTTTAAACAGAGACTAAAATTACCGTATTTTTCGCACCATAGGGCGCACCGGACCATAGGACGCACCTAGTTTTGGGAGGCGGAAAACAAGAAAAAATTATTCTGAACCTCAGAAGCCAGAACAGCAAGAGGGATCTGGCTTCTGGGATACCGTGTGGCTGTTCTGGCTTCTGGGGTAACCGCGCCAAGCCTCTTCAGGGCAGCGGGATGAAGGCTCCCCCTGCCCAAAGAGGCTGCGCAGGGCTAAAGCAGAAGCCAGGACAGACGCGTCGCTGAAGGGGCACTGCGCCTTCTCTCTCTCTGCGCAGCGCCCCTCCTTCACAGGAGAGGCGCTGCGCAGAGAGGGAGAAGGGGCAGCGCCCTTCAGCGAAGCTGGAGAAGGAACAGAAGGAGACCCTTCTGTTCCTCCTCCGGCTTCGCTGGACAGGCGCGTCGCTGCGAAGCAGGAGGAGGAACAGGAGACCCTTCTGTTCCTCCTCCGGCTTCCAGGACAGGTGCGTCGCGGCGAAGCCAAGGAGCCTGCATTCGCTCCATAGGACGCACACACATTTCCCCTTCATTTTTGGAGGGGAAAAAGTGCGTCCTGTAGAGCGAAAAATACGGTAGATGACTCTAAAGCAATATCAAAATGTTAAAAGCTGTTAAAAGACCTGGGAGAAAAGGAATGTCTTCATCTGCCCCCCCCCAAAAGTCATCAAACAAAGTTCAGTGGATAAAATAAATAAATAAACAGTTGCATTCGAGAGTGTGTGAATCTGTGGAGGATAGAAAGCAATATATTGAAAGCAATGTCATCATTTTTTATTATTTTTATACCGTCTTTCTATCTTACAATACTCAAGGCGGTTTACAAGCTGAAGAAACAAAAAATGTACATCTTATAATAGTCTAATGCATAGAAAAATGTGATAATAAATAAAAACTTTAAAATAAGCAACCTACATCAAAAAGTAACATTCAACAATTATTAGAGTAGTATAAAATAATAATATCAACATATAAAAGTTAAACAGAAATCCACTGAAAAGTTACAATAAATAATTTCTAAACTATAATCAATAAAACAACGGCAAGCCATAGTACATAAAATAATACAATACAAACTGAGAAACATACAAATATATTGCCTGCAACCATGAAAGCAATATATTGTCGCACGCCACCCCAGTCTCTGAACGATGTGAGATTCCAGGGGTTCCAGGTGTTTACCCAGGGTTCGTGTTTCTTTCTGGGAATGAGCCACAGTGGAGACTGTGGTGTCTTTATGATATATGGCTTATTTACACATATATACAACCTGAGCCTGTGATGGAAGTGTTCACAGCATTAACATCCCAAAAGGGTCTTGCTTCTCCAGTAGCCACAGGCTTTGATTCAAGCATAAATCAGCCATGGTTTCTTCTCTGCCTCTTCAGCCCATAGTTCCCCCCCCCCCAGGTGACACATTACACATACTTTTCAATTCTAAACTCTGGCTTTTGTCCCGTTAACTATCCAAGAAAGGGAAGAGGACCCCCACTCCCTTTGGCACAGAGGCCCCTTTCCTTGGCTCTCCTAATGGCCCATCCTCCAGGTGACCACTTCATGAGAAAGATATCTTGATTTATATTTTCACAGTTGCTGGGATTATAGGGATTAGAAGTCAAACTCGTCACAATATTATTAAATGCCTATTCAGCAGCAACACAGGGTTATGGCTAGAGGGTTGTGTTTGGGAACAAGCCTACTGGATTGGATGCACATTTGGACTCTGTCCACATTATACCTTTTCAGAACATTTGAAGTACATTCCTTCCCTCAACGAATTCTGGGCAGTGTTAGTTTGCTAAGGGTTGCTGCGAACTGTAGTTCTGTGAGGGGTAAACTACATTGCCCAGAATTCTTTGTGGGAGAGAATGTGTTTTAAATGTGCTTTAGAGGTATACTGTGAATGCATCCTTTCTGAACGTAGTTTCTGAATTCTGTTCCTCACCCAAAAAAGTGGTGGAAAGGTGGAATGATTGTTCTGTGCACTTCACACCAGGGAATACAAACAACCCATTATTACAAGATAAAAGGATATTTAGCACAGCCCTGACCCCAAAAAACAACATGAGCAAATTGGCTTCCTAATTAAATTTGATCTCAGTTTGTTTTTGTTTTACTCTCTTGCTTTGCTAAAGATGTCACAATGCTGGAGGGAACCAAGACAGATAAACGGAAACCATGCTTGTGCAAGCTTTCAGCTCTGTATTCTTAACTCCCTGGAAACTTCCAAGGCTGGGGGAAAGAACTTTGTTAATATGTTCCTATCCAAATCCTAAAGACAACAAATCATTCCTATGCCTTCGTTATAAGAGGCTGCTTATTTTTATTTCACAGGACAAAATAAATGTTCTGTTCAAATTAAGATGACATTTAATATGCTTTAACTGTAAAAATGAATTAATGAATATTTCTTTTCTTTTGAGGGCTGATCCTGCATTCCCAGTGTCTGGCTGCCTGCCTGCCTGCCTGCTGAATTCACCATTCTCAGCATCTTCCATCTCCCCTGTAGCTTTCCATGCTTAGATCTTAAGTACCTTATTTGGAAAAAAAGCTCCACTGAAATGAATATGACAGTGTGGCGGATTCATGCCATACATTAAAAAAAATAATAATCATGGGAACTGTAGTTTCCCTTTCACAGAGACACAATTCCCCAAACTTTTAACAAACTACAGTAAGTAAGTAAGGTGCACAGGACTAGCACCACCTCTTTTCCTGTAGTAGTAGTAGTAGTAGTAGTAGTAGTAGTAATACAGTGGTACCTTGGTTCTCAAACGCCTTGGTACTCACACAACTTGGAACCCAAACACTGCAAACCCGAAAGTGTTTCAGTTTGCGAACTTTTTTTTGGAAGCTGGACATGCTCCGTTTTGAGTGCCACACTTCCATTTTGAGTGTTATGCCAACGTCTGTCTGTTTTTGCTATTTATTTTGCATTTTTGTTTTTGTGGCTCTTTTTGTATGTGCATGACTGGGTGGAACCCAGTTCAGCTGTTGATTGACTGATTGTATGGCTGCAGTACATTGTTTATTGCTTTCATTTTATGGATCAATGGTCTCGTTAGATAGTAAAATTCATGTTAATTTGCTGTTTTAGGGGTTGTTTTTTAAAAGTCTGGAACAGATCAATTGATTTTGCATTCCTTTCCATGGGAAAGCGCGCCTTGGTTTTGGAATGCTTTGGTTTTGGAAAGGACTTCCGGAATGGATTAAGTTTGAGAATCAAGGTATCACTGTAATAATAATAATACATTTTAATATCTAGGTAAACAAGCATAGAACACCCCAAATAAAAACTACAGGATGCAAAAAAGAAGAAATAGAAATACAGTGGTACCTCAGGTTAAGAACTGAATTCGTTCTGGAGGTCTGTTCTTAACCTGAAACTGTTCTTAACCTGAGGTACCATTTTAGCTAATGGGGCCTCCTGCTGCCACCGCCACGTGATTTCTGTTCCCATTAGAACTATGTATCAGTACTGTGTCTGGTCAAGCTGAACTGGACCATCTTTCTACACCCTTGTTTGCCTCATGGACCACCCCACTTGAACATGCCCTTGCATAGCCCCACTCTTGTTCCTTGTTTGGGGCTCTGTTTGCCTGTACCTAGGATTGGCCCTGGATAGTACTGCTTTTCCCCATGCTACCACTGGCAAATACCCAGATCCCACCTAGTGCATGTAGGACCCAATGGTTGAAATTCAGTTTGGCAGCTCCGTGCCTTTGGCTCCCATCATCTCAAAGTATTGTAAGGAGTTGCATTTGCCTTGGATAGCAATGAGCTGAAGGGAAATTATTTGTTGCAAATGCAGTTGGACGTACCTTGCTTTTTAGCTGATTTAGTGATCTAAATGAAAGCTTAAAAGTGCATGTCTGATGTGTTCATTTCCTCTTTATGACACATCATGAGTTTTTCTATTAAGTGTGATGGAGTTTTTATAGAACCAGGACTATGTGTAGACACTTATGATGGGAGATAGCTTTTGCTTTTGAAATTGTAACTCATCCCAGTGCAACAAGGGTGAGCCAGCACCAGATTTAGGGCAGTGTGGGTGGTTCCCCTGCACAGGGTGCCGAGCCGAGGGGGTGCAAATAATAAAAGATTAAAAAGGAATTATTGTGAAAATAAGAAATATTTTGTCCTTGATCAGGGTGCCATATTACCAAGTCTACCCTGGGTGAGCTGTTCGTGGTGGCAGGCTTTCAACACCTTTAGCTGCTTTGGATGCACATCTGGATGAGTACCCCTTTCTACCCTGTAATTATTACTTGAGTTCTGTTGCAACATCTGGGTAAGTCTTTTCATGTAAGTGAAGGTGCACATCCTCATTAAGGGACGCCAGTGGTTGCAAAGCTGCTCAGAGCTTGAGCTGAATTTCTAACAGAAAATATAATAAGAATAATAAGAATAAGAATAATTTATTATTTCTACCCTGCCCATCTGGCTGGGTTTCCCCAGCCACTCTGGGCAACTTTCAACAGAACAATAAAAATAGAATAAAACTTCAAACATTAAAAACTTCCCTAAACAGGGCTGCCTTCAGATGTCTTCTAAAAGTTGGATAGTTGTTTATTTCCTTGACATCTGATGAGAGGGCGTTCCACAGGGCGGGCGCCACTACCAAGAAGGCCCTCTCTGCCTGGTTCCCTTTAACCTCACTTCTCGCAAATATTAAGCTGTAATCTAATTGTTACAACGGCAAGAATTAGGGCTTCCAGATGGCTTCTGTTTTAGGTAGTGCCCCCTGTTTTAAAGGATTATTTCCCATGTCACAAATTCACAGGCCTTCAAAACACTTTAACTGCTATTTATTTACAAGAAGCATAGCCAGAAATATTGATTTTGTACTCTAGGTTGCAGGCTATATTCTCCTTTTCTCTCACACACATTCACACTATGGGTAAAATGGAGATAATAGGATGAGTCTCAGTGATGGGGTGGAGGAGCCTATAGACTCATTTCCTCAGACTTTCCCCAAAATATAGACAGTGTGGGATGTGGCTGGCAGGGGATGTGGCAGTGAGATCATAAACAAGATTATCCATTAACAGCTGCTATTGATTTCAGTGGGATTTACTTCCACATAACTGTGCTTGAAGTCTAAGAAATTTATTAGACTACAATCTTTTGCGAACTACAGTCCACTTCATCAGGTGCATGAAGCCTTATTATGCGTTGCTGTGCATGTGTCTCACACACATGGTTAGCTGCGTAGTTGGTGAGATTAAATATTGCATTTCCTTTCCTTCTGACCTCACAGGTTACAGGTTCCCCCCCCATTCCCCCATCTGCACTATAAATTTAAAGTAGCATCTTACCACTTTTTCTACACACATGGTTTCCCCCCAAAAATCCTGGGAACCATAGTTTGTTAATGGCATTGAGAGTTGTTGTTGTTTAGTTGTTTAGTCATGTCCGACTCTTCATGACCCCATGGACCAGAGCACGCCAGGCACTCCTGTCTTCCACTGCCTCCTGCAGTTTGGTCAAACTCATGCTGGTAGCTTTGAGAACACTGTCCAACCATCTCATCCTCTGTCGTCCCCTTCTCCTTGTGCCCTCCATCTTTCCCAACATCAGGGTCTTTTCCAGGGAGTCTTCTGTTCTCATGAGGTGGCCAAAGTATTGGAGTCTCAGCTTCAGGATCTGTCCTTCCAGTGAGCACTCAGGGCTGATTTCCTTAAGAATGGAGAGGTTTGATCTTCTTGCAGTCCATGGGACTCTCAAGAGTCTCCCCCAGCACCATAATTCAAAAGCATCAATTCTTCGGCAATTAGCCTTCTTTATGGTCCAGCTCTCCCTTCCATACATCACTACTGGGAAAACCATAGCTTTAACTATACGGACCTTTGTTGGCAAGGTGATGTCTCTGCTTTTTAAGATGCTGTCTAGGTTTGTCATTGCTTTTCTCCCAAGAAGCAGGCGTCTTTTAATTTCGTGGCTGCTGTCACCTTTTGTGGCTGCTGTACTCCTGCAATTTCCAGTTCACTACGAAGAGGGATTTATTGTTAAACCATTCTGGAAATTGCAGTTCTGTGAGAGGAATAGGTGTCTCCTAACTATGCTAAGCACCCTTAACAAAATATAGTTCCCAGGATTCATTGGGGGGAAATATTGACTGTTTTAAGTGGTATGATACTGCTTTTAATGTATAGTGCAGATGTGGTCTCACTAACAGTGTGCGTGTAACGCTTTATTTATCTCAAGCAGTGAGCTGTGATGCACACACATTTATGGTACAATAATGTGTTAGTTTTTAAATGCCACAAGGCTTTTTAGTTGCTTATGCTACAGGAGACTAACATGGCCACTCCCTTGGACATTATAGTATAATTATGCTTAAGTCTTACAGTCCATGAGGGCATATTAATCCTCCCCTGCCCCCCCAATCTGTAAAGTAAATATGACCGAAAATAGATAGATAAACATAAAGGATCCAATACCTGATCAAAAAGTAATGAACTGTAATTATGCTTAAAGTTGGTAAACAGTAGTTCTGATATTGGGATTCATTGTGGGGGAAAATATGAATAATACATGAGAGCTGTAGTCCCAAACACACTCACTAGGGAATATGTTCTGTTGAACTCAATAAATCTGTTTATGATCACGTTGCAAGAGCTTCCAAACAGTGTGCAGTGTTTTAAGAGCTACAGGAAACAATACAAGTTTTTTGAACTAACTTCATAATTGCAAAAACACAAGACATTGCAAAACTGGCACAGTGTTTCAGAAACAATTAGGTACATCAATAGTTTGGAAGATCTGGTCCACTGTAATTTCACAGCTTTTTCTAATTACTATTTTCCCATTTCTGACTTGACTGAATGTATTTCTCTTTAATTCAGCATAAACAAGCCGTTATGAATTCCAGACATTAGTATACTGAGATAGTGGTCCTCTGCCATTGTCCTTTTAGTTAACATACACAAAAACATTAAATGCTTCTTGTGGGGAAAATAGTCCATCTTTATCATGAGTGTAATTTGGAAAAATGGGTGAAAATGCACTAGTCCATGTCTTGAGCTGCTCATTCTCCATGTCTGGATTGTTTAGAGTTAGTACACCAGTTGCACTGGGTGGCTTAGAAACAGTCCGAGGCTAAATGCCTGGAACACAATTCATTTACCCTCCTCTTCTCTAAGGAATGTTTCTATGTACATGGGGTATAAAGATGTGGGTATAAAGCCAAGGATGTATTGACTGAGAAGGTTTTGCTCAGTGCAAGGTAGCAGCAAATAAGCTGAAGGTTACATACTGTATGGTTCAATATAGTATGGTGAACCAGCATGGTAAAGTGCTAGCGGATTTCTCTGTATACTTGTATCTTTACAAGGTTTACTTTTAAGACCAGAAGAACTGCATTATAGTAGATTAGTTCATGATGTGTCAGCATCTCCTAAAGTTTATGTAGCTAGCGTGTTTATGCTGTTCCAAACTGTGGCTGACTGGGGCTTTACTTTCTCGCTCTGCATTGTTTTAAGAAAAAAAGAGATCCAGACCCATAGTTCAAAATATATGTGTTGATTAGTTTTGTTCTTTAATTCCTGGAAGAGAGAGACCAAAAGATTTGTGCTTGTGGGCATGTCCAGCATACATAGTGGTACATCCCTTTTATCACACAGCTAAGATGGCAGTTATGAGAAACCTGGTTGATTTTGGAGAGTTTTAGTGGATACCACACCATCCATGTATCACCATGTGTGAGGAAACTAATTTTGGGACTGACTGGTCGTGGAATTAGTTCTAGGCCATCTCCTCTATTTCTTTACCACAATCAGTTTCCCATAATTTCCTGAGGCTTTCTATAGTACCCATGTCTAAATATAACAATATTCCATCAATATTAGAGACCAAACTTGTATTACTGAATCAATATCTGTCAGCTAGGTACTCTAAGACAAGCAAAGGAGATAGGGCTTACTTTTTCTTTTTAGCTTGTGCAAAGGATCCAGCTCACGTTAATAATGCAGTTTTTAAACAGATTGGAATATTTAATTCTCTCTGTATTTATTTTGTGAGTATCGTACGCAATCCGGTTTAATCTGAGGTTAGAATGTTAAGTGGCATCTGATGCATTTCTTATGCAGCAGAAGCTTCCGGGAAGAGCCACAGGTCAGGGAAAGCGCTCGTGCTTTGCATTCACAAGGCGCAATACTCTGCTCTCAGCGATGCTGTCAAAAAGGGTCGTAAGAGAGGGAACAGATGAGATGCTCATAGAGCCCGGATAACCTGGACAGTGAGAACCAGTGGTTAATTACAAGGTCGCTTCACGCGTTCGTATTTAATGAGAAAAAGAGGGCAGCCTTTAAAGTGGCAAGGGCAATACTTAGCCAGATGCAACGGAAGATGGGCTCCTGCGCTTCTTCAAATTAACCTATAACAAAATTCAGCAGGTGTTCAGCTTCTTTTACCTCTGGAGCCATTTGCCGCGTGCTTTAAACCAGCTTGCTACGTGCGCGCATGGGTATGATTTCACAGTGCCAAGTGGAGCGAGAGAGAAGGCGAATAACATGGTCAGGAGGGAAATGCATAAGGAAGCGCGACTGCGAGAATGAAAGCAGGAAATGGGTTTAAGAAGGAACAGGTTTGCATTTCTTTGAGGAGCGGGGCTCGCCCTCCCAGCCCTTTCTTTTACTTTTCTCTTTCTCCCCTCCGCCCCAGTCAATTGCCGCGGGAGACGAAAACCGCGGGGAACCAGATCCATTGGAATCCGTGATCCAGAAGAAAGATGCTTAAAGTTTCAGAGGGAAGCCAGAGGAGGAGGAGGGCGAAAGAGACGCCGAGAGAAGTCAGCTGACCGCTTTGGCTTCACGTGACGTCGCAGTGAACATGGCTGCGCCCAGGCACAGGCCGCTTTGGTTCGCTCTCGCTTGCTGGGCTGTGTGGCTCCGCGCCGCCGTGTGCTTGGAGGGAGGCCAAGGCACTTGTGGCTGCAGCAGCGCCAGCCGGGCGAGCGGCGAAGAAGCAGCCGCGAGAAAGTACTCCATGGAGGCGAATGTCGCCCATCAGCCAAGAGGCGGGCCGGAAAGCCCGCAATCGAAAGAGGAGGGCAGGCAGGTAGGTGGGTGGGTCAAGCGAAAGCGGTCGAAGGATAGCTGTGGGGAGAAGAAGGGGGCGGTACAGATGGTGGCACCGCAGAGACCAGATTAGGAGCACGGCGAAGTTTGGTGAACTTGTTCCAGTGGACTCTGCGGATGGCATTTGATCCGAACCAATGGCTTCAAGCTATAAGAAAGGAGAGTACCACGGAACAACTTTCTGACTGTTCAGAAGAGGTGGTGGGCTTCCTTGGTGACTGGATGGCCATCTGTCATGTATGATCTAACTGAGATTCCTACATTGCAGGAGGTTGGGCTACATGACCCAATCAGAGTCCTTTCCAACTCTACAATATGATCCTAATAGGACCTCAGGCAAGGTTACCCAGGAGGTATCCTTAAAAGTGCTGTGTGAACAAGTGTGGCTGTGTGCTTAAGTCTAAGGCATCTTATAGCCTTCCTCTGTGTGTACCCTTGAGTACCCCCCGGAAAAAACCCACTGGCCTTTCTCAGCCTGGTGTCATCCAGATAATTAGGGCTACAATTTGCATCATCTCTTCCTGCCTGCCAGGCTGACTGAGGAGCTCTAGGGAAGTGGCTGGGCAAAGGCAAAATCACTCAGACCTGTGCCTAGAAAGCACGACGAGTGGAAAACCTCTTGGACCTATGCTCTCTAGGCATGGGGCAAACAGAAATGTGGATAAGCCCTTATTGTGGAGGTAGCCATAGGTTTTCCTCTTCAGCTAACGTATCACATGAGAGCTGGGTTGATCAAAATACCATTTCACCAACTGCCTTTCTTTAGTTTGTTGTGAAGAGGCCACATTTTCTCATTAATAAAGTTAAGTATCTTTTTCTCCTGTGACAACACCCACACCCACAACATCTTGTGGACTTTTTGTTATTTCTATCAATAATATCACCATTCTATACCTCAGAAAGCAGAAATGGAATGATTTGTACAAGTTCTTTTTCGCAGCTCATGAGGATCCTAGGAGCTTGATCGCTTCACAGATTTGATCTGGTCTGGAATTTAGATTCTCCTGTTCATTGTTGGGTATAGCCATGCCTGCCCAACTGCACTGGCTGTCAGTTAATTTCTGAGCCCAATTCAAAATGCTGTTTTTGACCTATAAAGCCTTAAATGGCTCAGGACTGCAATACCTCAAGGACTGCCACTCTCCAGATGAACCAACCAGAACCGGTGATCATCATCTGAGGCCCTTCTTTACACAAGAGGTCCAAAGGGTGGAAATATAAAAATGGGCCTTTTCTTTGGTGGCTCCCCACTTGTGCAATTCTCTCCCTCAGGGAGGCTTGTCTGGCACCTTCATTACATATCTTTAGGCACTAGGTGAAAACATTTCTCTTTAATCAGGCCTTATAATACTTACAATAATAGTAATAATGCCTAACAACTCATTGATTTGAAACAGGAGCACCATTAATGTGATGGCATTCAAAGATCTCAGGCAAATCACTTTCTCAGCCCTCAATGGGTATTATTTATTTTATTTATTAATTAAATTTATATACACTCTTCATCACATGATCTTGGGGTGTTTCACAGAATAAAATACAACATAAAAACACAAGTAAATAATTAAAGCAAAAACAATAAAATAATACTCCCCTTCCCACAGACACCTTTAAAAGGCTGTAGAATATTAATCAGTCCAAGGCCTGGTTGAAGAGGAACGTTTTCACCTGGAGCCTAAAATATATATAATGAAGGCGCCAGCAAACCTCCCTGGGGAGAGCATTCCACAAACAGGGAGCCATTGCAGAAAAGCCCTGTTCTTGCGTTGCCATCCTCCAGACCTCATGTGGAGGAGGCACAGGAAGAAGGGCCTCAGATGATGAATGCAGAGTCCAGGACTCTGAAACTGAGGATTGCAAATGGGATTCCTTCATTCAGGCAGAACATGCATGCAGTCCAGTGTTGGAATGCTCAGATCCTTAAAAATATGTTAGCCCACACATAAGATATGAAACTGTCTTCAGATCTGCACACAGCTACCCTAGAGTTTGATGCTGTTGCTGTCTTGACCACTGAATTTCGAACTGTCTAGTAGAATAAAGGTCTGGTTGCATGGTACTAAGTGCAGCTTGATAAAGAGTCTATCCCAATGAAAAGATATATGATTGTGTTGTTAATTTTAATGGGAAGACGTGGCATGACTGGGCGTGGGATGACCACCGTCAGTGCTAAATAGAACTCACTTCTGAGAATGCTTGTACAGTTCTGCCAGTCTTTTTTGGGTTGGTTGTAAGGTAATTAGATTTCCAGCTTTCTTTTAGGATTCTGGAAGGAGCATGGTAAATCTAAGGTTATTGGCATGATTGTATTTTGTGTGGGTATGATTTTAAGCAAGTTTCTAGAAGACCATATGATTGCAAAAGAAGTGAAATTGAATCCCAGGACTCGTTCACACAACATTGGCAAAGAAAGAGTCCTGACATTGATGTCTCCTCATGATGTCTGAACGTGGCATCTGGATAGGTGTGTTGCCCTAGCTTTTCCCAAGTCTCCATGGTTGAAGTCATTGAAGTGCTTCCTAAGACCATTAAATCAAGATAGGAAGCATACCTTTAAGTCAGTGGGTGTCCTATTCTTGGGGCTTCTGGCAATTTGAAGATACCTTCTTACTTCTTACTATATTATATAATCAGTCTTCTAGCCTGCAGCTGCTTTTTTGCATATAGTAGGTGTCTTTGGGAGGGCGTGTGCCAACTGCAGTATTGACAGTGGGTAGTTATCTAGGAGCTGGTGGGCAGTTTCTGCTAGAGGCAGGATGTATTACATAGCACACATGTACAATACAGTCATAAATTGCAGGGTTCACTCTGCATCTTATTTGCAGAGCCTTCAAATACTTAAAAGGCTTCCAGGCAGAAGAGGTATAAGTGCTTGCCTTATTACCTTACAATTGCTCATCTTTGCATTACTGAGGAGAATACAATGCGCAGCAGTTCTGAATTTACTTAAGGAAGAGCAATTCAAGTGAAGAAACTTAAGTAGGGCTTTGGAATCTATTTCCTTAAAGGGTTTCAAGAACAGTTTGGTAGTGCTTCTTGAAGATGCTCCCCATCCCAATAATTGCTAATTGGCAGACCATGCAATGGTTTTTCTGCCTGTGGTGGCAATTGTAATGCACTATGCGAGATGCTATATGATTTTTAATAGTATTTTCTTGCTTCTTTTATTTCTTATTGTAAAGGTATTTTATTTTATTTATTATTGTAAAGGTAAAGGACCCCTGGACAGTAAAGTCCAGTTGAATTTGACTATGGGGTGTGGCACTCATCTCCGCTTTCAGGCTGAGGTAGCCAGTGTTTGTCCGCAGACAGCTTTTCTGGGTCATGGTGCACAGAACACCGGAACACCATATTGAGTGCCACAGTGCACAGAAACACTGTTTACTTTCCTGCCGCAGCAGTACCTATTAATCTACTTGCATTGGTTTGCTTTCGAATGCTAGGTTAGCAGGAGCTGGGACAAGGCAATGGGAGCTCACCCTGTCGCATGGATTCGAACTGCTCACCTTATGATTGGCAAGCCCAAGAGGCCCGGTGGTTTAGACCACAGCGCCACCCGCGTCCCGGTATATTTATATACCTTTATATTTTATTGTATTACAGTTTGAATTCCGTGAACATTTAATATGGTTTATGTGCCATCTCCCATCTTTAACTAGAAATCCACAGACAAGCTGTGGACCAGCTGAATGAAGTTTGTGGACCATTGGTGGACCACAGCTTAGGGGCCCCGGTATAGGGCAAAGGCCTTCTTCCTACTACCTATCAGGTCATTTCCAATGTCATGCTTCTGTAAAATCAATAGAACTAATTTGAAGCAACTGCAAAGTTACTAGCTTGAAAGACCTTATAAACCACACTGTGGTCTGGTTTAAGTGGTTTGCAAATTATCTTCAGGAAAGATGGCATGGAATTGTGCAGTCAGTGTTTCTAGTGGTTAATTTTAGTGGTAAGCAAAATAAAACCCGGGCACTCCATGAACCTTCTAGATTTTGTTATCTTCTGTATCCGAGATTTTAGGACAGCTCATACTCATGTGCTGTCCTAATATCTCGGATACAGATAGTGGGGTGTGTTTCTGAATGTACTGAAAACTTTTTTCAAATTGAAGTACAGAGTTGACACAGTGAAAAGACACTTGATCAGCAAACCAGCAATCTCAGGTTGTCAGCAAAAGCCCAGCTGCTGCCTTTGCTCTGCTGAAGGAGCAAGCGCCTGTTCTGGCAGGGCTCTGGCGCAGCATGGAGGACTGTTTTGGGTGATGCGATACAGAATGTTGCGTATGCCTGCCAATGCCTTTTGCTGAATAGGAATTGGATCTGCAAAGCTACTGGTGGATGGATCTTGTGTGCTGTTGGAGTTATTAGAATCGGGGGGTTGACGCCATGCAAGAGGATGAATTGTGTAATTGGGCAGTATATTTGATGCTTTGCTCAGCTCTGCCAATTCTGTCCTGATTAATTTGAGCGGCTTTGTGGCAAGCACTTTACAAGCATGCCCCTTCATGTCATTACTCTTTGCTGAATGCCCCTGGCTGTTTCTTTTGTTGCACAGCAGCATTTTGATAAATGCTTCCCAGAACTGCACACAACCTCTCATACTGAACTTGCAGTCTCAGTTGTTGGTTGTTCCATAATTCTAAGTTACAGCAATAAGTGCTAGTGGTCCAGGACTGCAGGAGCAGCCAGTCTTCATCTCTCAACGTTTTATCATTCATTGTCTGGAAATGACTAGAGCAGAACTGATGGCCGGGAATCTCTCTCTGGTCTTCCTTTTCCCAATAGAGTATGGTGAGTACAGCTATCTTTGCTGCTGTTCCTGGGACCTAGAAGTTTTCATATTCTGAGTAGGTGACGCCAGAAACTTCTATAAATGGCGAAGCTAAGGAGCTGGGGCCACTCATACCCACCCCATATACAGTGGTACCTCGGGTTAAGTACTTAATTCATTCTAGAGGTCCGTTCTTAAGCTGAAACTGTTCTTAACCTGAAGCACTACTTTAACTAATGGGGCCTCCTGCTGCCGCCGCGCCGCCGGAGCACAATTTCTGTTCTCATCCTGAAGCAAAGTTCTTAACCTGAAGCACTATTTCTGGGTTAGCGGAGTCTGTAACCTGAAGCGTATGTAACCTGAGGTACCACTGTAGCTGCAGCAAGTGCAGGAGGCTTTGCCACCACATATTTGCTTAGGGGAGGAATGGGGAACCTGTAGCCCTCCGGAGGATGTTGGACTGCAACTCCCATGAAGCCCAGTTGACATGGCCAATAGCTAGGGATGATGGGAGTTGTAGTCACTGGTTTAGGGAAATATGTAGCTGATTCCTTATTAAAGACGCAACAAAGTACACAAGTATACTTCATAATAATACTCAAGGGTGTTTTTATGTTACATAATACTGGATAGAAACAACATTTTAAGTCAGTGTGGTGCTGTGATCTGAGTGTTTTGTTTATTCATATATTGCATTTCTATCCTGCTTTTCCTCTAAGGAGCTTGAGGCAGCGTACATGGTTTTGTCCATCCTCTTCTCCTCAAGTTTTATCCTTGTGAAAAACCCTGTGAAGATAGTACTTGTTCCAGGGTCACTTTGTGAGATACATTGCGTTGGCTCCCCATGTTGTGTCTTGGTTGTGGGAGACGCAGGTTCAAATCTCCTCGTGGCCTTTTACTGTGTGACTTAGACAAGTCACTGTCTATTGGATTACCCTATTTTTAAAGGAGTACACTATGAGGTGAATGGAGGGTGAATTGCAAAGCACTGTTGTGTCTTTGAGCTACCATTATTTATCTCGCTAACCTTTCCTCGTGACTTTAGAACAACTTTGGCTTGAGCAAAAGCAATTTTCCATTTGCAAAGAGCTTTGCAAACTCAGCACATTCTGGCATTGTGCCAGGAGGATATTAATTAATTGGATGTCTCAACTCCTAAAACTCATTTTTACTGAGAAAAATATGATTTGTGAACATAATCCTCCCCTACATCCCCCCCATTTGTACATTAGATATTTGCATGTTGGCTGATACATTGAGCACAAATATCGTTTGTTTGCTAGGAAAAAAAATAAAAGTCAGATGCTATAAAATAAAAAGCGATCTTTCCCTTCATTCCAGGTCTTTCAGACATTGGCAGCAAACCTTAGAATGCCAAGGACAACCTAAAAGGAAAATAATTTCACCATTAAGAAGTTTAAAGACTCCAAGTTCTTCTGTGAAGGACTAATATATGAAACTGCATGCTTGCATCCTTTGCTTCTGTGCTGATAACACTTCCAGTTTTTTATCCTGTGTGTTGGAATGTGTCTGAAATTTTGAACTAGAGCTTATTCTAGTAACTTATCTTTGTGGTATGGTTGCTGTTCCCTCATATTTGGCTTCCATGATTGCCCTCCTCAGGCACCCTCCTCACATTTATTTATTTATTTATTTATTTATTTATTTATTCATTCATTCATTCATTCATTCATTCATTCATTCACTTACTCACTCACTCACTCACTCACTTACTCACAGGGCAGTTTACAGCATAAATCACTTGTTAAACCAACAGTCAGTTTGGAGACAAGCGTGCAAAGCTCTGACCGTTCCACGTGTTGGAGGTTGAATTTCTGAAGCGAGAAAACATGTGCACTCAAGGAACGTCCCTGCAAAATTTAGAAACTTGGTCTTCCAACTTATTTATTTAATCAATTTGTATACTGCCTTCCAAGAGAGAAAAAAAAAACCATTCCCAAACTATACCTGCTCCAGCTGTTGTGTTTTACATGCAGGTAGAATATCTTAAGTGTGCTAAGTCATTAGTAACACCTGTAGGTCTATATCATGTGTCATCCAAATTTTTGTTGATGTTTAGTTTGTGGTTTATTCTGTCAAAATGAAAGGTGGTATATAAATTATTATGATAAATAAATAAATATTGTTGGCACTGCCCCTGCACCCGAAGCTTTGATAAAAGAAACTTCTCTTTCTGCGCCTTCTAAAAATTGGACTCTTGTATGGTTTTCCTCTTGTATGGTTTTCCGGGACGCGGGTGGCGCTGTGGGTTAAACCACGGAGCCTAGGACTTGCCAATCAGAAGGTTGGTAGTTCGAATCCCCGCGACGGGGTGAGCTCCCATTGCTCGGTCCCTCCTCCTGCCAACCTAGCAGTTCGAAAGCACGTCAAAGTGCAAGTAGATAAATAGGTACCGCTCCAGCAGGAAGGTAAACGGCGTTTCCGTGCGTTGCTCTAGTTCGCCAGAAGCGTCTTAGTCATGCTGGCCACATGACCCGGAAGCTGTACGCCGGCTCCCTTGGCCAATAAAGCGAGATGAGCACCGCAACCCCAGAGTCGGCATGACTGGACCTAATGGTCAGGGGTCCCTTTACCTTTACCTATGGTTTTCCAGCCTCGGAATGATTGGTGGCTGCATTGGAAATGGCTGACTGACATGCCAATAAATTGGCATCCTGCAGTCATTCATTCCCAAGTATCCGTCCCCTTTACATTGCTCATAAAATTCATTTATTTATAAAAAAAGTATTTCTATACCACTGTGTCATTAAAATATATCACAGCAGTTTACAACAGTACAAAACCATACAGTGAAAAACATGAAAAGTTAAAAACAAGTTAAAATGGAAAAAAAAACTAAAAGCAAATCAGTAAGCCATTGTGGGGGATTACTTATAATCACCTGCATAGGCCTGCTGGAATAGAAAAATTTTCAGCAGGCATTCAACAGTTGACACTTGTTGTTATGACATAAGGCTGGGAAGGGGAGGGGAAGGATGATCAGTGAAATGTCCAGAATGCATCTCTAATGAATTGTTAATATATTCACGTTAACACTAAGTCAGGGTCAATTCTTGTGATGTTGTTAGATCATAGTTCTCATTATACCTGACCATTGGCTTTGCTGGGAACGATGATGATGATGATAATTTATACCCTGCCCATCTGGCTGGGTTTCCCCAGGCACTCTGGGCGGTTCCCAACAGAATATTAATAATAATAAAGCGATAAAACACCAAACATTAAAAACTTCCCTAAACAGGGCTGCCTTCAGATGTCTTCTAAAAGTCAGATAGTTGTTTATTTTCTTGACATTTGATGAGAGGGCGTTCCACAGACGGGTGCCACTACCTAGAAGGCTCTCTCTGCCTGGTTCCCTGTAACCTTACTTCTCGCAGTGAGAGAGCCGCCAGAAGGTCCTCGATGCTGGACCTCAGTGTCTGGGCTAAATGATGGGGGTGGACACGCTCCTTCAGGTATACTGGAGTCAAACAACTAGAGTCAAACAACAGTGAGATGATGGATTGGCTACCCCTGCTCTGGGCCGTAAAGTGTGTTATTGCACCACCCTGTTCAGAAGCTGTGAACAGCGTTTCTGCTCTGCACGAGCAAGTAAACAAACCATAAACAGTTTATCTCAGTGTAACGTCTGAATCCAGGGTCCGTGGTCTATTCCATCCTTAACAAGCCTCAACCATGTATTCAACAGCAAGCCATGATTTCAGGCCGCCCAGCGATCATATTTCATTGGAGCAAAACAAAACCTGGTCTGAGGTTCATCTGTCGTACTATGCTTCATGGCTTGTTGCCTTACTCATGTGATGGGAGAAGCAAAATGGGTATGTGTGCTACACAAGCAGCTGATCTTACCTGCCCCCCTCACCTGACATCACTATGATGCCAGATGTGTGACAGGTGGGTGTCATTTGGGGACCTGGCAAACCAAGGGGGAGAGGCCTAAAGGGCCATATCTGGCCTGCAAGTAGACCCCCCACCCCACTATATAACATAAACAAGTTTGAATTCTGCTGGAGACTGAAAACCAACACTGATGTTAAATAGCAATACAAATTGGACTCCCTTGGGATGTTGTCGACTCGCCTTTCTTGGAGGTTTTTAAGCAGAGGTTGGTTGGCCATTTGTCATGGATTCTTTAGTAGAGATTCTTGCCTTGCAAGGGGTTGGACTAGGTGACTCTCGGGGTCCCTTCCAGCTCTACAGTCGTGTGATTCTTTGAAATGAAGAGCATGCACCTTAGGAGCTATATTTCCTTTACAGCTAAGGCTGAAAATAATCCACGCAGGTACATAATTAAAGGTATGCTGAAATTTAGCTTCAAGGACAATACTGAGAGGCTGTTGTTTTTGTTTTTGTTTTAAACTGTGCATTGACGGGTGAGAATCTGCCTCCATACGTCAGTGTGGGATGATTCAGTCGCGGAAGCATAAAAGAAGGGTTTTTGTTCTTCTGCCTTTAATTTTTGAAATGCTCCTGTTCTTGTGTGTGCTCCAGAGATAACCGAGGGGTGAGCTATTAATCTGTGATTTCTGAGCCAACTTGGAACAGCTACCTTAGCAGTAGTGAGTCAGCAAGAAATGGGAAGATAGGCAGAGCTGCAGTTCATACCTTCGTCAGAGTCTTGCATTTTATTTAGATCAAAAGAAACTCGCACACACAAATAATTGCGCCCCGCCAAGCAATAAACCAAGGAAGACAGAACACAGAACTCCTCAGCTGATGGGTTCTGTTGATGATGATCACAAGGCATTTAGGCAACTGCTGTGCTTGAGAGATGCAGGAGGTATTGCTAATATTAAATCCAGCCCAAGCTTAGGAAATAAACAGAATTCTGTTGAAAGCATGCGTGTCTCTTTTTCTTTAGGGAACTTCCCAGTTCTGGGTGCGCTGCTAACTTTCGTGCCCATTTTGTATTTGGCTTGATTATAAAGAAATCTAATGGAGCTAAATCTCTGTGCTGGGAAATGTTCTACCTGTTGGATTTTTGCCTGCTAGGTGGTTGTGTCCAGGCACAGGAGGGATATAGAAAGAAATAGAAAATAAAAAGATGATCCAGTCTTAGAGCACAACAGTTTGGAGGTTTATTTGAATATAGACTGCAGTTTTTGTTCACTGACAGCCTTCTTGCTTGAGACTTACAATAAACCAAATATATTAGTGCTGTTTTGAAAGGTCCAGTCTACCATCTTGATTCAAGATGGCATCCAAATGTTATTCAGAAATAGACTTTCTGCCTCCCTGCAGTCAGGATAGTCTGTATTATTTTGTCTTCATTTGTTCTTCAAACTTCATCTCAGTCTTCTTTGAAGCACACCTTTATATATACCCCCATTGTCATTTACCTCTTTTGCATTCAGTGTCTACTGATTCCCCACCCCGCTCTGTTTTGCCTGTGTAATACAGTAAAGCTTCAGATATCCCCACTATCAACAACCTGAAGCTCCCCCAGCCCCTTTAAGTAACTTAAATCCATTGATTTCAATGGGTCTACTGTGAGAAGCACTAACATTGACGATTACCCAGTATGACCTCAGTGTAAAGTTGTTGGTCAATGGCACGCCGGCGACCATACAAGTACAGCAGTTGCTTCTTTCCACATCCAGCATGGAAGGAAAATGAGGAGCTTTGCTGGTATGTACTTTCCTGAAACAGCCGCCTTCATTTTGCAGATGGCCTCTATTCCAGCCGGAGTTTTCACGATGGGAACTGATGAGCCTGCTATACAACAAGATGGAGAGTCACCTGCCAGACGAGTCCACATTGACCATTTCTTCATGGATCGCTATGAAGTCAGCAATGCAGAATTTGAGAAGTTTGTGAATGCCACTGGCTACCTCACAGAGGTAGGGAACAGAAATGTTTGGGGGGCTTTTTCACAGCAACTTTGCAGGAAAACAGTAACTTACAAAGCGATCGTATGTGATGGATTAAGATAAAATAAAATAAATAATATAATACTGGCGACTTCCCACTTAAGAGGGGGTTATGTTCTGGGCCCCTGTGCACATAAGCAAAATGTGTGGAAGTGGGGAGCCTCGTCAGAGCAGGGAACAAGGGCAATTTAAGAGGCATCAGAAATAACTTTTTCTTTTATACTGTACCTTTGCCTCCCGATCACCAGAAAGGGCAGGGAACAGCCCTTCTGATCCTGCTGCAATACAGTTTCCTGCCCAACAGCTGTTGAGCAGGGTAGCGCTGCAGCAGTGAGAGGTCCCGTGCGCCATTTTGGGAGCCCATAGGTTCTTTTTAAAAAGCCTTTCAAATACTTATTTCTGGACTTTAGGCTCACTGACGTTCTTTTCAGGCTCTGAGGAGAGACTCCTCATGTGCCTTGAGGACTTTCCAGCTCTTTCTCGCCATTTCCAGGATTGCTTGCTTGACTGATTTTCTGGTGCCACAAGTATACGTGATAGCCGCTGACTTCTGGTCCTGCCCTGAGAAGATGCACTCTACTTAATAATAATATAAAATGTTTTTGCATAGTGAACCGTTTTCCATGGATTTGCTGGTCTTCAAATCCCACCTTAAATGACAAGTTCATTAGATGCTTCTGATCAGGTTGCTTTCTTTCAGCTTCTCCCTTACTTAATAATATCTCTGATATGAGCATGATTGTATCCCTCAAGTTTCATTTCAGCTTTTAAAAATAAACTTCTAAATGATAATAATAATTGAATCTGAAATATTATAAAATAGTATTCCCAATCAATGGAAGTAGAAATGTTTGCTGCAGCTGCCGTCTGCTCTTCTAATCAGAACCAACAGTTGTTGTTTTTTATTGTTATTATTAATAATTATTACTACTATTATTTCCTATTATTTCTATACTGACCTTCATTTAAGGATCACAGGGTAGTTTACAACAGAAAAACACAAAAATGCATACCATAGTAATAAATAAAAACAATACCCTCCCTCCACACAGTTTAAAAGGCCATAGATTGTTTAATTAGCCCAAGGCCTAAGAGAAGAGGAATGTTTTTGCCTGGTACAAAAGTGCCAGGGCCAAGCCTCCCTGGGGAGAGTGTTCGAGGAGCAGGAAGCCACCGCAGAAAAGGCCCGTTCTCATGTTGCCAGCCTTCAGACCTCTTGTGGAGGAGACATACAAAGAAGGGCCTCAGAAGATGATCTCGGGGTCCGAGTCACTTTATATCTTAACAATGGCTTTAGGAAGTTCCTGGGTGTATCAGTGCCAACTTCTGTGGTGTTAAGCTCCCTTCTTTTGGCTGAGATGGATTTAAAGGGAGGTTTAGACCACAGTTTAGTTCACTGGGTAGGGTTTATTTCGTAGTCTATGAGGGAGAAAAATAGCTTTAGGAACGATCATGACCTTGAGCAGAGCGATCTTGTCATCTCCCTGTGAGTCTGCCGCATGGCGTATTACTTCCTTTAACAACAAAATCTGAATTGCTGTTAGGGAGGATTAAGTAAAGGCCATTGTGCGCTTAATTGTCTGATTTGATGCTTTCTTCTTTTGGCATTTTGGAAATGAAAACACTGGTGCTGCAAGCATGCAAATCCAATTGACTTAGAGTTGCCTCTTCTTCTCTCCCCCTCCCCCTTTCTTCTTCTCAGGCAGAAAGATTTGGAGATTCCTTTGTATTTGAAGGTGTGTTGAGTGAACAAGTGAAGACTGGAATTCATCAAGCTGTAAGTTACATACTTTCCTAGCTATTGTGTTTTGGCCTGATAATTCAAGGCTGTGAACATTTTATAGTAATAATACTAATAAGTCTGTTGTAATCAAAGTATGTGGGGACCTGCAAAGATGTGTTAGATTTCAGTACAGGAAACATTATCATAATTATTTTCAAGGATTATTAGTTCACGTTAATTTTGTCCATTGTATTCCTCAAACTCCTTGGGAGAAGAGCAAATACAAGTATAAAGGAAAAAGTATATCAGAAGTAAATGAGGTTGCGGCTGGGTTTTCTCTCCTTTCTAGCTCAGCCTACACTCCAAGTAGAACCCTGACAGAGACACATGCCCGACTCTCCCTCCTGGTCGATCGTTCGGGAGCTTCAAAAGCTTTCTTCAGCCTGAACATCACAGCGACTGATGCCAACAGACATCGGCACACTTAGGGATCCGCCGAGTTTGCGCATCATGCGTAACAGACCTCAGCAACTCAGCATTTTGGCTAATCTACTTTATTTACATATAAACACGCACAGAGTACTGCAACATGGCTCCCTCTTTCTCTAGCATCAGACAGCAAAAACAAAACAAAGGACAATAGTCCCACTTCACGGAACACAGTAACACAAACATCCTGTCTCCGTCACTTCCCACTCTGGAGTCAAAACCTATACCGTCATGTGATAGACAACAATCCCATGACTGCAATCATGGAGCAGGAATTCTAACAGTGGCTGGGTTTTCTCTCCTTTCTAGGGGTTGATGCAGTGACCCATGCAAACAGAGCTGTGCCTTTCCTTGTAAGCAGTAATATGAGTCATAGAATTGTAGAGTTGGAAGGGATTCCAAGGGTCATCTAGTCCAACCCCCTGTGATGTAATTGTTGTCATCTCTGTCCATCTATCTTTCACTGCAAATTAGTTGGTTGACACCTACAAGGTGCTTTTGGGGAGCTCCTAGAAAGGAAATGTAGCTCAGTGGTAGAGGAACAGCTTTGCGTGCAAAATTATTGATCGTTTTACTCATAGAAATTACTCAAAGTGATCTACAAACACAATAGAAATACTGATACCAATTAGAAAAGACACAATGAATAATAACTTTTTAAAAAAGAAAACCAGCTATATAAATGAGGTCTAAAAGAGGCTACAAATACTTAAAAACACTTAAAGTTAAGGGCCAAAAACCCAGGTAAAAAAGAATTTTTTTTTTGCTTGGTGCCTAAAGGTGGTGCCGGGGAGAACATTCCAGAAGTAAGGAGCTGCCATTGAAAGGGCACTTTTTTTTTTTAGCCAGCCTCCAGACCTCCCATGAAGGAGGCTTATGGAAACGGGCCTCAGATGACGATTGCAGGGTCCGGATCTGTTCATGTGGGGAAAGATGGATCTTGGTATCCTGAGCTGCACAATGCTGTAGCAGTCGGTGTGGTGGAGCCACCCTCCTGACAACAGCATCGCTGTAGACTGTCCTGGGGCAGTGGTGAAGTTGGGGTTGCATTGGACTGACTCCACTGAAGTGTACATGCCTCCTCCATGTTGCTGCTGTCTCTTCCCAACACTGTCTGGGTAATCCACAGCGACATCAGTGAACCCAGCTGTTGCTACTATCAGGAAGCCAACTTCCAATCATAGAATCATAGAGTTGGAAGGGACCCAGAGGGTCATCTTAGTCCCACCCCCTGCAATGCAGGAATCTCAACACATGGACCCTCCCCTATCCAGTTTGAAACTATACCAGCACTGCTTATCTTTGCAAATGCGCTAGCAGTGTTATTGCTGCCCCACTATATAGCCCATGCACTCACACATCCCTATAGGCCAGCATCTACAAACGCGTGATGTGGGAATGGGCTGTGATACTGAAAACTAAGGGTAGCATTCGACTAAATTGTTGCAAGGAATAGAACTAAAAAAAAAAAAAAAAAAGGTAAAGGACCCCTGACAGTTATGTCCAGTCGCGAACTACTCTGGGGTTGCGGCGCTCATCTCGCTTTACAGGCCGAGGGAGCTGACGTTTGTCCGCTCCGCAGACAGTTTTTCCGGGTCATGTGGCCAGCATGACTAAGCCGCTTCTGGCGAAACCAGAGCAGCGCATGGAAACACCATTTACCTTCCTGCTGGAGTGGTACCTATTTATCTACTTGCACTTTGATGTGCTTTTAAACTGCTAGGTTGGCAGGAGCAGGGACCTAGCAACAGGAGCTCACCCCATCGCGGGGATTTGAACCGCCAACCTTCCTATCGGCAAGCCCTAGGCTCAGTGGTTTAGACCACAGCGCCACCCACGTCCCGAGGAATAGAACTAGCAATTTCCCCCCTCTCTTTCCCCAACCCCATGTGAAGCCACTGCTGCCCACAAATCACCTCCAGAGGGTTGTAGGAACTCCTGGAATAGATTTAGTTGGGGGGGGGGGGGAGATTGCTCCGTTGTGCAAGGAGAAATCCCTACACTGGTGAATGAGCTGTTTAATGCTACCACCTTGGTTGTGGACTGCCTTTCACTGGAGGTTTTTAAACAGAGGTTGGATGGCCATCCACCTGTCATTCTTTAGCTGTGATTCCTGCATTGCAGGGGGTTGGACTAGATGGCCCTTGGGGTTCCTTCCAGCTCTACATTTCTATGAATAAAACCCTAAAATTCAAGGTGGTGGTGATTATACCTATATTACAAAAACAAAACCTTGCTAGGTGACTTGAAGGCTTACAGAGCAGATAAGCTGTTCAGAGTCAGGATAAGTGACTTGCAGTGCTATACAGATGTTTTCCCTCTGTTTTGCTTCTGCTTTTCATCTGAGAAATACAGTTTGCTGAGAGGGGCAAGAACACATCAATTTCCCCTTAAACACATGTAGGGGGCCTCTTGTGGGCTTTCAGTTGCATTTTGGCTGGCTGTTCGGGGAGAGCGCCAGGTGACTTAGTGTTTTTGTACCTTAATCAGTTTAGTTTTCGCAGAAGTGATTCATCTTACCATGCTCCCACTGTGCTCTCAAAGGAAAATATTATGCATTGGATAAATAATAGCACACACTGGAGCACATTGTGTGCAGAGCTTCTAGGTGCAATTAGACCTCGCCGGGTTTATTCTTTGTCGCTGAAGAAAGTGGAAGCTGTGAAGAAAAGGGGAGAGAGGAAACTTAACAAATCTGTTAAGCCACAGTTTAAGAAACCAATGGAGTGTTGACTCTGACCCGATACATGCGGCAAAACAAAACTCCCTCACCTCCCTCAACTCTTCTGCTGTTGACGAACTTTGAGGTGATGTGCTTGCTGCTTGTAGGGCAAGATAGATGGCCTATTTTAAATTCAGCTAGAAGGATCTTGTTCAGCAGCCTCCATGGTTTTTTTTTTGGGGGGGGGGGTTGCATCCTTTGAAGATGAAGGATTCTGATAAATGATGAATGGCAAAGGATTCTGTGATTGCCAGACTCTGCTCCTGTTCATGGGATGGAGGGGAATTGGGCAAGTCTGACAGACATATGGTAAAGCTGGGAAGTGTGTGTGTGTTCCAGGAATGCTTAGTTTTAAGTGTCAAGCTCTGGTTTTCAGAAGCCTGAAGAGGCGTCACTGCTTCCAAATGGGGCTCTGGAGCTTAAATCTGTTGTGAGTCCAAGCTCAGTTATTTCCCATCACCCCGGTCATTGGTCATGCTTGCTGAGGCTGATGGGAGTTGTAGTTCAGCAACCTCTGGCAGGTCAAAGGGTCCCTACGCCTGCACTACAACATGCTGACTCTCAGCATCACACAGGCACATAATAGGGGAGGGCTGCATAGACTCAAGGTTATGGATTTGTATCTAGAGCACAATTTTAGTTTTTCAAAATGGCATGGCCTGTTGAACCCAAAACTGATTATTACTACAAAGGCCAGCACTTCAAGGTCTGCTGTTTTGTACTGGCTAGGCAGGGGTGATAGTGACATTTGCCTTTTGACAACAAAATGATCCCTTCAAAGGCAGGCAGGGAATGCATGTCTCTCTAAAAATATTTGCCCTGCCATATTGTTTCCCCCCTCAAGAACTGTCAATTTTGGCAGGGAAGTAGAAATGCTGTAATTAATGCGCCCCCCCCCAGCATTTGTTTGCATGTCTTAAAAAACAAACACATGTGAAATACCAGCACCAAACCTTGCAATAAACATTGGGAGATTGTCCATCTCTCCCTTAGAGAGCTATTCAGGAAACAACCATTTTAATATTCTGTTTGCTGAACTGTGCCTCCACATTTTACTGTACTACCCTGAGTCAAATGGCAGAATGCCTTTTTTTTTTATTTTTAAAGCAGCTATTCTGTATGTCACGGTCCTTGGCCTAACTCAACAAGCATTGTCCCTGATGCTTGCAATTGGAAGTGAGTTGGAACTGGCTCATGGCCCAAAGTGTTAAAACGCTGTTGCCTCTTTCCAGCGATTTCCCCTATTTGGTTAGAGTAACTTTTAGAGGACTGTCCTTTGCCTTGTTTTTCAATATGTATTATTAGGACATCCTGGCATGCAGAACATCATCTGGGTAGGCATGGAAAAATGATATTATTCTGATGACTTTGGCCAGCAGCCTAGTGATGCAGGGACTTGCTTTTCTTGTGGTTTGGCATTCTTAACCTGTTATTTAACTGTTCACCCCAAAGTGTTTCCCTTTTCAAGTCTGTAGGCTGGAATGGAGAATACAAAAGCAACATCTGGAGGAATATTTGCTGCTTGTTGTCTTTTTCTTTTTAAATATCCTTACATTTAAAGCATTAAATACAATGCAGTTTTGTTGCTAATTTTCTAAACTTCGAGCTCTCAGTTGTATGTAATTTAATACTGCGCGTGCACCCCCCCTCCCTTAGGTATAAGTTGGATGGTGCTGACAAGGCCAGGGCTGAGGAATTCATACAATTGACATTCAGGCTTTATGATCACAGTCATTGACGCCATCTAAGGAACTAACAAGGGTCATACCTAAAAATATTGATTTGCACAGGCGTTAGGAAAGGCAAGTCAACTTTGCATCAGGTTCCCAGTCCAAGGATGCAAAGTTGGATCCAAAAAGCAGGCAAGATTAATTTGTTTGGCACTGGATAATCAGTGGAAAAATTGCAGAGCACAAGAATACAGACCAATAAGGATCAAAGGGAGGATAGTTTGACATGTTTGTTTTTATTCTTCTAAGTAGCTGGTTACGACAGCAGGTTATCAAAACTTTATAAAATGTGGCCCCCTTAGATCTTCTGATCTTTACTCTAGCCTAGAAACCTGCCTGTCATATCCCCTGGGCTGCTGCTTCCCTACATGCTGGGTTTTTGTATACACTTCTCCATGATGGCTTTTGCATGGCCTTTTTTAATGCTGTTTGTCCTGCAGTACTTCCAAACCAACTCAGCACCAACCCATTATATGGTGTCATTGTATGCCTTTGCATGGGAAGTCCTGTTGCGCAGAAGAAGACCTACCACTGGGAAGATGAACTAGTTGCATATCAACCAATAACGGGGCATGGGGTAATATGTGTCTTGTTTCTCCATTGCAGTATTTGAACTAGAGGTCTGGGGAGCATGTGTGTATTGGTTTGTGTGACTGTAACTTTTTCATCTTTACCTTTTTTTTTGATGAACAATGTTCTATAAAATCTCTTGGAAATATCTCATCCGCATAGGTTAGCGGAACCTGAGGAGGCCCTCTTTTCTTTTTGTCTTGAGCAACTCTTCCCTCTTGGTATTATTTGCGTTGTGGTATCTCTGTATGGTCGGTGGCTGCTGTTTTCAAATTTAACGCAATTCTGTTGCTATGGAGGCAGAACGTTGAACAGAAGTAGGTCAATTCAGTACAGAGTCTGATGTGCTTGGGAAGCAGAGAAGCTTAGCTGGAGAGAAATGTGGATCAGGTGAGCACCAAAGGTGTCTCGCCTTGTGGTCAGTCTGTTTGGAAGAGCACATGTACCTATATTTAAGCTCATATCTTTCTGATCGGGGCTGTCAAATACGCTGAAGTGGACAGGGAACGTGCCGTGAGACAGGTGGGCTGATTGTCTTGTTTACTTTGCATGGGTAGAAAAATAAATCGGGCCTGAAATCCTAAGAAGACTCGTTGTTGCCTTAGTTGACAGAGGTGGGGTTGAGCAATGGGAATTGTGCAGGCTGTCTCCGTTCCGGCTTCTGGAAGAGGAAAACTGAAAATAAAATAGCTGCCACATCGGTTGTTGCCCATAGAGTGACAGGGAAGCTTTGTCGGGTATGTGGGATGATGATAATGTGCAAGCTGATCCCATTTACTTTGGGGTCAGAGACAGAATTGAGGTTGGCAGTGAAAAGGACAGGCAGGTACTTATTGAGGTGTCATCCTACAGATGAGACTTGGATAATTGTATTGCCTGTTGCAGAGCCTGTTCCTGAGTAGAGAAAATGCTATGTTTGTCACTTCACAGGAAATGAAGACACACTCTTCAGGAGCAAAGGGTTGCAGCCTGAGGATGAGATCAAATATGGTGTAAAAATGGTATCTGCTCACCAAAGGAGCTTCTACCTTCCTCTCCCTGGCCCCCCCCAGCATTCTTCCCAAATTTTCTCCGTAGTGTTAGAGGACAAGCGGGCAGACATGACTGGAGGTTGCCCTGAGTCAGTGATGCTAAAGCCAGCTGGGTAGTGCTCATGGCAACAGTTTCTCCCCATGCCCGCACCATTTTTAGTACATTTTAAAAAAACCATATTATTGCCCAGAAGGATGAATGCTTTCCCACTGTACTAAAGAAGCTTAATGCTGAACATAACACCAACAAAGCTACCTGTCTCCCTCTCCAGTAATTTTCCTATCATTTTAGATTCCTTTCCCATTCTTTTTTTATTTGAAAGCTGTGCACCCCACCCGCTTTCATGGGTAAACATCTTGGGATGTTCCTTCGTCTGAGAGAATTCTGGTCTTCTATCCTTTCTCTTCCCTGCTCCTACTAGGAGGCTGACAGCTGCATTGTACAACATGTACAGTTTGGGCATTGTCCTTAAGGGTGCTACCCTAAGGTTACACCGCAGTGTCTCATCTTCCAGCTAATGAGGAGGCGAACAGTGGTGTGTTCTGACAAGCTGGATTTCTGACACATGCAGCGAGGGTGGGAAATATTTTTCAACTCACAAACCCATCTGGGCAACCCATCTAGGGCCAAATGCTGGTTGTGGGTAGAGCCAGAGGCAAAAGCAGACAGAGCAGACATGTGAATTTTACCTTTTCCGTAGTAGGCTAGTTTCTACCCACACTCATGCATCCTTCTCTGTCCTCCAGAACAAGAGGCATTGTCAGAGTTCATGGGTGCATTCCATCCAGGCACAAATGCCCAAGGAGGCTCCAACAGAGGTCCAGTGAGAAGTGTGGCTAGGGAGTCCCAAGAGCCTGGAGGGCTATATTTGAGCCCTGGGCCTGAGGTTCCCCATCCCTCGCCTAGAGCTACCATCTGGCCTATGGACTCACTATTTCGGGAAGATACGAGAACCAGGCAGTCTTTCCCCCTAGATTGTGGGGCTCCCAACCATTATAACCTCTGTTTTATCCAGCTTTGGTTTGCTCATCTTCAGTCGCTCCACAACAGCCTGAACCAACGCTGCTGCTCTTGAATTTGAAGATAATGAAAGTGTGAGCAGATAACACAGAATATATTTAAAGCCTATTCAGCGCACTTTTAAAGCTCATGACTCCCCCCACCCCTGGCAAAACAATTTTGGGAACCATAGTTCATTAAGGGTGCTGGAAATGGTAATTCTGGGGGGGGGCACATAATTCTTGGTATGCTCCAAGTGTATGGTTAATGAACTTCAAATGGAGCAGGGGGGAAGGCCCTCTCAACCACTTGATCTAGGGAGTGGTTTTCTTAGCAGCAGCGTCTAGTTCTGCAGCTTGGGAAGAAAGCACCTCTTTGTATGAAAGAGGTTGATTTGATATAATTAGCCATAAGACAAGCCCTGCTGGATCACACCAAAAGCCCTTTTTAGCCTCTCTTCTTGTTTCCTGCAGCAGCCAGCCAGATGCCTTTAGGAAGCCCACAAGCAAACGTGTGGTTTCACTGTCTTCTCCGTGCACTGTTTCTGCATCCATTGATATCAGCAACCAAAAACTGAGTCATATAATTTCCAGGGTCACTTCTGGTTTGCTTCAACTGCAAAATCTAAGTTTGGATCACTTGTGAGAGGTTTTTTTTTTTTAATACACAAAAATTGCCAAAACATGTCACATTAATCAAAAGTCCAGCTTTCATTCTTCTTTTTGTCGATTGTGCTACTTCTGATAGGTAACATTCAATACAATAAATTTCGTGAGAGAATACAATAGAATGCACTTCAATTTAGTTAACTGAGCTTTTGGGAAATAACTAAAGGTAAGGCACTAAAGCTTCCTAACAAACAGGACAAACAGAATGTCCACATTCGTTTTCTTTTATTAAAAAGTGGCATTTTAATGGATTTGTTTTCTACAGTTAGGCACGTCCAGCATTAGAGTATCAGACCTCATTTTATTGGCTTTATTTTCAGTAAATGGTCTTTGGTTTTGATGTCAAAGTGAAAAGACTTAAGTAGCTGTTTGGATATTATCTCCGCACTCTACCCTGGGTTCATGCATTTACCAACATGTATGAATCTTATATTGAATCAGAACAAATGCATGAGCTGAGAAAGCCTACATTTATTTGATAAACTAAAAAGGTTTGATATCCATTCTTGAGAGAGACCACAGTTTAGACAGTCACTTCTGCAAGGGAGTGCATGCATGGGTGTGTGTGTGTGTGTGTGTGTGTGTGTTTGTGTGTGCATGCCTAATTTGTGATGTCACTATGCATAAGATGGCAGTTTTGGGTGGGAGGGAGAAGAATGCTCAATCCTTAAATGCACTTCCCTTGGATTTCCAAACATTAGCTGCTATGTATTACATGGGTGCTATTGTGAGTTAAAGGGTGGTAAACAAAGCAACGATGTCTCTTTAAATGGACATTTTCCTCTTCAAATCTGGAACCATTTCCAGTTTTAGAACACGCAGTCTTGCCAACCTAAGGGAATTAGAAGTATTTTCATGATTTTGTAAATAACCACTCTGTAAACAGTCAGCTTCAAAACAAATGTACCCCAGCGATGTTCCATAATTCTTTTAATGCAACAGCATGACAGTATTGCATTAGTAAGAATCGAAATTATCAAAGTAAACAGGTTAGCAAAGGTACAATAAAGGGACCAAAACGTTTTGTTTTGTTTTTTTGTAATTTATAAGCCCTACCTCTGGCAGAGTAAAGCTTGAACATGCAGCTGTGGCAAGTATCCCAAGATCTGTAGGGAAAAAATAGATTTACTATTGATGATTTATATGACATATTTTAAGTTAGCAAACCGCTATGGAATGTTCTTGCAGGGTTTTTTGCCCCATGTTTTCCCAAGAACTTTGGCTACTACCATACTTATTTTGTAGGTGGACAACAGAGAGAGTAAAAGGATCCACTCCCTCTCCAGCCAACATTGCATTGGCAGCAAACCCAGTTTGCTGCCAATCACCTGCCTCCCTGACTAGCATCTCTGTAGGAGACTGGTGTTTGTAGACATGTTTTGCTGCATGCACACTTTTACACCAAAGATGTATTAATTCACACATGAAAAGGTCCATACTTTGGTGGCCTCAGCACCGAGACCAATAGCTCAGTTGCTAGAGCAACATGACTCCTTCATTAAGCTTTTAGGTGCCGTCTCCTCAGCTGTAGGCTCCAACCTGTGGGTTTCTCATTCTTGCAGCTGTTGGGAGCAAGCTGCAGTCCTGATTCTAACTGAAAGAGCAGGAACTCTCCTTGTACAGGACGATGGAGCTTTTTTATCAGATTAAGTATTGCGTTGCACAAGCAACAGTCTCTCCATTAGTACATTCCATCATCACAAATGTTTCATTGAGAGGAAAGAGGTTTTGAGACCTTTCACAGTAAGCAAAGGCTGTGTGGAACCTGGCCCACAAAAGAATTAAAGATCTTGTTCTGAGACATAACCTGGCTTGTTTGAGTGCAGATTAAAGTGTGCTTTGTTATAAGCTCGATATACACACACTTCTGTCAGCCACAGCCAGCTTGCCCAATGGGCAGGAATGATGGGAATTGGCTGGGCATAACGTTTGGAGGGTGCCACATTGGCTACCCCTGGCTTAGGTGTTTAGGGAATATGCCTCTATTTCATAGAAGAATCATAGAAGAGTAGAGTTGGAAGGAATCCTGGGGGTCATCTAGTCCAACCTCCTACAATACAGGAATCTCAATTAAGGTAAAGGACCCCTGGACGGTTAAGTCCAGTCAAAGGCGACTATGGGGTGCAGCGCTTTTCTCGCTTTTCAGGCCAAGGGAGTTGGCATTTGTCCACAGACAGCTTTCTGGGTCATGTGGCCAGCATGACTGAACCACTTCTGACGCAACGGGACACTGTGACAGAAGCCAGAGTGCACTGAAACGCCGTTTACCTTCCCGCCACAGTGGTACCTATTTATCTACTTGCACTGGTGTGCTTTCAAACTGCTAGGTTGGCAGAACTGGCACAGAGCAACCGGAGCTCACCACCACCACATGGATTCGAACCGCTGACTTTCCGATCAGCAAGCCCAAGAGGCTCAGTGGTTTTAGACCACAGCACCACCTGCATCCCTAGGAATCTCAGTTATAGCATCCATGACAGATGTTATTGTAAGTTGTTTCAAACTGAGCTTAATATTGCATTTTATTGTTGTAGCCCATGCTGAGACAATAGGACAAAGGGTGGGAAGTAAATAAATGGATACGTAATCACACAAACACATACACACCACTGTCTACCCATCATTCCTATTTGGGTGCACTTCTTTTTCCTGGAAGGAGTTTCAAACCCTAAATGAGATTTGGGAGTGGGGGTAAGACACTGAGGAAACAAATTGTGACTTTTCTTCTCCCCGCCCCCCCCCCAAAATTCCCTCTACCCCAAGCGTGTATTGCATTTGGCTTTGAATTGAAGTATTTGGTATGCAGCTGCCAGCTTTAGGCATTATGTAACTTCAGAAAATAAACTGCCTTTACGGAAAAGTGAGATTGCTATGTTTCAACATTTTAAAGGAAGCTTGGCCGTGACCTGATGACTTGGCAAGGCTAATAATGCCTTGTCGACAGAACACAGATTTCTTTGCGAGCGCAGTGATGGAGCTAATCTATGGTCATGATGGTGTGGGTTTTGTAAGCTGATCACATGCACAAGAATGCAAAACGATTGATTGGAGGTTTCTGCCTGTGAAATACATCACACCATATCTCTGCATTTGCAATTATGCAAGCATTTCCCTCCGAGATCTTGAGCCTGTGCTTGTTAATGGATCAGGACTCGGTCACAATCATATGCCAAAACCCGAACAGAGGCAGGGTTTAATTTGAGCCAGGGCAAAGTAGCAGGACCTGTTTCAGTGCCAGGTTTCAGCTGTGGGGTCTACATGAAGGAGTAAGAGAATGCAACTGAGTATGGATAAGTTCCTTTGTCTCACCACTCAGTAGTCACACCCAGTCTCTGAAAATCTGGGGTAAAGAGAGAAGACCACTAAATCAGAAAGCATGACCCTGA
Organism: Podarcis filfolensis; assembly: GCF_964270895.1. NCBI lineage: Eukaryota > Metazoa > Chordata > Lepidosauria > Squamata > Lacertidae > Podarcis > Podarcis filfolensis. Next base: position 33,420,318 of record NC_139605.1, on the reverse strand, counting down.
GGTAGACCAGAACCCTCCTCTATACTTCGGTATCTACCCTTACTTTCCTTTTGAACTTGGTACCCTGAACCCAAGTGGAGAATCCAAAGCACACGTCAAAACTTATTGCAACCCCATAGCATCTCTGCAAAGCACCATCTGTGCTCCAGTTTCCCTATTAATGCCCTATCACAGAATCCCATCATATGCCTTTCCCCCCAATTCTGGGACCTTGTTCTTTGTGTTTCCCGGCTTCTTTTGTAGTCTTCCACCTATTTCTTTCAAAATTGACGTGCCACTTCTCCCACTGTGCTGTCACCATGTTGCTGTCTGATGCTCCCACTGCTGTTAAAACAGGTTGATGATAAACGCTGGCTCTACTTGGGTCAGAGTGGGTCTGTTGGAAGTCTCTGTTGTAACTGCACATTGATGTCGGTTTTTCCTGGAAAGCTTCTTTCACTGCTAAATCTTGAGAAAGAGCCAGGCTTGGTGGTCTGATTCTCACTTGGGGTATGAGAGATCTTCAGGGCAGGTGTGGTTCTCCAGAGTCTGCATATCAAAAGTGGGTGTAGCCAAAGTGTAATTATGGGAGTGGCAAAAGCTGCAGTTCTGAATGCTGTCTTCCAGAGGTTTCCAATTATTTTAAATAATGTCTTTATCATTCATTCATTATTAAATGTTTTTTATCATGTATTCATTATTAAACAGAGGTTTTCTCCCCATTTTTTTAAATGACAAATTTTGAATGGGGTTTGGGAGTGTCACAAAAAATTTTTTTGGGTCATAGAATCCCAGTAGGGGACCTGCAGAAGCAGTAAGTTTTCTTACAAAATTAAAAACATAATGGCACGTGGTGGGAGACTTGAAGGCCACAAAACCTGGTTTGGCTTCACAGTATCACATGTATCAACCTTTCTCAATCCCCAGATGTTGGACTACAACTTCCATCATCCCTAGCTAGCAGGACCAGAGTCAGGGATGATGGGAGTTGTAGTCCAGCATCTGGAGGCCCAAGGTTGAGAAAGGCTTTTATATTATTGTTATTATTATTATTATTATTATTAGACATTGAGGGGACCAGGCACAAAGTTTGGGGGTTGGGGGGACAGATATAGCCTGTGAGACGTGCGTTAACTACCCCTGCTTTAGAGCCATTGTTAGTCAGCACTAGACTACACAGCCCAGCTCTTAAGTTTATATAAGGCCAGGGTGGGAAACCTGGGGCCCTTCAGATGTTCTCAGATTCCAACTCCCATCAGCCCTTTCTAGAATAGCCAGTGCTCATGGATGTTAGGAGCTGGAGTCTGACAGCACCTGAAGGGCCACAGCTTCCCACCCCTGCCTTAAATGACATCATTCCTGACCCTACAAGACATCATCATATAAACCTACAGGGCCAAGATTTTTGTTATTGCTGCAGGAAAATAAAAAAAAAATCTATCTGCTTATTAACCAGATTGCAATTGTTATTTTGTGACTGAATGATTAGGGCAAATACAGAAAGGGCAACATCCAAAACTACTCAAAAAGTACCAAAGGCAGAAAGTGTTTAGGTGTGGAATACATTATCTTTGGAGCAGAGGATTGCGTCTGTTGATCTATAGAGCCCTTCTACAGAGAGTCAAACACAGTGAAGTCCATGTTTTTCTCTCTAGTCAATACTCCCTACATCTGTGTTTCTGCCCCAACCCTTTCCCTTTCCGACGTATTGCTGCTTCTGTTGTAGAACACATTTCCTTTGATCCGAAGCATGAGAATGCAAGGTATTAGGAAAGCGATTAATCCCCTTAGTTGCAAGAGAAGGATTGTGGTATTAAATGATCTGGGGCTCTTATATCTCTTACCTCATTAGTACAAAGGCTAATTAGATTTATAACAATTAGAAGCTTTACAGCATTCTGAGAATTTTTTGGGAAGGATGTAAGATTTAGGCAGCTCACTCTTATTTTGAACAGAGCAGCTTGAAGCATACTTAGAGAATGCCGGAAAATAATTGACTTAATAGGCACTTGGAAGTTTTCATTCTGAGGTTGCGACATTGTTTCGGCAGAGACACTGTCCTGTGAATTGTGGACGTACCTCACATCGGAACTTGGCTTACCTGCAATGGGTGACTGTCATTTTCTCTTTACAGTGGTACCTCAGGTTATATATGCTTCAGGTTACATACGCTTCAGGTTACGGACTCCGCAAACCCAGAAATAGTGCTTCAGGTTAAGAACTTTGCTTCAGGATGAGAACAGAAATCGTGCTCCGGCGGCGCAGCGGCAGCAGCAGGAGGCCTCATTAGCTAAAGTGGTGCTTCAGGTTAAGAAGAGTTTCAGGTTAAGATCGGACCTCCGGAACGAATTAAGTACTTAACCTGAGGTACCACTGTATTGCAGTGCAGAGTATGAATTGGATCTCATCACAGCATCCCCACATGTAAAAAAGCATGGATAGCCAATGTGGAATTTTCTAGGTGTTGTTAGAAAACAACTCCCATCACCCCCTGCCATTTGTGCACCTGCACTTTTCAAATTTTATTTAAGGAAAAGCAAGATCTTGAGTAGCATAGGTTGAGTAGCAACAAGAAGCCCAGCAACCAGGGAGTTAACATGCTCCCTCCCCCTGTTTCTGCTTTCTTCTCAGTTTTAGAAACATAATACGGGCAAAAGCAATAGAGATTAAAGCTCTAATCCTTGTTGATGACTGAAAAACCTGAAGCTTTTACAATGGTGGAATACCTAAAACTTTAAACTGGGACGTTGTGATGTTTACACACAAGTTGGGGGCGGGGAAGGTTAGTAAGAAATCCCTAGGCAGGGCTTTATGGATATTCTGAGCCCTTGCAACTGGAATTAGGTTGGATGACGTATACTCAGCCATGTTCTTGGGACTGCTGCTGGAAGCGTTCCAAATGGGAGAAAACGTTCGTGGTGTAGCATGTCAGACAGAGGAAGGCGGAAAAGAAACCCAAAGGTGATCAACGGAATAGGATAATGGAACATAGGAAGCTGTTTTATGCGAGGCCACGCAATAGTCTAACATCAAAGTACGGTTTTATGATCCTGGCTTGTTCCAAAGCTAGTAACCATAGTTTCCTTGTTTGGACGAAACAGGAAACTATGGTTAATTAGAGACTTCCTGGACAAATCACAGCTTCCACAAAGTAATTGTGCTTACTCGAAAGTTGTTTCATGTACACTTATCTGAAACGGACCATTAACTGCCACTAAGTTAAAAATGTGCACCAGTCATTTCCTACCCCTCTTTTTACTGCCAATGATAACTTCCTTATTGAATGACCTCTGATAGGCTGCCAACACTTTCTTTGCCTGTTTTGTTTTAGGTGGCCGTTGCTCCTTGGTGGCTGCCTGTTAAAGGAGCTAACTGGAAGCACCCTGAGGGTCCCGATTCTAATATCTCAAACAGGTGAGCCTCAGATAGGTATTGGGTTTCAGCTGCGGTATTTAAGGCTGCTTCTCACTGGATATTTTGAATTAAGGATTACATTTCAGCAATTATGAAAGCCACATTATTTCTAATGCAGCTTTTAAAAGAGAGGTAGAGGGCTTTGCTCTGTCCTTTAAAAGGAAGAGCAGCAGTTTTTGAAAGCCATTTGTACCCATAATTGATGTAGGGTGCATATACTTTGCTCATCGACATCTGTGCCCAGATACTGAACACTTAGTGAGAAAGGGCCCTTAAGTACATCATCTTCCTGTGAGTAATGTGATCCCTAGGGTATTTGGTTTCCTGCTATTTGACCTATCAATTTCCTTTCAGGTTTCCATGTTTTCTTCCATTTTCCTCCCGTGAACATTGGTAGAAGCGTTTTTTTGCTTAAAAAAAAACAAATAATAATAATAAACATAAACAAAACATTTCATTGTATGTTATTAAGACCTTCTTTGAAAAATGGCACCATGGTGCCATGGCTAGTGAACAGCATTAACCTATTGATACGCATTGCTTTATAGATGCACAAGGCAAGGAATTATGAGTACCATAGGATCTGTGAACCTATTTTCTGTTTATAGCCTTCTCATGTTCTTTACAGAGTATTTCAAGAGGACATGCAGGGTTTCTTTTCATTTCCCCCCAATAAAGCTACCATGTTGTACCAGGGAGCACTGTAATATGGTGAAGTATTCTGGTGTGCTATAAAAACAGCAGACCATGGGCTTTCCAGACCTTCTGGACCACAATTCCCATCAGCCCTGGTGTGATGGTTGGGGCTGATGAGATTTGTAGCCAGAAACATCTGGAGAATGCCAAACTGGGAAAGGCTGCAAAAAATACCGGTACTTAAAAATGCATACAACTTCAGATAAAAACAGGACATTTAAAAACAAACCGTAAGAGAAACTTTTATATTCTGATTTTATTCTGTGAACCTGAGACCTGCTGGTATAGGGCGGTATATAAATTCATTCAATCAATAAAATAAAATAAAATAAAAAGGCCACTCCTAATCCCCAGCACCAAGAACACATATTTGAGATTTTTTTGGGCTGTTTGTAGAATATGTTAAAAGTTGTGTCACAGCTGTTTGGGTTCTTCATATTTGCTACTTTGAATGGTCTGCTTTTGCTCTATTATCTGAAGTTGTATGTATTTTTATATTAGTTTTTGCTTGTCAATTTTAATGTGAGCTGTTAAGCTGCCTCACAGGTACATTTTCTGTTAGACTATTTTATTAGGTTAAATCAAGTATGTAACGAATCTCATTTATATTGTCAAAATACAAAAAGCCAAGGGAGCTGGAAGTGGCTTCTGCAAGGCAGGAGAAGAGGGATGGAAGAGCAGAAAATGACCTAAAAGGCCTCAAACATTCATGGAAAGCTTTGTTCTACTTCATTTATTATCAAAATTTATGCCTTCCCTCCTCGCTGCACCCCTTTCCATTATTATTATGTGTAACCACAATGTGCACCCTTTATTTTTCTTACCTTAATCGCTTTGCGGAATGCTACAACAAATGAAGTGGCCTTGAGTCTGTCATTAGCATGCATTAATCAGATTCTCCCCCTCAGGGCTGGCAAAACTTGGCGTATTCTTCAAATCCTTTAAGACAAGAACCACATCACTGTAATATCATCTGATGCTTGCTCCTCAGGACAATTCCGTCACTTGCTCTCCGATGGGACAGAATGAGAATGAACTGACATCAAAAATAGTTACACCAGTTGCCAGGAGATAATTAATTAAAAAAAAAAAGAGGTCAAAATTAGTGCTAAATAACAGTTCTAGAAAGCTGCTCCCTTTCTTCCTACTGCATTCTGGAAGTTTGTCATCCTGACCTAGGACAGGTCAAAGGCATGCTATTCCAGAATAGTATTCTATAATAAGAAGGCAGTGTAAGACACTTTCTTATTATAGAGCAGTATTCTATGATACTTTCCTTTGTAGGTTTTATAAAAACCTGAAAAAAGAAGAAGCCAAATACAGATGAATAAAATGGGTTGCTGAATTTGTGACGTGTAGAGAGTGTTGTTTGCTAAGGGAGATTCAGACAAACTGTTTCGGCAAGATCATTATCTTATTGGGACTGCAGGAGTGAAAGCTCACAACATGTAGTCTGCATGTGAGGGAGGTGTGTGTGTGTGTGCGTTGGAGAAGGGAGAATCAGAGGGGAGAGATGAGTGAGCATTGCTAAATGCACTTTGGTTACTGTTGGTTGGTCCTGTGGCATGCGCACACGTCATTGCTCTCTGTGAATCAAGTTAGCGGTGCAACTCTCTGGCTTGGATTGGACGTAATGTTCCTGCTTTTCTTCTTGAAGAAAACAAAATGTATTAAGCTAGAAGTGGGTGTCAGAATGCCGCACATACTCCCTCTGCCCCCTCTGTGGTTTAATGTCTGTTTACTAAACCAGGATCTCAAACCACAATTTGACCATTGCTAAACAGGACTAAACAGGATATTATTAAACCACAAATCTCCATTTCGGACATCATGTAGAGCTGCAGATCAACCAGATTTGGGCCAACGTGAGAGCACAAATGAAGGAAGTCAGATGAGGGATGACAGGGGGAGTGTGCACTTCTATTTCCTGGCTTAATTAACTATGGTTTTATTAAGCTAGGTATATTCAACCCAAAATAAATTTTTCAATATCCCATTCTTTTTTCTTTTTTTTAAGCAACTTTGGATAATGATGAGCATTCAACAAAGATTGCTTAGAACTCATCAGAGTATTGTTTGCCATATCGTTTTAGACATTCTGTTGTGCACACAAAATGAAAGTGGTTCCCAAAGGTCTGAATAACACTTCAAAAAAGTGCCACATATTGATCTTTAGGTACCTGATCTCCTTTGTATTTGAGTGACTCCGCTTTGCTCATATATACGCAAAAATCAGTTTTGTTACTTCCCTTGCCATTTCCACCTTCCACGCTTTTCTGAGCCATTGCTTCACTTTCTTTTTTCCTCCAGTCATCTTTGTATGTTCGTGTTGTGTTCTGTCGTTCTACCCACTTGAGCCTAATAAGGGGAAATACTAGCAATAGGCAGGTTGCATTTGTTTAATATGCTTCGGTGGGCTTGTACATTTTTGTGTCAAGCAGTTCCATGGTTTGGTGTGACGTTCTTAGTGTTTCACCGTGTAGGACCTGTGCTGAGGTTAGTTAGCCCCTCTGATGCCCTTGACCACACCATTTTGTTTTTTGTTTTATTTGTCTTTCAGGATGGATCATCCAGTTCTTCATGTTTCTTGGAATGACGCTGTGGCATTTTGCAGTTGGGCAGGAAAACGACTACCAACGGAGGCTGAATGGGAATATAGCTGTCGAGGGGGCCTTGAGAATAGGTTCTTTACTTTTGATCCTTTCCTTTTTGCAAGTGGAAGCAAAAACAACAAAGAAAGCCCTTTCCTATACAGTAGTACCTCGGGTTACATACGCTTCAGGTTACAGACTCAGAAATATTACCTCAGGTTAAGAACTTTGCTTCAGGATGAGAACAGAAATCATGCAGCAGCGGCGCAGCGGCAGCAGGAGGCCCCATTAGCTAAAGTGGTGCTTCAGGTTAAGAACAGTTTCAGGTTAAGAACGGACCTCCAGAACGAATTAAGTACGTAACCAGAGATACCACTGTATATGCTTCCCTAAGTTGATCCTATATATTCCCCTCGGATTTTAAGTCTTGCTAGTCTCACCTTCCAAATAGACAACATGCAGCCCCCTAATAACTTAAATTGTTTAAGTTTAAATATGAGTCCTACAAATCTTGTAACTAACAAAGACTCCCCCTACCCATCACCTTGTGATAAGGGACTTTTTATTATTCTAGCTGCTGGAAAACCTGGATGGGGAGAAGTAGTTGCCATACTAGAAATGGCCTATTCTATTTGATGGTAAACAGCTATATGCAGAAGCATCATCATAATAGAATTTTAATAAATACACATGGGGATCTGTGAAAAGGTGGGAGGAAAGGAATTGGATTGGATTGTCATTCAAGGCCCAGTCCCTTCCCATATTCCTTTAAACTGTGAAGGGACTTCCTCATACATGCTTTAACATTTCCTAATGCCAGGGAGTGGTTAAATTCTGCCGTTTATGTTGCACGGTGGAAATTGTGACCCACAAGGCATGATGTATAAATCTCCAAATTTAATCCCATTATTGCTTCTGTTTCTTAAAGCCATTTTGTGTTTAAATCAGAAGGATAATACAGTGTCCCCTTTTTGTAAACAAGAGCGCAGCCTTAATCTCCTGTTCATATGACTTACATTCTGCTTTGTATATCCTGTTCATCTGGACCCCCAGGATGTTAACTATGTGAGAGTTCCAGATTCCCAGTTCTTGTTCCTTTTCAGAGATACGTTTTGGGCAATAGGATCAACAGTGTTGCTTTTTGATATGTTAAAATGTTGACCTGCAAAAACTGTCACATAGGTAGAAAATGTTGGGTACATGTTTTTGACCTACTTCTTATGGATTAAAAACACTTATCTCTGTGCGTCATTGGGAGCTATAAAACTATCATTGAAATTCATAGCCACTCTTTTCTCTCATTTTTGAACCTTCTCTCATCTCCAAGCCAGAAGCAGCCTACTGTTGCCCTGAATAACACTTGCCTGTGCTTTTTCCAACAGACTTTTCCCCTGGGGAAACAAGCTTCACCCAAGTGGTCGGCACTATGCTAATATCTGGCAGGGAGAATTCCCTACAAGCAACACTGGGGAAGATGGATACCAGGGAACTGCACCCGTAAGTGTGGTGGATGAAATAAACTGGAAGCATCAGTGCAAAGGTGTATAAACTTGGGAGATCATGGGAAACATAAATCAATTTCAGGCAAAGGCACAGAGTGCAATTTGGCCCTTTTCTCTCTTTTGCTGCTGAAAAGCTGAGGAACAAATTCTTTCCCATGACATCTATCCCACCTGAAAATGGGGAAAAGTCACTTTGTAGTGACTTTTCCATTTAAAAAATGGCCACATAACCACACTAATCCTTAGTGTGAATGCGGGAAGAGACAAAACCGGAACAAGATGAGAAGCAGGAAGTTGGTAGTCCCTTCCCTTCCCTTCCCTTCCCTTCCCTTACCTTACCTTACCTTACCTTACCTTACCTTCCTTTTAGTGTAGAAAAGGCATGTATTCAAGATGTAGGCCACTTGGCTCTATGAACTGATGACTGAAGCCTCATTCCTATTACATTGCAAATGAAGTTACTAACCGGTTTGTTGATGAGAAACATCGGGCTGTCTGCTTGCCCTATGCAGGGTGTCATTTTTCTTGCTACAAATCATTCCCTGGTCACAAATGTCAGGATCAGCAAGTAGACGATTGACAACTTAACAATTGTTCTTGTAAATGCAATGAGAACAAGTTGTTTCAATCTGTGATGGTGATTTATGCCCATTGTCGCTTAGTAAGAAAAAATGTCAAGGATTTTGTAATTCGATTGTTTTGCTCTTACATTGCCAAACCCACGCCTAGACATCAGTCCGCACCTGAATGGTGTCCTTGTTCATGACCCTGCATATTTCCTTTCTGCTTTTCTGCTGCTAACCTTCTGCCAAGGCCCAATCTGGAAATGTTGGTTTTTAGATACGCAGTTGGCAGGAAAGCAGGTAGACAGCCTGGAACTGGTGCAGTGATTGGACCAAGATTGGCTCTCATGCTTTCATTTGATGGCAGTGAGGCTGGCTCAGGATCCAGCAGATCCCAGGCTGGTTCAGTCCACGTTTAGGTCTTTCCTCTCACTGCGATATCTGGTTTTCAGTATCACAATATATCACCAGCTAAACATCACAATATACTGATATATCAAGGTATCTGAAATAAGATGAAACTTTGTAGAGGCGAACATGGTAATGTCCTGGGAACTCCTCCTAAGTTACGCGTCTAAATCACCACACACAGATGAAATCATCACCTTCATCAGCAGGCAAGCCAAAATGCATCCAAACAGGATTTGGGTTTGGGGCTTGGACCAAATATATATTCAGGTCCAGGACAATCCAGAATACAGTGGTGAGTCATAGTGAATGCAAATAATCTGGGAAAATATTGAACAACAGCAAAAATCTAAATTTGATGTATATAATTATATGAAAATTAACTCAACGATCGTATGCTTCAACTAAACCATTAAAGATTTATGGATAATATATTAATGTTCTTTGCAGTTTCAGGGGCAAATTTAAAATTTACAGAAGTAGTAGATTTAGTAAAAATATTACTTTAACATGAATATGATTTTCTACTAATTTAAGAGTAATTTCAGTGATTTACTAGCGTCTCCTTCCCCACTCAGAGGGTGAACTGCAGTTCTACGCATGAGTAAGCCCCACTCAGCTCAACTAAACTTACTTCTACTTTCCTGGGAGTAAGCCCCATTCAATTCAGTAGAGCTTGCTTCTGAGCAGACACACATTTACTTGCACTGCTTAAAGATAAACACCCACCCTCCCCATCATTCTCACCTCACAACAACCTTCCAATCTCCCATTTCAGCACAAGGCAGCAACTGTTAAATCTTGCCTCCTCCATTCCCCCCACCCACAGAGGGCCCCCCCAAAGCCCCATCCCACCAATCTCTCTCTTTTTATCAAAGGAAAGGAGGAAGGGCAAGCAAGCAATGAGATAATATTTTTGTTAACTTCCTTTTTTATATGAGGGAAGCTATTTAAGGCGAACCAACAATGTCTTACACAGCAGCTTGGTTTTTTGTTCTTGCTTTTACACGGGGGAAAGCGGCTCCATCAAAGCCTCTGATGGTAGTAAAAGGCTTCAGGGAGGGCAGAGAAAGGCTTCTCTCTCACTCTCGCACACATAGACAGAAGGGGAGAAGGGAATATACAGAGCCTTAAATAACAGGGCAACTTGGTTTCTTGTCCTTTTACACAGGAGTGGTGGGAAGGGGCAGGAAAGGCATCAGGGAGGGGAGACGCTTAGCACATGCACTCACACACGAACACAGGCAGAAGGGGAGACGGGAGTAAAGAAAAAGAGTTAAGTAACAGGGCAAGAAGGACGCGGGTGGCGCTGTGGGTTAAACCACAGAGCCTAGGATTTGCCGATCAGAAGGTCGGCGGTTCGAATCCCCACGATGGGGTGAGCTCCCGTCGCTCGGTCCCTGCTCCTGCCCACCTAGCAGTTCGAAAGCACATCAAAGTGCAAGTAGATAAATAGGTACTGCTCGGGCAGGAAGGTAAATGGCATCTCCGTACGCTGCTCTGGTTCACCAGAAGCGGGTTAGTCATGCTGGCCACATGACCTGGAAGCTGTACACCGGCTCCCTTGGCCAATAAAGCGAGATGAGCTCCGCAACCCCAGAGTTGGACACGACTGGACCTAATGGTCAGGGTTCCCTTTACCTATAACAGGGCAATGTTTTTTGTTTTTACTCTGAAGAAAGCAACCCCAGTTTCTTCTTTCACGGGGGTAAGGAAGAGGCAAAGGCTCAGACCAGCATCTTTGTAAACCATACCTACAGACCTGTCACGCAGGCTACTAGCCTGCTGCACCAGGGCTTGCTGCAAAATCGAAAGAAGTATATTGTGAGGGTGGATAAGTTCTGCTGCTGGCTGGCTGCTGCTTTCCCAGCTCCTTTCATAATCATCACGTGCTTTTGCAGAGGCAGCGGAGCTGAGCTGGGGCTCATTGCAGAATCGAAAAGTGACGGCTGCCATGCCTGCTCTTGTGAGTCGCTCGCTGCAGGAGGCAGAGGAAGCACTAAGAAGCACTGGCCGGCTGTACAGTTTTTCTCAAAATTGCACTGTTTGCCAGATAATATTTTATGAAACCGTTATCGTGCTGTGGACTGCATAACCGATTTTGAACGATATATTGAAAAATTGCCCAGGTCTAGAGGAGAGATTGCCCACACATTTGGCAAGTAGAAGAGAGAGTTCTGCACCAGCAGAGTGCCACTGGTGCCACTGGGCAGGCAGCAACCGATAAGATGCCAGTAAAGCCCAGTAGGGCTAGCTGGAGGGACAGCTTTCCCCAGTCACCCCACCTTGCCCAGCGGATGGTGGGTTTGGATAGCTCTGCCCATTAATGACCAGTGCCATATATACAGAAAGGTGAAATGGCCAGTGAGCTTCTGGATCTGGGGAGAAATAAAATGAAAGGTGGAAAATAAAAACAACAATATTGTATTGGCTTGTGTACCTCTCAGTTCTCCAATACCCTTTGTTCTTTTTCTTTTCTTTTCTTGGCAGGTAACATCATTCCCTCCTAATGGTTATGGCTTGTACAACATTGTGGGAAATGCCTGGGAGTGGACCTCGGATTGGTGGGGTGTTAGGCATTCTGCAGATGAAACATACAATCCGGTGAGCATTTTGTTACTGATAAGCATATCAGAAGGCACTCATCTGTTGCTTTGCTCCTTTTCTGATTATATCTCTGCATGTGACAGTGCAGGTCCTGCTCCGGTGTAAAGCCTTGTAAAACAGTGCTGGATTGTAAACAGACACGTGCCATGTAACAGTTCCATGTCTGTAACTAAAGGTGGAATGGAAAATTCCCAACAGGTTGCACCTAATACAATGGCTGTGTCTACACTAGGAGCCCCAGGATCTTTTCCACAGCCACCCAGTCCATATGTAATTTGCTTTGGGACCCAACTCAAGGTGCTAGAATTGACCTTTAAAGCCTTTTATTAATTTACATTCGTAGCCCTGAGGTTGTGGAATGGTTTACCAAAAGGAGGCTCACTTCCCTCTTATTTTTTAGAAACCTGCTGCAGTCAAATAACAATCATACATGTGCCTTCTTTTTAAAGATTGTGCGCGCGCGCACACACACACACACATACACACACACAAACACCCCTTTATCACTTGTCTGTCTGCTTTTATGTTTGAGTTGGCACAAAACGGGTCTGTTGAATTGTCCTATCTTTGCAGCCTTAGGTTTGAGTGTCTCTAGGTGATTTCTTTTCAGTGAGACAGATTGTTAGCCTAATACTCTGATTGACAATCTCAGCCAGCATGGCCAATGGTCATAGGTGATGGGTGGGAGGTGTCGTTTCTAAGGCAGTGGTGGGGAACCTGTGGTCCTCAAAAGGTTGTTTGAGAACCACAGGTTCCCCATCACTGCCTTAGAAAATGAGTCAGCACCCATCAGTTAAAGACCAGTGGTACCACAGATAGTGAGAAAAGGACCAGGGAAACAAGCATTCAGATCCTTGCCCACCTGCATGCTGGACTGGATGACCTTGGCATACATTTCATTGTCTCTGTCTCTCTCTCTCTGCCTAATCTACCTTCTATGGTGGTTTTGAGGACAAAGGGCACTTTTTGTATGCTTAGTTATAAGCAGCTTCACAAACCTTGGATGGGAAATGTGGTATAAATACCAGCCTGCTGTCTGTACTCCTGCATGAAATCTCTGACGGAATTAAAATTTGACAGATGACTATCTAGGGTGTAAAGCTTTCAGCAGTGAAGGTGTTGGAAAAACTGTTCCGAGTGCAGCACATCCTTGTCATGTTTCACCTCTAGAGATTATGGTGTGTTAAGAAGTCAGCAGGCTCAAATATAGCTGCATAGAAGGTCACACAGGGACTCCTATACATCTGGAGTGGGTAGCCTTTTTCAACCTCAAGGCCACATTCTTTGCTGGGCAAGTTTCCCAGGGCCACATGCCAATGGTGGGTAGCAAGGGCAAACCAGGAGGGCAGGGAAGTGTCTACACAAACCCACATCTGTATTGAGCAAAAGTAGCCAAGGTGTTGCCATCCAAATATTGTTGGACTACAACTATGGACTACAGCTGTGCTGGCTGAGGCTGATAGGAGTTGGAGTCCAACAAAATCTAGGGGGTACCACCTTGGCAGCCCCCGATGTAGAGAGTCTCCCATTCTTCCTTTGTACTGTTTTGTTTGATATGCAGACATTGGATTGAAATATATATGCAGGCTCATATTATTCAACATGGCTGTTGCATTAGACGCCTATCTTTGTTGTTGATACACCCGTGTCCTATTAATGCTATGGAATTCTCTGAAAGAAGCACCATTTTTGAATACTTTTGAAGATCCTCATCACCTCAACTTGGGTTTGTGGCTGCTTTACCTCCCTGCAGCTCTGAGCTGCATTGTTTGCCTGAGCCCAGTGTTGGGGTGGAACACCAGCGGAGCAGTAGCTAGGAAAGCAGGTGGCCTCCAAACGTGGATTCCCATCAGCCCTCCTCCAGCATGGCCAGTGGTCAAGGATGATAGGATTTGTAGTCTACCAACATTTGAAGGGCACCCCACCTTGGCTAGTCCTGCAGTAAAGAGTGGATGTGGCAGCTGTCTGGGTTTATTTCCTTCTTGCAAAGGTGTTACACTGCAGAGATGTTTTCCAAAGTGAATGATAGTCCAGCCTGGAGACAAAGCAGAGAACAAGCATCTGTAGAAGCATCCAAGGGGAAAAGAATGTTGAAACAGCTGTATAGAACACATCCCTTATTCCTGATGTGTTTCAGAGTCAACTCTCTTTTCTCCCCCAGGGTTAAGGTTTTAACAAGTTCACTCATGAAAACAGTCTAAATCCCCACAGACAGGAGCCTTATATGCTTGTTTGAATTTGAGGCAGTTAGAATCTGCTTATCTCTGAAAATATATCTGAAGTTGCCAGCCTGTTTCATTTATCTGCTTAAGAGCGGTTTTGAAGAAATTTGCAGATTCTAGACACGTTGACTTAACCAAACATAAAAAAATGAAAACTTTGGGCTGTGTGAGATGGACTAGCTGATTTTCCAGTTATCTCTCATGAGTGAATTTTTCATTTGTCAAGAGCTGCTCTGGAAACACATTGGGGATGGAGGGCGGCATCCCTCCTCACCCTTCCTGTCATGGGGGGGTCTGTCTGTCCTTGGGGTTTTTGTTTCCTCTGAGGGTGAGTTTTAAAAACTCTACATTGCCCTCATGCCCTGCACATAGTCTTCCCAAGAGCCATCTGGTTGGCCTCTGTGGGAAACAGGATGCAAAATTAGATAGGCTTTATCTAGCTGAGCTGGTGCTCAAAATGGGCTTTTTCTTGCAAAGGAACAGGAGCCTGTCGTGCCATGTTCCTCTTCAACGTGTGAAGATTCTGCAGATCTGCTAACTTGGAACAGGAACTTTTAATTAGCCACTGATTCGGAAAGCGCAAGCAAAGCTTGATGCTCAGACCTACAAAACACTATTGCCGTAAAGTAGTAAACACAAATTCTCCGGGTGGCCTAAATAATCAAGAATTCTTCATTACTCTAATTAAGATTTCCATCAGGCCGCTTCTTTGTTTTTGTAAGGCTTTCTGTTTTCATGCTGAGGTCAAGGCATCAGAGCTTGAGGAATGGAAGAAGTTGGGCTCTTGAGCACCATCTTGAACAGTAGCTTTTTCTGTCTTTTTTCTCTTTTCATTTTGGTGCAAGACCAGGAGCACACAGCTGTGTAAATACAGGAATATCTTTCCAAATTTAATGCACATCTCCCACTTTCAAAGACTTTCTTCTTTTTATTTTTCTTCCTAACATCCCCCTTGTGATTCCTTCTGCTTCCCACCACCACCCCATGCTGGTTTTCTCCTCATGACACTAGGCCAGTAGGCAGCCCTGGAGTATGGTATTAGAGCAAGGCCTAGGATTAGGGCCTTTGGCTAGAGCAACATCTCTCTCACTTTCTGCTGTGGAGGAGATTTGCATACTTATTTTTATTTTTTTTGTCCAAGTTATCAGTTTAGGACAGGTTGAAGGAGCCAATTATGTTTAGCCTTGAAGAGATTACTATTAATGAGAGATAAGATAGTTGTTGTCAAATACTGAGCTGTGACCTAGATGATGCAGCAAATTATGTTTTCTGCTGCTCTAGAGGGTAGGACCCTGAATAAATGAGTTCACATGATGAGAAAGGATAACTTTTGACTGAACATTTGGAACAACTCTTAATGGCACAAGCTGCTTGGCAATGACGCAGACTGCCTCAGAAGGTGGTGCAATCTTCTTTGTTTCAGTTAGTTTTTCAAGTAGAGGCTGAATGGCCACCTATGAGAGATTCCATAGTCTCCTCCTCCTCCTCCTCCTCCTCTTCTTCAGCAATCACTCATAGCCGAGTAAGATTGTCTTCCATAAACATGGTTTTAACAATGAGTCCGTAAGTGACTGCAGAGGCCAATTCTGTTTTTTTTTATAAGATATTTATTAAGATTTTTTAAAGTATTACAATAAAAATGAAAAAAATAACAAAAATACAAAATAAAAATAGTTAAAAACACACAGATTTTCCATTGCTTATTTTCCTTTAGCTTGTTTCCCGGACCTCCTCATACCTCCCTTTTTTGTATTCCACTTCAAATTGTTGGTTCAGCAAATCCTTACCATTAGATTTTTACCTATTTATAACCCTTTTTTCATATTCTCTTAAAGCATTACAGCTGGAAACCACTTAATTTCTATCCAACATCATTCTAACTTTCATTAATTTTACAATATTTCTGTAGATAGTCTTTGAATTTCTTCCAATCTTCTTCCACCGACACTTCTCCCTGGTCTCGGATTCTGCTAGTCATTTCTGCCAATCCCATATAGTCCATCACCTTCGTCTGCCATTCTTCCAAAGTGGGTAGATCTTGTGTCTTCCAATACTTTGCAATGAGTATTCTTGCTGCTGTTGTAGCGTACATAAAAAAAGTTCTGTCCTTCTTTGGCACCAATTGGCCGACAGTGCCCAGAAGAAAGGCCTCTGGTTTCTTCAGGAAGGTATATTTAAATACCTTTTTCATTTCATTATAGATCATTTCCCAGAAAGCCTTAATCCTTGGGCACGTCCACCAAAGGTGAAAGAATGTACCTTCAGTTTCTTTACATTTCCAACATTTATTATCGGGCAAATGATAGATTTTTGCAAGCTTGACTGGGGTCCTGTACGACCTATATATCACCTTCATAATATTCTCTCTTAAGGCATTGCATGCCGTAAACTTCATACCTGTGGTCCATAACTGTTCCCAGTCAGCAAACATAATGTTATGTCCAACATCTTGTGCCCATTTAATCATAGCAGATTTCACCGTTTCATCCTGAGTATTCCATTTCAACAGCAAGTTATACATCTTTGACAAAATCTTAGTTTTGGGTTCTAACAGTTCTGTTTCTAATTTTGATTTTTCCACCTGGAAGCCAATTTTCTTGTCCAAATTATATGCCTCCATTATCTGATAATAATGAAGCCAATCTCGCACTTTGTTTTTTAGTTTTTCAAAACTCTGCAGTTTCAGTCTATCCCCCTCTTGTTCCAAAATTTCCCAATATTTCGGCCATTTGGCCTCCATATTGAGCCTTTTCTGGGCTTTTGCTTCCATTGGTGACAGCCACCTTGGGGTTTTATTTTCCAATAAGTCCTTATATCTTATCCAAACGTTAAACAATGCTTTCCTGACGATATGGTTTTTAAATACTTTATGCGCTTTGACCTTGTCATACCACAGATATGTATGCCATCCAAACACATTGTTAAAACCTTCTAAGTCCAAAATGTCTGTGTTTTCCAGAAGCAGCCATTCTTTCAAACAGCAAAAGGCTGCTGATTCATAGTAAAGTTTAAAGTCTGGCAGGGCAAATCCACCCCTTTCCTTTGCATCAGTTAATATCTTAAATTTTATTCTGGGCTTCTTGCCCTGCCAGACAAATCTAGAAATATCTCTCTGCCACTTCTTGAAACAGTCCATCTTGCCCACAATTTGCAATGTTTGAAACAAAAACAGCATTCTAGGCAATACATTCATTTTTATCACAGCAATATGACCCAACAGTGAAAGCTTCAAGTTCGACCAAATTTCTAAGTCTTTTTTCACTTCCGTCCAACATTTTTCATAATTATCTTTAAATAAGTTCCCATTTTTGGGAAAAATGCAGAGGCCAATTCTGGACCCACACATCCTTCCACAGTGGGGACATTGGTTCCCAGGTGGGAGTTGATCATGGTGTGAATTTGCCAAGTGTGCCTTCCTCTTAGCATGTTTCTCATTTGTGTTCTGAGTTTGAGTGTCTTCAAAGTCCATGACAACTTCCTTGGCAGGGAGTGGACTAGACCAGTGGTTCCAAATGCCAACAGAACTTTCAGATTTTCAGCTTTGATTCCCCTTCTCCAGGTTTTCTGAACACTCTCTCTTTCTCTCCCTCTCTTTCCCCATCCCTTGCAAATGAGACGCAGCAATTTCTTTAGAAGGGAGCCATGGTACTAACTCTGAAGGGCTGCCTCCACTGTAGTAACTTTAGCTCTCATTGGGATCATACAGTTGCAGAACCTCACAGGGGTTGCATCTGTCACTTTACCAGGGAGGAGGAAGAGGGAGAAGGGGATAGACGGACGGACAGATGTATGTGGATGCCTGTGCAAGGAAAACCCATTCACTTCTCTTTCCTGCTCCTCATACCCACTGATACAGAAGCAGTGAGAGCCACTCTACTTGACACACACACAGCCAACCAGTTGCCCCATTCTCCTTTTCAAACGATGGGTCAGCTGTTCCCCCCAGGCAGTTGGGGCACCCTTGCCCAACTCTGAGCCACCCATTTTCCCCCTGAGGGGAAGGACAACAGGAAACACAGCTGGCAGTCTCAATGGGATAGCCTTTATCTCTTCCCCTTGAGGGGAAAATGAGCTGAGAAGTGCTAGTTGCAAAGCTTTGCAGACCCCCTGGGATAGCTCCAAGGACCCTAGGTTATTTCTTTAGGAATTTAGTATTTTGACATGGCATTGTTTCAGTATCTGGTGTTTCCTGATCATGCTTGCTAACAGAGTTGTGAATGAAACAGCATGGCTTCTTTGAATTATCAGTAGCAAACCAAGCCATTTTCCCTGATAGTTCCAGTGGAGTGAGGGCTGGTTAACAGTACCGTTGTATGTGAGAAAAAGGAAGGACTTGAATGACTGTCTCCTCCTGTTTTGTCAACTATAACTTATCAGCTTGCAGAGAAGCAGCCAAGCATGAATGTGATAAATGAACCCTGCTTCTTAATCTAGAGATGGCTTTTAATTCCAGCCCTTTTCAGCTCTTGGAAATGCATGGTTGCTGGGCAGAACTGTACGCAGTTCAGCACCGAAAGGCTAAATTAGCTTTGTGGCGCCACAGCGAGTTAGAGCTCTCCATTTTTATACGTGGACAGTTACAGATTGGTGTTTTGAAATGCATTTTGGATTGTTTCATAAGTGTTAGCAGATGGGGGACAGTTTAAATGTTTAAAGAAGCACTTGTAAAACAAGCTTTTATGGGTGCTGTAATGAGACTTGCTTTCCCTTGAATCTGTCTTTGCATATTCCACCTCAACCAGTTTCCAGGCTTAGTAGGGACCTTTCCTGGTCCATGGAGGGAAGCAGGCTTCCAGGTTGAGTACAGTGGTACCTCGGGTTAAGAACTTAATTCGTTCTGGAGGTCCGTTTTTAACCTGAAACTGCTCTTGACCTGAGGTACCACTTTAGCTAATGGGGCCTCCCGCTGCCACTGCGCCACCGCTGCACGATTTCTGTTCTCATCCTGAAGCAAAGTTCTTAACCCGAGGTACTATTTCTGGGTTAGTGGAGTCTGTAACCTGAAGCGTATGTAACCTGAAGCGTGTGTAACCCGAGGTACCATTGTACCACCTTCTGGCCCGAAGACTTTCCCCTCAGTTTTCCTTCTTGAGTCTAGGCCTCAGGGATGGACCTAGGTTCTGAATGGAAGGGATACAATGCCCACAGAAACCAGGGCTGTGTGTACGCCATACATTTAAAGCGCATTTTCAGCACACACCTTTCCTCCAAAGAATCCTGGGAACTGTAGTTTATGCCTCACAGAGCTAAAATTCCCAGCCTCCTTAATAGACGAAGTTCTCAGATTCTTTGAGAGAGTTTTAATTGTGCTTTAAATACATGGTGTGCTCACAGACAAGATGCACTGTGACCAGCAAAGACGCCGAGCAGATGCAGGGCTGTAGTCTGCCAACAAGGGCCACAGCCTGCCTAATTTCTGTAGAAAACATACTTATTGGGCTTCTTACCCACCCACCCACCCTGGCTTTGTTTCCCCTAGACCAGGCTTCAGCTTGATACCTCCCCTCCCCCCAATCTATTTTGGGCTCCAACTCTCAGCAGTGCTGCTTAGACTCTCTGTGTGGAATTATCTTTAGAAAACTCTTTCTGTGGCTCTGTACTGCTTCCATTTTGTCTCTAGGCTCACTGTTGGGTGCTCCTAGGGTTCAGCCAGGGGTAGCTGATGTGGTACCCTCAAGATGTTGTTGGGCTCCAGATCCCACCAGGCCTAGGCCATCTGGCCAATGGTCAGGGATGATCGGAGTTGCAGTCCAACAATTTCTGAAGAGCACCCTGTTGAGAGCCAGTGTGGTGTAGTGGTTAAGAGTGGTAGATGCGTAATCTGGGGAACCGGGTTTGCGTCTCTGCTCCTCCACATGCAGCTGCTGGGTGACCTTGGGCTAGTCACAGTTCTCTGAAGTCTCTCAGCCTCATTCACCTCACAGAGTGTTTGTTGTGGGGGAGGAAGGGAAAGGAGAATGTTAGCCACTTTGAGACTCCTTTGGGTAGTGATAAAGTGGGATATCAAATCCAAACTCTTCTTCTTCTTCTTCTTCTTCTTGACTAACTCTAGGCCAGACAGATAAAGCTGCACTCCCCTGCCTCAAGATTCTACATGGGAAAAGCAGAAGAAACCTCCCCAGTCCTGTAGAATCCCAGTGGTGAATTGGCTACTATCCATAGTGGCTGTGCAGTCCCTCCACTGACAGAGGCAGTGTTTCGATGAATGCCAGTCGCTGGGAGCCACAAGTGGGTAGAGGGCTGTTACACTCAGGTCCTGCTTGCAAGCATCCTTGGGGATTCTGGTTAGCCATTGTGAGAAAAGGATGCTGGACTAGATGGACCATTGGCCTGAGCCAGCCACCTCCTCTTATGTTCTTAATGGGATCCCTCCCTCAAAGCAAGCCAACCAGAGTGCCAGGCATCTGTCCACCCAACCACCCTTTGAATTGTGGGTAAAGTTATTCCCAAGAGGGGGAATAATTCCCGTATAGCCTTGCTATATATTCTGGGGAGCTTTCCCTCTTGGATGATGTATGCTTATTGCCACCTGAGTCTTGAATCAGTTTCTGGGTTACCAGAAGGAGGAATAAAATTCTATCAATAAAATATAAAATAAAATTCTACCTTTCTTTTGTCTCTTCCTACAATAGCCAACATCTGTCTATCCCTAAATCTGCAACAGATGACCTAATTGATTTGCCTGCCTTGGTTACTGCATCCCTCTTTCCCTGGCCTTCCTTGTTCTCATCTCTGCTGCCACAATTAGCCATCATTCATTGGTTTCCTTCACTCGGTGCACTTCCACACAGCAATTTTGTTTTGGGCTTGGCGTAGCACATGCATGCAAGTTTTGTGCAACATCCATGAAGCACTGTCCTCATCGACGTGCCATTTCACATCATTCCCCATTTAGTCCAGGTTTACCATTTCCATAAAAAAAAGAGTTTGGATTTGATATCCCGCTTTATCGCTACCCGAAGGAGTCTCAAAGTGGCTAACATTCTCCTTTCCCTTCCTCCCCCACAACAAACACTCTGTGAGGTGAGTGGGGCCAAGAGACTTCAGAGAAGTGTGACTAGCCCAAGGTCACCCAGCAGCTGCATGTGGAGGAGCGGGGAATCGAACCCAGTTCACCAGATTATGAGTCTACCGCTCTTAACCACTACACCACACTGGCTCTCCAGTGAAGAAAATCTGAATTGAAAATAAAGCGAAACTACACCCCCCCCCCTAAATTGGACAGGAGAGTGGGATGACATTTTCAGTCTCCTCCTCCTCCTTTTTCTTTAATAAATTATACCTCACTTTTCACCAAAAATAAAATAACCCAGTCCAGAGTAAATAGCCTGTGGAATTTTTCAATCCAGCTTTCCTTTCTGGGATAAATTCTTTGTGTTTACTCAACAAAACTCTTCCTTCATTTTCCTTACCCACCCAATCTTTTGTTTCTTATCTTTTTACTCTTTCTTCATCCAAGAATCTTTCTAACTCTTAAAAGTGTTTCAACTCAACTTAGGTATCTATTTTCAGCTCTTCCTTTAGAGCGCACCTTATCTCCCCACCCCCAATTTAGTCTCTCCATAGTTCTTTTCTCCCAGGATTATTGCAGAGCCGTACTGTACTTGTAACGTGTGTGTTAACTTCTGTCCCTCCAGTGTTGGTCTCCCTCCTCTGAGCTAAATTGTAAGCCACTTTCAGGCAGGGAACTATTTTTAAGTCTGTGCTTGTACAGCGGCAAGCTGGCACTTAATAATTGGAAGTAATTAATAACAGTGCATGCATATAATCAGAAGGTCTTCGGGAGGTGTCAAATAGGGCCCTTAGTTTGTCTCTTTCAAATCAGCCAGGCTGATTTTCAGGCTTTCGTTATGACTGAAGGCAAACAAGCAGCAAGATGCAAGCACAAGTAAATATTAGCTTTTCATGACCTTAACCTGCATATAAACTTAGGTGGGAACTTGACTCAGTGCTTGTTGTAACAATAATATACTACCTATATGGCACGCTGGGGCCTCTATATAGGACCAGTCCAGTGGTGGGGGTTCCTGCTGGATCTGTTGGATCACATTGCAGTTCTGAAGCAGTCCTGCTTCCGAGTCTTCACTGATTTCTAGTTTTGGTGGAAATTTTAGTAAATATTGTAAAAAAAAAAAATCCGCATAAAAGAATAACAAAGGAAAAAAATCTCTCTTTTTTAAAAAGGAAAGGCCAATTCAGTTCAAGGATTGTTTATCTAAACGACTCTGTCAGGGTTCCTTGCAAATTATATATCAGAAACAGCTTGTTTACTCAGGTTCCTTTTAACCACAGGCAGATCATCCTGATATGAATGACTGAATGACTGATATATGAAGCCCATCTGTCGCCGCAATTTAAATAAAAACCAGCAGAAAAACAAATACATTCTGTATTCAGGCCACTACTTTTGTGACCTTGCAGATAACCTAACTGCATGTGTTGTAACTGGACTACATGTCCCATCACTCTTGACTGCTGGCCATGCTGACTGGGGCTGATGGGGGTTGTAGTCGAACAACGTCTGAAGAGTACCACGTTGGCTACCCCTCTGGGTGAACTATGGTATAATGGATAGCAAGTGAAAGGAACAGTCAGGGTGACAGGAGATCCAGCAATACAGCTACATAGACAAGCCTGCCCTTAATAGGCTTGCAACATGCCATCTTCATAGCTCATGCTTTGGCTTGTTTAAAGCAAGCTCCGGCAAGTTTTTAAGCCACGATTTATGGTCCCATTTCTAACGATTTATGGTCCCATTTCTAACGATGAGCCAGATTTTGTGGAAATGGAAATGAAACTTTGCTGCAGTCATTCTCCTGGCCGTGCAGGAAGAGGAGAGGGAAAGCGTGAGAATGAGAGGCTAGCAGCAGCTCCTCCCATTAAACCATGATGCAGTATTACATGCAAATGTCGCCAAAGACACTAGAGGACCTGCAAGTGTTATCTGGGAGAAATGGCAGTCTTTGGAAAGGGAGAGGTGTTTTTTTAAAAAATAAAAATAAAACAATAACTTTGGTTGTTTTTTTTAAATAAATCGGTTGTGGTTATTACACTCCTAAATTTAGGCAAACTTTTAAAGGCTTAGCTTAATCCTAGATTTTTCCAGAATGTGTTTTAAGATTCTGCATGGTATTTCTACACATGTATGATTGAGGGTATTTTTATTTTTAAAAGGTAAGCCATTCCAGAACCAGCCCTTAACTGTTCTTTTTAGAGTCAGGGTATGTGTGAAGAGAGAATGAGCTACAGAAGCATATTTGCGGCTAAATAAATAGAGGCCAACAAGCAGAGGGAGTGGATCTGTTAGGATTTGATATTTTCTACTTACCAGTGAATTCGCTCTACTGTAATAAATACTGTTTGTACTTGAAAGGGGATTCCATTAAGGGGATAATGTTGTGTAATGCAATAGGCAGCCTGAAGAAGGTACAGCTCAAGTGGCTCAGTAATGCGTGGCTATGTACTAATCCTATTTTGCAATAGGCAGTTTTCACTTTAATTTTTGCTTTGCTGCCAAAACTTTCTTCTCTTGCATTCTCTTCATATAATTAATAGCTTTCGAGGGGGCACTTAATCCAAACAACTCCCTGCTCATTGTATCTGTGCTTTAGTAGCAGAGGTTATCCTTTTATAATCCTGAGCACACACCATGTTTGTGAGAGATTGAGCCCTTTGTGGAATCAGAGACTGCAAAGCTTTTCATATCAGTTGCTCTTCTTCCACCAGCAAAAGACTGACTACCCTAAGATCGGGTCACATTCAGTGTTGCTGTTGATAGACATGCTTTCTGGATTTTCAGTCACACTTTTTGTTGACGGCACAGTGTTTCTACAGGGAACCCTGTTTCAGGCAGTGGGCAGGTCCTTTTCCACATTTTGTACACAGTTTGAGAGGTTATTTAAGGCAATGGAACTCCCAGAAATTATATTAGTGGAGTTAAAAGGCACAGACCCTGAGAACTACAAGTACCTCTAGAAGGATTTTTGCCTGGCTCATATATCTCAGCAGATTGTGATTGAAACCAGTAGGATGAACCTGAAACCTTTGGTGACATTAAGAGTTGTAGCCAAATGTTAGTCGGAGTAGACACATTGGAATTAAAGGACATGGCTACCTTAGGGCCATTAATTTCATTGGGTCTACTCAGTTTAGGATTGTATCCAACATACTCAAACTAGAGCCAGGGCTTTTTCGGCTGTGGCTCCAATCTGGTGGAACGCTCTGTCACAAGAGACTAGGGCCCTGCGGGATTTGACATCTTTCCGCAGGGCCTGCAAGACGGAGCTGTTCTGCCAGGCCTTTGGTCGGGGTTCAGTCTGACTCCCTCTCCCCTTTCATAAGAACTTGCATGAAAGTGGGCTCCCAATTTTTCTCACAGGCCCATATAAGTTCAGCACAAACAGTTGGGCCTGGTGAGCATTTAAGGTCCCCAACCCTAATCTGCGGGTTGCCATCTGATTGGATTTTATTCTGATCCTGATCTGATTTGAGGATGTATTTTAATTGATTGTCTGATTTTATGTTAATGTGTTATACATTTGATGTTAGCCGCTCTGAGCCCGGCTTCGGCTGGGGAGGGTGGGATATAAATAAAATTTATTATTATTATTATTATTATTATTATTATTATTATTATTATTAACTCTTTTGTAGCGAACAATGAGACTGTCTCCCAACCCTCCGCATATCCAGTGAAACAAACAAACAAATAAACTGCTGTTCTTCTGAGTGGTACAGGGGAGAAAAAGATTGGGATGTGGTAGCAGGCAGAGAATTACAAAATTTGCTTTGGTTTCTGCTTACAGTGCCAAATGAAAACAAAGGAGACCCAGATTTGAATTGTCAGTCAGCCATCAAGCTTTCTGAGTGACTTTGGGCCAGTCACAAGGAAGGAAAGATGGGATCCAAATGTCCACTGACAGAGGCATTATGCTTCTGAATACCAGTTCCTGGAAACCACAGAAGTGGGGAATGTTTTGCTCAGGTCCTGCTTGTGGACTTCCTGTAGGCATCTGATTGGCCCCTGTGAGAACAGGATGCTGGGCTAGATAGGCTACTGGTCTGATCCAGCAGGTTCTTCTTATATAAAACACACATCGGTGTATTAATTCTTGTATATAGAGCATTAGACTGAAGGTAGGCTTGAAAGTGTGTGGGCAGTATCCTTTGAAGCAAGAATGGTGTCGTGATCCTGGCATTCTGCAGGCAGTTCAGCCCAAGGATTCAGAGTGGGAAGATGGAATTGTCCTCAAGGCTAGCCCCAGGTGTGCATACCAAACCAGGAGCACCTATTCAAGATGAAACCATTGTCCCAGTATCTCTCTGTCCCCTCCTCTGACTCTTAGGACTCCAGCTCAGTCTTGGTGGAACCGCAGCATGAATCATGCTCATTCCCTGCAGTTCTGAAATCAAGGACTTCACGGATGCTGTGATTCAGCAGCATCAACAAACAAAAACAGAAGCAAGACAAGCATTGATGTTCTTTCTGACTCAAGACTTTATTTTACTTTTTGTTAAGTTTTTTTTGATAAAAAACCAACTTGATGCTCCAGCTACTTGCATGTAGCTAAAGGACCTGAATGGAGTTCCCATATAATACTAGAAACAAACATATTTTTTTCTACCTTATTTTTTCTGCATTTTAAATGCCTCTAAGTAAAAAAATGAAGAGAGAAGTATGTAGTTATTACTGCATAGATCTCTCTTTTCATTTTCATTTTTTTTTGCTTATATGCTTTTCTTGAGATTCTTTTGGTCCTCAGACCCTGGATGCATTTAGAACACATAGTAGTACTAACAATGCTAATTACTAATAATTCCAATGACATTATGAAATAACATCATACAGACCGTTTTCAACCATAAGTTTCCCAAGGTTTGTAATATTAGAAAGCTTTCTTTTACTTCTCTCTCCTTGCCATTCCCAACAACACCTTAGCATGCACTGTAGAGTATGGTTCTGTTACAGTCCTTGCCTTGCCAGCATCTTAAACCCTATCCCATTTCACCATTTTGCAAATTGTTCCTAGGGGACCCTGCTATGTAGATCAGGCCAAAGGCCCATGTGTTCCATGTGTTAGAATTCCATGTGCCCACCAGGTGCCTTTGGGAAGTCCTGAAGTTTGGCCATTAAATCCTGCCGTCCAGTCAGCGCTTCCGCTGCGCAGTTCTGCTTGGGGCTGACCTGGGCAGGAAAACAGAGTTGCAGCGGTCCTGCCGTCCGTGTGAGATAGAGGGATAAATCAAGTCCAGAGACAGTTCGTTGCTATCTCTAAAAGTGTTTATTTACACAGCAATAAATCCATCAGAACTTTCCGGCATCTCTCCGTGCTAAAAGCACACACAGTCTCTCTGCTGCTTCTTTCAGTCTAAAGTGAAACCAACTCTCACAGACAACACAGTAAGGCCCTGCGTCAGGCCACTCCCCAGATACAGGACACCAAGGAGTTTTAACCCTGTAAACTCCAAACTCCACATGAAGCATGACAGCACTCTCTGCCCTTGTGCTCCCCAGAAACAGGTCTTTAAAGGCATGCCACCTTTGATACTGGACGTAGTACACAACCATCATGGCTGGTACCCCTGAACAGCCTTACCTTCAATGTTTCCCCCCCCACCATCCCCTTTTAAAGCTGTGTAAGATACATCTTGTGGTAGAAAATTCTATAGTGTCCTGAATCTTACACCCTTCAGCTTCACTTTGATGGCTCCTGGGTTCCAGAATTATGGGAGAGGGAGGAAACTTCTGTCTGCTTTCTCTACACCATGCATAATTTTATTCACCCTCTATCCTGTCCTCACCTTACTCCCCAGCTTTTAAAATCTAAAAACTCCCAAATGTTTTAATCTTTCCTCATAGAGGAGTTCCTGCAGCCCATTGGTCATTTTTGTTGGCCCTTTTTGGTACTTTTTTCAGCACACCATTTCCCCCTCAGCTCTAAAGCACTCTTTTTACACAAAGCTGTAGGTTCCCGGCATTAGTAATTTCCTTTAGACATCACCTTTTGGCAGCTGCTGGGAAGCTGCTGTTCCCCAGGGCTGCAGAGCTTTCTGAGGGTCCCAGGAGCCAAAGCAGGAAAGGGCCAGTTGTTGTTTTGTCAGATTTCCACTGCTTAAGGATTTAGTCCTTTGTGTAGCTCTTCCCACTTCTATGTTGACTAGCAGAAGCCGAATAAACAAAAAAAATATATACAATCAGATAAGCAGAGGCTTGACAACCATATGCCAGGAGTGCTCTGATGGTGTTTCCTGCTTGGCAGGGGGTTGGACTTGATGGCCCTTGTGGTCTCTTCCAACTCTATGATTCTATGATTCTATTTACTAAAAGGTTTATATCCAGCAGTTTCTACTGAATCGATCTTCAAGATAGCAATGATTTTCTTTTTTAAAACAACAACAACCCCAAACCAAAAAACAATATAATTTTACCAGTTCCTTTAATTTGCCTTGTTTATACAGGTTGTAAAGCTCGGCTATTCTTGGAGCATCATTTGGGTTACCTTAGTACAGAATGTCAATTTTTAAAAAAATGGAATAGAGCACATAGCCTAGTCATAGCCCAAATGACAGAATTAAGGTAGCTCAAGATTAATTCCAGAATTAGTTGGTTATTACAGTTTCTGCCCAGTATGTTTTTGAGGTGAATGAGTCCTTTTAAACCTTAATTCTTAATTAATTAAACTCCACACAGGGTTTTGTTATCTACTGCCTGACCTGTAATCTTTATTAAATCACAAAATGCTAAAGTACATGCACCTGGCAAATCGCAAGGAAATGATTCTTACCCAGCTATACTCTTTGAGGAATGACGTGTTTTGTCAATTCAAAATTGGGTTGATTAGCAGCTATGCAATTGTTCCTGAATAATCTCTTTCCAGGCCTTTTATTTGGTGCCTTGGCAAGCAAGGTTGTGTTGGTAGTAGAATACTGGCTTTCCAGGGCTTTGACCATTTGTGATATCTCAGAAAGGAAGTACTTTTGAAAGCAAACAAAATTTCCCCAGAACCATGCTGTTTAAGAGCATAGGATGAGGCCTGCTGGATCAGGCGAAAGACCCATCGAGTCCAGCATAGTGGGCAACCAGGCCTATGGGAAAGGGGGACCTCAGTGCAGCAATGCTCTCCTCACTTGCAATTGCCAGAAACTACTATTCAGAGGTACGCTGCCTATGTCAGTTGAGGTATGGCATAGCCTTATCCTCTTTGAATTTGTCTAATACTCTTTCAAAGCCATCTAACTTGGTAGCCATCGCTACACCTTGTGGGAGCGAAATCCATAGTTTTAAGTATGTGCTGTGTGAAGAAGTCTGTTCTGAATCGTCCAACACTCTGCTTCATTGGATGACCCGACTTCTAGCGATACAAAAAAAGGAGAATTCACTTTCTCTGCACCATGCATAATTTTATAAACCTCTGCCCTGCCCCCTGTTACTCACCTTTTGTCCAAACTTAAAAGCTCCAGATGTGATAACCTTTCCTCGCAGGAGCATGGTTCATTTTAGTTTTCTACCATTTTCTAGCTGTACAATATCTGTTTATCTAAAAGTGGGAGCGGGGTGAGATCTATATGCTTCTCAGGTGCCGAGCGATATGCTGATAGCGGCACACATTATGGGAATATGGACTACCACCAAATAGGTGAATCTATCACAGTGGTGCATCTCTTAAATTGGCACAAATCTTAAAGCTATATGCCATAGGAGCACAGCAAGTTGGACAGAATTCTACTAATTGTTAATACGTTTTCAATCCATCATCACAATTTCTTTAGTGTCACTGAGCTCTGAGCAGCATGTTATAAACTTACCCAGGGAAACCAAAATAAAATGCTTGCTGCAGACTTGACAGAAGAAAGCAGCAATTAGACACTGATGCAGTCACTGCTACGCTTTGGCTAGAGCAATTACGCTGGACTGTCTTCTAGTCCTGAGCAATGTAATTATTTTCAAGCTTTTTCAAACCCCCCTCTCCCTCCCGCCTGCCAAGCAGCTGTAGTTTGCTTACACAAAGATTAGAACATCTCTTAATTCCTTTCTACCTCTCCATTGGGTGGTGTTTGCTCCTAGTTTTGTACAAATGATCAGTCATTGGTATTTTTCCATCCACAGAAAGGACCCCCAACCGGGACTGACCGAGTGAAGAAAGGAGGATCCTATATGTGCCACAAGGTAATGCTAAAAGGCAGTTGTCAATCTCCTGCTGTGCAATAGGCTCTTATTTTGTACGCCTGAGAATTAGTGACATAAAATGACACACAGAGAGAATTGCATCTCGTGGTGCACATCTGAAAAGAAGCACTTCTGGGTGGACAAATGGGGTGGGGAGATAAAACAATGAACTGTTAATTTGAATTCCCATTTATCTAAGCTGAGATAAAATATCAGTTGTCTCCTAATTTTAGCTTGATGGCAATTTAGCTGTCCCACTTTTGCATAGTTAAGACAGCAAGGAACTTTACAATCTTCCTTTTACTCCAGCGGCCAACCCACACAACTGCTGGCACAAGTGCTTCTTTAAATTGAGCTTCTACCGGGGCCTCTTCAAGTGCAACTGTGTTAAGGATATAAGGAGAACGATGCTGAATCGTAAACAAGGCCCATCTCACTCTCAGGGGGTGAGGAACTGGATCTGGTGGGTGAGCTAGATCCTTATCTCCCTGCCCCAGTTTGACAACTAGTTATGGCCACCTGATGTCAGTCACCTGATGTCACAAGGATGTCAGGCAACTCAGTTTCGCCTGTGCAGTAGTTGAAGGCCTCCCTCCCCCCAAAAAAACCTCTGATTGTCACGTGGATCTATGCAAGTTCTGGGCTTTGCAGGTGCCTCCAGCTGATCAGCGATGTCTGCAGCTCTTATGGCCCAGCCATGCCTGCACTTTCCTCGTACCTGATGTTACATCAGATGTAGAGCAGGTGGGTGTAGCTTGGCCAAAATGGGCTTCTAGGCTAACTGGAAAAGCCTGGCCAGCTAATTGGCCTGTGGGTTGGAGGTTCCCTACTGCTGACACATCTAAGCCAGCCCCACAGACTCATCTGGTGGATGGGCTTCTGGGGATGGCACTGCATTCCTTTCCCCCTCTTAGTCCTCAACCGCATCCCCAGAAGAAGGAGATGATGATGAAGAAGAAGATTACTTTGGCAGGTTGATTTAGAACTATGGTGATTGGAATAAGGTAAAGGTTAAGAGACCCCTGACCATTAGGTCCACTCATGGCCGACTCGGGGGTTGCGGTGCTCATCTCGTTTTATTGGCCGAGGGAGCCGGTGTACAGCTTTTGGGTCATGTGGCCAGCATGACTAAGCTGCTTCTGGCGAACCAGAGCAGCGCACGGAAACACCGTTTACCTTCCCACTGGAGTGGTACCTATTTATCTACTTGCACTTTGACGTGCTTTGGAACTCCTAGGTTGGCAGGAGCAGGGACCGAGCAACGGGAGCTCACTCCGTCGCGGGGATTCAAACTGCCGACCTTCTGATCGGCAAGTCCTAGGCTCTGTGGTTTAACCCACAGCGCCACCCGCGCCCCTTGATTGGAATAAGAGGAGTGTACTATTGAGGGAAGAAGCTATTGGTGGATTGTGTATATGTACGTGCCACCTCTCGAAGATCCCAGGACACCTGTACTTTATTTTTTAAAACATGGTCTTACAACCAGTTAGGATTCTGGCTCCTGTCACCACTACAATGCCAGGATGACAGCTGAGCGATTGGTTTTCTAATGCGGAGACTCTCAATTGCTGAGCCTGATGATAGTGTACTTTTTAGGCCTCCAAAATCAAGGATGCTAGCTGTTTTTAGATGATAGTGAACTATATTCTGCAGGAGCTATGTAATTAAACAGAGCCCTCAGCTGACCCTACAGTAGTTCACACCCAACCTTGGGTGTTGAGATGTGTTTTAACCTAAGAGGAAACCAAGAGAAAATCTTAGCTAAATGCTTAATTTCCCTTCTTTTCTTTTTAAAAATAGTACGCTTTCTGGCCTGGAAAGTTATTGCAGGTAGGAATGTAAGCCACCTCAGCCACAAAGCTAAATTTAAGATTGTGGAATCTCAATTATTTTTTATGAAGCTAACTTTTGCTAGAGCTGGACTACTCACCTTCAAAGGAAAAAAAGAGGAGAACCTATGACCCTCAAGATGATGTTGAACTCCAAACCACATCAGTCCCAGACAGCATGGTCAGGGATGATGGGCTCTGTAGTTCAGATATCATCTGAGTTGCCACAGGTTTCCCCTCCTTGCCTTATGGTGAAGAATTGAGTACAGAGACAAGACAGACAAGCAGTCTACCTTTGCAGTCTTCTCATCTTAAATATGAAAGTTTTGGGAGAAGTTGTTAAATAGATTGTGAAAAAGACTCGAGAATATAAGAGAAGCTAATGATAAAGAAATAAATCCTACATTCTTAGCAACCAGTAATTGATATGAAACACTTCTTGCACAGTGTTATAATAGGAAATGCATGCTTCTCCACCTCCATCATTTGGCTAATTCCAGTGAACCACACAGCATAATTCTTAAAAAAACAACAACAACTAAGTCACAGCTATGACCCCAATTTTATTTATTCTAATTACAAATTAATCTTACTGTGTTTATCTTTTCATTTGGGTGCTTTGAAAAGTCCTGTTTTAAAACACACTTTAAGATTCTCATCTGTAACCTATCCTCCATAGGAAGCTTACATTTCCTACTTTCAGATCACATTTTCCAGGTTTTATTTTGGGGTGAAATCAATGTCACACATTAATTAGCAGATTTGATTAAATTAACAGCGGCATTGCAGTTTTCTTTACAGATGAGTAATATGGCCCATTTTAGAGTCTACTGAAGACAGTGCAGTGCAGGAATATGATTAGGCTGCCCGTCCTGTTTGTTTCAGTGTGAAGGTAAAGCACCTGCCCAATTGTGGCGGGCTGGTTTACGGTCTCCCTTCTGCCCACCAATTCATGGAGGCCCTGGGGTCTTACAGTCCTGCAGCTGCCCCTCAGTTTGTCATGGCAGAGGCACTTAAGGGAAATAGGGGAGGTGGTCCTTGGAGGCACTGCGGGAGGCCGTTCCAGGCACAATGACAACATACCACAGCAACACAGAGATGGAAAGGGAAGTGCCCGAAATGAACTTGTAAGTGAGAAGAGGGAGCGACCACAGGCTTGAAGTGGCAGGGTGATGCAAGGACGTCAGTGCTGCCATTGCAGCAGCAGCAGTAATCTAGGGCAGGGTGTGTTGGAGAAGCAGAAGCGTCCAAAGGAGAGCACAGCAACAGTGATATTGTTGAGGGGAAGCTAGATTTTGCTGGTCAGGAAAGGAAATGACCATAATACACAGAGCTTGCCTACTGAGGTACGTGAACGGCCTACAGGTTCTGGGTACAGAAATATTAAAGCTAGAAGAAGGAATGCAGCAGTAACCTTATGGCTACAGGCCCAGCTTCGGGAATTGTGGAATGGGGAAAGGGAAATAGATTAAGCAGTGGATGACCAGGGGCAGAGGGAGTGAAGAAAACTGGGGCTGTGATGAGTTTGAGAGAAGCTTCCGGAGGGAAAGAGGATTCTCAGCATCAACAGTAGCTGAGAGGAGATATGAAATTACACTGACATGTGTCTTGTAGCTGATGGTTGTATTGTATATTCTGGCATGTCACTTTTAGCCCATCCTTGCTATATCAAATTAATTGAATCTCTACACTGACTGGCAATTTTTGAAATCCCAGCGCACAGCTGTATGGTCCACCCTTACTCTTTCTTAAATTTTCAGTCAATTAAATAAGATTCTCCTAGACACATGTCATTACCTCTCTGTTCCAGGTCATCTTAATTCAAAGTCAGTTGTTGACCCGTGAGCCGAGTTTTAATGCAGAAGGAAAATGAGTAGTCAGTGTTGATGACTGATCTCGTTTAATGGGAAAAGTCATCTTGATGTCATGCGTCCCAACAACTGCTGACTGTATCAATTTAATCAGTCACATAAGGAAATGTTTGGATTTTCTAAATGTAGTGCTGCTCAGATAGTCAAACATGAAAAACCGAAAGCAGAACCCTCTGCCTTATTCGGTAAGTTTCTGTCTTCTGCCACAAATTAATAGGGTGGCCACAGGCAAACCAAATCCAGTTATGGATTTGCCTTACAGAGTGCATCAGGTCATTATCATTAATCACTGTCATTAAGTAAACATTTTGGGCTACAGCTCAGACAGAAAGGTTGAATCTGTTTATTAAGCTATAAATCCCATTGGGGGTTACTGGCTATAGACTATGAGTGATCCAGCTGTGATCACATGTGATTATGTGCTGCAGGATTAGGCACTGGATGGCCCTTCTAATCAAGATCTCACATGGTATATTGTGATAATGTGTGTACTATTTTGAGATAAGCCTCTGTTGGCAAAAAACAAACAAACCAGTGGTCTATTATTTGTTTTATATTATTAGATTTGTATCCCACCCTTCCTCCCAAGAATCCCAGGACAGCAGGCCTAGTCTTTGCATCAAATGCAGATTGGTGTGTGGGTGGTTGTGGCAAACACATACAAGAAATGCAGGTTTATGTCTTTCTGTGAATGGTAATGGATAATTGGATTTTAAAATTTGCTATACTATCACATAGCTTCTAAATAGGATCAATAGAAAGAGTTTGGCTGTATAATAGGTGGTTGAGTTTTGCCCCATGAACTAAGGTTTTCTCCCTTGTGCAACCTGAAGCCAATGCTCGCAGCTATCTATTAAAGTCCAAATTAGTTTATTTCAGTGGATCTGTTCATGCTGAGCCAGCCTTGCAAATGCTTAAAGCGCATACCTACAGTAGGGTTACAGATACACTTACAGATGTGTTGGAAGTATTCTCAGATAAATACACTCCAACCTGTTGAAACTGCCAACTTTGTTGACTTTAATGTGTTTTAATAAATATGTAAACAAGATATTGGGATTTATTTCGAGTCAATGGTTGTATCCAATGGGTGCTTTGCACTAGTGAAAAGCATTTCGCCAGTCAATCCTACCACCTTCAGTATCATTTCCCAAACTATTCTAGAGGGTCCCCCAACTCTCAGCAGCACATCTTTTGGAGGGTTGCAGTGGATTGGAGGTGAGCAGGTAACAAATATTGAAACTGTGTGCTCTGTAAGCATGAGGGGTTTTTTTCCTGGTTCAAATCAATTTGGATGCAATTTGGAAAGTTTTCAGATAATAGGGATAACAGGCAATTGCAAAATTATGGAACAAAAATTTGTGTCCCATTAACTGTATTAGAGGGTGTGTGTGTGTGTGTGTATTACAGATAGACCCCATAACCCCAGAATCTCTACTAGGTATGTGGTTGTGGACATCAGGTATGGACACCAACAGCATTTCTCTGTTACCACTTCTCCATCTCTAAATATATCACTGTATCACACAGATACTGCTGCCTTACATATCGCCGCAGCAGATATGCTAAAGGATTACAAGGGGCTGAGATCACTATGGCAACAAAATTCCTATCATTCTCTTACAGCTGCACTTCTCAAAAGATAAGGCAGGCCTCCCCAAGGAGATTGAAACGATTGCTAGGGAGGCGCAGTCCATGACAGAATAATTTTTTTTAAAAAAGGGCAAAAAGTGTGGAGGAGGATTTTAAAAGAAGCTAAAGTGGAGAGAAAGGGACAATTCTTCTTAGAGGCTCATTCAAAGAGGGTAAAACATTGGCACCAAGACTCCTGACTACTAAAGGGGTTTCAGATCTCGTGCCAAGAGACTCATGAAAAGCAGCCCTGGCTTGACTACGTCTTCCCACAGATGCTGCTAGGCAAGGGGAATCATACACCTAGGAAAACGTTACAGGTTTGATAGTCTCCTATGGCAGAAGAAGTGAAGGGGTCCAATCTGTGACTACTTGAGAGTCAGGGTACTGGATGATCTGGAACCATTTCCAAAATAGAACCATAAAATTGTAGAGTTGGAGGATGTTCTTAAAGTCAGAAGGTATTCTTTTGCTTGTTGGAGTTGAGCTCCAGTAGTGTTTGCCTGAGTGAAAAGGCCATGAAATGTGAAACTGGTGCCAAGCCTTTACATCAGTAGTGCACAGGAGAAAACCTAACCATTTTTTTTCTCATCCTAAAGAGGCAGGCTGTCAAGACCATCCCTTTAGCAGACGGGCTAATTTATCTAGTTTATGATTTTTCGTTTCAGGCAGGCACCAATTTTTTTGGGGGGGGGGGGCTACTGCACATGTTCCTTGTTGCTGATATAGGATCTTCCCAGTACAGAGCTACTTTGCCATGTTCAGCTAATGAATTGGCACACTTTAATTGACACCCATGGTAATGCCACTATTGTCCCTCTCAGTCCTACTGCTATAGGTATCGATGCACAGCCCGAAGCCAAAACACCCCTGACAGCTCTGCTTCGAACCTGGGGTTCCGCTGCGCTGCTGACACGCTGCCTGGCTACTTAAAGTGACAAAGGCTGGCTGGCAGCTGTGGAGGACCGAAAGATCTCACCCGAGGCGAGAAGCGCTTAAGGAAGAGAAGGACTGTGGCTCAGTGAAGGATGTCTTGTTTGGAAAGATAAAAATTAAAGTGCTGAACTTTATAACACGTACCTCATTAATACTTCCACAGCCACAAATAGAACCAACAATCCTCCAATTAACCCAGGAGGGAGAGGGGGAATGACAGTTAATGAAACACCATGAGACTGTCCCCCCCACTTGGTGTGCGGTTGGTTTGGGTTTTATCTTCTAGGGATACTTACCCTATCAGACCTCCACCTCTTTCCCATACCATTTTGACCCAGGAGTCCTGGCCCAAGGATGACTTGTTATTGAGGGGATGTTACCCATCTATTGGGGAGGCTAGTATGGGATCTGGGATTTCCACAATTGAAGGGCTAGGGAGGAATGGCGGTGGGGCTAGATATCTCTATCGGCGAAGGGTTTCGAGATGCAGTGATCCTCGAACCCCTTCCAATCTACGCCCCATCCCAAGGGATGAGGGTAGGGAGAGCAAGGATTACACACCTCCGTCATTGGTGCTGTGCAATGCCAGGTCCATAGGCAACAAAACCGCCACCATGCGTGACTTTTTTGTCTCGCAGGGGATTGACCTGGCTTGCGTGACGGAGACCTGGGTACGGGAAGGCGAAGTAGTCTCCCTACATGAGATAACACCCCCAGGTTTCTCTGTCCTCCATCAATCGCAGACTGTGGGTCGGGGGGGAGGAGTAGTGTTGTTATTCCGGGAGGATTGCTCTTTCAGAGCTCTGGCATCACCGGCGATCTCCGGCATTGAATGTGTTGGTCTCGTGTGGGGCACCAAGGAGAGCTTGGCTGTCTGGCTGGTGTACCGACCACCCAGCACACCTGCAGCCACCCTGTCAGACCTGCTGGAGGTGGTGGTGGGCTGGGCCTTGGAGTTCCCAAACCTACTGGTTTTGGGAGACTTCAACGTCCATGCCGATGCCGCTCCCTCCTCACAGGCTCTGGACCTAGTGACTTCCATGGCAACACTAGGGCTCTCCCAGTTTGTTTTGGGCCCCACTCATCAAGCAGGCCACACGCTGGATCTGATCTTTGGGGCTGGCATAGATGTGATCATGCTCCCCGCTGTGGAAGTGCCATGGTCTGATCACTACGCTCTAAAAGCCAAGATTGACTTCCCGCTCCTCCCCGGCTCGGGTGGCGAACCTATTTGGGCTCGTCCGCGAAAACTGATGGATCCTGATAGATTCCGACAAGCCTTGCGGAACCCTGCTCCTCCTGGCGACTCATTAGATGACCTTGTTGAGGACTGGAATAACCGGCTCTTGGCAGCCATTGATGAGATCGCACCTAAGCGCCCTCTGCGACCCCGTCGAAACCGGGCACCTTGGTTTACTGAGGAGCTCCGGAAAATGAAGCGGGATCTCAGACGGCTAGAGCGAGTATGGTGACGGACTCGTGACGGAGCCTCAAGAACATCTTATAGGACGCTTATGAAAGCCTATGAGATGGCTATGAAAGCTGCTAAGAAATCTTACTTTGCAGCTTCTATTGCATCCGCTAGCTCTCGCCCGGCACAACTTTTTAGAATAATTAGGTCAATAACGTCCTTAGGAGGACAACCAAATTTAAGCACAAATTTGACCCACAGCTGTGAGGCATTCGCAAGCTTTTTTGCGGAGAAAGTCCTGTTGCTCTGCCGTGACCTCCCTGCCAATTTAGATACAGTGACTGAACTGGAGGCCCCTTGACTGACTTCAGGTCCAGTGTTGGACCATTTCGATCGGATACTCCCTACTGATGTGGATAGATTCCTCCAAGTTGGTAGGCCCACCACCTGCCTCCTTGATCCGTGCCCGTCTTGGCTGATTAGGGAGTGTCCAGATGTTGCGCGGAACCCCCTGGTTGAAATTATCAATTTGTTCCTTGACACGGGGACATTCCCAGGGGAACTGAAGGAAGCAGTGATGTGTCCACTCTTAAAGAAAACTTCATCAGATCCCTTAGACCTATCCAATTACCGCCCAGTTTCAAATTTTCCATACCTGGGTAAGGTAATTGAGAGAGCGGTTGCTGAACAGCTTGGTAGGTTTCTGGAGGAAACATCGGCATTAGATCCATTTCAGTCCGGTTTCCGTCCTGATTTTGGGACGGAGACGGCTCTGGTTGCCCTAACAGATGATCTCCGTAGACAACTGGATCGAGGCAGGTCAGGACTGCTGATCCTTTTAGATTTGTCAGCAGCCTTTGACATGGTCGATCATGATCTTCTGGACCACCGCCTCGCAGACGTGGGGATACAGGGCATAGCCCATAACTGGTTGTGCTCTTTTACCTCTGGTCGGGGACAGAGGGTGGCACTAAGGAGGGAAATGTGGTCGCGCCACTCCTTGGTGTGTGGAGTGCCGCAGGGCACAATTCTCTCCCCGATGCTTTTTAACATCTTTATGCGCCCCCTTGCCCAGATTATCTGGAGCTTTGGGCTGGGCTGTCACCAATATGCTGATGACACTCAGCTCTATCTGCTGATGGATGGCCACACCGACTCGGCCCCGAACACTCTGACCAGATGCTTGGAAGCTGTGGCTGGATGGTTTCGTGGGAGCCGATTGAAACTAAATCCTTCGAAGACAGAGGTCCTATGGCTAGGTCGGGATGGCATGGGGATGAGGGACCAACTCCCTTCTCTTGCGGGGCCCCAATTAGTGCCATTGCCTTCCGTTAAGAGTTTGGGTGTAATCCTTGACGCCTCCCTTTCCATGGAGGCGCAAGTTACAGCAACAGCTAAGGCAACATTTTTCCACCTTCGCCGCATCAAGCAGTTGGTCCCTTACCTTTCCTGCCCCGGCCTGGCCACAGTGATCCATGCGACGGTCATCTCCAGGCTTTACTACTGTAATTCGCTCTATGCGGGGCTGCCCTTGAAGCTGTCCCAGAAACTCCAGCGGGTACAGAATGCTGCAGCAAGGCTCCTCATGGGGTCTCTGCCATGGGAGCATATTCACCCAGTGCTTTTCAAGCTGCACTGGCTCCCGGTGGAGTACAGGGTCAGATTTAAGGTGCTGCTTTTGACCTTTAAAGCCCTTCACGGCCTAGGACCCTCGTACCTACGGGACCGCCTCTCCTGGTATGCCCCACGGAGAGCCTCAAGGTCCATAAATAACAACACCCTAGTGGTCCCAGGCCCTAAGGAAGTTAGATTGGCTTCAACCAGAGCCAGGGCCTTTTCAACTCTGGCTCCGGCCTGGTGGAACGTTCTGCCTCATGAGACCAGGGCCCTGCAGGATCTGATTTCTTTCCGCAGGGCCTGTAAGACAGAGTTGTTCTGCCTGGCCTTTGGCTTGGAGCCAATTTGATTCCCTCCCTCCCTCTCTTTCTTTTTTCTTTTCCTTCTCCTGCGATGAGGCTACATTTTAATATTTTAATGTTCCATTATTTTAATGTTTTTTATTTTTGTTTTTAAGTTGTAATCATTCATCTTGTTTTTATTATTGCTTGTAAGCCGCTCTGAGCCCAGCCTTGGCTGGGGAGGGCGGGGTATAAATAAAAAATTATTATTATTATTATTATGAACTTTCTGCTTTAATGAACCTCGGCGGGAGGGGGGAAACGGGCTGGATTTCCATTTGTATTTCCGGAAATCTAGCACTGATGTATGGAGTATTAACTTTGATTGTTTTACCTCTGAGAACTGAGAAGAATTATGGCCATGAATTGAGGGGGTTCTTAATAAGGAAAAGAAATGTTTAGAGGCAATTGGCTTCAACTTGGAGATGGATTTACAAAAGCAGGAAGTGAAATGCTGCTTTATTTCTTTTAATAATAATTCAGTGTGTGGCTTCCAAGTGGCCCCCCCAATACCAGATATGGCCTTCAGTGGCCAACTTCCTGCAATATTGGAATCAACTTTTGTTTAATTAGCCTCGTGGATTACAGTCCTAAATATGCAGGCATCAGTGTATACAGTTTGAATTAGTTGCAAATATGTTTTCATAGAGTGTGTAAAATCCTTAGAGGAGCTACAAATGACCCAAATTAGAAAAAATGTGCACAAACAATGCATTTAATGTTTCCAGTTTATCCTTGTTGCCAAATCTAAGGTACTTTCACTAAGGATTGAAACCTATATACATTTAGTTAGGAGTAACCTTGGCATTTCTGGACCAAATGTGATTGTTGGTTGAATGAAAGGGACATCTGAAGTGTTGGTGTGTGGAATGAGGAGGGGTAGGGTGAAAATCAGACACAGTGTACACTAGAGATGGGAAACCTGGACCCTCTAGGTGTCTTTGGATATTTCCTACCAAACTGCCATTGCACTTTTGCACATCACTGACTTATACTAAGGATACTCCTTTTGCAGAACAGCAAAAAGTTCTTTCTCTAGTCAATGGCCCTTTCGGGGGGGGGGGGGGAAATGCATAAAAAATAATGATAGGGAAAATGATGATGAAAATAAGTTGTGAGGCTTAAATGTGCTAATATTGAGACCTAGCTATAGAATTTTGAAACAGTTAACTAATATATTTGATGTCATTCAGTCTGAGAACTGATAAAGGTGGAAGCCAAAACATTTTGCTGTAAGAATTTAAAATTTCTGTCTTGTTTCTAGTCTAGTCACTATAAAGTGTGTGTGTGTACACACTAGTCTTCTGGTTGTAAATGGTTTTAACTTTTAACTTATTTTGGTTCTGCATTTTATATACAGGTAGTTGTAACCTAAGGAACCTTATGATGGGTAAGAAATACAATAAATCAGACATAACCAATGAAGTGCCTTCCAGATGTTTCTGGATTATAACTCCTGACATTCATGACCATTGGCCATGGGGCTGATGGGAGTTGGAGTCTTAAGTACATCTGGTGGGCACCATGTTGTTAACCCCTGAAATGCCATTACTACTTAGGGATAGAGAACCTATGGCACTTCAGCTGTTGTTGAATTCTAACTTCTGTCATGCCTGACCATTGGCTGATGGGGGTCCATCTGCTGGGCCACAAGTTCCCCACCTTTGACTTAAAATATTTCTAGTCATATGAATTAAGCATATGTTAATCCTAAGCAAGCTGGTGTGCTGTAAGCTTCTCACATTTCATGATACTGTAAAATACATGGTTTTTAAATTCATTTAATTCGAGTAGCATATTCATTTTTGCCTATGTATTCTACTATTTTCCATTCTTCTTCCAAAGAAGGATATCGTAGCTGTTTGGTGTTTTGATACAATAGAACTGGATGCCACAGAGACATTTTTACTGTAAAACCATTTAGGGTGGAGTTCTGGGTAGTAAGTGTACAGATTTTGACCTTGGCAGAATAACCAACCCAAACCATCAAAGTGACTTGTGTGTAACTGCCAGTATTAGCTTGTATATATCTGCACATGGTGTGGCCTAGTAAATAGCACAAAACTGAGACAAACTAAGTTAATCAACAGCAAACACTTGGATAGTTTTGGCCTTGGTTCCCATGTGTAAAATGGAAGAAGAATTTTCACTGGGGTGAATAAGACAAGGATGTTAAAGTGCTAGAAGGATTAACAATCACCACAGCCTCATTCTGCCTAATGGTAGGGCCAGCCCTGTATTTGTTTTGCTGACGGTGGGGCAAGTTATAGCAAAGTGCTGGAAAACTGAAGAAGAAATAGCTTTGACTATCTGGTACTGTCTAGACTACATTGTTAGCAGAGAAGCTTATTAAGGAGATAAGAGTACCATGAGCTTGTGTTGCAACAGATGACTTTTTGCAAGAGTGGCACTGCTTTATACCTCATATTAATCATCACTAAAGCCACCAGCTACCCACAATGACCTCTGCAAGGGCATCTTCAGATGCCAGTTTTCACAAAATGCACAGAATATGAAGCAAACCTTTACCACAAATACACACTGAGAAATTAGTAACACACTTCTGTATCTAATAGTCTTGTTAAGAAAAGCATTAAGAAGTTCACGCCAGCAGTTTAGCAAGGAAATTTGAACATGTCCAGCACTCATTCCTGCCGCTATAATGCTCAGGGATTTCTCCGCTATACTGGATCTCATATTGAAATCCATTGGTAATTATTTAGCTGTTTCACCCATCTTCAGCTTTCTAGCAAATACATTTAAAGGTTGACAACCCAGTCAAGATTGTTGCCTGGATCAAGCAATGCGTTTTGTTTTCCTTGTTTCTTTGGGCAAGAAAAGTGCTTCCCCTTTTTCTTCCTGGTCCTGCAATTTTCTTTTAAAAATACAAAATCAAAATAAATAAATCATGGCTTCTAATTAAACACTCTGTTCCCAGTTGTGATTCTTGCATTGGGCTAATGTTTTGCTTG
The DNA here is from genome assembly GCF_964270895.1 of Podarcis filfolensis. Classification (NCBI taxonomy): domain Eukaryota; kingdom Metazoa; phylum Chordata; class Lepidosauria; order Squamata; family Lacertidae; genus Podarcis; species Podarcis filfolensis. Next base: position 33,378,561 of record NC_139605.1, on the reverse strand, counting down.
CTTAGCTATTCAGCGTTTGTGGCATTTCCTGTCCTAAGTAATTGTTGTCAGTCCAGCTGTGAATTTAGCAAATTGCCCTGTGTTCTACTAGGGAAGAAGTGCCCAGCAAAGATTTGGAGACGTGGAAAGATGGAGATGGGGATTTTGTTGTTGTGTTAGATTATGTCAGAGGGAGTTGTTTTGATCATAACGGAAAGTGCTCAGCTGTTGTATCATCCCGTAGCCTTTGATTGCACAAGTTTGCTGTCTAAAGTTATCATCAAAGGCTTTCCTGTTTGTGCTGTGGCATAACACTGCAGGAGGCAAGCTGTGTTGGGAAGTGTGCCCCAGTGCAGTTCTCCAGTTATGAACCCTGATTCACGCAACAATAACTGAGAAGCAACTAGGTGGGCAGAACCTTGACTCCCATCCTTCAAGTTCATTCAGCTACACCCTGAAATCTGAGAAAACCACTTGATCCTGTGCATGCATACTCAGAAATAAGTCTCACTATGTTCAGTGGGGCTTGCTCTCAAGTATGAATAGGATTTCATGATGAAATTACAATTCCTGCTTCTCCACTGGCACAGAGTGATCCTTTGCACTACACCCCCAACCTGCAACCTGTCTCAGTTAACCCAAAACATATCTACAAGCTTAAAACCATTTCTTGGTCTTTCCTGCTGGTGTATCTAGCAATTACTTGTGTATGCCCATAAATGACTAAGCCGCTTCTGACGAACCAGAGCAGTGTGCGGAATAGCCATTTACCTTCCCGCCGGAGCAGTACCTATTTATCTACTTGGACTTTGACGTGCTTTTGAACTGCTAGGTTGGCAGGAGCTGGAACACAACAACAGGAGCTCACCCCTCCGCGGGGATTCAAACTGCCGACCTTCCAATCGGCAAGCCCTAGGTTCTGTGGTTTGGACCACAGATGTCTACAGTGTACCAGCAATAATGGCAACGATGTGGGGGGCACTACTCCTGCACTATGCAAGTAATTTCCCAGTTGTGATAGCACAGATGTGGCACAATCTGACTATTTAATATGCAAATCATTTAGGTGTAAGAGACCCTTAAACAGGGATTCTTTTCTCACCTTGGTTCCTTTGTATGCCATGATAATGCAGATTTTCTGCCTATCTTGGGTTAGCAGGAATGAACAGTGTACTTGATTGCTTCTGTTTCTCTCCTCCCCAGGTTGTGAGTGAGATGAGCAAACCAGGAAGCCTTGGCTTTGTAGTACATCCAAACCAGCATTCTTGGTTTGCTGCTCCTGAACAAGCCACCATCAGCAAACCAACAGCAAGCCATGGCTTCTTGTGACTTGTTAAGGAGCAACAATACATGATCCCTGATTTGTGTTAAGACATGGTTTCCTGGTTTTCTGATTCTTGACAGGGGACAATCAAAGCAGGTGTGTGTTTATGTGTGTTTATGCACAAGCAGAACCCAAGTCAATATAAGTATTTTGAAAGTTCCAATCTTAGATTTAATCTAAATCATATCTAATCTTAAATTTCTATGTGCCTTTTTGTGCTTAATCCCTACAATTAGTAGATTTCAAGACTATGAAGATATATATTTTTAACAGAGCAGAATATTAATTCTTCAAATAAATCTAATTTTGAAAGATAGTTGGGAAGCAGGGGTGCTGAAAGAAATGCAGTTGTCACGAAATCCTACTTTAGAACATTTATAGATAGTTCAAAGCATTGGTTTCCTGGTACTTTCTGCTGTTTAATATTCCACCAGTATGAAACAAAACAAAATGTTCCCTTCAAGCTCCTGACATATGGCTGAACAAATCTCTTGTATAGGACTAAAGCCTCTTGAATATATTTATTAACAAGTCTGAAAAGCCTTGCTCTTGGATCTACCCACTCATCTGTAAAATCAGAACACAAGTGAAATGGATGGCATCTGAACCAGTAGCTTGTGATTTCATGCCTGTAGAGCTATGCATTTGGTAAGCATGACATCTCTCTCTTGCTCTGGTGTCTGTCAGTTGCAATCTTGCTTTTAAAGAGGTATTGCTAATGGTAAGTATTGGGTGAGCAGAGGCGTGCAAGATAGCTTATTCTCTGGCATCCAGGAACTCCCAGCTCTGGTTTTACACAATGGAAACTGACTTACCCTAAGGTGAATATAGGACTGCAACCTTCATCTCTTGAAAATTTGTATGTTTAATAGAATGAAACTGTAGGTAAAGAAACCAAGTTAGTCCCTCAGCATTTGTTGATCTTACATTCAGTTTGTGGCAGCACCTGGTAGGTCAGGGCTGTTCTTCAGCCTTGGGTCTACAGATGTTGATGGACTATAACTCCCATCTTCTCTGACTAAGCTGACTAACTCTGACTAAGCTGGAAGTGGATCATGGAAGTTGTAGTCCAACATCTAGGGACCAATTAGGGGGGGACAGTCTGGTGGGGATGGAATGAACAAAGAAGAAGAAGAGTTTGGATTTGATATCCCGCCTTTCACTCCCCTTCAGGAGTCTCAAAGCGGCTAACATTCTCCTTTCCCTTCCTCCCCCACAACAAACACTCTGTGAGGTGAGTGGGGCTGAGAGACTTCAAAGAAGTGTGACTGGCCCAAGGTCACCCAGCAGCTGCATGTGGAGGAGTGGAGACGCGAACCCGGTTCCACAGATTACGAGACTACCGCTCTTAACCACTACACCACACTGGCTCTCTTCATTCACCTAGAGAATATTCTAGAAGACATTTGTCACATTTTACATCTGAGTAGTGAACTTTTTGAAAATCTCCTTGTTAAGGGTAGGTAATTCATCCTTTTTTCCGTTCTGTGGTTGTTGCTGTATCCTAAGGTTAAAACTTGCAGTCTGATACTAAGGGAACCAGGGCTAGCTTGGCCATGAGACAGACAGCCGATGTTGGGGACCACAGCGGCTTGCCATTCTTTCCCCCTGAGGTAGCCTGCTCTACACTCCCTGAGCTAACTAGCTGCCCTCAGGTCACCCAGGATCACCCAGGTCACATTAACATGCTGATCTGCTTGAATTCTGTATGTGGATTGGGTGAGGGTACCATCTGCTCCTTTGCCTCAGGCAGCAAAATATCTTGAGCTAGTCCAGCAGGGAGCAGGACTTGGCAGACTTCTGTGGCCAGTAGTGGTGCACCCTCCTGACACTTACCTGGAGACGGTTGGGCCAGCATGGTGGTAAGGTTGAGTCCATGTGGGTGAACAGGAAGGAGCAATCATTCCCCATCCCCCATATGCAGCAGTAACTCCAATAGCACCCCGAAACACACACCGCTACTGCCTGTGGCTGGTGCTGGCAGCTGTGAAGGAATGAGTCTGCCCTTAGGTTCTAACACAGGGAGGAATGTATAGCAAATCAGCTGCTGCTGTAAACCTCTCTTCGTTCTAGTCTGCTACTCTAGCTATCCCCAGCTCAACAGAGCCTATGGAAAATGGCTATGAAAGAATCATCTGAGCGGGTGAAAAAAACACCCCAAAGCCCTGACTAGGCCATTATTTTTTTGGTTGAGTGGCTAGCCGTGCTGATCTATGTCTATCCCTCTGGGTCCTCCTCCATGCATCTTAGAATTTATAAGCAATAAATGGCATTTCAATGCCATTTTTATTTTACCCCCTCAAAAAAAATAAATCTTATGGAAGATGAAAGTGTAGCACTGAGGGTTGTGGAAGGTAGGGAAGAAAATAATAATAAGATCACACTCTAGGAATAAATGAGTGGAAACATGGGCGAGGAACCAGATGTTGGAGTGCAAATCCCATAATCTATCTGTTGTCCATAAGACTGGGACTGATATTATTATTATTATTATTATTATTATTATTATTATTATTATTACCACCCTTCATCTGAGGATCGCAGGGGGGTTTACAATATAAAAACACAACAATACATATCATAGTAACAATCAAAAACCATACCCACCCCCAGTTTAAAAGGCCATAGATTGTTTAATTAGCCAAAGGCCAATAACAGTTAGAGTCTAGCAACATCTGGAGGACAACAGTTATCTAAGCATGATAAATCTTAGATCATACATGGGAAAGTGTGGAACAGTCTTGCAGCAGAGATTTGTGAGAAGGGGCTGTGATTTCGATTTTGAGGCAGTGATAAGAGAGATCGCAGCTGCTTCTCATGAATCTCAGCCACAAGATTATTCCACTATTTATTTTGTATTTTCCAAATAGATTTATTATGCTTAGAGCAAACTCTAAGGTGCCCCTATATGCAAGTCTTCCAGATGGTAGAAATAGGAGCTCCATTGCACCTCTTTAACTGTTGATTCTGACCGGTGTCCATACCAGAGAAAAGATTGCTAAAATTTTGCTTATTAGAACAAAGCCAGCTCTGCATGGCCAAATCAAAACCTGGTATTAAAGGACAGTGTAGTCAATTCTTTCATATGGTTTTTCAGTAAACTGTGTTCATTGATACGGGAAATCTTCTGCTGAGCAGGAATTAAAAAACAACAACAGCTAGATATGTATAAACAAAGTGATTTGTCATCTTTGGATACCACTAGAACTGCCCCCTGGTATACTATGTTTAAATATCAGCAGGGCCATGAAATTACTTTACTGTTTTGAAAGCTTTCAGCCCCGCTAGCTCAGATTTCATTTGATGACCTCTGCAATTTTTAGATGAAAGATACAGCTATATTCCTTACGTTTGGAAAGGAATACGGAGGTGAGGAACTCAGGAATGCATTGCACTATTTGTCTTGCTGCCCTGTAGCAGAATGGCAGCATTAAGGTGTCACAGCAAATCTCCTGTATTGGAGGCAGTAAGCTTCTGAATGACTGTTGGGAATCACAAGTGCTGTTGAGCTTAAGACCTGCTTCCCGCAGACATCTGTTTGGCCAATGGGATAACAGAAAGATGGATCAGATGGGCCTTTGAACTGATAACAACAACAACAACAACATGTTTGTTTGTTTGTTTTTTATACATATCCTAGCCACTCTGGTCGGCTTTCAACAGAACATTAAAAACAGAATAAAACTTCAAACATTAAAAACTTCCCTAAACAGGGCTGCCTTCAGATGTCTTCTAAAAGTCAGGTAGTTGTTTATCTCTTTGACATCTGATGGGAGGGCGTTCCACAGGGCGGGCGCCACCACCGAGAAAGCCCTCTGCCTGGTTCCCTGTAACTTTGCTTCTTGCAGTGAGGGAACTGCCAGAAGGCCCTCGGCGCTGGACCTCAGTGTTTGGGCAGAACGATGGGGGTGGAGATGCTCCTTCAGGTATACTGGGCCGAGGCCATTTGGGGCTTTAAAAGTCAGCACCAACACCTGGAATTGTGCTCAGAAAGAGCAGCTCTCTTTTTACACTTTTAAAAGACTGGTTCAGAAGTAAAGAAACTAGGAAAACTATGGTGGTTTAGAAGAGGCAATAGTGTATTCACATCATTGCTGAGAACTAAGCCTGGAGTAAACACCACAGAACTGCAGTTTTGTCACCGACTCTTAGCTGCTTAAAGTCAAAGCTCGTAAAGGGGGTGTTTTTGATCTCACACTTGAATATGGTGCAGAATTACAGCTGATTCTGCTGCTGCTTTCCTTCCCTGCTCATCACACTTGCTGCGTTCACCCCAACTGTAACATTATCTGTGAAGTACATGACTTCTGCACTGCTCATATCACTTCTTTGTTTGAAAGATCTCTTCTTCCTGCCAATGAAGAGATCCCAAGGCAGGTACAAACAGCACAGTCAATAAAAAAATGAAATCCAAACCACAACTACAAATGCTATATGAAACAAATTGCTTTGGCTTTGGTCCTGGCACAAAACCATTATTCATTTCAGTGGCAGTCATAGGTTACGCCCTTAAGCACAAAGCAGGTGTAGTTGAGAGAATTATTTGCAGCCAAGTTGCATTTCTCCATTGGGATGCTCCCACCTACTAAGGAGCTCCAGTTTTTCCAGAAAAGGCATCATAATCATTAGACCTGCCTAACTGTATGTTGAGGGACGCGGGTGGCACTGTGGGTTAAACCACAGAGCCTAGGGCTTGCCGATCAGAAGGTTGGCGGTTCGAATCCCTGCATAGGGGTGAGCTCCCATTGCTCGGTCCCTGCTCCTGCCAACCTAGCAGTTCAAAAGCATGAAGTGCAAGTAGGTAAATAGGTACCACTCCAGCAGGAAGGTAAATGGCGTTTCCGTGCGCTGCTCTGGTTCGCCAGAAGCGGCTTAGTCATGCTGGTCACATGACCCGGAAGCTGTACGCCGGCTCCCTCGGCCAATAAAGCGAGATGAGCGCCGCAACCCCAGAGTCGGCCACGACTGGACCTAATGGTCAGGGGTGCCTTTACTTTTACCTTTAACTGTATGTTAACTTATTTTGCTACATTGGCCTATTTTCTTTGGCATATTACACACACATTATTGGAACGTCTTCTGAGTTTCTGCACTTTGTGGGGGTGGGAGGCTATCTGAAAAGTACTTCCATAGTGCCATTCTTGATTGTGGCTGAGCAATTTGTCGGAAGATTCAGGACAGAGAGAATAAATCACGTCACACACTGCATAGTTCAGCTATGGAACTCACCCCCACAGAAGGGGACACCCAAAAACTAGGATGGCTTTTGAAAAGGATTAGAAAGAAATCATGGACAATGCTAACAATGGCTACCTCCACTATTAGCGGCGGCATGCCTCTGAACTTGGAATTGGCTTCCCACAGGCATCTGTTTGGTGACTGTGAGAACAAGACAGTAGACTACAAGGTTTGACCCAGCAGGCTCTTCCTGTGTTCTTAAAGGTATACACGTGCACCCACACACACAATTGTAATAATTATAATAATTCTGTATCAGAAATCTAAGCAGATAAAATACTTCTGAATGCCTTTATAACAACGACGCAAGCTGTGCTTGTGGATTTTGACACAAAAAGGGAAGAGGAAAAGTTTGAAGTGTTACATTGTAAGTGAGCATTCATTTTTAAAGGGGGAAGTGGTCCCTCCCTAAAAGTGGTTAATACTTGAAGTAATACAATAGACACATGTCTGTGTAGGAAATGTCTGACAGGGCACCGAATTTTAGACTGCTTACGTGGCGCCTCAAAAGGCAATGGTAGCAGTTATGTTATGATAAGATTAGCTAATCTTCATCTGTCCACTGTGACCCAGTTGGTTTCCGAAACTTGTCTCGCAAAAAAAGAAAAAAGTGTACTGGGTAAAGTAAACCTGCCACAGGCAGACCGGAAAGGAGAGCAACACCCATTATCCTCAAAGAGAACAAACTTCTCTCTTTACCCCAACATCCCCCCCCCCCATTTGTTCCTTGTTTCCTCTGTATAAGCATGGAGTTAACGACTATGGAACTTTCCTTTATTAACTGGAATGCACAGCTGATCCAGATGACATTTTGAAGAGCAGAACTCTGCTTCTGAGGAACTGTATTTTCCCAGCTAAAAAAATCTAACAATATGGAGTTGTGATGAAAATGAGATTCCTCTGCCCACCTCCACCTTCCCTTCCATCCACCGAAACATGAGGTCTTTTGCGGTAATGAAGCTGTTATGAATTGCTGGTGTGGGAGTGCTTTGCTTCAGGAGTCAGCCTGGTGGTAAAAGTGGGTGGTTGGCAAGCTCATATCCCCACCCAAGCTTTTGCAGCAGAGATGCAATCAAGGGGACAGTTCAGACTTATCTTACAAAGTCAGATAGATGCCGAGCTAGTTATGATGCTTGTCATTGCAAGGATTAGCATGGCTCTTGGCAGGTAAGGACCGTAGCTTAAGGTTACCAGATTTATTTCAATGAATCCGGGGACACAATCAATCAATCAACATGTTTTTAAAAGAGGGGAAAGGTTATTAAAAAATAGAGAAATAATGTCTTATCTTCTGTGGTCTCCTCTGTTGCGCGGCCCCAGCCTTTCTTAGAGCACTAGCCGTGCTTCCCCTCTCCCTCCCTCCTTGCACTGCAATCCCCTACAGGCTTACTTGGGAGTAAGCATTAGCAGAACCCCCTCCTCCTCCTGCTACCCTGCCCATCTTTCTGGGTGTCTCCTGTGCAGGCATCGTCCAGCAGCCACCCATCCGAGCCGTGGCACGCCCAGTTAGCGGGTCCGGGGCAGAGCCAGCAGCAAGCGAGCGGGAGGAGGCGTGCTTGGCCGGATCAGCTCTTCTCCTGCTCACCTCTCATCTGCGATGGCCAAAAACAAGCTGGCCAACAAGCTGAGCCACCGCTTGCAAGTCGAGGAGCACAATGGTGAAGCTGAGCAGCAGCCGCAGCTGCCCAAGCACTGAGGCTGAACCGGAGCCCAAGCCGATGGCCTTGGGAAGTGGTGCCGACAGCGAGCTGAGCGCCAAGTTGCAGCGGCACACCGAGCTCAACGACCCCGCCGACGGCACCCAGCACTGTGTCTTCAGCCCCTACTCAGAGTCTCCCTATGTGTCTTGTGCGCAACACATCATATGGGGACTTCCAGCGAGGCAAAATGGCGGGCAACACGGTAGTGGGCAGCTCCTGAAGCTAGCCAGAGCCAACTGGCTCTGGGCTGCTGAGGCTGCCGCTGCCACTTTCCCCGGGAACATTAGATGAAATCCGGGGACTGTCCCCGGGAAACGGGGACGTCTGGTAACCCTACCATAGCTCATAGGCAGTGCATCTGCTTTACTTGAGGAATGGCTCCAATTTCAATCCACAGCATCTCCATGTAGAGCTGAGAGATTTCCTATTTGTAACCCTGAAGAACTGCAGCCAGTCAGTGCAGACAATACAGAGCCAGGTGGAGAAAGGGCCTGACTCAGTATAATGTTCCTAACAGTTTCTGGGGAAAACAGTGGAAGAGAGCTATCATCCCAGTGTCCTGCTTGTGGGCTTCCCAGTGACATTTGTCTGTCCTTTGTGGGAACCAGAATACTAGATGAGGGAGGCCTTTGGTCTGATCCAGCAGGGCTCATGTCTTTAAGGCTTGAAACACAGATGGTTTAAACATGGGCATCATCACAGTATAATATTTTATTCATTCCTTTTTTAATGCCTTATAATAAACCGTATCTCCATCTCAGGAATAACTAGATGTGCTAACAGATGGCTATATGGATGGGGGGTGTATACAAATATATTTGTATTTTGAGTTTAATGATCTGACATGGTCATCTCTTCCTGCCTCTGTTTATGTCCCCTATCTCTTGTTAAAGTTATTTGGTGGCTGAGATCAGCCTTTAATGTATAATCTGGTAGAAGGAAGAAGTGGTAATGCAGGATACCTTCTCTGATGTTAGACATTGTTTGGAAGAACATGTAGTATTGGAAGAGGGGGCTAGCTAATTAATAATCTGCACTAGCTAGTTGGGCAAGGCACGCAGGCTAACAAGTTAGCTATCTATAAATCGGATGGTTTTTGGGCATAGTTCTGAGCTCATGCATGAACTGATGGCCAGAGGGTCGTGCAAAAACTGAAGGCTACCTGGGGGTCACTTTGCCACGTCTTGAGGGCTTCCCAGTGGCAGATTGAAGTGCTTGCTTGGTAATGTTTGCTGTTTAGAATAAAATCTTTAATCTTCTCACTCACTTGTGTTTGTATTGCTTCTGAATCTCATTTAAAGAAGCTCCTTGCATTTAGCAAGACAGGGGCACATTCAGCTTGTTGCTGCTTCCAAGTCAGACTGAAAAATCCACATAAGAGGAAAACAGGCCCCTTGGCTTTTACTGAAGGCAGGCTTGAATGATCACAGAAATAAGGCTTCATATATATATATATGGGACGAGACTGAATATTACACTTCCTAAAAATAACTGTGCAGCAGTGCTATTGCTTACAGTGATTTCCTTTCTCTGCTTAGTGAGCCGAAATTGAAGGGGTGGGAAACCATTTTTGAGCATAATAATATACATTCTTGTGTATTCAACACCAGTATCAGGGTATTTGTTCTACTGGTATGCAAGGTTGGGGCACTGATTGACACATTTCCATTCTGGGAAAGGAATGTGAGATTCAAAGAAGGCAAGAAAATGGCCAAGACAGAAGCAGAGCTCTGCCTCCAGTCCCCACTGAATGAGTTATTAGAATAATCACTAGGTATAATTTATGTTGACTTGTCTGCAACAGAGACAAGAAAAAGCAAGGGCAGTATGTGTTTCTGAAAACAGGATTGCAGAAGTGCAACAAAGAGAGCAAGATGGAATGGTGGGAAGACTCAGAAAATGTGATCAGTGGAGAATATCTGTTGAGGACAGTTAAACAAGTCAGTAAAAAAGGGCAGGGGGAAAAGTTGATGAGCAAGATGGTGAGTGGAAAGGAGAGTCATATATTGTGCCAGTTTATTGGGTAGAATTATTTCCTATTCTTTACTGAATGGCTGCACATTCTCACTTGTTTATGTTCAGAGTTGCTTTTGTTGCCTAAATAAAATAAAATACCTGGCTCATATACTTGATGCCTTCTGGTCCGGATGCATAATAAATCTCAACCCACATCCATGCTTTTATCAGCAAAGTAAAGGATATTTAAAGGAGGTAGTGATAGAGGTAACTTACTTTAGATATTATGATGGGTGTGAACTCAGTGGACTGCCTATTAGACAGTCATTTGAGATACCAAGTCACCTCTAGGGAAAAGGGCCTGGTGATAACCCCAGGCAGATTACAAAGGTATATGAGAGAGCAGCTTCTGTTAAGCGGTTAATAGTATACACAGACTGTTTCATATTTATATATATATATATTGATAGATTTTAGGTCTGATGAGGAATCTAGTCACACTGGCATTCATTTGTTATGTCCCTAATGTTTTAACCACAGGGGTTGGAAACCTGTGGTCATCCATATATTGCTGGACTCATAAGCCCCAGCGAGCATGGTCAATGTTCAGGGTTCATGGGAGTTGCATTCCAGCAACCTATGGAGGGCCATGCATTATCCTTTTATGACTAGAACAAGGTATAGAAGGGGAATAACTTATTGCTGTACAATCCAAGACCAGAAAATTGCTGGTTATACGTATGTACTGCTGATCACATGTACACAAAAGCAAGTTTCAATGAAATCATCACGTCCCATTTCTAGGTTTGGGTTCTGGATATAAATATGGTGAGTCATTCATTCCACAGTAATATATTTTGAAAGTTCATTAAGTCCCCAAAGGATTATTTCAGGAAGAGAGGCCCTGATCCAGCTCTGGCTGAGTGCAATTAGTCAAATGTGACAGCTAGTAGTGGCCTGGGAAGTCACATGTTCCATGTGCATCAAAAGGTATATCCAGCCACTTCAATCAGCATTGCAATGTTAGATAGGGAAACACACCTCCATCATCTACCTGTGTGGAATGCTGATTCCATGCACTGCTCCCTCATACCAGAATAGGGCATTAGTATTTTTGCAATGTAATTGATATATATACAGCATTACATGCTACTGGTTCTATTCTCAGAGTGTTTCTACAGCACGGCTTCTTAGGTCATCTTTGTGGAATAATGAACTATCATAAGGCAAAAAATTTGCACATAATTTGGCCCCACAGTAACAGGGTTTCTTAGATGCTTCCACTTGCTGCAGCTCTTCTTGATCTTTCTCAGGCGAGGAATTATGGTATCTACCTGAATAATCATATGAAAGTTCTTCATTGGCACAAATATCACGGTTGGCAAAAAGTGCCAATTTAGGTACCATTGAGTCTACTCGGACAGGGACCATAAAGAGGTTTGGTTCACAGGAATGGTTCAGGAACCTACCAACGTTACCAATGTAAGTGGGATCCACAAACGTCTCCATTATCTGTCCATCGCAGAAGTGTTCTCTTACTGCTATAATGTAATTTGAATCGCTTGATGTCTGCGATTGTATCCTTCTACATGCTTCTCCGAAGTTGAGTATTTCCCCAGCGTATTCACAAACGAATCTTCCTTTGGGTATAAACTCCAGATTGCGGAGTCCCCATCCTTTCTTGGCAGTCTTGAAGACTTCAAGCCGGAATTGCAAGCCCCTTTGAATCACCCTGTTTTGGCACAACTCTCCACAGTGGCACATAGTGTTGCATTCAAAAACAGGCTTCGAAAAATCTAGTTCATTTCCTTCACAGCTAATGCACTGATTGTTATAGTTTTCCCCATAATGAAGGCAGGAACACGTGGAGGCAAGACAGGAAGAGGAGTGACAGCTGCAGCCATTAAGGGAGACTTCAGATGGGTCTGGTCCTCCTTCCTCTCCAGCTACATGATCTGGGCTGTACTGCAAAAGAAAACGGATCATTGTGTAGTGTCTTCTACATTAAAAAAAACAAATCAGCCATAGTATATGATACAAATAGTGCATACTCCTGTACTCCTGTACTACTACTGAGAAGAAAGCACCACTGAGCTCAACAGGACTTACTTTTGGGTAAATACATATACAGCTGAATTCTCCATTCAAGGTTGTCAGTATGTTTGCTGAAATACACATCAACATATGAAATGTAAACATCCTGATGTTTACAAGCATACACAACTAAATGCTTTTCTGCATTTGCGTTTTTGATTTTGCCTTGCTCCCTAGAGGATATCTGCAGAGATCTATTTTTACAACGCAGGTGCTAGTCCACATGGAATGGCTGAGGATGCACTAATAATTTAATTCCCTTAAAGTAGCTCATTAGCCAAAGCAAGGATAAAATTATACTGCCAAGCCCATACAAATCTCATGCTTCTAATTTTATCTGAAGGGACCATGATTCAGCGTGTTTGGGATGGCAAATGGATCCTTTAAGAACATTAGTAGAATGTGAAATAAAGTTTGCTTTATTGCATGACAGAATACAGAAAGGAGATGGTTGAAGTACATGCTGATTTATCACAGCTTCGCTAGTTTCATTTCCCAGAAGGTGGAAGAAGCAACAAGGGGATAATCTAGCTTGGACCTGGTGCTCACCAACAGGGAGGAGTTGATTGACAAAGTGTAAGTACTGGGAACTTTGGGAGGAAGTGATCATATCCTATTAGGTTCATTTTCAGAGACAAAGGAAAGCTGAGTGTAGTTTGGGTAGCTAATGCCACAGAAGACAGAATCGGGATTCACTATGACCTTAACAGTTCAGAGAACTGGGCCATCGTTTCCCCATCCCTGAAATAGATGGCACATATTCTGGAAGGGATTGTGTTGATGTTGAAAAGTAAAATATTTCCGTAATCCAAATTTAAATTTGTAATGATTTTTCACTACAAATTGACTGGGAGGAATAAATTTCTGATGTATCATGTCTATTCCAAAATTTAAGATTATGTAATTTCAAACTATATTTCAATGAGAAAACATTTCAAAAGTTCACCCACTTTTTGTAGCATCTCATGTTGACGACTGATGTAAGAATACTTTTATTTGGTACACAGTGTACACACGTATTGGAAAAACATGTCATTGCAACCCTTTTTAAATCAATTTATAATAAGGTCTGCATTCATACAAACAACACATCTAATATTAACAAACTTTAAAATCAAACAGCAACAGGAAATCTAAACATTTGCCTGTGAATTACGTTTTCAAAGAACACTAATAATTTAAGCAATAAGATGGAACGGTTTTGCCAAAGATAAGAGTGACATCTCATGGATGTAGCTGCTAGTGCAGGGTCATTTAGCACTCACTGGAGGAAGCAAAGGAAACCTGCCTGCTTTTCCACGTAATGATGGGCTGGTGTCTGGAAGGGTTCCAGTGGCTTTAGCATCTGCACAAGAGCTGGAAATTGAACTGGAGGTAATAGCAGTGCAAATACCTTCAACTTTTGAACTCCTGCCTTAACAGGAGGATTAAAGTGATAGGAGACCTGCCAGAAGACTTCTATACTTTCAAAAGACAGGGGAGATTGCAATACAGTGGTACCTCAGGTTAAGAACTTAATTCGTTCCGGAGGTCCGTTCTTAACCTAAAACTGATCTTAACCTGAGGTACCACTTTAGCTAATGGGGCCTCCTGCTGCCGCCGCGCCACCACTGCGCAATCTCTGTTCTCATCCTGAAGCAAAGTTCTTAACCCGAGGTACTATTTCTGGGTTAGCGAAGTCTGTAACCTGAAGTGTCTGTAACCCGAGGTACCACTGTACCAAAGTGAATTAAACGTACATCACTCAGCCCTACTTAGAATCACAGAATGGCAGAGTTGGAAGGGACTACGAAGGTCAAGTCCAACTCTCTGCTATGCAGGAATCTTTCTAACTGGGACCAACTGGATAGCTCAGTTAAGAGTGTGGTGTTGATAACACCAAGGTTGCAGGTTCTATTCCCATATGGGACAGCTGCATCTTCCTGCATTGCAGGTGGTTGAGCTAGATGATTCTCAGGGTCCCTTCCAACTTTACCATTCTATGATTCTATAAGTTAATATGTTTAGGACTAAGGTGGAATAGTATTCCAAGTAAAACAAATTTTGACTTCACACTTGACATTAGAGAGGCCACAGGAAGTGGACACCTTGCTGAAAGAAGGTCTGGGTCTGCTCGGGGCCTGAGTGGAAAGCCAAGCAGTGCCCTCCCCCCCCCCCCACAAATATACACTGCCTTGAGTTCCATGGTGAAAGAAAAGCAAGTTATAAATGTGCTACCTAAATATATGTGTGGTGAAGTAGTTCGAGCACTTGACTAGGACTTGGAAGATCAAGGTTCAAAGCCCTGCTCACCTGCAAAGTTCCCTGGGTGATCTCTCTGTCTCTGCCTAACTCACTTTGCAGGTTATAGGTAGTAGCCGTGTTGGTCTGCCATAGTCGAAACAAACAAACAAAAAATTCCTTCCAGTAGCACCTTAGAGACCAACTAAGTTTGTTATTGGTACGAGCTTTCGTGTGCATGCACACTTCTGTTTCAGTGTATCTGAAGAAGTGTGCATGCACACGAAAGCTCATACCAATAACAAACTTAGTTGGTCTCTAAGGTGCTACTGGAAGGAATTATTATTATTATTTTGTTTCACGTTGCAAGGTTGTTGTGGGGGATTAAATGGGGAGGGTGGGTAGGAGAGCACAAGAGCCACGTGTGCCACCTGGTGCTCCTTTGGAGCTGGGGGAAAAGAGGGCATGCAAATGCAATAAACCGATTAAATGAAATTGCACGGAACTATTCTTGCAGCGATGGGTGATATATTACGTGGACTTCAGTCCCAAACATTGCAGGTACAACACCCGTACATGCGCAGCCCATTCCTATGCAACACTTCCGAGTACATCTGTGTAAGTGAATAATAATAATCAGTGCTTTTTTCGGGGGGGGAGCATACTCCTAAACATTTTTTTTAGAAAAAAAGCACTAATAATAATAATAATAATAATAATAATAATATACAACCCCCCTTTTCTCCAAAGGAACTCAGTGTGGCATACACAGCTCGGCCACCCTCATCCTTTAATCCCCTGTGAACTGTCTCCCCGAAGGAACAGCAGTTAGAAGGACCAGCGGTTCTCCACCTCTGTATTGAGAGACCTGTGGAAATTCTCCTTACCAGACGTAAGTGGCAGACCCGGAAAGAACTACAATTCCCAGCGACCTTTGCGAGAGAGAGACACGGCCGCCGTCCCCCACCAGCTTTCGCACAGCTGCTGAAACTGGCTTCGCCCTCTCGGTCCCCCGCCCTTCCGTTTCAACGGCCGCCCTCTCACCTGGAACGCTGGCGGCGCCTCCAGCCGCGGCCACACAGCCACGGGGAAGTTCTCCAGCCCTCCACTAACGTCCATGCTTCGCCTCTGAGGGTCAACCCGAAGAGCCAATACGGCCGGGGCTTTTTTTTTTTTTTAAAAAAACCCTACTCTTTTCCCCGCCCTGCTCTCTTAGGATTGGTCAGCTCTGCGCAAGGCTTCGTTCAATGAAAGGCCAAACCACCAATGAACGACAAGCTGGAGATGGACGCCGGAAGCGTCGCTGGAAGAAAGAGTCAAAGACTTGAGTTGAGAGTCGCGCATGGAATATCGCTTGCGGGCTAAGTTGCAGGAAGGCATTCTACTTAGTTATTTTGTAAAATGTGCACACCGCTTGATTGTAAAACAAAACAAAAACAAACGCTCAAAGCGGGTTTGCAAAAGATAAAACGATAAAAGAACATTAAAAAGTCATAGCTGTATTTTAAAACATTACAAAGTAGCAATAAAACTGCTGTCACATTTGCTAAGCAGGGTTGATTTCAAATTGGATGGGTGACTGCGTGTTGAGATGCCTGCACTGCAGGGGGCTGGACTAATGACCCTCGGGACCCCTTTTCAATTCTACATTTCTGTGATTCTACAATTAAAATTACATTGCCTTTCTAAGAATGTTTTCTGCAGGTGCTGAGAAGAGTACAGTGAAGGCATTTGAGAGCTTTTGTTGTTGTTGTTGTTTAGTCGTTTAGTCGTGTCCGACTCTTCGTGACCCCATGGACCAGAGCAAGCCAGGCACTTCTGTCTTCCACTGCCTCCCGCAGTTTGGTCAGACTCATGTTTGTAGTTTCGAAGACACTGTCCAACCATCTCATCCTCTGTCGTCCCCTTCTCCTTCTGCCCTCCATCTTTCCCAACATCAGGGTCTTTTTCAGGGAGTCTTCTCTTCTCATGAGGTGGCCAAAGTAGAAAACTCTGCGTGTGTGTAGGAAAACACCATACTTTTTAAGCATAGCAGCAAACCAAAAGAACCCAACCAACCAAAAGAAAAGGTGTTTTTAAACAAGCAAACAAATTTTAAAGTGGAGGAATAAGGCATCTTCAGAAAAGTCTGCTAACCACTTGGGTCTGCATGTTTTGAACTTAGGCTGGGAGGAGAGAACAAGGTCACATTTTTCCTGTGGTGCAAATTGAGAGGCCGTGTGTAGGATTTGTGGTGGTCGTTTTTGTGTGTGTGTGGGAAAAACAAAGCAGCCACAGCCAAACCTTGTAAACTTACTGGATTACTTACTTGGCTATATTAGGGCTATTGTGGCAGCAAAGCATCCAGACGAAGCTCCAAGCTATGTACCCATTCCTTCAAAGGGAGTATAACCCCATCAAGAGCAAGCAACCTCCCATCCGATCTGGGGTACCATGGGCCTGGAGAGCATTCCCCAAGCATCACCCTCTGGAAACTACCATACAAATTTTGTAGTGAGCCTAAACAAAAAAAGTGTGCTGGCTGGTTTAAATCTAAATTAAAGATAAAGAAATATGAGAAGGCAGAGGGGGGGGCCTTGAAAGGAGCACCTAGACAGCAGACTGAACAGGCGCACGGGCTGCCTACTCAAAGTCTTCTACACTATGGCAATATACATTGTATTTCTATTAAAATTATAGCAATTATTTTTTAACTTTGCATCTATATATATTAGCATGTTTTGGTGTGAAAATACTTGCCTTTTTTTGGTGATGTATCAAATTCCTTCCTTCCGGCAATGGTGAGTGGTTACTCACCTGTACAGGCGATAGAGACTGCATAGACCATGAAAAGATGTTGGAGAAGACAAGAGGGGGAGGAATGACAGGAAATAATTGTTTTACTAGTTTTTGATGCCTCAGCTATTACAATTAGGTTTCAAAGTTTCATTTTCTTGCTCCCAGCACAGCTAGATGTGTGTTCTCTCTAACAGCTAAATTAATGCAGAACATTAATTCAGTTGCAAAGCCAATCCCAGTCAACCCTTTAGCTCCATTAATTATTTTCTAGCTCACAAAGTATCTGAAAGTATACTTAATAGCTGCTCATTTTATAAACTTCTGTGTAGTCCCTCTGCTGTGAAATGTTGCAGAGCCATTGGGCTGTCAGCGTGCCCCTCTTTTGAAAGGCCAAGCTCATTATCTGTAGGTCACAGCTGGCTTCTCCTGATCTGAGAAGCAAAAAGGAAGTCAAAGATCACTTCCAAGGCATTCACTAGCATTAGGGCTTTCCTGCTGTTTACTAATGAGACGGGCAGCCCTAATGAACAAAACTAGAGCTGGAACAACAATCAAATTAATGGAATATAGCAAAGTCAAATAAGTCAGTATGTCACTTGACTTTTCTTTGTCCAAAGGCAAAAGCAATGATAGTTAGGGTAACCACTCCCAACTAGCCCCTAAACCAACTAGGTGTCCCCATTGCAGCCCAAGACTATTGGTTGCCTCATTTTGCTTAAAGCAAACACTCACAACACAACAGTCTTAACACTTGATGGAGAAGAATGTCTGCCTCTTGTGAGAAACTCGTCCCAGTTGTAACTGAGGGCAATCATATCAGATTATCTATGCAATTTATAATTCAGTTTGGCTTATGTAAGCAGCAGAAGACCATTGTTGTAGATCACGTTAGAGGACTCTGCAGCTGAAAAAGCATCCAAAAGTAATTCTAGTGTTGTCTGGTCCAATAATATAGCATTGTTATGGGGAAATAATTGGCACTGGGGGTTATTTCAGGGTTTGTTCCCTTTGCTTCATTTTTGATGGTGCATTGCTGGTGGCAAGTAGTCATTTCAACTTGAGGGTCTGCCTAGGAGAAAGACAGGTGTGCATGCCAAGGCCCAATGGAGGCATCATTTTCCAAGATGGGTTGTAGTTTCTTGAGAATACATTGGAGAAATTTCAGGTGAGAACTGCAGATAGTATGGTGAGTTTTTTTTGTTACTTTCCCTGAGGGTTCTTCCCCAAGGCCACAGTTTCGTTTTTGTGAATCCATTCATTCACATTGCTTAATAGACACTGAATATTTAAGAATGTCTGACATAAGATAGAATCCCTGCCCAAGAAATTGGAGCAAACACATTGCATAATGAAGTTTAGCTGAAAGACTGGGCAGTCTGCTCTGGAGGAAAGCTGGAATCACATAGGCCTATGTGGAGAAATCATTTTTACAAAAATTATATTTCCTGTGGTAAGGATTTTGCTTCAATGAAAGCAATATGGCTAACTGGACCGAACAATATCCCCCTCACATATGCAAACAAACCTCACTGTAGCCAACTAAAGACAACTAACCAAGCACTCTCCCCCCATCCCTCTCACTGTCAAGGAAGTGTAATAAGTGACTAGAAAGAGAACCTACTCAGTTGACGCAGACACAAAACCCCACACATACACCATATAAAAGAATATGTTTCACTACCCCACTCCTTCTCCCCACTCTCTTCTTCCCCCAAATGTTGTGTTTTTCTCAACTGGATTTCCTTCTTTTAACATAACACTCAACAACCTTGAATTCTGCAAGTTGCTATTTCCATAGTAACAGTATATCTCGAATTTTCACTGTAATACCAGCGAAGCATTTACTACTGTACTTAGAATGGTTCAGTAGTCCAGACAAGTCTGACTAATGGGAGATGCATGAATTATTGAAATTCACTGTTGTTGGTTTTTTTTGGGGGGGGAGTGAAAATCCTGTGTAACATCACAAAAGTAGTCCATAACACCAGGCTTAAAAAAAACCCTAAGCTTAGTGGTTTCTCAATCATAAATAAGCGTAATTTCTTAATTGTATTTAAACATTAAGAATTATTAGGGAAATCTTAGACATGTCTGTTCAGAAGTAAATCCAATCGAGGTATATAGGACTTACACCTTTAATCACAACAATAGCAAGAATGCAAAAACAATCCCATCAAATCCAATCAAAGTCAAGTCCTTCTTCTATATTTTGTCCAGTTATCTAATTTCTTTGAATACTACTTCCCAGATTGTGGCCACCTTATCACAGGTCCACCACATGTGATACAAACCAAACATCACACACCTCCTCCAACAAACTATTCTCTAATAAATAATCTAATCTCATTATGGACACCAGATTTTCCAAGGCTGTTAGGGAGAAACCCTTTAGGGGCTCCCTGAATGACTCTTCTTCCTCACTGTCAGGTGAATAAGATAAATGTGGAGAGTACAAGCAAGTCTAAGAGCCTTGATACCAGCCTTGCTGGACCTCTTCTGGGTTATTCTAGTATTAGATAAAGTTCACGACAAAGAAGTAGATAACTAATTTTGTCTGGAAATTTTAAGCACAACCTATAGATCTATAGGTCTGTGTACTCCTAATGCACTGTTCTAGAGCTGACGTTCTGTGTCCTGGTGTCTCATTTTTGTAGAAACTGCCAGTTATGCTTTTCAGTTTTTAATTTATTTGCCTTATGTGAAATGATAACATTTCTCTTGGGCTGATGTTGAATATTATCTTGTTATCAGCCCTTCATGCAGGACTAAATAAATAAATAAAATGCTTGCCTGCCTTCTCCCCCACTCCCATATCAGCTCTGATTGATTTGTTTCTTTGTTTAGTGATGAATGTGGTACATTATATCAGACTGCTGTAGGAGATCTACAAGATACAGTATCTGATTTCCAAATTCCTTAGCTGATTAGACCCAACTGAAGAAAGTGAAGTAAGTTATGGATAGATAGCGTCTTATAGCTCCATGCTAATTTCGGCAGGACCGTAATACATATTTTTAATAGTACGGTTTAGCAAAATTAGCAAGTTACAAGTTAAGCTATTAGGAAGAAGTGGCTTGTAAAAGACACCCACCAAAGGGACGTTTCTGGAATGAAACCAGATGTTATGCTTGGCAGCGTAGTTTGCTTGTATACTGTACAGTGGTACCTCGGGTTACATACGCTTCAGGTTACAGACTCCGCTAACCCAGAAATAGTGCTTCAGGTTAAGAACTTTGCTTCAGGATGAGAACAGAAATCGTGCTCTGGTGGCGCGGCGGCAGCAGGAGGCCCCATTAGCTAAAGTGGTTCTTCAGGTTAAGAACAGTTTCAGGTTAAGAACGGACCTCTGGAACGAATTAAGTGCTTAACCCAAGGTACTACTGTACTATATGTTTAATACTATCATAGAAAAGGAAAAGCTTATTAAAACACATTCATTTTAACAGATTTTAATATTGCATTTTTAAATTATTACAACCTGCCATGGGATCTCACAATGAAGGGTAGGTAAGAAATCTAATAACAATAATACCAGTAGTGAATGTTGGATGGGGTGGTGGCATCCAGCTGGCCTCCCCACAGCGTAGTCGCTGCTATTTATGGGGAGGGAGGGTGGGAGGAGCAACAGGGAGAACAGTGCTGTGCAAACACACTGGCAGGAGTGCCAGGAAGTCATAGAACCATAGAATTGCAGAGTTGGGGGAGTTTCCGGAGGGTCATCTAGTCCAATCCCCTGCAATGCAGGAATCTCAACTAAACCGTCCATGACAGATGGCCATCCAACTTCCGCTTAAAAACCTCCAAGGAAGGAGAGTGCACCACCTTCTGAGGGAGTTTGTTCCACTGTCAAACAGCTTTTACCATCATTACTTTTTCCATGACATTTAATTGGAATTTCCATTCTTGTAACTTGAAGCCATTGCTTTGGGTCCTACCCCTCCCCGCCCCCAAGAGCATCTGTTACATCTTCCAGGTAACAGCTCTTAATATATTTGAAGATAGCTATTGTATCTCCTCTCAGTCTCCTCTTTTCCAGGCCAAGCTCCTTCAACCATTCCTTGTAAGGTTTGGTTTCCAGATCCTTTATCATCTTACCCTCCTTTGCACAAGTTCCAGCTTGTCAATATACTTCTTAAATTGTGGCTCCCAGTACTCCAGGTGGGTTCTGACCAAAGCAGAATAGAATGGGACTGTGACTTTCCTTGATCTGAATACTAGACTTCTGATGATGCAGCCTGGAATAGCATTCACTTTTTTTTTGCTGCTGCATCACTCTGTTGGTTCATGTTAAATTTGTGGTCCACTAAGACCTCTGGATCCTTTTCACAAGTATAACTGTGTCCCTCATCTTATATTTGTGCACCAGGTTCTTCCTGCCTAAGTGCAGAACCTTACATTTGTCCATTTGAAAGTCATGTTGTTAGTTTTTGCCCATCTCTGAAGGTAATCTTGAATCCCACTTCTGTCTTCTGCGGCATTAGCTACCCCTCCCAGTTTAGTGTCATCTGCAAATTTGCTGAGCATTCCCTCAATTCCCTCATCCAAGTCATTTATAATGGCTTGAACAAGAATGGGCCAAGGACATGTCACTGTTTACCGGGACAACGAGGAACCATTAGTGACCACTCTAAGGTGAAGTAAACATTGCTACTCCACTCTGTCACCTAGTAGAAAATGGATAATTTGCAACTCATTAAAATTCTGGTTACAATAGCAAGCTTTTCAGCTTCACAAACTGATTTAGGGCATTGCTACAGTATACAATTCATGAACACTCTCTTTTAAAAACCTTTTAAGAGTGAAATTGATAAGCTAGTGATTGTCTATCTGATCATTTTCAGTACTCTACTGAGGGTATAGGGTCAGGACTGTGGAGCCATAAGGTTTCTTTTTGTTTTGTTCCCTCCCCCCCAAAGGAAAGTTTACCCTTCCTTGCACCTGTTACACCAATACAGTGGTAAATGTAGCATTGCTGGACAGGTCTGCTGCTAATATGGTGGCAGCTTGTTAAAAATATTTGTTCGTACACAGCTTTCGTTTTCTGTAATCCCATTCATCTCCATGTTTGTCATCAGCTTTTGTAGGTAATGGCCATTTTAATCATCTCCTTTATCCATCCCTATAGTTCTCATTTTTACATCTGTGCCAAGCAGAAGTTCAATTTCTTCCAGTCCAAAGGCCTCTAGCACTGCAGTATCAGCAAAATAAAAAGAAACCATAATAAACCTCCCAACCTCTCTTGCTATCTAAACACTTGACCAAGAGATGGCAGTAAAGCCATGTTCGTTACAAGAAACTGATTAACTTCCTGGATGGTTCACAACCACCTCCTTTGACTGCTTCATTCTTGGCATGGCTCTTCCAAGATCAAGTTAGTTATGTTTTGCCAACATTCTTTTGCAATATTTTGCCTGTTGTCACAAAATTATGGCTTCTTTTCTTTTCCCACACCTTACCATTTCTTAGCTCATTTGCCTCCTCTTCCTTATTATTTGTTTCTCTTTTGTTCTACTAATGAAAATCTGAAATACCCTGCTGTTTCATTTGAGCCAAGGCGTATCAGAACACCACAGAACATACTTGCAAATAAATAAATACAATAAAATGTTTAATGACTTTTTCTGTCTATGAGTTGGAATGCTTTGTTCTTTTAATTTAGAGAAAAGGGTGTTTTGGATAATGAAAAGTTAAATTGATTTTGGACTGGAAGTGGGAAGGAAAACTGCATGCAACAGGAAGCGAAGTGTTCCTCACATTTTTAAAGTTTTTGTGTTTCGATTTTGGCAATGGATGTGTAGGTATAATCAGTGCATGAATTCAAAAACTTCTCATGTGGCATGGCTTAATTTCTAACTAAGAGGCATGCAGCCAATCTTGTCTGCAAATCATACTTGGACCTCTTTTCCCCTGCCCATAGATGTGAAGAAGATAATTGATGTTTTTAATGAGGAGACAATGGCACACTGCATGTGCTGTTGTTGCTGTTGTTGTTATTTATTAACTTAACTTTTTTCAGATTAGCAACTTTACTTTAAAAATGCAAACTTAAAAAACGAGACACAAAATACCAGGTTTTTGGGGTTTTTTTGTTTTTTGTTTACCAGGCATATTATTAATTTTTATCCTGCCTTTTTTCTAGACTGGGACTCAATGTGTCTTACAACAAATTGTAACAAAGATAAAATGCAAAATGCAAAAACATAAAATATTAAAGAAAAACACAAAAGATTAAAAAGTAATTAAACTGAAATAGAATTAAAATATAAAAAGATCTATTAAAGTACAGATAATAAAAACAGCACAGCACTATAAAAGTGTACACAAAGATATAGATAATGAAAATTGACTGTATTGTTAAGCAGATAATGAGTTAATCTGTTTTAGATTAATACTTCTTCATCTTCCTGTCCTGGAGAATGAGACATTGCTCACCAGGTGTTCTGGACTTAAAATTCCTCAATCACATCATTTTCATAGAATCATAGAATCATAGAATCATAGAGTTGGAAGAGACCACAAGGGCCATCGAGTCCAACCCCCTGCCAAGCAGGAAACACCATCAGAGCACTCCTGACATATGGTTGTCAAGCCTCTGCTTAAAGACCTCCAAAGAAGGAGACTCCACCACACTCCTTGGCAGCAAATTCCACTGTCAAACAGCTCTTACTGTCAGGAAGTTCTTCCTAATGTTTAGATGGAATCTTCTTTCTTGTAGTTTGGATCCATTGCTTCGTGTCCGCTTCTCTGGAGCAGCAGAAAACAACCTTTCTCCCTCCTCTATGTGTCATCCTTTTATATATTTGAACATGGCTATCATATCACCCCTTAACCTCCTCTTCTCCAGGCTAAACATGCCCAGCTCCCTTAGCCGTTCCTCATAAGGCATCGTTTCCAGGCCTTTGACCATTTTGGTTGCCCTCCCCTGGACACGTTCCAGTTTGTCAGTGTCCTTCTTGAACTGTGGTGCCCAGAACTGGACACAGTACTCCAGGTGAGGTCTGACCAGAGCAGAATACAGTGGCACTATTACTTCCCTTGATCTAGATGCTATACTCCTATTGATGCAGCCCAGAATTGCATTGTCTTTTTTAGCTGCCGCGTCACACTGTTGGCTCATGTCAAGTTTGTGGTCAACCAAGACTCCTAGATCCTTTTCACATGTAGTGCTCTCAAGCCAGGTGTCACCCATTTTAATTAACTGATGAATCCAATTCTTGTTCAACATGCAAAATTATGAACAAGGGAAGAAGAAAGGCTGGAAATCAACAGGATGGAAAAAATAAGAACGAGAAATAAGTAAAGAGGCAGAAAGCCAACAAAAGAACCACAAGAGTCGTCAAGAAGCCAAAACAGGAGATTTTTCTTGCAGAGAAGACAACCCACACCAAGCTGACTAGAGTCAGGACGGATCTGGAGGGCTGAGGGCAGGATGGGTCCTCTTCCTTGCTTGTGTGCCACAAAAGCAGCCCCTTACCCCCACAGACCTCTCTTCACAAAAGAGGTGGCGAGCAGAGCTTGGACAGAGAAAGAGCTATGAAACAAAAATAGACACAGGCAGAAGGAAGAGGCTGGAATGGATCTGCATCTTCTGCCTGTCTCTGGAAGAGACCTGGAAGCTGATCTGAAATATAAGCTGCCTTTAAGCTGCTTTGAAACATGAGTTGCTATGTTTTTCTAAGGTTTCCTTACACCTAAATAGTCAATTAGTTACTTCTGTGTTTTATTTTCTTTTGAAAACAATGTCCCATTTCCGAATCTCTGTTCTGATTATCAAATAAATGTACTTAATCGGACTCTTGAGACTCTGGAGAGTCCCATGGACTGCAAGAAGATCAAACCTCTCCATTCTGAAGGAAATCAGCCCTGAGTGCTCACTGGAAGGACAGATCCTGAAGCTGAGACTCCAATACTTTGGACACCTCATGAGAAGAGAAGACTCCCTGGAAAAGACCCTGATGTTGGGAAAGATGCAGGGCACAAGGAGAAGGGGACGACAGAGGACAAGATGGTTGGACAGTGTTCTCGAAGCTACCAGCATGAATTTGACTAAACTGCGGGAGGCAGTGGAAGACAGGAGTGCCTGGCGTGCTCTGGTCCATGGGGTCACGAAGAGTCGGGCACGACTAAACGACTAAACAACAATCGGACTCTAGAGGTGCCCTAGTTGTTTATCTAGGCTGAATTGGCTCCCCACCACTACCTCTTGGTGTTCCTACCAGCGTGGTTTCACAGATTTTTGAAGCAAGCCCTGCAAAAAAAAAAAAGCCTCTTTCTGCTTTAAAAATGTAAACTGTATGTGCATTTGGGCAGAGAGTTAAAATAACAGATGGTGACTACTCCACCTCAAGGGTGGAGGGTGCTTGGACCTATTTGTCATATATGGAATTAAAAACTCTTCACTGAGGTTTGCGTATGCATGAAGCGCTACTATAGTGCCTTCTTTCAATTGGAGATATTACCTCTTTTTACAAAAAATGGGGGGGGGGTGGGGAATCTTCAAAGGCTCCCTTAACAGCTAGGCAGCTTCTTGACACTCACTTTGTGGTGACCTTCAATATAGACTTTAAAATTAACCATCACCCTTGCACTGTCTTCCCTCTGTTCCTCTAAAAATGGGCTTTGGGACCCGGCCCAGGGAACTTTGAGGCAAAGTATAGTCATAACAAATGGATCTGTCAAGCAGCAGTTTGCATTCATGAATACACTCACAAATGCAAACTTAAAAGAAGACATCAGGAAATGCCACAGAAAGTATGTTTTTAGGTTATTGCCAAATTTATTTTATTTTTTGAATATTTTAAATAGTAGTTTTTAATTGTTTACACTGATAATTTTCTTGTTTTATTCTCTTTGTAAACCACAATCAAGTGGTGTATAAGTTTTATGAAATTTTTAAAAAACCCACAAATTTATTTTGGGGTCAAATGAACCACATTGGGCTTTCAGGAAAGAATCAGAAGTCCCTACGATGATTGCTGAGAAAATTTTCTACAACACATTTGATAGTATGCAGGAGGTTCGAATGTGTTAATTGCAGCTAGTTGGACTTCTGTTTCGGGGCCCATACATTATTCTAGTATTTAACATGCTCACTGCTCTTAAAACCTGGAGCTGGAGTTTGTGGCCTCCAAAACAATGTTTGCAGTTTCCTGCAGTCTCCAAAACAAACTGTGCCTCATTATGCCTTGCCTTCCTGAACATGCTCCTTTGATGTTCATCATTATAGGTCTGCCCAAATGTCAGTGACATCAACAAACATTTTTGCGGCTCGTCTCATTTCATGAATGCATTTATTAGCAACTTTTATTAATAGCCACACATACATTATCATATTTTCTCTCCCTTCCACTTTTTATCCTTTTCTTTTTTGAAGTCATTTCTTATGTTTCCATCCTGGTGTTCCTCCAGGGACCTTGCAGTGGCACAGCTAAGTTTATTTCACTTGATCTTTGTAACTAAGCACACTAAGGGATGGCAATCCATGCCATACGCGCACACGGCTTTCAGACTGCTTTGTGCGGCAGATAAATGGGAGGGCATGGACATTACTGTGTGACTTGGGGACTTTATGTGTGAAGCCAGACAGACATGGCTCTGATTCAGTAGCTGCCCATGCGGGAGTTCCCCTCCGGACACCAACATCACTGCAGCTTACTCGGACAGGGCAAGGCAGTGGTGATGTTCAGGCTGCTCCACACACTGGTGGAGATAATCTGGTGCTCCCACCAGTATGGCTGGGCATCTTCAACCATGCCTCTGTTCTATCCTGCCATAGCCCCATCCCAGTAAGTGGCAGCCCCAGCACTGTCAGAAGGCCAGCTCTGTAGCCCTGCCATAGAGCTGCTTCTGGTCTGATTCATGGAATTTCTTGCATCCCAAGAAACGTGGGGAGGGATTGAATTTTTGTCACCCTTTTGTACACCCCCCTGGAATTTTCTGACAAACGGCAGCTATTCTTTTAAATAAATGAAAAATAGAGAAGCGGGCTGCTCCAACTACGAAGCTCTTGTCTAGAATATCACCACATGTTCATGACTGAGGGAAGGTACACCCACCTTCTCCTCTTTCAGGTAAAGAGAATTGATGACTGTGTGGACCAGCCAATTGACTTGCCCAATGTCACTCAGGCTGCAATCCTATATACACCTACCCAGGGGTAAATCCCATTGAACTCAGGGATTGCTTTTGAGTAGAAACGAGGAAGATTACAGTGTTAAGTGAGCTTCATGAGTCACTGGGAGTTAGGACATGTCATCGATCTATCTATCATCTATCTATCTATATCATCTATCTATCTATCTATCTATCTATCATCTATCTATCTATCATCTATCTATCTATCTATCTATCTATCTATTTATCTATCTATCTAATCTATCACCTATCTATCTATCATCTATCTATCTATCTATCTATCTATCTATCTATCTCCAAACAGAACATTAGCCTCTGCACTGCACTGGCTTCCTGACAGAGCAGAAATTTGTAAATATGCCAAAAGGTGTCTCCACAGTCGAATGCTATTACCTTGACATGTGTCAACAACAAGGTCAGGATGTACTTAGTTTATAAGATATAATGCTAAAAAAAACAAACCACATGATCATGAAAAAGAATTGGACAAGCATTTCTAGGCTAAAGAAGCTATGCCTGCTGTAGAGAATTTCCAGATTTTTATTGGCCAGGTAAGCATCAAATAGGGACGCGGGTGGCACTGTGGTCTAAACCACCGAGCCTCTTGGGCTTGCCGATCAGAAGGTCGGTGGTTCGAATCCCCACGACGGGGTGAGCTCCCGTTGCTCGGTCCCAGCTCCTGCCAACCTAGCAGTTCGAAAGCACGCCAAAAAAAGTGCAAGTAGATATATAGGTACCGCTTTGGTGGGAAGGTAAACAGCGTTTCCATGTGCTGCTCTGGTTTCGACAGAAGCGGCTTAGCCATGCTGGCCACATGACCTGGAAAAAACTGTCTGCAAACAAATGTCGGGTCCCTCGACCAGTAAAGTGAGATGAACACCGCAACCCCAGAGTTGTTCACGACTGGACTTAACTGTCAGGGGTCCCTTTACCTTTAAGCATCAAATAGGACTAAGCATCAGATTAAAATAGACCTCTTATTTAGATTGATTAGCAGCTGTTTTGGCAGTTCTTGTTGCTGCTTGAAGACTTTCATATTCACTTTTACATTTAGATTCAGCATGTTTCTTTGCTACAATATTTATCAAGCAATAGGTCTGCCTTATTCACAAAATGTAAGTGGTGCTTACACCGTGAGATCTGCTTCGTTTTCAAGGTTCTGGAAAATATGGATGCTTATTCCTTCTGGAAAACTAATAAACATCATTATACATAACTAGAAGCCATTGCATCCTATTAAATTCAACTCAAACATAATATAAACCAATTTTCCAGCCTAGTGGGTCAGAGTGGAGTCACTCTCCTTTGGGTACACAGATATTCATAAGGTAATTGCCACAAAACACAGCTATACATGGAGTGTGTATTCCAGGATACTAGGAATTGTGGTCAGACCACAAATCTGTGGCTAGCATTTTATCCAGCTTTCTCCTCCCGCTGCTTTGTGTACCATTTACTGGTTATGTTCCTTATTTTCTCACTAGTTACATGATGATCAGCTGCTGCAAATGGGTGTGGAAATGTAGGCCAGGGACAAGTGCAGAGTCACTGGTTTTATTTTCTTGAGCCCAAATCCTAGAAAATGCTCCTGCTTTCCTCAAGTCTTGGACTTGAATTTTCTGGCCAGGCAGGGAGTTCATTGTCACAGTCAAACCTTTGTTTCTATGGTCACATCCACATCATACTGTAGTTTGTTGAGGGTGCTGGGAACTGTAACACTATGAGGTAAACTAGAGTTTCCAGGAGCCTTTGGGTGAAGCCATGACTGTTAAAGTGGTATAAACATGCTAATGGTGCGAGCAAAGTCCCTTTTTATGGATGACAATTATTGCCCTGCTTGATCATGACAGTTTCTGTTTCCTTCTTAGCGTATGGATTGTCATTATTATTTGTCATTGCTGCAGTTTATTTTTAATAGTGCTGTTGTGCCATTCTGGGCAGTGTGTGCTGCAGAACCAACCAAAATGTGTGAGTAGCTTCGCTTGAGTTGAGGGCCAATTGGCTGCTGGATAATTTTTGATTTAGAGGCATGGAATGTGCAACTGTAGATGACCTCTGTTTCCACGGAATGATTTGTTTGACTACGCAAAAAAACATTGAAGTAGAGCCCATTGGCTGCAATTATCACATCAAGGGAATAATTCACAAACTTGTTCTCAGAAAGCTCTTTCAGTATAACAGGCCCTTAATATAATCTTGGTATTTCCCACTGCAAAAGACTATCATGCCCTTAATAACCACGAAGAGGGAAAAGAGCATAAGCACAGGACAGATAAAAGATAATGACATCTCCGTCTCTGTTACAAAGGTGAGGCCAGGACATTGGGATTGAATTGGGGACTTTGACGCAGAGCAGTAAGCCAAACAAGGATAGCAGAGTGTGCTCATAAACCACCCCCACCCTCTCATCTTTTTGTTAGAATAGAGACTGGTCTTTTATTCTGCAAGGATAGTACCACGTCTAGGTGTCTATGTGCCTGATGTGACTGCAATAGTAGAGAATATTGTTAACCCCAATTTCCCCCAAGCAGTAGCAAGATTCAAGGGGGTTCCATAGTTGTGTTGCCGTTGGGAAAATCAAGGCACAGGGGAGGCTAGTGTAGTTAAGAAATTTGGTTTATTGTACACATATTTACACCTGGAGTCTTCAACGGAGGGGGTGCAGAACATCATACCCCTCAACCATCCCAATTTGACTAGGACATCCCAGAACTGCACAAGCCATCCCAGCTTTTGCTGGGATCCTGGAATGTCCCATTTTTTGGCCCTGCGCTCTTGCATGAGTCAGCTGGCTCCCATGAGAGTGTGGGACCCAAAGACACACTTTTTGGGTGCCACACTCTTGGTTTGAGCCTTCCCGTGCACTGCCTCCTCCTCCTCTTCCTCCTCTGTGTCACGTGCCAAACAGTGCCGGCTTCTGGAACTTTGGCTTAAAACAAAACAAACTAAGGGCGCAGGAGTTGCTGCGGCCCTCATGTGCATGAGTGTGTGGTGGGTGGAGGCGGCTGGCGAGAGACTGTTGGGGTGGAGAGGTGAAGTGGCAGCACCAGTGCACAAAGGTGGGGCCCATCAGTGGGATGGGGGGGGGGAGTGGTGAGCTCTGAGGGAAGGAAGGGGCCTGGGTGAGAGGAGGCAGAGCCTCTATCGAAGTGTCTGGTGTGAAGGGGGGGCGGTCACTGAGGGATGGATGTATCTGTGGAAGGAGCAGGGAGGCGTTGGGAGAGGGCATGATTTCAAGTGTGTTGAATTCAGGGTAAGGTTCCGAATTTCATCAGAAGGATTTTGGAGGGTATGGAATATTATACCCCAAAGTGTCTCTCATTAGAGACAAACAGGTCCAGTTGGTGTGTGTGTGTGTGTGCTGGGCACCTTTTAAAGTTAAATAGAGGAGAGACTTAAAAGTGATTTGCTTCCCTCCTTATGCTTTGTGGACAACAGTTTCCCTGTGAAAATGGAATGCGCAGTGTAGGTGCCCCTAGGAAAGTAACCTATCCAATTTCAGAAGAACAGGGCAGGAGCTAGGGAGATGTGGTGATTTTTTTTTTTAACATCTTCAGGCCACAAATGGCATCATAAAGTGAGTGCCAAGCTTATTTGACAAAAGTGGATGTGTGGTTATGTGACAAAGGCAGAAGGCTTTGAATGCCTAGCATTTTCCAAACAAGCACTGCTAACAGAACCAGGAAAGAGCACGGAACAAACAAGAACAAGAGGACATGAACTCAGCACCCCCTTTTTCCAAAGCACTGGTAAAATCATCTCCTTTGTTTAGAAGCTGGATCTATCAGTCACAAAACAGGTCTCCCTCCCTGGAATGTTTACTCATATGTTGAGTTGTGGAGAAATGTTTTTCCTGCCTGCAAACAACAACATCTGAAGAAGTTCAGAGGTCTCCACTTTGTTTGGGGGAGGTTCAGATAGATCTCACTTGGACAACCTTGACTCTGTCAGAAGTGGCTCAGCTTTCATTCTTCATCCAGGATTCATCTGCATCTTATGCACACCCCTAATAGTGAATGCATGTGGAGCTTCGAATGGCCACTTGGGTAATGGACCATAATGGATGTACACAGAGAAAAAGGGCAACACTTCCAAGGGCAGGGGAAGTAAATTTCAATTCTGATTGTAGCTTACATAAAGAGGAAGTGCAATGATTGCAGAGTGCTAGGAGTCACCCCTATCGAAGCATCTTTTCTTTCTGTAGACAGTAAATTGTGTGGCTGACTTTCATTGTTTGGCTTTGAACTGAGATGAAACCAATTTATTGTCTCTGTGTAGGTGTCTCCTTGTTATCTCAGAGTGTTTTGCTGTTGTGTTCTCGTTCTCTCTCTCTCTCTCTCTCTCTCTCTCTCTCTCTCTCTCTCATCTCCTCATTCTTTCTCTCTGAATGTTCATTGTTCATTCTCTGTTCTTTACCATCTGCTTTCTCTCTGAGTGTGTGTTTCACCATTGCACTCTCTCACCTCTCATTGCTTGCTTGGTGTATTCTAGAGTTTTCTCTTTCCATCTTTCTCCAGTACTACTCTGTATGGTATGGACTTTACCAGTCTTGGCAATTTGATATCCGCTTTATTGCGGTGGTCTGGAACCAAGCCCGCAATATCTCCAAGGTATGCCTGTAGTATAAACAGGATTTTCTGTATGAGCGACAAAAAATTTGGGATAGGGTAGGCGGGCGATTTGGGTAGACTGCTGAACTTACCCCAAGTGCTCAGTTTCTCTCTAAAAAACGACAAACCTTCCACTCCTAAGCATTTTTGCTCTTCAGTGAGTTCATTGAGTCCAGCAGGGCTTACTCCAAACTAAAAATGCATAGCATTGCAGCAGTGAAGCTTGCAGAATATACAGTTTTACTCAGAAGTAGCCAGTAGGAAAAAATAGTATTGAAAAGTTTATTAAAGATTTACATATTATTGCCCCTTCTCTGCTTCAGTGTTGCTCTTGACCTGCAATAGAATATGACAGGGCTTGAAAAATGAATAGGGACTGAGTTGTAAGTGGCAAGAACAATATGTGACTGCATAATGTGTTACAGCTGCTTTTTTTGGTGCGTGAGTTAATCTGTGCCTTAACTCTTCTCTTAAACTGATTCTTTTAAGAAAACAAACTTCAGAATTGCATTGGCATTTGAACAGCACAGCATTTTTCAGCAGTATCAAGCCAGAGGTTTATCTGTTCATGTGAGTAGGCTGGTTATATGGCTATTACAGAGCTGCTATGAGGCTTCTTTTATCTTTGTCAGTCTTTTGCTATATATCTTGCATCCAAATTGTAAAAGAAATGAAAATAAATCCTCAGAGGGGTTGTGAAGTACAACTAACACCATGCGGAGAAGGTGAAAGGCGGCATTTCGATGGTTAAATATTCCATTGTCATGTTTTATAGTTTAATGAATTGAAAAACCCAAATACCTTATTGGTGTTTTTCCCTCTCAGACAAATATTTTGATTAGTCATTTGCTTTGTCTTTCCAACTGCTCACCTTATCATTGTATTTCACAGAATCCTGCTTATGGAGCTTGCAATTAGTGATACTTTTTATATATTTCCCCAGAGTCTTCTGAGAAAGGGCTACAAATTTGTTGTTTCAGCCGTAGTCATCAAACTTTATTTTCTAGATGAGAAATGTGGTCCAGTGATCCTCTATGCTAAAGTAGCTTTTAAGGATTTTTGACAAGCTCTGCAAGATAATAATAGTTCCCAGTTAAATTCTTCTTCAGCAACATCTAGAGGGTCAACTGTTCCCCACACCTGGCCTAGACCATCACCTAATGCAGTGTTTCCCAAACAACTGGGTCTCCAGTTGTTTTTGTACTACAACTCCCATCATCCTTAGCTAGTAGGACCAGTGGTCAGGGATGATGGGAATTGTAGTTCAAAAACAGACTGCTTCAGCAGTTGATGCAAGTTCTTAGAATGGTTGAGAAGCAACAGCTACACTAGTGTTACAAAACAATGCCAATGCAGTTTTTTAGTACTGGGACATAAGCTATAGGTTTTGTTTACTCTGATACTTATGCTAATATAATAAATGGCCCTAATATTTGATTATCAGAAGCAACCCAACTCATACAGACTGCAAAGGGAAAGAAAACAACTGACTCTGGAGTCAATTTATTTTCCTTGAAGGCTGATTTGTTTACCTTAAACTTTACAAGCTAATTTTTGGCAGTTACATTTATGGTAGATATCCACACATATCCTATTCTTAGGAATGGTTCTTTACACCCTAGCTGCTCTGCAAGCTTACATTTGGCAGACTCTGGCTTTGAGGTCATCCTATGCTCACATAGGAGTGCTCAAATTAGGTGTGGTTTGCGTTTTTAAAATGGCTTGTTTCTTAGGCTAGGCTACAGAAAACCCATCCCAAGTCTTTGGCAGTTAAGATGTATAGGAGCGTCTTGTTGCTTAGCCCAGCTGATACACACTGATGGGTGAATTAATTCATACCCTAACATTTTTCCAAAGCTGATAAAAAAACATTTTGGCCACCAATGTGAAATCTCATGGCAATGAAGTTCATAAGTTGATAATTAAACACAGAGAGCTACTTGTTACTGAGATGATCTAGTATGTAGTTTTACTGTTTTAGATGATTTTCTGCAGTTCTGTTAGCACTGCACCCTTGGATCTACTGTGAGGAAGGGAGGGCTATAAATAAGTTTAATAAAATAATTTTATATTTGAAGACTCCGATCCTAAACACACCTACTATGGCGTAAGCCCCATTGAACAATGTGGGACTTACATTTGAGTGGACTGTGCTGCAGAAGAATGGATTTTCTGAATTTCCTAAATCAGAGGACTAAAGGTACCACAATACACATGAAAGTTGAAGGACTGACAGCAGCCGGTAAGACAGACACATTCCAAGCAGCTGCTGTCCACCATTTTGTTATTTTCCATGCTTGGTTTCTAAGCAACAGTCCCTGTGCTCCCTCTACAAGGAAAAGTAACAGAAGGGCCCATATGCTATTGTGGTTGTGATGTGAACAAACAAGAGACAAATTTGTGATAATGAAGTGTGTTGTCAATTCTATCTGGCAAAGATAGGTAGTACCAAAATGAAAGCCCAGAAAAGAGACAGTAGCCAAACTAAAGAGAGAGAGAGAAAAAAAAGAATTTTCCAAATCCTACACTTGATGGCTGTCCTTGTAGAAGCTGTGGATCGCTATTACAACACTCATTTTACATACCCATGAAAAAGAGGACATGTCCTGGAAAAGGAGGCAACTCTATAGACGAAAACTGCCATTGAAATGTATTAACTTTTGTGGACCAAGTTAAGTGGTGAAATGCTAAATGTAAACTCATGACTTGAATTGTTCCTGCGCTTTTCACTTCTATACATTAGCAAGTGAAACTCTTCATGGCATGGAAATAAGCACAATCACCTGCTAATTTGTGAAGCTCTAGCTGCTGCTTAAGGAGGAGAAGCTGCAGAATCCTCTAATGTGATATATAGCAATGCTCTTCTCCTGTTTTTATATGCTAAACTGAATTATAAATTATGCAGCTAATATGATATGGTTGCACTTTATCCAATGCACATGGGCCCAGATCATGCAGCTAATTTTTTCTAGATAAAATCCAGCTGCATTATCTGGGCCTATATGCACTGGATTTCACATGCTTATGTTCCAGCATGAATGTATATTTATGGCAGAGGGGGGCTATAAAATATACACTCTGCTTCCCAGTCTTCACCATGTTTAGGGGAACGATCAATTTGTCCAGTAGAGCTAGCTTGTAGCTTGTATACAGATGATGCTGAGATATTACTACTAGCCCTTTAAATCTTTATTCCTGAAGTTCTTAGGGATATGGATTTACATGGGAACAGGTTTGACTATGAGCAGGGGCAGCCCATCTGAGGCAAAACAGAAAGGAACTTCCCTTACTTGGGTTGTGCGGCGCTGTGAAGTGGCAGTGGCAGGTCCCAGCAAGATCTCTTTGAGGATCACCAGAGCACCTTCCCAAAGGCGTGCTGGTGATTTCCTCCAGGGACACGCAGAGTGAAGCATCTTCGCCCCGCGTGTCTCTTTCACAAGGTAAGGTGGCTGGTGGTGGCTGGGGGATGGACTGGGGGGGGGCCCTGCCTGGACTGTGGGTGGGGAGCATTGTGTGTGTGATGTCATACATGTGCAACGGGGGCCCTCAATGTTGGGCACAACTCGGCACGCCTGATGTCTGATGATTTCCTATCACTGGCAGCTTAATGCTCTTTTCCACTCTAAATAAATCTATGTAGTCTTTTTCCCTAAACAAGTAATTTTACTAGATTTGAAATAAGTCATTTTTTAAATGAACCGCTAAGAGTAATCACACACAATATGAAAATCAAGTCATAATTCAAGTTCATGATCGTTGCTACATCCAACAGGAAAATATTGCAATGCTGCCTATATTTTAAAGTTACATTATACATGCAATGCAGTTTTTGTAAGGTTCTTCAGGACTTATGAATACATTATTTGGCATGTTCCATGGCTTTATCACATAAATGCTGACCTCTGAGTGTCATGTTAGGCAGTGTAATCCTCAAAGCATTTGAGCTAGCAAAAATCCTACTGAAGTTCCTGGGAACTTTTTTCAGTATGAGATGCTTTGAAGGTGACTCATTTCAGAGGGTTCCTAGGCACTCATCATCTTTTGAAAGTCTGTCTGTTTAAGCCAATCTCCAAGTACATCAGAGGCTTACTTAGAAAAGTAATTCATCTCCATATTCAAAATCATATTGTGCATGGTTGAAAACAGCATTTTAGAAGGAATTCTCCAAAATTGTTTCAAGTGAAACTTCACAAGAGCTCATTTCACTTTGAGAAAAATGCATACGCAACCAGCAAATCAAGCTTGCCTTGAACAGAATGTTTTAGATAAGGAGAACCCCCTTTAAAATTGCCTGAATGTGGGAAAATGTGCCACAGGAATCAATCAGTTTCTCTTCATCTGAATTATTTTCTGCAATTTTGAAGACCATAGATTAACAAAGACTTGAATGGTTTTGGTTTGTGTGTGTGCTAAAAACAGAGAAAGGAAAGCAAACAGGCATATGGTTCATTGGGGGAGGGGGCACATTTTATTGCAGTAATTTCCTGTGGTGATTTTCATATGAATTATTGAACCATTACATCTGTGTGCCATGAAAAACTATAATTTGAGATTACAAAAGGATTTGGCACTGATTTTTCTAAATGCGGAGGAATTTTGCTTAAAACGTATTTAAGGATTTCAAGGATATTTGATGAGGCTGGCAAAGGTTCTCGGTTCCTTTGCTGCTGTTGTTTGTATATCCCTAGTTTTAACCAAAAGGTAGTGGAAATATTGAGATTTAAGATGCCTTTTCTGTAACAACTAGTCTATTAGGCATTTTAGTATGCAGGCTAGCTCTCTGCTCATAGAGCAAGATTATTCCAAGTATACTCTCTTTCAAATGTGCCATCTCCCATTGACATGATTGAACATAATGACATCCCCTGTGATATAATCGGTAGACCAAGACTCCTTGATGCAACGATAAGGATGCTATTATGATTTAGCATTTCATTGACCCTCAGAATGAGGATTCCTCTAACATTTATGCCTATTATTGCCCATTGAATCAATGTTCTCCAGATGGGATGCAGAGAGACCCTGCCAGGCACTATTAACATTCCCTTTGAATTTATTTTTCTCATTCTTACTGATGCACACATTTCCTTTATGGAAAGTTGCTCGAACAACTGATGAGATGTGGATTTTGCAAGCGCATGTTTCAATTGTGTTGACATCATTTTAAAATAATTATACTGGTGGCTTTTAAAAGGCCATTAAGAATGCTCACATCGTCTCTGAATTATCCTTAAGGACTGGGCTAACAAAACAACACACTGTGTCCTAGCTAACCTATACCTTTAATATCCTTAATTCAAATAATAATCATTGTAGTCTTCATACACGTATTATAGATTTTTCAATAATGTCCGCATACTTCTTCTTCTTCTTCTTTTTTTTGAAGAGTGATCAAAGATACTGATGAGGCCATACCCTTCCAATTGGTTTCTGGAATGAAATGTGCCCTTTCATTTATAATATCCTACAGCTAAAAATAGGAAGGACAAAATGGACCATGGTTGATCTAACGATGCACCAGACAGTGGATTTGAAACTGTGCATCCAGCATACATCTATCCACTGAAGTCTGCATGTAACAGAGACTCCTTCCCCCTAATCCCTGCCTGTCCCTACTCTTCCTTACTGCTCGTGGTAGATGTTGTGGCAGATGTCCAGCCCATAAAGACAGTGGCTCTGACTTGAGAGTAAGGAAGAAATCTTTATTGTGCCAGAGAAGAGATATAGGCTCAGCAGCAAGTAATGAATCACAGAAACTGCTATGGTCAAGCTAGATGACAGGAACGACAAGGCTAGCCACTCTAGAAGCAGTGGCCCAAGTTTAAGGAGTCAAGGAGGTCAGACCTGCATAGAAGTAAAGGAGTCATCCCAATGAGGTAGCATCCCCTCCCACCATGTTTTTAAACCAGTGCAAGGAGCACTCACTTGTGAGACATTCACTGCATTGGAGAGAATACATCTGCTCCTAATGATAGGAGTGCCACAGGCTACTGGACCCTTCTGTGCCTCCCCTTCTGAATCCCCTTTCTTCCCGTGGTGGGCTGATCCCCATTCTGTTGCTATGCTCCTGTCCCTGGGCAGGAAGAAGGGAGATGAGAGCCCTCCTTCCCTGGCCAGGGCAGCCTGATTCAAGAAGGGTGAAGCACCTGCTTGCTCCAGTCTCTGTTCCCCAGTATCACCCCACCCCACAATCCTCCTGTTCCTCTTCTTGTCAGTCTCAGCCTGCCTGCCACTCATCTCCTTAATCCAATGGTACCTCAGAACTCAGGACAGTAGCAAGCACAGAAAAAGTATCAGTTATGTAATTCACATAGTAGGAATCATGCTATGTCAGCACACACATTTTTGGGTGGCTAGTTGCCCATGCTTCCAGTTTATGGTGCATCTACAATGAGTTGAGGGTTTGTAAAGCTGCCATTCTTATCTGCTTCTAGGCTGAATAAGAGGAGAATGAAATGATAAACCTGTGTCTGGGGTACAGACAGTCCTATCATTAGGCTACATGAGACAGCTGCCTCAGGGAGCATATGCTGGGAGACAAGGAGTGGGCTGAGCTGTGTGTGCCATAAGGCCTGCCCTGCATCCACTAAGCTAGCCTGCTGCCTTCAGGTGCAGCAGATGACAATGGTCTGCCACCAGTGCTGAGTTGCTGGTCTGACTGTTTGGTGGCCAGTAGCAATCTGTCAAGCTCTGCGCATTTATGTGCAGAGGACGGTCCTTACAAGGCCTCTAAGAATCTCTCTCTCTCTCTCTCTCTCTCTCTCTCTCTCTCTCTCTCTCATCTATCATCATTATCTATCTGTCATCTATCTATCTATCTATCATCTATCTATCTATCTATCTATCTCATCTATTTATATCTATCTATCATTTATCTATCTCTATCATCTGTCTGTCTGTCTCTCTGTCTCTCTGTGTGTGTATGTGACAGAAAGATCTGAGAAATAAGTTGTAGGACTTCAGCCTGTAAAAGCTCCTTCTCTAGCAGCAGACTCATTATTTGAATCCTGCCCTATATCTTCAGTTCACGCAAAGGAACTCAGGATAACCAGTGATGTGAAAGACCTTTGCCTGGAGAGCTACTGCTGGTCACAGCAGACAGTACTGAGTTGGATGGACAAATAGTCTGACCTGGTACAAATCAGCTTCTTATTTCATACATTCGTTTATTACATTTATATCCTGCCGTTCTGCCAGGAGCAGTATCCATGGTGTGTCCCTTACCATTTCATCCTTGAAATGACTCTGTGAGGTAGGCTGAGACAAAAGGTCACCCAGGAAGTTGCATGCCTGAATGGGAATTTGAATTTGGCTCCCCGAAGTCCTAGTTCAGCACTCTAACCACTAGTCCTCAAATTCTTAATGCCTTAATAAGTCTGTTACTTACTGTGCAATCCTATGCATGTTTACTTGGGTGCAAGTGGTTGGCCCAAGGCTTCATAGCTTGGTGGGAATTTGAACCTGAACTTCTCTTGCCTTCACTGCACATCCTAACCACTACACCCCCTTGTGTTTCAATAGAAAGAGAGTCCTGCTGTTTTGCACACGATCTCCTGAAGTTTGAGTTACTACATGTGGAAAATCCTCCTGAAATATGCGCGTGCATGGAAGAACATCTTCTGCTGATAATGCTTTGCAGCATACATGTTAGTTCCTGGAGAGCTGAAATAGCCAGCAGCTCAGCACGGCAACTTTAAGTTCTGCTGCATAGCAAGGGGGTGAAGAGAATTGTGCTAAGCTAGCACTGTTCTCTCCCTGCTTCTCTGTGACAGCCGACAGCTGCTTGTGCCTCTGCGAATTTGCACACCACCGTCTTGAGTGCTTTCCTCCGCACCAATGCTTGTGGAAGAAGGTGACAGAAGAACGAAGTGACAGATGTTATTAAAAGCAGTGGCAGAGCATGACTGTGAGAGGACAGTGAAAACCCACACTGACACTAGCACTGAATGACGAGATTACACAAAAGAGAAAGGGATATGCTGTGTACCTGTGAAAAGAGATTTCTTAGCTCAAAAGGGATATACTTTTGCCCAGAGAGTCACTGGAAGGGAAATTCTTCCATTGCTTGCCACACAAAGCATCTCCTGTGCTGCAAATCTGAAGGTAGTTTGTGTTCTGGATGATAATGTCACACAAGCCTGATAAGGGGGAAATAGGAAGAATGCAGAAGAATTTGGCAACCTGAAGAAATCTCAAGGAGCACAATCTGTTGTGTTTTCCCTTGGAGAGGCTGTGCATTTTTAATGAGTGTTATGTACTGGGTTGAATAGGATCCAAAATGCAGCAGTCTGATTGGTCCTAGAACAATAGGATCCAAAATGCAGCAGTCTGACTGGTCCTAGAACAATAGGATTCAGAATGCAGCAATCTGATTGGTCCTAGAACAATGCAGCAGTATGATTGGTCTGCAGGAGCCACCCAATCCGGCTCCAGATTCAAGTGAATCCACAACCTGATTGGCCTACAGGAGAATTCTGGAATTAGCCAATCACGTGCAGCCCATTGTGTAAATAATGTATATAAAGCAGATACTTTGGGCGAACTTTCATTCCTCCTCCCACTCTGAGCTGAATAAAGAGCATGAAATCCACTCTCGACTCTGAGTATATTTCAATGGGCAAAAGGAATTATTTTCTTTTCCCAAACACACCACAACCACCCTTTTGATTTTTTATTGGGTACAACTGCACAAGGATTTGGGAGG
Source organism: Podarcis filfolensis (assembly GCF_964270895.1). Classification (NCBI taxonomy): domain Eukaryota; kingdom Metazoa; phylum Chordata; class Lepidosauria; order Squamata; family Lacertidae; genus Podarcis; species Podarcis filfolensis. The sequence continues at coordinate 33,337,824 of NC_139605.1, read as the reverse complement.
ATAATGCATTAATTGGAGGTCTTTTATAGCACATCCAGGCTCGCGCTCTCTCTGTCTGTCTGTCTCTTTCTCTCTCTGTGTGTGTACGCTCCCACACTTTCAGAATAAAAAATTTGCTTGTGCCACATTGAATTTTTTATTGATAAGAAATACATTGCAAAGGGACGCGGGTGGCGCTGTGGTCTAAACCACAGAGCCTAGGACTTGCCGATCAGAAGGTCGGCTGTTCAAATCCCCGGGATGGGGTGAGCTCCCGTTGCTCGGTCCCTGCTCCTGCCAACCTAGCAGTTCGAAAGCACGTCAAAGTGCAAATAGATAAATAGGTACTGCTCCAGCGGGAAGGTAAACGGCGTTTCCGTGCGCTGCTCTGGTTCTCCAGAAGCGGCTTAGTCAAGCTGGCCACATGACCTGGAAGCTGTACGCCGGCTCCCTCGGCCAATAAAGTGAGATGAGCGCCGCAACCCCAGAGTCGGCCACGACTGGACCTGATGGTCAGGGGTCCCTTTACCTTTTTACATTGGAAAACAGAAAGAAACAACTCCTAGCAGTGTTTGATTTATAACATAGAACACTATAGTATGATTATGGGACAGCCAGAAAGCACAAAACAATGCAGCTACATAAGAACCAGAATCATTCCCCCCACACTTGATGCTCTTGCTCTCATATTGAAAAGATCCATATACTGCCCCCCCAAAAAATAAAAAATGAAACCATACTATACCATACTACACTGAAATGTTTAAATGCTTCTTTGATTGTCCTAAAATCTACCTGCCACGCTTGCCACCCTCTCCTGCCACACCCTTTGAGAACCACTGCTTTCGAAGTCATATTGGGTTTTTCTGATTGGCACAGAGCGATTTGCTTTAGGAAAGTCAAAGGAGGCATAGTTCTAAGTCCCCATTTCTCTCTTCACATTACACTTATCCCCCTACTCTTCAACTTGGCTTTCACACCAATCATTGCCACTTAAAAAGACGACTTTTAAAATGTTGGTGTTCAAAGGCCCCGTGCTGGGACAAGTACGGATGAAAGGTAAAGTAGTTTTAGAGGCAAAAGTTTTATGGATGATACATGTGCATATTTATTTGACAAACAGTTACAGGAGCACCTTGGGGCACACTCCACACATTCAGAAGCAAGCAGCAGGACAGAACACAGCTTGACTTGCAATGCTAACATCTTGTTGCCTGATTTAGTCCTCTTAGTAGTCATACCGATGATATGGACCTCTTTGCTGGTCATCATTGAGGAGGATACTAGTTTTAGGCAAGCTTTTCCGAAGTTCCAGTCCACACATGTCTTTGGACCCAACAGCACAAGAAAGCAATGGAAAACATATACATAGGCAATTAACCCTTCAGCAATTAAGGACATATTTGACTGTGCCCTGGTTTGCACGCAATGCTAAACCAAATCTTGGTTTGGCACGAATGAGGGAACACTCAGGTTCCTGGAGCAAAGATTGCAGTGGTGGCACTCCTTCAGTCCTGTTGCCGTGGCATTACCCAAGGCTAAGCCATGCTTTGACTTGCATTACATGCAAACTGTGGCCTGCATATGCCAACTCAGAGGCAAATATATTATCCTCTCCAAACTCTGCCCCACCCCCCGGCTAACTTTATCTGAACTGAGACAAGCTGTTCAATGCATACAATACTTTTCCCACAGGAAAATCATTTGGTCTGCAACATTACCACCAGTGCTTGATCAGTCTAGAGTCTTGTCTATACTGGTGGCTCTTGAAGGGATCAAAATTGATGTGTCCCACCTATGAGAAGAGTGGAACAGGGAATCTGAATGTCCCACATAACACAGGAGGTGGTCCTTGATACTTCCAGCCATTAAGCTATTAATGTAAAGATGCATCTATCCAGCAAAAAGGAGAAGGCTTCACAACAAATTGTTAGCATTCTCCCTGAAGCAATGGCAATGTGGAGTAGGGCTGGGACTCTCTCTTCTACATGATGTGGTGCTGTCCAGTAATAAGACCTTTCTGGAATGAGAGGTCAGCAAAGATTCTGCCCCCAAGTAGTGATAAGGCTGGATTTTAGTTATGATCAGTCCTTTCTGTAGAACTTCTAGAATACTGAAAATGAGAAAAGAACAGCTGGAAAATATGGCAAGAGGCGTTTGGAAGCAGACTTCTGAAAGATTGTCCCCCTAACTCCAACAGCTGATCACACAAGATGAAAAGCATAGCCAGGAGGACTTTTGTTAGCCGGCTGTCAGCATCCTAGCTATTAGTACAGCAAGTGCAGTGGAGCTGCCCCATCTTCAATTTCATTTAAGACAGCCATATAGTTAACAGAATTTAATAACAGTAATACTAGCAATAGCAATTTAATAATAATCATTCTTAGTAATAGCTCTTCAGAGCTGAGAGCTCATTCTGCAGAATTGTGGTTTACGGTCTGCTTAAACCACCATGATAAAAGGGGGTTAAAAATGAATGAAAAAGAATGGGCTTGGGAAATGAACTGGACTAATGGGGCAGGTGGTGTCTTGAGAGCCAGTGTGGACTTAGTCTTAAGCACAGGTGGACAAGCTGAAGCCCAGAAGACAAATGTGGTCTGCAACTTCATTTTATGCAGCCCATTCTTCCATCCCTTCAGAGTTCTTTCTTTCCTGTTTCTGCTTTATGTTTCCTTGCTTTTTTAAAACGATCCCCTTCTGTGTAGTTTCAGAACAATTGGAAGGAAGACCTAACCCCCTCCCCCTGCAAACCCTGGTTGTAATGTTTTGGGAATAGAAAGGAAGGAATTGCTATCCAAAATAGTCACTGTACACCAATACAGTCTGGTATATATCTGTTATACTAGACAAATATAGGACTAGGAATTCTAATTGGAGCTGGCCATCATGTAAACCGAAACAGAGCAGTTTATACTCCAGAGCAGTTAATCCAGAGATCTTTGGCCTTTGGTTCCATGCAACAGATGATATCCCCTGCCCCCCAAGAGGAATCCAACCCTTAATAGAAAAAGTTGTCTTCATCTAGATCCTTGCTCAGCTGGGAAAAGCTCCATATATGCTTCCAGGTATTCTGTTTAGTGTGGGATAACCAGCCTCATATAACCAACATGTTTAAGTTTAATTAATGCACGAAGGGGTTAACACCATAGAGTAAGCTGTCCTGTCAGGCTTAGCTAGGTCACTTCCTCTCACCCTGAGAGGATGGTAATCAAGCCTATTGTTCACCCCTCATAGAAGTTCAGCATGTGAGGAGGTCTGAGCTGGTAGCTGCCACTCAAGCCACTCTTGAGTTTCTACGCCAATAATTTAGGAACTTTCATCACTGTAACTAAGCCAAGTTTTGCTGTCTGTGCAACTTTTCTGACTGATGTTTAACTCACCAAACATGTGGTCATTTTCCATGTTGGGGGAAGAGGGAGGTGTGTTTCCCCCCCCCCCCCCGAAAAGGCACTAACAGCCTATATTTCCAAGCTTTACTTTCCTGCATATTTTTTGATTTAAAAGTTCTGCTGGGCTTCTCTCACCAAAGAGTACTTGCCCCAAACTTGTATCTTGGTATCCAGGAATTCTCCTTTTATAGACCCTTATTTTTCCTTGAAGCCAACATTTAGTCAGTGAAGTGGGGGGAGAGAATGAAGCAGTGATGTCCAAGGGGTGTTTATGTGTGCCAGAATGTCTCTGACTGGGTTAAAATATATGCAACGTCACCCAAGCTAATTCATGTTTGGTGAAACAATCAAGAATGAACTCACCACTCAATATCTTCTTAATTCATACCTCCAGGAGGCTTTGTCTCCATTTGATACTATTTGCATTTTTAAAAATCCTGTGTGCTATAGTATAGTTTAGTCCCTGGATAGGTCACTAGTGATGGATTTGTTAACATGACATACCTTTCAATGGGCTTTGTGCTTAGTTGCAACACTTCCCACTCTACAAGGGGGCATCTCACCTGTCAGCCACATATAATTGTTTCTAGGTAACATCTGCTGGAAGTGCTCTGGTATGTCTTCTGGCTAAGCATTAGACTGGCTTGGGGAATGAGAATTTTAGTATGGCTAAGCCCTTCTGTGATACAGTGACCCCAAGAAGTTAAGAGTTCTTAGAAGCTCTGTTATCTCTCTTTCTCAATGTTGTTGTGCTAAGCTGGATATGATTAGTTTTCAGAGACTCAGGATTTCTCAGGTGGCAGATATTCCAGCCTTCTGACAGACAATGTAAAGCGATTCTCTTTTTAGTCTATGCCAGCCTCTTGACAGTGCTGGGATACCCAAAGATAGAGTGCCATTGGCAATGCATCATTCTTGTTTCCCCTGTGCTTTCCAACTGTTTTCATCAGCTGTGCAATGTAGTTTTCTTCCTCTAGATGATTAGTATCCCACTGTTTCTTCTGTTAATTGTTGAGTTCAGTTAGACTTTTTAAAAAAATAATCCTGATGAGGATTCATATTTCGTTTTCTGAAATTATTGAGGTCCTTAAAGAGCCATTCTGTTAATGACAGACTAAACAACTTTGCCTACTCATAGGAAATGTTGGAAATACTAATATTACAAAATACTTGTCTGTTACACTGTAATGTGCAAGTTAAAAGGTAACCTCCCAATATTCAGGGGAGAAAAGCTGTCCTAATTCCAAACCTGTTTGTTTAATATGAAGTTTCTGCAGTTCAGAATTCTATTCCATTTCTCCAGCCAATCTCAACTTGGACCATACAAATAATAGTAATCCCTGGCCCGCCCCCTGCAACCTGGACTGAATATACAGACTCTGGGTCAAAATAGGCATGATGTTATTTGCAAGAATGCAGTTTATGTGCACCCTTTTTTTGTAACGAGAATAGCAGCTGCAAAGGAGTCTCAGCTGCTTCAGAATGTTTGTGTTGATGTGGAGAGTTTAACTCTTTCTCTCACTGTCATGTTTTGGTCCCAATGAAAAATGGCCTCTCCAAAGTTAATGGCAACAATGGTGGCTTTCTTTGAAATCCAAATAGCAGCTTCAGAGGGGTGATTTTTGTCAGGACAGTGGCAGACATAGAAAGAGTTAATCTGTCCTGCAAGAGCATTGCAGCCGTTTTGGGGGCTGTGATCTCACCCCCAAAAGCATGACTTGCAGGGAGTGCAGCCCCAGAAAATGGCACCCTGGTTATTCATTGTGACTTGTTGGAAGGCATGCTTTTCTTTGGTTCTGAAAGATCAGTACTATAGATATTTGGATGCCCAGGATGCCCAGCTTCTGTTTCTCAATTCTGACATGTCAGATTGTGCACTTCCTATTACATGTAGAGTTTCTTCATCCAGATAGACTAAAGGAGTTCCTCAACAATGATCCTGAGCATTTGCAGAGTGATTTTCTTTTGCAAAAGGGAAAAATGCATATCTGTCTAGATATGCCCTGGAACCCAGGATCATATGTATCAATAAGCTCAATAGGGGTGGGGGGATATTTCTGCATGGAAGAAAACTTTGGTCAAGAGACTCTTGTGCATGACGTAAGTAGCCCAGAATGTCTGTCCTGAGGGCAGAAATGTTCATCTGTCTGGAGTGTGTGAGAAGCAGAAATGCTAACAAGGCCTTAATTGAGCTAAGACAACGCACCAGTGTGAAAAAGATAGATTTGTTGCTGCATATGGCTAACACTGCTGGCACCTTCATTAGACTTCCTATATTCCAATAAGGCTTGAGATCACATTAATCCCCCCAAACACTGGAAAACTTTTTTTTGCAGGTGTTGAATTTGTGGCCTGTCATTTATCCATACAGAACCAATAGTAGTGTATACGTGTGTGTGTGTGTGTGTAGAAAGGAGCCAATCAGTGAACAGGAAAAGGTTTGTGGGATGTTGGAGAAGAGAGAGTAGTGGCTCCATTTTTTTCTATACAAGCAGCTTTAGCTATTGTTGTTCTAATGTTTCTTCTCTGGAATACACACACAGAGTAAACTTTGCTTTCAGATTGCATTCTTGCTGCTTGGAATAATTTTACGCTTGGTTAAGTTTTTTTTCTGTGCTGAGTTTTCAACATCCTTTTTGTACAGCTCTTGAGTTTTCTATTTTTAAACATTTGATTTTAGTTTCTTTTCCTGGATTAATCATCTGCCTGTATTTCCTGCATCCCATATCCTGGACACCAGACTGATCATTTGCAGCTTTTCTCTTGCTGATGCTTCAGATTTGGAGGAATTCATATGAATGCACAAAGCTTCTTTATGCTGAGTCTGTTAGAATTCCTGCTCCATGATTGCAGTCATGGGATTTTTGTCTATCACATAACGGTGTGACGGTGTGACGGAGACAGGATGTTTGTGTTACTGTGTTCCGTGAAGTGGGACTATTGTCCTTTGTTCTTTTCTCTCTTTGCTGTCTGATGCTAGAGAGAGAGGGAGCCATGTTGCAGTGCTCTGTGTGTATTTATATGTAAATAAAGTAGATGAGCCAAAATGCTGAGTTGCTGAGGTCTGTTACGCAAGCTGCGAAGACTCTGCAGATCCCTAAGTGTGCCGGTGTCTGTTGGCATCGGTCGCTGTGATGTTTGGGCTGAAGAAAGCTTTTGAAGCTCCCAAACGAACAACCAGGAGGCAGAGAACATGCCAGTCGGGCATGTGTCTCTACCAGGGTCCTACTCGAGTGTAGGATGAGCTCCTAACAGAGTCTACCTAGCCCAGTATTGTCAGTGCTGATTGGCGCTTGCGTCTCCAAGGTCTCACCCCCCCCCGCTAGCTGCATATGATTCTTAGTTGGCAGGGGTAGAACTGCTTACCTGACCTCCTGTCACCTCCAGTGTTGTGGCATACCAGGAATGTGAGTTGGTAGTGAAGTCGCTGCAGTTCAAATGCACCAGGGGAGCTAATCTGGCACTCCAGTCTCACTCCTCCTCCTGTAGCGATGGTGGTAACAGGAGGTCAGGTAGGGAGCGTCGCCTCTCCCATCAAAACTGTAAGCTAGAGTTGCCAGATGTGGGTGTTCTGCTAAACGTTCAACATACAGATATTGTTAATAATCATCACAAGAGAAGCTTGTATACATCTGATGAATTTCTTATATGTTCAGATCAGGGGGAACTGCCATAAAATGTTGAAGTGGAATGATATCCTCTTCAGGATTTCAGCCAAGCCATTTCCTCCCCATCCACAATCAATTTTCTGCTCCCCAATTGTCGACACCCTCAGTTTTCACTGGGTTGTTTTGGATCTCATCTTGCAAGTCTGAGCATCAGAAACAGAGGGAATATGACATAATAATTTCCCCTAAATCCTTCTTAATATTGACTTTTAGAGGGACAAGATTCCATGTTCCTGAAATTACTTTGCCTCATGGGAAATGTTTAAGTTTGGGACTTTTGTCCTGGTTGCACCTTTGGTCCAAATGAGATGGAAGTGTTGCCCAGAGTTTTCAGAGAAAGTATTCTGAATTTCCTTTGCCGTTTCCCCCTTCTCTCTGTCAGCAATCACTTGAGCTCTTATTGTGTTACCACAGGCAGGACTTGTCTTTGCTGTATATGATACCCATTTTATTAGTGGATTCTTTTGCCAGCAAAAGACTTGAATCGTGTCTGGACATCTAAGCCAAATAACCTCATTCCATTCTTATAGGAACCCTCAAAACAACTTGTTTCACTACAGCAAATTTCTTGCAAGCTTTACATCTGAATTTACTGGTTCTCGCAGTTCATTATGGCTTCCCTCCTTCACCTTGACATGATGCATGATAGCCTTTGTGTAAGGGGCTCAATGCCCAACTCAACGCTGAACATCAATCAATCAATCAATCAATCAATCAATCAAGTAGCTTGTGAGTCTGGTGGTGTTTAATGGCTTCTTTCAGGCTGGATGCCTGAAAAAAAGACAGAGCACCACATCAATGAATAATACCCAACATTGATCTTTTTTAAATGACAAACTATATATTTGGTGTCATCAACAATCTGTATAGAAGCGATCCAACTTGATTAAACTTGAGAAAGACCTGACCAGCAAATATATTTTCTTCTTCTTAAAAGAAGGATTAGAAAGATATTCAATTCCAAACGCTACACTGAAAATACACAAAGAGCCAGACATTCACAGCTAATATGCCCCTCTAGGTTGCTCACTAAAATATTTTTTATCTTTTATTAATATGTACAATTGATAGATATGTAGTACTGAGTCTGCAAAATTCTGATTCAGAATCACATATATGCTGGATAACAAAAGCAACTGGAACTTCCTTTTTAGCTGCTCCCCTGTTTTCGTATTAATTTGTGTTTTAGTCATTCATTTATGAAGCCATGGAAGCTGGATAAGTAGGTTAAAAAAAATCAGAATTTACAATATTCCAGTAACAAACAGCCAGTGGTTTGTATTTCTGGCAGTGCAAGGTGAAAAACAGTATGAAGGAATCTGCGATGCATTCCACTTTCTGCACTCCATTAGACTGTCAGTGCGGAGATTCCTCTTAATGATTAAGTCACTAACCTCTAGAAAATCAATGCTACCTTACAATCTGCTCTCTAACCTCTTGGTACCAAGAACTAGAGTAGTTTGGTTGCCCAGTGTGCTAATGCATTATTTATAGGTCATTGCCTAGCAGAGAAGAAGGGGTGGGGGGTGGGAAGAGTCCTGCCAGTGCAAAAGGGGTTAAACATTTTCTTGCCCAGATGAATACAGTAGTCATTAATTGCATAGAAGTCACCAAGGTCACACTTCTCCTTGCATGTCAATGCTAATTTCCAATAGACTCAGCCAGCCTTGTCTTGGACTGTGGGGAATTTAAGAGAGAGGCAGATACATGCTGGTTATAGAACAAAGGCACCTATATACAGACGCTGCTTTGGGTGTGTGTGTGTGTGTGTGTGTGATGATGTGGGGAGGAACTTAAGGAACCAAAAAGTGCTGGCTTCAAATGCTGAAAGACACAATGCAGTCAAAAGAAGGGTGTTGCAGCTCAGATCAAATCAGAATTGCCAAGCATTCAGAGTTACCTTTTCACTCCCAGTACGGCTGTCAAACAAGGCTAAATTAAAGTTGATAGGGGCACCAAGGCAGCAATAATTTTGAGGGTCCCCTGGAGTACAGATACACAGAGGAATGCTCACTCCAGTTAAAGGAACCTTATTTCTCCTCCTTTCACTTCCTCTCTGCTGTCAACAGAATGAGCACAGGTGTACTTAACTCTGCTGTAAAGAACACTCTCTTTAAAGAAAGAGAGCAACTCGGATGCTCCAGGAATAGCACAGAAAATTGGAGAGGAGGGCAAGGCAGAGTGTTCTACTTGGACTTAGGTGAACGGCGTTCAAACCTCAGCTTGACCGTGGCTCTGCTGTGGTGACCTCTCCAACTGCAGCTCCTTGCCTGCAAAATGGACGCCATCACCATCGTAGTTGAAAACAGACCCTCCAGGACGTTGTTACTATTTCTATCAGATTGTTACTTTTAATGTTTTATGATGTATTATGCTTTTATATGTGTTGAAAGCCACCCAGAGTGACTGTGGCAACCCAGCCAGATAAATGGAGTATAAATAAAAAATGGTTGTTGTTGTTGAACTCCCATCAGCCTCAGGAATCAGTGGTCAGGGATGGGAGAATTTGTAGTCCAGCGATATCTGAAAGCACGCAGGATTCCTCTCCCCAAAGTAAAACTTAGTTAAAACGATGGATTTGGCTCACACTGAATATGGTGATGGCCACCGACTTAGATGGCTTTAAGAGGGGGTGGTACAAATTCTTGGGGAATAAAGCTATCCATGACTAGTTGTTATAAGTGCCTCTGAATAACATGTTGCATAGGACAGTTAGGAGAAGACTATCTGCAGCCTACTTCTGTAGGCATTGGGTTGGATGCCCATAGCCTCCAACATTTCTCCGATGAAAATAGGGACACCCCATTTTACTATTTATACCCCACTCTGGGCAGTTCCCAACAGGTATAAAAAATATAATAAAACATCAAACATTAAAAAAACCTCCCTATACTGGATTGCCTTCAGATGGCTCAGGGATTGGATAACTCCATACCCCCCAACATTTCTCCAATGAAAATAGGGACATCCTAAGGAAAAGTGGGACATTCCAGGATCAAATCAGAAACTGGGACGGCTTCTCTAAATCAGGGATGCCCCTGGAAAATAGGGACACTTGGAGGGTCTGGGGTGCTTGGCTAGATAGGCATTTGGTCTGCTTAAGCAGGACTCATATTATGTTACAGTATTAAGAAAAAACCCCCTCAGTCTAGAGGTCATCATTTATGCTTGCAGGCACCCCCAAAATTTCAGATACAGAGCAAAGCTTTTGATTTCCCTCACTACTTTTGAATATCAGTCCCCTGTGTTGCACTGCAAGCCACTTTTGCAATTCCATTGGGTTTTCAAAGCAGTGTTTGTTTGTTTTTGCTGATAGAGGCATCAGTTAGGGAAGAGAGTCAAGGACCTCATGAGGTACACAGAATGAAGTTCACAGCATTCTAAGTAACAGCAAAATGCAATGAATTATGGATGTTCTTCTGTATGGTTAATTTGCCCCTGATTAGGGAGAAGTTTTGATTTGTCTAAGCTATAAACAAACTATAACATTTGGTTGGATGCCTTTTAAATGATTATTTGATTTATCCAACTAAAGGTTCAAACTCCACAACTCAGGAGAGAATTTTATCTTTCTATAGATATTTTAAACCAAGGCTTTATGGGGTGAAATCCTGATGGATTTTCTTTTAGGGTTTGTGCCAGCCCCTGCTACCGCAGAGGAAGACAATTATTTGCTGCCACTATGGTAGATATACCAGCAGAGCACCCCATTTGGTTTTCCTTGTACATTTACCAGGACTGTGCATGGCTCCCAAGCTTTGCCTTGTATCTCTCTCTCTGTTTCCATGCACACAAACACGTTTTGAAATCCAGTCACTATGTGCTTTCTCTGCTTTAATCTGTGTTTCAGTTTCTGAGCTGATCTGTGTAAAATGAAGCTCTGTGATCTCCAGTTACTACAACATGGAACCTAAAAATGTCTATAACTTCCCTCCTTTTTGGCTAAAATAGATGAACTTCACAGGAAGAGGAGCCCTCCCAGAATGGATTAAGCTTGTCAAATTGCAGACAAATAGGTCTAGTGGTTTTTTGTATGTGAGAGAGTGATTTCTCCATATTCCCTTATAAGCAGAGTGGATGCGAGGGTTTCTTTCTTTCTTACCTTAAAATAATTAAGAGTTGACTGAGTGGTGTGCATTCTTGCCTTGTGCATTTTTTAAAATGGTGGCTTTACACTCTCTTTCTTATGGTTTTTTGTGCCCTCTGACAGGCTTTAAAAGGTAAAGGGAGCCCTGACCATTAGGTCCAGTCGTGACTGACTCTGGGATTACGGTGCTCATCTCGCTTTATTGGCAGAGGGAGCCGGCGTACAGCTTCCGGGTCATGTGGCCAGCATGACTAAGCCGCTTCTGGCGAACCAGAGCAGCACATGGAAACGCCGTTTACCTTCCCGCCGGAGCGGTACCTATTTATCTACTTGCACTTTGATGTGCTTTCGAACTGCTAGGTTGGCTGGAGCAGGGACCGAGCAATGGGAGCTCACCCCGTGGTGGGGATTCGAACCACTGACCTTCTGATCGGCAAGTCCTAGGCTCTGTGGCTTAACCCACAGCGCCACCCGCGTCCCCTGACAGGCTTTACAGACCTCTTAATATGCCTTTACATGTCTCCTAATCAAGGCTTTTTTTTCCCCAGCCGGAACTCAGCCCTGGCACCACTTAGGTGGGTGCCATTGCCATTATAAGAGAACAAGGGAGGTGTTCATGGTGAGTTCTGGAACCACTTTTTCTAGAAAAATAGCACTGCTCCTAATACATGTTTACATGTCTATAAGAGACTTAACAATGTGAGGATGTGTAAAATGCTGCCTGCAGAGTTCTGAAGAGCCCCAGGTTGGTTTGTTGCTCTGCTTTAAAAACAACAACATACAATTAAAAAAAGAACTTAAGTGAACAAATAGACAAATAGCAGTTCGTATTTCAGTGATGGATATTGATCTCATCCACTATTGGAAAAGCTCTCTAAAATGATATATATTCTTGGCCTGCTTTGGACATACGCATCTCAGCTAAATAAGCAAAGATATGAACTAGCCTTTTGGCACCATGTACTGCCCTTTCCCTTCTCCTTTCTTGGCTCACCATAATCAACAAATGGAAAGATCTAGAAAGCCATGGCAATTTGTGCTACAAAGTACAAACATGTATAGCCACAATTAAGCAGGTAATTTGCCAAGCTAAACTACCAATTTAAACGTTAGAAGACTTCTAACCATAGTTAGAATTCACCATAGTTTCATTTCAACCAGGAAACCATAGCTTCCTACTATGTTTCAACCAGGAAACTATGGTTACTAGGTTTGGAGCAAAATGAAGCTTATTCTGCACCTGGTAACCACAGTTTTCCAAACTGCATATATAGAAAAAGTATAGTTAATGGAAGACTTCATTGTAGGTTCATTGTAGCATGGTATCTCACTTCATATCTCAGCTTTTTTATGCCTCCCCAACCCTGCCCACATCAATAGTTCTATACATAATGCCTGCTGGAATTACGGCTTTCTAGAGTGGCGCTCACAAAAATCCCCTCATGTGTTGAAAACTTATATGAGGGACTTGTAGATAATTCTAGCTATAGGTAAAGGTAAAGGGACCCCTGACCATTAGGTCCAGTCATGACCGACTCTGGGGTTGTAGCGCTCATCTCACTTTATTGGCTGAGGGAGCCGGCGTACAGCTTTCAGGTCGTGTGGCCAGCATGACTAAGATGCTTCTGGCGAACCAGAGCAGCGCACGGAAACGTCGTTTACCTTTCCGCTGGACCTATTTATCTACTTGCACTTTTTGATGTGCTTTCGAACTGCTAGGTTGGCAGGAGCAGGGACCGAGCAACGGGAGCTCACCCCATTGCGGGTATTCGAACCGCCGACCTTCTGATCGGCAAGTCCTAGGCTCTGTGGTTTAACCCACAGCACCACCCTTGTCCCAATTCTAGCTATACCCTGGAACAATCAGTGGTAGGGGGAATCCTTCTTGGTCCAATATTTTCCAGTGCATGGAAGAGCCCTTGTGTGTGTTTGGCTGCTTCACATGGCTCCTGAACATGCAGGAGATAAAGCTGGTCTTCGTCTCTTTGTTGGAGGCAGGACTGACTGGTTTGATCCCACAAAAATGTGTGGAGGCTTATGTGAACTCCCATCTAGGCAGTCATACTCCCAGTAGACAGTTCAGATAGAAATCTGATGCGTGGGTGGGTGTTTCTCAAGAGACATACAGTACAACCCTGAGTAAAGTGACAAAAAAGGATTTAATTTTAGATAGATTTCTAACATTGAATGGAGTTGATACACATTGCTGAAACATTGCCCAGCTGTTTATTGTATCGACTTTAATCCACCATGCATTTCCCCCCAGAAATGGTCCCAATATTGAGAAGCAGGCAATATCATGGGATCGAAAAAACATGCTGCCTAACACCCCTGCTTAATATTTATTTCGGGTGGTGGTGGGGAATACAGGATCCAACTAACCCCGCACGCTAGTGGAAGTCACTGCAAAGGTTCTCGCTGTGCAAAGGGGCTTCCTCTTCCTGCACCTTTTCTAAAACCGCTCCAGAAGGTCAGGAGAAACTCCTAGAAAAGCATGCAAGAGGGGAGGGATTGTGCCATCTGACAAGCTGAAATGCTTTGTGCTGACAGAACAATCAGAAGCGTGTGGGGTTGAATTCCTCCCACAGCCCCTTTCTCCCAATGCAAATTTTCTTCATTTGAACAAAAAGCCTGGTGCTGCCTGAATGCTATTAGTAGCCGCAAGGTCTCCACTGGTACACAGTAAAATGTGCTGTCTCAGCATGAAATGCTGGCGTTTAAGGGCCTTGTGTTCAACTGCATACACATCTACAAAAAGGGCAGATGGTGCAGGATACTGGAGGAAAGATGGCTGTGCTGCTAAGCAACCAATTATGCTGGCATGATTTATTCTTATGACAAGATTCCACACAAAGCAATTAAGCAGTGTCAGTGTTGCACACTGTACGCCTCAGGGGGATGTGATTATTCATGCAGTCATTCATTTCGTAGCTGGTGGGAGCAGGCAAACTTCGGAGGCAAAGATGCTCCAAAATACTATTACAACTACTAATAAAAAGTGATACAGAGAATTTGTAGGTAAGTAGTACAGTGGTACCTCGGGTTGCAAACACCTCAGGTTACAAACACTTTGGGTTACAGACTCCGCTAACGTGGAAGTAGTACCTCAGGTTAAGAACTTTACCTCAGGATGAGAACAGAAATTGTGTGGCGGCAGCGGTGTGGCGGCAGCAGCAGCAGCAGCAGCAGCGGGAGGCCCCATTAGGTAAAGTCGTACCTCAGGTTAAGAATGGTTTCAGGTTAAGAATGGACCTCCGGAACAAATTAAATTCATAACCAGAGGTACCACTGTACTGTCTGAGGTTGAAAGAGGAAGGGCCCTAAGTATTAACTCCTGGTATTAACATACAAGGCAGGGTGTATAACCAAGATGTCATTGGTACCCCAAACTCAACATATCACAACTGCCATTATGAAGTTGTATGTATACCGCATTCCAGCCTTCTAATTCCACCCTATAGTGTCACCACAGTTATCCATTGGTTATCCCCATTTATTTCTTGTTCGTTTGTTCATTCATTCATTCCATTTATTTCCATTGGTTATCCCCATTTATTTCTTGTTCGTTCATTCATTCATTCCATTTATTTCCATTGGTTATCCCCATTTATTTCATTAACCAGAAGCAGTTTCAAAACCTGCTGCCTGTGACTAGACAGGGGGAAGCTGGAGAGAATCTGTCAATCCATAAATCATTCACCTTTGCTGGGGGAAAGAACCTTCTTCTCCAGTGTGCTTCCATTCAGTATTATACAAGTACAATGTCATCCCATTAAAACTAGAGCAACCACCATAAGGCATACATACAGTCTTGCCCGCTATTGCTGCAACAAGATTGAACTGGGGATGACGACACCCATTTACCCAAGCAAGAGCCTCTACAGTTTGAGTTCCAACTGGGTCTTAGAAGCTCATTATGGAACAGGAGCAGCAGGTACCTATCACATTGGTTGTATTATGAAGACCTTTGCCGATGAATTTTGAAGTATAAGCTGTGAAAATGCACAGACTTTGGAAAAGGCTAAGCTTAACACACACACACACACACATACACACACACACACACACACTACTCAGAAGTTTGACAATGCCTTAGTCTAGACATGGATGAAATATGCTTAACAGTAGAAAAAGTCTTATTAACTGCTCTCCTCACCTCATTAAACCACCTGCTCCCACACACCACTTTTGTGCTCTTACAATTCCAGTTGGCATCGTCTGCTCACCTGAGACATTCACATTCAAAACGGTCACTAAGACTCACAGGGGAATGTTTTTTCAGGGTTTCTGTCTTGTTGGAAGATGCTGAAAAACCTGCACCAAGGAGAGCCTCAGCCAGGGTTTGCCAACCTGGTGGCCTCCAGACATTTTGGACTGCAACTCCTCTCAGCCCCAGCCAGCACAGCCATAGGAGTTGCAGTTCAAAGCATCTGTGGGCACCAGGTTTGTGAAGGCTAGCCTAGGAGTGCAAACCTGGAATTGTATGATTTATACAATATTGTAAAATACAATGCTGGGGAAGCAGATACATTTCCTCAACTGCTTAAATATGTGACTTTAATAATTTCTTGTTGTAAAAAAGCACATCATTAACTGTTGTTCTTTTCTTTATTGGCTATTGTGACATCATTCCCCCCTTCTGCTTACAACATCCTTGCCCTGCCCTAGAGGGATCCCAGGCAGTCAGGGATCAACTGGGCTATGTAGCTAATTGGACTCGGTTGCATGCTGCTATCACTGAGGCTGAATTAATGCCATTCTGAATGGGTCTCATGGATGATACTGGACAGTAAGTGACTACATTGGGGTGGCAACATGATGTCAACAAAGATTTGGCTGCAGACAGACATATCTGATGGTGAATGAAACATATTGAGGGAGAGGGCAATGTTTTCTAACTGGAGAAACGTTTCATCTTTTTGAAGGAATCACCGAAAAATTGCCAGAAGGACTGCTCTTTTTGACACTGATAAAATGTTTGATGAAGTCACATTCTTTTTCTCCCCTGCCCTTGACTTCAGTTCTCTGAATTGCCCAATGCAGGGACACAAAGTTTGAGGAGTATCCAATTCTAGTTGGTTGCAAGGAGAAACTGCTTCCATGATGTCTAGTTACTGAAAGTCTGCAAAATGTGAAAAGATATACTTTGCTTCTAAGGACCAGAAGTGCTTAGAGTTTTGCAAGCTATGGTGGGCAGATCAGGCACCCTGCATATTCTATGCAGTAACACAGCATTTGGCAGCCTTAATATAATGGAATATAAACAATGCATGTTTATGTTCTACTTAGAGATAAAGATTTAACTTCAGACCAACATCAACCACAGTAAACCCACAGTAAATGTTACTTTATTGGTGTACCTAGAACCTGAATACCCTGCCTGATATTGCACATTCCTGACCCCCATCTATACACTTTGAGATTTTGTGTGCTCAGGCTTTTGCCTGTCGAGGGCTAGTGAAACAGAACCTGGATATCCACAACTATGAAAGCCTTTATTTGCCCTTCATGGCAATCTCTATTCATTACAAAGACTCTGGATGGGGAAAGTCATGGATGCCAACAACTGATTTTTTAAAGTGCTCTAAGCAAAATATCCAAACGCAACTGTCAGGGAATCAGGAGCAGGAGCACTGGGGAGAGAGGATTGGGAGAGCGAAGGGGAAGAATCCGAGGGCAGCGTAGGGGAGTATGACAGTGGCCCGAGAGATTCCATGAGCTTCTCCAGCGAATCAGAAGATTCCCAGAAGGGGGCGCCGATGGTCAGGGCAAGGGGGGTCCCAGGGGGGAAGCACCAGAAACAAGGAGCCAGAGGGGAACCCCAAAGCAGCAGTGGAGGATCAGGACCAGTTTCCCCACCAGAGCGTAGTGGGGGGGAGGAGTCACATGTGTCAGGAGCAGTGTCTCCTCCAGAGAGGGAGTCAGGGCTGACCACGCCTCCAACGGAGGGGAGGTCAGTTGCAGCTAGCCCCCCCGATGGGGGAAGCAGTGACAGCAGCAGTGGAACGGTCAGGAGGAAAGTTGCTGGCTGGGCGCGCGCGCCAAGTTCAAATGTGCAGGCGCGCGGAACAGCAGGAGACCCGGATGGGGAACCAGCTCCTAAAGCCCGCCGGAGGGAGGGAGAAGGCTCAGGGGAATCAGCGGGAGAAGAGGCTAGAAAGGGCGGAACCCCGGCGGGCAGGCGGACCCAGAGGAGGAAGGAGCAGCGGAGAAGGTGGAGCAAGGCTAGACTCTTAAATTGGTGTCAAGGGGGAGGAGACTCAGACGGAGCATCAGTGGTCTGACACTTTAGACGTGGGGCTGCGCGCTGCGGCTCTGGAAGTGAAACTGAACTTCAATAAAGGCTTTTATACTTAACAACGAAGCAGCGTTGGTCCTTTGTGAGCTGGGACCTAGGGTAGCCCTGACAGTATGCTCCGTCTCCCATAAAAACCTCGCAGCGTGAGTTGGTGCAGCGAGGGGCAAGACTTGGTGTTTTGCGAGCTCACGAAGATAGGCAAAGATGACTACAGAGAGCCAGGTGAAAGAACTGCAAGAAGCAGTCACGACGCTTTACGCGGAAGTAGCAGCATCCAGGAAAAGAGAAGAAGAAGCAGTAGCGCTCTGCCGGGATCTGCAAGCCAGGTGGGACCGTTGGGGGAAAGAGGGGCTGCCAGGACCCAAACCGGAGGGAGTTGGCCTCGGGAAGAGGGGGGGCAGCCTGGTGGCGCACTTTGATGGGAACCTGCAGCAATACCCTAACTTCAGAGCTGACGTGGTTTACGCGCTCAATTTGCTTCGGAAAGACTTTAGAGATGAGGAAGAGAAGGTGGGCTTCATAATCACTCATTTGCATGGGGAAGCAAAAGCGTGGCTGCGGAATTTGTGGCGCGAAAAAGACCCTGCCCTCAAAGATTCCTATGCATTTATCAAAGCTATGGACGCTTGCTTTAAATCTACGGTAGATGTAGATATTGCTCGGAGGGAAATGCATGGACTACAGCAAGGGAAAGCGACGGTGAGGCAGTATCACTCGCGCTTTTTTGCCTTACTGAACGTGCTGGGCTGGGAGAAGGACTCCATTGCTGTCAGAGACCTGTTCTGGGAGGGGCTAAGTGGAGAGGTGAAAGATGAACTGGCAAGAGGAGAAAGACCCCAAAATACCCAAGAAGTTGCCCAAAGAGCGTTGGCAATTGGTGTGCGCCTGGAAGGACGTAAGGGAAGCACCCCAGCCAGGACAACCCCTTTCTTTCCCAGAGAGGCGGGGCGGGCGCTGTCCATGCCTCCTTTGGGAAGGGGAGAAGAGCCGATGGAGATTGGTGGTGCAAGGGCTCAGACTGCCAGCAGAGCCCAAACACCGGGAGCAGTCAAGGGGAAGGCTCCTAGAGGGACCAGGAAGTGTTACATCTGCGACAGTGCACAGCACATGGCCAAAGAGTGTCCCCAGAGGCTCCAGAAGCACACTGCAGCCTCAGCAACAGTAAAGGGAACAGGTGAGCAGCTGAAACAGCTGCAGGGGGAAGAAGAAGCCTGGTTGGAAACAGAGCCACTGGGGCCCAACCAGGCAAGTCAGTGAAGCAGTCCCCAGAGATTTTACAGCCCACAGACCCCCTCCCACCCAAACCAGTGGTGCAACTCACCGCATCGCTCCAGTTGCCCAATGGGCACACCATGCAAGTACCAATAACCATTGACTCTGGGAGCAACGCAGACTTTATTGGAGTGGACTTTATCAAGCAACATCGCATAGCACTCATGCCAGCCACGATGCCCCTAAACGTCGTCACGGTCGATGGCAGGAAGCTACTGGGAGGAGAGGTGGTACAGCAAACACCACCGATGGTGATGCAAATTGGAAACCACCGCGAAGTCATCAGCTTCAACGTCACCCACCTGTCGGACACGCCCATAGTGTTGGGTATGAGTTGGCTGGATAGGCACAGCCCGGCATTGGCATGGTACCAGCGGCAGTTGACCTTCTGTTCCTCCTACTGCGCAGAACACTGCATCCAGACCCGCCAGGAGGAGGAGGGGCAAGAGGATGAACCGCAGCTACACCTAGGCATGGTGCAAGCGGTACCCAACAAGTACAAGGAGTTTTTGGAGGTCTTCTGCGAGAGGGAAGCGGATAAGCTGCCTCCCCACAGGCCTTACGACTGCAAGATTGACCTCCTGCCGGGAGCGACGCTGCCGACTGGGAAACTGTATTCCATGTCTGAAGATGAACTGCAAGAACTCAGGGAGTTCATAGATCACAACTTGAAGCGGGGGTTCATCCAAGAATCTAAAGCAGTGGGGGGCAGTCCCGTGTTTTTCGTGAAGAAGAAGGACACGCCCCAACGGAGACTCATAGTTGATTTTAGGACCATAAATTCCAAAACAAAGCCCGCAGCATTCCCCATGCCCAAGATCGACGACCTGCTCGCGACGGTGAGGAAGGGACGGATCTTCACCAAGTTGGATCTACGAGGGGCGTACAACCTTATACGCATGCGGGAGGGCGATGAGTGGAAGACAGCCATGTTTACACCTTTAGGCACCTATGAATATCGCGTAATGCCTTTTGGTCTGCAAAATGGCTCCCATACCTTCCAAGCTTTCATGCATCACGTGTTAGCGGGACTCCTCTACAAGAAGTGCGTCTGCTTCCTGGACGATATCCTGATCTTCTCGGAATCGCAGGAGGCTCACGAGAGGGACGTCAAGGAGGTCCTGCAGAGGCTACGGGAGCACAGACTTTACGCCAAATTAGAGAAGTGCCAGTTCGACATGACGGAGGTGGATTTTCTGGGCTACAAGCTGTCCGACAAGGGACTCGCCATGGACAGCGCCAAGGTCCGCGCGGTGTTGGACTGGAAGAGCCCGCGCAATCGGAAGGAGGTCCAGAGGTTCGTCGGCTTCGCCAACTTTTATCGCAAGTTCATCAAAGGGTTCGCGAAGGAGACGGCGGCCATCACGGACACCCTCAGCTCCAAGAAGAAGAAGTTCACCTGGACGGACCAGGCGGAGCAGTCCTTTCGGAGACTCAAGCGTCTCTTCGCGTCCGAAGAACAGCTGCTACATGTAAACCCCAGCAGACCAATGAGGGTTGAGACGGACGCCTCAGACAGAGCAGTGGGGGCCGTCCTGTTGCAGCAAGATCCGCAAGGGGAATGGAGGCCGTGCGCATTCTACTCCAGGAAACTCAGCAAGGCGGAACAGAACTACACCATCTGGGACAGGGAGTTGCTGGCCATTCATGCAGCTTTCAGGGCGTGGCGGCACTTCCTCGTTGGAGCCAGACACACAGTGCAAGTCCGCACGGACCATAAGAACCTGGAGTACTGGCGCACGGCGCGGTTCCTGAACCAGAGACACATCCGCTGGGCGGAGTTCTTTGCGGATTTCGATTTCCGGATAGAATACATCCCGGGAGACAACAACGTCATGGCGGATGCACTATCCAGGAAGCCGCAGTATCTCGAGGAAGCGGCGCCGGTGGCGGCCAAGCACATTTTCGCACCGAAAGCGTGGGCGTGCGCTTCAGCTGCCGTGGACCTGGACGCGGTGCGTCGAGCGCTGCAGACGGATTCGTTCGCACAATCCAAGATGGAGGAGGTGCGAAGAGGCACAGCGAAGGACGACGAGTTCCAGATACGAGACGGACTGCTCATCCGCAAAGGGGCTCTCTACGTGCCCGGAGACGACCTCCGCGCGAAAGTCTTGCAGCAGCTACACGACGCGCCCAGCGCTGGGCACTTCGGCAAGGACAAAACGGCGGAATTAGTAACCAGAGACTTTTGGTGGCCCAAGGTGAGGGGAGAAGTCGCGGATTACGTCTCCAGGTGTGACACCTGCCAAAGGGCCAAGCCAGTACACAGGAAGCCAGCGGGTCTACTAGAACCCCTACAGACGCCGCTCGAACCGTGGGAGAGAGTGGCCCTGGACTTTGTCACAGATCTGCCCAGCTCGCGAGGCAAAACAGCGGTGCTCGTGGTCGTAGACATGTTCACCAAGATGGCACACTTTATTCCGTGCGCGAAGGTGGCCACAGCGGAACAGACCGCCAAGCTGTTCATAGACCACGTGTTCAAAGCTCACGGCTTGCCGCGGTCCATCCTGTCCGACCGGGGTCGCCAATTCGTCTCGAGCTTCTGGCAGAAGCTGCTGGGCATCCTGAACGTCAAGATCAACTTAGCGTCGGCACGACACCCGCAGACCAACGGACAAGCGGAGAGGGTCAACGCCATCATGCAGCAGTACCTGCGATGCTACGCCAATCAACAACCCTCGACCTGGGTGGACTACCTACCGCTGGCCGAGTTTGCCTACAACAACACGAAGCACGGGTCTACGGGAGTGACACCGTTCTTCGCCAATAATGGGCGGCATCCCAGAACTTTCCCAGGGTTAGAGACGAAGGGGGAGGGGGAGCCAAGGGGAGCAGAGCACTTAGCAGCAGAGTTACAGGAGGTCCACGAGCAACTCCGCAGGCAATTGGAACTGGCGAAACACGCCTACAAAATGCAGGCAGACAAGCACAGGAGGGTCGGGGAGGACATCCAGGTGGGGGACTGGGTCTGGTTAGCAGCCCAGGCAGTGCCGGCCAGGACGCTAGCTAAGAGGAAGCTCAAGCACAAGCAGCTGGGACCTTACCAGGTCGCGGCGCAAATCAATCCAGTGGCCTTCCGGTTGACACTCCCGGAGGGCTCCAGAATGCACCCAGTCTTTCATAGGTCAGTGCTCACACCCTACAGGGAACCCCACAGGTTTCAGGCGACAGGGAACGCGCCAGACACACTTAGTGAATCTCCGAAGAGGGAGGGGTCACGGAGGGCGACGCCACTCAACGAGGTCACGGAGATTTTGGACTCGAGGTGGGGGGAAGAGGGGGTGGAATACCTCCTCGCCAGGGAAGGTACCCCAGCCAGTGCCAACAGGTGGGTACCGTGCTATGCCGTGGAGGAGCACTATCTTAAAGACGAGTTCCATGCACTCTTCCCACACAGACCTATGCCGGCAGAGTATTTCGACGACTGGCTCTTCACGCCCACACTGTCAGCCAGTACGTTCCAGGGTTTTTCATCAGCTGAAGAGACGACGCCAGACACTAGCTCCTCGGAGGGGTCTCTCTCGGGGTTTGCCACAGACCGCTCCTATTGGTGGGACACTCAACCGGAGGTGGGGTGGCGCAGGGAGCTGCTGCGGGGACCTTTGCAAGCTGTCTCACCAGAGGTACCCGGGGGAGGGGAGGACATGGACGTGTTGGGGGAGGATCCTGGATTCGAGCACATCAGCAGAGAGATGGAAGCAGAGGAAATCGACGTCGACGAGCCCGTTGCGGTTGGGCCGGATCCAGTGGACCGGCTACACACCAGGGGGGAAGAATGGTATCCCGCACTCACACCCACTGGACTGGAGCACCCGGAACCCACACCCGAAGAGGGGGAGGGGGGAAGGGGGGGCTTCGAGGGGGGGATGGATGTCAGGGAATCAGGAGCAGGAGCACTGGGGAGAGAGGATTGGGAGAGCGAAGGGGAAGAATCCGAGGGCAGCGTAGGGGAGTATGACAGTGGCCCGATAGATTCCATGAGCTTCTCCAGCGAATCAGAAGATTCCCAGAAGGGGGCGCCGATGGTCAGGGCAAGGGGGGTCCCAGGGGGGAAGCACCAGAAACAAGGAGCCAGAGGGGAACCCCAAAGCAGCAGTGGAGGATCAGGACCAGTTTCCCCACCAGAGCGTAGTGGGGGGGAGGAGTCACATGTGTCAGGAGCAGTGTCTCCTCCAGAGAGGGAGTCAGGGCTGACCACGCCTCCAACGGAGGGGAGGTCAGTTGCAGCTAGCCCCCCCGATGGGGGAAGCAGTGACAGCAGCAGTGGAACGGTCAGGAGGAAAGTTGCTGGCTGGGCGCGCGCGCCAAGTTCAAATGTGCAGGCGCGCGGAACAGCAGGAGACCCGGATGGGGAACCAGCTCCTAAAGCCCGCCGGAGGGAGGGAGAAGGCTCAGGGGAATCAGCGGGAGAAGAGGCTAGAAAGGGCGGAACCCCGGCGGGCAGGCGGACCCAGAGGAGGAAGGAGCAGCGGAGAAGGTGGAGCAAGGCTAGACTCTTAAATTGGTGTCAAGGGGGAGGAGACTCAGACGGAGCATCAGTGGTCTGACACTTTAGACGTGGGGCTGCGCGCTGCGGCTCTGGAAGTGAAACTGAACTTCAATAAAGGCTTTTATACTTAACAACGAAGCAGCGTTGGTCCTTTGTGAGCTGGGACCTAGGGTAGCCCTGACAGCAACCAATGAGTTTCATGGGGTTGATATAATATAAATCAAATCAGGTCGTATTTTAACATCACTGGGAATTCTCTGCATATCAGAGAAATAGCCCACAAGGTCAATACATGCTGAGCAGAGCATGCCTTTAATGATCAAACAACCATAGAATTCAAAACTAGTATCTGCAAGAAGCTGTGGTCATCTCTGCCTCTCCCTCTCTCCTCATTTTACAGCTCATTCCCATCTGCCCCACTCTAGAAATGTTCCTTGATAGAAAAGCTTGATTTTCAGCAGAACTGAGCTAAGCAAGCAGGAGAGGCAGAAGTAGGGCTTCTGGCAACCTCTGTGGTAACTGTGTGGCTTTAAAAAGGAATGAGAAGAATTCCTAGAGGATAAGGCTATCAACAGCTACTTGCCGTGATGGCAAGAAACTGCCGCCAAGATTCAGAGGCAGCAAACCTCTAGATACCAGAAGCTGGGGACTGAGAGAGAAAGAGAGAGCTATTGCCTTAATGTCCTGCTTGTGGGCTTCCAATAGTCATCTGATTGGCCACTATGTGAAACAGGAGGCTGGTTGGTCTGGTCCCACAGGTTATAAGGCTAAGGTTACTGGCCCTGCATGTGATGCTTTAGCCGAAGGCACACACACAAAAAACAACAACCCCATGGACTGCAAGAAGATCAAACCTCTCCATTCTTAAGGAAATCAGCCCTGAGTGCTCACTGGAAGGCCAGATCCTGAAGCTGAGGCTCCAATACTTTGGCCACCTCATGAGAAGAGAAGACTCCCTGGAAGAGACCCTGATGTTGGGAAAGATGGAGGGCACAAGGAGAAGGGGACGACAGAGGACGAGATGGTTGGATAGTGTTCTCGTAGCTACCAGCATGAGTTTGACCAAACTGCGGGAGGCAGTGGAAGACAGAAGTGCATGGCGTGCTCTGGTCCATGGGGTCACGAAGAGTCGGACACGACTAAACGACTAAACAACAACAAATCTTCTTCACCCTTGGTTTTCAAAACATCTTTAATCAACTTTAGACAGATTTCCTGATGGTGGTGAATGTTTTCCAGCAACTGGTATTTGAAAGCATTACTGCTTCCTACCATGGTAGCTATGGTTTTCTGCTACGGGCTAGCATGATAAACTTAGAGTTATGACACTTCCCTTAATAAGCTCCCGTTCTTCTGTGCATCTATACGTGGACGCTCCTGTGTGTCTGGCCACTGATCTGTTTCTCTGTACGACTGTTTCCATGAAGGCTGAGCTCTAATAAGCTAGGAAACTACCATGGAGGAAAGCCAACTAATTCTACATTTTTAGTGAAACGGTCAGCATTTCAGCCTTAAGGATAATTAAGCTAATTTATCCCCAATATAATTGACGTAGAATACATTCTGAAATTCTCCGTTAATTCCCCTCTGCACATTTATTTGAGCAAATATGTTGCATAAACTTCTTCCTGGCTAGTGGCCTTATTCTAATAAGACACATTCTCATTAGCCACAATAGGCTGCATCCAAAGACACCATTCTGCTTGTGCGACAGAACTCCTCCCTCTTTTCTCTTCTCTCCTTACCTCTTATTAGTTCCGACCCACCATTTCCTTCAAGCAGGGCAGACCATTACCCATCCCACCTCAATTTTCATTTTTCTTTTTTGACACTTAAAAAGGGGCGGAATTTCTGCAGATGTTCCCCAGATATGGTGATACTTTATTCTTGTTTCTTTAATTTTGACTCCATTTCCGACTGCACCCCTCCCCACCAATCTTGCTGTTAGATGGAACCATTTCAACCTTGGTCCCCTAATCTGATTGACTGAAAAGAGATGGAGTAGATAAAGCCCTTAACAACTTGGGACCAGTTGGCCTACGGAATCACCTTACCCTCCATGTGCTCACTTGACTGCTTTGATTGACGGAACTGGCACTATCACAGGTGAGATGGAATACCTGATCCACATTTGTAAGAACTTGATTGCTTAGTGTGGCAGTGCCTATACTTTGGAACACGCTGCCTATTGAGATCAAGCAGTGAACTCTTTTCGGTACCTGCTAAAAACATCAAACAAATTCTGTTCTCATATCCCTTACATGTCAGCTAATTTGCTTACTTTATAGACAATATTTGATATTACCACTTTCTCTTAACACATTTCAGCAAATCCAAAATCCTGAAGAAGAGAGGGTGGGCGGGAAGAGGCAGGAGAGAAACTTAAAAGCAGGTCCTAAACCATGATTGCTTAAATATCCTTCATTTTTATATGCATTCTAAGTGGCTTATATTTCACCTCAACTTCACTCTCCCAGCACAAAGCAAAGAGATTTTCTAGCACAGTATTGCAGCAGTTTACCTTTAGGTGAAAAAGGCTATTAGCCAGCCCCTGCTGAGCTATTGTGTGCAATGGGCAAGCTGAAAAGAACCATGGCTTGCTCTTCAGGCTTTTCATTCCTGGATTTTGGGAATCATTAGCTGAAATTGTTTTTCAAGAAATATTTTTTTTTAATAGGTGAGGAAGAAAATAATAGGATTGAGCTGTAGGATGACTTCTCTGTTGAAAAACCAGAGAGAGAGATTCAGATCCTGCTTTACATGAAGGCCAGGCCCATATATTAAACCAATTATCCCTTAGTCATGTCTTAGTGATTAATGGGATGAACTCTGCACTGCCCATTATCTTACTCACTAGGCTGCACTGGTCAAAGGAATAATGCTACTGGCAGGGAGAGGAAGAAGTGTTTCAGTTTAGCTTCAATTCCTTTTCAAGATTCCCAATTATTTTCATTTCTGCGTAACCATCAAATGCTCCTGAAGTCCTTTGGCAGGTTGTGGCTCAGCAGCAAAGGGATTGGTGCATAAAAAGAAAGAAGGTTGGTGAGGTGTGATGAGAAGGGTCCCACAAACATGCCCATACTATTTACGAAAACATTTATTTAGCCGACCCTTCATTGGTCAGGATCTCAGGGTGGCGTGCAACAACTAAAACAGGCTTCTGGTTCCTGTCCTGCTATGGTGATGGCTCTTTCAACATTGGAGAGAGGCACAGGCTGAAAAAGGGGGTGGAAGGGGTTAAACTATCCTCTATAAACCTCTTGGGAGGTACAACGGTTTGCCCCCACATGGATCAGCATGTGGATGCTTTGGATGCTATGCACTTCGCCTGATGCAACCCCCCCCCCCCCAAATGATGCAGAGGTTCTCCTTATAATTGGGTTTTAATTGGCATTAAGAATAGGCATGCACCGGAGGCAGTGGCAGGGGCAAGGCAAGTAATTTGCGCCCCCTAACCCCTAACCTGCCGCCGCTGCCAGCTTCTTCTTGCTGCTCCGTGGTCTGGTCTGGTGTGGTTCTCTCCCGCGCTCAGCGCTGCGCTGGGCGGCCGCTGCACTGTCCCTCCCCCAGATAGTCCCTCGCTCTCTCTCTGCACCGCACGCCCTCCACAGTGGGCGGCGACCCGGCGGCTCGGATCGGATTCGCACAGCCAGCACTGCAGTGAGAGAGAGTGAGTGAGCCAGGTAGGGGCAGAGAGCTGCGAGTGCGAGCGCGCCCCCCCCCAGATGTTGCGCCCGGTGCAGCCAGCCCCCCTGCACCCCCCACGCTACGCCACTGACCGGAGGAGATGGACATTGTAACTGGGAACAATCAGCTCATGGAACTGAGGTTTGAAATTGGGAGAAGATTCTACCTTGTGCTGGAGTGGATGGAGGAGAGTAGGGGCTCTCTGCTATATTTTATGGAAGTTTTTGCATTTATGATTTGGCAACCCTCTCCTAATACTGAATTTTGAGATATACGTACAAGTGAGGATGGTTTGATGTGCAATGTAACACTGAGATTCAAGAGAAGATGTATTTCAAGCATGAGGCTTGAAAGGAGTAAGGGAGAGCCTTGTTGTTTTGTTTGCAAGGATGTTGCTGGGCGTACCATCCCTACAAAAGACTGAAAGAGATCATCGAGATGTTGAGATATAACCTTTTTTGAAATGCAATGGTAGCAGCAAAAGGAAAAGTGCCGTGAGGGCTTTTGGGATGCTGGAAGAGGAAAGACACTGCCTTTCTCCTCCCTTCCCAGCCAGAGGAAGAAATGGCAAATCTCTGGAACTTGTTGATTCTGCCAGTGGAAGGGAGGGATCTGCTGTTGTTGATTTGGAGCTGCTTGAGTGTTATGGGAAGGAGATGAACTGGAGAAATAAGAAGTTGCAGCTCTGCCCCAACCAGGCTGGAATACAACAACAGTGGGAGTAATGAGATAGCTCCAAATGCTGCAGGAAAGAGGAAAACATCAGAGGGACATATAAGGCCAAGAGACTAACAACTGACTTTTGGATGTGGTGCATGCAGGATGAAAAGGAAAAGCTATGGTTCCTCACCGCAAGCATTTTTTTAAAAAAAGTTAAATAATATAATAAAACAAATAGAAATCATTAAGAATACAGCTGTTAATTATGTGATAATTTTGAAAAATGGAATGTAATAGAAATAAATAAGAATATGAAATGTAGTAATATTAAATTGCTCACTGGAAGGACAGATCGTGAAGCTGAAGCTCCAACACTTTGGCCACCTCATGAGAAGAGAAGACTCCCTGGAAAAGACCCTGATGTTGGGAAAGATGGAGGGCACAAGGAGAAGGGGACGACAGAGGACGAGATGGTTGGATAGTGTCTTCGAAGCTACAAACATGAGTCTGACTAAACTGCGGGAGGCAGTGGAAGACAGAAGTGCCTGGCGTGCTCTGGTCCATGGGGTCACGAAGAGTCGGACACGACTAAACGACTAAACAACAACATGGATAGTGCTCACTGGAAGGACAGATCCTGAAGCTGAGGCTCCAATACTTTGGGCACCTCATGAGAAGAGAAGACTCCCTGGAAAAGACCCTGATGTTGGGAAAGATGGAGGGCACAAGGAGAAGGGGACGACAGAGGACGAGATGGTTGGACAGTGTTCTCGAAGCTACAAACATGAGTCTGACCAAACTGCGGGAGGCAGTGGAAGACAGGAGTGCCTGGCGTGCTCTGGTCCATGGGTCACGAAGAGTCGGACACGACTAAACAACAACAACAAATATTAATTATAAAGAGCCATCAAGAATGGTACTCGGGAAGCCTCTTAACAAAATTGTATTAATTTGGAACTAATTTGTGTAATTGGGTTTATATTGGAAAATCAATAAAAATGATTGGCAAAAAAATACAACAACAGCTAAAACAATAGATGCTATGAAACTACATAAACATCAATCAAAACATTAAAAAAAACCTAGTGTTGCAACAGGCGAACCACATCAGTACATTTGATCTTGAACCACATCAAGCACTCACAAAGGCACAAAGGAAGAGGTGCATCTTAAGGCTTTGTTGAAAACTCGTCAGTGGGGAGGCCAACTGAATCTCCTCAATGAGAGTGTTCCAGAGGTGGGGTGCCACCACAGAGAAGGCCCTGCACTGCATCACCTGACAAAAGGCCTTTCCCTTTTTACAGGAACACCAACAGAGCCCCTCCTTCAACAGATCTTTTAATTAATTAATTTAATTTTAATTTTAATTAATTTTATAATGAATGATTTTAGAGTGTTGTTTGTGTTGTACTTTTGTACTGTTTTATTGTTGTTAGCCGCCCTGAGCCCGGCTTCGGCTGGGGAGGGCGGGATATAAATAAATTTTATTATTATTATTATTATTATTATTATTATTATTATTATTATTATTATTATTTTAAAGCTCAGAATAGTAGGTTCAGAGAGAGGCTCTTATTCAGGCATTAGGGCTCCCAAATCATTTAGGGTTTTATAGGTTAATATCAGAACCTTGTATTGGGCCCACTAGCATATGAACAGGCAGTGCAACTTGAGCCGAATTGGTTTAATATGATTCTGGATAGTCATATCAGCATGCAGCACTCTGGCGGCTGCATTCTGCACTAGCTGCGATGCCAGACCATCTTCAAGGAGAAACCCATATAAAGCACATTACAGTAATCTAATTTTGAGGTCACCAGAGGGTGTATTACTTGGAAGGATATGCTGGCCCAGGAGCAGCTGCAGCAATCATGCCAGTCAGAGTTGGAAATCGAGACTACTTGCCAATGACATATCTGGACCTATAGTGATAGAATCCAGAAATACTTTGAAGCAACAGATCTGTTTTCAGGGACAGTGAGACTCCACTGTCTTCAGGGTCCCCAGTTTCCTAACACAGGCCAACCAAGAGCAGTGCATCTATTTTGTTGGGATTCACATTTAGTTTAGAAACATCATCTGTTTCTTCCTTCAGGTGCTGGTTCAGCATCTGCATAGTCTCACCTGAGTCAGATAGTATGGAAAGGTACAGCTGGGTGTTAGGACTCCATGCCCCAAATAACTTAACATTATGGGAGACTCCTGACAACTGCTAAATACAGTAGCACCATATCATTTCCTCTTGTCTCTCCCAGAAAAGTGATATTGTTACACAGCCAACTTCCCCGTCCTTCTCCATTTCCTTGGCTGATGCTCACGGAGTGGGAAAACTCAAAAGGTGAGGATGTCATTTCATACATTTTGTATTGCAAAATGTTACTACGAGAGAAGGAGGAATGACGTAAGGCTGCTGCAGTGGTTTACGCTTTCGGTCCTTGAGAGCTGGCAACCACCCTATATTGTAATTCTTATTAAATTTTCAGAGCGCCATAACTCATGCAGCCAAAACGACACCAGCCAGGGGTGTATTGGACTCAGAGGAACCCTGAGTTTTGCAGAAGTACAGTTTCTAATAATAATAATAATAATAATAATAATAATAATAATAATCATCCAAAGGAGGGGAGAAACCCTCAAAACTGCTCAGTGAGACCTGAGCTAGCTCAGTGCCCAAATGAGGTTAACTCATTGACATGAAAATAACCAGATGGGAAGGGGAATGGAGAAAGAGGCATAGAGATATAGAGAGACCCATCTTTTGGTCTGGATAGACCCCTAGTTATCATTGAGAAGCTTTTTAAAAAATATCCTTAGGGAAGAAAGTGAGATCTGTTCCTAGAAATCAATGGTGAAATCCAAGATTTTAATATATCTGGGACGGGGCACCAATGTGTTCACCCTCAAACAGACCAATGAGGACTGAGCGAGGTCACTGAGTATGGAATGCTGACTGACGTGTCGAGAAGAAAACCTGGGGTGTGGGAAGAGAATGAAACTGAATAGTCATAATATTTCCTCAGTTCATCCAATTGTGACCCCCTGGATCTTAAATTAAAGCTGGAGCTATAATTGCTAACTTCCTTTCATTATCTATAAGATCTGTTGCTTTACAGATTACTTTTGCTATATTTTTAAGTTAGAATGTTTACACTTTAAAGCTTATTTCATTCCCTTGCATTCAAGTTTTAGAAATGATTTAGGTTAGACTCTTACTTTCAACCTCTACATTCCCTCGTTAGGATGACGGACGATCTTCCTCACAAATCTAAAGTTCTCCACTCCCTGTTTTATTTCCTGACCCCTTTAAAAACAGCCTCAATGGATGCTCAAACAGCCATGGTTTAAAACATCCACGAAAGGAGATCACACAGCTTTTTTCAACAGCTGCTCCTTAGAATTAGAATATTTACTCCCAATATGCCATTAGGCAGTCCTGTAGTAAGCAAAGGCTTGTTTCAACAGCTACAGAGGTATATTATAGAAAGGAAGTGAGATTTAAAAGCAAAAAAGGCTAGTTCATTGCACTGTTGTTTTAATGGGATGGTTATACTGCATATTTTAATTGTGGATGTTTATATTTTAATGGGATTGTTTAATATTTTAATATTTAAATGGGATTGTTTTATTGTGTGTTTTAATTATGGATGCCTATACGTCAATGCTTGTGCAATTGGGTTGTTGTTTTTTTATCTTCACAAACACTTAGAAGTCTATTTTGGCATCATATAGTTGTATAAAATTAAATAAATAATAGGGGCAAAAAAATCCCTCTTCTCCCAGGCCTGTGGCTAATTAAACAATCTATGGTCTTTTAAACTGTGTGTGTGTTTGTGTGGGGATATTGTTTCTGTTTACTATGTTACATATTTGTGTGTGAGTGTTTGTAAATAGCCCTGTGATCCTTGGATGAAGGGCTGTATTATAATAATAATAATAATAATAATAATAATAATAATAATAATAATAATAATAATATAATTCTTATATGCCAAACTCCCAAAAGGCTTTGGGTAGCAGAACAGTGGTATGTTTAGGGGCTTTCATCAAGCATTGACCCAGCAGCATATGTGATTTAAGTACTAGAACAAGAGGGCACAATAAAACACTGGAACCTGCACCATGGATATTACAGTAAGGGCTGTAGAATGAAACTCCGTTTATTTCTTTTCCTTCCCTCTGAGACTATCCTTTAGATGCCTGAAAACTGCTATTGTGTTCTCTGTTCTCCCATAAACTCTGCATGATTACCTCTTGCAACTCAAATCATCTGCTTTGTTTATTTCCTTTGGATTCCCTCCAGTTTTTGAATACCCATAAACTGTGATGACCGAGATTCCCGCACGCCACTTGAGCTAAGCCCTCCTGTATGAAGTGCCAAGGAGAGTAGTAGCTTGTCTCTCACTGTGAAAAATTAATCAGGAATCAGCTCCCCACCACCCCAGACAAGAATGCCACACTGTTGATACAGGCTCAGATTGTTATCTATATACTTTCCATAGGCTTCTGCTCAATGCAGGCAAAGCCATTTTCTATTTACACATTTCGTTTCCTTCTCCAGGATTTAATTGCTTTATATTTGTCTTGGGTGAACTTCATTTTATAAAGTGCTTCAATTTTAAAAATTAAATATTGTCCTCTGTGGTGACTGAAGCAGTGCCCCAGTTACGTATCGCCTAAAAATTAGATGGTCACAAGTGACAATATAAAACATCTAGACTAGGATGTGACCTCTGTGGAATATTGCATGCTTATTTTACAGTGTTTTAATCTAGTGGTAATAGTTTTCTGGTGCGGTAGGAAGAGGAATGGGAAGAAATTCTCTCGAGGGTCAGGAGTGTGGGTGGGTAGTAGCGAGTCGCATCTAACTGCAGTAGAAAATAGTAGCATGGCTTGCTTTGAAATGGAATCGTGTTAATGGAGAATGGGTCTATTAATGGCTGTTTGCCATGATGACGAGATGGAACCTCCAGATTCAGAGGTTATATGCATGTTGTTCATGAGTAGCAGAGGGAGAAGACTGTTGCTTTCATGTCCAGTTTGCGAGTTTTGCAGGAGCATCTAGTTGGCTCTTGTTGGGAACTGCATTTCATCGGCCCTGAGGAAGGTGGGCTGTCTGGGTGAAGACAAGGGGTGGGAGGTATCCATAGATGATCCTGTGGACTGGGTCAGGTCATACTGAGGTCTGGAGCTGACAGAGCCACCCCCCCAGCTCAGTCTCCCAAGAGGAGGTTAGTGATTCATCTGTCCCCAAAGTATCACTCATGCCTCCTTTGTCACTAAGGAAAAGGTGATACTAGCTCAGGAGGGAGCAGATGACTCGGGATTAGTGTTCCTAGAGCTGTGCCAGTTTGCTTGCCCAGTCCTGTCTGCTGCACTAAGTTGTGTTCACTCCGTTTGCATGTAACAGAATCACAGTCTTAGTTTCTCTAATCTTGCCTAGCACCTGTTGTGCATATTTACCCTTGCCACCTTTTTTACTCTGCTTTGAGCAATACAGTGGTACCTCTAGATGCGAACGGGATCCGTTCCGGAGCCCCGTTCGCATCTAGAAGCAAACGTAACCCGTGTCCGCGCGTGTGCACGTGCGCGGGTCATGTTTCGGCGCTTCTGCGCATGCGCATGACGTCATTTTGAGCATCTGTGCATGCACAAGCGGTGAAACCCAGAAGCAACGCGCTCCGTTACTTCCGGGTTGCAGCAGAGCGCAACTCGAACGCGCTCATCCCGAAGCACATTCAACCTGAGGTATGACTGTAAATATTTTTATATATCTATTATCCAAGTCTGAGTCCTTCATCCACTAAAAGCCAGGGCACTGTATTAAGGATGAAGCAGCTACAATGGTACCTCGGGTTACTTTCGCTTCAGGTTACATAGGCTTCAGGTTACACGCTCCGCTAACCCAGAAATAGTACCTCAGGTTAAGAACTTTGCTTCAGGATGAGAACAGAAATCGTGCTCCAGCGGCGCGGCAGCAGCGGGAGGCCCCATTAGCTAAAGTGGTGCTTCAGGTTAAGAACAGTTTCAGGTTAAGAACAGACCTCCGGAACGAATCAAGTACTTAACCTGAGGCACCACTGTATTTGCTGTAATACCAAAATTATTTTTGAGACAGCTAATACGAGTGTACTTGAATCAGGATGTCCGAAGCAATTATTCTTCTTATTGCTGTAAACATCTTGTTCTTAACATTTGGTTCACTGCTGTACTTAATCCTATAGACCAGGGGTCTGCAACCTTTAAGACAAAAAGAGCCACTTAGACCCGTTTCCGAAGAAAAAAAAACTGGGAGCCGCAAAACTCGTCATTATAAAAATAACTTTTTTGTCACTTTTTAAAATTATTTCTTTGTTTGACCCCTCAGAATTACTCCTCCTCATAGAAATAAACGTTAAATTAACAAGTTACCTTTTTGTGTGTGTGTGTTCTTCACTCCCCTTCAAAACAGTACATGCCCCCTTTCAATGCAGTGACCAGCGTACATGCCCCTTACAATGTAGCGGGCGGGCGGGAAGGTGACGTCGGGACGGTGTGTGACTAACGCATGCACCGCCCCCATGCGACGTCACAGCCAGTACAGCGCCCACCACAGTGGGGAGTGTCGGGGCACACAATGGGCCTCCTCCCCTCGCTAGTATCCGCCCCAGAGCCGCGGCAAAGGTGTAAAAGAGCCACATGCAGCTCCGGACCCCTGCTATAGACCATATCTGCGCAACCCAAGGTCCATAGGCTCCATGCCCTTGGTGGCTTCCATGCAGCCCAAGTGGGTGCTTAAGCTATCTAATCCCTCCCACCAATAGATTTTGCTGCCTCCATTAGCCCTGTCCTATCCATGTAAATCAGGCGTGGGGAACATTAGGCCCTCCAGATGTCACTGAATTACAATTCTCATCAGCCCTGGCCATTGTCCATGCTTGCAGGGGGTGATGGGAGTTGTAGTTTGGCAACACCTGGAGGGCTAACAGTTCCTCACCTGTGTTGTGAACCATGTTCCCTTCAGACTGCCAAACAGGCTGTTTGACAGGCTAGATGCACCGCAAATGTGAGGGGGAGATCATCCCTGCATCCCATCCTAGACATGTAAACGGTGCTTACCAGTAACAAACCAATGCTCTCAGTGCTGATCCTTATGTAGCCAAAATAACACCATTCATGCACAAGTGGGAGGTATTAGCAGGTTTTATAAGGCAGGAAGAACTCCAGTTTTTGCAAAAGTACAAAAAGAAACTTCATTAAAAAGGGGTGGGGGCAAAATAATGAGGACTGAGCATATTAAACAGTCAGAATGGAAGGGCGCATCCTTGCCAACAGACTGTAATACTCTACACTGTAACATTTTGTCACAGATCCCCCTCATACTAACTGTAATCTATTCATTATTATATAACCTATTGTTATATAACCGCTTGCCACCTTCTTTCACTTTCTGTCAATGCCCCATAACTACATTGTTCTCCCATTTGCTTTTCAGCGCGTAGTCCCTGATGGTGAACCCTTTGAGAATTGAGAGTTCCAAGTTATGAACACATTGTTTTCTGGGAAAATGCTGTACTGCAGGACAAAAGAATCAAGAGTTTACAAACTGCTGATTGAAGTGAACTGGTGATACCTCATACTGGTAAGATCTATTGCTCTATGCTACCTGCAGGCTTAAAAGCAGGAGCTTCTGTATCAGCAACCTTTCAAGGTTACCTATGCAACTATATAGATCACTCTTTTTTAAAAAAAAATCTATAAAAATACAAAAAAAAAAAAATGGGGGGACAGAACTTGAAGACCTTGTTCTATTGTTCTTCATTATTCTAAGTCTGAATGTCGTTTCTATTATAAGTTAGGGGAATGGTTGGATAATGATGAATAAGGCAAAGCTTCTTTGCTAACTTTGATGTTATAAAGAACTGAACTGTGATTTTGGAAGCCCATTCTGTTTAGGTAGAAAAAGCAACATGATTGGGAGATATGGCTGTCTCCTTTAACAGAGAGCTTTACCATACAAAATAAACATATCCTATAATTCAGAGTTTCAAGGCTTTCATTTTGTAACATGAACTATGATGAATTATTTTTACGGACGTAAGGCTTTTTTTTATCCTTATCCTTTTGAAAGCCTTTTGCTGAAAAGCATCACTGAGTAACAAAAATGATAGCATTACCACTCAGACCATAGTAAAAGCATCATTAAAATGTAAGCACCAAGGTATACTGTTTTTAAAACTTGCCTCATTACATGTGCAATTAGGGAATAAAAAAAAAGGCAATTTTTCTGCTGCGGCTTCTAATTACAGCTTTAAGTTTAATTAGGGTAAAAAAAAATCTGCAGAATAAACCAAAAGCTTTATAAGCAGTGTCATCAGTTAAATTGGTGACAGTATTATTATTGCTTGAAGTCATGCATTTAGTTTTTGCTACAGTATAGGATATACTTCAGCAACCACCTTACACGTATGCATGAAATATGCTTCTGGAAATATTAGGATATGACTTCTGTTCCTAATTTTCACAAAGTACTTGATGGTAAAATTCCCAGGTATCTCACTAATCTTCCCAGAAGCCAAGGCCTGCCCCCCCTCTTGTGTGTGTTTAGAAAGGAGGGGAAAGGCAGAGGTAGTGGTACCCTTTAGGAGGCTTTGCAAGGGCCATTTCCTTGCCACATGCTTAACCTCACACTGAGAGCCAGTGTGGTGTAGTGGTTAAGAGCGGTGGACTCGTAATCTGGGGAACCAGGTTCGCGTCTCCGCTCCTCCACATGCAGCTGCTGGGTGACCTTGGGCCAGTCACACTTCTCTGAAGTCTCTCAGCCCCACTCACCTCACAGTGTTTGTTGTGGGGGAGGAAGGGAAAGGAGATTGTTGGCTGCTTTGAGACTCCTTAGGGTAGTGATAAAGCGGGATATCAAATCCAAACTCTTCTTCTTCATATGTCACAGATTGCAGGTCATTTGTGGTCTGAAAGCTGAGCTCTACATATGCCGTGCAGCTGCCCTCTCAGCAATCTTGCTGAGAAACACTGAGCAGTGGCATTATTTTTCTGCCAACAGCTAGGTATGCCCCTGGTTGGATTCTCATTTACACCAGCCTCATGGCCAATGGTTAAGGATGATGGGATTTGTAGTCTAATTCTGGAAGGCACCAGATTGGGGGAGGATGAATTAGGCCATACACCTGCTGAAGCAGGACATTTTCCATTTGGCTTAAGGACAAATTTAGGAGTTAGAGCTGCTGCATAGATGTCACATTGAGGACTACCACTCTGTCACCATAATGTCTATACATCTGTAGGTAAACGAATTATTGCAAAGACACCACAGGTCTCTTGTACAGCGGTGCCCCGCAAGACGAATGCCTCGCAAGACGGAAAACTCGCTAGACGAAAGGGTTTTCCATTTTTTGAGCTGCTTCACAAGACGAATTTCCCTATGGGCTTGCTTCGCAAGACGAAAACGTCTTGCAAGTTTGTTTCCTTTTTCTTAACACCGTTAATACAGTTGCGACTTGACTTCGAGGAGCAACTCATAGAACGCAGTGTACATAGTAGCCTTTTTTTGAGGTTTTTAAAGACTTTGGTGATTTTTGAAGCTTTTCCAAAACTTCTTTTGCAGCCATTTGGTAAGTTAAGCTTTTAAAACTTTTTTGGGGGGTTTTGGATTTTGGGTTGGGGTGTTTGGAATTTAAGGACTTGGTGTTGGGGAGGGGTTTGCAAGAATCTGGAAGCTTGTTTTCCCCCCCTGCATTTTTATGATTTTCTGTGACCATTGGGCCACTCTGCTGTTTTTTTAAAAAAATTCTGGATTTGAATTTCTGTGTGCTGGGTGGCTGGGGGAACAGTTGGGGAGGGGTTTGCAAGAATTTGGAAGCTTGTGTTTTTTCCCCTGCATTTTTATGATTTTCTGTGACCATTGGGCCACTCTGCTGTTTTTTTTTAAAAAATCTGGGTTTGAATTTTGAAATGCTCTTTACAGTATGTGTGACTTTAAAGAGCACTTAATAAACTCTTGTACCAAATTTGGCTTTGTTTGGACTTTTTTTGACCATAGGAACGCATTAATTGATTTTCAATGCATTCCTATGGGATTTCGTGCTTCGCAAGATGAAAAATTCGCTAGACGAAAAAATTCGCGGAACGAATTAATTTCGTCTTGCGAGGCACCACTGTATAAGGAATCTTCCCCTATGTTGCGTACAAGACACCTTGAATTCTGAACTTCTGTTCTTGATGAAAGGGAGTGTGAAACGAAGCATGATCCTATTAGTGTCTGAAAAGAATAGACTTTCTCTCAGAGTCAACTGTTTAACATGCCTGTATTTCAATTTCCACCTTTTAATAACCCTAAGCAATTTACCTCGACTTTGCTTCTGCCTAGAAAATAATGAAACCAGAAGTTGATGCTCTCCTTTCAGTGGCTCCAAAACTGTAGAACAGAACTGACAAATTACAAGTTGAATCAATCAAGTTGTGCAGCGCTGCATTAACAAAGGATCAACCTATAACAATTTGGTCTGTTAAGAGCAGGCTGTACTTACGACTAATGCACATTTTGCAAGCCATTGTGGAATCTATTAAATGACAAAATATATCTCCTCCATGGTCACCATGCAGTATATCTGTACGTTTGAATATTATCCAGGACAGTACATCAATGGAGGATTATATGATATATGAATTCCAGAAAATGTTGTATTGCTCATCTTGTTTCAATCAATGCAGCACTTTGCAGACAAACAGGTGCTTATCTGTAAAATATATTGGCAAGAGATTAATATTTTATGAGGCAACATTAGTATGCTGGACCTGAAAGCATTATTACGCCATAAATAACAAAATAAATAGAACTACAGAACCTGATGTAGCATAAGGACGAAAACTTTATTTTTCATTTACCCGTGGAACGGCTACAAGATATGCCCTTTGCCCAGATGAAGGTCATTGTTAAATGCCTGCGTACTAGAAGTTACACTTTTAAAGGCTTTTAGAAAAAAAAGCAGTTTCTGGTGCACTGTTTCCAGTACACTGAAAAAGAACTGTGCATGAAATTCAACATAGCGCTAAGTGGGGGGACAAGATTTACTTGCGCAATGGGACTTTCAGCCCTCTCCTCTCTCCACACCCTCCAAAAAACATTTTCTGGGAGGTTCCCTCAACCGTCCAGAGCAGATGGTGGTGGAGAGTCTCATTTTACTTGAATTTTCAAAAGGGTTGAAATATTGCGACTTTTAATTATGAATTTTAAATTTATATTGTACATATTTTTGGAAACCCTTGTGACCCCTCCTCAAATCTTCATACACGCCCTGAGGGGAAGCACACCACTGGGTGATAAACCCTGCTGATTGCATTGAAGCTGGCCGTGACTGAGTTTTGTCATGTGACTCTGAATATTCTCCTCATTTGAGAGAAAACCACTTGCTCTTATACCATGGTCTTCGCAATAGGCTTGATAATTCTCATGAACTCCGACCTTGATAATTGCTCCCTGGCCACATTGATGTGATGCTGGGATTCATCTTGTGGTGATGGATGTGTGTGATGAAGTACCTGATAAGAATGTGTTGATTTTCCCCACTTACGTGCCAAATCTGGCCTAGGGAAAGACAGTTACTGAAGCCAGGACACAAAGAGAGCAAGAGTGAGGGCGTAAAATGTTCATAAAACATGGACGGCCACTGCACTGTCTCTGGTTAACTGTGGAAGTGGCAGCGTCTCAACAACAATACAGTGGAACCTTGGTTTTCGAACGGCTTAGTTGATGAACAAATCTTTTTTTAAAAAAAAAAAAAATATTTATTAGGATTTTACAAAAAACAGAGATTTACAGAATGAAAAAACCACAGAGAAAGATAAAAAATGAGAAAAGGAAACAAAGAAAAATACAAAAATTCATAGAAAAACAAACAAGAAACAAAATACAAAATACAAAAAACAAATAGTTAGGAAAAAATTAAAAAACAAATCCATTTTTTGATATCTTTAAGTTCATATGCTTGTTTCCTTGACCTCCTCACACCTCCCCCTTTTGTATTCCCATTTACATAATCAATTCAGCAAATTCTTACCCTTTTTCATTTATCTTAACTCTATATCATAGCATATTATAACTCAATATTTTCGTCCATTTATCAGTTCATTTTTTACATATTCTTGTTAACTTTTGTTGCTAATTACCACTTATTGCCAATCCAAACATAAATTTAACATTCATTAATTTTACAATATTTCTGAAGATATACTTTAAATTTCTTCCAGTCTTCCTCCACCGCCTCTTCTCCCAGGTCTCGGATTCTGCCAGTCATTTCCGCCAATTCCATATAGTCCATCATCTTCATCTGCCACTCTTCCAGGGTGGGTAGCTCTTGTGTCTTCCAGTACTTTGCGATGAGTATTCTTGCTGCTGTTGTTGCATACATAAAGAAAGTTCTATCCTTCTTTGGTACCAATTGGCCGACTATGCCCAAGAGAAAGGCCTCTGGCTTCTTCAGGAAGGTATATTTAAATACTTTTTTCATTTCATTATATATCATCTCCCAGAAAGCCTTAATCTTTGGGCACGTCCACCAAAGGTGAAAGAATGTACCTTCAGTTTCTTTACATTTCCAACATTTATTATAAGGCAAATGATATATTTTTGCAAGCTTGACTGTGGTCATGTACCACCTGTATATCATTTTCATAATATTCTCTCTTAAGGCATTACATGCCGTAAATTTCATACCTGTGGTCCACAACTGTTCCCAGTCAGCAAACATAATGTTATGACCGATATCCTGTGCCCATTTAATCATAGCAGATTTAACCGTTTCATCCTGCGTATTCCATTTTAACAGCAAGTTATACATTCTTGAAAGTATCTTAGTTTTGGGATCTAACAGTTCTGTTTCCAGTTTGGATTTTCCCACCTGAAAGCCAATTTTTTTGTCCAAATTATAGGCCTCTCTTATTTGATAATAATGAAGCCAATCTCGCACTTTATCTTTTAATTTCTCAAAACTCTGCAATTTCAATTTGTCTCCTTCTTGTTCCAGTATTTCCCAATATTTCGGCCATTTGACCTCCATATTGAGCTTTTTCTGAGCCTTCGCTTCCATTGGTGACAGCCACCTTGGGGTTTTGTTTTCCAATACAGGGGGTTGGACTCGATGGCCCTTGTGGTCTCTTCCAACTCTATGATTCTATGATTCTAAGTCTTTGTATCTTATCCAGACATTGAACAGTGCTTTCCTGACAATATGGTTTTTGAATGCCTTATGTGCTTTAACCTTGTCATACCACAAATATGCATGCCACCCAAAAACATTATTAAAACCTTCTAAATCCAAAATGTCTGTGTTCTCAAGAAGTAGCCAGTCTTTCAACCAGCAGAAAGCTGCTGATTCATAGTACAGTTTGAGGTCTGGCAGGGCAAATCCACCTCTTTCCTTTACGTCAGTTAATATTTTGAACTTTATTCTGGGCTTCTTGCCCTGCCAGACAAATCTAGAAATGTCTCTCTGCCACTTCTTGAAACAGTCCATCTTGTCCAAAATTTGCAATGATTGAAACAGAAATAACA
This sequence comes from Podarcis filfolensis, assembly GCF_964270895.1. Lineage (NCBI taxonomy): Eukaryota > Metazoa > Chordata > Lepidosauria > Squamata > Lacertidae > Podarcis > Podarcis filfolensis. Next base: position 33,296,752 of record NC_139605.1, on the reverse strand, counting down.
TTTTTGGCAATACATTCATCTTTATAGCTGTAATTCGGCCCAACAAGGAAAGCTTCAAATTTGACCATATTTCTAAATCTTTTTTCACTTCTGTCCAACATTTCTCATAGTTATCTTTAAATAAGCTTAAGTTCTTAGCAGTCATATTAACCCCCAAACATTTTACTTTCTTGGCTAATGTTAAACCAGTCTCCTTCTGAAACCTCTCTTTCTCAATCGGTGTTAAGTTTTTCTCAAGAACTTTAGTTTTTGACTTATTCAATTTAAAACCTGCCACGTGACCAAATTCTTGAATCAGTTCTAATACTCTTTTCGTACTAGATTCTGGCTCCTGTAACGTCAAAACTAAGTCATCTGCAAAAGCCTTCAATTTGTATTGTTTAGCTCCAACCTGAATACCTTTGATCAAACGGTCCCTTCTAATCATATTTAGCAAAACCTCCAGGACTGAAATAAAAAGCAATGGGGAGAAGTTGACGAACAAATCGGCTCCTGGATGACGAAAACCTGGATGTAAGTGTTCTGGTTTGCAAACGTTTTTCGGAAGCTGGACGTCCGATGCGGCTTCCGCTTGAGTGCAGGAAGCTCCTGCAGCCAATCAGAAGCTGCACCTTGGTTTTTGAATGGTTTTGGGAGTTGAATGGACTTTCAGAATGGATTAAGTTTGAGAACCAAGGTTCCACTGTACTAAAGAACTCATTAATGTGATTTTTAAAAAGAGAAAAACAACTATCCATAGATTAGAATAGGAACATCAGAAGAGCCTACTACATCAAGCCAATGTCCCATCTAGTCCAGCATCCTTTTCTCACAGAGGTCAACCAGATACCCGTGGGAAGTCTGCAAGCAGAGCAAAAGAGCAACTGGTATTCAGAAGGATACTGTCTTTGATAGAAGCAGGCCACAGCCTTAATCTTGCCTAGCAGCAACTTATAGCTTTATCCTCCATGATTTTGTCCAATCCTCTTTCAAAGCCATCCGAGCTGGTGGCTATCACGGCTTCTGGCGGGGGAGCAAGTTCTCCAGACAATGTTCACCTATGATAGAACATGCTTTCCTCTACAGATAAATGTTTAGGGAATAGGTCATGTAGAAATTGTCTGCCACTGCTTTGGTCTGTTCTGTCAGCGAAATAATTTAGGCACACTCTGTCTGAAGGAATATGCAGACCTATTTATTGTCCTGTTAGTTCAGGTTTTTTCCTTTAGTACTCAAAAGGAAAGTATCAAATTTTATATATATATATATATATATATATATATATATATATATATATATATATAAAAGTATTGGTATTTATATATCTGCAGGGCACAGCTAGCATGATATGCTGTTCCATAATTTTAAAACACTGGCTTTCTTTGCATTCTTCTGGCAGGAATTTGTGAGGCACCCCCCCCCCCACCTCCGGCCAATGCCATCTGCGAGGACAAATCAATATATGTGTGACCATCTTGAATCTTAAATGAAAGATGGTCCCTCATATATCGATTTGTTCTGGCAGATGGCATTGGCTGCTGCCTTTATTTCATTTTAGCTTTGTAAAATTTTAATACTTCTCTTCTGTGGTGAAAACATATCAGTGCGTATCCCTTAATAGTCTGCATCAAGGATTTTCAGTCTTGGTGCTGAAATCTCCCATGGAGATTTTTTTCTGGGATGTGTTGCCCCTTTCATTTTCCAGGCTTTCAGAAAGAAAATACGCAACAGGAGACCCACCCCCAATAGAGCAGTGATTCTCTAGTCATGCACTATTGCTAGCTATATAGAGGTACTCAATGGGATGTGAAGAAGCTGTCTGTTCCCCGTTTTTCAACTCTTGAGTTCAGTTTACTTCATTTCTGCACAAAAATGCATACAAAAAAGCTTCTCCAGACTGATGCACACAAACATTTGCATGCTTTTTATGTGCATTTCTCATAAGAAACTCATTTCTGTGTTGAATTGTGCCATTTGAACACGTATTTTCCCCTCTAATATAATGCACACAATGTCATTTTAGTAATATATACATGTTTGTTCACAGAAGGCATTTTTTGATTGGATAACCGTACCACAGAATTTGAAGAAGTGTGTTTCAGTTTGCGTATTGCTTCAGTAAGTACAGTTTTCTCATATTTATTTTCCCCATTACATATGCTGCGCAGATGGCCAATAGATCAGCGGGAGCTGACAGAAGTGGCATTCTGAGGAAGGACCTTGTGGGGAAGGGCTGTAGCTCAGTGGTAGAGCATCTGTTTTGCATGCAGAAGACTGAGAGGAGATATGATAGGCACCGTCAAATATCTTAAGGGCTGTCACACAGAAGATGGAGCAAGCTTGTTTTCTCCTGGTCTGGAGGGTAGGACGTGAACCAATGGCTTCAAGTTACAAGAAAGGAGATTCCAACTAAACATCAGGAAGAACTTTCTGACAGTAAGAGCTATTTGACAGTGGAACAGACTCCCTCGGGAGGTTGTGGAGGTTTTTAAGCAGAGGTTGGATGGCCATCTGTCGTGTAGACTTTAGTTGAAATTCCTGCATTGCAGGGGGTTGGCCTTTATGACCCTTGGGGTCCTTTCCAGCTCTATGATTCTACGATTCTATGCTCCTAAATTATTTTAGTCCACATGCCACCTGTTCTATCAGCTAAAATTAGCAGAATGGTGGACTTTATTATGGGATGACTTGGGGTGGGGGTGGGAAAGGAAGGAGGGTATCATTTGTACTACAAACCATCCCTTTCCACAGCAGAGCTCTATTCATCACCAAGGATCACAGAAGGTGGCACACCAGCTAGCATCTCCTGAACGTGTGTGCAAATATTTGCTTTGCTTCTTCCAGGAAATTACAATCAAACAGAACTCATAGTGTTCTCCACATCTGTTTGACTACTTTCAAGTCAAAAGAAATAGATCAAATTTGATGATACTTTAGGCTTTTCCATTTAGGTGTCAAACCTGGAAATGTTACGACTGCGGCAAAGATGATCCTATAGAAGATCAACATACAGAAGTCCTGATTTTTATCCTCAATTTCATTATGCAATATAGCCAGAAGCCGTCATTCAGCTTCTGATGCCCGTCATAGTTACATGTGACTACCGATGCCAGAATATGTATGTGGAAGAGCATCCGACTGTGTATCAAAATGCATATTTGATTGAAAGCAGTGCTTGTGAATTGACGATACCTGCATCTGGAAGAGTGAGGCAGTTACCTCAGGAAGCAGATGCTGAAAGGAGTGGTGATGAGGGGTTGGCAGATGCACTGGCGGAGGAACGGGAGTGCGGAGGGAGCGGACCGCCCCCGGCACCACTATTCTGTTAGAGTGCCATCGCGGCGGCCCCCCTGGACATGCACCATGCACCCCCCCATGCACCAGGCACCACGCCCACTCAGACGGCACACCACGCCCCCATAATGCGCGCCACACCACTGCAGGCACCCCCGCCTGCTCTTCACCCCTGGTAGCGGAGCATGCAGCTTTGCCACTGGGTAGATGGACTGTGTGTGCCACAGGGCCTGTCCTGCACCTCCTAAGGTACCTTGCTACCCTCAGGTACCATGGAAGATGCTGTCCTTTACATCTCTGTTTAAGTTAGATTCAACTGCCAGTACAGCTTTTGTACATGGAACAGAAAGAGAACCATCTTGTCCATGTCAGCAATCAAAATGCCTAGAGATCCCCTGATTAGATGTGCACCTCATTGAGCTCCACAATTCCTGATATCAGCTTAAGTGGATGTCATTTCTGCATCACCGTAAGAAAGGGCACTGATTTGAATATAATGTCCATCCATCCATATATATTTATGTGTGTGTCCATAATTACTAGAAATTAAATAGAAATACCGTAGTATAGTGAACTAAAGTGAGGAAGGTGCCAAATGACTTGTGTATCAGTACAGTCTACTGACCAGGTGGTGTTACCTGTTGCGGTCAGCTATAAGGCTCCTTCTTTCCCTTTTTATTTTTCCTTATCTTTGGGCTCATAGAAAAGACACCTTCAAATAAGTGATTTTTCCTTTGCCAGCTATTCAAAACAGAGGTCCTGTGTAAAGCAGAACACATGGTGCCCGCCCACCAAAAAATATAGTGAAATATAGCTGCTCTTTGAAAGTAGAATACAATCATAATATATTTGCTGCTTTTTCTTGTATCTACAGGAAAAATTGAAATTTTAGAGCAGAATTCCTGAAAGTGCAATAATAGGAAATTTGTATTCTTTTTTTTTAAAAAAGAAGTGTTTATATATTTATTCCACACCAATCCTTCAACCCCCACCCCCACCCATATGGTCCTTTTCACTTTATCATCACAACAAGCCTGTGATGTAAATCAGGCTGAAAAGATTGACCCAACTGTTTCACATTAAGTAAAAATCATAGCTTAGCATGGACTTGAAACCAGATCTCTTCAATCATAAATTAGGCATTCTGTCAATTATATGACATCGTATTGGTTCTTTATGTTGTAAAGCCAGGGCCGATCAGGTTCGTTCTTAACACCTGCTGACCCTCGTTAATATTAGTTTCTGGTTGGGTCTACTGACTGTCCTCTTTGATATTTGCTTCCTATCTCCAGTTCCCTTGGAGAGTTTCCTGGTGTGATTGAAAATTTCCCAGACCATTCAGACAATTTGGTTAGGTGCCCACATAGTTCAGGATGTTAGTGGAAAGTGTACGGATAGCATAATGCAGGCATGGCCAAACTTGACCCTCCAGATGTTTTGGGACTACAACTCCCATGATCCCTAGCTAACAGGACCAGTGGTCAGGGATGATGGGAATTGCAGTCCCAAAACATCTGGAGGGCCGAGTTTGGCCATGCCTAGCATAATGTCATGTTTATCCCTCAACCATTTGAGATACTGATTACACAGCATTTGTCAAACGGTTTTGCTTCCACCTTTGTTTGACCTGGGGATCTACAAAATATTACTCATGTAGTAACGAGACCTGGGCATATACTGTTATCTTCTTTGTCTTCTTTAGTTAGTCTTCTTCTCTTCCTCCATAGTGCACTTTTTAAGATCAGTTATCTGGTGGCTATACTTGAAGTACAGGAACAGTTTTCCAGCCAGACTCTCCGCTCCTGTCATGTTATGCCCATTTAAACACAACCCTCATATTCTTATCGACCTGATCTTCCAAGTACTCAGCTGAGTCAGGCGCCTTTGATGTTTACATGGGTTTGATGATCAGGAAGGAAGTAGACTCTGGGGAGTGATAATGGGCTAAGGAGTTTTGTTCCAGTTCCTAATCTCCATTTATTCTTTAACAAGGAACTAAACATTGTAGTCCCATGCCAGCTATGGTTTCCCTCCCTACAAGTCAGGATGAGGCCTCTTTCTGAAACAGTCTGTGACATCATCATTGGCCATTTGCAACATCGCAGAGCTGAGATGTAGTCCTTGAACATATAGGACCTGGCATCTAGAAGGGCCAAACTTTATTTTTCATTACCACGTTACCACAATTCAAAAAAATAATCTTCTCTTTCTTGTATCCCCAGATCAGTTCAACGGAGGCTATCTAAATGTACAGAAAAGACTGGTGCACAGCTGCTGACTTTCATAGGTGTTTCAGAACACAGCTCCGGCATATTTCCCAATGGTGGATCATTTGGGTGGCAGTCTGTTTCAGTTCTCATGGTCCCTCCGTGATTATTATGTAAAGAATGTTGGCATTGCACTTTTTATTTTAAAGGTGTAGAGTAGATCCTTGCAAATCACTGAATGCCCCTGTTGCCCCATTACTAGTACATTAGCTTGACTTTATGCTTGAAAAATCAATAGTGTTTTCTGAAGTGCTGTCCATATTTTGATCTATAATATGCAGCATCTAAAACCCCCCTGTTTAGCCTACATTTCTACATCTGTGAGGAGCTCTGTCTTCTGAGAGCTGCTTCACACATGCAAATTTATATTGCCTGCAGTGCAGTATGAAGTCATATCTTATATGTATGACTGAACCATCACGAGTCGGCTTTTCTATCACCTTAGGTCAACTCAAGCATAAGACTTTCCCATGCAGACAGTTCATCCATTTACTGAGTTAACAAGCATTGAGTTATCAGGTGATGGGAAATAAGTGATGCCAATCTGTGGGTTCATGGCTTGTGTCCTTCATGCTCTGTGAGTTTTATAGCTGTTTCCGGAGGTTTCCAATTATCCAGTTGTGCATATATTCCAAATGACTTCCCAAAATAGACACAGTAGATTCTGGCCCCAGAAAGCCTTGCCCACCCTACATCCTGGAAGCTTTTGCATGGGGAAACTGTTGCTTTAGAGTTTGCCTATGCAAATATACTTCTGCTTCCTATACGGAATCTCTACCTTCCAAATTCCTTGTACCAGCAAAATATTTAGGCCACATTTTCTAGTCTTTAATGCCCAGGAAGCAAAACTCCATCAGTAAATCATGCTAGCTAGGACTATTTCTTTATAATTGTCACCACTATGTGGTTAAGAGTCACTTGGATGCTGCGAAAATAAATACAAACCATGGGTAAGGGTCTGAGATTCAGCCAAGTTTCTTGGCTTCTGCAAAATAAGCCAGAGAGTGTGTAACCAAGGCAGGTTCTCTCATAAAAGGTGGGATAAAATGTGTTTCGATATCAAGTGGGGCTGAAAACCTGCATGTTCTGAACATTTCTTTATTAGGCTCTTTCACGAGTCCCAAGGCACCTATGTAGCCATCAATGAGAATCCAAAACAAACCAGGTTACCAGCCCCTCTGCTTTTTAAAACTGGAAACATTTCAGGTAGCAGTGGCTCCACCATAAGGCAGAGTTAGCCAGCTCTCGAAACGTAGTTAGAAGTTGAGGACTTGTAATGTAGAATAGTAGCTTCAGTGTGGTGTAGTTGTTAAGAGCGGTGGACTCGTAATCTGGTGAACCGGGTTTGCGTCTCTGCTCCTCCACATGCAGCTGCTGGGTGACCTTGGGCTAGTCAAACTTCTCTGAAGTCTCTCAGCCCCACTCACCTCACAGAGTGTTTGTTGTGGGGGAGGAAGAGAAAGGCAATTGTTAGATGCTTTGTGACTCCTTAGGGTAGTGATAAAGCGGGATATCAAATATAAACTCCTCTTGCATAGATCCCATGTGCTTATTCTAGTGAACGGTCAACTCTGGGACTTAGGGTCATCACTCTTCCACTAACAGCTTCGAAGTCCAGTGAAGCCAGACCTAACCACAAGATAAGGTACCATGCTATATGAAGACTGCACAAATAACATCCATTGATGGCATGTTTCTTAACAGCTGTGATTTCCTGGCATTTTGGAGCTCTGGGTGAACATGAAAACCGCTTATAGCAACATCTTCAGCCCCAAGGTTAATTGAATAAAATTTTGCATGGTGTGGAGAAAGAGACATTTATCTTCATCTTGCCTACTATTAGGACTCAGAGTCATGGTTGGAAGGAGATTCAGGGCAGATGAAAGAAAGCAATTCCTCATACAAAACAATTAATTTATGAAATTCATGGGCACATAATGTTTAAAACTTAGAGGGTTTTAAAGAGGGAATGGACAAATTCATGTAGAACAGGGCCATTATTATTAATATTATTATTATCATTGTCCATCTGACTGGGTTGCCCCAGCCACTCTGGACGGCTTTTAAGGAGTATAAAAACACAGTAAGACAAACATCAAACATTAAAAACTTGCCTATAGAAGGCTGCCTTCAGATGTCTTTGGAAAGTCATATAATTGTTTATTTCTTTGACATCTAATGGGAGGGCATTCCACAGGGCAGGTGCCACTACCAAGAAGGCGCTCTGCCTGGTTCCCTATAATTTCACTTTCTGTCCAGACTGAACGATGGGAGTGGAGACACTATTTCAGGTATACAGGGCTGAAGCCATTTAGGGCTTTAAAGGTCAGCACCAACACTTTGAATTGTGCTAGGAAACGTACTGGGAGCCAATGTAGAACCTTTAGGATCCGTGTTATATGGTCCCATCAGCCACTCCAGTCACCAATTTGGCAGCCCCATTCTATATTACCTGTAGTTTCTCAGTCACCTTCAAAGGTAGCCCTATGTAGAGGGCATTGCAGTAGTCCCAGTGGGAGAAAATCTGAGCAATGGCTGTTAGCCAGGATGCCTAGATGACATTGAACCACCCTGTTCAGAGACACGAGGCTACTGGAGGAGGTTATTGCGTTTGTGTCCTCATTGCAGAATTCTGGAGGTATCTGATTTGCCACTATGCAGTGCAGCATGCTGGATTAGATGGGCTTCTAGTTTGAGCTAGCAGGGTTTTTCTTTTGTCATTTTTATTTATTTATAAGAATATTTATAAATCACCAACTCACAGAAAACTATCATGGCATTGTACACAAATGATAATTAAAATTGATGGCATCTCTTTTTTCCTTTCCAACATACTCTCCTCAGTGCATATAATTTACCTAAATAAGCACCTCTACATTTGCCTACATAAAGCTGTGCTTTAATGGGGTTGCAGATATGCTTGCTACACTCAGGACACAGACTGGACTGAGACCTTTGCCATTAAACTGTATTTTTTTATACAGTGAACACGAGCAAGATATTCCACACACAGGAAATGAATAAATACCCTATTTATTACTATTTCACCCCCCACAACTGCAAGAGAACGACAACAACAATGAATTTACTCAGTAAAAAGAAAGGATCCCTCCAGTTTAGCAAAGAACAAGTCTGTTAGCAAATCAATAGGCAAGGCTTGTTTAACAGCAAGACAATTATAAAGGACTCGGGAGTACTTCAGTTCAGCACAATATTTTTACTGCTTCCTGTACAAGGTGGGACATATATTTTCTGTTCCAATATAATGCATTTTTTATGTACCTATTAGCCTAAAAAGTTCGCCTTGATCCTATAATCCAAAGTGCCTTAACACGCAGGTGCTACTGGAAATATCAGCTCAACAATGCTACAGGAGGGACAATAAGAATCTAGTGAGTGCTGGGAATTGAATGATGCACAAGAAGAATCACTGCCAGGCATGCTCCATTCATTTCAAGGGTGCACACCTTGAAAGAAGTGGTTGAAACACCTTGGAACACCTATTTAAACAAGCGAAAGTTGTGCAGCAATGCTCAGTGGTTGCTTTCCACTCCGGCATTCAAAGCTGCCATTTCTTCCAAAATGCTTGCCTACACAGTAACCTCAGTGGCATCCTTCCTTTCAGTGATTCTGCTTTGTGTTTGGGAAGATAAAGCACTGTGAAATTCATGCTTTATAGGCTGTCATTTCCATACGATTTTTCTTCATCCATTTTTTACTTGATCCCTTTTGTATACTAGGTCCCTGTGAACACATTTCTTACTAGGATGCATATTTTGCCCAATCGTAATGGGCTTTCCGCCCTTCCATTTTTTAATTTTTATTTTAGAGCACTTTAAAAAATGTCATAAATAAATAAAAACTACAACTTGATAAGCGTGTAGCTGTTTGTTCCTCGTTTTGCTGTGCTGCCATTGCTCATAGTTCACATTACACCTAGTTATTTTGGATTCCTTTCTTTCTACTGCCACTGACATTGTAAGCATTACAGGACTCTGCCTTATTCCGAGTCAGAATATCGATCCACCTAACGTTGTATTGCCCTCACTGTGTGAAAGCTGTTTTCAAGGAATCCAGACAGGGTTCTTTCCCAGTCCTTTGTGGGGAAGCCAGAGACTGAACCTTGAATTTTCTGTGCTCTTCCATTGAGCTACAGACCCTGCCCCTGACAGCTTAACTTCTTGTCTGTTAGGTCCTCTCTCCTTTTATTTGCTTTAATGCTGATCCTTAGGCAAAGAAGTATAGGAACCTTATTTTAGGATGAGCTAGTCACCCTTAACCTTGTGGTGGATGAGGAACTGGTGGATGAGGAAATGGAACCTGGACTGCGGTTTTGACCCCAAACTGTAATGCTCAGATCATTACGGAATGTAGGCAAAGGAAGGGTTAAAAGTGCATCAGATGTAATGCATGGCCAGATGAACTAAGATGTTGATCCAATGGCTGACACACCCCATGAGGATGCCAGGAAGTGTCTGTAGGCTGGACAACCCCCTGTCCCCAGGGTTGACACCCTGGACAATCCAAGACCTCCTGTGAGACCCATTGCTGCCCATCCTGGCCTACTAGGTCCCTCTCCAGGATAATCAAACTCCAACTCATGAAGCTCTGACTAGCTCCTCCAATATATCTCCATGGGGCTTACAGCAAGCACCAGCAAAAAGGTTTATCATTAGCAGAGGTAGCTAACATGGGTACCTTCCAGATGTTGTTGGACTACAACTCCCATTGCCCCCAACCATGATGGGGTTGACAGGAACTGTACTTTAACAATATCTAGAAGGTACTACATTGGCTACTGCTGTCATTACGAAACTGCAACTTGGATATTGGTATTCTGGCCATCTCCTGAGACAGTGGGAAAGCACCCACATGTTGGTTTTATTTCATTCACACATTCTGATTTGGGGAAGCATGTGAATGTACCACAACAGGTGTTTTTTGGTCAAACCCTAATTTGGAACCAACAAACTCGTTTTTCCTGTGCTGGTCTATTCTGTATCAAGTTCAATAGAGACTTTCAATTAGCTGTTAAGTTCTCTTCCAGTTCAGCTCAGTAAAAATGAAAGATTTATTTCAGTTTTTCATTCAGGTTCTGTTTGATTCCATAGTTTAAAAGCATGTGGAACCCAACCACTTACAACCTTTCTTCATTTATCTTTTAAGCAGGATACAAAATGTAGTCTCACTTGGACAGCATTTGTGCCAGTTTTTTTTATTGCCACATAAATGTTTTAATTTTAAAAAATCAGTCCCTTCATCACTAATTTTCTTCCTTTTAAGAAAAAATATCCACGAACAAAAAGCAATCAGTAATTGCCGGTGGCAGCTGATCTGTCTGGCAATTATCAGTGAAGTATAAAATACAATTTGACTTCTCATTAAGATTATTTCATTTCGTCCACCAAAGATTTTGACCTTCCAATTTAGCATTTAAAGACATTTATTACATAAGTATTAAATGTGCACTAATCTAATAGTTGCTCTTTTGCACCAGCTTTCTAATGTCATATACCTTGGAGTCTCTCACAAGATAGACTGGGTGGGGATTTGAGGAGGGGGAGGGCAGGTCCAGGGAACCTTGCAAAGGACAATTTCATTTCTGTCATTCCCTGGCCAGATGCAAAAGGATCTGGACCTATAAGCGAAATGGCAATGATTTCGTTGACATTTCTTTCATTATTATATTTAGAACCAAGAACCAGGACTCAGGGAGGCTCACAAAAATTAAAGCAAATGCAGATAAAAACACACATAGCTAAATATATATAGAAAAGGTTACTGCTAAAAATAATAAAATTATCAGTGGAATTAAAACAATATTTAAAATACGTATTAAAACGCAGATACAGTAGTTATACACAAACAGCACACTGTTAGGAGCCCACTCCTTAAAAGCAGCCAATTCCCAAAAAAGTCTGTCAGAATAAAAAAGCATTTAGCTGCCAGCAGAGGGAAAACAAGGAGGGAGCCAGTCAAGGCTCTCTAGGAAGGGATTTCCAAAGCCTGGGAACAGCCACGGTGAAGGCCCTTTCTGGTATCCCCACCATCCTTGGCTGTGATGGTGTTGGGGCTCTGTCAAAGATCCTAGAGCCTGGACAGCTTCATGTGGAAAATATGGTCCTTCATATAGCCTGATGTGAGGTGTACACGGAGTAAAGAGCAGAGCGGAGGGCAGTGGCAGAGGAGGCCGATTTGCCACCTGAAGCAAATGCCTCGCCTCACCTTGGGGGTGGGCCAGCCCTGCAGTACATCTACAATTAATAGAATGGCTCTTCCCCCCTGTCCTAATAACTCATTTCCATATTCTGAATTACCCCCTCTAAAATATATCTTTAGGGGGCAACCTTTTCTCTGGTAGCAAATAGGTCATGTTATTTTGGTTAGGAATTTTAAGGCAACGTGAGGAAGACCATTAGTGTAAAGGAGGACACAAGAGCACTGCACATTGCAGACTCCCCTGTGCTTTTTTTTTTGCAATTTATGACTCTGTGGTGCCAAAATGGCCAAAGCCATTTGTGATGTAGATCACATATAAGTTGAACTCAAGAATACAACTCAGCATAGTCACCAGGGTGGGCTTTTGTCCTTTTGGCCAGGCCTCAAACAGAATATACTTAATGCATTTCAGAAACGTAAAGTGGGAATTACTAAATTATCAATAGCAAAACCATACATCAACTATTACAAGTTAGAAAATGCAGATTGCTAATTATGCATATTACAAATTAGCTAAATTTTGTTGCAGTTCCTCAAGGGTGTGAATATGATTTCAGAGATACTCATCAAAACAAATGAATATTTAAGAGTGGATAAATTTCAATATATTTATTGGTTTTAGGTTCATTTGATTTATTTCATTTTAGTTTTTGAAAACTTTTATTTTACCTCAGCATCCCAAATAGTTCATCTATGTTTTCTTCACAGTACATGGTATAGTTTGAAAGAGTGTCTTGGCTATGTTGATAGACTGTAAGAACATCAGCTCCTATCTTCCCTGAGCTTTGGTCCTGATGGAAGTTGTTCCAAAAACTTCTGGAGGCAGAGCTGGCCCGCCCATGACTCCTTCTACTGCTGGTGGAATGTCCCACCTTACCAGGAGTGTTCCACTGTGCTGCTTGGCTGCTCATCTTCTCTGCCCTTGGGCAGTGGCGTAGCGTGGGGGGTGCAGGGGGGGCCGGCTGCACCGGGTGCAACATGGGGGGGCGCGCTCGCACTCGCAGCTCTCTGCCCCTACCTGGCAGGGGCGCAAATTACTTGCCTTGCCCCGGGTGCTGACAACCTACACTACGCCACTGCCCTTGGGGCAGAGAAGACAAGCATCAAAGCCTTGCAGAATGCTCCAAGAGGGGTGTTCTGGCATGCAGTGAAAGTGGGAGTGTGTGTGTGTGGGGGGTACAGTAAGGTTACCAGATTTTTTTCAAAGAATCTGAGGACACTCTTTTTTTAAAAACAAGAAAAAAGTTGTTTTTTTAAAAAAGTTATTTTTAAAAAAACAATAATTAAGAAGTAATTGTTGATATCTTCAAGCCCATATCAGTCAGAGGAATTGGCCACTCTCCAGGTGCCCGGCTTGAATCCCTGTTGATCTCCCCCGTCTCGGCTCCCGGCAAGACAAGGCCAGATCTCTATCGGCCGATTCTCCTCAAACGTGAGAAGAACACAACCACTCCTCCCTGCCATCCCCAGGGAGGGGAAAGAGACAGACAGAAATGTCTTTACATGCCTTTATTTCTGTCTTTCCAACAGTGCAGAGGAAACATGTCTGCACTCTCTCACATCCACAGCAGAGAGGGAACTCCTCCCATGTACTTCCAGTACAGGGTCATGTGACACTCTGAGCTAACATCCGGTGCTCAGAGCACATAATAGACTGTCCCTGGTTCCCACGGTACAGTCCCATAACATCAACATCCTGTTTGGCTTTCCAGCCATCTGGAGCACTCAGCAGCATTGCTCCTTTTTCGTAACAGTAATATCTTCTCTTTTGTGGTCTCCTCTGTCGCACGGCCTTCCTCTGGGCCCTGAATTGCTCTGTTGGAGCACTAGCCACCATGGAGTAGGCTCAGGTCGGGGCTTGACCACATGTCCTTGCCCTCCCAGTGCTCTCCTACCTCTCCTCAGTGGTGTGGCAAGGTTGGGGCTCCCCTCTTTTTTCTCCTTCCTCTTTCTCTCTCTTCCTTCTCCTCCTCTCCTCCTTCTCCCTGCATTGGCCCTGGAGCACTGCTGGGCAGTCGGCTAGGTGACCGGGTGCTCTTGCTCCCAGCTCGATTTGGGTCGGGGGGGAGCGGTTCCCCCAATTGACGCGGTCTCCGGTGCCCCCTTGGCAGTGGTGGCGGCAGCAGCAGTCTCAGTAGCCTGGAGCCAGCCTGGTAGCGCAGTTGGCTCTGGCTGACTTCAGGAGCTGCTCGCTGCCGTGGCATCCACCATTTTGCCTTGCCAGAAGTCCCCATATGATGTGTCTTCTGCGGTTGAACCAATCACGTAACATTCATTCCCTACAAAAAAAATCTACAACACTTAAAATATAAATCCGGGGACATTAAATGAAATCCGGGGACATTCCAGGGACGGATTTTGTTTGGGGACAGATTTGTAAAACTGGGGAATGTCCCCGGGAAATGGGGACATCTGGTAACCTCAGGGTACAGGGAGTGGCACATTTCCATTTCACCTCAGGTGGTGAAATGGGATAGACAGCCCCTTTCTGGAGGACCACAGTTTCAATCACCCCTGCCTTATAGAACTAGTGAGCACATTTCCAGCAGGTCTGAGTAAGCAGAGGAAACAGTTTCGAAGTACAGAAAACAGATGTAGCCTTTTTTTTTTTTTTGTAGATGCAAAATGCAAATCGTCTTAAAACGTCGATTTTACAAAAGAAATCAGCCAACTCGATGTTTGCTCGGATGAATGCATAACTTTTCCACAGCATGGAAATGATGGGGAAATGACCGTTGGCTACATCCAATGGCTTGGATTATTATTATTGGGGAGGGGAGGCAAGGTGTAATGTTATAACAACTTGCTAAAACCAGAAATAATGGGCAGTCAGCCTGACAAATGGAGTGAGCATCCCATTTTTTGTCATTTAAATGTGACAAGTGACCATTAAAGTTTGCTTTTTCTTGCTGAACAACATTTTACTTGATTGGTTTAAAGATACTCAGCACTTTCTTGGACAAGATACACTTTTTAAAATGGTCTTCCTTTAGGCTATTTGCAAAGACACACAAAAACACATTGGATTAATTATCCTGAAACTGGATAACTCTCCAAAACTTAGGAACATCCGTACTTTTTTTTTTTTTTTTAACCTTGTGCGCTTCTGATTAGTGGTGTATCAGAAAGATGCTTTGAAAGATGAATCTTTGAACCAGAGCATTTTGCATAAAGCATTTTATACTGCTGCATGTGGATCTATTGCAGATGCCTTGGTATTTACCTTGACAATTTATACACCACTTACATTTAAAACATCACAAATAAAAATCAAATACCAAAACATCCCCACATTATAGAACGCTATAATAGGCAGCTAAACTAAACAGCCTCTAAAACATCAGCATAAAGCATTACAGATGAAAATCAGTTACGAAAATACATAATACTGATCCCACTTTCGAAAAAAGTAGCTAAGCAACAGAAAAACAAGCTCATTCTTTTCAACCCACCATATGCCTAATCAATCATACAATTAAACAAACCAATCCAATTCAATTTCCAGCCTCCTATACAACAATAAATGCAGCTTAATCTAACTATAGCAAAAAATACATTTCACTCAGTTCCACTCAAATGCACCCCTTACATAATCATCACTTCCACAACAATCAAACAAGTAAAGACTATTAACCAACGTGCTCAAATTTCACACTTCTAGCACACTCTCTAATCACATTGCCCACACTCTGCAACCACTCCCACAACTCAGACAATGATCCACTCACTTGCTTGCCCCATGAAACTCAGACAAACTGGACAAATACTGATACAATGCACATTAGCGGGTGCCACAGAACAGGCTTCCCCCCTGCTCTTCCTGTGTACTCTGCATATCCCCCTAAATCTGCTGTGGAGGATTGGGGGACCACATTACCAATGAGAGTTGGGGGGCATGTGGGGAGAGGAAGTGCTGTTGCACAGGCAGATATCCTCTTGGTAATGGGCCAGCTTCATTAGTTTTACCTTATAAAAATGTTTCTGGGCTGATCTCTTTAGCTTCACTTTAACAATAGCAGTGCACAGCAATCAGTTTCCCAGTCAGCATCGAATTATAGAATCACAGAATCATAGAGCTGGAAGGGACCCAAGGGTCATCTAGTCCAACCCCCTGCAATGGAAGGATCTCAGCTAAAGCATCCATGACAGATGGCCATCCAACCTCTGCTTAAAAACCTCCAATGAAAGAGAGCCCACTAGCTCCCGAGGGAGACTATTCCACTGTCAAACAGCTCTTACTGTCAGAAAGTTTTTCTGTATTTTAGTCAGAATCTCCTTTCTTGTAACTTGAAGCCATTGGTTCAACTCCTTTGCTCTAGAGCAGGAGAAAACAAGCTTGTACCCTCTTCCATGTGACAGCCCTTGATAGATTTGAAGATGGCAATCTTATCTCCTCGAAGTCTCCTCTTTTCCAGGCTAAACACGACTCAGAGTATATTTCACGTACCCAGCTCCTTCAAGCGCTTCTCATAAGGCTTGGTTTCTACACCCTGACAGAAATGCCCAACTAAAAGCCCCCAGAAGTATGGAAAGCTCAAGAAAAAAGCTTGTACTCCATTCATAAGAATTTCACTGAAATTTTCTCTTCCTTTTGGCAATTTCTGAAAGCAGTTTCTTGTCTCATTAATCAATGGAGAATGGCAAAAAATGCAGGATAGGTTTTCAGCACAACACTCCTGTCAGGAGAGGCAGACATTCAACCCACTGAGCATCTGATTATCACTAGAATAAGGGTCATTTAATTTAGTCTTTTGAATTGATCTGGCTCTGCTGCATTCAGTGGACATTTTAAATATTTTTAGAAGGAGTTTGCAGAGCAATTGCTTAACCTATCAATTTCCTTTGTTAAAGGTTTACCCAGAAGCCACTGCAGAAAGGATGCTGCATAAATCTCTCATATATATTAATAGTGACTTCTCAGATACTATGTGTCCAGTGCACTCCCTCCTCCAGATTATTTCTCTAATGGAAAGGGGTATGTGAGAGAGATTTTTTTATATTTACAGGTTTGTCAAATGCAGTAATCCATTATTGTTGGTAATTGCTGGAGTAATCTCAACTCATTGGTTTCCAACAAAGCCTCCCAGATTGACATCTCAACAAATTGGAAGTTAAGTGTAGTATAAAAGCTATTAACAAAACCTGACTGCCTTGTATGGCGGCATTAGATTAATGGTTAGAATGATCTAGCCGCCTGTTTCTACCTTCTGTAAAAACAAGAACTGCTTCTTCCGAAAAATAAAACAATCGTAATATCTCCTCTATGTAAGGGTTTTCATATCTGGGCTGTTCAGCTGGGCCTTTTCAGTTGTGGAAAAAAGATGACTGAAAGGGACACAACTGAGGTTACCTGTTATTCAGGATCACCCAACAAAATTAGTTGATTGAATGAGGAGAAGGCAAAAGTAGGCAATTCAACTTCTCACATGTTTACCAAAGGTGTGAGGCCGTAGGGTGAGAGCAATCATACTTACTGGGCACCCTCCAATTCCAAATATGCCTGACATTTGCATGTTCCTCACATATGACCTACGTGCATTCAGAGGTATGAACATCCTCTTCCTTCACATGAACAGAAAGCCTGAACAGACCTCTCTGATGACAGAAGGGAAGTATTAGTGCCCTGTCCTTGTTGGGCTCAGACAGCAGCAACATTCAAGGCCACCTCTTCATTGGCTGGTGGGACCTTCTTGGACAGCAGACATTGATTCTGGCAGAGACTGCTCTGTTTTGCAGTGATGAAGAAACCCCCCCAGGTCTGCTTGCTTTCACCGCATTGATATTATGAGGGCTGCCCCAAACTTTTTTCTTTTCAACAGTTGTGTGTTAAGTCATACTGCTGCCATTGCTTTGTTGTTTAAAGATCCTGTATAGCCGAAGGAGGTTACATTTTCATGATGAAATTTCCGTAGCTGCTGGGCAATAATTGTTTGCTATAATCTCAGTTGGAGGGTCTGCAAACAAAGAAGTTCATGGAACATACTTTAGTGAGGGTCAGTGTCATGTTCAAGAAATCCTGCAGCATTTGGCTGCAATGGGCTTTTCATCTAAATCAGGGCAACTGTCTCACAGCGGAGATACAAACCACTTTTCATTTCATTATGTTGCTGGTTTGAGGTAATCATTGTGTATTTCCAACATGTGCATAAATAGGCATGCAGTTCCAGCGCTGACAGGCAAGGCTGGGGATTGAAGCCACAGCTATTAGACATGGCGGAAGTAAGTGGCGTCTCTTCCTATTCACATCTGAAGCCTTTCTTCTTTAATGCTTCAGATTTATTTTATAGGCTACCAGATTCTATTGCAGCTTTGTTGCCGATGACTTCTTTGTCAGTGACTGGGGACGTTTTCAGAACTGAAATTCTAAGTGTAAGAACGCGTGAAGGAACGCGAACTATAGATATTTGCTTGGTGGGTTTTGCACCACCCCTCAACCATCAGTTTCCAGTGCGGTTTGCAAATTGCACAATGAAACCTAGCAATGCATAAAAGCAATGATACAACAGTTACAAATGAGTTTTTGAAACACCTGGGAGAAACCTGGAGTTGCCATGGTAGCAGATGAGCCTCCTTGAGGAGAGTTTTCCAAAGGACGGTGTGATAGCCAAGAATACCCCATTTGCCAGTTGCCACCCATCTCACCTCAGACAGCAAGGGCACTTGGAGGGGGAAAACAGCAGTTCTCTGCAGTGTACAGGCAGGTGATGTGGGAGCTACTGATCTACGAAAGTTTCCTCAGGACAAATTTATGAGTTGTTTTCATCCATAGCTGTCAACTTTTAGATTTGAAAATAAGGGATCAGCAGCCTCGAAAATAATGGACCAGCAGCCTCACCTGTCCCGGGGACAGTCTTTGGGATATCAAACAATCCGGGATAGCAGCAGGAAGCAGCAGGAAATGGTGCTGGAATAAGGGAATTTCCCTCAAAAAAAGGGAAGTTTGACAGCTATGTTTTCATCTAGGGTCTAGTTCATATGCATTTTCCTGAGAAAAGTACCCCTCCCCACATGGCCCATTTGCCTCTGGGAGAAGGCATTCTTTCTGGTGGTGCCTTGTCTATGGATTGCCTTTCCCCAAGAAGTAGGTCTGGCACAGGCACTGCCTGCACTTTTATCCTTCAGGCACCAGGTACAGACTCATTTATGAGCCTGGGGATGTGCATGTTGCCAATGATTATATGTGGAAGTGAATTCTTCTCTGCAGTTGTTATTATTATCTGCATTTTTTGTAGATTTGTAGATTTGTGGTTTGATTGTTTAGGGAGCAATCATAACCAGGATGAGTGGGTTAGGATCCAGCAGATATCCTGCTGGGCCAGGAGACTCCCAGTGCTTCCGGGCTATGCCAGCTGAATTTGCTCGTCCTTAGTTCAGCTAGAGTTATACTCACATATCTCTGCATCCCAGCTCAGCGGGTTGAGCTGAGCCTGACAGATCTCAATCCAGCAAAAGAAAGGCCTGAAAAGGAGGAATTCTGGAGGTGTGGTGGGAGTAGATGCTAGAGAGGAGGGACTTAGGCTGGATCCTAAACCCATTCAATTGAGGCTAGATCCTAAACCCATTCAACTTGGTGATCTGACTTGACAACCCAGTGTAAATTAAGCTGGAAAAAGGGTAGCATAACTCAAACACTATTTTAGGGCTCATTCACATGTCCACTTGTGCTGTGTTTTCTTCTGCTTGTCCCGGGAGGTTTTTCATTCTCTTTACTACCTTCCTCAGGAAAACCTACTGTTTATCGCTGAATTGGAACAAATTTTAATCTGCAGAAAACCCAGTGGACGTTTGTTATGATTCAGCAGTAAACAGTAGGTTTTCCTGGGAGGAAGCGTAGGGCAAATGAAAAACTGATTGGACTCTTGCCTAGAAAGCATGGGGCAAGCGGAAGTGTGGATGAACCCTAAGGCTGGCTCAGCCAGAAGTAGCCCCACTGCTTAATGGGGTTTAAATCTGGTGTAACTTTATGTCAGCTTAATTTATATGGGCTTACTTTATGCCAACTTCTTGTTTATAGGATTGTTCCCTGAATGCTTTATAAATTTGGGGGATAGTAATTTTTATTGTACCCTACTCTGAGATTTCTCATGAAGGTCAAGCTGATTAACATTCTATGTCCTTTTAGATGTGTTTGCGGGAGGGGGGTAATGGTTTTTTGTTGTTTTTACTATGTATTTGTGTTTTCATTTTGTATTTTTATGCTGTGAACCGCCCTGAGAACTTCGGATGAAGGGCATTATACAAATTTAATAAATAAAAATAAAAAGCTACAAATGTGTTTCATAAATACACAAACAGAAGAAAAGATAATATACGAAGGCCAGCTCCATTTAATATGCCAACAGAATATACTACTGTTCTTTACATCTGCATTCTTAAATCTGTGATTGACATAAGTTGTAGCTTAATGCACTTATCAAGATGGATCTTCTTTGCCATCTCATCTGTAGTTTCATATTTGGTGACGGAATGCAATATTTGACATGGAGGGGTGAAATTTAGTTGATACCATCCTTCGCAAAGTATAAGAAGACATTAAATCAAATGTCTATTGGCTCAGGCAGGAATGTAAGTTGCAAGAGACATTAACAACTTTTTTCTCTTGAGGGAAAGTTTGCCTGCTTAGTCCAAAGGAATTTCCCACTTGCCATGCTGAAGTTGTTTCCCACCCCATTCCCATATAACTATGGTAGATTAGCAGCCAAACCTAACAAAGGCATAGTCTTCCCTAGTTAGCGTGAGAAGGGGCTATGTCCACAGAGCTGTATTGCTGATGGGCACGTACTCAGACCATAGAAATACAATTGGTAGAAAGGGCTCTGTGTGATGTCATTTTTCCTCCTCCCATGGAGAGGAAGGAACATATAGTACTTCCTGTTGCTCTCTCCTCTCTCTGTCTTCCTGTGACCAGCCATGAGGGCAGACCTAGGCCAGGCATAGGCAAACTAGGTCCTCCAGATGTTTTGGGACTACAACTCCCATCATCCCTAGCTAACAGGACCATGCCTGAAGCTGATTATACTGTAAATATAAATACTTTGCCTGCATAGTTTTTACTGCTGCCATTGTTGTAAACCATTGCAAGATTCTAAGTAAATTATATTTTAAGACTTCCCAAGTTGTTGCCAGCATCTTTGTTAAGTGGGTTAAGAAGGGGGAAGCCAGCTTACTTGGTTTGCTGGACTTGCTGAAAACAAAGCTTTACATGCTAATTCCTATGCTTTTAATTTTGCTGCCAAGGACGGGATTTGAAACTCTGTTCAAACCACACGTGTGGGCACCTGGAGGGATAAATTGCAATTAATATATCCTTTCCTGACTGCTAAAACCCATCTCACAAAAACAGGACCATGCCATTTGTTGGATAAATGTCTTAACTTGCTTAGCTTATGTACCATACTGATTTAAACATTAACCATTTTGACAGAAAATGCAATGTGAGTTTGAGTTCTTCATCCTCCAATGTGAGCAAGGGCAACACAGGTAGAATAGGCCTGTTGGGATCCTACCAGCCCCTTGCGTAATTAAAGTAAACTTTTTGCAACCAGAAGATTCTGTGGACACTCCCTGCATGACTGAGAACCCTGCAAGATCTCCACTGCAGAAGTTTACTAAGGCTCTGAGAATTCTTGCAGCCTAGGGGTGGGGCTATCTGGCTCTCCTGAAGAGACCCAACTATACCCCCTTTTGCGTCTTATGGCAATAATGCCTGAAGTGGGCATCTCACTTCAGTCTCTTTGTGCTGCTTAAAGCTTTCTATCTCTGAGATAACGGGACTCTGCCAGAATGTATGATAATAGTGTAACATTTTCCCCTGGCTGTCACCAGCGAGTGATTAACTTGTGCACTTGCTATGCTTAAAGGAAACGGGGCATACAGAAATAATGGAAGGGTTCTTTAATGGCCATGGCCATCCCATAAATATTTCAGTGATGAAAAATAATTCCCATGATGTTTAGATTAAGGTCTTCGGAGCCAGAAGAAATGATGGGTTTACTTCTGCATCCCCATCAAAGTATAAACTCCAGGTGACCATTTGCTCATCACTTCAATATTGATTGCTGCAAATAACAGTCAGAGAAAATGAAACCTGATCCTTCCTGAATATAAGCACCAAGTTAAGTTTTTCAGGAAGAAAGCTCCCACCGGATTTTGCTTCTGGTATTGAGTGCTGCCAGAAAGCCACGAGGCTTTAGAAAATCTGAAATGTAGATCAAAAACAATAGCACTATGCATCTTGAAGTCAGGAGCAGGTATTTTGTTGCTTCATCATCTTCTTGAACTTGCGTAAAAATCTCCTGTCATTCAAAATTAATCAATGCACTGGCATTTGTGAACAATTCAAGTATTTTTCTGGAATAAAATTTAAAAATAAAGCAAGACACATTGGAGAGCTTTAGAAAGTGGGAAAAGGGCAAGCAAGAGAGCTGCCATTAAGAAAGTAATGGCGTTTTAATAGGCAGAATTTTCATTGTATTTTTCTGATTGATTTTCACTTGTAATATTTTTAATGTTTAAGAGAATGCTTTGTGTTATTGCTCACTATCCTGCATTAAATATAGATCTGTATTATATTTTGCATTAGATTTTCATTAGAAATGTTTTATTTTAATATTATGTAATGTTACATGTGATGTTTTAAGGTTTATGATCTATTTTTTAAATAATTAGTGCATTTTCACAATACCGTAGAATTGTGTTTAACAGAATACAGTAGTGCCTCCGGTTGCGGATGGGATCCATTCCAGAACTGCGGTCGAATCCCAAGGTTTCCACAACCAGAGGGACCGATTCTGCGCACGCGCGTGGGGTGGTAGAGTGCTTCTGCGCATGTGCACATGGCAAAAATCCAGAAATATACTTCCAGGTTTGCCGATTACATATCCCAAGTTTATGTAAGTGGAGGGATACATAAGCAGAGGTATGACTGTAGTAACAACAACAACAACAACAACAACAACACTTTATTTATTTATATTTGTTTGTTTATTTGTTTATTTATACCCCGCCCATCTGGCTGGGTTTCCCCAGCCACTCTGGGCAGCTCCCAACAGAATATTTTAAAAAATCAAACATTAAAAACTTCCCTAAACAGGGCTACCTTCAGATGTCTTCTAACTTTGAGCAGAATATTTAAATCAGTTCACTTTCCAAAAAACAAGTAAACAAATGAAAGGTTTAATGCAACATCTATCTGGCAAAATATAAAACAGAAATGTAAGTTGTATATCAAGACTTGCTAAGCAAGATGATGAAAAAAGTACTCTTAAGTGAAGCCCACAGTTCTTCAGTTCTTCCAAATTTGTAGATAAGGATGCTGAAAAATATTCTGAAAAAACACTGCTAAGCCTGGGTAGACATTAATATTGTGGGTAACATACGCTCCAAAAAGAATCCACGTAGAAGCCGATGAAGAGCCAGACATGAGCACCTGTTCTTCCTAAACATCCATCACCGCAGCTGTCTCCTCTCACCTGAGCATTTGATACTGCATTTATCATGAAAAAAGCTAGAGTAGAAAACACTCCACAAGTATGGAATGTGTGGTTCATTTGCTCTGGCTTGTGGTTAACTACTGCTGCATCTATCATTATCCACCAACCTTTGAAAAACAGAATCCCAGCTACCACAGAAGCAACTCACATTCAGGCCATCGGAAAGTGTCTAAGAAATCTGCCATTTCTCAAGTTCAGCCTCTCTCTTTTACATGTGTTACTTACATTAGATTTTCATAAATCTCCCCAGTCCTGGAAGACTCCCCACTCTGCTCCATTCGGGGCGATTACCTGGCTTGCTTTGCCAGCCAGAGGTGTGGGGAGACTCCTCATTATTCCAGCTGTAGTTTAAATCCCATCCATTGTGGTTTCTGGTATTCAAGTTGAAGATTAAAAATCCACATTCAAATCCTTTAGGACACTCCCTCCCCCCAAAAGGGGAGGGATTGGGAAAGCGAATAATAGAAAAGTTTAAAAGCATGCTTTGAATAGCTTCATAATTCCATGGTACGTTATGTGTTTTATCTAATGCTGCTCTTCCACTGCATTGGGGGTCCCTCTGAGCATCTTTTGTGGGTTCATGGGGAGAAGAGAAAGAAATGGCAGCTCTCTTTCCATATAAATTTAAGTGTGGTGTGCTCGTTTAACACTGCAAATAGAAATGGAATCAGGATGGAGCAGATGTAGAAAAGAAGACTTGTGAAAGTGAGACAGAACAGAAATAGACTGATCAGTCCATCTTTAAGAGTGAACTATCAAGATCTTTAAAATAATATGCATGGTTACGACAGATACCATTTCTTATGGGGAATGTTTCTGTTATGGCAAAGTAGCTTGCTGGACCAAGCAGAATTTTTCATGGAAGACATAGCACCTGGAAGAGATATTGGGTAAGTCAGGTATGTTCTGAGATAGCACTTGACAGGGTGGAACATTTCATCACTTGCATGCCAATGAGGTTAAATTGCCAACTTTGTGCTGCTCATTTGTATCTGTCTAAAGATGGGATTTAATCAATTTAACGCAAGGAAAATTTAATTCAGAAGATTTCTTTTCTTTTCTTTTTTGCTTATCCTGATCTAATTTGCACAGTCTGTGCCAAGGTCTGACATTAGATATCATTGTTTCCCTATCCCATTGTAGTTAAAATGCTGTGTCTTAAGCTAATGGAATGTGGCTAAAAGAAGGAGAGTTAATTTTCCCATGTGAAACAACCATTTCTTCCAGAAACATCACAAGCATAAACAAGTATATCACATTGCATCAGACACCATCATTTTCATCGGAGGTCCCCCAACTGACAACTTTCATTGGAACTTAATATCCGCATGAGTAAATGCTTAAATGTGATGAAGGACCACCATTCCAAACTGCAGACTTTTATGGGGGGCAGGTATATTTTGCAGCATACCATTGATGGAATAATAGTACATTAGTGGTGGATTTATGCTGGACTAGTCACACATCCTTTCACTTTACTGTATCAGTTCTGTGATACTTCCCTGATGTTGTCAAATTATTTCTGTCTTGGATGAGTTGTAGTCTGGCTATGCCAAGAATCAGCCAGCTGAGCTGGAGATTCACTCACTCATCCAAACCCAAATGGATCTTGGATTTGGATCGCTCCCTAGAACATCAGCAACCGAAAAAAAGAACATTAACTAAATGTTCTCACCAGCACATCCCAGTGCCCACCACCAAGAATCAGCTTCTGAGGGTAAGATGACCCTGCAAAACAAGGTGGAAGGTAAGCATAGGGGGTTGCAGTGAGAAGGGAAAATATCCTCCTCTTACATTAGTGGACATCACCACTGGATCAAAAGCACAAAGATTTGACTATCAAAAAATAAATAAGCAATTTGGTTGCGTTAATTAGCTCTAGTAAGTTTTATTTATCTCTTGTGAATAAAAAGTTGCAGGGTTGGATCAAGCTAAATGCATATATTATAGAAGAAATATTATTAAAACAACCCAGCACAAACAAACTCACAAAATTCGCTCTACAAAATTTTGGTAACTGCTTTATTGCCTCTCTTTCCACAGTTCTCCACTAAAAGCTTCCCATATACTTTAAACAAACACTCCTTTTTATTGGCTCCAATTATAAGGCATAGTGGCCACTTGGTGCACTTAAGGACCATTTTGGTCCAGGCGCTCTATCAAGTGAGTGCTTTATAGGCATCTTATCTACAGTGCCAGCACCTACACCTCATTAGCGATGTGGAGGGCCTTTTCCATCAATGGACACTTTCTTGGCAGGCCCCATTACGTATCTCTGGTGTAAGATTATCACAGTCTGATGCCGGCAGATTTTTAAATGACTCTTTCCTGCTATTGCCGGAACAATCAAGGCCGATTCATTTGTAAGCGGGGAAAATATCAGGATGCAAATTATTACAAGAATAAATGAGAGGGATCCATTTGCTGAGATACTGACAATACTGATTTTGATGGACTCCTCTCACAGCTTACATGGTTCTGCTGTGTGAGGAATCTGCCAATCCTCCCTGCGTACGGAAGCCACATTTGGACTATGAGCAAGTAACACTCCTGGTGCTTGGAGCCTCGGCTAAACCGGAAATAGCAGCATAAAAAAAGCTTCCCATAAAACTCTGTTTTCTTTCTTTTGGTAACATTGGGGGGGGGGTTGCTGAAAAGTCGTGAATGCGTCAGTGCTTAGTATCCCTCGCCCAGCAAGGCAGCTGTACACAGAGGGCTGATTCATAAAAGCACCAGCCACTGCTGCTTTTTGTTAAAAAGGATCTGATGGATGCCTGCTATGTCAATGGAACAGAGTATTTTCTGTGAAGTAGGAAGAGAATGACTTTGACTTGTTCTATTCTGCAGCTGCACAGAGAAGACCAGAGGCCCTGGTCCTGATGGTAGGGAGATGATGAATCTGGGGTGGTGAGGTGAGGGAGCTCAATGGACCTTTTTCTCACCCCTCACCTTTGCTACCCACTTCACCCCTTCACGTTTGTTTGACAGAGGACAAAGGGTGAGTTTGCTCAATAGGTTACTAAAATTCACCCTTTTGCTCCTGAATAGCAATGGAGGAGGAAACTGTTGCAAACAGATTAATACACAGGATTTGGCAGTGCTGACCCAATCAAACTCTGCCTGCCCCTTGCATTGAGGGCCCACTTATGCCTGAGTCATCATACATTGTCAGGTGTTTTTGTTGTTTAAAGTGGTGACTAATTCTATATGAAATTCTACACACACACACACACACACACAATATTTGGGAAAGTGTTTGTCAATCTGTTCTCCATAGGTTTGGTCACCTCTCAGGATATCATGGGCAAACTCAGCACAAGTGTTCCTGAGCTGGTGGCAGCAGTCGCTGTCACTGTTTGGACGACAGCTGCTATTTTGAATCAAGACGGTGGCCTGAAACATGACTGTGGCATGACTTTGCCCCTTTTCTGGCATAGGTTTCACCACCTCTCGAGATATTGTCACAAAACTCAGCATGAAGCTTCCCAAGGTGGGGGCAGTGAACTTCATTAATGCTTGGATTCTGCGCATCATTTTGAACCAACATGGTGGACCGAAATGTGACTTTGGTCTGGCTTCTTTGGCACAGGTTCGGCTGCCTCTCGAGTTATCATTTACTTGACTGCAACCTACATCAAGCACAAGGGTCTTCACTTTTGAGTAAGCATGTATAGACTTCCACTGTGAGGCTGCAATCTCATCCACAGTCACTTGGGTTTAAGGCCTATTGAACAGAGTTGAACTTCCTTAAGTTATGAGTGAACATGCATAGACTTTAAGATGATACATTCCTTAAAACAGGGATGGGGGACCTGTAGCCCTACAGAGGTTGTGTGACTGCAACTCCCATTGTTCCTAACCAATTAGTCAGGTTGACTGAGACCGATGGGAGTTATAATTCAACATCTGGAGTGCCACAGATTCCCCATCACTGCTGTAAAAGTCATATAAAAATGTTTGCTGCTTTTATATCCAGACATAGTTTTTCAAAGATGCAGAGAAGGGCCATTGCTATGTGGAAAAACACTTCCTTTGCATGCAAAAGTCTCCAGGTTCTATTTTCCCCATCTCCAGAGAGAGTTGGGGAAACTGCCATCCGTGTAGTCAGTACTGAGCTAGATGTACCAATAGTCCGACTCTGTAAAACAGTCTGACTCACAGCAGGCTCCTTTGTTCCTAATGTTACTGTATTCCTACCCTTAATGATGTTTTATTTCAGCTACTACAGTTTTGGGACTCTCAGTGGGAACAGGAGGCAATTAGTTCATCCAGACCTTTAGGACCCATCTCCCAAAAAGTAAAAAGCAAAGTGAAATTCAGTGCAGAATTAAGTATCTCCCTGGAGAGATCATTAACACCTACCAATTAATTGAGACAGTCACTAAACATTTAGTACCTAATGGGCTATATCTACTAAGAATGGATAGAACTGGATGAGGAAAATAACATAGAAATTCAGCTAATACACTTCATTTTCAATATGCATTCTAAGAACACAAGAAGAGCCTGTTGCCTCAGGCCAGTGGTCGATCTAATCCAGCGTCTCATCTTGTTCTCACAGTGGCCAAGCCAGATGCCTACAGAAAACTCAAAAGCAGGACTTCTGATAGTGGAAGTAGTACGTAACCAAGGTGACTAGCAGCTGTTGATAGCCTTCTCCTTCATGAGAAGAAGCACTTTCAGGCACTCATTCTACATAAATGTTTACCCACTAGATGGAATGACCTTTGAGAGACAGTTGTGGGAAAGGAAGAGCAAAATGGCAGTTAGCCTCAGCCAGTCTGATGAAGTCTTGCCTCTCCCTAATCTACAGCCATGTGATAAGATCTGTCATTGTTCCACCTGACAGATGCCCCCTCCAAACAGAAATGGTACTATTGGGTCCTTTGAGTGAAGTGTAAGTAAAACCCCTGAGAGAAATTGGACATTTCTCCAGTTGTGAGTTTCAAGGAGAATTCATCTTCCTCACAGGATAAGGTGCCAGAGTTTTCTGGTTTATTATATTTATAATCATAATTATTAAATGAATTTATAGATTGTTTCATGCATAAAGCCATCAAAGAGGTGTACAACATAAAACAGAATAAAATAAATACACATAAGCTCTAAAAACAATAAAATTAATTCACCAAACTCTAAAAACAATAAAACCATCCACACAAATGCTAAAATCAACAAAACTCCATTTGATATAAAATCGATCTTCCATAAACAACAGGGGCTACACCTCAGGGAAAGTCTGAGGGTTATACCTGGGTCCCACTTCAGTACTGAAAATCAGTAGAGGATTCCTCACATTTTGCCTCATGTTCACTGCAGCTGTTTTCATTATCCAGGAGGGCCTCCTGCTTTAGTTATATTTTGGAGGTGGTTTGGGCAAAATGCCCTTTAAAAATTAAGGAAGCGGTAGATATTGCATGGTTAAAGATAATACTTACATAATTGTAAGAATTGAGCTGCCCCATAAATGGCTCAGAGTATTCACCCCACTTTGGTGAGGAACAAATGGTTTTATGGGGTTTGGAGGAGAGAGGCGGAGATACAGACAGACAAACAGACAGACAGACAGAGATTAAAGCTTGTTTTTTATGTCTCATATAGAGTGAATAACACATTTTTCACTGGAAGGGATCTTGAACATCTGAAAGGCAGTGTCTTAAGTTAAAAGAATTGAGGTCTCTCTTCTCTGTGGCAACCATTTACAGTGAGTGAGATTTTGTGGAATCCAGCAATACAAAATCATTTCACCCATCACTGGAAGCGCAATCATCTTGGCGTTGGGATGGGGTTGTGTGTTAATGGAGTATGGCAGCCATTTGACAGAAACTGAAGGAGGGAAGGCGGGGAAAGGGTGATCATTTGAAATGAAATGATTAGAAAGTTTGTATTGGAGAAGAGCAATTATACAGAGCGGGATTTGATGAGGGCAACTATTGTAACACTCCTTTGCTTTTAATTAATAGCTTGCTACTTAATGACCAGAAATAGCCATGACTCAAGCTTTCATCTGAAATATATTCCTGTCCTGCAGATCTGGCTTTGAGAGTTGTTAGACACCGAAATAATAAACTCTAGCCGGTTTTGTTCCTCAGTCTACAAAGCACAGTTGGTATGTGGGGAGTAGCAGCGAGCAGGGTTAGTAATCCTTAGACTTCTCCTTTGCAGGGCATGGAACTAATTGAAGAGCTGTTGATGACATTTTGCTGTTATTGTTTCAGTGAAAAGAACAAAGACAGCATTGAGCTCTCACTGATGTGCAAGCAGGCTGTTATCAAGGCTTCACCCCAGACCCTCACAGCAACACCAGCCACACTCTGCTTGTTGCCAATAAGCAGCGCAGACTAATAGGATAATGGCTTTTCTTCCCCATTAGTGTTTTGTACTGTCAACTCTGTGAACTATGACAGTGAAAAGGCAAATTGCAGTGTTACCGTGATGTAGGAAGAGATCGGAAATGAAACAGCAATTACTATCAGAAATCTAAAGCCCCCTTCATGGAATTACTGGGGCGTGAGGCTACGCTGCTGACTTGGCCCCTGATATTCATGCACTGAGCATGGGTGTCTGCATGGATGTCAGTATATTTCCAGTAGAGCTGGAATCCTGTGTGATAAGTGTTCCAACTTCGGGGAAAGCCTATGTTTTCACCCTGGAGACATCCATAATTAGTGCATGGACATTGAGGGTGAATGTGCAAGAGAGGAAGCCATGGAAACACAAGAGATTGCATCCACTTTCTGGTAGTCACATGAATAATAATAATAATAATAATACATTTTGTTTATACCCTGCTCTCCCCGGCCAAAACCGGGCTCAGAGCGGCTAACATCAAATGTATAACATATTACCATAAAACCAAGCAATCAATTAAAATACATGAAGGTTGCTTTAAGCATATGTGAAGGGGTTGCATCCACATTTTGAATATTGCTTCCTAGTTTTGAGGTCAGATCTAGCGACCAAATTCAATGGAAGTTTCACCAGCTACATTTCAGCACACCAGGCTGCTGTTCCAGGGCCAGTGAAACACCCGACACCCTTGTTAACGAGGGAGACAATTCATTTTCCATAGTCGTATCTAGCTCTTCAAAGAAAATATCCCATTCCGAACAAAGAAGGAATAATAACTGAGAGAAAGACTGGTGTCAGAATCTACTCCTTTAGGTTCCCTAGGATCCTCAGAACCCCAGGTGGACCTTTAACTCCAGAGATTGCCTGGTGGAAACCTCAACCCTAGGGCTTGGAAATACCTTTTTCATCAGAGGATCCCTTTTCTATTTTTATTTCCAAGGTGTGGGGTTCTCCTTCCTGTTCCTTGTCTAATTGCCTATAGCGTAGTGATTCTCTTCACGTGCCCATGTTATTCTGTAATGTTCCCTTACTGACTTAATCTCTTTCCTCCCAGATTCTAATTGCAGCCCATCCAGGTTTTTTCCTGCCTTTCTTGTCTTGTCCCTTTCCTTCTTCCGGTTTCTGTTCATTCCATTGTTAAATTTCCTGGGGCCTCTCCAACACCCCCACTCCCACACATCTTGCCTTTTATGTAGCCACTCTCATCTGGTTAATATTTTACAGCTGTTGCCATCCAGCTGTCCCCCCCCACCCCTTGGCTCACTGTCCTGATGGCCTCCTCCTACTGGGTGGGGCAGAACTGCTGCCATTTTGAAAAAGCTCAATTGAGACTTCCCTCCTGCTCTGTGCATTGAGACACATTTTAACATTTTTAATTTGTACAACGTGTCACAGAGAAGGGCACCCTAGAGTTAAAGACTGAAATCGAGGACTGATCTTGTGGAAAGGAGAAGCATTTGAAATCCTTCCAGAAGATCCCACGAGTTTGTCTGATTTGTCGTTGCTGCTGACAGAGGATGAATCCCCCCCCTCCGTCATATTGAAGGGCAAAGGGTATGGGATGTGGAACCACCCACATATTTTTATTTGCCCAAAATGACAAAGCTGGAAGAAAGACAAAATAAAAGGCCACAGAGTGTTATGAAAGGAAGGAAGCCCAAGAGATTAAAAGTGACAATGAATATAATACAGGTGTCATTTTTATAGAATAAAGTGTGTCTGCGCGCGTGTATTCTTCCTATTTATTTTTTTTAAAGTATATTATTTCCATTTTTGGTACTGTAAATTATTGCTCCTAAAGATAGAATCTATTCAGCTAGGCACTAGACTAAGAATGTGTTCCTGGGTATAATCTCCTCCCTCTTCTCCATGCTCTGAAATCCCCCCCCCCCCCCACATCCAAGTAAAATTTGAAATGGTTCTCTTGAAAGGGAGACCTGGGCAGCTAAGGGCAATTTGCCATAATAGCATCACATGCTAAGGGGAGAGCCTTTCTGCTTGAAATAGTAGAAAATAGAAAGTAGTTAGGGATTTACAGATTTCCCTGTTATCAATAGTGGGTGTCACCCATGATGATTAAGGGGAGGCACCTGTAGCTCAGGATTAGAGCACAAGCATTGCCTGCAGAAGTTTCCAGGGTCAACCCCTGACTTCCCCAGCTAGAAGGCTCTCAGCCAGAAAATTATGTGAGAGACTTTGCTGGGCTCAGATGTTTCTAGGCTCACAAATAGAAAAATCGTCTTCTAGTGCTCAGAATTTTAGGCTTCCCATAAGCATCTGGTTCTCCACTGTGACAATAGGATGCTGGATTAGCTGGGCCATTGGCCTGATCCAGCAGGGCTCATCTTATGTCCTTGTGTTCTTAGTATGACCTTGTGAAAGGCAACATTTTATGTTCCAGAAGGTGGTGTGAATAGTGCCCAGAATGTTTAGACGTACGATAACTTGCACATACATACAAAAGTGAAGGCCTCCTGTATTATCTCCAAGACCTTCTGCTCACTACCTTTAAAATTTTGAACTTAGTCAATATTTAGTTTACGAATATTGCTTCCTAGCAGCTTCAAAATACCTCAGTCATTCCGAGCTTCTGACTTCTAAGATTAAGGCAGCAACCTGTACACACTTATCTGGGAATAATTCCTGTTGAATTTAATGGGGCT
This sequence comes from Podarcis filfolensis, assembly GCF_964270895.1. Taxonomy (NCBI): domain Eukaryota; kingdom Metazoa; phylum Chordata; class Lepidosauria; order Squamata; family Lacertidae; genus Podarcis; species Podarcis filfolensis. Next base: position 33,264,487 of record NC_139605.1, on the reverse strand, counting down.
AACTTTCGAATAGGCAAGTACAGGATGACACTGTTCATCTTGCAATCTTCTGTACACTTACCTGGGAGTAAATCCCACTGGGCAGAGTATATAGGATTGCACCATTGGTGATTTCCCATTAGTGTCTAAGCCCAATAGTGGTACTTCTTTAAATCTGCTATGAATCAATGGCTTCTTCTTCTTTTTTTGCCAGTCTTGACAAATACAATTTAGATTATGCCACAAGAGGTTCCTCTTTGTTTTTAGCAGTTAGCATATATTTCAGAGAGGGACCCAATGAGGAGACAGATGCTAACATAATGGGCACTCAGTGTGAATGACAGTTTCAGATCAACAGATCATTATTTTTCACAGCAAGCCAAAACAACATTACAAAACCTCAGTGCCATCCACTTCAGTTTTTGGTAGCTTTGCCTTTCAATGCTGCAGTAAGGGAACATTTCTACTGCTCTGCTTGTTCTTTGTTGGTAGGATGAAATAAGCTCATTATAGCCAAGTGCTGTTAGGCAGGAAGAATTTAAAAAAGCCAGCGTTGTGTAGTGGTTAAGAGCGGTGGACTTGTAATCTGGCGAACCAGGTTCGCTTCCCTGCTCCTCACATGCAGCTGCTGGGTGACCTTGGGCTAGTCAAACTTCTCTGAAGTCTCTCAGCCTCACTCACCTCACAGAGTGTTTGTTGTGGGGGAGGAAGGGAAAGGAGATTGTGAGCCGCTTTGAGACTCCTTAAGGGAAGTGAAAGGCGGGATATCAAGTCCAAACTCTCCTCCTCCTCTTCCTCCTCCTCCTCCTCTTCTTCGAAAGAATAAGGTGTAAACACAACATACCTTATGTCCAGCATACAAGTATCAAGCAAGGGGAAGGGGAAGTGACAAAACTCATCGGATCTGTTTCCATTTCAGGTATACCAGGCCTGTACAACCTGCGAGCCATCTAGCCCATCAGAACCCACAAATCCATTAATTGTCTGGTGCAACTTAATATAATCAACACAGCCAAACCCATAACAATATTTATATCTAGAGATCAAGCTGGAATAGAGACAGGATTTAACTGTGTAAGAAGTTACCCACTTAGGAACAAGTCAGATTACTAGTCCATTTTGTTCAGTATTGTCTGACTGGCAGCAACACTCAAGGGTTTCAGGCCCTACCTGGAGATACCATGGACAGCTTTCAGTTAAGTATTCCATGTTCAGTCTCAACAACGTAGAGTGCAGTGTACTGATTTGTGTCATTAACATCTTCTAGCTTGGTAAACAGAAGAGCAAGGGTGGAATTGGAGAACCCTTTTTTTTCTTTTAGCCCAAGCTCATTGCCTTCTGGGCAACCTTCTAAGGGACACATGTCCATGACAGCCAAATGATAGTCAGCTTTCCAAATCACACAGGTCAGCCAAATCTTCTGCTAAAACCTTCTATCTTAACTGATTTTAATGGGGTATTATTGAGGTTATTGGTCTTATACAAGCTGTTCTGGGGTCCCTGTCATGTGAACTCAAAACACTTCAAATAAATTTATAATTTAAAAAATCGGATACAATTTGAGTAGTTCCCTCTACTTTTGCGATCATAGTTGGAACAAACATTGCAAACCAATTGATGCCGAGTTATGTATTATCTTGAGAGGATTTGTTTGCCTGGTTTCGACTACCATCTCAGGCAACGGTATCCTGAAGTTTGGTTTATGAATGCTGCTTTGAACTAGCCAACATTTTTTTTTGGTCTGTTTGCATATTTGATTGTTACATTTCTGGATATTAAATAGCCACAAAGTTTTCTGCACCAAATTCTTCTGCTTGTTTATAAATATGCATGGTAAAGATTCAGAACCTGTCCATGAATTGCTACCCCTCTTTAAAATTTCTTTTTCCTTTACTTTTCTTCAAGTAGCTCCAGTTCATATGCTGCTGTGTTTCCAGCAGTTTAAACTTGATTTCAAAACACTACCAGAGGAACAAAGCCTCAGGAATATGTTATAACAAAGGGCTGGAGGGAAAACAGCCACAATCTATTAAGAAAGAAAACGCTGTCTGTGTTTGTTCCCTGTATAAATCACTGCACATATGCCCTTAAAAGATGTGAAAATCTTGGACCTATATATTAAAAAGGAGAGAAATAAAAGAGCACACTTTTGAAGGACCTCAATTGCCAGCAAAGAGCACATTAACAATCAAGCCTATGTTATCCAGTCCAGTAAAATTACCATCTGAGCTGGATATTTAGAATAAAAAGCAGAAAATTGCAGGTTTGATAGCTGGCATAAACATACAGAAAGCCCCTCCCTCGAAAAACCCAGCTTGAGGAGAAGCTGCTCTATTGAAAAATGGTGAATTTATTTCCTTATTTGTTGTTTAGTTGTTTAATCGTGTCCAACTCTTTGTGAGCCCATGGACCAGAGCACGCCAGGCACTTCTGTCTTCCACTGCCTCCCTCAGTTTGGTCAAACTCATGTTGGTAGCTTCGAGAACACTGTCCAACCATCTCGTCCTCTGCCGTCCCCTTCTCCTTGTGGCCTCCATCTTTCCCAACATCAGGGTCTTTTCCAGGGAGTCTTCTCTTCTCATGAGGTGGCCAAAGTATTGGAGCCTCAGCTTCAGGATCTGTCCTTCCAGTGAGCACTCAGGGCTGATTTCCTTAAGAATGGATAGGTTTGATCTTCTTGCAGTCCATGGGACTCTCAAGAGTCTCCTCCAGCACCATAATTCGAAATCAATTCTTCGGCGATCAGCCCTCTTTATGGTCCAGCTCTCACTTCCATACATCACTACTGGGAAAACCGCTCCTACTTTAGCTGAACTCATTCTGATCTCTGGAACATAACAAACAGAACAGAATTGCAGTTTGCAATTTTCAGTTATTTGCAAAATGGTTTGATTTGATGTACAAGGTAGAAGCCCAGGATGTGGCACCAGAAAAGAATGGCTTCTTTTCAGTGTTTACAACCCTTTCAGAGTATAGACAGCTTTATCATTCTTCTCTGTCATCTATACAGCCCTGTAACATCAAGCCACTATTTATGTTTCACAGATGGACAATTGAGATAGGGAGAGAAAGACACATCTATCGTTACCCAGAAAGCCTGTGGCTGAGCTGAAAACTGAGCTTAGGCTTTATACAGCCAAAAGCAACACTGAAAACCCCAGCCAATTCACAGTGCCCCTGGTACACTAACACTTGATTTAGGATTGCTTTGGTATATGTGGAGTATGAGCAATGAAACCAGCCTTAGGTGTATGGGATAAAAGAATTCCTCTCTGTTTGCAAGATCACAGACCATATTCTAGAATTCAATTTCTGTTTTACTTTGTGCACCTTTTTGAAGGGATCAAAAGTAATCAGCGTATTGGTCTGGGTTGATTCGCAGGACATCATTATGTTGAAAGGTTATTCAGTACAGAAGATTATTTGTGATATTATCAACTGAAGCTGAGCTTATGCCGAGAACTGACACTTTTGAAGGGGGGAAAACATGTTGAGAAAGAAGGAAAAGGACAGACATTTGATCTTGTCTGAGAGAAAGTCATCAGAGTTTCAAGAAGGAAACATTTATAAAGTCCATGTTCTGAAATGGACAAATCAGTGATTCTCACCACCACCACCCTCACCTGCACAACCCATTTGTCCTGTATTTGGCCTGTTCATGTGACCAAACTGAATCTGTGTGGGGAAAAGTGGAATTACATTGGCATGAGGCTCGGTGCATGAGGCAATCTGGGGGCACAGCTGGGAGGAGTGCACTGTCCGCTGCCACTGAGGTGGGTGCAGGGACACAATCTTCTGTTTTGCCTCTAGCAGCAAAACATCCTGGGCTGGCCCTGGCCCCATCTTAATCTCCATAGCCTAGGTGGCTCGCCTGCTTGAAACCTACACAACCACCATATACGCATACTGTAGGCTATGTGCAGAAAAACCCATGAAGAAGAAGAGGACAGCGGTAAGTCTTGCTGCTGTCACACTCTACCCCAGGCATTGACTATCCTCTGCATAGCTGCATGAAAAGTACTATTTTAAAAACCTAAATGCAGAGACCCTCCAAGTGTTCCTATTTTCCAGAGACGTCCCTGATTTAGAGAAGCCATCCTGGTTTTTGATTTGATCCTGGAATGTCCCACTTTTCCTTAGGATGTCCCTATTTTCATTGGAGAAATGTTGGAGGATATGGATTTATCCGACCCCTGAGCCATCTGAAGGCAATCCTTTCTAGGGAAGTTTTTTCTAATGTTTAATGTTGTATTATGTTTTTATATATGTTGTAAGCTGTCCAGAGTGGCTGGGGCAACCCAGTAAGATGTGTGGGGTATAAATAGTATAATTATCATTATGGAATAGGACGTTCCTATTTTCATGGGAGAAATGTTGGAGGGTATGAATGCATCTGTTATTAATATAGTGAGATATTTGCAAATAAATCCTAAAGTAAAGATGCAGTTAAGCAGTGGATGATTGTTACTCCTACCCTCCATTCCTAGCTAGGTTTGCCACAGCTTTGTACTCCTTGGTTCCTGCATCCTTCCACTCTTGGACCTGTGGGATCTTTTCACCTGCTGTGTCATCTGGCCTTTACCACAGCAGGTACCTTCTTCTCTCTTCCCTTCAGACTTACGTGGCTGGAGCATAACTCTGTGCTCCCTCTCCAGATGACAAGAACGTGAGTGGAGACATGGCTTAGAGATGCCCAAATGTCTGCATAATCAGCATACTTTTTGTTTTCTCCTTTTGTTTGCATGTGCCTGCGCTCCTCTGAGTCTTGAACTTTCACTTGTTGCCTTTCCAGACAGTAGCAATTAAAATAGGGTTGCCCAAATTGTTTTGGGGGTAGGCTACTTATGGGAGCATGCTGCAGGATTTGTTTAATTTAGAGTTCATTTACTTGTTCAGGAGGGTTGATTAATGGTTGTTAACCTGAATCAACATGCTTCATTTAGATCAATTAAAGCACCTCCCTCCTCCTCTCTGTCGCTCAGTCTTTCAGGCTGTAACTATGCCGCTGTGTGCTTGCAGTAAGATCTGAAATCTGTTTTCCTCAAGGTGTGCTTGACATCTTTACTTACCTAGAACAAAATGAGCGAGCTTCCATCCAAAAGCCCTTCTCAGCGTAGCTCAGACTTATGAGTTATGATGTATGCTGCAGTCAAGCTGAAAAAGTACTGCACCTATATATTGCTCCGCCATATTTACCCTGTTACAAAGGTCACTGAAAGAGGAAGAGCATTACATTAAATAATGTTTGAGAACCTTTCGAGAGAAAGTACAGTTGTCATATCGGTAATAGTGTCATCCAGCCTTTGCCTCTGGGACAAAGAAGAAATGGCTTCATTTCCACCCCCAGAGAGAGCCTACACTGTCAGTACAATCCACCTATGGATTGATTCCCTTGCTGGATGAGATGGGAATTGGGATGCACATATGAGATGCAAAGATCCAGTAGAGTATCAAGGTCATCAATGTCCTGATGGACATCTGGAGTTATTTAGTGTGATTTCTATTCTGGGAGGGTAGAAAATCTTCATGTGTTGCAGTGTGGGTGGGGAATAGACTTCCCTGTTGAGTCTCATGGGCACCATGGAGCAGAACCTCTATGACATTGCACAAATATGGTCAGGATCATCTTTCCCTGAATAACAGTGAACAAATGTCATCACCTCATCTGATTTACTGTGTAGGCTTTGACTCCACCATATCTTATAGGAGTTAGTAATAATTGATCAAATTCTGGGATATCTTTCCATTTTGGGGCAAATATCACTCTTGCAAAGAAGAAGAAGAAGTCCCAACAAGAGAAGAATGGCTACATAAATTAATGGACTATGCAGAAATGGCAAAACTTACCGGAAGAATAAGAAATCAAGACAACAAACTTTTTATAAAGGAGTGGAAATGGTTTATTGAATATTTACAAACAAATTGCAAATAAATTAAGACATTAGCAGGACTACTCTAAAAACGTGCAGTTTCTAAAACATATATGAAACCAGATGAGTAAAAGAATAAGTTGAGACAATTTGGAATATGCAGGGGATGGTGAAAATAAATTTGAGCTGCAGAAAGAGGGGAGGGATTTAGAGGTTTGAAATGTTGAATTATTGCTGAAATGTATATTTGTTATAAATAAAATTTTTTAAAAATGGGATATCTTGTACCATATGTACACAGGTGTTTTCACATCATTGGAACCACATGCAAATATCTCAAACTTTTCCTCTGCTCTGCTTCTGAGGGAGAAAAGAGTCACCCCTTCTCTCACCACCTGAGAAGAGATGAAGTGGACCTTATAGTGATAGTCGTCATGTGAACAAACAATTTAGAAGTGGGCAGATGCATTATTTTTAATGAGTACTCCTTTACTCTCTCACTAGAACAGAGCAGGTATTTAAGTGCTTTGAGGTTTCATGAAATTGACACAAATATTTTCAGGTTTGTATCACATAATTGCTCTGACTCATAATTGCCTGAAACTTTGGCATTTAATCCTTACTAGTTCTCTCTCTCTCTCTCATTCTTTCTTATTAAGGTATTCCTTTCTTAAGGAATCTTTTGAGAAGGGAAGCAAAGAGAAGACAAAAGAAAGTCTGCCTGAAGAACATTGCAAGAAAAGTGTGGTACCATGATTAATGACCTGCTACAGAGCTGACAGAGTGTAATATTGGAGTGTGAAGTGTTTCTTTCTTGTTTTGTACGGAATAGGCAAGTTTTGCCGTTGAAACATGTGGCAGTTACTGCAGTCATCAAAAAATGTTTGTTATGCTGAAGGTCAGATGCCTTGTCTGGCTAACAGGATGCAAAACCTTTCAGTTTGCAGAATGATGGCCCTGTACGGAGACCCTCAAGTGATGAAAGAACATTTCCCAGTAGCATTCCTTTGGGGCAAGTTTGTTTTGAGTACACCAGCTAACAGTAACACTTTGGGATGTAGGTCATTGATTTAAAGGGTGATCTTCTATAGTTAGCTAAAAGAGATTTTTTTTTCCCCTAGGGAACTTCACTGGAGAAATAAATAGAATAGGATATATGCATTGCAAACAGTTGGCTTCTCTGCAAGCTATGGATGAGAAGCAAAACAAGTATTGCAGAACTGGAACACTTTATTGGATGAAAACAGCACTGACTGTAAAGTCTGTATTGCAGATATTCATATTGAGCAGTTCGAAGCGACTGGATGCATGAAAACTGAGTCCTTTGGAAAATGAAGGATTGTCCAGAACCATTAGATATTATCCAAACTTTTACTTGCAGAACTTTTAAAAAAAAACAACACACAAAACAAAACACAGAACAAAAGCATCAAATATACTTCCAAGATAACTATACAAAGTCTTGCGCTGTCCAGCACAGGCTTAGCATTTTAGAAATAAAATAAACTTATAATCAGAGCAGACAAACATATCTCTCTCTCTCTCTCTCTCTCTCTCTCTCTCTCTCTCTCTCTCTCTCTCTCTCTCTCTCTCTCCCCATTGCCTGCATTCTAGTCTGTATCTTGCCTTAGACTGTTTAACTGGAGAGCTTCATTTACACCCTCACTCTCAGACAGTTTTAGGACAAAGGAACCAGCCACCACCCTCTCAAGATGGTGAATTTGCAATTCAATACTTCTCACATGATCCAAAAGCTATTCACTCACATGTTCAGTGCTAAAGCACAGCAATCAACAATCAATAACCAACTCAGAGAGAGCTCTTCTTGCTTAAAAGCTTCAATAGAATATTCCAGTTAAACCCTTCCACCAATACACAGACATTCCCATTTCGGTGTCAATTAAATTAATTATACTTAACAGTCTCAATATACCAATGAGGTCCTGGATTTGCAATTTTTGGCAGAGATGAGTCCCTTTGCATGTTTGCCGTCAGACAAGAGGAAGTGTGGATGAGCCCTAAGATTCCACTGAGTATTTATATTGTGGATGAGGATCCTTTAAAAATATTATCTCTGTGTCAGTGCTGCAACCACAAAACATTCAATACATTGGAGACTATACTGGTAAGTTCTAAGCACTTTATGTAAGTGCTTCTCTAGATTAATGTACACCGCAAAGTGGAAGAAAACTTCACTGCTTTCTAGCTTTCTGGCGGTAGGGAAACTATTGCTTTGGCCTTCAACCTCAATTAGTTTGCTTCTGAACTATCCAAATGGCCTTGCAGAGCTTTTTAGCACCCAGTCATCTTGCAATTAACAGCACTGACTTTTTGTCACCTCTACTCATGATCACATCCAAATCTCTTTTGTTGGTGGATTTAAGGTGATAACAAATTTGTCAAGAATCTTCTTCAGAGAGGCAGGAAAGAAATCACAATGACCTCGTATGAAACAGTTTTCAGTTCTATTCATCTGGACAGAAAATGCAAGAAAGCCACCACAAATTCACATAATTGTTAAGAACTGTTTATTATGTAAATAATATGTAACTCCTTAATATGTAAATAATATAGTATTCATTTCCTTCTCCACACACACAGAGAGCCGAGTCATAAGTTTTTCCATTTTACAGAAGGGAGCATTGCCATAATTATCTCCAGGGGTTATGTCATGGCCTCAGCAAAATGTCTACCTCATATCACTTGCTGGCTAATGAACCAAATTTAACTACCTTGTGGTATCAATTTTAACTGCCCCTTAATGCTGCTTCTGTGTTTTTTTAAGCACAATACTTTCCACTTGTGATGAGCAATGCTGTCAAATCTTTTAATGGTGTTTGAATTGCAAATAAGACCTAGGTAAAGTAAAAAAGGGAACAGACTGTGCAATCAATTTTGCGTTTAAGGGAGATTGGGGCATGCTTTTGGCTTTTCCCCAAAGGCACCAACAGGATCGACTTCCACATGAATGTGGTTAAGTTTCAGCTGTAAAGAAATAATTAAGGTCTAGCATTTCTAACATTACTGCCTCTGCTTTTTTATACTTAGGGTGGTCATGTGTCCTAATTTGTTCGGGGCAGTCTACTGTTTGAAGGACTATCAGTGCACAGTCCTCCATCTGAAAGGCTGTCCAGTCCGTGTTTGGTGTTAAAATAAAATTAACGAACAATGAATTAATTTATTAAAACATTTCTATGTCCTCTCTCAGCCTAGGACTCCTGAGGCAACGAGCAACATTCAAAAACAAAGAATGTGGCAACGTACTAAAACTTTTCAAATAAACAAAATAATAAATCAATCAATAGACTCAGAGTCCAATCTTATCCACACTTACTGGCGAATGAATCCAATGGAACATAATGGGATGAGAGAAAGATCAGCTGCAGCTGACCATGGGATATCGGCAGATTCAGAGAGTCAATGTGGTGTAGTAGTTAAGAGCGGTGGACTCGTAATCTGGGGAACCGGGTTCGTGTCTCCACATGCTGCTGCTGGGTGACCTTGGGCTAGTCACACTTCTTTGAGGTTTCTCAGCCCCACTCACCTGTTTGTTGTGGGGGAGGAAGGGAAAGGAGAATGTTAGCCGCTTTGAGACTCCTTCGGGTAGTGATAAAGCGGGATATCAAATCCAAACTCTCCTTCTTCTTCTTCTTCTTCTTCTTCTTCTTCTTCGGGAGCATATATGAGAGCCAGAATCTCAGGTCTCGGATGAAAACTTCTGACGGAAGTCCAGCCGTCATTAAATGGTGCACAGCATAGAAAAAAGACACAGAGAGCCAGCAAGTATTTTCAGGATGGTATGAGCAGCTCCTTCGACCACTCTCCTCCGATTTTATTCTCCTTTGTTCCCCTCTGCCCGCATGGCCGGTCTGCCAATGTCTCACGTTACATCATCCGGTCATGGCTTTTATTACACCCATCCCCATATAAGGTAATTACTGCCCAGAGGAAACACAACTCCATATAAGGTCAATACATTGTAAGGCACAGAGTGCCGGTCAGCCGAGGTCAGGGGGCACCCTGCAGTATTACAAGCCTCTGCCATGGCTTTATGACTCCCACAAACTTCTTTTTGATTCAGGCATGGAATGTTAAAAGTGTGGGAGAATTTCTGATTTAGAGTTATTTTGTATTAAATATTTCTTCTTTTTTAACGTTAATTCTGTTGAAACTTGCAAACGAAATATTAGCAGAAAAAGAAGCAGTGCAACTTTGTGGACATTTACCCATTTTTGAATAAAAAAGGATATGAAAACATGTGTCCAAATGTGCAGAAGGTTATCTTTGCTTCACAGGATTCAGATGATGCCATTTCCATCTGCTCTCATCTCTGGCTCTCGGCCCAATCAATAACCCAGTTTTGCACACATACTGTATCTTGCCAAGCAAGCAACACCCTCCCCACCCCCCACCCCTCACAGATTTAGAGATCAGGCTGTCTTTTATTGCTGATGCTCAAGTCAGATGCTCTTCAAGCACACTGGAATCTTCTAAGAGGGAAGTACCACTGAAATATTTATTTGAAGTATTTTTTTAAAAAAATAATACAATATGACCTCTGACCCTTTTTATAATATAATATGTTGTTTATTGGTGAATAATCTCCCAGTATTGAAATGGTGGGAAGGTAAGTGAGGGGTACTATTTGTTATTTGCAAATCAGTTGTTCTAAATGTTGATAAACGAAACAGAGTGTATTCTATTTGTAAGGCAGCACAAATCTATGAGGGCCTACTCAAAAGTAAGTCCCATTGAGTTCAATGGACCTGGACATAGGCGCAAAAATGCATGACATTGTAACAAATAGAAACAACACACCTGCCCAGTTTTAAAGGCCATATAGTGGTACCTCCGTTATGAACTTAATACGTTCTGGAGGTACTCGTAACATGAGGTGCGCTTTTGCTAATGGTGCCTCCTGCTGCCACCGCATCCTGGGGTAAAGATTGCAACAAGGGGCATCTACTTCTGGGTTAGCGAAGTGTGTAACTCAAAGCATTTTTAAGGGGGACAGTATGTAACACGAGGTACCACTGTAGATTGTCTAATCTTCCCAGGAGAAGATGAATGTTTTGCTTGGTGCCTAAAGATATATAATGAAGGTAACAGATGATCTTCTCTCAGAGGAACATTCCATAAGGGGGGAGCTATTGCAGAAGATTTCAGGTTATTGCATTCTTAAAATCAGTATGGGGTGCAGGGATGTCATAATCTGTAATGTCCCTTTGTCCATTCCACTGAAATAATTCTCTGGGGAGTTGGAACACTAGGATGGCATTGAGCTATGGAGAGAGGGGGGAATTGGCAAAAATCTGCCATATCCAAGCTTTTTCCATGAATAAAAGAGGACCTTAAACATATTACAGAACCTCTATTAACAGAAGGGATTCTATATATTTAGTATATATTTCAAATACATTTCTTTTTTAATTTTTAATTTTCAGTTATATACATTTCAGTAGCTTTACAATCATTCTAACATTTCAAAACTCGACTTTCTCCTCTTTCTGTGGTTCTTTAACTTTGTTTTTTACATTTCCTGCACATTCTAAATTAACTTAACTCATTCTTTTATTCATCGACTTAAATATATACTCTTATGAAACTGCAGGTTATTACAATAATCCTGCCAATGTCCTTACCAGTTTACAGTTTGTTTGTAAATATTCAATAAACCGTTTCCATTCTTTCATAAAAAGTTTGTTATCTTGATTTCTTATTCAAATGTGTTTAGAATTATTACAAAACTTCTACCAAACTGAGGTGTTATTAGAAATCTCATAACTTTGTATTGTGTAAATGTTGATTTTTGAGATGAGAAACTGATTCATCTTGTTGTGATATCTCACAGTGCAACCTATACAAGCCAGCTCAGAATTTAGCTTCATTGCATTCAATGGGACTTTCTCTCAGATAAGTGTGTGTAGGGATGTGTCCTAAGTGGGTGCTGATGTGGCAGAAGGATTTGAGAGTTTTCCATATGCTGGTTAAATGTAGAGAAAATACTACAAGTTAAATGTTAAATTCTGCTTCAGTTTATTTCTGTAGCTAAGTGGGCTGAACACCATATGGTGATGGGACACTATCCAATGGCTGCCGGTTGTACATCTGCGCTGAAAGATTTGGATTGCAGATGAAATGTCCATATGCAATCGGAAGGATGGGGATAGGAACACAATGTAAACTGCATTTTTGAAAAATAGGTTGATAATCTGGCTTCCTGATTTAAGTTTATTTCAGCCTGTAGGCATCTTCTAGAAAGACTTTAAATGCATTGGCATTCCACCAGTAATAAAACATCGGGGCAAACATTTTGGGGATGCATACTTTTAAAAAACTGAGAATATTATTTATGAATATTTCATGATTTTTTTAAAAAAAATAATTATTGTCCCCTTAGAGCCAGTGTGGTGTGGTGTAGTGGTTAAGAGTGATAGACTCGTAATCTGGTGATCAAGGTTCGTGTCTCCGCTCCTCCACATGCAGCTGCTGGGTGACCTTGGGCCAGTCACACTTCTCTGAAGTCTCTCAGCCTCACTCACCTCACAGAGTGTTTGTTGTGGGGGAGGAAGGGAAAGGAGAATGTTAGCCGCTTTGGGACTCCTTCGGGTAGTGATAAAGCAGGATATCAAATCCAAACTCTTCTTCTTCTATTGTCACTGTTTTGTGAAATTTTGTAATCTTACAGCTTGAGAAATATCTTGAAATTTTGTTTTTAATCAGAAGTTTGCAGGCTGGTTTTATCCTCAGCACAGAAGACAGGACCTTTCACTGGTGGCCCTTGAGGAACTCCTTCTCACAAAACTTCAAATGGCTCCCTTATTTGAGGTTTTTAATGGGTGTTAAAGACTTTGCTGTTTTATTTAAATCTTATTCTGCCTTAAATTCAGGGGAGATCTGCTTTGTTTAGGTCGACATCCAAATACCTAGAAGTTGTGTGACATATGGGAATGTCATGGAATTCTACTCAATAGTGATCCAATGTATATCGGTAGTTAGCAGAGTAAAAACTTAAACACGTTGCAGAATTCCCCCCAAATAGACCAGAGGCACTTATATTTCATCCAGCGGAGCTTTACTGCTACTGAAGGCACATGAACAGAATGGTCACAAATATAATACATTCAGGATTGGCACTGTCCATAAGAAATCCAGTTGACACAGACTTAACTTAAATTTACAATAAGTCGAAACCTTAACACTAAGCATGTACAGAAAACCACACCAGAAGGAAAAGAGATAGAAAGAGAAAATGAAGCCCAGGCTCCTTCTGGCCTATATTTATAGTCAGCATGACATTGACTAAAAGAGATAACAGAACCAATTTAAGCCAGCTGTACTTGGCTTCTCTGAAGGTATAACCCAAATATGATGAACCTTCTGTTTGTTTGTTTGTTTCACACACACACACACACAGAAGCTTCCAGAACCCTCTTGAATTAAGTAGAATAGGAAAGATCTCTACACATCATATCAATACTTTCTGCACTCAGAAATGCAAACTGACAGGGAGCTGGGCTTCTATCGTCCTGCACTTATTCTATTTCTTGGTGAGGCAAGACCACTTCAAAGAAAGCATTTTGATTGATAATGACTGTTTCTCAGGATACAAAGCTTGCTGAGAACTCCTTTGATAAACCCCTTCACTCTGAGTAGTGTTAAGAAAGTGTTTGGAACAGCAGTTAAGCTGCAATTCCAAAGGGGAATGGGGAAAAAACATGGAAACATCAATATCTAATAGCTCATCTATAATGAATGTCCATAAATGGGCCATCCTATTGTTAGTTCAGGTTTTTTTCTTTTCTTCAGCAGCATTAATATGATACAGTATAGACAGACAGACAGACAGATAGATAGATAGGCTTAGCAAACACTCATAATTAAGTCAGCATTTTAAAAATAGAATTTTTGATTCACGTGGAATAGCATTAATTTCGTATTCTTCCCTAACAAGGCTTAGAGAAGAAATGAATCATTTATTCATGCAAAACTAACTCACATGAATCATTTATTTATCCAGGTCTGGTAATTTTGCACAATATAGTGCTGAGACAAAGTGATGGTGGAGGTTTGCTAATGTTTTCATCAGCATTGGAAGCTGCTTCCCTTTACAATGAATTTTTTTCCTGGTCCACCTCTTCAGGGTCATTGCCCTTACTCTGAATAGGCTTCATTTGCCTTAACTGGCATTAGCATATAGCAAAAAAATAAATGATTAGCTATGTAACATTTGAATGAAGAACTGATGCTTTTGAATTATGGTGTTGGAGGAGACTCATGAGAGTCCCATGGACTGCAAGAAGATCAAACCTCTCCATTCTTAAGGAAATCAGCCCTGAGTGCTCACTGGAAGGACAGATCCTGAAGCTGAGGCTCCAATACTTTGGCCACTTCATGAGAAGAGAAGACTCCCTGGAAAAGACCCTGATGTTGGGAAAGACGGAGGGCACAAGGAGAAGGGGACGACAGAGGACGAGATGGTTGGACAGTGTTCTCGAAGATACAAACATGAGTTTGACCAAACTGCTTGAGGCAGTGGAAGACAGGAGTGCCTGGGGTGCTCTGGTCCATGGGGTCACGAAGAGTCAGACATGACTAAACGACAACAAATGTAACATCAGAAGTGAAGAGGAAAGGGACCCCCAGGCAGCACAGCTTTCGGATATTTTCGGAGCAGGATGATATCATCTCACACAGTGTCTGTACTCAGGGTGATAAACATGGGTATGGGGCAGTATATTTTATCCTTGCAACCCTGTGAAGCAGACTAGGCTTAGACAGTGACTGGCTCAAGGTCACTTGGAAAATTATATGACTGTGAACCAGAGGCACCAGCTTGTGAGGGTGATAACACTGCGAGTGACATAATGCGTGTTGCGATGTCCTGACATTGGGCGTGTGATGTCAAGAACTTTGGAGAAGTTGAGGACAGAGCCAAATGCAGTGGCCATGCGGCTTCTATGACTTGCAGCTCCTCCACCTCCTCCTTCTGGGACTGCCACTGATGGGGGGCTGCTTCCATCTGTTAACAGAAGCAGAAGTGTTAAGCCAGGGGTCAGCAACCTTTTTCAGCCGTGGGCCGGTCCACCGTCCCTCAGACCATGTGGTGGGGCGGACTATTTTTTTTTGGGGGGGGAGGACATGAACGAATTCCTATGCTCCACAAATAACCCAGAGATACATTTTAAATAAAAGGACACATTCTACTCATGTAAAAACACGCTGATTCCCGGGCTGTCCGCGGGCCGGATTGAGAAGGCAACTGTGTCACATCCAGCCCCCGGGCCTTAGGTTGCCTACTCCTGTGTTAAGATTATCTGTCTGGCAATAAGTCTCATGGATCCTTTGAAGTTCAGTTCCTTATAATCCATATAAACCTTTTAAAAATGGTAATAAACAGAAGGATATTTGTGTACATTAGTGGTCATTTTGCTGCGTTAGAAGGCTGGAAATCTTAACTTCAAAAGCATAGCTATTTTAAAGATTGCGGCAATCTTTATAAAAATAAAATGAAAGCATTTCTGAAAAGCTCAGAAGTGAATGGAACCTATTTTTCTTTTTAATAAAAGCCACAATTATTTCTGAAAGCAATGCAAGATGCTTTTATCTAGGCAAGCATTTTGTCGTCAGGAATAAGCAGGAGGTTGTCTTAGTAAAAGGCTGTATCAACATATATTGCCTGAGGCTGCAAAGCTGCATGCGCTTACCTGTGGTTGGGAGACCCTCCTGGGACCTGCTGGGACTCCTCATCAGCTGTCCAAGGATGATGCGTGCTCACTTGATTTGCAGGTGTGAATTAGTCGTCACAGATTAATCACAGATGACCCAAATAAGCTAGTGGAGATGGTTTATATGACTGTAGTCCCAGGGTATGGTCTGAAGGCACATGAGGCCACCAGTTTGCTTATGCTAAGCCTGTCTGGGTGTGGTTACTGCAACTCTTCCACGGTGCCCTTAAATCTGTTCTGGAGACAATTGTCTGAGGCCCTAAAATTTAATAGACAGATTTTTACACAACCAACTGTTCAGGGCCTGCTGGCGGACAGCGATGATCAAATTACTGTTATAGTGGCTGAATTTTTGAGTGCTGTCCATGAAGAAAGAATGGGCCATGATAGAGAGACTTAGTGGTTCTTAATGGTAGGTGATGTTGCTGTGTTGTATTATATTATCTATGTACATTGATTTATTTTTTGGAGTTAAGAATAGGACTGGGATAAATTGTGTTCGCTGAGCCCGTATTTTATACAGTCTGTATATGATGTTTGTTTGATAATGTGTGGTGTGCTATGCCTAATAAAGGATTTTGAATTGAATTGAAATCTGTTCTGGGTGTTTTGCCAACCTACTGCAGCAGTTTCAGGGAAAGCACAAGGGGTGTATGGGGAGAGAAAGCGTGTGGGAGTTTCATTGTGCAGGTGGAAAATCTTGTGCTGATGAAATGAGGAAGTTGCATACCACCCAAGGAATCATATATGGAAATGGGTGATTTCCCATTTGGATCCTGGCACATACAGCCTCTGGATGGTTCAAGGCTGGTTCTGTCCAAGGTGGTTAATCTATGGTGGCTGACTCCCAGCCACAGATAATCTCTTGCCTCTACTGTGGCTAATGAGTGGTGTACGCTCACTTGTGAAACAATTTTTGGTGAGCCCTGAAAGTGCTGTGGCCAGACAAGCAAGAAGTTCTTTTAGGACTTAATAAATAATAATAATAATAATAATAATAATAATAATAATAATAATAATTCAGTTGTCAATGCTGTTTCCTCTGATGAGTATTTGAGGATAGAAGTAACTAACTAAATAATTACCTAATTATCTAAACAGAAAATTATGCCTAATTCGCAAACTGACATGGCTATAAATTTCTTCACATAGAGGAATGCGATGACTTACAATTGCACCCCTGAGTGTAAAAAAATATGACAAGGACCAGCCTAGAGGGTTCTAGCTCTGAGGCTCCCTATAGTGCCCTTAAATCAAAATGGATCCAATATTAGCTGGGGGATCTGCCTGCACGACTGTCATAAAACAGAGATTCTCCAGAGATCCCAGTGAAAGTCTGAAAGGTCAAATCTGCACGGCAGTTCAGCATCAGAGCAGTATATTCTAACTTAAACAAAAGAATCTTAACAATTGCAATCAGATAATTTTAACTAGGCTGAAAAAGCAATTATAGATTACAAAGGTGCTCCATTTGCCTCTACAGCCAAGGACTTGTCAACATTCCAAAGACTATTATAAGCCTGTGTTTTAAAGGACTGATACAGCTTTAAATTAAAATAAAAGCATTAGTGACTAAGAGGGTTCCTGGCAGGTGAGATTAAAGATGAGTACAAGTTGTTCTTCTTTCCCTCTCCAATATTAAAGAAGAAGAAGAAGAATTTTGGGATTGGGTGGATGGGGGGTGTTGGGAAGGAAACAGAGGGCTGGGTCTAAAGAACCATGAAACCAGTTTTACAAACGCTTTTGTTTTTCTCTCTCTGACAGCAATGTCTCCATGCTGCATGGAAGACCTCATCTGAAACCATTTGCAATATGGAGCCAAAGAAAAAAAGAAAGGGAACATTTCAATGGATTAACTCAATTTGAAGTAGCTCTTTGTATCCCAGCCAAACCCTTTATATGAGAATAAAAGAGATGCTAAACTTACTTTTGATGTTTGGCCCAGTCCTATGCATCTTTAGGAAACATTGCATTATGCATATATATCCACCCAGAAGGGATGGTTTGGAAAAGAGATCTATACTGAATGGACTTCAGAAACATCATGGTGGCATAGAAATACAGTGGTTTACAAACGTAATCTGTTCCGGAAGTCCGTTCTTAAACCAAAGCGTTCTTAAACCAAGGCGTGCTTTCCCATAGCAGCAGGGGACTCAATTTACAAATGGAACACACTCAACAGGAAGCGGAACATGTTCTGCTTCCAAGGCAAAGTTCACAAACCAAACAGCTACTTCTGGGTTTGCAACGTTCTTAATCCAAGTTGTTCATAAACTAAGCTGTTCTTAAACCAAGGTACCACTGTACTGAACAACTATCAGGACCATAGAGCTAAGTATCCCAAAAATACAATATATGGAAAGTTATTTGGCTCTGGAGTGGGGATGGGGAATCTGTGGCCCTCCAGATATTGCTGAGCCTTAAGAACCTCACTATTTTTTATGATCTCTATCTCTTCCCAGTTTCTGTATAGTAACCCTCATTTAACACTTGGGAAAGTGACTTGCCCTGCAGAGCAGAGGACAACAACTTTCTGTAGAGGAGCTCTGTGTCACAGTGGGATGGGAGCATGAATGACTAGAGAAGCAAGTTCCCCAGGGTCTCTCTCAAACTCGAGAGTCTCATGGAAGCTATTCCCCACCATCCTTTATGCCCAAGAGGCTGACAGAAGGAACCAGAGAACAAAACCTTAAATTATGTTGCCAGGTGGGAGCTGATTGGCACTTCCTTTGGGGAGCATAAGCTTCAAGGCTTTCTGATATCTTTTGTAAGTAGATTTGAGACTTAGGCTGCTTAATGAGGTTGCTGTGGGGAACGAATACTCCCCAGAATTATAAAACTTGGGATCAAATTCGGAAGCATCCAAGAAGGCCTGTACAAAGGTGTGCACAAAGGGTCCCCTGTGTCCTTGGCAAGCAGCAGTAGTAGCGTCCCCATAAGGACCTGTATCAGCCCAACCCCCTAAAAAAAATTAAAAATCACTTTACAGCAGTAGCCAGGTTAGAAATTACGACATTTTACATGACCCAAGCACTTGAAGCATCCAGAATGAGGGTAAGGCGAGGAGGAAGGGTTGCAGTATGAGAAGGAGGAGAAGCTTTTCCCATGTTCAGTGGCATGAGGGAAGAGTGCAGGGGCACAAAATTGTTAATTTCAACACCTGGAGCTGCCTCATTACAGCTGTGCACTTCCGTTGCTGGGCTCTGTTGAAATCGGCTTCTCCATGCAAACCAGGAAGTTACCTCTCTGGACAATGGAATGACTCTTCTTATCTCGGCAGCTGTGATCTCTTGGGTGATGCAGATGCCATTAGGCAGTTGAATGTGCATGCCTACTGTATCCATTTCCCTCCCTCCCCGCAACCCTGTGAAGCCCTGGGTGCTGGCAACCCATGCTACGCCACTGCCCGCATTTGATCTCACCATGAAAGGAGCGGGGCGGTGCGGCGCACATATACATCATACACTCCATAGCCTGATCAGTGAATTTTGGCCTCCACCTTGGGCCTGTGTTTTGGGGTGAGTTTTGCCAATCCCTAGGTATGCCTCTGGGGCTGTCCTGTGAATGGTGGCTGGTGTCTATTAGTACTGGTATGGCATTAGTACTAGGTGGAGCCAGAGCCAATGACACACATAGCCAACTAAATCTATTTTCTCCCCATCTTGCTCCCCACTAAGTTCTATTCGTTCAACATTGAGACTAAGGAGCAGGGCTGGATTAACCATTAAGCAAAACAAGCACGGGCTTAGGGCATCAAGGGAAGTCAGGCACCACAGAAATATCCCATTGCTGGATTTACCATGGACCATATAGTGCAGCTGAACAAAAACAAACATTATTTATACAAAAAGAAGCATTACTTTCCTTCTTTCTGTGGGTTTCATTTCATTTTGAAAAATAAGCTTTTATTTTATGGTTTATTATTGTTTATATTCTGAATTAGATATATGGGGGCACCAAAAAATTTTAAGTGCTTAGGGCCTCTGAAGGTCTTAATCTGGAGGAAGAAGTTAACTGCCTGTGCCACTCTCTGGGCTCATTGTAAGGAAGTAAGGCAGGTGAAGACTGGCTGAGGGCAGACTGAGACTGGTGAGGCAGTGCCCTATTTGCCCTACCGGACCCTCCACTGACTGTGATTCTCCCTGTTCTGGAGATATTGCAGGATCCAAAATAAGGATGAACAGCTTTTGTGAGGGAAAGAGTAGAAAAAAAGAGAAGATGCTTTATCTTTCTTTGGACACCAAACTTCTGGGCCCAGCCTTTTATTTACTGGACCCTGCAACTTCTCTGCAGAAGTAATGCAAACATTTTCACATTCTTTTGATTGTTAATTTGACTAGTAACAGAAACACTCCAAAGCTTAGTAGATCTTCACAAGGCCTCGTTTCAAGGGTAATTAAACAATTCATTATTCCTTTTAATGTTAATTGCATTTTTCATTTTCTTTATCTTCTGTCATAATTTACTTCAACTAAAATATATATCCCATCTATATGAATGGAACAGGAAGCCAGAATCAGATGCATGATGTATGGCATTTAAAGGCAGGGGAAATATAATAAGGGTGACCAACTCACTTTAAGTCCCTGAATAAAAAACTAATTTATCCACTAATTTTATTGATGCAATTTAATTCAGAGCACAACTGTTTCAAGGAAGACCATTGGTTACGTTTGAGCTGATATACACCCCATCGTCCAGAGTTCTGTGCCAAAGACATATCCACAGGATTAAATAATTCTGGGCCCAGGAATTCGTTATGAGTAAGGGGAGCCAATGTGATACCTCCAGGTTTGTTGGACAGCAACTCCTATCCCCATGGCTATTGACCATGCTGGCTGGGACTGACTGGAGTTGGAAGTGCAACAACATCTGGAAGGGAACTTCAGTGGCTTACCTTTGGTTCTGAGCATCAGAACTTCATGGAGCTCACAGTCCTTCCATGTGAAAGCTACTCCTTGTTACCCTGGACTGTCACCTCTGCCCACCATCTCCGCATTTAGCATGGTGTGTGGGGGATCCTTTCACTGCTGCTATTGTTAAGTAGTTATGAGTCAAAAATCCTTGCCAACCTACCGCAAATCTCACAGGCTGCAACAAACTAGAAATCACAGGGGACAATTCTGCTGTTTGTTGTATAGCAGAATATGCACAGCTCAACCCATAAAGAACTGTTTCTACCAGAAACATCACATTTCTTCTATGTATTTTTACAGCTCCTCAAAAAGCCGTCTTTCCTTTCAACTCTTGGCATGTTCCATCTTTTCACTCCAGGAAAAGGAGGTTAAAGACTTGGGGAGATATTTTTTATATATATATATATATATATATATATATATATATATATAAAAAAATATGATTTTCTTGGCTTACAAAAGTATATGCAATCTCTCTTTCTCTCTTTTTTTCAAGTAACATTTTTTACAACCAGTTTCATTTGTTGAGACATTAGGCAGAAAAGGGGGAAAGAGGTGGAGGGGGGAAAGGTGAGTGGGGGTGGAGTCGGGTGGCGATGTTTCTATTTGACTTGTTGATTTGAAGATTGCAATGCTGCTGGCAGCACAGAGGGCAGGCCCTGAAAGACAAGTGCCAAACTCTTAATTATAAAGTAGTTTTGTTGTCTCCAAAACTCTGTGTAAAATGGCTTTCTTTCATTTCCCCCTTGATTGGGATTTTATCTCAGAGAAATAGACGTTTATCAGAACAACCTTTTGACTGGGCCTTCCGAGACCTAGAATGGAAGGGATTCAATCTAACCTAACGTGCTTGTCAATAGGAAACCATCTACAACGGCTGCACTTGATGCATTGGAGCGGAGGAATTGCTCCCCTGGAAGGACTCTGGGGAAATCCACTGTGCTGAGCCAAGAGTCGCTAGTCCAGTTAAGCTGACACAGCAATGATTGCTCACAGCCACCTAGAGCTTGAGAGTCAAACTGGTGGTTCTTTATTTTAAATTTACTCGGTTGTGATTTTCCTTCCCCCGCTGCTGAAAAGGTGTCCTGCCTAATGGGTGACTTGGTGAGATCTATCACTGTGACCACAAGGAAAGGGGACACAGAAGAAGGGAGCTTGGTCTGAAAGAGACCTTGAAGAGCTTCTGTCCCTATCCACTACCTTTCCTGCTAGGTACATTTCATTAGATTGCCCCATTATTCTCATTAAATAAATGGCATCATTGGCTGGAGGTGAGATAAGAAACTGAATACTCATGGAGCTGAACTTCTTAGGCTCCTTCCACCCCCATGTTTCAGACTTGAAATAATTCTCAGGAGCCAGCTCACTATTCTGCAAACAGAGTGATTATGAACACAAACTCTTAAATGGGTATAATCATGCATGCCAGAAGTGCAAATCCCATTGCTTCAAAAATAAAAGAAGTGTGGCTGATACCATTCACTAGAGAACAATAATGGGAGAGTGCTTTTGCCCTCATGTTTTGCTTGTGGGCTTTCCATGGGCATTTTTGTTGCCCACTGTAGGGAAAGATCACGTATCGTAACTTTGACAGTGGTGGCAGAGGCCAAGGGTGATCACCTTGTGTCGCTGGCTGGCATCAGGACTGGCCTAGGCTGGCTGCAAGGATTGCCCACCAATGAATTAAAATTAAAATGGGCTACTCAGAGACCCAGAAGAGAGGGGACCTGCCAGGGACAGTTCTCAATCTGGTCTGGTTGTGGTTGTGGGGCATAAAAGTTGGCTGTGCTGCTATCCAGCAGTGTCCAAAATGGTTGTCCCCCACCCTGTATTTTGTGATTCTGCCCAATGGAAAATAGACAGTACATACATGCTGGGGAAATTTTCAGTCACTGTATTTGAGGCCCAAAAGCAATCTACCTGCAGATGTAATGGGCTGTGTGGAATTTTTTTGCCTCCCTCATAGCAATTATCACAACTTTGTAGGGAAAAGGCACTATTGGTACCTTAGTCAAAAGTTAGCAAGATGGGTAGCCCATCCCCAAAATTCCAGGGTGAACTCAGGGTACCCAGGTGATCTACAGTACATCTGTGATCAATAAAGTTGTGGCCATTTTGATCCCAAGGGGGTGTCATGTCTTTCTTACAGTATTCATGCTGTTAATTCACACCCCCTCGGTCTGCTGCGTTGTGGCCTGCAAGAGGATGCTGGGCTAGGCAGGCATTTGGTCTGATCTAGCACAATAATAACATAGCTATAGCTTTTGTGTGGCAGCAGTAAAGATGCGTGAAAAATGTTGATGATTTTCATGCTTTGTTCTTAATCCCTGTTTTGTTGTTACACCCCACACTTACAAAAGGATTGTGTGTAGAATTGTGCTGCAAAGCTGGCACTGCTATTATATAAACCTCCTCCTCTCTTCCTAGAAATCACATTAAGAATTAATTTTTAAAAAACAACAACTTTGAAGCCTTTGCATGTAAGGGTAGTAGAACATGGTATGACCATTTCAACTGCAAAATGGGATGTGGGAAGTGAGGATAGTGTGTATCAACAATCTTGTCTTGCTAAAGTAAAACAAGAAAAGCTTGTTGACGCTAGCTGAGCTCTCCATCTCTCGTCTTAAGCAATATCCCCATTTTTCAATAAAAAATTGCTCTTATTTAGCTAGTGCTGTGTTTAATGGTTCACATACAATCCTGGAAAACCATCTGTGTATGTTTCACAACAATGAACTTGATTTGCTTGTTTATTTAATGTTAAGAAACACACACAGCTGAATCTTTACCACTGTCTTCCGTAGTTAGGCAACCTTTAGCTACAGAATGCTGAACAGCAGATTTCTATACATGTATCTAGTCTGATAACAGTCCTGTTAAATTTAATGGTAATCTCACAGGTAACTGTGTACGCGATTGCAACCTATTGATACTTTTTACACACCCACACCCCTAGATCACTTCCCTAGAGGAAGTTAAGACTTTTGCCAAAGTAGCTCTCACCTTCCAGAGGTGTCTCTAGCTATCATTTAGTAATTGTGGACTATTTATTTATGATTAACTTACTAAATCAATCCCCACCGGTCCCTCTCCAACTTTTCCCTGCCCTATTCTTCAGGCCTTCATGAACCTACCATTTATAGTAGCATAGTTGCTGGGTTTTTATAGTTTAATTTTTTTGTTTTGTTTTTTGGCTTGCTGCCAAATGATAATATCAGTATTCAGCAAGTATTCCAGAATTAGGTACTGAAAAGAAAACTTTTTCTTCCATCATAATTTCTTTTTTTGTGTGTGAATAGATCCTCAATATTATTATCAAGTCTCAGGGGGGTACTTGCCTGGAGGCAGAGTCTGTATGCAAGGTTCAGTCCAGTCCTAAGGTCAGGAGTATCTCAGTTTATGTAGTCAGATGGTCTGGGGGTCAAGAAACCTGAGAGTCCAAGGTCACGAAAAACAAGAAGCAGCAAGGTCTGGCCAGGAACGACAAATGTTGTTTCCAGCAACTGACTGAGGCTGGAAACCCTGCTTTAGAAGGCTGGAGCCAGCTGATTCACTTCAGAAACTAGAAGGCTGATCAACAGCAAGTGGAATCACTCTGCCTTCTGCTTCTTCGGGCTGCTGTTCAGCAGGTAAATCTGATTCCTGGCCCATGACAACAGGTTTGGAAGACATCTCTTATGTACAACTTCCCTCTGCCTGGTGGGAGCTGTCAGTTCGAGAGCTCAGCTTGGAGGAGAGATGTGGCAGATAGAGATGACGGTACTGACCGACAGCAGTCATTAGCAGCAGAAAAAAATTTCATCACCGTAATGAGGTTCGCCATAGTTCAGGCAGACATATATTGGAGTTCTTTTTCTAAGCTCAATATGAGAATTCTAAAATACTAGGCATTAAATAAATAATAAAAAGCCACAAAACGTCCATACCCAGGTGTATGCTCATAACTCTGAAATGTACTGGCTGGAGGATGTCCCGGTTTTTCCAGACTTGTGGGGTATGCTACAGACATGGAAGTACAGCCTGCCTTTAGTGTGGAAAGGAAAATCTCACACTCACTCTCTAATAACAGCAACATGTGTCTAAAGGTGCGGCAATCAGCCAGAAATTTACTCTAAAAAATGTTGGATCAAGCAGCAATCATGTCACCATTCCCATGCCCAGCTTGTCTGAGGCCCAGGGCAGGAGTCTTATTAGAATAAAGCTATAAACTCAAACAAAAAAAGCAGCCAGTCCCTGATGGACCCCCACCCCCCAGCTCTGAGACCTGGGACAAGTGTACCTCGATGCCCACCCCCACTGTAAGTGTTGAAAGGCCTTTAGTATCCATGACAAAATGGCTGTTCACTGATGTTCCCTCTCATCCTGTTTTCAGCGAGGCATACAATTGCTAGAGTGGGAGTATACAATCCTCCCCATGCTATGTGGAGGAAACTTGCATGTGCTATGCATAAATAAAACCTTTAAAAGGTCCAATATATTTCCACCCATTTTTCAAATTTCCAAGTACAGCATTCTGCCATGTGAACCACAATAGTCCCTATTTCATGCACAATGTCCTTCTAGCTCGCCTCCCTGACCTTCCACAAATGCTGTTCTTCTTCTTCAAGCTTATGCATTTCTGTAAATGCATCACTGAGAAAGACTAGGGTGCTTCTTTTTTTTTAAAAAAAAGAGCTTACTCTCTTAACAACCACTACAAATGCCCTTAAAATTTTAACTGAGTGCATTTGCACTATCTGTTCGGTTACGACTATTTTACTGTTTAAATACACAATCAATTATGTATAAGGGACTTATGAATTAATCTATATTATCTATCTTAGTCTCATAAATATTGTACATGTTTTTGCAAATGCTGTAATAACAGAGATGCTGACTTTGAAAGCAAAACATCTATGTTCTATGTCATGATACAAATCAGCTTGCTGGACTTTTTTTGCAATATTATTTTGGCAAGTGTGAACGTTTTGGACATTTCACCCCATAATGTAATGATTAAAAATGTATTTCACACAATGGAACTGAGATCAGGCCTTACTAACAGGTGGAGAAGATGTGTTTTATAATAACTACAGAAGCTGTTTGTTTGTTCGGTTTTTTGTTTCAGCAGGATCTTTGGAATAGTACCCATTATCCCCAAGAAACTAATTATGTGGCAAAATTAAGGCACTAACAGGTTGGAGCAGAAGTTCAAGAGCTCAGTAAATAGCTATTACTACACTATAGACATCAGTTAAGTTGACATCAGCAAGAAGTTTAAAAATAAATCAAGGGTTGCAGTAAAACACTGAAGGATGGGCATGTTTCACAGCGAAGGGGTAGTTTCTTGAAAACCTATTCCGTTGCTTGCCTGGAAATAATAACTGTGGAACAAGTTCTTATGATATTCCCAATTTAATTCTGCAGTTCACTGCCTCTTCACAAGCCTCATTTTAAGTGAATGGTGACTGAGTAGAAGCCACATTTTGTGATTTGCATCCACAGCCTGTTAGGTACATTAACCCAACCTAACCTGGTACCATAGTTTGTTTTCTTGAGTTTTTTCTTGAGTTTTTCATTGTTTTCTTGAATTTTTTCATCTGAGGGTATGGTTTGAGTTTCTGCTTCTATCTTTGTATTTCTTACTTTATTACTTCTATGCATTTTAATACTTTCTACGGCTGTGATCCACCTTGTTGGTGAAAAGTGAGGCGCAAATCCTATTAAAGAAGGAAAAATCAGTTAAGCGAAAGGAGTCTGAAACAGCCACTCAAGGCCATTGGCTTTTCTGAAGGCCCCAGTTTAGAATGACCAAATCCCGAAAAACAAAATTCTGGTACCTGATGAGATCTCAGGGTGATGTTCAGAAAACCAAGAGGAAAATTATTACCTAGGCTTGTAGATAGTTAACAGGTAAGTCCAGGAAACCAGGAAAAGAATTTTTTGCAAGACAGCCAGCACTTTTCTTCTCCCAAGCCATGCATGTACTGCAAATGGCCACCGGTTAGAGAGTTTGGGTTTGAACTAGGTTCAAATCCCTGCTTGCCCACACAATGTCCTAGGTGACAGTGCTGGATTACCAAATAGGCAGAGTAGGCACCAACCTATGGGCCCACACCTTTTAGGGGCCCCACAACAAAAGATCAAAATAATATTGATTTGATCTTGAAAGAAAACTACAATCAAGCTTTCTTAGTTCAGTGTTATCCCACTAGAGCACAAGAGCTCACCCAAGATTTCAACTGCCCAGGGGCCTCCACAGGGTTTAATCCAGCACTGCCACGTGACCTTGGACCGTTGCAATCTCTTGTCCTGACTTTCCTCACAGGGCTCTTATGAAGATGTTGCCTTTCTCTGCCTTCCTTGCAATTTTCCCTCAAAACCCACCTTCTTCGTTGGCACAGCCCCTTAAAATATTTGTAACCAAAATATAAAAATGCAGATTCTTCCTTTTAACCCTCACCTTTGAGCTCCCTCTGTTACTGATGACTTTTAAATTGTCAGTGTCTTAAGGCAGGACCCTTCACCATCTACAGTACTCCAACGCTGCCAAGCAAACAAATAAATACTATTTGAAAGCCTATTTCCTAGGCGGGCAGGTTGGTTCAAAGGCTACTATCGCTAAGTGCTTAGGATAGGAGTTGAATGGCCTAGAAAAACTTTTGTGTAAATACGAATGAATGTCCCCCTATATGTCATCCAGAGCAACTAGCTCTCCTGCAAATCCCTTTCTACCATCTTCCACCTGCTTCTGAGCACTGCTATCTAAAGCCCTTCTGCAAAGCCCTGTGCAAGTACTGGTCATTAGCTGATATTGCTTGCAATCGCAATGAGTTTTTCTCCAGCTCCTGCATTTTCCTCCCAGTATACAAGTTCTATAGTTTTACAGTGAAAACCAAGGGCTCAGTATTAGATTGCTTATTCCCATCTGATGGATTTACAATTGCAGCTTCAATTGGATTTCATGCATTATGGATTCTGCACCATGACTGAAAGCTGCTGTAGGAAAATCCACGCCTTACCATATTTTTTTCTACATCTGTCTCTTTTTATTAAAAATTCAGGCTCAAATAGCATGCATAATTAAACAGAGCATCGCCATCAGCAGCACGAACTAAAATCTTTAGCAAGGATGAACCGTCTAGTTAGCTCCCCATCTTAAGCTTGCTAATCTTGGAATCTACATAGGCAAGTACCAGCCTCAATATAAAAGTTATATGACACACCAACAGTATCTATTTTTATTTTTAAATTTGTTTATTTCCTGAAACTTATACACTGCTTGTTTTTTTTTATAAAAAAAACAACCTCAAAGCAGTTTACAAAAGATAAAAAAGTAAAATCAAGGGGGGAAATCACAGCCATGCTTTAAAACAGACAAAAGTTAGACTACTAAAACATATTAAATCTTTTTCTTTATTTCTTAGCTCTGGATATCTTAACACTACCTTGCAATATGCCAGATCCAAATTCAGGAACAAGGCTAATGCTGGCTGAGCCAGCCCAAGCCTGTCAGAGGGGAAAACAAGCCCTTCAAACAAGTTTGGTGTTTTGCTGGGATGCCAACTCATGTCACTGAACTGCACAAAGTTGGTTCCAAGGTAAGCTCCTCACTTCCCAACAATCTCTCCACCACACCCCAGAACACCCCTTGTGTGGGCCTTGACTAAGCTGATTTTGCCTGAGCCAATATGAGGGACTTATGCTGGCATTGCCTCCGCTGAGCGGGAGATCTGCCAGATCCTGACTCGGTGATCCAGGAGGATCTGGAGTTTGGATTGTAAGAACCTTAGTAAGGTTAAAACAAGATTAAGCATAACAATGCAATCACATGCAGCAGTAAAATACAGAACATGGGGGGGGGGGGAATACAACAAATTCCCAACCACTATTGAAGCCTTAGATTAGCAGTACCCGGAGGTCCAGCGGTCCGCCAACCCCGTGGCCAGAGGGGAAAAACAATTCCAGAGACTTCTTGGTCAGAGAAAAGAGATTTATTGAGATCTGCGCAGAGGCAGCCAGTGGAGTCCTCTCCAAAGACTGGCTACAACGATACAAGTAAACAAGCATTTTTATACCTGAGAGCATGTCCATCTCCCCAATTCCCTCCAATCAGCTGGCAAGGTTAAGCTTATTTCCTTATATGGCATATGGCTATCTGACTAGCTAAGCCCCCCTCCTTCCCTTGTTTGTGTGCTCCTCTCTTGCGTTACTGCAATAGGAAGCTGCAATAGGAAGCGTGTGCAGGAAGCGGCCCCCTTGTCCTGTCTGACCACATACGGTAAATAGATGCGGTTTCTGCTTAGCTGGCAAGCACAGGAAATGGTCTTGCTGCTGTTTGCTAGCAACTGCAAAGCAAGATTAAGAGAGGATTTACTGAATTTATTTCAAGTACAAGGTGCAGGGATTACTGATAGCAATCCCCTTCCTTAGGCACAAAGTGCAATCCCTACACCTCTCCCTTCACTCCCTCCTCTTCTTATGAACAACCTAATACTTAGGTTCGTTCTGGTCGCTCGGGTTCATAGTATCCCTGGAGGAGAGCAATGAGGGTCATGACACGGGGCCCCATCCTGCGGGACATCATCTTCCCCATCATATTTTGCATACATTGCATCAAGCAGGGCATACAGAAGCAGAAAAGCAGTAAGATTATTCCTACCCACCAACCCCAATCTGTCCATGGCTCCTCCCACCACTCCATCTCTTAACCCTGTAAGGCCAACTGAAACTGTGCTTCTATAAACGCCTCACCCGTAGGGGTGGGTCGCCAAAGTATCTCCTCCTCCCCTATTACTTGAAGCAACTTTCCTGCTACCCAACCGTCATGAACGCAAATTGCGTAACCCCACGGTCGCCTATAAGAATCGTAGATATAATGGCAACCACAAGAATAAACCCAAGCGTTCAAGGGACGTTCAGAAGGGGTCAGCACGTCAAGAGGGGTAAAGTTGTCTGGGCTTAATAAAATCAGTCCAGGGGGAGCTGCGCCTGGATTGTCTGGTTGTCGGGTAACTACGGTGGGAGCGCTGCCTGCGGGCGCCCCTCCCACCCACCTTCTTCAGCCGTGCGTAGAAGGGTCAGCGTCCGGAGTGACCCTAGCAGGGCGGTCGTCTAGCGCTCTTCTGGAGATGGTGAGCTTCAGAGGATCATCAGGATTTGGTGTAACTGTCCAATCTAAAATAGCCTTCTTCACTTAAGTGTGGTGGACCCAAGGGGTGAGGTCAGCAACTTTAACAGCAGTGGGCCTGGGTCCACCTGTTAAGACAGAGAGAAAATCTCGGGAGAATTACTGCACATAATTATTAAACTGCACATTTTGACTAGCATGGGGGGGTTATTGCAAAACTGAGTGGACAAAGGCTGGTCCATTGTCAGATCCTATTGACCTAGGTAGTCCATAGCGGGGAATGATCTCCCTAAGCAGGCACCTGGTTACTTCAAATGCCTTTTCAGTTCTGGTAGGCCAGGCTTCAACCCATCCTGTATACGTGCAGACCACCACAAGCAGGTAGCGGTATAGTCCACAGCGGGGCAATTCAGTGAAATCTGCAACAAGGTCTTCCATGGGTGCAGTTCCAATATGCTGGATCCCCGGGGGAGCCAAGGGTCCGGTTCTGGGATTATTCTTTTGACATAGCGGGCACTTCCTGGAAATCTGGGCTGCCAGTTGATAAAGGTGGGCTATGTAGAAGCACTGCTTCAGCTGTCTCGTTGTGGCATCTGGTCCCATGTGGGTGGACTCATGGTATCTCTGAGTTATCTGCCGAGAAAGGGACTCTGGGATCCATATTCTGTCATCATGAATAAGGTACCATCCTTCTTCGGACAATGTCAGCTCCTGAGCATCTACAGTGTCCCTTTCCTTTTTGGTGTATATTGGCTTATCAGCAGTGTTCAAGATCCTTCCAGGGACCAGTGCTCCAATAACTGACGCTGGGGGCTGGTTCCCGGGCTGCTTCCTTGGCCACTCTGTCTGCTAGTCGGTTTCCTCTGGCCACTTCTCCTGGTCCAGTTTTGTGTCCATAACAATGGATAACTTCCACTGCCTCGGGCTCCCATACAGCATCCAGAAGGTTCAATAAGGCTTGTGGGTGGGCCACCTGGTTTCCTCTGGAGGTGAGCAAACCTCTTTCCTTCCATAAGGCTCCATGGGCATGTAAAGTCAGAAAGGCATACTTAGAATCAGTATAAATGTTTATCTTCTGTCCCTTTGCTAGGGTCAGGGCTCTGGTGAACGCTGTTATTTATGCCAGCCGGGCCGACGTTCCAGGCGGGAGTGGCTGCACTTCGATCACTTGGTCTTCCAAGGCTACCACTGCATAGCCTGCTTTTCGCTGTCCAGCCTTAACAAAGCTGCTTCCATCCACAAACCACGAAGGCCAGTGGGGGTTTGCTTCAACAAATGGGAACTAACAGGCCTGCTGAAATATTATTCGTGCATCTGCTCCTCACCTTCTCCTACCGGGGACAGGGTAGCTGGGTTGAGGGCGGTGGTGACCTGAAACTTCAAACGCGGATGCAGCAGTAACATCTGGCACTTTCTCATCTTCGCTTGGGAGAGAAAATAGGTACCCTTCATGTCAAGCAGAGTTGGGACTGCATGCGGGGTCACACAAACAGTGTCTTGGCCAAAAGTAAATTTGTCTGCTTTGTTCAGTAGGGTGGCTACTGCCACAACTGCTCTCATGCACGGCGGTAAACCTTGTTCTGTAGGCGTCAGGCGCTCAGATAGGTATGCCACTGGCTGTTGCCAGCTTCCCAATTTTGGCACAAAACCCCTTTCGCCGTCCCTTGGTCCTCATGCACGAATAGAGTAAAGGGTTTCTTAGGACTTGGGATGCCAAGCGCTGGGGCTTGCTGTAGTGTCTTCTTCAAATCCACGAAGGCTTGCTGTTGTTCTGTGCCCCAAACAAAGGGGTCTCTCTCAGTTCCTCTGGTTGACTCATGTAGAGGCTTGGCAATGATGCTGTAATCAGGTATCCATATCCTACAAAATCCTGCAGACCCCAGAAAGCCACGGAGTTCTCTACGGTTCTTTGGCTCTGGTATCAGGATAATAGCCTGCTTCCTTTCTTCACTGGTAACAAAGGGGTGTTTCACTGTGATTGGCATTGCCTCAAGATCCTATGTTGGAGCAGTCACTCTAGATGCACCTACACTCCTTCAGCCGCCCTTCGTGGGATGGGATACTTATTTACTGCAACAGGATTGACAAATGGCTTGGGCTTCACGATTATTGGTGGGATATTCTTTGCCATTCCTGGGGGGGTTCACTTGTTCCAGAATACTGGCGGGGATGGGTCCCTCCTCTTCTTTTACCATCATGAGGCGCCAGTACTCCCTCAGGGGTGCCTCCACAACCAGTTCCCCAAGTGACATAGTGGACAATGTGGCTTCTCCCGATGGCTTAAAGGTAATTTGGGCTTGCAACTTTACCAACAAATCTCTTCCTAATAATAGAATAGGGCATTCTCTCTTCCAGTGCCCTTCCTGTCGGCAGATGGCGCACTGATTCCGTCCGAGACGGCTTCGCCCTCCTCCCCGGGCACTTCCTCTTTCCTGAGGGGTGGGTGTGGTAGCCTGTAATGCCATCAACTTCTCTGTTTGATACTTCTCCTTTTTTCTCTGGGCCTCCTCATCTCTCTGATTGTAAGTGGTTTGAGCTATTTCCAACATCTATTCCAGCCCATGATCGATGCACCCCTCATGCTTTTGGATTTTTTCTTTTGGCGAATATCGGACGCTGCCTGAGCTACAAAGGCAGCCTTTATAATGGGGCGTTGGCAATATCATCTGGGTTCTCCTCAAAGGTAGGGTTCTAATTTCTCCAATTGCACACATCAGCACTTGAAAAAGGCACATGTTGGACTGTATAAGTGCGTGGTGGTGCTTCCCCACCCTGTCCTGGGGGGCCTGGTGGGTCATACACTCTGCGTAGAGGCATCATTGCAGTCCCACCCTTTTTCTGTGCCTTATGGGACTTATAGAGGGACGCCCTGGTTGCTGCTTCTATCCATTCCTTCTGCCATTTCTTCCCTTGTGTTGGGAACATCCTGCTGCTGCCAACAAATGGGAACTAACATCCACTTCTTCCGCAGGTTTTCCTTTCTTTGCTAACTCAATTAGTCCCTTCATAAACTCATCATCATCCTCTTCCTCTTCGCTCTCTAATTCATCAACCTTGGAGGGTTCAGGCTGAGGGCCGGCTCCTCCCTGGTCCTGGGGCCCTGGGCCTGGGGGATTCGCTAGAGGGGCAGTTGGTGGAGCATAGGGTGGCGGCGGTTTAATGACTTCCCCCTCTTCTCCTTCTGGCTCTGGTATCACCGGGGGCTTTTCTGACTTCCCTGCCGGTCGGACTGCACAAATTGTATTTTGTGGGGCGTCGCCTCGGCAGGCTTTCAGCCACGGTGGATTATTTTCTACATTGATTTTCCAGGTAGAAATATAAGGGATCTGGTCTGGGTGGACGTTCAAGTTATTTTGATATAGTGGGTTGATTAGTTGCAAATTAAAACTGCCCTCCAAGGGCCAATTAGTTTCTTGGGTGGGCCAATCAACCTCACATAATGTCCTCATCCTCTCTCTTCTCAATTTGAACCCCATCATCATGCTTCGTAGCTGCTTTCCAGTTGGTTAAAAAGCATTTCAGAGGACTACGTTGGCTTGCCCCAGACCCCATTTTTCAGATACTCCGCTCCTAACCGGGCTTAAGATCCTTTCACACACCAACCACTACAGGCTGTGACTTAGCGAACTCGCGTTGCTAAGAAATGCACAGCCCTGCAATCGCTCGGCCAAGGGGACGCTAAGCCCCGGCCCACACTTGACAATTCAACCACTGGAGTATCTGACATGCAACATACAAAACACACCCCAATATAATTCCAACATGCAACACACAAAACACACCAAAATAATTTTCCCTCTGTTTCCCCTTTCCCCAACCTTACTGGCGGCACTCTACTGCCACCTCTGTTTCCCCTTTTCCCTTTTCCCTGTCTGGCGGGGCGGCACCTTATTGCCACGGCCAGTTCCTTTGTTCCTTTTCTGGCGGCACTCTACTGCTCACAGCCAGACCCTTTCCTGGCGGCACTTTACTGCTCACAGCCAGGTGAAGCTGATTAGGCTTCGTCCCTTGCCCTTCCCTTAGGGCTTACCTGCTCCGCTGCGGACCCCTCCTTCGGCCGTCCTCTTTTCTCTCCCGACTGGGTGTCTCGGCTCAGGCACAGCGTGGCGATCTCCCCCTACGAACTGGCAGGGTGCGCGCTGGAGATTGCGAGCGATGGTCCTGGTTGCTCACCCGGTCGAGTCTGGCCCCTCGGTCCACCTTTCGTGGGGTGGGGACCCATCCCGGACGAGCCCCCAAAATGAAGCCTTAGATTAGCAGTACCCGGAGGTCCAGCGGTCCGCCAACCCCGTGGCCAGAGGGGAAAAACAATTCCAGAGACTTCTTGGTCAGAGAAAAGAGATTTATTGAGATCTGCGCAGAGGCAGCCAGTGGAGTCCTCTCCAAAGACTGGCTACAACGATACAAGTAAACAAGCATTTTTATACCTGAGAGCATGTCCATCTCCCCAATTCCCTCCAATCAGCTGGCAAGGTTAAGCTTATTTCCTTATATGGCATATGGCTATCTGACTAGCTAAGCCCCCCTCCTTCCCTTGTTCGTGTGCTCCTCTCTTGCGTTACTGCAATAGGAAGCTGCAATAGGAAGCGTGTGCAGGAAGCGGCCCCCTTGTCCTGTCTGACCACATACGGTAAATAGATGCGGTTTCTGCTTAGCTGGCAAGCACAGGAAATGGTCTTGCTGCTGTTTGCTAGCAACTGCAAAGCAAGATTAAGAGAGGATTTACTGAATTTATTTCAAGTACAAGGTGCAGGGATTACTGATAGCAATCCCCTTCCTTAGGCACAAAGTGCAATCCCTACACCTCTCCCTTCACTATAAAACCATCTGTGTTAGGGAGAGCTAAAACAACCTCAAAAGATCTAAAACCTTGACCAGCTGCCACCTAAGCAGATACTGATATTGTTCTTATTGATTTGTAGACTGCTTCATGCCAAAATTGGCTTTTAAGCACTTTACAAGTATAAAACCAATTATACAATATTTAAATCGAAACATTCACAATTAAAATATCAATGTCTAATCTTTGAAAATGTTGTAAGATGTTAAAATAACATAAAATTGATGGGAGAATTAAAAACCGGAACTTTGAATTTGGCCCAAGAACAAATCAGAAGTGAGTAAAAGTAAATAAGGACTGGCATAAAATGTTCATAAGCAATACATTTATGTCCTGTGGGATTTTTTTCACATTTTATGGGCAAAACTGCAGGCTTGTTCACATACGCTCAACAGAGTTTTGAGCTGTCTCTACAAATTTACAAGTGTTTGTGTGAAAGAGTGTACAGCTCAGCTATTGTGAACACGGACTGTACACTTGTTGAATGTTACTTGCGAAAAACGATGCGAGTGTACAGCTCAAGTATTTGTGTGCCCGTATTGTACACTCATTCAATGTCACCTGGAAACAACCCTCAGTGACTCTCAAAATAAGGGTTGAAATGTGGTGAGAAGCTCAGATGATAGCTTGACAGTTTTTGTCAGGTTCCCTGAGCTCAGCAGACTTGCCAGGTTCTCCCTCTGTAATCCTTTGGCGTTCATCCATTATCATTCATGGAGCCAAGCCAAAATTAATTAGATGTCTATTACTTTTTACTCTGGGGTCACTGAGTAAAGGGTAATTTTTATTCTGCACTTTAGCTTGGATCTATATGCTACATTAAATGGGATGCCATTGCCAGAAGTGGCATACTGAGCATTTAATCTCTGCCCAGCCACTGCTCCTCGATAACATCAAGGAAAATTTGACTATCTTCTAACATTTCAGTCTAACATGTTTCTCCACCTTCTGCCAGCAGCAGCCAATGACAAGCAGCAGAGAATGTAGGATGTCAGGGCACAGGTAAGTTGTCCTAATTCCTGCCTTCACATCCCAGCCCTCACTTGCTCAGCCCTTCTCAAACACATTTCAGCTTTCATGCTGTAATTTCAATGATTTCTCCAACCAGTCCTTTTTTTCTGGGGGTACGCATGGGTATGCATACCCCTAAACATTTTGTGAATCTTTGTACTTTTGTCCATTTACTGTATTTATTTTTCCCAATTTGAACTATAAAATGGTGATTTTCTTGATGATGATGATGATGATGATGATAATTTATTATTTATACTCCACCCATCTGCCTGGGTTACCCCAGCCACTCTGGGCGGCTTCCAACGAAGATTAAAAATACATTAAAACATCAGTCATTAGAAACTTCCCTAAACAGGGCTGCCTTCAGATGTCTTCTAAATGTCAAATAGTTGTTTATTTCTTTGACATCTGATGGGAGGGCGTTCCACAGTGTCAAAATGAGTCAAAATGAGAGTACCCCTAAACATTTTTTTAAAAAAAACACTGTCTCAGACACATCCATTTCAACTAAACATTATATCTATGGGAACATGAGAAAGCGTGTTCTCCTTCATGGAGAGCACGTGTTGCGGTGGGGGCCGCCAGGACACTCCAAAGTTGGGGGCGGGCTAATTGATCGTTGGCCACTGATGCGTTTGGGGCTTCCCTTGTTGTTGGGAAGAAGTTAATGTTGCCATTTGTTGATTGACAGCCAGAAATGCTAAAACTCCTTGCACGAGGCTTCCTCTTTTTGCCCGTGCATCGGATTGCCTGTCCCCCCCCCTAGAATTAGGGTTGTTCGCTTTGACCTTGCTATACCTGTCATGGGGTTGTCTGTTCTTGGGGCAGGGGCCCGGTAGGAATTTTGTCCATCTGGCTGATTGGCTGGGGCCATTTGGTTTTTGCCTACTGCGTAGCAAATCGTCACAACTTGTAAGGTTAGGCATTGGTTTATGGTTTGATTGGTTGAGGGGCATGGATTGGCTGTGCCTGCCCCTCTAATGCTGCTGCTGCAAGGGATTCCATTAAAGGAATTGGGGGCTAACTATTGCTTGTCCACTCTGTCAAGGGGGCTCGGGCCATAGCAATGAGCTCCTGGTTGCATTTGGGGTGAAGGCAGGTTCCCTGCGTCGCTATCCCCAAGTGTATTCCCCTATTCTGACTTTCGCATCGTGCGGAATGTCAGTCTGTCCCCCTTGGTGGGGGCCGATAGTCTCAACCAATGCCTAAGCAACCACTCACAAATTTGTATTTTAATAAAGTTGTGGCCAAAATTATGCCAAAAATCTTAAACAAAAATTCTGCGTGATGTGTGAGTTATTGGGGTGGCCCTGGGGATCTTGACATGCAACTAACAATGCCAGCACAGTTAGTCAAAGGCCTTGTTAAATGATGTTACCTCCTCATGTCCGTATCATAGAAACCATCCTCCTGCATTGGCTCCGTATTGCTGAGTCCTAAAACACGTAGTTTCTACTAACATGGCATAAGATTGCATTGTACAACCCTAGGCAACACAAAACTATAAGTCATGATTTTTCAGCAGCAGGGGGAATATAAATACTGTTAGAAATTTTTTTCGCACACAGCGATGACACATTTTTTTTCCTTGAGCAAATGTATACCAAAGAAATTCAGCTGTGCAGCACTAACTATAACTCCATAGTAGCTCAATGGAAATACTTTGCTCTTATCTGATAACATTCAGCCCACTGATTTTTACAAATATCTGGTGGAATTTGCCATAAAATATGTAAGGTAAGCTCTAATTATGCTGCTGCTGCAGAACTTTCAAATATGAGGTGACAGAGAAGGTTTCCTGCCAAACAAGATGGCTGCAGTCCAGGGTGCTGGACTAGATGGGCCCCTGGCCTGATCCAGAATAACTCTTTTTATGCTTTTATGTGTTTGGAATAACTTGTACTGGGTTGGCAACAGCTCTGGGGTTCTTTGCATTTGCAGGGAATGTTTGTCTGGTAATAACGCAAGTGCCTGCAATGTGTACTACATTCTAGGAGATGAGTAAAAGCAATTACTTTGTACAAAGGGACCACTCTGCTATAAGAGAAGAGCCTAAAGGAGATTTTTATCGGGTATACTGGAGACTGCATTAATATGTAGCTGGCTGAGGCAGAGTGACCCTTCCTAATGCTTCTTGCATAAAAGATTCGGAATTGATCTTTAAGTGATCCTTTTTCTGCTGTGGTGAATTAACCGTGATGTATAACAATATAATTAAGTTTTGAATGCTTCAGTAATGTGAAGAATGCACATCACTTCATGGCCATTAAGCAATTTTGTAGCTGGTGGCTTGGAAGTTCCAGATAAATTCAACAAGATGGCTTTCTCGGGACCTAAAAGGGTCCTTTTATCAGTCCAGTTCGACAAATGAACACTGACATGCCACAATGAGATTTGCAATGAGGTTCAGGTGACACTAAGACATTCGAGTGAAAGTGAGGTCATGGTCTGTATTTTTTATCTTATTTTTAGCTGATTGGCTAAGGGCTTATCAACACATTCTTTTGTCCTGCTGCTTTCCTCCAGGGAAAACCACTCTT
The DNA here is from genome assembly GCF_964270895.1 of Podarcis filfolensis. NCBI lineage: Eukaryota > Metazoa > Chordata > Lepidosauria > Squamata > Lacertidae > Podarcis > Podarcis filfolensis. Next base: position 33,226,491 of record NC_139605.1, on the reverse strand, counting down.
TAGCACTCAGGGCAAATGACAATTTGGGCTTTCTCTGGATGGATGTTTGCTCCAATTTAGCACCAAAGAGTGGGTTTTCCATGAAAAGGACAAGGGGAAAACCCTCAGACCTGTGCTTTCTAGGAACAGGACAAGTGGAAGAGTGAACGAGCCCTAAATCTTCCTGGGCTCTTTGTTTTGGGCGGGCAACAGCTTTTCTCAAAATAATCACTGCTCCAGAGGTTTGTGGTGTGTGCGCCTGTCAAATTTGGAGCTCCCTCTGCATAGGATTGCACCATTAGATACTGTTTTTATTTGGCTGCAAAGGTGTGCTCACGTCATACTGAAATTCACTAAGGGTTCTTTTGTCTTTCCCCTCTTGATTAAAGCAGAGAGAGGAAGGTAGTATTTCGTCGTCCAAAATCCTAAACTTGGCTTTCTTTAATTGTAGGCACCCATATTTGCTGATTATGATATGTTTTACATTGAAAAAGTTATCAGGGCAACCTTGATTGCACAGCACTCTTTGCACAATAAGCATTTTATCTCAGCTTTTCAAAAACAATAATTATCTATAAAAATATCTCTTGAGGGAATTTGGGTGAAGGGCAATTTTTAGCAAGCCGCTGCAAAAAAAATTAGCCATTGTTTCTGCCCTTTTGCTCCCTAAACCTTCTTTCTCGCCTACCTGGGATTCAAGGGAGGTTGAAGATGAAGATTAAAATCATCTTCATAATTAATGTAATCAGCAGCTCAGAAGAATAATGTATACCCTTCCCCCGACGAAGACGCTTGTATGACCAACTGAATGGCTGCATTACAAGCCATAAACCTAGACTTTCAATGCACCCCCCCTCAAAAAACTAAACAACACCCCCGCGCCCGCGCGCCTCATTCATTTCAAGGACCTTCTGGAGAAGTGTTTCCTCACTAAGGGAGTGTTTATAGGCACATTATCCTTTTTATTTTTTAAAAAAATGCAGCTATGAATTAACAATGCTGTTATCTCATTACATGGCTTGTTAACATGTAGCAATTATGCCATGAATCCCTTTAGAAAAGTATGCTTGGAAGTTCTGTGAAATATCAAAGATATATAGAAGGGTTTTCCTTTGCCCAGAGTTGAAGAAATAAAATGCTATCGGTGGGGTGGTGTTGAGTGCAATTCTGGTGAGACCCATTTAAAATTCACGGGCACCCATATGTTGTGATTCAAGGACCCGATCCCCGCTTGGGGAATAAAGACACGCGGACACAGTATGTAAGGTTAATGGGTAAGGAAAAGGCCACAACTTTATTGATTACAGCATGTGAGAAGGTATTGGCTTAGGCATTGGACCACGGAACATTAGACTCCACCCACTCGGAGAGGGGTGAGCCCAAAGGGGGTTTATTCACCAGAAGGTGGAACCTGTTGATGCTAATACAACTATAGGCTCTCTCCTGATGTCACCGAGGGTCGTGTCATGGCCCCCCGCCACACAGGCATCGGACAGGATCCACGACCGCCGGATTGCTTTAGCAGAATACCCAAAATTGTCGGGGAAGGCGATGGCCACACCTTGCCCCCGAAACACCAACAACACATTCCAATGCCTAACCGCCAAATACCACGAAAGTTGTGACGGTTGCTACGAGGTAGGCGAAAAAAACCAAGGGGCCGGGCCAATTTAGCCAATTGGAAAAAACTCCTACCAGGCCCCCTGGTTAAACAGGGCGACCAACCAGAGGTCCATAGCAAAGTCTCAGGGAAAGCTAATCTAAAGGGAGTGGAGGGTGGGTGACTCGAAGAATATGTGTGTGCAATGGCGGGGATGGCTGGCGCGGCCGCGTTTAAATGGCAAGCCACGCCCCCGCCGAGCTTCCCTATTGGGTGCCCAACCGGGGAGGGGCGTGGCACGTCAGCCCTGGAGCGCCCCCTGCATGACGCGGGAATTGTCTCCCGCTCACAACCCCTGCCCTCTGGAAGGAGGAGAGGCTTTCCCATATATTTAACCGAAACATCAGTCCTAGAACTGAATTCACATTCATGGTGGATGATGGTGATGATGATGACGATAATCATAATTATTTATTTGTACCCTGTCCATCTGGCTGGGTTTCCCCAGCCACTCTGGGTGGCACCCAATAGACTATTCGAAAGGGAACAAATAACTTTACATGTGTGCAGCTGCTACTCCTTAATACTGCTTGTTTTGACATTTTAGGGCATGTTGACAAACCTTCCACAAGGCCTTCCATCACCACCAGATTTGGGGCAGAATGGGTGGGTCCCTTGCAGAGGGCGCTGAGCCAACGCATAATGATGACGACAATAATAATAATAATAATGCCTATATTTACGTGGTTGCCTACACCAAGTTAGGCCTATCGAGAAGATCTATTAAAAAGCAACTGTACAAAAAGAAATTATTGTGAAAATAAGATTTTTTTTGGGGGGTGCTGGAATTTTGTCTTCGCTCAAGGGGCCATATTACGAAGGTCCTTCCCTTCTCCCACATTGTTTTGGCTGCATGCCCACTCTGCCTTTAAAACACATTTCTCTCCCCCCACCCCAAGAAATTCTGGACGCGGTCATTGCATAAGGGTTGCTGCAAATTGTAGCTCTGAAATTATGGTGACAATATTAATAATACTAATTCCATGTGCTGAGCCAATACTAGATGTTGCTGAGAAATGGGCTCATCCTTTAGTCTAGTTAAAATATTGATTTTTAAGACTATTGATAGACTTTCTGAATGTATTTAAGTTCTGCTGAAGTGAATCATCGGATTAAAGCTGAATTTGTAACAGCCTCACCCAGTTCTTTACATAATGCTAAGAATACAAAGGTGGGATCTAGTCATTACAGTCTGCACGGTTTACCTGCAACACCAGCAGCCTCATTTCCCCCTTGTCTCCTCAGTAATATCTATTACTGCTGCTAAATATGTCGTGTGACATCATTGTGCAACAAGATTATTTCTTCCTTGCAGAGCAGCAAAGTGCAATGAGTGGAGTGCAGTGCAATAATGTCATACTATCCATTGAATTTTACAAGGGAGGGAAGAGATAGTAATGTGGGGCTGCTATTTCCCCCTGGCTGTCCCACATTGTCCACAATAGCTAGTTCCAGCCTAAGAGGATGTCTTTGAACGGGACCAACCTGAACATTTAAGTTAATATATTTTAAATAGATCCTGCCCACCTAGCAGTTCGAAAGCACGTCAAAGTGCAAGTAGATAAATAGGTACCGCTCTGGCAGGAAGGTAAACAGCGTTTCCGTGCGCTGCTCTGGTTCGCCAGAAGTGGCTTAGTCATGCTGGCCACATGACCTGGAAGCTGTACGCCGGCTCCCTCGGCCAATAAAGCGAAATGAGTGCCGCAACCCCAGAGTCGGCCACGACTGGACCAAATGGTCAGGGGTCCCTTTACCTTATTTTAAATAGAAAGTAGCTAAAGGTCACTTGACACAAACAGGGTGTTTGCCAGCACCGTTTTTGAAGGATTACACCTTGTGTGTGTCCTGAAAGTTGATATAGAAATCTAATCTATGGTTGATCACCTTTGTTCTCCTTTTTAAATGTATACTCTTTCTAGCTCCCATGGAAAAGTTATTGCTCTGAAATCATCCACACACAAAAACACCCAGAACTCAAAATCGGCGCTTGCAATATCTGTATGATGTTCCTGTTTATACACTTATCTACTCGCTGCACTGACACGGCTTGGAAAAAGACATTTATCTTAACAGCTAGGTTACCTTTGCCACGCTCACTTGACAAAGGGGAGAGAGGCTTCAGACACAGTCATGCTTTGCCAGCTGCACAGAAAGTTAACTAGCGTTATGTTGGCTAGCTGGGACTGTTTCCCAGTGATGGTATTTCATCAAATGACGACAGCCTTTTGGACGCAGCATGGCAGCTCCGGGGTTCTTAGTGTCACCTGAACAACAGGAAATGAAATTGGAAGGCTGTGCTAGATTTCCCTGCAAGTAAGGAGAAGAACAATGCATGCCATGAAGAGTCAAGGTGGAGGTAAAATGATATCTATACAGCTTAATCTGTGCAATACCATGCCCAGTTCTGCAGTTTTTGGTGACCATGACGGCTCTTGCCTGGGCATGGGGCTGCCAGGGGGAGTGACCTGCTGATTTTACTACTGCTAGAAATGGCAGCTTAACATGTGCCTCAGCAGTTATAAGCATTATGAGCAGAAAGAACGATGGAGTTGTGACCTGTGCATATATGAAACTGCCATAGGGAAGATGTGGGGAACCTTTGGCTCTCCAGAGGTTGCTAAATGACAAATCCCACCATCCCTGGCCATTGTCCATGCTTGCTAGGGCTGGTGGGAGCTGCAGCTCAGAACAATATGAAGGGAGCTGATTTTTCCACTGCTTTCTTGAGGTAGGGAATATACATTTCTCCGAGAAATTTCAGGTTACTGCTTACCTTACGGCAGTGGTGTGGAACCTGTGGTCCTACAAATGTTGATGGACTTAAGCTCCCATCATTCCTAACCTAATGGGACTGGTGGGAACAGGGTGTCCAACAACATCTGGAGAGCTGCACATTCCACAACTCTGCCTTACTGGGTCTCAATAGGAAGTGTGGCTGGCAAGAAGCTGTGGAGACAGTTGGTTGGAACTGTCTTCTTGGAAACACTTCTTGTTGGTTGGAACACTTCTTGGAAAAAACGTGGGAGTTGATGTGATGCCATGTGACATAGTGTTGGATCCCTTCCGAATACTCTGGAGGAAAACAGGACATCCCCCTTTTCCTCATGAGATCTCTAGCTAGTTTATGCAGTATGCGTTCCAATACCCCTTTTGTGAGTCAAAGCAGCTCTAGGTGCTGCTAGAAAGGAATAGGCTAAACAAACACCTGTCGGAAAAAATCAGAGTTGCTCCTATCTGCACTTTTGGGGCATGGAGGTGCTGGGATGATGCTGGTCCACACTCTGTTCCTGTGCTAACAAAGGGCTAGTTCATGTAGTTGGCTGCATCTTGCATGAAATCATTGCCATGATTTTTCATGGGTGTCCCAAATTTCATGCTGGATACATCGTGTGAACTGGAGTGATACTAGTATATGCAGCTGCCATGACTGAAGAGATGCATATGTGCTGCTCTCCTGGGCTGAGTCATATCCTGACCTAACAATGTGAAACTGTCAGTGGTACAAGAAAACTCTTCTAACGCTGAGCCCTGGTTGCAATTCATCAGGGCGTAATTTTCATGCGGTTTCCGTGGAGTCAGGCTATAAGTATGTTTCTTATTTCCTGTATCATTTCATTGTGCACAAGACATTAACCAACGCTGCTTACCAAGGTGAAAATAAAATGTAGGCACAGAGTGTGTAATTACTGGGCTCCTACATGCTTACCGTGGAAGTCTTCTTGCTCTGAAGAACAGGATAATGAGGATTAATGTGTCATAAGGCTGCTATGGGGAAAAACATTAATATCAATGAAAAACAAAGAGTTTTGAGGTATGCTTTGAACTGGCATCCTTGCTGACCCTTGTGGAAGAAAAATCAACATGAATTCAGCAGCAACCTGCCTACGAAGTTGAATGTGAGCAGGTGGAAGAAAGGTTTTTCCTTGCGCTACTGAACAATATGACGATAAGCTTATAATATCAGCCCGCAGCAGAAAGGTTTCCTGCCTGCCTGCTTTAAGATTTTGTTTCCATTACAGAGATCGTCATTTCTGTCCCTAAGGAAAATTGTAATTTAATAATGCAGAGCAACGGATGCTGAGAATACACATTATATAGAAAAATCTGCACGTCAACGTATTGCAGATAGCAAGGAGTGTGCTCACAGGACTGCTGTAAGGCAGATTTCCTGCTGTTGGTATTCACCAAGCATGTAGCGACATGCCCATCCTATGACTGATAAGTGTTTATCACCGTTCTGCCAATGGCAATTGCATCCATTCCAAATGAGTCCAGTTACTTTAGAAGCTGCCTTATGCTTTTCAGATGGGTCATTCCCAGTCCTACCAGGAGATGCCTGGGGTTGAACCTGAGTCCTTTTGTATGCAAAGCATGTGAGCCATGGGCATCTTGGACAACAAGGCAAAGTAATGTGGAGGCCATGGCCTGACAACAGCCCAAGGTCAAATGTAGAGTCTTCTGTACTTGAACGCTCTTATACTTATGATATAGAAAAAGGATATCCTCCATCTTGTGGACTGCAAAGGGAAATGCTGTCTCCCACAAAGTGGAACATGGTACCTTGAAAAGTGGAGCAAGATAAGAAATACGCTTTGCCTATATATTTTGAACGTTCTCTTAAAATGAATATGTCTTTTGGCCTGCTTTATTTCCCAAAACATCTATGAATGACAATGAATCTGTGTGAGTTTGAAAGCTTGCAGCATTTTTAGCACCAATATTCTGTATCTCTCTTCCCCAATCCAAAAAGTCACTGGGAGAGCACTGTTGTTTAGTCGTGTCTGACTCTTCGTGACCCCATGGACCAGGGCACGCCAGGTACTCCTGTCTTCCACTGCCTCCCGCAGCTTGGTCAAACTCATTGGGAGAGCACTATGCACCATTAACTCAAAAAAAGGAAGCCGCGTCTGTGAAACATTGCCTTTTTGTTAATTAAGTCTCTTCCTGCTGGAGGAATGAAGAATCATTAACTGCTGATATTGCCCCAAGGGCATTGGGCTGCCTGAGATCTCGAGGGATGCTACAGATAAAAGCCTGTTTATTTTCCTGCCTTAGTTTATCCAATTATTTCATGTAGAAAAATGCCCGAAGAGGATTAGTTGGAGTCAAATGAGGGAAAGATTGTGAAATTGTCACCCTTTCGGGGTCATCTGTGAAAGTGACTGCTATTTTCACCCCCTAAAACCTTCCAATTCAATGAAGTGCAAATGATGCTGTTAAAAATTTATCTTGTGCAGAAAGCTAATAAAAGGCCTTTCTCTATGTCCTAACAGATTTTTCTGGAGAGTGAGGTGTGTGTGTGTGTGTGTGGAATCTAGTTTCCTTTAATGGATGTAAAGCTTCTTGGACTGTGTCTTGCTGCAAAGACAAGTCAGGCTTCAGTTTCTTTGTGAAAGTCTTTATATGCATGCCATAGTCCATTGATCCTTGGCAACTTATCTTTGCTTTTGTGTGTGAGAGTGAGAGAGATGTTTCTGTAGGCAAAGAAGAACAATACCCAAAAGATGACATTGAAAAAGATTAAGATGAAAACTCTCTGTAAGCCTTCCCCTTAATTAAGCTTGATTACTACTTTGGGTAGAAGGGGACTGCTTTCTCTATTTATGCAAATGAGAAAAATTGCAGGTAAGGGAGTTCTGGGTCAGAGGCCCTGAGGCTGCGATCTAGGAAGCTAGATAGACTGGAGTGCCTGCAAGTGTTTGTGTGTGGATGGGGTTGAATTTATCAATCGCCCGTTCCCATCCTTCACACAAGCCAGTCCTGGAAATCCTCTGCATGAAGGATACCTGTGGAAAAATCTTAACCTACTCTGATTTTGTGGCTATATTGCCAGATCAGATCTTGGCCTGCCCTGAGATGGCAGGTTATACATTCATTCAGGGTAGTATTATCACAAGTAAAATTAGCACAAATACTGACCGTGAACCTTACCTGTCCTATCTTATTTGCTGTAGGCCTCTATGAGCACTTCTCCAAAACAGGACAGAAACATCACAAGAATTCAGGAAGAAGTAGTTGACCAGGTTTGCTGTGGTGGTTTGCAGGGTTTTCCAAATGTCTGATTTCCTCTGATGAAAATAGGGATGTCCTACCATACTATCCAACATTTCTCTGAAAAAGAGGGACGTCCTAAGGAAAAGTGGGACATTCCGGGATCAAATCAGAAACTGGGACGGCGTCTGTAAATCTGGGATTGTCCTGGGAAAATAGGGACACTTAGAGGGTCTGAAGTTGTTGGCCCCAACCCAACTTTTTAGGAATGCAAATGAAATACTGTATAGTCAAGAACTATCAACATTTATTAATCATCAGTCACCATAACTAGGGATTATAAAATGTAAAAAAACAAGTAACTAATAAGTACAGTTATTATGATTGTGATTATTAACAATGTGATCTCTGTCAATTATACTGCAATATTTATATGAAATCTCATCTTAAAAACAAGGTATCCCAACGATGTTTTGAATACAATGCCTTTCAAATTTTAAATTACAGTCTGCTCATACGAATTACAGAAAATGAAAAGCTCGATGTTGTCCCTTTGTTTCTCAAAGAGCCCCATTGACTTTCTCTCCTCCCTGCCCCCCTTGCCTTGGTCTTTTCTTGGTTTCTATTTGATTGTACAGCTCGGAGACCCCCATTCATGCCCTTAATTAATAAAGGCCAGATACTGCCCTTGATTTGAACATGACTCATTTGAAATCAGCTGGTGTTTCTTCAGTTGCTGTGAAGAACTGGGGGCAATGCAGGCTTTCAAATGCTTCCCTGCATTGCAGCATAAGTAGTCAGTCCTTGGATGATAAAAATTGAAAGGTGGCAACATTTATTTTCCATGTCTTTGTTTAATAACACCATAGGTGTACAATTGTACTCGAATCCTTGCAATGTGGCATATGCTCTGCAGAACTGTAATGCAGAAATGGGTTCATACACAATTATGTTTCAAATGGAGTTTGGAAAATATAGAGCCATAATCTACCTTGTGATTAGGTAGCAGAAACTGCCAAGGTCAGCCACATTTGGTGAAATATATTTGGTTGTGTGAGCCTTTTTGGTGGTGGCTCTGCTCTTTGGAATGACAACACCTACACCCCTTGAAGGCTGCCTTTCCCCAGCCTTTAGGTGCCAAGTAAAAACCCATCTTTTTGCTGAACTTTTAAAGACTGGTGGGTTAAGCCATTTTTATGATGTTGTTAATTATATAAGTTATTAGAAGTATTTCAGTGTTTCTGTTTGTTTTGTATTAAGGATTGTATCCAGTGCTGCGCAAATTCAGTTCCGCTTATGCAATTGGACTTTCCTCTCCTCTCCCTGTGCCCACCCCTATCTGTCCCCATAGCCATCTGGAGAAGATTTGGAGAGTGCCCAGGGGTCTTCAGGGGAGAGAAGGGGAAAGTTCTGTTGCACCAATCGAAATCTGTTGTGCAAGCTGAATGGCAGCAATAGTTTTAACCCTATGTTTTAATATTGCCTTAGGTTTGTAAACCACACTATGACCATTTTTGCTCAAGGATGGTATAGTCGTACCTTGGTTGACGAACATCTTGCGACTCAAACATTTTGGCTCCCAAACCCGCAAACCCGGAAGTGAGTGTTCTGGTTTGCAAATGTTCTTTAGAACCCAAACATCTGACATTGCTTCTGATTGGCTGCTGAAGCTTCCCCTGGACACGCACCGCGCATCCCCCTGCGCACCAAACGTCATGCCCCCACAGGTGGCACGCACGCCCCCAGAACGTGTGCCACACCCCTGCAGGTGGTGTGGCATGCCCCGGGATGCGTGCCATGCCCCCAGAGGGCACCAGCCACACCCCCGCCTGCTCTCCGCCCCAGGTAGTGGAGCATGCAGCTTCGCCACTGAATGCAGGTTAAGTTTATTGAAAAATAGAGGCAAGTAACAAGGAAACAAAGAACCCACACCAAGGAGGTCGGAAGTCGATGGCTGAAATGTTATTGTGTTTTCACGTTGTACTGTTTTCTTTTCTTTTCTTTCTTTCTTTCTTTCTTTCTTTTTTGTGAGTTATGTGCTGTGTGTTTTCTTCTTTTGTTTTCACTGTATGTCTGCTGTTGATTATCAACCAATAAAGATTGAATTTAAAAACAATAACAAAAACACATGCCACAAATTGCATAATTTGTAGGGGGAAGTGTTGATGACACACTTGCACATAATCATCCGTAACTAGAAAGGTAGCTTTAAGGCATCATTCCAATTAATACAACTTGCTTATTAATTGGGAAATGTAGGGAACCCAATAACATAAAGCCACTGCCACCCTCTGCACACGCTGTCTTCTTCTTACCTCACTAGCTGGCAAAGTAAGGATGAGGGATTAGATGTGTCTGGGCACAGTGCAATGTTTGAGTTGCTAGGCACCATTTGCCTTCCCTGAGTGGGTGATGGCTGTGCAATGCTAGGCATTGCTGATTGACACTGATTATCAGGGCCCATTTCAGTCTGGTTTCTGGCTTCATTTTAAGATGGAGCTACCTTGCTCACCATGGTAAATGATCTGTGCCAGGAGACCACTGTGGGAAAGCAGGATATAAATAAATGAAAACGTTTTATTGATCACACTTTATACATATAAAAAGAACTGCTTATATAAAGAAGGTACTTTCAAATTTGATGATCAGCTGGATATGGGTAACTGAATATAGGTCAAGGTTTCTGATCCTGTCTCTCCTACCAGGCTGCTTCAGCTCTCCAGTCCTGTTGTGAGAAAAAAAGATAAAATTCAAATAGCTCCTGTTACAAAGGGGTGTGTGTGTGTGAAGCTCAAATGATGCCATACAGATATGCACGCTGGGAAGTGTCTCATTTGAAGGAAAAATGAGATTGCGAACGGCTCAAAGGGAGGATGAGTCTTTCAGAGTGTGAGAGAGCCTGCCGAGAGAGAGAGAGAGAGACAGAGAGACAGAAAGAGAAAAGCGCCATGCAGCATGGGAAAACCATCCTTGTGCAAGCACATAAGAAAAGGAAGCCTGGCAGCCAGGAATGAAAAGGAGCATCAGTAGCCTTGGCAACATGCCTACTTGGGCAAGCAGTGGCGAGGGAGTCCCAGCAGCTGCTCACAAAGTCAACTCTAATTCTCAATAAAATGCTTTTTTTTGTTGGTTACATGGGGCTGGCAGATAATAAACCTTGGTTTGCTACCCCAAGGCAAAGGGTGCTTTCATGAACTGTGGGTTTCAACCTCTCTCAGTGCTGTTGTTCTTTAAGCACACCTATTCCTGAGTTTCTTTACTGTCTCGTAACGTAGGTGCATGCATGCATGATGATGGAATGGGCATGCAGAACACCACTGGAAAGGTTTACCTCTTTGACCTTTGGCTTGGCAGACAAAATGCCGCATGAAATCCACAGCTCTTGCATGCGCTGACAAGTTCCTTTGCCATCAGGCAATGCACCCATCAGTGGCAACCCTGAAGGTTGTTTCAATATGCTGAAATCAAGGAACGAGCACCATTTGCTGCACACTTTTCTCTTCCCACTGCATACCATTTCACAGACAGATGCCTGTATTTTCCTCACACACATTGTCACCCTGCCCTCACCAGGACCGGATTCCTGGTCCATTTTGATTGTGTGGGCTGCTTCAGCTGGCTGGCACTGTGGACTGGAGGGTTTTGGCAGGCAGGGCAGAGACTGGGCAGAGGAGCAATGTGAGCAGAAGGGTTGGCATTGTGGTCTGAAACATTCGGAGGGCTCCGGGTTGGTGGAGCCTAGGCTATGCTTATCGTCACTTAGTATGGCTGCTGGAAAAGATATTTGGCATTAAAATGGCCATTGTTAATGCTAACCACCAATGCATTTCTTCCTGTAGAGAAGAGGCAGAGGTCTTTCTCTCAACAGATGATGAATGACAAACTGATACCTTCGCTATAATTTATTTAGTGCATCACATAACCTGTGGCTTAGAATAAGTTTTTGTTAAATGTCATTACTCAGCATGATTTCTAGACTGAAAACTAAGGACTGGCTGAGACAGAAGAAGCTCCTTAGAAAAGCAAAATGGCAAATTACTGGCTGCTGACAAATGTAGGCTATATATAACTCACTATTTTGGTGGCGGGTGGGTGGGTGGGGGAGTTACACATTTCCTTGTTTTATAATATGCTCTGAGGAAAGTTCCTGTTGGATATTGCATTCTAACACACTGCCTTTGAATTAAAAGGTGGGGGTAAATGCTTTGAGGAATCAATGTGCATGGAATGTGGGCACATTTTTAATCTCTGTAGCATGCTTTGTTGTGTTTAGGCACTAAGGGCACACACAAGAAGATCCTTGCTGGGTTAATGGTCCATCTAACCCTGCATCCTACTTCTAACACTGGCCAGCAGATTCTTCTGGAAAGCTGACAGACAGGTATGAAAGCAGATACCATTCCCTGTTGCACATTCCCCACTTTGAACATGGAGGTTCTCTTCAGCTATCATGGTTCACAGCCACGGATGGACTTCTCTTCCAGAAATTTGTCTCAGTGCCCTTGAAAGCCGTCCAAGCTAGTAGCCATCACCATAACGTCTTATTCCAGAAGTTAATTATATGTTGTGTGAAGTACTTCTCAGTCTACTGCCCCTCAATTTCATTAGGTGACCTCGATTTTTAGGATTATGGAAAGGCGGGGAATTGACCTCCACTTTCTCAACATTGTTCATAACATTTAAAAGCCTCAATCACGCCTATCTTTAAAAAAACCAAAAAACCAAACTAAACTTAAAAGCCTCAAAACGATTCAGTCATCCCTCTGAGGGGAAAGTGTTCCACCCTCCTGTTCTTTTTAGTTGCTGTTTTCTCTACCTTGTAGAGTGCTATAATATCCTCTCTCTTTTTTTAGGTGGCACTGTACATAGTATTCAACATTAGTCATGGGTGAATTCTCCTTAGTCTGCCTTGAAATCCATTAGGTGTTTGTTTTTTTAAGTATCTCCCCACCAGAAAGCTAATAGAAGCACAAAAGCACATTCTCCCATCCTGTGCCAGTTTCCCTGTCTCTTTTCCCAAGCAAAAATACATCTCAATTTTTAAAAGGGGAATGAGCTTCTAACAGCAAGAAATGGAAAATACAAGCTCCAGAGCATTGTTGGCCCATCATTGACTATCAGGGAGTCATTTTCATTATTATTTGATTTATTTATTCTTACATTTATATCCAATCTTTTCTTCAAGGAGCTCAAGGTGGCCTACATACATACTCTTTCCTTCCGCATTTATCCTGATGACAATCCTGTGAGGTAGGTTAGGCTATGTCCCCAATAAGGATATTTTTCTCCTCAGTAAGAATGTAAGGCACATTCTGCAGGAACCGGTATCATTTATTTTGTCCTGTTCACTTTGGCTGTATTTCCTCCCTTTTCTAATAATCCCTAATACTACATTTCTCTCTCTCTCCCTCTCTCTCCCTCTCTCTCATATCAATCTATCTCTATTCAGTGCTAGGCAAAGCCAGTACTGTATTAGTATGGTGCAAGATCACAGTCCCAAGTGATCATGGTCATATAGCAGTACTCCATGCTATTTTTGACTCAAATTTGCATATGAGAAGGGAAGCCACTCTCTCCTCTGTTATTTCTTAAGATGGTTTCCAGCTAGAATTCTGCATTTAAAATGGAATTTGGGGCTCGTTCCTTGTTCAACTTAAGTCCTGCTTAATTACTAGGTGGTCTCCCTTGATCATGTTTCCTTGCTCTGAACAATAAATAGGCAATCATTTCCCCCTAGCTGGCCATGACTGAAGCTACTGCTTTATACAACACACCTCATCCAATGAGCTAAATGAGTAGGAATCCGCGTATCCGGTGTAAAATGAATGAACAATTCTTTCCACACATAGCTTGTTGCAATTGGAGCAAAGGGAAGGATAACAATTAACTGATGGTACTAAAGGTCCTTAATACTGGTCTTGCATAGCCGTGAGTTCTTATTAGTCAATACAGACTAACAGATATTTTTTCCTAAAGTGTATGGTTGGGGCTCCCTGAATATTCCAGCTCCCAAGGTGAAGAACAGGAAAAACATTTACCATCTGCTTTTAGACACTTAAAAGTCTCTCAAATGGATATTTTGGTGTTGCTGAACCACTGAGGGAAGCATCGCAACAACTGAAGCCTCTTCATATTGGTATACTATAATGAAAAGGAAAGTTAGCTACCCATTAACCAGGGAGCGCATGTCATAAACAACAGTGTGGCTTTTGTATGCACAATGGTCTGCCAGCTTTTTTTCCTGGGCTGATCCTTAAAAGCAGCATAAGACGCAAATGAAGCAGTTCAGTGTCTTCCTATGAGCATCACTAAGGAAAAGTGAAGTGTAAAGTTCAGGTCCACTGGCACCAACTCCAGGGCTCCCACAATTTTGTTGTTGTGGGTGCTCAGGGCCTTGGATGCAACTTCCGGTTCCCACCCAATGCTTCAAGGGGCCTTGGAAACAGTGTCCTAGGCCTCACAGGGCATCTGACGCCCCTTTTGATTCCTTATGAGGGCCTGCGGGGCCTGGGATACCACTTTCAAGGCCCTGCAAGGCCTTGGATGGGACCTCCAGTTCCTCACAAGGTCACGGGGACTTTGAAAGTGGTGTCCTAGGAATCACAGCACCTCTGGCACCACTTCCTGGGGTGATGTCACATTATGTTGGCATTGCTGGGCACTGATGATCTGGGGTCCAAGTCGGCGCCCCTGCTCAGGTTGTTGCTTGCTTTCAAAAGAGTGAGACTCAGTGAGCTTACTTCTGATGAAATATCCATTGGATTTCCCTGCACATCTATGCAACTTTCTGCATGTCTTGTTAATGGCACAAGAACCTGATTTTTATGGATCAGCTGTAATCAGAAAGACATAATTCACGTTGGACAATATGCACTCGTGGTTTTGGCTTAGTTTCCAGCACCTATTAATATCCCTTCCTGAAAGAACTGTGTCCTCTGTCAGATGATTCACACCTTTTAAAGCTTCGTCAGTACTTGGTGGAGTTCGTCCAATGAAGAGCTTTGTGGCACTTTAAGGACTAACAGATTTATTATGTTGTAACTTTTGTGTACTGGAGTTCACTTTAGCAGATTCATCCAACAAAGTGGGTTGCAGCAGAAAAGTTTACGGCGCAAAACTCTTCATTGGTTTCACAAGCTAACAAAGTTATCCGCTCTTGAATCTGCCCAGTGAAAGAAACCTTACATACATATATAGCTATGGTTGCTATACAAACAAAGCAGGATATTGAGCCATTATTTAATGTCCTGGCTTATTTGTAAGCCATTAACCATAGTTTCTGGTTATGGAAAGCTAACAGAGAGTGGAATCTTTCCTTGTACAGCGGCTTGAACGAAAGGATGAGTGAAATGGCTCCAAAGAATCACCATACATCCATACACCAACTTGTTCATGTCTGAAGGCAGCCCTGTTTAGGGAAGTTTTAAATATTTAATGCTATATGGTTTTTAACACTTCATTGGGAGCCACCCTGAGTGGCTGGGGAAACTCAGACAGATGGGCGGGGTATAAATAAATTATTATTATTATTATTATTATTACTGTCTTATTAAACCGGGAATTGCTCATGCAAACCAGGCCACTTTTGCTATCCTCTTCACTTGGATTGTTGTCAGGATCTGCTAATTGTTTGCCTAAGAAAAGTTTCAAACATGAACCATGTCAGCTGGTATTGTCTATCTTCAGTTGTCTTCTTCTGATTGTCTTCTAGCCGCAGTAATATTGTTTCTGGTTTGTGCACATTTCTCCAGAGTAATGAAATGTTGCATAGATTAATATCCATGTTGAGTGTCAAAGTTGATTGCATTCTGGTCTGTTTTATGTGATTAGATATGGATGCATTTGAATCTCTATTTAGGCAGGTAGTAGCTTCGAATTTTCAGATGCAATTTTGATGATTTAGCAGTCACTGCCACTGGATAATAAAAACTGGTAGTATTAAGTCAAAATAGCACCAATATATCTGATGTGTTTAAAATGGGCAGCTATGTGAGGTGGAACTAGAAAACCCAGCCTTTGTTATATAAAACATTTCAAAGAAGTTGTTGGGCTTTAAACAACACACAAGGGACAATGCTTGCCTCCAACCAAGAAGTGCTGAATTGCTAAAGATGGTAATGGCTCCTTAGTCATCCTTCCCCTGTGTATAGTCTCTGAGATTCCTATAAACAGTAACGTTTTAGCACTTGCTGAACACTTTATCAACACTTAGAAGGCGTGTAGCTATGAGGTTACAGCTATACACATCTTGCTGGCTGTGCAAATCAGTTTTCCCATCCCAGGTTGGGAGTAAGAGAAGGAGATGGGAATGATGTTTAAAAATAGCAATTTGTTTTACTGAGGGCACTTTGTAAACTCATGTATAACTGTGATGTTATACATTGTTCTATAGACATTTTTAGCTCTCCACAGAGATTTTGGCCTGGACACATGGGCAAAGGGATATAGAGGAATGGGGTGTGTATGTTCGTCAGCCAGTGTCACTGGATACACCTCCTCAACTTCCAACCTTTGTGTGTCTGCCTCCTCCTCCTGCTTTTTCACTCCCAGAGATGAAGGAGGCTGAGGCAACGGAAGCTCCCTTGATCATCTCTAAGCTCAGCAAGCTCAACCTAGCTGGTGTAACTTCAGGACCCATGTAAGGGTCAGGACCGGCCAGTTGGAGACATTGTGTTTCCTTTCATAATGTCTTCTCGGTCACCCCTGACTGTATGCTCAGAGACACTCTCTAAGAACTCAAAAGGGTTAGTTAGGCAGGACTACTCCTGCAAAAAAACCTAAGATCATGGCCACTGGTCCCATCACCTCCTGGCAAATAGAAGGGGAAGAAATGGAGGCAGTGAGAGATCTTACATTCTTGGACTCCATGATCACTGCAGATGGTGACAGCAGTCACGAAATTAAAAGATGCCTGCTTCTTGGGAGAAAAGCAATGACAAATCTAGACAGCATCTTAAAAAACAGAGACATCACCTTGCTGACAAAGTTCCATATAGTTAAAGCTATGGTTTTCCCAGTAGTGATGTATGGAAGTGAGAGCTGGACCATAAAGAAGGCTGATCGCCAAAGAATTGATGCTTTCGAATTATGGTGCTGGAGGAGACTCTTGAGAGTCCCATGGACTGCAAGAAGATCAAACCTATCCATTCTTAAGGAAATCAGCCCTGAGTGCTCACTGGAAAGAGAGATCCTAAAGCTGAGGCTCCAATACTTTGGCCACCTCATGAGAAGAGAAGACTCCCTGGAAAAGACCCTGATGTTGGGAAAGATGGAGGGCACTAGGAGAAGGGGATGACAGAGGACAAGATAGTTGGACAGTGTTCTCAAAGCTACCAACATGAGTTTGACCAAACTGCGGGAGGCAGTAGAAGACAGGAGTGCCTGGCGTGCCCTGGTCCATGGGGTCACGAAGAGTCCGACCCGACTAAATGACTAAACAACAACAACCCCTGCAGAAACCATGTTGGTTTTCCTTCAGTAAGACCTGCTCTTGTTGCATACAGTGTATAGAATAAAAGGCCCAGGCAGAATACATAATGTGCTATAATTGTAAAGTGTGGTGCTTTGTGCTACTTTTCTTGGCCTATTCAGGAGCAGAATTGTTTCTACAATGCTAAAGCAGTCTGTTTTGAAAATCCTTGCAGTTGTAGTGAGCTTCTTTTATTACAAATTATTGTCAAAGGATACTTGCCTGCAATCAAGGCGAGAGATGAAATGCTAGAGAATATAAAGAGCAGGCAGGATGCAAAGATAATTAGGGCCCAAAGGGAAAGGAGTCTGCTTTTGTGTGGTCTGCTAGGTCAATTGCATTTCAACAAATATAGCAAATGCATGTATCTTGCTACAAAGCAGAACGAAATCTCATTTCCTCTTGACCTTTTAGAAAACAAAGATGGACCACTGTTTCGTCCGGAAGAGTTCAGGCTATTATTTCTGCATATTTATTGATATAGCAGCATATAATATTGTCATCTGCAGGTTTCAGTTTGGCTAGCCGCTGTACTTTGTAATCCCATTAGTAAATGCCGAAAAGAACAAGAACCAATGGTAAAAAAGACTGCGATGGATACATTTCCATCTAAAGAATGCAGCTCTCTGCAGATCAAGCTGGCAAAACATTGCCCTTTATAATGTGTCAGTCTGTTTCTTTTTCCCCACAAAGCTGTTTGTGCTTGAAATGTCTACAATGAGGAGAGGATAATTTTCTGACCTTACAACAGTAGCCTGTTTTCTTTATTTGGAAATAATGGCTACTGCTTTACAAAATTGGAAGTGCTATTTTTATTTCTCTGGGCTTGTTTGATACACATAAGCTTTCTTTTCCTTTAATTTTTATCTGCAGTTTGTCTATGAATGATGCACTAGTTCAACATTCACAAATAGGGTTGCCAGATGCCCAGGGGTGACCTGAAGTCTCTTGCTTTTCCAGCCCCCAGCCCCCATGTGGCAAGAGGAGGGCTTGAATCTCCAGGTGGGCAAGAGAACCTTTATTTTTTATATATACACACACAGTGCATGCAACTGGTAAGCTTCAGCCTAGCAGGAGCCAGCTCCTGCCTCCCCCTCCCAATTAACCTCCATCTCTAGGGCTCAGTGGTGAAATGGAGTGCAGAGGAAGAGCTGGGCTGGAGGAGCAGGGTTATGAGTGCACATGCACGCCTGGCATGATATGTAGGGCTGCAGAAGTATGCAGAGCACATGAAGAGCACCAGCAGGAGCCGAGCCCTGTTTCCTCTGCTGCTTGCAGCAGAGATGAAGACAAAAATTATCTAAGGGAGACTGGAGTGCTGTGCAACAGGAGTGAAGAGTCTGGACTGGAGGAGATATTTATTATTATTTCTCATTTGAAGTAGAGTGGAGGCTAGATGGCTCATTTCAGGGGGGAGTGGGTGGGGTGTGGGGTGCCTCAGAGGTAGAAGAAAAGAAAACTCTGGATTGGAAAATTCCCAATCCCATTCCAGTATTCTCTCCTTCCACTTCCAAGCCAAACCCTTGTTCCCCGCTGAAATAATCCAATTGGGAATGCTAGGGATGGACATAAGAAATCACTATTGATATGGAGAAGAATGGAGAGGAGAAAAGGGAGGAAGCGTGTTTGGGAAAAACAGAGTTTTCTGAACTAAAATCTGGATTAAAGACAGAGCTATGTTGAGTCACAAAAGAGGTTTCTGCTAGCTCAGCAGTGTTTTTGGTTCCCCATCTTGTCTTAAATGCTTGGGGAATAAATTGTGTCCACTTCTACTGGATTGCACCCCACTTCTGCCAGATTGCTTTACATGCTAGACAAGTAGACCTGCACAATTCATCATGTATATGTTGACATTAATGTTATATGTTCCGACGAACTCTTAAATGTGTTTTCTTTGTTTTGTTTTGTTGTTTTTTTTGTGTGTGTTTTTGAACAAGCAGGAATGTCATGTTGCCCCTTAAAGAGTAACAAATTGTATAATGGCAGAAGCATTGGTGAGGGGGGGTGTTTAGTGTGGTCAGGGGGAAATTAAATGCATACAGTATTTATGGAAAACAGCCATATTTGCAGCCAGTGCTTGTTTTTTTTCTAAATCTCAACAATAAAGGTCCTATTTGGGGCAACTTCAGAAATGTGTGCCCAATACTGCTGATAGGTACAGAGTACCGTTCTTATTGTTACCCTCTTGTTTAAGGACTAACACCATGACTTAAGGGTCAACAGACCTTTCAGGAAAATTTCGATTGTCTAAAATATAGTTCAGGAAATCTTAATGTCATCTCTCTAGTACATTGTGACCATCCCATGAGAGGCACTGAAAGAACCTAGCCTATTATCCGGACTTTCCATAAATACAGCCACAGTGTCCTAGATGCTATTTCCAAGACTGTGGTGGCACAGTTTTTATAGGTCACATGCTAGGCTCTCTGAGCAAAGTCCTTCCTTGGGTTGGTTAGCAGCCCCAAGATAATATTTTAAATGTCTGTAGCATCTCTTTTGGAAACATAAAGAGAGCCCTATGTTAGGTGATACCAAGGCTTAAATCAGACCAAATTCAATTGCCTTGAAATCAAAGCAACATACAGTTTAGGCCACTCCAGTTCCAGGCTGGATCCAGAAATTATAATTTCCCCTCTTCAGGGGGCTTCATCCTCCTTATTGCAATTGCTGCTGGTTTACATAAGAAGAGTGCTGCAGCTGGATCAGACCAGATCCTGTTTCCCAGAGTTGGAGCCAGGACACCTCCTTGCTTCACTCCTCATGACATTTTTAAAGAATCAGTCAAACCACCATTTGAACCTGCTCTGGCCCTCGTTTCTGTGTTGCTGTATAGTTCTTGGATCAATAGCAGTAGTCTGCAGTCGATGCTGGCAATTTGAAATTTTCCCCAGTCTAATTTGATTAATAGTGCCGAATGCAGCAGAAAGATAAACAAAGGCTACATAAAGATTATTATTACTGTTCTTAGTATATTTTATTATAATATGGTTCAGGGTAAAACACTGATCAATGGTAGTGTGTCCTCCTCTGAACCCCACTTGTTCTTTTGGACTGTTTATAACAATGTCTAGAGCTTTCTAACTATGAAGGTGTGTGAAAAGGAAAAGCCCAGACAAGGCCAGATCTGTTTTTGTTGTTGTTTTGTTGTTGTTCCTTGCTTCAATTGCTCATTATCACCTCTGGACCTCCAAACAAGTAGCAACAGGAAAAAGGAGGAAAAGTGAAGCCAGGGAATTCTGGGGTGCATGGCGCCTTTGGCGGCATGTGCCCAACCTTTCCAGTCCCTGATGGCAGCCATAATTCAGACTCAATGATTGCTTAGCAACAATAAAATTCTTCATCCTTCACATCTTGTTTTACAACCAAAAGCTGTGTTAGCAACCCCCAGCTGAGTGACTTGTCTAGAATATTCTAGCACTGGGCCCGTTTCCCCTAAAGGACACCAACTGCTGTTATCAGAGATGAGGTGACTGAGACTGCCTATGTGCAGGGCAGTCACAAAGTCATGTCTTCCAGAGGGGTAAGTTAAGTGCCAGGCCTACAATGGGGCCTTGTTGGTTGAGACAAGGGGTGGCCAAAGCGGCAAAGCAATATATTCACAAAGGCTAAAAGGAGTTTACAGAATAATTCTTTTATTCTCTAGAAAAGTCAGAGGTTTGCTGGCTGCCAATGATAAACCATCAGGCATAAAGCACGACACAGCCTCTCTATGCAGCAATATGGATTTATGTTCTTTAGCATATGATAAGCTTTATGTTTGCCCATTAAATCACAGATACATCTAGGGACACCAGATCAACTGAAGGACAGGTTAAATATTCCCCTTCTTGGAGCGAAAAGCATATAATTTCTGTTAATACTAATATTAAGCTTTTATAAGGTTAACTGAGCTGGGATCACTGTAATTAATTGCCTGCAAAGTTCTTTGTGGTCACTGATTTATAAGTGCTGTGTAACTTGTACAGTGGTACCTCTGGTTATGTACTTATTTCGTTCCGGAGGTCCATTCTTAACCTGAAACCGTTCTTAACCTGAGGTACCACTTTAGCTAATGGGGCCTCCCGCTGCTGCCATGCTGTCGCCGCATGATTTCTGTTCTCATCCTGAGGTAAAGTTCATAACCCGAGGTACTACTTCCAGGTTAGCAGAGTCTGTAACCTGAAGTGTTTGTAACTCAAGGTGTTTGTAACCCAAGGTACCACTGTATCCCAAGAACAATGTGGTGATGATGATGATGATGATGATGAATTGAATTTATATACCACCCTATACCCGAAGGACTTTATTCACCAGATGCCCTTTCTCAAGTTTTTGAAATCACTAAAGTGTGGGATATTTTCATTTCACCACAATGACTTGCAAGTGGCACAGGTCTCCAGGAAACCCCAGGTAGACTTCCAGAAACCAAAGTCTATAGTTGTCATTGCCATATTTTAGCTTAAAGTTATGAAAGAAAGAAAGAAAGAAAGAAAGAAAGAAAGAAAGAAAGAAAGAACATAGGAAGTTGCCCTGTACTGAGTCAAACCATTGGGTCCAGTAATGTCTACACTGACTGGTAGTGGCTCTCCACGATTTCAGACAGGAAGTTTCTCCCAGCCTTACCCAGATATATTGGGGACTGAACCTGGGACCTCCAGCATGCAAGGCAGTTTTAACACTGAATTGTGTCCTTTCCCCAGAAAGCAAAAGGATGGGTAATCTTGGACAGCTGCTGCTTAAGTGGACATTATATGTAACCAGACCCTCCAAGTGTCCCTATTTTCCAGGGACATCCCTGATTTAGAGAAGCTGTCCCGGTTTCTGATTTGATCCCGGAATGTCCCACTTTTCACTGGAGAAATGTTGGAGGGTATGGAGTTATCCGACCCCCGAGCCATCTGAAAGCAATCCTGTATAGGGAAGTTTTTTCTAATGTTTAATGTTGTATTATGTTTTTATATATTCTGGAAGCTGCCCAGATGAGCTGAGGCAACCCGGTAAGATGTGTGGGGTATAAATAGTAAAATTATCATTATGGAATGGGACGTCCCTATTTTCATGGGAGAAATGTTGGTGGTTATGCATAGCTAGATGGATGACAAATCATGTGAGCCGGTATAAACTTCCCATGAGGTTTTGTGCCATTAACAGCTGAATAACAGGCATTCCTGTGATGAATGTACCACACCTCTTTGCATGACCTGCAGCTGTTAAACACATAGTGCCTGTGTTGTAAAAAAAAGGAAAAGAAATCAGGTTCATATGGCCTTCCTTGACAGCAAATAATGTTATGACTTTGGCTGTCTAGTTTTGCATAATATGGAGCCTGGATAAAAGGAGGTTGGTAGACTTGAATTGCTTGACATCTTTCAACAGCCTTGCGAATGCCACAGCCTCCAATGAGTGGGAGGGACAGAGAAACACCCCCCCTCCCATTTCAGTTTGGGCTAAGATTGGTGTGATTTTGTAAGCTGTTGGCTGAAGTCAAAGCACCCTTGAGATGCAGATACCTGATGCATAGAACCTGATGCATAGAATATAAATCTGGTTTCATCCAATATAATTTGTTGCAAATTAACAGATACAGTATTTCAAAAATACTGTCACCTTCCTCCTCGCTCCTGAGCGACACCTGTGTCCCTACAGCAAGGACTAGATGTAACTCCCCCTTGCTAACAGGGGCCTGGACCGTGAACTGGACAAGCACACTGTGGCCCTACTGGTGTTCAGTGTTCACCCCAGTGCCCATGCCTAGCCCATAGGTAAAGGTAAAGGGACCCCTGACCATTAGTTCCATTGTGGCCGACTCTGGGGTTGCGGTGCTCATCTCGCTTTATTGACGAAGGGAGCCAGCGTACAGCTTCCAGGTCATGTGGCCAGCATGACTAAGCTGCTTCTGGCGAACCAGAGCAGCGCACAGAAATGCCGTTTACCTTTCTGCTGAAGTGGTACCTATTTATCTACTTGCACTTTGACGTGCTTTTGAACTGCTAGGTTGGCAGGAGCTCATCCCGTCATGGGGATTCGAACTGCCGACCTTCTGATCGGCAAGTCCTAGGCTCTGTGGTTTAACCCACAGCGCCACTCACGTCCATGGGTCACCCCAAATCACTTTGCCAGCATTGCAGTGAAAAGTGAAGGAATGCCCAGGAATTTAAGCCAGGAATTTAAGCCAAATGTCTCAAGTTTTACCTTCTTACTCTGACTAGAGGCCAAAAGAAATGCCACTCTAAACAAGTGTGACGTAGGTGAAAAAGAGGCTTTATGGATCAATTAGGGTCCCCCCCACCCCAGAAATTTCTACTTGAACTCTTCAACAGGTATCTAGTTGTTTTAAGGGAGGGGGAGGGCACTGCAAAGAAGAGGAAGAGTTTGGGTAGGGGCAGACTTATAAAGGAGTCTCTCCTGGCGCCTTTATTGGTCATTGGTCACAAACTGACCATCTCTAGCCCCCCACCCCCAGGATAAACCAACTTGAACCCTTCTTTAGAGGGGACTCTTTCCCACCCTAGAGGGGAAAAGAATTTGTCTGTCATTATGTGAAAAAATGGGAGTGTCACTTCCTACCACATGGGAAAATAGGATAAGCCTTTTGTACTAAGTGACTGGGGGCTGCCTAATAAACTCACTCTTGACCAAGCCAATAATTTGACTGACCTACCAGGCTAAGCTGAACCACTATATTCAGACATGTTTGAGTCCCTTAGAAATAAATAGAAATAAAGCACCCAATTAAGCTATTAACAAAACAGCACAATTTCTTTTCTGTGACGTTGACAGCATTTGTGAATGTGGTAAGCACACAGTCTGGACTACCAGACCTTCCCTTCCTTTCTTCACGGCTGTCAAGTTCCCTGAGCAGAACAGGGGCATGGAACCACAGTGAGCCAGTTCACATGGCTATTGGAACCTGGCTGCTACTGGAAATCCACGTGGAATGACTGCATGTATTGGAACAAAAGCACACGGTCCATCAGCTGGGAAGTGTGTATGAGTCATATTATGATTCAGCTTTTAGCATTAGAAGAGCCTGCTGAATCAGGCCCATCTAGTCCAACATCCTGTTCTTACAGTGGCCGACTAGATGCCTGTGGGAAACCAGCAAGCAGGATTCCAGCACAGGAGCACTTTCCCCTCCTGTTGCTTCCAGAAACTAGTATTCAGAAGCACAGCTGCCTCTAACTGTGGAGGCACAGTATACGCATCATGGCTAGAAGCCACTGATAGCCCTCTTCCCCATGAGGGAACAATCACTAATTCCTTCATCAACATGTTTACTTGGAAATGAATCTTGCTGTGTGGAGCAGGAGTTGCTCCAAAATAAATGTGCATAGGTTCGCCCTTTAAATTTGCTACTTGTGACAACAGATAAAGACAACAGACAACATGCATTTCAGAATACTTTCCTTGGAACTTCAGATGTAATCCTTGATCCACAGCACCAAGTGCATTTTTCTCTGCACTTCTGGACCTTTAGCATGTAGTATAGTTTTCTCTCGGCATATGAGAGCTATAGTAAAAGTAAAGGGGCCCCTAACCATTAGGTCCAGTCGTGACCGACTCTGGGGTTGCGGCGCTCATCTCGCTTTCTTGGCCGAGGGAGCCGGCGTACAGCTTCTGGGTCATAATAATAATAATAATATTTATTTATTTATACCCCGCCCTCCCCAGCCAAGGCCGGGCTCAGAGCGGCTTACAAGCAATAATAAAAACAAGATGAATGATTACAACTTAAAAACAAAAATAAAATACAACATTAAAATAATGGAACATTAAAATATTAAAATGTAGCCTCATCGCAGGAGGAGAAGGAAAAGAAAAAAGAAAGAGAGGGAGGGAGGGAATCAAATTGGCTCCAAGCCAAAGGCCAGGCGGAACAACTCTGTCTTACAGGCCCTGCGGAAAGAAATCAGATCCTGCAGGGCCCTGGTCTCATGAGGCAGAGCGTTCCACCAGGCTGGAGCCAGAGTTGAAAAGGCCCTGGCTCTGGTTGAAGCCAATCTAACTTCCTTAGGGCCTGGGACCACTAGGGTGTTGTTATTTATGGACCTTGAGGCTCTCCGTGGGGCATACCAGGAGAGGTGGTCCCATAGGTACGAGGGTCCTAGGCCGTGAAGAGCCGTTAAAGTTCAAAAGCAGCACCTTAAATCTGACCCTGTACTCCACCGGGAGCCAGTGCAGCTTGAAAAGCACTGGGCGAATATGCTCCCATGGCAGAGGCCCCGTGAGGAGCCTTGCTGCAGCATTCTGTACCCGCTGGAGTTTCTGGGACAGCTTCCAGGGCAGCCCCGCGTAGAGCAAATTACAGTAGTCAAGCCTGGAGATGACCGTCGCATGGATCACTGTGGCCAGGTCGGGGCGGGAAAGGTAAGGGACCAACTGCTTGATGCGGCGAAGGTGGAAAAATGTCGCCTTGGCTGTTGCTGTAACTTGCGCCTCCATGGAAAGGGAGGCATCAAGGATTACACCCAAACTCTTAACGGAAGGCAATGGCACTAATTGGGCCCCCACAAGAGAAGGGAGTTGGTCCCTCATCCCCATGCCATCCCGACCTAGCCATAGGACCTCTGTCTTCGAAGGATTTAGTTTCAATCGGCTCCCACGAAACCATCCAGCCACAGCTTCCAAGCATCTGGTCAGTGTGTTCGGGGCCGAGTCGGTGTGGCCATCCATCAGCAGATAGAGCTGAGTGTCATCAGCATATTGGTGACAGCCCAGCCCAAAGCTCCGGATAATCTGGGCAAGGGGGCGCATAAAGATGTTAAAAAGCATCGGGGAGAGAATTGCGCCCTGCGGCACTCCACACACCAAGGAGTGGCGCGACGACATTTCCCTCCCTAGTGCCACCCTCTGTCCCCGACCAGAGATAAAAGAGCACAACCAGTTACGGGCTATGCCCTGTATCCCCACATCTGCGAGACGGTGGTCCAGAAGATCATGATCGACCATGTCAAAGGCTGCTGACAAATCTAAAAGGATCAGCAGTCCTGACCCGCCTCGATCCAGTTGTCTACGGAGATCATCTGTTAGGGCAACCAGAGCCGTCTCCGTCCCAAAACCAGGACGGAAACCGGACTGAAATGGATCTAATGCCGATGTTTCCTCCAGAAACCTACCAGCTGTTCAGCAACCGCTCTCTCAATTACCTTACCCAGGTATGGAAGATTTGAAACTGGGCGGTAATTGGATAGGTCTAAGGGATCTAATGAAGTTTTCTTTAAGAGTGGACACACCACTGCTTCCTTCAGTTTCCCTGAGAATGTCCCCGTGTCAAGGGACAAATTGATAATTTCAACCAGGGGGGTCCGCGCAACATCTGGACACTCCCTAATCAGCCAAGATGGGCACGGATCAAGAAGGCAGGTGGTGGGCCTACCAACTTGGAGGAATCTATCCACATCAGTAGGGAGTATCCGATCGAAATGGTCCAACACTGGACCTGAAGTCAGTCGAGGGGCCTCCAGTTCAGTCACTGTATCTAAATTGGCAGGGAGGTCACGACGGAGCAGCAGGACTTTCTCCGCAAAAAAGCTCGCGAATGCCTCACAGCTGTGGGTCAAATTTGTGCTTAAATTTGGTTGTCCTCCTAAGGACGTTATTGACCTAATTATTCTAAAAAGTTGTGCCGGGCGAGAGCTAGCGGATGCAATGGAAGCTGCAAAGTAAGATTTCTTAGCAGCTTTCATAGCCATCTCATAAGCTTTCATAAGTGTCCTATAAGATGTTCTTGAGGCTCCGTCACGAGTCCGTCGCCATACTCGCTCTAGCCGTCTGAGATCCCGCTTCATTTTCCGGAGCTCCTCAGTAAACCAAGGTGCCCGGTTTCGACGGGGTCGCAGAGGGCGCTTAGGCGCGATCTCATCAATGGCTGCCAAGAGCCGGTTATTCCAGTCCTCAACAAGGTCATCTAATGAGTCGCCAGGAGGAGCAGGGTTCCGCAAGGCTTGTCGGAATCTATCAGGATCCATCAGTTTTCGCGGACAAGCCCAAATAGGTTCGCCACCCAAGCCGGGGAGGAGCGGGAAGTCAATCTTGGCTTTCAGAGCGTAGTGATCAGACCATGGCACTTCCACAGCGGGGAGCATGATCACATCTATGCCAGCCCCAAAGATCAGATCCAGCGTGTGGCCTGCTTGATGAGTGGGGCCCAAAACAAAGTGGGAGAGCCCTAGTGTTGCCATGGAAGTCACTAGGTCCAGAGCCTGTGAGGAGGGAGTGGCATCGGCATGGACGTTGAAGTCTCCCAAAACCAGTAGGTTTGGGAACTCCAAGGCCCAGCCCGCCACCACCTCCAGCAGGTCTGACAGGGTGGCTGCAGGTGTGCTGGGTGGTCGGTACACCAGCCAGACAGCCAAGCTCTCCTTGGTGCCCCACACGAGACCAACACATTCAATGCCGGAGATCGCCGGTGATGCCAGAGCTCTGAAAGAGCAATCCTCCTGGAATAACAACGCTACTCCTCCCCCCCGACCCACAGTCCGCGATTGATGGAGGACAGAGAAACCTGGGGGTGTTATCTCATGTAGGGAGACTACTTCACCTTCCCGTACCCAGGTCTCCGTCACGCAAGCCAGGTCAATCCCCTGTGAGACAAAAAAGTCACGCATGGTGGCGGTTTTGTTGCCTATGGACCTGGCATTGCACAGCACCAATGACGGAGGTGTGTAATCCTTGCTCTCCCTACCCTCATCCCTTGGGATGGGGCGTAGATTGGAAGGGGTTCGAGGATCACTGCATCTCGAAACCCTTCGCCGATAGAGATATCTAGCCCCACCGCCATTCCTCCCTAGCCCTTCAATTGTGGAAATCCCAGATCCCATACTAGCCTCCCCAATAGATGGGTAACATCCCCTCAATAACAAGTCATCCTTGGGCCAGGACTCCTGGGTCAAAATGGTATGGGAAAGAGGTGGAGGTCTGATAGGGTAAGTATCCCTAGAAGATAAAACCCAAACCAACCGCACCCCAAGTGTCTCATGGTGTTTCATTAACTGTCAATCCCCCTCTCCCTCCTGGGTTAATTGGAGGATTGTTGGTTCTATCTGTGGCTGTGGAAGTATTAATGAGGTATGTGTTATAAAATGTGGATCACTGGCCAACAAAGAGCCAGATTCGAATTTGAAAGATCTGTCCATCCTGTCTCGCCAGGAGTACAGTAGAGAAGGCTGATCATTCTGATAAGTTTTTGGAACATTAGGCAAAGGTCCAAATGTAGATTTGGTGCTGGATATCTCCAGATTGTCAGCAACATAGAGTTCTTTAGGTGTTGTTGCCATAGAAATGTCGGAGGCGCCAAATTCCTCATCTAATTTGGTGTCGTTTGAAAAGGGAACAGGGAGTTGCACTGATGTCTTTCTATGGGATAAAGAGCTGTTGGACGTCTTTAAATATTGTGCTCTAGGCTCTACTGTCCTTATATTTTTGGTAGAAATCTCAGTCTTTATACTCATTAGCCTCTTCTTCAGGTCTTGTAATTCTAGGTCCAGTCGTGACCGACTCTGGGGTTGCGGCGCTCATCTCGCTTTCTTGGCCGAGGGAGCCGGCGTACAGCTTCTGGGTCATGTGGCCAGCATGATTAAGCCGCTTCTGGCGAACCAGAGCAGTGCATGGAAATGCCATTTACCTTCCCACCAGAGCAGTACCTATTTATCTACTTGCACTTTGATGTGCTTTCAAACTGCTAGGTTGGCAGGAGCTGAGACCGAGCAACAGGAGCTCACCCCATCGCGGGGATTCAAACCGCTGACCTTTTGATCGGCAAGTCCTAGGCTCTGTGGTTTAACCCACAGTGCCACCCACATCCCATGAGAGCTATACCTATTCCTAATTATCTTCGTAAAGTCTACTAAAACACTGCCTTAAGCACTTTTAAAAGCATACAGCGCAATAATATTATTTCTTCTTGAGCGGTAGTGGTTATTGATCATTTGTCTCCAAGTAAAATTTCAGCCAGGACAAAGGCCCTCTGTTAAAGTGAAAGCTCATTTTTGCTAATTTTATTTTGTTGCAATTAACACTTTGCTCTTTTGCAGATAATTAACATCTACCCTACCTAAATACTCGTAGCGCCAGAACAGACATACTTAGGAAGGCGTGGGTGGGGAAACTGTGTCTTCGGTTGCTGGACTACAATTCCCATAATTGTTTGCCATTGGCCATGTTGACCAAAGCTGATGGGAGTTGGAGTCTAACAACTTCTGAAGGGCCCTAAGTTTCCTACCCCTGCACTCGGTGTTATGGCAATCCAAAGATCCATAGTTGCTAGTTTGAGCAAAGGTCAAACAGGAGACAAGACCATTCCAGAGTGGATTGGTCAGTGCATGGATTCAAGAGGGGAAAGTGGCAGACACACTAAAAAACCATCGGTCAAGAAATCAAGTCCCTTATGTTGAATCTCACTGAAGATACATCTCTGGTTTGAGTATTTTCTTTTCCAAGCTGAGCATACGACATCTACTCCTCTTACATTCAGATTAAATCATTCATGCCTTCAGGCTTTACTACTGTAGTTTCTTCAAAGATGGTGTAGCAGCTAGAGCTGACATTTTGTTTATTTTTAAGCTACTATTTGTATTCTGGAATCTTACTGTAATAGCATTTCAAAGCTTGATCCAAAGTAAGCAAGCACAGGTTTGTAGCCTTAGTTTATTATGCTGAGAGATTTGTTTTTGTCTTACAGACAATTCTCTTAGAATCATCTCAAGGACCCTCTTTCCCCATATAAACCAATCTGGACCCGGCAATCATCATCTGAGGCCCTTCTTTGTGTGCCTCCTCCATTAAAGATTTGGAGGGTGGCTCCCTGTTAGTGGAATGCTCCCCCAGGAGACTTGCCTGGCACCTTCATTATATATCATTGGGCGCCAGGCAAAAATGTTTCTTCATAACCAGGTCTGATTAACATTTTATGTCCTTTTAAATGTGTTTGTAGAAAGGGGGGGAGGTGTTATTGGCTTGTTTTCTGTTTGTTCTTGTTTTTATTATATATAGTTGGGTTCTCATTTGTATTTTTATGTTGTGAACTGTCTTATATTCTTCGGATGAAAGGTAGCGTACAAATTTAATAAATAATAACAATAATAATCACCACTCCTTTAAGACTGGCGCTGAAGTCAGTTGGAAATTTTACATGTGTCAAATTCAGGAGTCTGTCCAAAGTGCTTTTGAAAAATTCAGTGTGCTGTCATCTTTGTCCCCATGTTAAGTTGCAGTTTCTTGCTGTCTGGCACGAACATCAGAACATTTCCCTCCAGTTCACAGCTTTCTGGATCTAGTTTCTGTTCTACCCTTGGCTAGAAAAAGAAGTGTGACGATGCACTTGAGCTGTACTGAAAGTGTGTCTTTTGAAATCAATGTAACTGCTAGTTAAGCTCACCAAAGTCAATAGGAAGTAAAGGTTGGTTAATGGATCATGTCAGAAGACTTTGGCATCGACTCTGAAACCTAGAAATCTCTTATACCAGTGTTGTCTCTCATTAAGGGTGAAATCACCCAATCATTTTTGACAGGGAAATGCCACCATTTGGTGCACTGGTCTTAAACTAGTGCATTGGGAGCCAGTAGAGCAGAGCTTTCCAAACTTTTCATGTTGGCAACACACGCTTTAGACATGAATCATTTAGCAACAGAGCAATTCAGTTTTACTAGCAATCCAGAAGTTAAATTAACCCCTTTCCAACTACGGGAAGAGCATGGGGAGCGTTCGCTCGACACACCTACACACTGCAGCTGAAAAACACTAACGTGTCATGACAGACAGTTTGGAAAGCTCTGCACTAGAGGACCATGGCCTGACTCAAGTTGGATTGTAACAGGATTAAGCAGTGGGTCTCCAAAGGTATATTTGGCATAAAGGTTGAGGCTGTGTATTCCAATCTCCTTTCTAGGACAACTGCATGTACTTACATAGGAAGCTACCTTATACTGGGTGAAACCTTTTGTCAATCTAGCTGCTACACGGACTGGCACAGTTTCTCCAGGGTTTCAGGCAGGGAATCTTTCCTAGCCATATCTGGGGATACTGGAGAGTGAACTGGGACCTTTTCATGAAAAGCAGTTGATCTACCACTGAGCTCTAACCCTTTTCCAAATAAGTGAAAGCTACGACTCTTCCACTTATTATCACAACTGCATGTTACTAGGTGCCCCAAACCTATTGTTGCACATGCATTTGCATTGCAGCCCATGCGGCTGGCAGGGTGTTGTTGTGGTTCTGTACCAAATTATTCTGTAAATTCAACCACGGTCTTAAAATTTAGTAGAGCTAGAAGGCATTGCAGAAACTTATTTTTCACTGCAGTGGTAAACTAGTCCCTGGGCAATACTACTTCAGATTGCACACTGCAAACAGATTGCACATTGCAAAATAAAGTAGCAACCCTATATATAGAAAACATTAGGTCAGGAAGACTTGGCTTTGTTGTTGTAGTTTAGTCGTTTAGTCGTGTCCGGCTCTTCGTGACCCCATGGACCAGAGCACGCCAGGCACTCCTGTCCTCCACTGCCTCCCGCAGTTTGGTCAAAATCATGTTGGTAGCTTCGAGAACACTATCCAACCATCTTGTCATCCCCTTCTCCTTGTGCCCTCCATCTGAGAGCCAGTGTGGTGTAGTGGTTAAGAGCGGTAGTCTCGTAATCTGGGGAACTGGGTTCGCGTCTCCGCTCCTCCACATGCAGCTGCTGGGTGACCTTGGGCCAGTCACACTTCTTTGAAGTCTCTCAGCCCCACTCACCTCACAGAGTGTTTGTTGTGGGGGAGGAAAGGAAAGGAAAGGAGAATGTTAACCGCTTTGAGACTCCTTAAAGGGAGTGAAAGGCGGGATATCAAATCCAAACTCTTCTTCTTCTTCTTTCCCAACATCAGGGTCTTTTCCAGGGAGTCTTCTCTTCTCATGAGGTGGCCAAAG
Organism: Podarcis filfolensis; assembly: GCF_964270895.1. Lineage (NCBI taxonomy): Eukaryota > Metazoa > Chordata > Lepidosauria > Squamata > Lacertidae > Podarcis > Podarcis filfolensis. Next base: position 33,194,507 of record NC_139605.1, on the reverse strand, counting down.
TATTGGAGTCTCAGCTTCAGGATCTGTCCTTCCAGTGAGCACTCAGGGCTGATTTCCTTAAGAATAGATAGGTTTGATCTTCTTGCAGTCCATGAGTGGGATTTTATTTTATTGGTGTGGAGTATTGTTCAGTTATTTTGAGTTTCTACCTAAAGTCTGAATTCAGCTTGTGAAGGTTTGGTAGGGCATCTGTTTTGCACACAGAAGGTCCCTGGTTCAATCTTTGGCATCTCCAGGTAGGGCTGGGAGAGACTCCTATTTGGAACCTCAGAGAGCTGCTGCCAGTCAGTGTAGACAATATGCAGCTAGATGGACCAATGGCTTCATTGAGTCTAAGGTAGCTTCTTGCATTCCCATGAGCTGGTACATCCCAAGGACAGGTTATCATTTTTCATCTGTCTCTAGACTTAAACTCAACTGTTTGAGTTCTGTGTTGCAGGAGGAAGAACTGAAGGAGGAATTGTATAACACACTTTTGCACATATACTGTAGTTCTTCATCCAGTTAGCTACATCGAATCAGGACCCATTTCTCTGGGAAACAATAATTGCAGCGTGACCTACTTCACAAATTTTGTCATGAAAATGAATGTGAGGTCTAGTAAAGGCTTTCTGCTTTTTATAAGGTGCTATAAAATTATGAACAACACACAAGTACGGAGTGCTGTTAAATTGCCACTCAACGCTAGTGGTTGCACAGTGTGGGTTGAATTTCATGCTACTTTGGCAAATGTGTGTTCTAAAAGCTGAGATGACATTCTGATGGAAGAAAACCTTCAGGGAATTTGCCGGAAAATAGGAGTGAGGTGTGTTTAACCCACCCTTTGGTTGCCAGTGGTTTTTCTCTCTGGCTTAACTAAGAACAATAACATCTTCCAGTTTTGCAGCCTGGCTGAGCCAAACAAAAATCCTAAGACATTTTCAGGAGAGAGCTGGTGAACATGGGACTGCTCATGTCCTCCAGTTTTCCCCCTGAACATTCCCAACCCAATCCATTTGGCTTACAGAAAGGGCTGGCTTGGCAGCAGCAAAGGAAGTGAATGGGAGAGAGCAGCAGCTTAGGACACCACCCCCAAACCAGCTTACCTGTAACTGGTGCTGGCAAAGGGAGAATTTAAGGCCAGCCTGTGGGGAACAGCAGAGGGGGCAGCAATGGGGCTTTCCTTTTTGGTGTGTGATAAGGGCCAAGATAAGGGATGCGGGTGGCACTGTGGGTTTAACCACAGAGCCTAGGACTTGCCGATCAGAAGGTCGGTGGTTTGAATCCCCGCGATGGGGTGAGCTCCTGTTGCTCAGTCCCTGCTCCTGCCAACTTAGCAGTTTGAAAGCATGTCAAAGTGCAAGTAGATAAATAGGTGGGATAAGTAGATAAATCTGGCGGGAAGGTAAACGGCATTTCCGTGCGCTGCTCTGGTTCACCAGGAGCAGCTTAGTCATGCTGGCCACATGACCCGGAAGCTGTATGCCGGCTCCCTCGGCCAATAAAGCGAGATGAGCACTGCAACCCCAGAGTCGGACACGACTGGACCTAATGGTCAGGGGTCCCTTTACCTTTACCTAAGGGCCAAGATATCTTGGGCCAATCTTGGTTAGGAATCTACCTCCATTTGTTATTGCATCACTTTGCACTGTTTGTAACAGCAGCAAAGGAAGTCCAAATGATGATGATTTTGAGTCAAATGCCAGTGGTCTGCAAAGTGGACTTGCTAATTTGACTGAACTAAAATCAAGAGCAACCCCAAGAAGTTTTAAGGTTGACATTGATTTCAAGTGGAGATTGCATTTATTCATGCTTTTATGTTTGTGTATTTTATCCTACATGCAATTGCCTATTCATACAAGCAATAAATATTTATGCTATCATGAGCAACTATTAAAGAAGCAAATTAGAGCGGGAATTTAGTCATTTTCAGCCGTACTATGCTAGAGATAGTTATCCCTTTAAAAATTACAACCTTTAAAATGGGCATTGGTTCATGGGTTTTCCTCGCAGCGTAAATCCCTGGCATGTTGACCTTTAAAGCCATAACATCTGAATGAATGTAAAGCAGGGAGGGGAGGGGTGTCATATTTGTAGCTCAGTCACCCAAAGGTCAGTGCACTGGAGCTAGAAATCCCACTGCTTTGTATACATTCATCTGTTCTGCTTTGCAAGTGATATTTATGGAGAAATAATGGTTTGGAGCAGCTGTCATATGGAATCCCTTCCGAAAAATAAAACTGGCAGCTGAAAAGGTATGATAGTTTTCAGCAGCGAAGAAAGTCTCGAGGAAATAAGAACGTGTGACCAATATCAGTCACTTTCTAAATGCCACTTCGAATGCACTTCCTTCCTGGGATGGCTTCAAGGCATTCTGACAACCAAATCAATGAAACCAATATAGCTGTAGTAGGACAGGAAGGTGAAATATGTTTCTGAAACAGAGGGTCATATCCAAGACATCACTTCATTGTAAAGTTGTTTTTAAACAGACAAACAAACTTCAGCGAAGAAAACAAAGCTACCGTATTTTTCGCCCCATAGGACGCACTTTTCCCCCTCCAAAAATGAAGGGGAAATGTGTGTGCGTCCTATGGGGCGAATGCAGGCTTTCGCTGAAGCCTGAAGAGCGAGAGGGGTCGGTGCGCACCGACCCCTCTCGCTCTCCAGGCTTCAGGAAGCTATCCGCAAGCCTTGCGCGCCCGGCGGGAGTTCCCCCAGGCGCGCAAGGCTTGTGGGTGGCAGGCTGCAGTGCGGAGCACGGGGCGCCCTCCGGAGGACGCCCCGTGCTTCGGGCAAATGTCTGCAAGCCTTGCGCGCCCGGCGGGAGTTCCCCTGGGCGCGCAAGGCTTGGGGCAGCAGCCTGCAGCTCGAAGCAAGGGGCGCACTGCGGAGCACGCCCTGTGCTTCAGGCAGATGTCCGCAAGCCTCGCGCGCCCGGGGGGCGGTCCCGCCGGGCTCGCAAGGCTTGCAGGCAGCAGCCTGTTCTGGGGGCTGGGGTCGGGGGAAGCTCGGGCTTCCCCCGCGCCAGCCCCGTGCGTGGTGGAGAAATATTTTTTTTTCCTTAATTCCCCCCCCCAAAAAACTAGGTGCGTCCTATGGGGCGAAAAATACGGTATATGCTATTTATTATTATTATTCTACCTCACTTACACATTTTCCTTATGCAGCTGCTGAACAGAGACATGGTTGATTGGGGCTGTAATCCTATACACACTTACTTCGGGGTAAATGTATAGAGCTTATTGAGTCTTACTTCTGAGTAGCTACATATCGTATTGCACCACTGTTGTTTTCTTACACGAACACATCATGCACCTATGGACACACACAGTGAAGCTTCAGACCCTGAATAGACAGCCAATGTCCCAAATGGAACTTCCCCTTCCACTGCTTCTCCCTGCAGTCCCCCTGCCCCCAAAACATGGGAGGAGGAGGAGGAGGAGAGGAAGGGGAAGTTGTATAAATGGAAATCATTTGCACCACTGGGTGTGCATCGTAGTTAACGACAACTAGCACAGGAAAGGGTAACAGATATTCAAAATTCTGGACTCTATCCAGTATTTTTATTGGGGAAGTTTGAAGCAAAATTTGAGAGACTGCAGCCTGCTGAACCTATCGGATCTATGGCTATTCCAGTTGACCTATTTACTGAGCATTCATCCCGATCTGCTTGTGCAAAGTGTATGTGGATGTTAGACTTTATTGAACATTCATTCTGATTTGTTTGTGTGGTGTTTATACGTCTTCCAGTTAATAACTTGTTGATCCCAACAGCTTTCAATGTATTTCACTGTCACTTTCCTAACCTTTCCCCCCTTTTTTAGTGGATCTGTTGTACTAGAGTGACAGAGCACTTCAATCCTCTTTAATTGCACAAAGTTAAGTTTTCTGGTGCTCAAATCCCTGCCACAAAATACTGACAGAATCTGGAGGTAAACCTAGGCTGAAGCAAATGATTCAATATTAAGTATCAATGCTTCATTGTTGGATTGCACTAGGTTGGAGACTACGGGCCTGATATTAGTACATAGCCACTACTGGAGACCTTGTTCAAGGACAAGACCTATCAGTGGCTGCTTGCAACTCAATTTTTGCCTCCTGCTCGAAAGCAGAATCTTAGCAGGGTTACACTGAGGTGAATATGATACCCCAACATGGTCTAATGTGGAATGGTCTTCCTCATTTTTGGAATGTGAAATGGTCTTCCTCATTTTTGGTTATTGTAGCACAGTTCCTTTTGGTTGTTAGAAGCTCCCAGAGAGGGTTGAAAAGATTTCGGAGGAGACTGTGAAAGAAATCTGAGGAGTTCTGAGAAGAGTCGTTTGTGCATTGCCAAAACATAGGGCACTCATCCACTCAGAAGAGGGCAGATATATGCATATATATATGCATAGTTTTTGCATATGCAAATGTAGAAATAAGAACTATGATAGATATTCAGTGCATCTCACCATAGTGGAGATGACAGTGACAAAGTAATCTGTGTGCTGACTCACTCCTCTGTCCAGCTGTTAACTACTGAGAGGCAACTAGTGGTGGGTGTACTTAGTGGTGGTAGTTATTAAACATGTTTATTAGTCACATAGGAATGTAGGTGCTGGAAGTAATGAGGTAGAATGGGTTTGGTGAGCACTTAGGAACCTTTAAAGTTGAAGGTTGTGATTCTGGGATCAGGACTGTGGGGCCCACTTCCATGGTCAGGAAGCACCTTTGGGGTCAACATGTAAAAGCACCCTGGACCTGTGGGGTCCAGAAAGGGGTGCAGCAGGAAGGTCTCCCTATTCATTTGAAAGGTGGGGCCTCTGAATTACCCTGTGTAGTTGCAATGTGTATCCAGCAGCAGGTCCAAAGCAAGAGCATGATAGAGACTGAGCCCAGGACTATGTATAATGAGAGTCAGTTCTGAGAGACACCAATCACCCAACTGTGGATAGCTAAATTATTGCACTCCATTCTTCTTCCCCTTCTTTTCCTTTTTGTAGATTAAAGGCTTACCTTATCTGGCAGATTCATCTGAGTTGCTCCTCTCACACTTCATCCTTTCTTCTCCTCTTGTCAAATAAATTGTTGTAGTAGTCCATTCAGTTCAGTTGCTCAGTGGTTTTTCTTTACAACCTCCATAGACTAGGAGCACCAAACACTATTTGGGGGCACTGGAATTCACCCTCCTACATCTCTCCATAGCTTGAATACTGGTCCCATAGCTCCCCTACAAGGGTAGCTGAATGTAGAAACTGGGGTTACAGTTCTATTCAAGTGGTCTATCTCCCTCTCTTAAAATTGTATTTTGAGAAAACTACACAGATGACAGGCAATTCAACAGATTTCATCAGTTATAGCAGAATGGCATTTTTCTTCCTTTGAATGTCTGACAGACTTGGAAAAGGGATTTCCAAGATTTATCTTCTGAGTTAATTGTTAACGGCTTATTCAGTCTCGAACTTCTGGCAATTATTGCTTTTTCTCACAGAAGAGAAGTTATGAACAATTGGAAAGGTGGCCCAAAATATTTGGAAAAAAGAGATTATGATTAATTATTTCTTTTGATCTATTTTCTTCCCCCTAGGATATTAAAGGGAAAGGAAATGAGGAAAATCATTTCTTGTGAAGTGATGACTTAGAAATCTTGTCTTTTGTTCTTTGAAAAACTATTTCTTGCAGGGCTTCGAACCTTGAGCATATTTGCGCCTCCAAAACAAAAGTAGGCAATGGTTTTAAGTGGTTCAGTTTGAGAGAAAAATCCCACCTATGCACCTCTGGGGCCATGGACAATTAAGCTCAAGGGAGAAAGAAGATATCGTCAGATTTAAAATGTGATCTGGAATTTAGCAAATAATTTCCAGACTTTCCATTCAAGATGAGGATAATTTGGTGGAAATGATGGTATGAGCCAGTGCGAAGCTTGCTGGTATGGTGGTCTGAGTTCAGTTGTGAAGGAAGGTTTGCAGAATGGCTGAAGAATGCAGTAGCTATTAGACCTTTACATTACAGTGGTACCTCAGGTTAAGTACTTAATTCGTTCCAGAGGTCCGTTCTTAACCTGAAATTGTTCTTAACCTGAAGCACCACTTTAACTAATGGGGCCTCCTGCTGCCGCCGCGCCGCCGGAGCACGATTTCTGTTCTCATCCTGAAGCAAAGTTCTTAACCTGAAGCACTATTTCTGGGTTAGCAGAATCTGTAACCTGAAGCGTACGTAACCTGAGGTACCACTGTACATTTGTTTTTACCCTATAGAGAACCCTTCCAGCCTCTTTTTCCAGCCCTCAGACTCTCCTCTGGTCACATTTCTCCCTAGCCTACTGGCCCTGCTTCACATGCTCTTCAGATTCTTTGGCCTGGCTGGAATGTGTTCTTGAACTGTGATGAATGCCTCCAGCTTGCCCAGATAGAGGAGTGTCCATAAAAAGGCGTCATCCTTAGAACAGGTATGGGGAACCTGTGGCCCTTCAGAAGTTGCCATTTGCAACTCCCATCATCCATGGTGGCCATGCTGGCTGGGACAGATGGGAGTTGAAGTCTTGCAACATATGGAGGGTAAGTTTCCCATGCTTGTTCTAAGGATATGGTCTGTCCATGGTAAAACAATCAATTTTTGTTTTGGGGGGGGGGGAAGTTGAGGATGTTTTTAAAAACAAAATATCAATGCATTCACACCTGAATACTGCAGATTTCAGCCCGTTCCTCCAGTTAGATCGACTCAGAGGTTAAGCATGCAGGGTTTGTTCAGTACAGTGGTACCTCAGGTTAAGTACTTAATTCGTTGCGGAGGTCCGTACTTAACCTGAAACTGTTCTTAACCTGAAGCACCACTTTAGCTAATGGGGCCTCCTGCTGCCGCCGCGCCGCTGCAGCACGATTTCTGTTCTCATCCTGAAGCAAAGTTCTTAACCTGAAGCACTATTTCTGGGTTAGCTGAGTCTGTAACCTGAAGCGTATATAACCTGAGGTACCACTGTAAATGGTTTGGGCCAATTTATCAACACATCCTGCGTCAGAAGCCAGGCCAGGCCAGGCCATTTCAGGTCAAAAGGCTGCAACATATGACACAGCAGGCCCAGCAAAATGTGTTAGTTGGGACATGGATTAAAGCAATTATGGATGTAAGAATAGGGGTTTCTAAAAACACATCCAATGCCTCTATTGTTATCTGTGAAATGATAGAGGATATGGATCTGGTGCTGATAAAATTTACATTTCTGACAACAAATTTAATTCTCTTTTGCTTCTATATCGTACTTCCGTTTTCCATACACATTGGCCTTTCTCTAGGCATATGGTACACGAACCTGTGTGGGTAATATCTGTTATCTCCATTCCAACAATGTATAGCTGAGGGCAGTACTGACCGAAGTCTGCTTTATCTTCCCTGAGTTGTTAGCGGAAATTAAACGTTGCTTTCCAATAAAGTTATGGCTTCCCTTGAGGAGTGCCTCAGATTGCATCGGAAGCTACTGAAAATATGACCAGTGCTGCGCTGCAGAGTAAACTGCAGCTCGGGGTGTAAAATGAAGGGCTATCGAAGTGCAGACTTTTAATGCTCTTAAGTTATAGGCTGGAGCATTAGGCTATAAAGACGGGAAGGGATTTGAGCTCTTGAGAAATAGTCATTTAAATGGGGGAAGTTGGTCGGCAACCCGAACACAAGTAAAGAAGAATGCCAGTTTTCAATTTTTTAACACTCACATTATTACCACTGGTATTGGCAGTGTTATTTATTGAGCAGAATTAGCATTATTCACCGTGCTCTAATTTTATTAACAGCTGCCTGGAGCGCTCTTTACGTTCCATCTCCCTCATCTCTCAGAATCAACATCAGCTCTTTGGACAGCTCAATACTGGTTAAATGATATATTCTTTATAGGTGGATTAATCTAAGTACTGTTGTCGATACTGACTGCACGGTACACAAGAAACTTGGTAGATGGAACGGCACCATTTCAAGTTAAAATTAACAGGAAAAGCAAGAAAGAGGAAAGATTTGTCTATAAATATATGTACCCTTGGATCAGGGCCAGGTCACGTGATCAGATGTGTAGCCAGATGCTTCCCATTCTCTTTACTTGCCCAGATCGCACACTTATAATGCATCATGGGAATAATTGGCAAGGAGTGCAAATCAGTTTGTCATGTCACCACTCGTTTGGAATGATGGGCTGCAAAATTGAAAAATAATAATACACTCATGACAGAATAGGCAATCCACTTGCCAGAGGAACTGAGCAGCATGATGGACGGTGAAAGCATGCAAGCTACGCGCAAAATTAGTTATGTGAACTGTCCTGTTAGGAAAAGAAAAATAAAGTTAGGCAGATAATAGTGTTGCAAAGCCATTGTGGAAAGAAAAATTTGGAGTAGTTAACAATGGAGGGCTGAGGAGGGACATATAGGAACATTGTGGATTATATGGGCTCTTTCTGTGACTATCACAAAAATATCCACATATTATTATTTTTTACCAAGAATCTAACTTAATGCAGGAAGCTGCCAAAAATCAACTGAATTCTAGGACAGGACAGCTAAACTTGTAGGAAACATCAACTTCAAATACAGTTAGATGATGGACCATGGTACACCACCACATGTAGAAGTCAGCTTTTTCTTGCTCTATGTGGAAGCTGTCATCAAATGGCAAAATGTTCACAACTGTGGGTTAAAAGGCACCTAATTACATGGATGTTGCTGAACTACAACTCTCACCAACCCCAGCAAGTATGGCCAATGGTGAACTCTAGTTCAGAAACATCTGGTGAGCCAAAGGTTCAGTACACCTGCCTTAGCCCACACTTCTCAGTGGCTCTGCTCCACACTGTCCCTGAGTGATTTTGCCTGGTCAGAATGCATCCTTGAACTGTGAAAATGCTTCTTGTTTGCCCGGATGGAGATCTGATGTTTGCACAGCTGGAATGTAACTTGCGGTACAAAGGTAACATTGCTCCACTTTCGTCACTTGCCTACCCACCGGATAACGTGGTCCTCTACCTGAAAACATCTTCCCATCTCTGCTCTAGCGCTTTCATATAGATGAAGGGCTGAATCAGGCTTGTGCCCATGTATATGTTCAGAGGAAAGTGTAGCCCACAAGGCTACAAGCTCTGTTAGTTTTCTCAGCACAGACTAAAGGTAAAGGTAAAGGTACCCCTGACCATTAGGTCTAGTCGTGACCGACTCTGGGGTTGCGGCGTTCATCTCGCTCTATAGGGCCGAGGGAGCCGGTGTTTGCCTGCAGACAGCTTCCGGGTCATGTGGCCAGCATGACTAAGCCACTTCTGGTGAACCAGAGCAGCTCACGGAAACGCCGTTTACCTTCCCGCCGGAAAGGTACCTATTTATCTACTTGCACTTTGATGTGCTTTCGAACTGCTAGGTTGGCAGGAGCTGGGACTGAGCAACGGGAGCTCACCCCATCACGTGGATTCGAACCGGCGACCTTCTGATCAGCAAGTCCTAGGCTCTGTGGTTTAACCCACAGCGCCACCTGCGTCCCCAGCACAGACTACAGTACTGCAAAAAGCCAGACACTACTGTCACTCTGTGTAAACGGAACACGTGAAGGTTTACCATGTGGTCAGTAAGCACAGTCCTGTTCTCTCCTCACCTGATCAGCAATGAGACTAGGTAATCTGAAAATGATTTTGACTGTACATCAGATGAGCATGAAAGGCCTCGCCAACATACAGTTAATGCTATTTTTGCAATGAGACTGTAGCTTTGCTTATTGGGTAGTGAACAAGAAGGTGGCAGATTTAGGCAGTAACAGAAAGTGGTTTATTGCATTATCTCTTGTACACACACAGTTGCACACCCCTCCATATGGTGGCTGTTCTATATGAAGCAGCCTCAATCTTCAAAAGTTACTTCTACAGCTGCTTTTCTGCTCAGCATTCAACCGCCAGTTTCGATAGCCGTGTGTTGAAGTTCATTACTTTTACAGATGGGAAGGAAAGCCAGGCTTTTAATTGGGCATCACAATAAGTGAACAAAATTGCATTGGGCCTCATCTTCTTCAGTGCGTCAAATTACATTGCACAGGAAAAACTAGAGTGGCATTAAGGGAGATAGCTTTCATTTACTCATGGCAGAAAAAGAAGTCAGCAAGATAGATTATAGTGAAGGTTGAAATTAAAATTCCACTTGCTGAGTTGCTTGTGCTTGATCTGAATCATACTGACATAATCATCAGTTGCCCTGGTCTCCAAGGGAGAGCTCTTGCAAAAAGAGGAAGGAAGTTGTTGAAGGATTAGAAGGGAAACAATCCAAAACAAAATATAAATAAGTCATTAACGAGAATCTTTTTGTGCCTTGTGCTGTCCTGCTGAGCTGCCAAACTAGGAGTTTCAGAGCTATGCTTGGGGTTTTTTTTTGGGGGGGGGGGGTTATCAAAGCCTTTAGAAGCAAGGCAGGTTATTCTACATATGCTTAAAGTAGGGTTGCCATATTTCACAAAGTAAAAACCAGGACACCCCCAAAGTTGTTGAGCCAAAAAACCACCCCAAAATGCATTTTTTCAATTTACTTGCCTAAAAGCACCGCCTTCGTTATTGGTGGATGCAGACAAAGCCTTTGACAGTGTGGCCTGGAACTTTCTGGTTCACACTGTGGAAAGTTTGAAACTTGGGAACAAAATTTTGAATGGTATTAAAGCGATTTATGAAAACCAGAAAGCTAAGTTAATAATTAACAATGAAATAACTGAAGAATTCCAAATTGAAAGAGGCACCAGACAAGGATGTCCTCTATCCCCACTTTTGTTCATTGTGACACTGGAAACACTCCTAATAGTGATAAGAAAGGACTTAAAAATTAAAGGGATTAGTCTAGGTAACAGACTATATAAAGTTAAAGCATTTGTGGATGATGTAATTATTACTACAAAAAATCCAGATGAATGTATACAAGAAGCCTTAAAGAAAATGACTGAGTACGGAGGAGTATCGGGCTTCAAGTTAAATAAAGAAAAATCTAAATTATTAACGAAAAACATTGGGGTAAAGGAATAGGAAGAATTGGAAAGGGTAACAGGCCATAAAATCACCATGAAAGCTAAGTATTTGGGGATCTGGATTACAAATAAAAATGCCAATTTGTACAAGGATAATTATGTGAAGAAGTGGAAGGAAATAAAAGGATATTTAAATAAATGGGATAAATTGAACTTGTCTTTATGGGGTAGGATATCCTTGATAAAAATGTCAATTCTCCCAAAAATGCTCTTTCTTTTCCAGGCAATCCCAATAAGTATTGGGACAAAATGTTTTAAAGGCTGGTAAAAGGATCTTTCTAATTTTATTTGGCAGGGTAAGAATCTAAGAGTAAGGTTCAAAGTACTGATGGAGCCCAGAGAAAGGGGCGGATTCACGGTCCCAGACCTCAAGATGTATTTTGAGGCTGCATGCATGACATGGCTGAAAGATTGGATGTTACTGACAGATACGGAAATCCTAGACCTGGAGGACTGGGACAAAGTTTTCGGGAGGCATGGCTACCTGGGTCATGATAAAATAAAACACATAGAGGCTTTACTAATCATTTGGTGAGAAAGGCCCTATTCGAAGTTTGGGAAAGAAATAAAACAATAGTAACAGCCAAAACTCCCTGGTGGCTATCGCCTATAGAGTCATCAGCCATGCATACAGTTCATATGAAATACAGTTGGCTAACATATAGGGAACTCGTAGAAGAGATATAGGATTGCCCGACAGTGAAGAAGTTTGAAGAATTAAAAGGGTGGGGGGGTGAATTGGTTAGAATATTTCCAATTAAAACAATATTTGAGAAGGATAATAAACTTAAGGGGTTTGATAAAAAAATCTTGGTATGGGAAAAGGAAATCAAATACAACAACCAACAGACTGTCAAAAATATGTAAATTGTTACAAAATGGGAAAATAGAAAAGGAGGAAAAAGGTGACACTATTAAAAAATGGGAACAAGATCTGGGCCACTCAATTGAATATAATGAATGGGAAAGACTGTGGACAAAAAATATAAATTTCACAGCATGTTACCTAACAAGAGAGAACTATATGAAAATGCATCATAGGTGGTACCTGGCGCCAGAAAGGCTGGCAAAAATGAATAAAACATATACTAATAAGTGCTGGGGATGTAAGAAACAAAAAGGAACCTTCTACCATATGTGGTGGACATGCCCCGAAACTGGGAAATTTTGGAGCATGATTCACAAAGAAATAAAAGAAAATACTAAGAATATCATATAGTAAAAGGCCAGAGGCATTCCTTTTAGGAATTTTAAACAATATTCCAAAAGACAAAACTAAATTTTTCTTATATGTCACGTCTGCAACAAGAATCCTGGTGACTAAGTACTGGAAAGGGAATCAGTTACCCACTGGGGTGAATGGTTATGTAAGCTTTCAGAATATTTAGAATTAGCCAAACTGAGATATAATAAGACAAAAACCAAAAAGTGAAGTGAAAAAGGAATGGGAGTGCCTAAACGAATACCTTAAAAGCCAAGGTTCGAGGACAGAAATCTGGCTAAGTCTGGAATAACCTTGTGAAGTGAAAGGATAAGAAAGAGGGATTTATATCTAGTTGCTAGGATAGAGATAAGGAAAACAGGAAGATACAATGAGAGGTAAATGAGATGCTGTGGGGTTGGTGGAAGTCAATGTTTGTTTTCCTTTTTAGTGTTAATATTATTAATTTGTAAGATTTGGATTTGTTTTTCATATGCTTGTTTTTGTGTTTTGTGTATTCTTATTTTTCATTTTATTTTTGTAGTTGTGTGGAAAATACTAATAAAATTTACTAATAATAATAAAAAAGCACCGCCTTTCGGATATTCCCCCCGGACGTCAATTCCACCTTTGAAATCCTGGTAATGTCTGTAAAAATCCAGACGTATGGCAGCCCTAGCTTAAAGGCACTCTCTTGTAATTATTAATCCACATGGTTGAGACATGAGAACATAAGAGCCAACTTGCACAAGCCAATGGCCCATCTAATTCAGCATGATATTCTCACGGTAGCCACTCAGATGCCTATGGGAAGCCCCAAAGCAACAGCACTATCCCACTCCTGCAGTTTCCAGCCATTGGTATTCAGGAGCACACTCCCTCCAACAGTGAAGGTAGAACATAATCAGCAGGGTTGGTAGCCATCTGGATTTATCTAATCCTCTTCTAAAGCCATCCAAGTAGATCACCACCACTACAGCATGTGGGAGTGGATTTCATAGTTCAACTATGTGAAGAAGTACTTTCTTTTGTCTGCCTCAAATCTTCCATCATTGAGTTTCATTGAATGGCCACACAGTTTAGTACTGTTATGAATTTGTGGTGTTAAAACTGGGACCAGATCCATGTGTTTTAAGACACTTCTAAATCCCTGGAAATAGTAAGTGTTAGAATTCAAGGCTTCTAATTCTGGGAAAAGGCCAGACCACTATAATCTCTGGATCCAGCAAAGTGTTAGAATCCAATCAAGCCTTGGGCTGTTAAATAGAGTGATAGACTACTTCAATCCCTCAATTCAGCAAGTGTTAACAGCTAATTAAACCAAGCTAGCCTCCTGGTTGATGAGCCATTAAAAAGACAAAGCATCAAAGAGCTCGTGAGAGATGGCAAATGGGTGGATAAAGCCAGAGTTTAGAGAGTCAGAAGCAATCCGAGTTGGAATCTTAGGTTAGGAAGGAGTTATGTGACAGGGAAATGAAAAGCAGTAGGCAGAGCATGATGTTTCATGTCTGTTTGGATCCAAGGCTACACCCATGGCTGAAGCAAGACTTTCTTGGAGTGTTAATGCCATGAACCCCTCCATTGTAGGCTCAGGTTGTACAGGTTTAGTCCTTTAAAAGAGGCCCCGTGGATACAGAGTACACATGTTCCACAGTGTCTCTTTTAAAAGACTCACCCTGTATATATGGGTGAATAGATTCAGGTAGGTAGCCATGTTCGTCTGATGCAGTTGACATATATATAAAAATTGTCCGGTAGGACCTTAGAGACCAACTAAGTTTGTTCTTGGTATAAGCTTTCGTGTATCTGAAGAAGTGTGCATGCACACAAAAGCTTATACCAGGAACAAACTTGGTCTCTAAGGTGCTACTGGACAATTTTTTATATTTTTAAAATATATTTAATATGTGTAAATAGTTAGACCTTAAGAGGGGTATGAGGGTATGGCAGCGGTGGTCTTGCACATAAGTTTTATGCATAGTACTGACAACAGTACGAGGGGGGTAGGCAAGAATTAAGAGCTTTTGGTGTTTAAAATCACACCTACTGTTTCACTCTCAATATATGAAAGCACACTATATCTATTGAACTAATTTCCTTTTGTTGCAAAGGCAGTTGCACCTGCACTCTTAATCTCTCTCTTTGACAAGCTGCCTAAAATGTTCAAAGCCCTAATTCTTTGGGATTTTGTGCCTTCAAATCATGTTTTCATGTAACTGGAATAGGAGAGACAGAAAAAGGGGAAAAGCTTTCAGCAGCATCTGCTGAATATCTTGATATATCACATCAATGTTGCACATAACCTCTGGTTTCTCGCTCACATCAGAAATAACTCTTTATGTAAGAGCAAAATACAAGCTTCTAGCTAAAGCTTCCCTTTAGCGCAGAGTTACTGGTATATCAACATTTTAGGAGAAGAATAACTTGTGTTACCGCAGGAGAGCAATGGAGGAAAATTTGGATCACACCTAAATGTATACATGTTGTATTGTCCTACAGAGCAATCCTAAGCCCATTTACTTAGTAGTCTGTCCCATTGAGCTTCATGGGCATTAAGCAACCCGCGATAGCTTGACTTCCTTAAGAGAATGAAAGATACCATTTGTTCCAGTTGGAATGTAGTTCATACACTACAGAAAGAAAAACACTACACATGCTTTTGATGTGACTGTAACATAACAAGTTGTGCATTCAACATACAAAGTTTTTTTCTTCCAATGAAATACCCATCCATAGATTGTTGGTTTGGTTGTTTTTTGTTTGTTTAATATATAAACCAACTGTGACTAAAACTCACATTTGATAAAATAGATTTTTTAGGAAAAAAATGAAATCTAATTTGACCCAGAGACCCACAATTTTATATAAGATTGGATATATTTTATGTCAAAACATAATCACCCATTAAAGCTGGTGATGCAACTAAAAAGATACATTATTGCGATTGTTCTAAAAAAAATAAACAGAACAAAAACTATAATTTATTATACTTCTGTCTTCATTCTATGCCAGGTGTTGGTGGATTACACAGAAAAAAATTAAGTTTTCTTTAAAAGTTTCTACTAAATATAATAAAAGAGCAATTAACATTTAGTTTGTTACATTGAAAAAGTGTACACACTTAATTGCTTTGTTAGCTTTACCTAAGTCTCTTCAGCTATAAAAAAAGAAAAAAAAACCTGTTGTTCATAGTCAAAAAACATTCAAATCAGTTGATACAACATTACAGTACAGCCAACTAACATTGTTCAAAATCTTGTCATTTTATCTCAAGTAAAAGAGTCCTTAGACCAGATTATGACAAAGCTGGTTTAATGTATTTTCAAGTTGGTCGAGTTAAGATTTTGCAGGACACTGTACTTTCTGTTGATGGCTTCAGAAGAAAGGGGTCATGCGACTTGTAAATCAAAGGGCAATCCCAGCCTTCCATTCCCCACCCCGCAATCGTTAGAACAGCATTGTTAAATTAAGCAGAACTAAAAAAAATTGGAAGCTAAGTGAAGCTGCCATTTGTGTGTGTCAAAACAATTGCGATACGCTATACTAAAAACATTTTGAAATATCCACCTGTCCTCACCACTCTGCCACAAAACCAGCAAAGTCAAAAAAATACAAAAGTCTTCAAACTTGTCACTTTTGCAGAATAAAGCAAAAAAGTCTTTGTGCTCCTTACTACCAGAAGCAAAATACCATCTGAGTTACCACATATAATAGCTTCTGGACGTGTCCACTTGAGTTGGCTTGGTTTCTGCAGTGCCCTCCTTGTCTTTTTCACTGTCACCTTCCCAGAGGTTAATAAGTGGAGGATAGAGTTCATTCAGAGGGATGGAGGAGGTCTTTTGCATATATTTTTTCAGTGAATGGTGGTAGTTTTTCCTCTTAAACCTCTTAGCAACATAGACAGAAACAGAGGCAAGACTAATAACAGCAAACATGGATCCCATGACTGCAGCCAGAGCTGTGCTTGTTTCTTGGTCAGTAATCTCAAGGGAAAACGCTGCATTTTTTGTTGTAACGTTAACACAGGACTTTTGAGTTTGCTGATGGATGTTAGATACAGTGAGACAGACTTCGTAATCTGTGGAAGGTTGCAAGTGTGTGAGGTTGTATTCATGCACATCCACCGGGACCCTAGCAGTATAGGTAATGTGAGGATTATCAATCTTCATTGTAGCGGATGACCATTTCAAGTTGGATGTCATTACGTTAGAGTTAACCTTCCAAGACACCAAGATTGAGTGAGATTCTGCTTGTTTGACATATATTTTCAGAACTTGAGTACCGTCCAGCAGTGTTCCATTCACTCTAATTGTAGCTACTCTTGTATCTGCTCCTTCTATGTTTTGAGCCACACATGTGTACCTTCCTGAATCCTCCGTCTGAATATTTGATATTTCCAGAGTCCCTTCACTGCTAAGCTTGTATTTGTCCGAAAGGGTTTCAGCAGTTATTTTATTCCCAAGTGGAGTTACCCAATAAATTTCAGGTTCTGGCTCTGCCATAGCCCGACAATCCAAGAAGACAGTCATGCCAATGTCCAAATTCAAATGATTTGGAAATGTGTCATGAGAAATCATTGGAAGACATTGCTCACTGGAATCCTGTATTAACACCTCCTTGACTTGCTGCCCTCTGTATTCTGGTGGCATAGCACAGAACATTGATAAGGGCTCCATGAAACGGATATTAGTCTTGTTTGAGTTTATCCAGTGGATGACACAGTCACACCTGAGGGGATTACTGTGAATGCTGATCTCACGCAAGTTTGGCAGGGATTCCACTGTTTTTTGGTAGACTGCATTCAAGGCATTATTGTTAAGCATCAGGCTTTCCAGAGCAGGAACATCCCGAAATGCTAAACGATGTATATAAGATAACTTTGGGTTGTTCGTTGCTTCAAGCTTGGTAAGTTCAGGAAGATTGTCTAGTGCATACCTGTCAACAGAGACCAGCTCTCCCATATTGTTGATTCCAAGTTCTTTCAACCGAAGCATGTTTTTGAAGTCTCCTTCTTGGATTTTGTGGATTGGGTTTTTGTTAAGATCCAAAAATTTTAAATTTGGAACTTTCTCAAGTGCAAGCTGAGGAACTTTAACTAATCTGTTGTCATAAAAGGAGAGACTTTCAAGACTATCCAAGCCTACTAGAGCATTTCCAGGGATGTCAGTCAGGTACATACCAGCCAGAACCAGACTTCTTAAATTTGAGAGTGGCTTGAAATTCATATCCAATATCCCAATCACAGGATTTTCCCCAATCATCAGAATTTCCAAGTTGGGTGTAGAATCAAACCAGCGACTGTCAATAACTTTTAATTTGTTGGAATTAAGATGAAGTCTTAAAAGGTTCTTCAAGCCTGAGAATGCATTTGCAGAAATGGTACTGATTTGGTTATGGTTTATATAAAGTTCCTGAAGATTGCACAGATCCTGTAAGCAGTAATCTGTCATCTCCGTGATCTGATTCTCCTCCAGATGTAAAGTAGTGAGCTGAGTAAGATTTGACAGCCCCACATCTTTTATACTAGTAAAATTATTCTGTGAAAAATCCAGTTCTGTTAAATTGAAAAGCTGTTGGAGCTCATCAGTGGTCTTGGCAATGTTGTTGCTTTGCAAGAGAAGAACTTGAGTATCACTGGAAAGATTACTGGGGATTTTTGTTAAACGAAGATCATTGCAGTCAACTGTTGTAGCTTCTCTATAGGTCGACTGGGGTGTAAACCACGGCCTTATTTCACAGACACACAATTGTGGACATTCATTATTCGGTATGGAAGATGCACTAAATTGATTTACAAGTAATCCCAGAACCAAATGGCAAACCCTTAATGTAAAATTAATCCCAGCCATAGCGGTTTCCTAGTAGGTTCTTCTGGTTTACTACTTGCAAGTACTAGTAGATCAAATGCTTAGGCATTCAAAAGATGGAAGATGTTCTTGTTATTTTCTTGTGAACAGTTAGCGATGCAATGTCTCTTCTCCAAGCCTCGTTCTTTCACTCTACGGAAGCTATGTTCTTCAATATATTGGGATACATCTGAAAAGAAACAAACAGATATGAAATGCATGCCATGTATTTCCTAAATTAAAGCCTTCTGTCTTCTGGAGACTTTATTTTCAGTACACTATCATTAGAGCTTTTCTATATGCAGCCAATATTGATTTAATGAACTTCTAAAAATGCCTGACTATTACAAATGTTCAAAATTGCCATTCAAATATTCAGTGGTTTGCTCTTAATCATAAACAGAACAGACAACATTTGGATTGGAGTTCAATGTCGTAAAATATTTCGCCAACAATGGTATTTCACTGGTGTCTCTCCCCACACCGATTCTGGTCCCTCTTGACTTTGTTTACTCATGTAAACTGAACTGCTTCTAACTGCATAGGATGACAATTTTGAGTAGTCTCCAGTGACATGATTGGGGAAAGGGGTTGTAATTCAGTAACAACAGAGCATCTGCCTTGCATGCTGAAGTTCCCATGTTCAACTCCCAGCATCTCCAGGTAGGGCTGGGAGAGAACCCTGCCTGAAACCCTGAAGGGCCACTGCCAGTCAGTGCAGACAGTGCTGAACTATATGGACCAATGGTCTGACTTACTAGGAGCAGCTTCCTGTGCTAATGTTGTGCTTGCTTGAGCGGCCAGATGTTAACTTATGGAGATGCATCAGATATATAACAACATGGAAGTTTCTATGGAGCTACTGGACCATGGATAAAGGAACCTCTGGTCCTCCAGCTGTTGCGGGACTTTAACTCTTCACCATCCCAGCCAGCAAAGCCAGTAGTCAGGGGTGATGCGAGTTGCAGTCTGACAACATCTGGAGGGCCAGAGTTTGCCCATCCCTCTACTAGTCCATAGTTATGTATTTCCAATCCACGAACACACACACAGTTAATAAATACTGTACAAATGAGGGATGCCCACTGACAAGATTTCCTTCCAACCCAATTCAGAGCATTAGAAAACAGTCTGCCTTGGTCCTAGTGCTTCATAGGTTGCCCAATTCAGCTTAGGGTCCATATCTCCATTTCCCTGCCTATTCATTCCGGGAAATCAAAAGACGGCAATAACTTTGTCAGGAGTAGATAACATTTACAGGAGTAGTATTCCTCCACAGTGGATAAAGCCAGCCCAATTACAGGCAAATAGGTCCAGGACCCTGTTTATGCCAAGGACCTTTAAATGTGAATGATATTATCTATAACTTCTTTATTTTTAGGTAGAAATGGATAGATTTTGCAGCCACTCACATCTTCAGAGGGAATGAATCCCGCAAAATTTCAGCTGGAGTGGTTCTCCCATTGCAGTTTTGTGTTGGTTAAAAAAAAAGGAATCACTTGACCTCCCCATACATTTTGTGGGCAATTGGTCTGAAAACTTCAGACATGAGAGATGTGCCCCCTGGGTAAAGAACCTACCAAACTGCAGGCAAATAAGCCTAGTGGGGTTTGTGCTAGGCACCTTCAAAGCTGATTTTGGGGAGGATTCATTTTCTGGGTGAAATCATTTGCTCTGAATACATGCCTGACCTGTCAATCACATCTGATTCTTCCTCTGCTTTCTCCCCACTTTGCTGCTTGCTGTGACTTCCCAACAACATCCCACGTGGGTGTGATTCTCTGTACAGTAAACTGCAAGAAATTACTATTGCTTTGAGCAAACAACTGTCTGCAGCATTTTGATGTCTGGATCATCAAACTTGTGTAACTTTTTACAGATCCCTCTTCATTTCTAGCAAGACCAAAGTCCCTCCAAGGCACTGTCTCAGGATTCAATATTTGTCCAGATGTGATGCACACTCTATGCACGTTGCATGTATACAATATTTGTGGTAGACTTAAACTGGCTATTTTGTTTCTACCCAAAAAGGAAATCAGCATCATTTTGCGAATTCAGTGCGCTCTCTCTCTCTCTCTCTCTCCCTCTCATCATCTAAGCCAATTCTCAAGGGTTCCATATTCAGCCACTCCCCACTGTACATGCAGATAAATTCATCTCATAAATATGAATGGGAAGCTTCTATAGATGTTGGGCGCTAGATGACTCCTAATAACTCTGTTAATCCACAAAGTATTTTTCTTCCTTTCAGATATCATTCACTAGTTTACAGTAATTGATTCCATGAATATAACTTCTATTCAGCAAGGAGAATGATTGTTCTCAATTATGTGCTTAAAACTGCTCTGGCTATATCTGTTTATGGAGACTTATCTTATACAAAGCCTATAGTAAAACATATAAAGCACAGCAAGGTTCAGGATAAGCCGCAAATTCAAATCGATTCTGGTGTTAATATTTATATCCTATCAACTGCATATCACATATTGTGCAACTGTACATTTCTGTACAGAATAGCAATTATTAAGCATTTAATTATTTTTATGTCAATAATCTGAATACCACTTAATCAAAGTCTTCTCTAAGCAGTGTACAGGAGACCCAAACGAGTTAAAACTAAGCCTGCTGGAATAAAAAAAAGTACTCCGTAAGTACCGGAAGTTCAGCAGGGAGGGAGCCTATCTGTCCTGAACTGAAAGGGAGTTCCACAAAAATGGGCCCACTCTGAATGCGTGGCTCCTTTTGTTTCTTAAAATAGGTGATCTCTTACAGAAGGAAAATGTAATTTTCTTTTAACTGGGAAAATGTTCTTTATGAATAATGTGCATACTAGTTTTCTCTCTCTCTCTCTCTCTAAACAATGGCTAGAAGTGATTGATTGTACATATCTATTAATGAAAGTCTGTTTCAGTTTTAACACAGTAAATTGCAATTGCTTTCACATGCCGTGCTCCATTTTAATTTTTGCACTCAGGTGAACTGCAGTTCAGACTGGAGTGCAAAAGCAGTTTAGAAGGAGGAGAGTAAGTCAGAAATCGTGAGAGAGAGGAAAAGAAAGAAAAAAGAACTGAACTCTACGCTGGACTTTTGAGTACTTTTATAAGTGCACTTTTGGCCTTTTAATGTATTAAGTCTCTGGTCTGTAGTCTGAAATAAAAATCTAGATGCCAGTTTACCTAGCCAACTCTCATTTAGCAATGAGTCTATAGGAAGGAGGCCAGGTTTCACAAATATACTGCATGACAGATATGGCACCAATGGAAAACTTCTGCTCAGGATGATGCTGATCTGTGGCAGACTGCATTATGTTGTTGTTTTTTTTATTTGTATACCATCTTTCATTTGAAGATCACAGGGTGGTTCATAACATAAAAATACAAAACGAGAACACAAAATGCATAATAAAACAAAAACAAGACATCTCCCACAAACACATTTCAAGGGACATAGAACATTTAATCAGCTAAAGGCCTGAAACGTTCTTGTCTATCGCCTAAAGATATGTAATGAAGGCACCAGGCGAGTCTCTCTGGGGATAGCATTCTGCAAACAGGGATCCAATGCAGAAAAGGCCTGTTCTTGTGTTGCCACCCTCCAGGTCTCTTATGCAAGGGGGCACAAAGAAGGGCCTCAGATGGTGACTGCAGGGTCCAAATCAGTTCATATGGGTAAAGGCAGACCTTGAAGTAAGGATTTTGAAGGCAAGTGCATGCCTATAACGGTAGGCAGTGGTTCAAAGTGGATTAAAACACTGCTCCGTTGCAGAGTTGTTGCAAAAATCAAATGGGAAAGTGATGCTGCTCTCTAATGTCCAAAAAGTGGTTTCATATTACTAGGGATCTCATGGTATAAATAATAATTACAACTCTGGCTCAATGCGAGTAGTGATCTTCATAATGTAAATCTCACTTGACAGGAGGACAGGAGGGAGGAATACTTGGCCCCAACACTCATTGCTGACTTCATGAGAAAAAAAAGATTGATAAAATCTGGAATGTGATCAACCAGATGCCACAAACAAGACACAAGTGCAACAGCATTCTTGTCACTTGTGATTCCTGGCAACTGGTATAAGAGGCACGTTGCCTCTCAGTCATCTTAGCAAGTAGCCACAGATATCCTTAACTGCCATGGTATTATCTAACCATCTTTTAAAGCTATCCCAGTTGGTGGGTATCCCATCTTGTTTGAGCAAATTCCAGTGCACTGTTGTGAAGAAGTACTTCCTTTCGTCTGTCCTGAAGGCCATTGAATGGTCCAGGGTTCTAGTATTATGAGAGAGAAAGACACACCCCCCACCCACCTTCTCTACCCCATAATTTTACACACCCAAATCATGTCCCCTCTTGCTCACATTTCTCTAAACCAAAAATACTCAAGCGCTGCAGCCTAAGAGAACTACTCTTAAGAGAATTGCTCCAGCCCCTTCATCATTTTCATTTCCCTGTTCTGAACCCTTTCCAACTTTAAAATATCTTTTTGGAGGAGCTGTACACAGTATTCCAAGTGTGGCCACACATGTACAATGGCACTGGCAGTTTTATTTGTAACCTTTTCCCTAATGATCCTGAACACGCAATTCATCTTTTTCACACAGCTGCTGCACACTGCGTTGACATTTTCACTATGTTATCTAGGAAGACCCCAACATTTCATTACTCGTCAGCCACCACTTCACTCACATGTATGTGTGAAATTTCAGTGTTTTTGCTCCAATGTGCATCTTTTTACACTTGCTTACAGTGAAGTCTGCTTGCCATTTTACTGCTCATTTACCCAGTTCTTTAAATATTTTCAGGTGGATGCCATCCAGACCCAGTGATCTACCAATTTTTAATTTGTCAATGAGACCTAGAACTTCGTCTTTTGCCACTTCTATTTATTTTTGTTCCTAAGGCTCTCCTCTTGCAGAAGTTAGCTCAGGTAGATCTGCCCTACATCCTCTGCTGTGAAGACAGATGCAAAAGATTTCATTCAGCTCCTCCAAAATCTCCTTTAGCAAACCTTTGACTGCCCTGTCATCCAAAAGTCCATCTGCCTCTTCCTATCCAGCTTCCTGCCTCTAATGTATTTTTTTAATGGTTGGTCATTCATATGTTCTTAACAGTGTGCTCTTTGAATTCTTTTTAAAGTATCCCTTATTGTTTATTGAAAAGTCTTTTCCAATGTCTATGTTCTTTAATTACAGCAGGAACTGGTTTCTAACTGAACAAATACGAAGTTGAAGACTTCTCTGCTACTAAAACTTTGTCTTACCCCTGGTTGTCTCTGGATGGTAGCTTTCAGGGACTAATTTATGTTTGCATATAAATGGCTGTGTCTTTCATTTTGTGGTACTGTTGAGTTGCCTCACTTCCTCTGCATTATCGGAAATTAATGGAGAACCCAAGGAAGGAATGGTCACGATCAGTGAGCTGGCAAGGGATAATAATAATAATAATAATAATAATAATAATAATAATTTATTTATACCCCACCCATCCGGCTGGGTTTCCCCAGCCACTCTGGGTGGCTCCCAACCAAATATTAAAAACACAATACAGCATTAAACATAAAAAAACATTTTCCCCCATATGGACACTAAATGATAATATTAATGGATACTATATGGCAAGTTCCAAACAACTGAAGTGGGCCATCATTCAGTTAGATTTAGGCCACAAAATTATTTCCAAAGCAATTGTTTTGCTAGTTACCCATCTTTGGGAGAAATTTAAAGAAACAAGATAATCAACTGCTAATAACCTCTCTCTCTCTTTTCCCCTGTACACACCACCAACCCCTAACCTTAATTAGAGCTTTGTAATTTGTTTTTACAAAGAGTCAAAACCATCCATACAATACATTATCAGCACACAAGTCCTGAGGGTCACTGAGATCCTCAGTACAGGTACACACACAGGACCTGCCTGTGAATGGCAAGAAACAAGTCATTTCAAAACAGAAGAAACAACATAATCACAACTCCATGCAACATTCTACACAAATCCAGTCACTGAAACCACTCTTCGATTGCCACTTGCTCACACTTTGATTACACTAAATTAAAATACAAATATCAAAAAAAGGAAATAAAGCAGCTTCAAAAATTATGTTAAGATATTGAAAATCTATCTATAACTGTCTGGTTAGAGCCCAGGATGAGGAAGTCTATATTTTCAAATATTATTGCATATTGTTTTATAACACATAATGTTCATTAAGGGCTAGGGAGAAAACAATTACACAAAAAAGGAACATAGTTTGCATTGGCTGCATTTGAAATCCGGTCTCGGTTTGCAGAGGCTAATGGAGTTTTCTTCAGGGGGATCATCTGTGAAATTATTAGACAATTTATTTGAATAATGGTGTATTATGCTAAAGAGCGGGAGTTCTGATGTTTGAACACTCTGGCCAACATGATTGTTAATGTAATTATTTGTACTGTTGCTGATGCTATTGAAATGGCCTCTGGCTAAAGCAATTAAAGAAACTGTATAATTTCACATGGCAGTTGTTTGTATCAAGTTGGTTTATGCAAGCCGATTCAGAGAAACAATTACTCACAAAACAATGTATGGAACTGCTTTAACAGATTTCCGGAAATAAATAAAAGAAAACTCTTTTATCTAAAAGGCTCCGAAAATATGGATTTAGACCAAACACCACAAAATTGATCCCCAGGAAATGAAATAGGGAACTGCCTTTGCTTATCTACCTTTCTCTTCATCCTTGTTTTCGAGGAAAGAAAGGAACAGATCCAATAATGAACTCAAAATAAACTGGACATTAGTATTTCCCCATTTATCCAAGAGAAAATTGAAGGGTAGAATTGAAAACCATTACAAAACTGTATTTCTCTTTCTCTGTAATATCTGAATCAGGAGCTGCTGAGCAAGCCCTGGGCTGGTGTCCAGATACAGTGATGGGTTGGATGGGAGCTAATAAACTGAGTTTGAATCCAGACATGTTAGAGGTTCTGTGGATGAGTGGTTTTTGGGTCCAGGAAACTAGTATGTTGCCTGCTCTGGATGGGGCACACTTTCACTGAAAGAACAGGTCCATAATCTGGGGGTGCTCTTAGATCCAGCTCTGCTGCTGGAGGCACAGGATTCTCCAGTGTCTGGAAGAACCTTACTGCAATGTGCTCTATGTGGGGCTACCATTGAGGTTGGTCCAGAAGCTGCAGATAGTGCAGAACTCAGCAGCTAGAGTGCTTGTGGGGGGCAAACTACCATTGGCATATAACAGTTTTGGGTTTTTTTGCAAGATTTGCATGGGCTGCTTATCTGCTACTGGACCAAGTTCAATATAAGGCTTTATAAGGCCCTATAAAGCTCAGGATCAGGTTACTTGGAATACCACCTTATCCCTTATATACCCAGTACATCATTGTATTCTGTGAGAAAGTTTTCTCCTTGGAAGTCCCAAATCAGAGGATTTTAGTGACCACTGTGAGAGAGCAGATGCTAGACAAGATTAATCTTTGGTCTGATCGCCAGGGCTCCTCTTATGTTAAAGCCTCTGTGTTATTACTTTTATTGGACCATGTAAGATTAATGTATTGTCAGCACAGCAACTTTTGTGTTTCTTTCTCTGCGGCAAGTTCTTATAACTGGAAGTCTTAAAGTGCAGCTACTGCATACTGGCATTCTGCAAAAGTCAACCAGGGAATTGCAACATTGCTCCTTTCTGTCATTCTCTAGCTATGTATATGTCATTAGCAAAGCATTACCAAATCATATTAGAAACTTAAAAAATAATAAGTGCTTGCAAATAGTGGGCTGTCAAATTATCTACTATACCAGATTGCTTTTTGGTTTTGCTTTCAGTGGAAATAAAATATGCCCTTGTTTAAAGATCACAGTGTAAAATGGCAAGACAAATGTAATTGTGTAATTGTTGACTTTACAATGAAGAACCACCTTCAACTATTGTGCTCTCTCGGTGCTGTTACATTATGGACTTTCAAAGCAGCATCTAAACAGGCCAAAAATTTCGTAAGATGTTCTATGCAGCAGTGACCAGAAGCCAGTTGATTAGGTGATAAATGCTGCTACAGGCTTCTTGAATTCTTCTGCACCTGCTCCCAACTCAAGATAGGATGTGGACTGCCATGCACTAAGAACCATCTTGAGAGAGGTACACAAAATGAAGCCTGAGCTACCCCTTCAGTTGGTACCCATTAAAAAGGAAACATATCCTAATTATAAAAGCTGAACCAAAACTTGAATGACAGGAAGATGGGTGCTGTGCTAGCTTCATGTTGCTTATATTGCTAAGTTCCAAGTGGTAGAACAGTTCACAATTTTAGCTATCAGATGCAATCAGGAACTCGTTCTTTCCTATTGCACACAAACAAGAAAGTGCTCACTTTTGTGCCTCACTCTGTCCTATTTTAACTAACCAACATGATTCAAAGCACAGCCAGTAGATGATCACACAGAACGTTTGTCCACTCACAAGCAAGGAGACTCTGAAGTATATGAGTTGTATTTACATTAAATACTGTAGTTTAAGTTGTGTAATGACTGGCTTGGATCTTAAATTGCTTCTCTGTTCACGTAAGGAACCAGATTAACAACCTTTTCCAACTACAGCAGCTCGCCACCCCCCAATATCTAAAGTAATTTTTGAGTGCCCCCCAACAGCAGCAGATTTGGGGAGAGCAGAGGGGGCTGCAGAGGAAAGGGCAAGTCAGAAAAGCTTCATTGCATGGGTGTGTCCTCTGCACCACTCAGGGACAAAAGTATGAATCAAAGCCATTATGAAAAGGCAGATCCAATGTTTTCCTTCCTGTGACTCCCGTTGACAGAATGGCTTTTGTTCAGTGTGTAAAAACTCCAGGCTGGGTTTTGTTTTCAAATTCTTAGGGTACAAGAGAGTTTTTTCTAAATGGATATTTGGAACACCTTAGACAATGTCATCTCCCTGATCTCAGAATCTGTTCCAGGATGCCTGATGCTTACATGCTACTATTCTTTTTGTAGTGACTTTCATTCTTCACTGCACTCTCTCTCCGGGGGTTTCCCCAGTGTCTAGGAAACCCTTTGCTAGGATGCCGGACTGTAAAATCAAATTTAACAACAGTTTCTAAGTGTGCATTTATTAAATTAACATATTAATGACAAAGGCTATCGGAAAAACATAAAGCTTGTGATAAATACACGTATAAACAGTTCATCCATTTTTATAGCCTTGACTCTTCAACAATACGATAGCAAAAGGGAGGGGGAACCTAAATGGCTCTTCCTCTTATTTACAGCTCTTCTGCAATAAACATAAAATAAAATTAAAAATCGCAATTGCCAGAATTTGCTATACACTAGTGCAGTCATCAGGAGAGCAACTTCTAGTTGTGCCCGATAACACTGGGCTCTGCTCCATGATGACACAGAGCAGGGCAACAGTTTAGCGTTCTGGAAACTCCTTTGGTGCATATCAGATAGGTGCCAACCATTTGGGCATCTGTTGAATATCTTTTTATTCCATCAGGCCTTCCCAGAAGGCCTGGATCCTTTATTGTTTATATACTGTTAATTTTGAAACAGTATCATACTATTTCAATAGGCTTTCATGCAGTTCTTAATCTACAGTATTGATCTGGTTCCTGTTTGGTATATTTGCCTTGAGGTTCTTTTGAATAGAAATAGATTTTTTAAAATTTGTTTATAAATAAAGACCCCTTTATTTACTGTAACTATGCCATTATGCTTGCCAACAAAGGTCTGTATAGTTAAAGCCATGGTTTTCCCAGTAGTGATGTATGGAAGTGAGAGCTGGACCATAAAGAAGGCTGATCGCCGAAGAATTGATGCTTTTGAATTATGGTGCTGGAGGAGACTCTTGAGTGTCCCATGGACTGCAAGAAGATCAAACCTATCCATTCTGAAGGCAAGCAGCCCTGTCTGCTCACTGGAAGGACAGATCGTGAAGCTGAGGCTCCAATACTTTGGCCACCTCATGAGAAGAGAAGACTCCCTGGAAAAGACCCTGATGTTGGGAAAGATGGAGGGCACAAGGAGAAGGGGACGACAGAGGACGAGATGGTTGGACAGTGTTCTCGAAGCTACAAACATGAGTCTGACCAAACTGCGGGAGGCAGTGGAAGACAGGAGTGCCTGGCGTGCTCTGGTCCATGGGGTCACGAAGAGTCGGACACGACTAAACGACTAAACAACAACAACAAGTCATTATGAAAATAATAATAATAATAATTAAAGGACTTGACTTCTAGAATTCAAGGTTGCTGGTATTTTGCTGGTTATTAAAAATCAGGTGAGTCAAAGTTGATGCCTACACATTTTCCCATTATCCGTCGATGTGCAGTGTTATGAGTGCCACACTTCCACAGCTTCCTTACATGACAGTTTATATCTTTTAAAAAAAAATGAATTCAGCTTCCCACAATCTATATGCTTTTGTCTGGAAAAGACCTGAGCTACCCCTCATCTATTGTATAGCTCTGTCCATTTTAATTAATTCCTGATTGCTTGACTGATTGCTTGATTTTGGGGGGATGATTTGTACATAACCACCAATTAACCCTGTCCATCAACAAACCTACCCCCGTTTTTCATAGACTTCATCTGCACATTGTCCACCCACTCACCAAAAACTAATTACTTGTGAGGAATACATGGTTGTTTCTGACTATGCACATCCTCTGCTACTTTACAAAAGCATGGAAATCTCCTGAGGTTCTCTCCCCCCCTTTCCTGCTCATCTCTTGGATTAAGATAAAATGTGCACAGGTGAAACTATACATATTTAGCATACTTTGTGAAACAGGAGGCATTCATCACAGTCTTCCATGGAGGAAACAGGCACATGGTGATAAAGGTTTTAAGATTTAATACCAACCCAGATTAAGGGATAAACTGAAAAATAAATACATTATGAAGCACTGGTAGATACATATCCTCTGGGCACACCTAACTCTATGGCCATGCCCAAAGAAAGTAGCACAAGCCCACTGATTTCAACAGGTGATTTAGTTCACTATTGTCCAAAGGCACGGTAAACATCAGCCGGACATCCTGAGTATAATTAGGAAGTGTTACCAGCACAATTGAAACTGCGCATTTGTTTTGCAGAACACCTACATAGGTGTAAGCAGCAGCTGTGTGCCCCTGTCTGCTTCACTCATCAACCCTACCTTGCCTAAGACACTTACTTCCCTCCCTTCACACCTCACCAAACCTCCGCAGCTCACCTGGGCCTCCCGCCTGCCCGCTCTGCCTTCTGTGTCAGAACTTTGTAACTCTGCCTCCAAATCTTGTCTGAGCAAAGCAGGCATCTTGAACAGGAATTGGTACAAATGCTACAACCAAGGGGAAATGTCGTGCCTGCTGTACGTAATCAACACAGGCTAAATAATGCTGTGGCTTAAACTGACGTCCTGGAGGAAGTTATTTGAAGAGGCCCTCTACCAGTGTGAAAATATTTACTGCTGCATTTTGCCACTTGCCAACATGGACATACACATCATTTGTAGGTTTGCAGCCGTGATAAAAAAGGGTATTCTGTGAAGGTAACAAACTTCTGTGCATTCATTTGGGAACAGCACATACAACTGACAGTACTCAAGTTTGGTGTATTTTTCTTGTTTGATTGGCTTTAAATCACTGCAATCTCCATATATTCTAGAAATACCCGATATAGTGGCTTACAAACCAGCTTAGCTTCATTAAGGTTTAAAGGATCCGGTCTGAACCTAGATGGGAGACCAGTGGGAAATCCTGTTTGTCACCACCTTGAGTTTCCCAATGGAAGCAAAGGCAGCCATGATATAAGTGTACTACAATAAAATAAAGTAAATAGACCTACTTTTTAAAGAGGCTATTTTCTGATGACTTGGACGAAGGAACTGAAGGGATGCTCATCAAATTTGAGGAGGACACCAAACTAGGAGAGGTAGCTAATGTCACTGAAGACAGAATCAAGATTCAATATGACTTTAACAGATTGGAGACCTGAGCCAAAACTAACCAAATGAATTTCAATAGGGACAAATGTCAGGTTCTGCACTTAGGCAGGAATAACCAGCTGCACAAATATAAGATGGGGGACAACTGGCTTGCCATGTGAAAAGGATCTAGGGGACTTAGTGGCCCACATGCATAACATGAGTCAACAGTGTGATGCAGCCAAAAAGCAAGAAAACAAACAAAAACCAATGCTATTCTAGGCTGCATCAACAGTAGTATAGTGTCTAGGTCAGGGGAAGTTATAGCACCACTCTATTCTGCCTTGGTCAGACCCAACCTGGAGTACTGTGCCCAGTTCTGGGCACCACAATTTAAGGAGGATATTAATAAGCTGGAATGTGTGCAGAGGAGGGTGACAAAGATGATCAAGGGTCTAGAAACCAAGCCATATGAGGAACTGTTGAGGGAACTGGGTATATTTAGCCTGAATAAGAGGACACTGAAAGGAGATACAATAGTCATCTTCATGGATGATGGCACGAGCTGGTTTTCTCCTGCTCTGGATGATAGAACCTGAACCAATGACTTCAACTTACAGGAAAGGAGATTCCAACTCTGTCAATAGAGGTTTTTAAGCAGAGGGTGGATGGCCATCTGTCATGGCTGCTTTAGTTAAGAATCCTGCATTGCAGAGGGTTGGATTAGATGGTCCTTGAGATCCCTTCCAACTCTACAATTCTATGATTCTATGCTACTTGCGTAGCCAGAGTCCTGGTCGGACAATGCATGGAAGCACCTTACTCAATGCATGTCTACTTAAGGCCTGTCCCTGGTTTTGCTGTTCTATCATTTCTCAGCAGTTGAGAAGCACTCCGGTAGATTCACAGTGAGGTGCCTTCACTTACAAAATTGGTAGCCTTTCATGAACCTTCTGTTTAAACATGACTGTTACCTGCAGCTGTCTACTTATGAAAGCGTGTCATTACAGTTACCTAACTTTCAAAACTCTTTTGGAAGTTATTTGGAGACCAGAAATAGTTTTATTTTCTCCATAATGTAGAACTGTTTAGCTGTACACCCTCAGCAAGGGACAATGTGCAATGGTGTTGCCATGAAGTCCTGTTGGTTAGCAGATTAGCAAAGGTGTGCAATGAAAGAATACACCAAAGTTTGCATAAAAGACTGGATCCCTGGGAGCACCTGCACCACTTCTCCTGACCTCTGAAGTACTCTAATCTAAGCAAAGTTCTGCAAGTGCTGTTGACAAATGTTTGGTGTACAGTGCAATGCCACTTAAGGTGAAAAATGGAGGGCATTAATGACAAAACTGTCATTGATTTCATCCTTTTCAGTATTTCATTTCTTATACCCTTTAAAGGATCTCTCTCGCGAACAATCTAAAATATGATATAGTGAGATAAATCACTTTATTGCAGGAGAAATTATGTGACAGAAGTCACAAAGTTATACAAGTACAAGAGGCTGAAACAGTGATTTACAGTGTTCAACACATTTGTATGCCACTCCTCAGTTACCAAGAATGCCCAAGGCTGATCACAACAAAACAGTATGAAGCATGTGACAGATGACCCTTCCCTGTCTGTGCCTTCCAAATGTGATTGGACTCCAATTCCCACCATTCCCAACAAGAGGCCATACTTGACTGAGGTTGATGGGAATTGGAGGACACCAGATCGGGGAAGCTGGTGATCAGTAGAGGATGCTCACTCAGGGCAACATGGAGCTTAAGCTGAAACAAAAATAAAAAGCTTCCCCCCAAATAACACCCTCCAACCCCCCCCCCCCAGTTTTCTGTTCCCTGCATATTCCCTAGCTTTCCATTTGAACTGTTGCAACCATTTCCATCAATCAGTTATTTCCACTGCTCAGCCAATCCTAAAACAATATGTGCTAAATGAGAAGTAGTGATGCATTAGAGAAATATGTAGCTAAACCTGAACTGGAAATTTGTCTATCTAATGTGAAGGTGCTGCAAAACAAATTGTGGGCTAATCTAGTATCTTTCTGAAGGACAACTTTTGATAAAGGCATGTGCACTTCAAGCTTGTTACAGTAGCTGTGTTTCTTCCTTGCCATTGTCAGTAATTTAGTAGCTGCCAAATGAATGAATGAATATTAGACGCATGATTGGCTTGTATGAACATAAGCTTGACAGCGTCAGCATCACTACTGAATTTGCATCCTAGGCTTTCTCCTGAAGGAGCCCGTGGCAGCAAGTAATGTAAGGATGTTACATGTAACCAAGACATGAACCAATACTACAAATCTTTCCTTGCATTTTAGCTGCAGTTCTCCAAAAGGCAGCTTGTTTTCTTTTGACACCACAAATAATTGTTAAAGAAGTGAACTTGGAAACTGCACGTGGACAGCTGCAAAGCAGCCGCGAAGGCACTTTTTTTTAAAAAAAAAAGTTACTGTTTTTATTAAATATAGAAGTTCCTCACTGGCGAGGGAGGTGCACATTGTATATGCTTTTTCTCTTTATTTCTGAGGCACAGAGTTTGTAAGTAGGCCTCTTCTGCCTGCTTAAATCTGTATGAAGATGCTGTGGGTGACATGGAATGGGTTGGTCCTTCATCTCTGTTATTTGCACATTTTTCTTTTCTGGAAGCCAACTAGCAAGAGTCTCATCTTTATACTCCCCACCCCCAAACCAGTGCACTAGGTAATACAATGTTGATTGGGGACCATAATTCCTTTGCTATAGCCTCTTTGTATGGTGCTACTGTTGGGTGAATTACTCTCAGTATTTATATATAAAATTGTCTGGTACACTTTCAAAGGAGCAACGATCCACCTAGTTGCCATCTATAGCAGAGTTGAAAACCAGCAAACGTCTTGTTGTAGGATTGGGTGTTTGTTTGTTTGTTTGTTTGTTTGTTTGTTTGTTTGTTTAGATGATATACTGGCTCTCCTCCAAGCTTGTGGATTTGTTAAGGTGGAAGCACTGCTCTTTCCGTTTTGCTAAAAATTGCATGGTGGCCAACTTTGCATAGACACACACACACACACACACACACACACACACACACTTTGGCAAAATTAAAATGCTGTTACAAAAAGCAGAAAGCTGCAGATGAGAACATTGTGTACAGAGCCTAAACACAGTATAGGCACATGTATTACATGTGGCTCGCACAACTCGCCCAGTCAGGCCTGTCCCAGCAGACATCCATCCTCACATTGGAATTGCTATGGACTTGCAAGTAACATCTAACATGACCAAGCCATAATATACTGGTTGTGCTGCAAATTATTTTTTCTTTGATTTCTTAATGTTTGTTTTAGTATTTTTCTAAACCTGCCCTCTCCTTGGTGCCTTCAAAAACAGGGCGAAACATGCTGAAGAACATCTTCTTCTTTGCATTTATATCTCCCCCTTTCCTCCAAGGAGCTCCAAGTGGCCCTCATGATTTTCCTCTTCCCAATGTTATCCTCACAACGACACTGAGATGCGTTAGGCTGAGAGACCGTGTCTGACTCAAGGTTCATGGCCGGGTAGTTTTAACCCTGTTCCTCCAGATCCTAATCCAATTAATATCACACCACTTTACAACTTATTCTTTAAAATTAGGTCTAGAAGTGAACAAGCTGGAGGAGGGGAATAATATTTTCCTATAGGTCTGGAAGTTTATGGGTTCTATGTGGCACACTTTGAACTGTGTGGCACACCACTGGCCCCATCTATGAGACCTCCTAAGTCCTGCCTAGTTGCCTGACAAGGTCCAGCATCCACCAGTCACACCTGGCTGTAACAGAAGAATATGTGGGTATGCACATATATGGCTGATAGTCAACAGCTAAAATCAGCTTAGGTGACATACTGGAAAAGGCTGGCCAAATGAAGTGGTCTTAGTGACAACATAATCAGCTTCAAGATATTTCAAACGGAAGGTTGCACCATTGAAAAGGTCCTATGATCCAGTCGCAACCCACAGAATTTGCCAGGCAGGAGAACACTGAAGAGAGCTTTGAAGATTACTTCAGCATTCAATTAAGAGTCCCGCAGGACAACATGGTGCTTGTTTAGACACCTGGATTCTAAGCCATTTAAAACCTTAAAAGGTTAGCACCATCACTCTGAATTATGCTCGAAAATGGATTGGAAAACTGCACTGTTGTTTAAGAACAGGGAAGGTGAATTTGTTACACTTAGAAACCAACTAACTGGAGCTTCGGGGGGGGGGGGGGGAGTACTTCAACAGGAACACCAACCATAGCAGTGGGAAGCTCCCTGAGAGCTTTCAGGATTTCATCCAGATGCTTCAGCCTCTGAAAGGATGGACAATTCTAAGAGGTCCCCCGCCTTTGCAGAAGGAAATTGTTACTGCAAGTCTAAACCTCACCAGGAGATGATACATAATAATGGTACAGCTTATCTCTTCCTGAAATGTGGGAATTTCCTGTTAGTATTATTTCACCCTTGCTTTTGCCATACAAAATAAGTCCAAACATCATTTACAGCCTGGTGATCAAGAAAGCACCATTTTCAAATCAGAGTTCTTACTTTCAGCTAAAATAGGATATCATGCCCTACAGCCAGCAGCAGAGGAAGCTGCTTGGGCGCCTGGGGTGGTGCGCCCAGGGGTGGGGTGAGCCGCCCATAGGAGCGGGGTGCACTGCAGGGTCTCCGGAGTCTGCCTTCCTCCTCTCACTCAGCCACCCTACAGCTGGGGGGGAGGCAGTGGGTGGACTGTTTAGGCAGCGTGGAACCTGTGCGCGCCCAACTACTGCGTCTCTCCCAGGAGAGACGCATGGCTTGGGCACACTGTAGGCCCTGCAGTGAGTGTTGTCACCCCTTTCAGAGGTGACACCCGGGGCGGACCGCACCCACTACACACCCCTTCCTCTGTCCCTGCCTAAAGCCATTCTTGGCAGTACCAAATCAGAACTGGATGAGATCCTGGAGGAGGAGGAGGCTCTAATTACTTGTTATTTATGTTGCATTCTTGTATACCTTTTTTCATTTTAAAAAAAGACCTCAAAGAAGTTTGCAACACATCGACAGAAATCACAGACTTGATAGAAATATTAAAAACAAGCAATAAAACCGCATATAATTATAAAATGCAGAAGGACTAGAGGCTAAAAAAGTGTAAGTCAAACAAAACACAGGGCCTCCAAAAGCTTAAAAAAAATCAAGTAAGTCTTCACAAGGCAGCAGAATCCCATCCATTTCATGGCAATCTGTGCCTCCGATTGGGCACCACCATGGAAAAGGCCCTACTTTGGGTTCCCACACAATGGGCCACACACATTAGCAACCCCCTCCCACTACTGATCTCAGGACTTGGCCTGGTTGATATGGGGAACAGCATCCCTAGTACTTAAAGAGGATGGAAGGGAAGGTGACCATTACCATTAGCATTCCTGAGCCCACCACCCTGAAATATATCTGTTGGAGGATGTTGCACACTTGGAAGAACAAATCCAATCTGATTAGTCTCACCGCTGCCCCCCCCCCCAAGTCCTGAAACTGACATATTGATTTTCCCTTCCACTGTTGTCAATGGGAGGCTTCAGAAAAACCCCATACCACCCCTCCACCATCTCCCTGCTTGGAGCAAGCCAGCAGGCTTAGGAAGTGGCAGTTCTTCCACAGAATCCTTTCCCCAAAACCTTAAGATTTTAAACCTCTGGGCACAGAGGCCAACCCCACTGTGTTCAGTACTTTTAATATTTTACCGAACAGGGAATGGAGATGGGTTATAGGCAGGTGACTCTCTGTCACACGATGAAGCCAGGAGCCAAGGAGAGTTTTAAACCCCAATCCAAGTTCACCATTCCTTTTGCTGGACTATGCGACCTCTTGGGAGTCAAGCTGAACATCTCATATATAAATATCCTGTAAATCTTGAATGCCAGGTAAGGCTTACTTTGTGACACAACAGCATTAATCAGCCCCAGATTCCTGAGCCTACAGGACACCTGCAAACCCACATTAGTGTGGCAGCTTGCTGGATGAAGTGCTTAATTGGCTGGAGGCCTGCAATTAGCTTTTGTTAAACTGAAAAGGAGAATTGCAATAAATTAACATTGTAGAAAGTGAATTAAAGGGGGTGCTTAAAAAAAATGTTTAAAGTCACCCTTCCCATAGGTTTGTCCCCCTTGCCTGGCAGACATTTTCTAGGCACAGAACTGAGAAACCCTTTTAGCTTGGAAGGATGAAGTATCACACGTGTATTGTTCATGTAACTATGGTAGCCTACAAATGACACCAGTGTTTCTATTTCATACACAAATGAGAGGACAGCTGTGGGGACCACATGCCTGCCAAAGAGTATTATTGGTGAACTGGGATGGCTCAAGTCTGAAAATTACACTTTGTTTTTATTAAGAAAAGCTCCAAAATTAAAGAAATATTAAAGGAGCTTAAAGTAGCACTAGAGAAGACAGATTTTGTTACTACAAGTATCTTCATTATTTCTGTTTTTTTCCTTTTCCTTTTTCTGAATGAATGTGTATATTAAACTAATATTCTAATGTCCTTTGTTAAAGGTTATTCACCTGTTCCATTTCCTGTTCCCTTTCTTTAAAGCTATTCTCATGCCCTGACCCTACCTTAATCCTTCCTGGTTTTTTTACCCATTCAGATTGCAAATACACATACTAGGAAAACTAAATAGATTATTTAGTTTTCCTAGTATGTGTATTTGCAAGCCAATTTCCTTAAAGGAAACACTCTCAGGCCATCCTCCAAAGACTACTTGATCTACAAAGGGTTGCAGTGACACCTGAGAATCAAGTCCCTAAGGCTAACCAAAAAAAAGAACAGAACTAAAAAAAATAAAGGTGCAAACCTATACATATTTATCAGAGTAAATCCCATTGACTGCAACACCTCAAGCACCACCTGTCCCCATATGAACTGACCTGGACACTGTGATCATCATCTGAGGCCCTTATTTGTGTGCCTCCTCCATGAGACGTCCAGAAAGAGGCAACATGAGAACGGGCCTTTTCTGCAGTGGCTCCCCATTTGTGGAATGCTCTCCCCAGGGAGACTTTAGGTGCCAGGCAAAAACATTCCTCTGCAACCAGGCCTTTGGCTGATTAACATTATATGTCCTTTTAAATGTCTTTGTGGAAGGAGATTATGGATTTGTTTACTTTTTGTTTTTATTATGTTTTATTATGCTTCAAAGCAGATATGCACTGTAAAACTGAAACTCCCTCTTTGTTAATAATTTCAGGCATACTTACAGGGTTTTGGTTTTTTAAAGATTAGTACAAAAAATTAAATCCAGATTTTCAATAGTTTGGGTACACAGTGCTTTTAACTACATATTTAGAAAATAATGGGGCCTGAAAGAATAAGGGACCTTTTCCTCTTTTTAAGAAAGCTTGCTTCAGAAGTGAACGGAACAAAACTGCATTAAGGAAAATAGTTTCTCCTGACCAAATATGCATCTGATTATGTTAAAATGAATGCCTGATTTGACTTGTAAAGTTTGCTACTTGTCTTAAAAGTTTCAGAAAACTTAAATGGTTTCCCACACTAAACTGCAGTTATGCAAGTTGATTTACATTTAATCTTGAGCTTGTAATTGTTTATTTTTAATACTTCCCTTAATGTTTGGACAGTTCTAATTAAGGCTTTTCTTGTATTATATTACACTTTACAACACAATGTATTAAGAGAAACAGACAGCAGAAGAGGAAGTTTGTGTACTCTTAAATTGTCTCGATATATTGTACTAAATTACAATGCTATTCTAGTACTTTTAGCTTTGACTCACCTAAAGTACTGCTGAGAGAAATACACAGACCATCACATTTCTTCGAAATAGAAATAGCAGATAAAGCAGTAATTGTGACTACCAGCATTGAAAGTGTCTAAGCCTGTGACCTGGATTGTTAAAATTAGTCATACAGGCAAGTCTTATGAGCAAGTATGCCACCTTATTTTCATGAGCCATGAACGACATCTTCCAATGCAGAATTTTGAAGTCAAAGCAAATTCTATATGGTCCAGTTAGAAATTTGGGTACTTTAGGGGCAGAAAAGCCTACTTTC
Source organism: Podarcis filfolensis (assembly GCF_964270895.1). NCBI lineage: Eukaryota > Metazoa > Chordata > Lepidosauria > Squamata > Lacertidae > Podarcis > Podarcis filfolensis. The sequence continues at coordinate 33,156,531 of NC_139605.1, read as the reverse complement.
ACATTGTTGCTTTACTGAAGAGCAAACACTTTAAAATTAAAGCATAAGTTGGGAACCGATGGCTCTCTAGATGTTGGTAGACTGCAAAACCCACCCTATCACTGACCATGCAGGCTGGGGCAAATGGAAGCTGGAAGTCCAACCACATCTGGAGGGCTTCAGGTTCATCTGCCCTGGGTTAGAGACCATTTGTCCTGTTCTGCTGGGGCTTGGAGACCACAGGGAAAGTGAAAATGAATGCCAGAGCCACCTGCTCTGTTCCACTCCACTCCAGCCCAGCAGGAGGAGGGAAATCAGAACCCTGGGCAGCTCCCAGGGGCTCTGCTGGCTGGGTTTTGCAAAGGTTTGGAGCCTTTAAAAGATTGGCAGGGTTTGACATTGCAATGGCTTTGCCACGCCTGCCCCCCTTTTGCAATATTTAAAGGGGAAATGGCTCATCTAGGGCAGTTTATTCAGTTTCCCCATAGTTTCCCTAACTGATCTTTTCCACATTGCACTTGAGCTTTCTCAGGATGTAAAAGCCACTTCTGGAAATATAGTGGAAAACAGCACAAGTTAAGCACTCTTTCCATGTTATTTGGACCCAGGGGGAAAAAAACTGTTTCCAAATGACATGGAAATGAGCACTAAATGTTTCAGTCAGGCATGTGAATACAGCCCAGATCAGTCAGGAAGTAAAGGAAAGGGGCTTGTGTGCCCTGTGAAGAATCCACAATCCAGAACTCACCACAAACACTGCAAGCATAACTTTTCAGGCTTTCATAAAATATTGTTTGCAACATACTAAAAGTAGTAGGAAACCTCAAAAACAAGCCAGACTTCCAAACAGATAGTCATCCATGGGGAGGGAAGAAATACATCTTTATACAAGTTGTCGCTTTTATGCCACAAATGTTGGACGCAGCTACATAAGGGGAGGTGGGCTAGTAACTTTTCTGGATTTATTTGCAAGGCTGAAACAAGAGATATGTGGAAACCCTACATGGGATGGATCTCTTCTGACAAGCTTGTGTACACCATCACCTTAAAACAAAACAAAACAGGCCAATAACTTCAAATTCACAATTCACTGGAAGTATAAAGGCAAGATCTGATTGCATGAAATAATAGCCCTCTTTAGATAGTATTCCTGCAAACAGGGCAAGTATGGCACAAAGCGCTTGCTTCAGCCTACCATGGCTCTACTTGGCCATTGGTGTTTGGGACTATAACTTTGAAAACAGGGAGCCTGCTCTACACATGGGGACTCCACAGTTTGGAAAACTGATCATGAAGGATTCTAAATTGCACAGGAAGTCCTCAAATGTAGAGCAGATATCATGCTTCAGAAGTCATAGTCCAATGCAGCAACAACTGGAGTTGCACAGGTTTGGGGGTGGGGGCGGCTAAACGCAGCCACATTTACCCCACTAATCATCTTCTTGAAGGCAACCCCTGAAGATGTATTTAAAAGCACTTCCTTTCCACTTTTTAATAAGTTAATGGACGCATTGAGCAGCGAAGTAATTTCACGTGGGATCTCACAAAGAAGAAAATAATGTACAACCTAAAGAGTTTTCTGATGTATTCCTTGGCAACTCCCAAACAGTTCAAGGGGGGGGGGGGTTTGATCATTCAGTGGTGATGTTTCTTTCTCCCACCTGCAAACTGTACTGCAAACTCTTCATTTGATTCTGCCTCTTTTTCTAGCCAGTTGCTCGCAACGAAGAAAGAAGCACGCAACGAACCGGCACTAAATAACTTAGCGAAACATGTAAAATAGCAGGCGAACATCTGTTGTCCACCCCGAAACAATGCCAATACAACCAATACAATGCCTTCTTTCCCGCTAGCTCACTGAAACGCCTTCTTCAATGAAACAGTGGAACCCAAGGGTTAACTGCTTTCTTGGTGAATGGGGTCTTTTGCTTTCGGCTATGCAGCTAAACAAAAGAGGAGGCAACTGGTGCCTGGCACACAAGGAGATATATTCATCCATGCTCACGTGTAGTCCACACCACAAGTCTGTGATGAGGGCTCCACAAAGCCAGAAGGTGAAATGCGCCAGCTGCTGTCTACCAAACTAATGCCTGAAAGGGCAGAGGAAAGGGCATGCTTTGAAGACATATAAATTGCCTTGGTATTTTCTAGCATTTCACACTGAACCACACTGAAAGCTTTGTGGATGTGGTTTTGGGCCTCCCCCCTTAAGCACTTCAAAGTCTTTAGAGGTGCGCACAACAATTTAAAAAGATTAGGTCACCATTAAAACCTACTGACTCAGGATCTTGTCTTATCTGGCCTGAAGGCAAGGAAGCTTACTGAATCCTTTATTTGATGTCAATGTCATGAACAGCACAGAGAAAGGGAGGGAACTGCAGTTTGTCTTTAAGGGCAAAGCTACATTCGGTTCAAACTTAACGGAAAACAAAGTAATCTCTCCCCTCTGGAAAGCAGTTGGAGAGAAAAAGTTCTGAACATCTGGAAGGATATGAAAGAAGCAACTCTACCCTTTTACTTGAAGCTCTCAGATAATGATAGCACAGTTTTCTATAGAACAGTAATATAGAGAGATAGATTGAACTCCTACTCATTTGAAGGTTTCCAAAACAGGCTGCTTATTGCTGGAATGAGACTAGGCAGAAACTGAAAGACCTGGAAATAATGTCTAAGGGTAGAGCCCTGCCTCAATTCATGACAGGAACATAGGAAGCTCCCTTATAACTGGTCCATCCAACTCAGTATTGTTCCCATTGCCTGGCAGTAGCTCTCCAGAATCTCCAGTGGAAGTATTTCCCAGTCTTATCTGGAAGGTCAGAGACTGAACCAGGGACCTTCTACAACTTTGTAGGGGCCCATCCCCAAAAGGATTACTACATTCCTCCCCTCTGGGTGCGATTCACAGATCTCCTTTCCCTCACTGGAGAATGGCTTCCTTCAGAAACTGGCTTCTCTTGAGGACAGCTCTGTACCTCTAGCTTACTGGCTAGGTGACCTTGCAGAGGGCCTAAAGTCCTCACTCTCTAAAACCTCAGTAACAACTCCAGGACTTTGTACTTTTGGGTGCTCCTTCTTCTCACACAATGGCTCAGACACACCAGTTTGTATGTGGATGTTGGTCTTCAAGTTGCCAGGCTGTCTGGCCATCAGTTTCAACAAATTTGGGGGAAGAAAAGCCCCTGTTGGATCTTATATCCTACCTGGAATTTCGAGGTTGCAACAAACTTCTCCAGAGGGAGCATATTTTACCCTATCATGGTCAGATTACTAGAGACAGCTTGCCATATAAATGTCCAAACAGCAAGGGGAGGTGGTGCAGAAGAGTGGGGTGGGGGAGCAACCCTCACACTAAGCCTTTATACCATTTTCTTAAGGTCTATTGTTAAACTGAAGACTCCTTGTCTTTTCAAATTCCTTCATGTGAATGGATGAGGCAAGACATCTGCCAGGGTGCATTCCCATTTGCATGCAAATCAGAGATTTAGGGGGACACACAGCACCAGCCTCCTCCTCCCCATGAGAAATGGGAATCACAGAAACTTCAGCCTGGTACTTTTCCCATTGCCTGCGCCTTAGCAGCTCAATGCAGCAAGTCCATTAAAAACCAGAAGGAAGTAAAAAAGAAAGAAAGAAAGAGGACAAAGTTAAGTAGTAAAGTGTTTCTTAAGAGCAAGGGAGAGGAAGGTAACAAAAGTCATCCAGGCATCAGAGGATATTCCAGAAAACATCTTCTTGACTTTGACTAATTTCACCCACATGCTTTTCTTCTTCTTTTTCTAAAGAAGAAGCCTCCCCTGGAGGGTACACTAACACAGTCCCAAAGTCATGAAATAATCACTGGGCATAACTTTCCTGACAGCACCCAGCTCCCCAATGCAGAGCATGACAATTGCAGATAAAGCACATGCATCCCACTGAAGTGCTTCAAGCCTCTGCAGAAAAAGACAAGGTGGGGAAAGAGTTTCATGCTTCGGCTGAAACCACAAACTAGCAAACTGTCTGGCTCAGGGAAGATTGGGGGGGTGCAGATTTTCATCATAGCTGCTACCAGCCAGCATCCTCTTCACCCTCCTGCCTTGGGAGAGGACAAAGGACACTAGCTGGCAAACTTTCCATACTTGGTCTGCCTGGGCTAGATGAGAGACGGCAACAGCAACACACACACACACACACACACACACACACCCTTTTTAGTCTTCCAGCCAGCTGGATGGGGGCAGCGAGCCTTTGGAGTCAGCACACCTATTGCAAAAAAGAACAACAGCTCCCTTCCTCCCCCCCCCCCTTAAACCAGGTTAGATTGACCTTTGTTTCTTCTTTCTAGGGTCTCCAACCACCCGTCAACACTTAAGAAAAAGAAATTTGGGGGCAAGGGGGAGGGGGAGAGAAGACAATCGCCCCCTTGTTTACCCTCCTTTCCCCTTCTAACCATGGCCAGAAATCCAGGGCCAGAGGGCAGGGTGCTGTTTGCTCTATCTGTTTTGCCCATTGCTTATCAGCCTTCTGGACGCTCTCCGCTAGGCAACGCTCTCTAAGCGTCCCAATTCCCTGCGCAGCCTTTCCAAACAAAAGCAATCCCTGCTAGGTGACATCTCAGCCTCTGCTCCCTGGAGGGCTCGCTTATCGTTCTGCCCAGTGAAATGCCACCACCTCCCAGCCCACAAATTCCCGGCACTGGTGGCTTGGTGGAATGCTAGAGATATAGCATATATACTATAGAGCATTTCTCTCCCTGCTTACTACTCCATAGCAACTTGGCTTCCGCTTTAACCCCTTCCCCGCCCAGGTAACCCATCTCCCTTCCCACCCGCTGCCCAGACGGAGGAGGACACACTTACCCAAAGAGAGGGAACAGCGGCCGCTAGGAACGAGCCTGGCTTGCCCTCCCCCCCATGCAGGACGCAAGAGAGGCTCCTTAAACCGCGCCCGGAAAGGCACAACAATCCCTGGTGGCGAGGGGGAGCCGGAGGCGGCTCTCTTAGCCAGGCTCCGGCAGCTCGAGTTTCAAACGCCACAAGTCTGCGGCCAGAAGGACGGCGGGGCGCGCCCCCCTCTCCTGCCGCCGCCTCTCCTTTCTCCGAGGCGACCGCGGCTGTAATTTCCACTCGGGGCCCCCGCGGGCAAGGCGCGCGCTCTTCTTCTTCCTCCCCCTCCTCCCCCCGCTGGCCGGGGGTCTCTTCGTGCTCGCGGGCGCCTTCCCTCCTCCCGCCGCGCGCACTTGCTGCTGCTGCTGCTGCTGCTGCCTCTGCCTCCTCCTCCTCTCTCCTCAGCTCGGCTTTGCACAGCCCGCAGCCGGCGTGCACCTGGTGTAAGCAAAGCAGGTCAGCTGACGGGCTGCCTCGCCATTGGCCGCTCGCCGCGCCCCCCCCCCCGCGCGCCCGCTTCGCAATACACCCGAGACCCGAGCAGGGCACCATCTGTAGGGGCTGTTAACAAAGGGGGAAGGCGAGGGAGCCTGCTCGAGGGGGCCGCGAGGGGCTTCTGCCCTGCTGCCAGGGCTGCTGTGGGAACGGCGGCGAAGGGTGGGGTGGGCGACAGGCAGCGACAAGAGCCCCCACCCCCGCCGCGTCGCGCAGACCCCTTTTCACTGGGGCCTGAGCAGGGGGACGGAGCGGGGAGGGAGGCTGCTTCTTTTGGATGCTGGAACCAAGCAGACAATGAGCGCACAAAGGAAACCGCTTCTGCTCGGCGGATTTACACCCCCCCCCCCAATGGAAGAATGTGCAACACGTTAGCTCGGTCTCTCTGTCTGTATTTGCCTTCTGAGCAGGTGGAATTGTAGGGCATTTGGCACTTCCCCTTTCAGTGTTTGCGCCAAAGAGATGTTTCCTATACATGGGTAGCAAGTCCCATTAAACTCAGTGGCGCTTGTTGCCAAGTAGACACCGCCTCTAGGGTTGCGCTGTTGCCTTTGTGTGCGTTTCTGGCCCTCCTTTTAGGTCAAGGCTTAAGGGTAGGCAATATTTTAAAAATGTTGAAAGCAAAGCAATCTGACCAAACCAAACATCAGAGTGTGGGTGCCCGCAATAAAAAGCATGTTGGAATCTACCAGATCCATCCATCTATCTATCTATCTATCTATCTATCTATCTATCTATCTATCATCTATCTATATCTACTTTAGGAAGTGCTTAAAGGCTAAAGAGAAGAGGGGGTAACTAAAGTTCTCAGGGGAGAATGGTGGGGCCACTTCTAAAAAGACCCTTTCGTTGGTTTCTGCCAACCTTAAAAGGTAAAGGACCCCTGCCAGTTAAGTTCAGTCGCGAACAACTCGGGGGTTGTGGCGCTCATCTCGCTTTACTGGCCAAGGGAGCCGACGTTTGTCCGCAGACAGTTTTTCTGGGTCATGTGGCCAGCATGACTAAGCTGCTTCTGGCGAAACCAGAGCAGTGCACGGAAACACCATTTACCTTCCCGCCGGAGCGGTACCTATTTATCTACTTGCACTTTGACGTGCTTTTGAACTGCTAGGTTGGCAGGAGCAGGGACCAAGCAACTTTAGGACCATAAGAACAGCCCTGCTGGATCAGGCAGATGGTCCACATAGTCTGGCATCCTGTTTGCACAGTGGCCAACCAGATGCAAACTCATAAGCAGGACTCACTCAAGTGCAAAAGCATCTGTGAGTCTCAGAAACCAATTTCTTACCTCATCATTCTTTGTGGTACTGCCTAAAGCAGAACCATCCCTTCAGCCACACTCTCCCCACTTGCGATGCCCAGAAACTTGTGTTCAGAGGAGAGGAATAGCGATGTTGCTCTTACCCTCTGCTCCTACCCTGCGCTCTTCCCCTCCTTGTTTAGGCCGCTGGGGTGTCTGCATAAATATAGGGCGTGCACTGCAGTAATGTGCAATGCAGTAATGATTGCTGTGCATTCAGCCTATTAATAAATTCTTCCACAGTTGCCTGTCTATAAATGTTTTTGCTTGCTTGCTTGACTACACATATCAATGTTAGTCATTTGTGAAAAGGTGTGAAAAACAACATCAACTTTTGTAAAGTTTCGCTGCTTGCATACCTGGAAGCAGTTCTTAACTTACCATACCTGGCCAGGGATGCAGCTATTCCCAAGTCTAATTTGGCACTAACAATGTGCTTTAGGGGGAAGTGCCATAACTCAGTGGCAGACCATGTGCTGTGCATGCAGAAAGTCCCAGATTCAATCCCCAACATCTCTATTTAGGACTGGGAATGTCTGAAACCTCATGTGATGGCTTGGGAATCTGATTCAGAGGCTGAACCTGAGGAATCCCAGCCTGCATAGGAGTCCCCGCCTCCAGGGCCGGCTGAGCCGGGGCTGGGGCTTGAACCTGAAGGGCCCTCACCTGTGCCAGATCCTCAGGAGCAGACACCAGCTGAATCCGCTCTGGCTCTGATCGAGGACCCATTGCCTGCAGGTGCGCCTCTCTCAGCCCTGTCAGGGGAAGGTGAGGTTGCCTCTGGGTCCAGTAACCCTCCAGCCTCTCCGGAGCTGCAGAGGCTCAGGGCAGAGAGGTGGAGGGAAGTAAGTTCTGGCAGGAGGAGTGCTCGCCTCCAGGCCAGGAGAGGCGAGTCACCTGTGGACCGGGGCCGCCCTATGCCTCAGAGGAGATAAAGGCCAGTCAGCCCAGACCCAGGTTGCTGGAGCAACATCGTTGGTATCCTGTTCCTGCCGGCACCCTGACTTGCTCTCCTGAGTTCCTGACCATGCCCGACTCCTTGCTTTGGACCTTGCTACGCCCCTGACGGACAGCCTCCTTACCCTCAACCTAGGACCAGACTTAGACCACGCTGCACGGTAACCCTCCCCCCGGGCACACCTTAGGGAGCCACTGCCAATCACGGTTAAGGTAAGGTAAGGACCCCTGGACGGTTAAGTCCAGTCAAAGGCTACTATAGGGTTGTGGCACTCATCTCGCTTTCAGGCCGAGGGAGCCGGTGATTGTCCACAGACAGCTTTCCGGGTCATGTGGCCAGCATGACTTAACGGCTTCTGATGCAACGGAACACCGTGATGGAAACCAGAGTGCACAAAAATGCCATTTACCTTCCCACTGCAGTGGTACCTATTTATCTACTTTCCCTGGTGTGCTTTCAAACTGCTAGGTTGACAGGAGCTGAGACAGAGCAACGGGAGCACACCCTGTCATGGGGATTCGAACCGCCAACCTTCTGATCGGCAAGCTCAAGAGGCTCAGTGGTTTAGACCACAGTGCCACCTGTGTCCCAATCACTGTAGACAAAACTGGATGGACAAAGGCAGTTTTCTATGTTCTCTCATTAATTTATTTAAAATATTACTAGTTCACCTCACCACATGCTTGTAGTGGTTTACAACAAGAGAAGGAATCCCAGCAACAAATGACTAAAACCTTATCAACTATAAAAACAAATATATAATTACAGGTTTGTGGGTGCCCTGCCACCCTCTAGGTTTCTGGGTGCTGAGGTAATCAAGCGCTGCTAGGAAGGAGATCGAGGAGCAGAACTCCATGCAGGGACTGAAGGGCAAAAGCTATTGCGGCCCGACTGGAACAGGCTGTTACAAAGAGGCTATGAGCGATGCTAGCTTCTGCTTTGAATCCATGGTTCAGGACGATGCCGCCTGCCTGTTTGGATAGGTTGCTGCTGCGGAAGCCGGCTCCTTTTGGACTGTGAATGCTGTACACCCTTCCATCCTACAGGCAGCAATCATTTTGTGCATGTTTGATTGCTGCACAACAGCTGACGTGTGCACTGTTTTCGGCCCCAGAAGGGGGCAGAACGGACTTATGCGCACCCTGCTGATGCACATGATGATCCAGAACGCAACCCTCACACAAACGGGGAGTTGCCTGTATATGTGTGTATAAAGACACCATAGTCTCCAAAGGAAACACAAACCCTGGTTAAATGCCAAGACCTTTGGAATCTCACACTGCTCAGGGAATGGGGTGGCTTGTAACAATATTGTATAAAAGCACTAAAATTAGCTAAAGAGGTTAGCTAAAGGGCCAACCTATTTGCTATGATAAACACACATCTTAAAACCTGCTTAAAACACGTTTTCATGCCAGATCAGGGGCCCTTACCAATTTCCTGCTGAAAATTCTTCCCCTCTGTTTCTGCCCACTGGCTGCTGTTTGCTCCCAATGGATGAGTAAATACTACTTTGGGGGGCAAATAGCAGCCTGGGGATGATTTTTAGCAGGACCCTACAGTTTTTTCTTCCAAATAAAAGTGGCCAGTTTCACTGTGCTTTTAAAATGTGTGCTTATTATAATGTGTAGCGTGGCTCTGTGTCACCAGGCCAATACTTAAAAGGCAAAATGCTCCTACTAGTCCAATATTACCATTCATTACTTGCTTCTTTAGAGGTTTGCAAAAGTTCACAAGCACAGAAGAGTGAGGGTACGGCACAGGGCTGGAAGGGGGTTGCCCAAATGATGGGGGTGGGGGAGACGCTTCTTTATCTTTCAGTCCTGTGCTGCAAGGCTGTAGGAAGGCTAGCCTATAATGACAAAAATTGTGTAAACCAAGCGGACCTTGTATTGTTTCCTAAAGGCTAAAGTAAATATTAATATGCAAACCAGTAACAAGAGATTATTCAATAATTTAGGGCTGCAGCTGATAAAGCCCCACTCCTGGTTGTGGATGTTGTGACTTTCCCAAAAGAGGAAATGTTCAATAATGCTCTATACAATTACCTTAAGTGGTGAAGGAAGGTTCATAATATTACTGGGCATATACAAGACACAGGAGTTATTTGGTCCATGCCTGGAAGACATCCAAACCAGTGCTATTTTTCTAGAAAAAGAGGTGTGGGATCTCACCACGAACCCCTCTTGCTCTCTTAGAATGACAATGGTGCCCATCTGAGAGGTCCGGCAAGTTCCGGATTGAAAAAAAGCCTTGCAGGTGATGCAAAATGGTAGCTTTCGCAGAAACCTGAGGAACTCAATGTTTTAATGTTTATAAATGTCACACACTGTTATCTTGCAAAAGCATGATTATGGTGTACCAAAAGATTTGAATGGTGTATTGATTTGAAGGCCATCAATTCAGCACACTTCACAGTCCCCTAATTCACTAACCCCTGAGCCTACAATTTTAAAATTAATCAAACTTATTTTTTTGAAAGAAGTTAGGACGTAGTTCTCAGAAATACCACGATGTTTATAGGCAGCTGTTGCTTTTGCCATTGGAAAGATAATGAAATCGCCAGCAAGGTGCTTTCTAGGAACCAATTAGAGAAGAAAATCAGTTCACCACTGATATTAAGGAAAGTTCTTCCTTTTAATCAGATGAAGATAAATTAAATCCACAGCCAATATGGTCTTGGCTTAATTATGCTTCAATCTTTGAGGTAGTATTGCATGCAGAGCACCAATTTTATTTTTCGAGGTTTGAAAGGTTATTTGGGCTATGCTAAGAATGCACTGAATTTTAACACGTGAGCATATTGAACAGAAGTCATCACTGCCTTTCAGAATGCTGCTTTCTCTTCCATTGCCACTTGAATTCTCATCAGTCAGTCTCTGTGTTACTTTGCTACTATCCATCATGTGTAATTGGTATAAACGGATATCATATTTGAAGCTTCCTTTTGCAAAACCTTCTCGGTTGTGAATAGATTTTCATCCCAGGAGCTATCTTTTTTGGATTTATTATACTATTTTTAATGGAATAAATTTCCCATTTCTGTCACAAAGCATTAGATGCATAGCATAACAGTGCACTATTTTTTAGACCAAGAAAAAGAATTGTGTCGCATAGAAAGCAAAAGATATGCAATGCCAGCAAAAAGAAAGATGTTGCTGCTTCCTTGTAGACCTTTTACAGGCATTGCGATGAAACCTTTTTGTATTACTTTCAAATCCACAATCTAAACATCTGGAAAAAGCAGCCCCTATTTTAAATAATGCAATGCATGTGTGTGTGTGTGTGTGTGTGTGTGTTTAGCAATCGGAAACAGCTGTCAAGCATATTGCTATAGGGGAAACGTTGCACACATATTTGTTTTTAATGAAGAACTAAGTACTCATCTATGAAATCATTGGGGAATATGCATCTACTGAATTATTTTTTCTTAACTTTTAAATTTGCTGTGCAACACAGCATAATCTGAAGCAGCTCAGATAAAGCTCATATTAAATGGTCAAAACTGTTATGGTAGGCACACAAGGAAGCTGCCATACACCATCTTAGTTCATTGGTCCATATAGCTCAGTGTTGGCTACACCAGGAGAAGTCAACATGGTCCCCTCTGGGGGCTTTGGACTATATTTCTGTCAGTCCCAGTCAACATGGGCAATGTTCAGGGATGATGGGAGCTGTAGTCCACAATATCCTGAATGCACCATATTGGTCTTCGCTAACTGGCATCTGCCCTCCAGGTGTTTCCCCCCAGCCCTCCTACCTGGAGGTACCAGTGATGAGAATCTGGGACCATTTGTATGCAAAACATAAGCTCAAATACCGAGCTAATGAGAAGGCCAGTGAGAAGGCACACTGCTGGCTACCACATTGAATTCATATTATTGCTCTCATAAATGTTTCTGCTCTGGACCCCTGGAGAAAAGCCCATTTACCACCATTCATTGGCTCCTTATGTGCGACAAAAGACTCTTTACAATGGGCATTAATATAGCCAGCCCAGCTAGTACTCCTGCAAGATAGTTTGGATCTTTGCATGGGTTCGTACTCAAAGGAATTTGCACACGAGATTTAGAAAGCGGCTCTTGCTTTTAATAGATTTCTGATGCAAATGTAATACCTACCAGTGGCTGGAGTGCTCATTCACACTACATATAAAATGTGTCTCCTCCATTTTCTCTCCTGCATTAACAGTGGTACTGTAGCTTCACACAAGAAATACTTAACGTATAGTAAAGTCCTATGTGAGAGTGCTTGACGATTTCTCACCTTAAAGACTAATCTATTTCTTCTCCAACTTTCATACACACATTGAACATGGCCAGGTCAGAAAAACTTTTGGTTGGTCTGTTAATCGCAGTTATGAAATTAAAAGTCAGCCAATGAAAGGGCCACACAGGGCCCTTTACACAAGGCCACATACAATTCTCTCTTTCAGCCTACATATGGATCTGGGTAAGAGTCTTATAACTTTCTTTGTAAAATCAACTGTTGGTACACTAGCAGCTCATTAGACCAAGGGCCACCTGGAATAGCTCATTCCCTGGGTCCCTTCCAGCTCCATTATTTTATGACTTTTTTGTGATTGGAGGTATAATAATTGCTGTTGCATGCAGCTGTAACTGTCTGACACTTCAAAATGAAGAGGGTGTATTCGTAAGTATGTATGCTGAAGGCTCTTTCACATATTGTACACTAACAAGCCCAAGTTTGCCATTGACGGTATGTGTAGTCAGCTAGGAGCTGGATCCAATCCCAGCTGTCAGATGTGTGCTTCTGCAAAATACATGGGCTTCCCATATTCACACTTAATATTTTTGGATGTTTTAAAAATCCATTTGGCATATGCCTAAACAAATGTAATTTGTGAAGAGGCCCCATGTGTTTGATGAATGAGCTGGCCTTTATGACCTCCAGATGTCTAAAACAAAACATGGCTCTAGTCATATGAATAATTTTTTTCTCTTTTGTGTGCGTGCTGGTGTTCCACAAGTAATGTTTGTGCAGAGTTCTGTGCAACAAAGAAATGCTGCCTCAACAAAATACCTCAGACTCTCTAATGAAGGTGAGAGGTGGTTCTGATGTGTGGCCAAAACAGTGGACAGTTATCTGCATAAAATTTACGTGTGCAAATTAGATGTATAGATTAAATACACATTTAGAAACAGAATTTTTAATTTAGAGTTTGCTGATCAGAAATTCTGAAGAAGTTACAGTATATTTTCCCTTCTCCTAGGCAGCCCCCTTCCCCCTCATCTTCCCTTTCTACTGCTAGTTTATTTGCATTATTACTCTTAACTATTATCATTGCTGTTATCGCCACCATCATTTAACATTTTACTTCATTTGCTAATTTCCTTCAACACCTCCCTCTGGCCCTTTCCGCTCAGAAGAGAGAGAGCCTGCCTTCCTGCTCCCCAACTCCCCCAAACTTCCCTGTCTCCTGGCCACCTTTACCCAGAATGTAAAGTTGCTGCTGCTGGCCCTGATCCAACCAAAAGGCCTATGGCACAGATAGGCGGGGCGGGAAAGTGAGGCACTGGGTGGCTGTGGCACTGAAGCTGGCCCACAATTTGCAAACACTGGTCTAAAGATAACTACAGTGCAGCCATACTAACAAACTTACTAACACAGGCTTTTCTTCTGCTTCAGTCCTTCTCATTTCACTTTCTATACCATACCATAAGGAGTGTATTAAGGCACTCCTGTCTATTTAGGATCACATTTCACGACATCAAGTAGGACACACAGCAATCCTGTGGAAACTAGGAAATTGGTATATCCCAGCTCCTGGTTATGAGTCCCTAGCCAAGGCCTAGAAGTCACTTTAAGAGTTTTCAAAGCAGTTCAGACAATTCAGGAAAGCATCATTATCTCTGTTCTATCAACATGCCTGAAGCTTTTCCTTCACCTGATGTTCCTATTCCCCAAACGAACATGGCCCTAACGTTTCATGAACAAACCCCATTTGACTCTATTAGTAGAAACTCCATCAGCTCTCCAGATAGGCACTTAAAAACACCTAGCAACTTTAATTACACCCCTATCTTTTAAATCTAAGAACAAAAGCCATGATAGAGCATAAATGCTGCTTCTCCCTTGTGGCCTCCCTGCATGCTTACAGCTAGCTGAACAACATGCATGAGATAATTTCAGCAATATATGGAAGTGGCAGTGATTCATTTTATTTTGCCAAAAAAAGTCCATTTCTTCTTATCATGAGGCAGTGCTTACACACATACATATGCCACACACACACACACACACACATCTCTCTAGTCTCGCTGCAGGCAAGCAATGGGCATTATCTGAATCCAAGGACATATTACAGCACACAAATGGCGTCGAGGACAGTGAAGCAGGATAGTTGTGGGTAGGTGGCCTGTGGGGGGAGGAATCCTGAGGGATGGCTGGAGAGGGCCTTATTCAGTTTGCAGGCCTGAGAATTGGTGAAGCCATACTGGTTAAGTTTTATCTGCTACTCTTTCCTTCCTTCCCTCCTTCCTTCCTTCCTCCTTCCTTCTTTCCTTCCTCCTTCCTTCCTTCAGTTTTGTATACTGCCTTGTACTTGCAGGTCTCAGGGCGGTTCACAGGATATAATCACAATATAAAAACACAAAATGCATAAATAAAATAAAAAACAAGAACAACCCAATAACACACACACACACACACACACACACACACACAACTTAACATAGTGTTGCTGCCAGGGGACTTTTTTGTGTAAGAAACAGAAAACCTTGCCTTGGGTTGGTTTAAAAAAATAATAATCGGCATCTGAATTCCAGCAACATCTGTAGGGCTGTAGGTTCCCCATTCCTGCTCTGATACGTCCTTTTGTTGTCCTAAACCTGCTTTTATCGGTTTCAATGGATTGCCCTGATTTTTTTGTATTTCAAAGGAGTGTGGTGGCTAGGTGCATCCCTGGTTCAACTTCATCCTAGCCGCAAACTCATTAGCTGCTCTTGAGTAAGCCACTATTCTCCCTGCCCCTTCCAGACTCCAAAATGGCTTGCAATGCTATCCTACTTTACAGAGCTTTTGTAAAAGTTAAATGCATAATATATATTTTGCACACTCAAAATGCCCTGTAGTAATTCTAAATATCATTTCTGCTTTGGTGCATCCATGACTGAGTGCCATCAGGTAATGGGGGGGAGGGCAGAAGGAGAAAGAAGGTTCAGCCAAGGTAACCTGTGCCCGTTCATTGTGTGTCCATCACAAACATTGGCCTAGCCAGAGCTATCTTGGCTTATCTTGTGATGCAGTTTGATGGCTTTGTCTTAGAACCTGGACGTGCAAATACTGTCTGATTTCAAGCAGTCTAGTGCAGAATCAGAGACCTTTTGATATGACCTTTAAAAACTCTGTCCATGTGTTCCCTTTCAGTTTGCCATATTTTGGGAGAGCGGTTGACAAAATTATGCTACCTTATTTTATAGAAGTTTTATATAAAGTCAAGATATTACGCTTTTGGAAGTTGTGGGAAATTCTAATTAGAGAAAAGGAAATGGCATCTTGATTATTGGAGCTTTACCAAAATTGCAACTCTGAACAGGCTCTGACTCCAGCGTAGCTGCACTAAATACATAATACGATGCTGCGTTTTCATAAACAAACACCAAAACAAGCATATTTATAGTTTAAACACTATTTTGCATTTAATCCATCAGTCTGTTTAGGCTGGTATTTTACTTGTAGAGATAAAGCCAGCAAGCTGAGATCATAGCAGTCGTGTCCTTTAAAGCTTTATAGAAGGCTATTGCTTTTTAAAAATCCTCCTTTCCCTGTTATTTTCCTACCAGTGGGTAAATCCGGTGGCAGAGAAAGCTGGCACCGTGTAGGACAGCTGCATAATGCTAAGTAGTCGGCAATCCTTCTGTTTGTACAATACTCAGCACACATTTTAAATGTCAATGTCAGCTGAGTGTGTGCCCTGCATCATTCAAAATAACTCATTAATACTCAACAGAGAATTACGCATGTGTGCGCTCACCTCTTCAGACCTCAATATTAAATCAGAATGTATAATCGTACTTATCAAATATAGGTTAGGTAGGATGCTAATGCAACCCCCCAAAATGATGCCCCGTGCTGTATCACATACAATGGTTTATTTGCGATGGTTCTCAAACTTTTTTCTCTGGGTCACACTTTTCAAATAAAAATTTGCTCATGCTACACCAATTTTTTTATTGATAAGAAATACATTGGAAAACAAAAAGGAGCAATGGTGCTTGAATTATAACATAGAACACAACTGCTTTATAACACGATCATGGGACACCCTGAAAGTACGGTATATAAAAAAAGGCAGTTACATAAGAACATGAATCAATCCCAAAATATAATTAAAAACTAGCCTCTTGAACATGTACCTTAAGTATATATACAAACTCAATGAGAGGCATGAGCTTGGTTTTGCTGGGTAATATTATTTAGATTGGGTCTGATTTGAGACAAGCAAAAACTCTCACCTCCTCATCAATTTGTCAAGAGTTGAAAATCCCTGCTTACAACAATATGTTGTGGAGAACTGTGGAAGAATAGCCAACGCTCTTGAAGAGAGGTGTTGATAGTGTTCCTGGTTGTATATCCACACTACACTGAAATGTTTAAATGTTTCTTTGTCCTTGAATCTTTCCACCTCACTTGCCATCCTCTCCTGCCGCACCAGTGCGGCACACCTCACCCTGGTTGATGGACTTGTTATACGGATGATACCCTGCTTTTTCAACAAGAGCTGATTAACAGTTAGCATATGGTTCCAAGATGGTTGTTACATCTAGCTTACTGGGAATGACCTGCTTTGCTTCAGCAGTAGTGCTGTGTTCAGATCCCCACAAGACCGTGAAATGCGCCAGGTAACCTTGGACCAGTTCCTCTCTCTCAGACTCTCCTGTACCTCACAAGGCTAATGACACATAACTCTGAGCTCATTGGATGAAAGCTGAGGTGTTAAATATAATACATATCCACCTAATCTAACCTGATGTTTGTTACATGGTAAATTAGCTAAAGAAATACAGAAGCAGAACTTGCCACAATAGATTCAGACGGCGCTTCAGTGCAAATATGCTATTTTAAAAAGTGGAATTCTTAAATAAGAAATGAACTTCTTCTATAAATACTTGATTTAAAGCCAGTTTTATCTCGCCCTAATTTAAATATTAGGAATTCAACATGCTAAATGAATCCTCTAGGCTATGTGCTTTGAAAATAGTGAGTCAGAAACTCAGAGAAACTGCAGTCAGTTTTGGATTATAAGTGTGTGTTCCTATGAAATGCAAGTGATGCCTTTCTGAGTGTTACAGCTGGCATTGGAAAATACTGCAGCTGCTGGTAAGTCTCTAAATTTATTCCCTGAAAATTTCACTATCTGCAACAACAAATAGGGTTTTGAAATGACTGGAGAAGAGTTCACCATATTGTTAAATGTATTTGGTCCCCATGACATTTAAGCATGTTCAGTTGCTCACTGGATTCCATTCTTAGGTTCCAGTCATATTTTGAGGTCACGTGTGAAACTGCTTTAATGTCTCTAGTGACAAAAAGTGGTATATGAGAGCCAGTGTGGTGTAGTGGTTAAGAGCGGTAGTCTCGTTATCTGGGGAACCGGGTTCGCGTCTCCGCTCCTCACATGCAGCTGCTGGGTGACCTTGGGCTAGTCACGCTTCTTTGAAGTCTCTCATCCCCACTCACCTCACAGAGTGTTTGTTGTGGGGGAGGAAGGGAAAGGAGATTGTTAGCCGCTTTGAGACTCCTTAAAGGGAGTGAAAGGCGGGATATCAAATCCAAACTCTTCTTCTTATATAAATATATTAAATAATAATAATAGCAGTGGCAGAATTTGGGCTTTAAAGTTTCAGCAGCAAGCTTTGTGACAACAAAATTTGGTGCCCTCCTACTTCCCGCCTTCCGTTCTAAGACACTGTTGCAGCATCCGCTGTGGCGCCCTCTTGGCTCAGCAATTAGTGTGGGTGAACTAGTTGTGCTCCCTTAAATCCACCTCTGACAATATTAATAGTAATAATAGTAATAATAATAAATAATAATAATAATAATAATAGGTATTAAATTCTCTTTAAGTTCAATGGACATGCATTTGGGTTGGAGATCCTTCAAGGGGATTAATGCATCATACATGATATTCTAGGTCTTCTTCTTTGGCGATCACTCGTAGCCGAGTAAGATTGTCTTCCATAAACACGGTTTTAACAGTGAGTCCATTAGTGACTGTGGAGGCCAATTCTGGATCCACACGTCCTTCCACAGTGGGGACATTGGTTCCCGGGCGGGAATTGATCACGGTGTGGATTTGCCAAGCGTGCCTTCCTCTTAGCACATTTCTCCCTTGTGTCCTGAGTTTGAGTGTCTTCAAAGGCCATGACACCTTTGGTAAAGGCTGTTCTCCAACTGGAGCGCTCACAGGCCAGTGTTTCCCAGTTGTCAGTGTCTATACTACATTTTTTTAGATTTGCCTTGAGGTATGGGTAACTGTGTACAGCTTCCATCATCCATTGGCCATGCTAGCTGGGGCTGATGGGAACTGGAGACCAACAATATTTGGATTGCCATAGGTTGTCCACTCCTAAATTATCCTTTATGATCTTTGCAATGGCCCTGAGAATGAGTAGTTTGGATTCAGGCCTCTTGAGTTAGTCTAATACGCTATCAACTTACTTTCTTTAATTCCATAAGGTGCAGAGTCAGAGCAGCTTGAGATCATGCCTTTGGATTATGCTATTTTTTATATAGACGTTATCAGTAAGGAACAATAATTGTTTTGAATGGGTTAATAAAAATAAGGTTTAATAGACCCAGGTTGAGAGTGACATATTTGTTTCAAAGTATTCCCTGGAGGGACATAACTTCTTGAGTGAATAAGAACAGAGCACGGTCTTTTAACCTAGAGCTGAAGGGAGCATCAAAGCACTATCCATTTAAGAATGTGACATCAAAAATATGTATTCTTTCAGCCATAATAATTTAAAACAACATTTTGTTTTCCTGCTTTTCCTGACTATACTTTTCTTGCAGATTGCCTGAGGGTGGCAGGTCCCCAGCTTTTCTCAATCACTTAATTTGTTTTATCCCCCAGGGAAATGACTTTAAGCCTGGTGTTAGAACCTTCAAAGTCAGTATTTTAGTATCAGTCAATCCAAAGTTTATCATATTAACCAAAGGCCATAACAATTTCAACCATTACAACTTGCCACACTGCACATCATCACACACAATATACAGCAATTACATGAAACAAGGCATCCATAGCTTGAAGAAAGAGAGTCAGAATTCGTAAGTATCATCTGCTAGCCCATACCAAGCTTAACTTCCATTAGACCTCAAAATGTTCTGCGCAACTTATTGCAATGCTGTCTAGCTCTCTCTTTCTAATCTGTCTTGCAGACAGAGCATGAAGTGCCACTATATGTGTCAAATCTGTTAGTATCACACACAAAAATGAACTGTTTCTGCCATAGTGAGCCTGCTTCCCAGAGTTAGCAATGGTTTCAAGAATCGATCTTTTAGATTTAAAGTCAGATCAAAATGTAGCGTGTGATGTCTTCCACCTGAGGTTGGCTACATATTCAGAGTCTTTCATCGTATGGAGCCCTGTTCTAGCATCCATCTAAAACTGCTGTGGGCAACAATTAGAATTGGAGCTCTGTGAAAGCATGAGTTTGGTCAAAAAACATTATCTGAAACGCTCTGTTTTCGGAAGTGGGAACCATGGCGAGAATCTAGAATTCCTAATTAATTGCAAATCGCTTTTGGATTCTGTCCAGAAGGGCAATCCTAATGGTTGTTATTCACAGTCACAGCAGAATTCAGTTCTGAGGTGTAGTAACTATCTATAAGGTTTTGACATATGGACTTCCTATGTTGATTATTACCCTATTCCATATAACACAGAGCAGGAAAATGTTCAGTTGGCAGAGTTGCATTTTGTTTGATGCAATTTAGCTTGGTGCAGTCAGCTCTTGCCTTAAGTTTTGGCCACCCCAATTCTGAACATAAGAGAGCTCCTGTCTCAGTGACGTCTACACTGGCTTGGTCATGTCCACAGAATGGAAGATGGCAGGATCCCCAAGGACATGCTCTACATGGAGCTGGCTTCAGGCACCAGGCCAAATGGCAGACCAACTCTGCATTCCAAAGATGTCTACAAATGTGACATGAAGCTGGCAACATTAACCCTTGCAATTGACCACAGTGCCTGGAGACAAGCAGTCAAGTCGTGTATCCACAGCAGTGACCAGAGGAGGAACGACTGCTGGGAGGAGTGCAAAAAGAAGAAACACCATAGTTTTTTTCTGCAGCAGCACAACTGGATACTTTCATCTGCCCCAACTGTAATAAAACACGTCTTCACCCCTGAAGGCACACCCATCTACTGCCTCCCGAGGCAGACGAATGCCAGCCAGGAACCAGGAGCAGACTGCCGACAACTGTGGAAGCAAAGCATAGCCATTGATAGACCTCCGTTTCCTTTCCAAAGTCTAACACCATTTAAAACTAAGGGACGTTTAATGCTGTGTATGCTCAGCTGCCTGTAGTCCAGGGCTGCTCTAGGTTGGAAGCTTGGCAAGGTCTCATCTTAAGTGGTGTCTTCAAGTCTCGACAGCAAAGTGTATATCTCCTCCCCTGTCCAAATGTTTAGATTTTAAAATTACAATTGGGCTTTTTACAGTGGCAGCCGGCTTTTTTAAACAAAGCTACTCCTTTTGCCAGCATTATTTGCTTGGAGGCTCTTTCAGCATTCCTTGGCCTGGATTGTGAAAAAGAAAGAAGCAAGCTGGCAAAGAACCTATGTTGTAGCTCACAATATGACGCCACCTATTGCTGGAGGTAGCACTGATTCTCAAGAGTGCTGGGTTTATGGTCAACTTTTTCTTATATTGGCTGAGGGCCAAGCTTGGCCATGCCTGGCTTATGGCAAGGGCATCATATGACTGATGTATACCACTTCAGCCCAGGTCACAAAGACAGAAGCTTTTGCCTATGGTAAAAGCGTCATATGACTTGTATCTGCCTGCAGATCTGTGTTCAAGTATCCCTGGTTTTTTTTACAAAAATATTTATCTGTCATTAAGGCTGAAGTCCTATACAAATGCCTGCCATGAAGTAACAGGGTTTGATTCTGAGTAGGTAAGCACAGGATTGTGTGATTAGGATTCCTTAATAAAACCTACGCTTCTGTCCCACTCCAACTTTTAAGACGTGAACTTTTAAAGTTTCCATTCTATAATCAAATGCCATTAGCTGTGATATTTCAAGTACAGCGTATGCTTCAGTGTAGACCAAACTTCCAGCAGAGACATTCATCCATAATGGTCTCGTATGACCTTTTTTATGATGAAAGAAAATGCCCGAGTATATAAAGAGGAATAGGAATTCAACACTTTGGGCAAAGCTCCATGCTCTCCTACTCACTAATACAGCCGCAGCTGCCTTTCGGCACATATCTCAACAAGTGGTATGCTTAATGGCAGTAGCCTGGTAAAAGGGCATTTGTGTTGTTTACCTGTGAGAAAATGATGGATTTTTGGCTTTGCCAAAAATATCGTCAGATTTTACATTAGGAAATGAAATTGAAAAGGAACTCTGGGGCGACACATGAACCGACTTGAGCGGAGTGGGGTGAGGATTGTTTAAGGGTCCACTTATCTTTAGCTCTGTCTGTCAGTTCCTATCCCTCCCCCCCCCCCCAAGTCCCTGGGCATTGTGTTTATGCTGGTACGATTTTCAGAGCTTTTGAAATGAATGCTTCCTGAAAGAAATATGTTTCCCTGGGGGCTTCGACTGCTTTCAGTCCTGCCTTTGTGAAGGTGAAGATCTCTGCTTTCATTTAGTATTTATGAGATGGGGCATTCGTATTACCCAGTGACTGGGAGATTGTGTGCACTTAAGAACCTGCAAATGAGAAGCAGCTCATTATTTTTTAATGTAAAGAGGATGGTTGCATATTCTTCAGCAAAGTTTACAATCAACGATATCGAACTTGACTGCAAAATATAACCAACAACCTCCCTTGGCCCCCAATAATTCAAGTAGCCAGTATGCGAGGCACAGTCTTCAGCTTGCTTGGCATTAAAAAATAGCGCTCTATTGCAATGAACATTGAACGGTTTTGTTTTGTTCTTGTTTTATTGCCAAACATGCAAGGGCTGTCGTTCAGTGATACAGCATCTGCTTTGCATGCGGAAGGTCTTTGGTTCAATCCTCCGGTGTCTGAAATCCTGGACAGCCGCTGCTACTCAGTGTAGATAATCTGAGCAAGTGGCCCAATGGTGTGGCCTATGTCCCTTTTGTCTCTAACTAGTTTAGCCAGGATGGGGCACTAGACGTATCCAGATGGCAGTTACATGAATGAGTGGTGGACTGATTTTGTAACCGTTCCAGAGAAGTCGGGCTGCTCTGCAGCACAAAGCACAGCAAGGAAGCTAAATGGCTACTCTTGACGGGGGGAAAGGATAGGGAGGGGGAGTTGGTTCAGTTTACATTCAAAGGCGAATCTATCAAAGCTTCACTTTCTAAAGCAATATGAGCACCACAACACAAACGGTCTTCAAAATCCACGTTTATCCAAACTTTGTGAGGTGGTTCTCCAAGCAAGAAATGTTTACAAAAATGCAAATGTCAAGGGCAGGTGTGCATAAAAATGTGTATATAAGTGAAAACAACTTCTTAAAATGCAGTAAGTTAGGGGGAATTGGGTACCTTAATAAATTGCATACAAAAATGTATTCATCAGGAGAAATTTACACTAAAATGAGGGTTGTTTTTTTTTAATTGCAAATGCTACAGATATGTGGAGAATTGAATTTAAGATTGGAGAGAGCATAAATTGAGAGAACCAAAATTAACGGATCCTTCCATCCCTTGATGAGAAGGACCATAGGTCAGTGGAAAGAAGGCACTATGTATCTCAAAGGCCCCGGGTTCAACCCCTGCACCTCCAGTTAAAAGAGTCAAGAAGCAGGTGATGTGGAAGATCTATGTCCAAGATTCAGGAGAGCCACTGCCAGTCTTAGTCAGATGAACAAATACTCTTGACTGGTATAAGGCAACTTCCTATGTTCCACTCAGTGCAGCTTAGATTGCATGGCTTCTCACTATACTGAAGACAAATGGGTCTCTGTTGCAGAATGGACGACATCGTACCAAAGACAACGGAAGCCTTCTCCACCACACACATTGCCACTATACAGTAGTATATTGTATATAGGAACCTACTGTGTGTGTATCTATCATCTATCCATCTGTATGTGTATATACATGTAGAGATGGTACAACAGAAAAAGAAAGAGCCCACCAGGCTTTTATTAAGATATATACACAGGCTCTGTAGGCTGTACATATCTCTATTACACAGACGTTGACATCTCATGTCTTGATAGATTAGGCAGGCACCGCCCGCTATATATCTTCCCTACTTTTCATTCTGCGGACAGTGCTAACACTGTGCCTTCTTTTCTCCCGCTGTACAGACAATCTTTTCTTTGGCAGAAGTGTCAACAGGTGTGATCATGTAAAGAGGGAGCAGTGGGTGAAAAATGTTTCATACTGCAGAGGGAAAATACAGATGTACAAAGAAACTATCGAAACATCGCAAACAATGCAATGATTAGAAAAAGTGCCCTGTTTTTTGCTGGGTGCTCTTAAAAACATATCTTTATATTGTGGCTTATGCAAAGTTATTTTGTGTGCTAGATGTGACACAGACCTGTAGAAATGATTGCACAACATCCCTCACTGGAAAGGATATGCACACTTCTTCAGATACCACATGCATGCACACGAAAGCTTATACCCAGAACAAACTTAGTTGGTCTCCAGTTGGTCTCTAAGGTGCTACTGGACAATTTTTTAATTTATTTTGACTGTGTCAGAGCAACACAGCTACCTACCTAAATGGAGAGGATATGGTGGTGACGTGGTGGTGGTGCCCAGCACTTTAAAAGAAGCAGTGGTGCATTCACTCCTAAAAAAGTCCAGCCTGGACCTAACTAGTCTGTGATACTTATTGACCAGTTGTTGAAGTGCTGGTTATTACCTATACAGCTTAAGTCCAAGCTCTCTGAAAGACCTTATTCCCTCATATGAACCTGCCTGGGTTTTGAGATCTCCAAGAGAGGCCCTTCTTTTTGTCCTACCACCCTCACAATCACGTTTGGTGGGGACACGGGAAAGGGTCTTTCGGGTGGCTGCTCTCAGACTTTGGAACTCCCTTCCTAGGGAAGCGAGACCGGTTCTCTCGTTGTTGTCCTTCCTCCAGCAGGTGAATACTTTTTTGTTCTTACAGACTTTTGGGAACTGGCTGCTTTTAATGAAAGGGCTGGTTCCATGCTGGTCTTATTGTAATTGTTGTTGTTGTTGTCTAGTCGTTTAGTCGTGTCCGACTCTTCGTGACCCCATGGACCAGAGCACGCCAGGCACTCCTGTCTTCCACTGCCTCCCGCAGTTTGGTCAGACTCATGTTTGTAGCTTCGAGAACACTGTCCAACCATCTCGTCCTCTGTCGTCCCCTTCTCCTTGTGCCCTCCATCTTTCCCAACATCAGGGTCTTTTCCAGGGAGTCTTCTCTTCTCATGAGGTGGCCAAAGTATTGGAGTCTCAGCTTCACGATCTGTCCTTCCAGTGAGCACTCAGGGCTAATTTCCTTAAGAATGGAGAGGTTTGATCTTCTTGCAGTCCATGGGACTCTCAAGAGTCTCCTCCAGCACCATAATTCAAAAGCATCAATTCTTTGGCGATCAGCCTTCTTTATGGTCCAGCTCTCACTTCCAGTTTTTACTGTAATTATTTGTATGGTTTTTAATAGATTGTATATAAGTATCTACTTTAACTTCTAACAATGTATAATTGTTTTTTAAATTATTGTTTATTTTGTGTTTTTAGCAGTTCTCATTTTTATATGTAAGCCACCTTGAGTACTGTCAGGGAAAAAGGCGGGGTATAAATAATAAATAGTAATAATAATTGTGACTACACTTTTTCTCGGGAAGATGATTGAGAGGGTTGTGGCAGAGCAGCTACAGGCATTTGTATAATGATGAGGATGTAAGTGCTCATAGCCTGCTGCAAGTAAGCAGGGTTTGCCTCACTGTGTTATTTCTACATTAGGATTTCACTTTCCAGAGGTATCTTGAGAGATGAAAAGAGCTCATGGGAGCCATGGATTTCAGAAAAGAGCAAAACAAACTATTTTTATAGCACTTCTAGTGCACAGAGTGACTTATTCCCATTTTATAGATACGGAAATTTAAGCAGAGACATCAAGTTGATCTGGAGAACTCATTGCCAAGAGAAAGCCAAGGCAGTAAGCCTATGGGGGATGCCAAGCAGCAGGCTTCTAAGGAAGGTTCTAAGGCATACAGATATGTAAGAGGTTGCTCTTAGAAATGGCAGATTAATTGCACCATTAATTGCAGTCCTGAGGTTATTCAGGGAGGCTTTTTTCACCTCCTTGGTCTCCCCCCACCCCGAACCAGCATTGTCACTCTCTCTAGGTTGCCTTTATAGTTTGGAGCAGTGGTGGATAACCTTTGGCCCTCTAGGTATTTTTGGACCACACCTCCCATCATCCATGACCTTTGGCCCTTGTGGTAGGGGCTTGGCTACTACTGCTGCCATTACTAAAACAATCAGATATACTCTTGTTGCTACTGCTAGTAGTGATAATCATGACACTTGAATGTTCATTCATATAGAATATCAGTAATCAAATTGGGCCAAAAATTCTATCACCATTCACTAGCATCCGCCTGGGAAAGAAATGGTTGAAACGAAAATGATTGAAAACATTCTGATATACTGGGAATGGCAAGAAGAATATAGGGAAATGGCTATAGGTACTTTGAGTTAATTTGGTTTTACTTGTGATCTTTGAGATCCATGCATGGAAAAGGATTGGACCGTAAGTCACATTTGCTGTACTAATAACTAAAGTAACATAATTTTCCTGGCTCAACATAGCTTAAAATGATTGGGAAAATTATCAGGAAAAACCCCCACCCTATCTCTAAACTTTCTGGTAGGAATCTAATTTATCTTAGAATCCTTAGAAGACTAAAACAGCTTAGAATCATGGAGCATAAATTTATCCAGTGAAGCAGAAGGTTCTAAGAGAAATCGTTCTTCCAACTTTGACCAATAAAGGTATTCCACTTTGAAATCTGATACCATTTTTCCCACTTGGCACTTGGCAGATAAATGCAAGGATATTATTGTTGTGGGAAATTGGGAAAGAGACATTTGTAGTCATTTAGTCATTTGGGAAGGAAGGAACTGATATCAAAGCAATTCCTTTGCCACTTCTAGAGTCCCATAACATCATTATATTTGACCTTGTGTCACTTTCTGCATTTTTTAAGTCCCTCGGTTGAATTGGATAAAGATTTGTCTGCAATGAGCCTTATGAGGAAAGGCAGCAGATTGAAAATTAGAACAGGTTGTTAACTGCTCAGAAAAAGCACTACCAAACTGTGGTCTTCAGGTCAATGCTGCACTTATTAAACTACTTGTTCTGAAGACATTTAAACTGTTAATCCACAAAATGTAGTTTGAGGGCTGAGCTTTAAGTAAAGGATGATGCACTAATGCTTTCTTCTTTTTTTGATAACTAAAAATAAGCCCAAAATATTGCACCAGCTGGTGATCCTCATTCTATGGCAAGAATTTCCAGAAGGGTAGCTGTGTCAGTCTTTTGCAGCAAAAACAAGAAAGAGGCCTACCGTGACAATCAAGGAGTACCTCAAGATACGTACACATCTGTTATTATGAAAACAGGGTCTCTTATTCCAACAGATTGCCCTCAGTCTGTGGGAACTAACCATTTAAATAGGTTATCTGACCCTACAGGGTGACATTGCCATTGCCAGTCAAATCTATGGTCTCCATGATCATGAATTCAGCCCTGCTTTGTTTTTTATACCTCGACATACCTGCATTAAGTTGCAGAAAACAAATACCGGTACGCAGTAAACAAAAATCTCATTCATATGCATAGGCAATCCTATTTGTGTGATTGTTGAGCTGATGTGTCCCACCATGTCCAGATATTCTAAGCAGAGGATTGATTCAAGTGATTCTTCTGTGTCAAAAAGTAGAAGAATCCTGTGAATTTGGGTTATGCACAAATAAGACTGTTTATCTGAAAGCTGGCTTTGTATTTTAATCAACCAAGTCTTGTGGCATCTTAAAGATTAACAAACGTATTGTGGCAAAACCTTTTGTGTCCATCAGATTTATTTGTTGGAAATTATTGGGAATCACCCAAAAACGTTTATGTACTACAGGCCAATTCATCAGATGCCCAAAGTGTTATCTTAAATTTCAGGATCTAGATACTTGGGGAGGGGGGGTGTATTCCTGCAACTCATTAGTCACTTGGTTGGACGTTTGCCTGTGGTGAGTTGATCTTCCGTTTTCAAGGATGTTTTATTATTTACTTATTTCAGAATTTACAAACTGCTCTGCATTCAAAGAATCCCTTCTAAATGTAGACAGGGGTAGCTATTCTATCTGTCACAGAGCCTTGCAGTGCTTTATCCACTTTGCTAGAGGAGTGGCTTTTAGTCCACAATAGGTTGTGCCCTTTGTCTTTAAAGTACTACAAGCCTCTTTGTTGTTAACCGAAAATGGGAGATGGGGAAGGAGGCGGGATGGGCAGACAGCCGCAAAGTGATGAGTTGAGAACAAAGATCACAAATCAAGAAGCTTTACTTTCTTTTCGGTTTTGGAAGGCACACATGGTAATCCAATTCTTCAAGAATATGTGTGTTCCCCTTTACTCAACAGCAGCAGGATGTTAAGTATTTAACTATATTGCTTTAGGCTGAGGAGAGGCCACAGGAGTGAGCTGTTCCCACTAAGGCCCTTAAACCTCCATGCTGAGACATAGGAAGTATACTGATAAGTGGCAACAACTGCAGCTTTAGAGATAGGAGTCGGACTACCCCATTATATTTTTATTTCATTTCCCACTCATAATTCCCTCTTCCACCTTGACTGACGATAGGCAACCCCTCCGAGTTTCCCAAACAAAGAAGCACAATTACAGCCTCTGATTTAAAACAAAAAAAACCCCTCCACAGCATGATGCTTGCAAATCAAGATAAACATTTATCTGCAGCTCTTTGTGCCCTGGGGAGGTGGGGGGCATAGGATCAATCTTGGTTCAGATTGTGGGAATATTTGCTTGGGTCAAGCTTTAAGGTCCAGATGGAGAAAGGCTGAGGCTAGTCCTGGATCTGCGAGTGAAGATAAGGGCTGGATTTACTGTGAAGGCTGAATTCAGAACTTGCCAATTGCCAGCTGCAGATAATAATACATTTCTACAGTGTCTAATTTAGTAACTGGTGGAATAACCAGGATTGATTTTAGGTGTGTGATGAGTTGTATTGTTCTAATGTGCAGATTATTGGCCTTCTAGAGCTTTGTGTTGGGCCAAATATTAATTTCTAAATACACAAATTCATATTTATTTAAATATATCTAGTTCACATTTTACACAGGAGATGTATTCCATGTTCCATGTTGTGTTCCATGTTGATGGGTCCTTGTGGCATTTTCAAAAGTAGCCCATCTGTTTCGTTGGTCACAATTAACAGGGGAATCGATCACTGTTTTTGTATTTATTCGGACAAGTACAAGTATAGTTACAATGATATATCCAAATTTTTGGTGAAACTGTTTATGCAAAAATTATTTTACAGGGGGAAACCTATTGTTGCTAGTGTGGAAGTAAGATTCAGTGCTAGTCCACTGGAACTGGGAAGGGAGCATCTTCCCCAAATACATTGTACCAGCTCTGATCCCACTAACTTCCATTTATTTTAAAATTCAGTAAATGCCTGAGGAAGCAATGGAATGTTTGCTGTCAATGCAAGAACATTTCTTTCTAATCAGATGGTTTTTTGGGGGGGGGGATTTTTGCTTGCCTAGCTTTCTAGAAACAATAGAGCAGGTGATTTTTTAATAGGGTAGAGTCTTTTGCATCTATATCATTTGCTGAAATGCAGACAAGGCAGAAAAAGTGAGAATCATCTCTTGTCACATTGCATTAGTTTGATTTCAAAACAAAGCAACAAGATTGTCAAATCCAATGTACAAAACACATTGCAGAAACAAAATTCTGCTAAGTTATTCACATTTTCTGAAATCCATGGTTCCGTTTACCAATTGCTCTCTCTCAGAATGAAACTAAGGCCAACTAAAACAGACTGAGGTTAATGGAACTATTTGGAAATAACAGATTTCCAGCGTTTTATCTACAGTATTGGTGGCTACATGAATGGACCTCCAGAATGAATTAAGTTCTTAACCCGAGGTACCACTGTACACCTGGAAGACAGCTTTGGTTCCATACAAGTCTAAGGTTTCAATCCTGTAATGCTTACTTAGGAGTAAGCCTCATTGAACTCAGTACAGGATTGTGCTATAAATTAATTGATGTTGATCTCTTTGTTAATGAAACAGAGCACACTGGCAAAAATAATCCAAATGACATTTTCCTTTTTTTTAAAAAAAAAGGGAGGAGGAAAAGGCTGATTTTTGACATTTTCAAAATGCTATTCATCTTTACATTTTAAATCATTTGGAAAACTTTAGAAATGTCAGAACTATTTAACATTGACACTGTTAATTGGAAATTTTGCTTGCTGCTGTTTGTGGTGCCTCCAGACTATTTTGTGGGAGAGATTCAAGAGCATACCGGAAATTTAGGTTTGTTCAGTTATAGTGGGTTAAAGTACTCTGTCTGCCTAGTGAATGCAGGGCTCAGTCCCAAGCCTTCAGATTTTGGTTTAAGATTCTTTATGCTAACACATCTTCGGGATATTTGACCCTCCTTCAGAAAGATATTTATGTTAGCTTCTGGTCCAAAGCTTTCAGTAATAAAAAACACCTGTTAGTCCTTTCTATAAATTTTCTTCATACTCAGGGCCATTGCCAGGCAAAAGTTATTCTCAACCTTCACATTAAGGATACCAATACACTGTAATCCATGTCAGCTGCTAGTAAAATCCGCTCTCTTAATTCATCTTGGTTTGTCTTTTGACTTTTCTAAGGGTCATGTCAATTATTTGGATAATCTGAATCTCCCAAATATTGGCTGGTCTTTTCTAGGGCTAAATGTAATTGTATCTCTTCTCCCGCAATGGATGGATGGTTTTAGGGTACTCCACATAATGAATGACTTTGCTCCGGTAAGGAACAGAAATGTTAATTCATACTCTTTTTGTTTGTAACTTTAACAGAGATGAGCAAAATAGATTTTTTATTCCAAGCTAGAGGTTGCACTAATAAAATTAATACGATATCTTTGCTACATAGTTATCCCAGTTCACATCACATCAGACTTCAGAAGTTTCTCAAAGTCCAGCTGTGAGAGTTAATAGTGAAATTAAAAAATTGCCACATATAAATCTAATGGAAAATAACAGCGGTGCTGTTCATAGCTCTGTATCTTTTCAACATCCAGATACATAGATTTTTGTTCTTTGAAATAAAATGTCATGAAGATACTATTTCCAAGAATATTCATTCAATGAATGGCCTAGAATCTCTTAGCTGACTTAAGAGAAACAAATCTGAGTCAAAGCTAATAAGTAAATAAAATGCTGTGCTGCCTAAAGAGTCAATAATACAATCAATAACTGGTCATTTGAGAGTCCTATACAATTATTAGAAGTTCCTGTGCTTGAATCACAAGAGCACTCACAGATGCAAGATAGAGTGATCCATATTGATACTTACTGTATTTCAAAATCACATTTGTCTATTGGCTAATAAGTATAATTGTACACTTACATTATGAAGGAATTATATACATGCCTGCCAACCTTTTGTTCACTAATTTCAATAGAAGCCAACATCTTAAGTGGAAAAATAGATGGGCCCATTCTCTATTATGGATTGCTTCCTGTCTTGATATGGACAGATTTAAAGTGCGACACAAAAAGCCTCTTCCTAGTGGCAGGAGTTTGCTCCTTTAAATGCCTGAGAGGTTGGTATTGGATTAGATTTAAATTTATTAAATGTATGAATTGCTTTATCTGGCAAATCTCCAAGTGCTGAATCATATTAGCCTATAATAGATACAAAAATCACATAACATACCAAATTAAAATGCAATAAAATAATCCAATCTTTTGAACACATAAGAAAAACATACCTCACTCTACAAAGATCTTCCACAGCTATGACAAGACAGGAAAGGGATTGAAAATAAAATTGCTGATATCATAATGCTGTTGTACAATCCTACAGTATAGCCACATCTGGAAAACTGTGTACAGTTCTAGTTGCTATACCTCAAAATAGGATATTGCAGAACTGATCAAGCTCATGGAGTGAGTCTCCTATGATGAGAGGTTACAGTACTTGGGACTTTTTAGTTCACAGAAAAGGCAAGTAAGAAGTGGCATTCTAGAATTTTCTAGAATTGTGCATGGTATGGAAAAAGTGGAGAAAAGTTTTTTCCCCCTCTCCCTCTCCTAACACTAGAACATGTGGACGTTCAATGAAGCTAAATGTTGGAAGATCCAGGACTGATAGAACTTCTTCACACAAGTGCATAGTTAGACTATGGAGCTTGCTACAAGAAGAGGCTGTGATGGCCACCAACTTGGATGGCTTTAAAGGAAGATTAAAAGGCGAAAGATTTATACGATCTGAAGAGAAACCAGAGGATAAAGCTATCAGCAGCTACTAGCCATGATGGCTGGTTTCCATCTCCATGGTCAGAAGCAGTAATGCTTCTGAATACCAGCTGCTGGAAATTGGAGGAGCAGAGCATGCTCTTGCGTTCAGGTCCTGCTTGTGGGTTTCCCACAGGCATCTGGTTGGCCACTGTGAGAACAGGATGCTGGACTAGATGCACCCTGATCCAGTAGGCTCTTTTATGTTCTTAGTATCAGGAAACATATCAGAAACAGGCTAAACAAAACTAAATCAGTTTGGGAAGGGTACAAGCAGATACTCTGACTCAAAAGTTTAGGATTTGGTGTTTATGCTTATCCACCTTTCCTCTTTTCCCACTGCTTTCGTCCAGGGGAAAGAGCTCTTTTGCACTCAGAGCAAATGGCAATTTGGGTTTTCTCCAGATTTGCTCTGATTTAAAGCTAATGGATGGGTTTTCCCTGGGAAAGGAGTGGGGCAAGGGGAAAACTGCTTGGATCGATGCTTTCTAAGCATGAGACAAGTGGAAGAATGGAAGAGCCCTTTGTCTAAATGCATCCCACTTTTTCTGGAGTATTCAAATCACCAGATGATCTCCACCATGGTTAGCTTTTATATGTCATAGACAAGTTGGCTTATCAGACAGTGAAGTGTTTAAGCACCAGCTGTTGCAGAAATGATTGTTTTCTTCCAGAGGGCAAAATAATTGGCAACCTTTGGCTCTTCTTTGAGTATCTCAGTAGGTTCAGAAATCATAAACAAGCTTGAGAGCTGAGAGATTCCCCCCTGTGGCTTCTTTCTTAAAAAAAACTAATAATGCAAAGAATGAAGGGAAGCATCCAGCTGTCTGCTACTCTAATGGGGAGTGGGTGAATTATATTTAATTAAAATACACACTTATTTGTTTGTGTTCCAACAAACATTCATGAAGGAAGACCCAGGTAACTACCGACTGGTGAGCTTGACATCGATACCAGGGAAGGTCCTAGAACAGATAATTCAAAAGTCGGTCTGTGGGCATTTAGAAAAGGATGCTGTGATTACAGCATGGGTTTCTCAAAAAGAAGTCATGCCAGACCAATCAATCTGATTTCTTTCTTCTTCTTCTTCTTCTTCTTCTTCTTCTTCTTCTTCTTCTTCTTCTTCTTCTTCGATGGAATTACAAACTTGGTGGTTCAGGGAAATGCTGTGGACATAGCATATCTTTATCAAAGTCCCCCATGATATTCTCATGAGGAAGCTGGTAAAATGTGGGTTGAACAAGCTCACTGTTAGGTGGATTTGTAGCTAGTTGACTGACCGAATCCCAAGAGTACTCATTAATGGTTCCTCATCATCCTGGGGAAAAGGTAGGGTGCTGCAGGGTTCTGTCCTGGGCCCGTTGTTGTTCAACGTCTTTATAAATGACTTGGATGAAGGGATGCTTATCAAATTTGCAGATGACACCAAACTGGGAGGGGTAGCCAATGTCACAGAAGGCAGAATCAGAATTCAAAATGACCTTAGCAGATTTGAGAACTGGGCGCAAGCTAACAAAATGAGTTTCAATAGGGACAAATGTATGGTTCTGCACTTAGGCAGGAAGAACCAGATGCACAGATATAGGATGGGGGACACCTGGCTTACTAGCAGTACATGTGAAAAGGATCTAGGGGTCTTGGTGGACCACAAGCTTTACATAAGTCAACAGTGTGATGCAGCAGCAAAAATAGCTAATTGTATTCTAGGCTGCATCAGCAGAAGTATAGTGTCCAGATCAAAGGAAGTAATAGTACCACTCTATTCCGCCTTAGTGAGACCACACTCGGAGTACTGTATCCAATTCTGGGCACCACAATTTCAGAAGGGTGTTGACAAGCTGGAACGTGTGCAGAGGAGGGCAACCAAGATGATCAGGGGTCTGGAAACCAAGCCTTATAAACAGTGTTTGAAGGAGCTGGGTATGTTTAGCCTGGAAAAGAGACTGAGAGGAGAGATGATAGCCCTTTTCAAATATCTTAAGGGCTGTCACATGGAGGAGGGAGCATGCTTGTTTTCTCCTGCTCTGGAGGGTAGGACTCGAACCAATGGCTTCAAGTTGTAATAAAGGAGATTCCGACTAAACATTTGGAATTCTTTTCTGACAGTAAGAGCTGTTCAGAAGTAAAACAGACTCCCATGAGAGGGGGGTGGACTCTCCTTCCTTGGAGGTTTTTAAACAGAGGTTGGACGGCCATCTGTCATGGATGCTTTAGCTGAGATTCCTGCATTGCAGGGGGTTGGACTAGATGACCCTTGGGGGCCTTCCACCTCTATGATTTTATGATTCTGTGTCTTGGAATTCTGCTTCAAAAGAAATTGCCATGGGAAATTATTTGCTCTCTGTTGCTTATTTAACAGCCTGGGTCAATAGTTACCTGCCTTTTAAACTATTATCATTTGATGATTACCAGTACATGGGCAGCGTTTATAATAAATATGACAGGTAGGCACTATATTTGCACAATATTGGAGTCTTGCCTGGATATGAACAGAACAGTAGCTCCAAGTTGCCATTATCCCAAATGAAAAGTTGTGACATGATCTGCTTATAAGTGGTGGTGACAGGCAACCATTTACCAAGAAGAGCATAGGTTTGGAAAGGACCTTGGAGGTCATCTCATGCAACTCCCTGCCCAAGGCATGATCAGCAATGCAGGATGCAACTACAACATGTGTGATCCTTCCTCTTGTTGAAATAACCCTTGTGAAGGACAGCCCACTAACTGTTTAACAGTTGAACAGTCTGCCTTGAGAGGCAGTTTATTTCCTTTGCTGGAGGTCTTTAAGCAGAGCCTGGGTCTATCAGGCATGCTGCAGTTGCATCAGAGATCTTGCTTTGGGTAGGGAATTGAAGCTCCCTTCCAACTCCCAAAGCCTATGATCTGCTTGGAAGATGGCTGTCTGTAGCCACATTATGTAGTCGATGCACAACTGCCATCTTACTGCATGTTTACTACACACAAATAGCTGCTGTTAATATGGGCAGCATCTGAAATGGAATAATGGAAAATGCCTCAGCAGAGTATTGTAAGGTCTGCTGAATCCCACGAGTACAACATAGCTTTCTAACTAAAGGAAGAGAGTGTTGAAATCCTTATTGGTTCCTCTTGCTGATTTAATGAGAATTACCACAAATTGATTTTCAGAAGCCACCAGGTTGCTTACAGCTCTTGGCTATTTGTAAAATATGCCAAGTCCTCACAATTGTGCTTTAGTGAGCTTCTATTAGCAAGGCAGTTATTATTATTTTTTGCAATTCTTCAAGTCTAAGTTATTTGACTTGTTCATAGCCTTGGATTAAAAGAAAAAGACAATTAAAACAACAACCTCCACCCCCCAAAAATCCAGACATTCAAAATATGTAATGGTTTATCACAATCAACGATAGGATCTCTAGATGGACAGATGTTTCCCACGATGCACTTTGATGTTATGTTGATGTATGCAATGATCTGCCTGTACCAAAATAACTCCTGTTCCAACATTTACTCGTAAAATGTCACAGTGGGATCCTTTGTTTACTATTTCTCATTTGTTTGCATATAAGCTCACGCTCAGGAAATGAAATAAAATGGAAGAATGTGGGTACTTTTTAATTCGGCCTACCTCTGAAGACTCCTTTGGCTTATTTTCATGGCTGTCTTTCATTAATTCTGATTTGATGGGGATTTAATGCATATCGTACCAGAGCCTTTTCATGCAGTGAGACTTGGTGAGTGAATGTGCATAGTCAGTGATTCTTGGTGAACATGCCTCACCTTTCCTTTTGGCCTGTGATGGAGGAATAAGTCCTTTCTGTGACAGACTGGCCCTGGGTCTGCCTCCTGGTAACCCAGCAACCAGTGAGAGCTGGTGAAACCATCAGCTAGCCAAGAGAGAGAATGTGGAGTTTGAAGTGAGATTCTGATAATTTAATGGTTAGATAGCCTGGTGGAGCCAGGAAGAGCAGCTGGGCGGAAGGACTCTTCTGCTCCGTCCAACCCCTGCTTCCAGCACAGTGGACTGGGGGGGGGGGGTTGGGTTGATCTGATAGTACATTACGTGTGAGGGCTTCCACTGTGCCCTAGAACGTTTGATCAAGGAACTGACCATTGAGGAATCAAAATGGTGGCAGCAGTCCTATCAGATTCCATGTCTACTCAAGGCACTACCGCACAGTAGTATTTGACTTTGAAAAAAGAGAAAGTTCAAAAATAAATAAATATGGGAATTAGTCAAAAGAAAGCTGGAAGGGAAAGTCACAAGGCTCATAAATCTCCAGAATGCTTGGGATTCTTCAAAACCACAATAACAGAAGTTCAACTGGAATATCAGGAAAGGCACCACTTAAATACAGGAGGATGCAAAGATGATTAAAACTTAGGGAGTGATTAGAGGCAAGAAAAAAATGAAGTCTTGCTCAAATATGGATGGGGAGGGGCACAAACTTGTACACAAACTTGCACCCCTTCACACAATTAATGTATGAAGAAGCTTATATTTAATGCACTGCATTGACTGTCCTTTGCATTCATGTCAAATCCTGCTATCCTCTGAGCATTCCTTTTATCCATGGGATGGATACTTATGTTTGCTGTGCTGGCAGATAATATTGATTTACGTCTCAATGCAACAAAGGAGCAAAGGAGCTGCGCTTCTTTTACACAGGATCTCACACAAGTGAAAGGAACAAGTCAACCAACAATACTTTTATACTGTTCACTAGTGATGATTTGAATGAAAACAATACTAAGACCACTGTATTATGTGTGTGGACCAACCTGCCTCTAGGAATGTACACTTCGAACCAGCAGTTTGTTGCATTTGCAGTTTTGATGTATGTAGATGTCAAAGCACACCTTGGAAAACAGACTCAGATATAACTCAGTGCACCTGCGCTTTCACGTACGGGTCTATGTAAGGCAATTGCCTATCTGGCAATTTTAATATGGTAGTATTTGACATAGCTGCAACACTATATTATTAATAGTACCCTCAAGAGCAATCCTTTTAATTTAAGGGCTTTCTGCATTGCAAATTCATTGTGCTGGCAGCAGGCACAATGTAGGGTATGATGATTCACTTTTCTGTGGCGAACAACAGCTACTGATACACTGCTTAGATGAAAAGATCAACCGCCACTCACCACTGCTTTACATGCATGCTATAAACATATGTGTTCTTCACAAGGTATGTTCTGCGAAGTGAAAAGGCCAGTTTAAAATTCACACCAGTGACTGCTTCCTGTATACCAGTGAGAAAGAATAATGAATTTTAATACTACCACTACCACTAAATAATTTTCAAGAGTCAGAAATGAGAGAACCGGCTGCTCAGGGCTATTCCAGAATTCCTATTTCCAGCGGTACCACAGTGTTTGTATAAGAACAGTGGCTTTCTGCAGCTCTTGAACTGCTTCCTCTTGCCACCATCAAAGTATTCTGGATAAACTTAAAGTAACAATGAACAATGTTCCTTTCTGACCTTCATTAAGAGGAGGGAGCAAAAAAATGCCCATGTTAGTTTTCTATATTCTTTAGATTGGCACCCTCAAAAAAACCTAACACCAGTGTACAAAAGCTTTTAAGGGAGAGGAGAACTCCTGGTGGTTTGAACAGCTCCATACAATTTGCTGTTCAAATCCTCAATTCCTTGAGCATCCTTGTTAAGGCTGTGTCAACAGTTATTAGTTCTATAAAAGGCGTCATTTCACCTATTTGTCCCTAACTTAAAGTGTGTGAAACTGCCCTTCTTTTGTCAAGACAGAGCAGCTGCTGACTTGCTGAAAGTCTCCCACTCATAACTGCCAAGTGTTTTACTAAAAATATTGTTCCCATTTTCTTTTTCACCTGATGACTCAGGCTAGCCTCTACACTTTGGCTCGCTTCCGTCTGCCTTTGTCATCAATGGATGGAGGGGTTTTTTTTTTCTTTCCCATCACTGCTGTCCTGTCAGGAGAGTTTTTAAGTCCTTTACAAGCAGGTCATTGATTTTGATGGTCTAACTTGCAGCAAGAAAAGTCCTTGCTTATCAAAGTGACCTCTTTGTTTTGTTTGGGTCAGGAGGGCAAACTTTCCCATGGGAAGCTTCCTCATTAGCTTTTTATAAAGAAGGTAACATCAGCACTAATGACAGACACAGAGGTAGCTGGCAGAATATGGTGTTTGCTGAGGGTTTAAGGCTGAGTGAGCTGTCTTAGCACAGCTTCCCGTTCGAGAAGTTAAAGGTTAATCATGCTCTTCAGTGGAGACACTTCAGAACTTTGTCATATCATGCGGTTAGATCCTGAATTTCTGGAGAATGGGTGTTTAAAAAATAATCTGCGACTGCACTCCTTAGAACATATACTACAAAAGCCTCATTGAGTTCACCAGCATTTAGGGGGATGAATGTACACAATGAATGTACACAATGGCACCTAGGAGGAAGGACACACTCTTATTAGCTGATCTTAATATCTCCAATGAATCAGAATCTGGTATTACTAGCACATGTCCAGATATCTATCAGAGACCAGGCTGAGGAGTACTGCTCTGATGAGGAATGGTGGGAGCCTCCCCCTCCCCCTGCTCCTGACCAGGATCTTGAAGCTGCCCAGGAGCAGTGGAGTGGTATAGATTCGGAACAGTGTTTTGCAGATGGGCATAGTTCTGAAGACAAAAGTTGGGAAGAACTGGGGGTGAACAGCAAAGTGAAGAAGAATAGGAAGAGAGAGAGCTGACAAACTCTCTCTCTCTGGAAAGTATTCAGCATATCAGTCCAAGATCACATAGAGCAGATAAGGTGGCTGCACAAAAAGGTTGTGAGATCAGGTTGCAAGCAGTGGTAGTGACTCGGGTGGGGAGTGGGTGGAAACCTTAATTGGGAGCACCTTTACTCTGAGATGGACTCTTTGTTCTTGAGCTGTGATCATTAAAATCTATTTAAATGGTAAGAGACAATTTTTGCTTTGTCCTGCTTATCTACGGCCAAAGGGGGGGGTGGAAGCCGAGTCCCCGGAGCCTGGCAATACCCCATGGACATTCACAAAAACAGTCTAATTCGCAACAGCAACACATATTCACAACAAACTACAGGACTCTTTTCTTTCAGTAGAGGGTAGATATTCCTTCTCTCTCACCTAATGTCCAGGACTTAATTAGAATCTCAGTACGTATTTAAGTGCCAAGGTTGAGCACAACATCTTGAAGAAGCAAACGCTATCTGAGCTTTGTGAAAAGTGTTGTAAGGCCAAAATAAACAACACACTGGGATAAGCATAATACTACTCCAAAACCCTTTCAAACGAAAACCTGAAATGCAGCTATAGGGATCTATGAATGTGCTCAGGACACTGTAGAGTTTAGTTTGTATGTATGAAAATACG
The DNA here is from genome assembly GCF_964270895.1 of Podarcis filfolensis. Taxonomy (NCBI): domain Eukaryota; kingdom Metazoa; phylum Chordata; class Lepidosauria; order Squamata; family Lacertidae; genus Podarcis; species Podarcis filfolensis. Next base: position 33,117,880 of record NC_139605.1, on the reverse strand, counting down.
ATAATGTTCCTAAGATAATCGTTCTTCTTTACATTAATAAATCACAAACCACTGCAGCTTGTTTGGGTATGATTACAACTAACGTCTTCAACAAATCTCTGAATTGTCTACTTCAGAAAAGAAGCACAACCACAGAAATTCACAGCTGACTGCAAAATTCATATTTGGCTAAATTTCTGCTTTAGAAACAATTCGTTTCTTTCTGGAAAATAATTTCAGAAAGTGTGGTAAATAAAACTTGTTTCAGATTGTAAAAAGTTTAATGGGACTTTCAGATTTAGGATGTAAATAACCTACAATTTAGTTTGATTTTTCTCCTACGTTTGAAAGTAAAATTTCTGTTTCTTTTTTCTAGATGTAATCTCCTGTAAATAACAGCCACAGTATGGATGAGCTTGTGCATAGACTCTAAGAGTGTGATGTGCATATTCAACCCTAATGCAAACAACTCCTGCTTGGTGCCAGTGTAAGCAGATTAGATTGAATTTGACATTAATGTTCCAAAAATCTTACTTCAAACATTAGGTGCTAGGAAAAGACAAATCCAAAATATTAGCAGACCAAAAAGCCATTTTATTCTCCCACAAAATTTTGGAAAAGTGGAAAAAAAACCCCACACATTATGATGGAACACAGATTAACCAAACTCCAGTAAATGAGTTACATTTATGAGTTTCCTCAGTGTCACCCATAATATGAGAGTGGAGCTTCGGGTGAGGTTCCCAAATTACAATGGATTGAAAAAAATATAGACTTTTATTTGCAAAAGAAAATGTGGCAAAATAATAAAATATGCCTACTTTATTGGCATTCCTACTATATATACTTCCCCTCTCCTCTCCCTCTGTCTTTCCTCCGTGATAATAAATCGCGTGACCTGAATAATTGCATGTCTAGAGTAAACATCTTGATAATCACGCCTCAAGAATGGCAGCTGAATGCTGTGGATAGTTCAATCCATCCTAGTTTCCCTGCAATATCTCCCTTGTGTAGCACATTCTGTCCGTTCCTTAAGGAAAGTACAGATTTATACCAGCATATGGTCAGTTTGAAATCAGCTTTAGGACGGTAAGAGTCTTAAATGGGAGCCTGGTGTAAGGCTTTCTGCAGGAAACACGTACACAAGAGCGAGCCTCAAATCTCAGGACAAAAGGCTGGCAAACTGAAAATGCTGCAGAAAAGTGGCCTTTAAAATGGTACTCACACAGGTATGAGTGCCAGTATGAGCTAGTGGTTAGAGTGTTGGACCAAGTTTCCAGGAGATATAGGTTCAATTCTCCCCTCAGCCCTGAAGCCCACGGTGTGATATCCAGCCAGTCATTTTATTTAACGTAGCCTACCCCACTGGTTCTTGTGAGGATAAAATGGGGGGGGAGCATCATATACACCACTGTGTGCACCTGCTGGAAGGTTGGAAGGGAAATTAATGAATAGTTTTGCAGAACCAGTACATTCTCTCAAGCAGTAGGTGTTTTCAGGCATGGTCCATCACTACTGTCAGCCGTTGACCACATGTCATTTTAAAATCCAATGGTCAGTTGGATCCTGGGCTGTGGCGGGTACAACATCCTTCTGGTCAGAGACCAGCTAATCACACAAACTAAAAGTAGTGAAGTCCTTATTACCACATCTGTAATTTATCAGCAGGGAGTGGAAAGACATTTGAGGATGTTTCCTTAAAGGGCTGCCTGTTACCCAGTACTTTACAGTACTTAATATGTGGGAGTGAACTATTAATTCCAAGTAACCAGTTTAGCCAGCTAGATAATAATCATGGGGAATCTGAATTTCTACAGCCCTTGCTGCACTATGTGGAGGAAAATAGATAAAAGGAATAAGAAAGGAATTTTAAAAAGAAAAACATCCAGGATGGCTTTTCTGTAGCTAATAGGGTGAGGGGAAAGAGTTCGTAGCACTTTTCCTGGTAAGACACCTATGTCTTCCTGGGCCACTTTTCCTGGTAAGACACCTATGTCTTGAATGGCCACTTAATGCAGAAACTTCACCGGGGAAGCAATTTACAGTGTAATCCTGTGCATGTCTATCCAAAGTTCAGTGGGGCATACTTGCAGGAAAGGGTGTACAGCAAGGGTAGCCAATATGATTCCATCCAGATGCTTTGGACTATATCTCCCATCATCCCTCAACATTGGTCATCATAAAGGCACAAAACAGTTGCAAAGAATGATGTCTATGCACAGTTGGGAATAAGGATTAAGGAGAGGAGCCAAAGATAGCATTGAGGGCTGTACTGCTTGCCTGACCTTCCTCTGGCTGAGTTGCTGTTGTATACTGGGAGTGGGAGGGACAAAGCAGCAGTGAGGTTGGTGTGGTGTAAACAGACCAGAAGAAGCATTGGATTGGCTCTGCTGACATGTTTGCATTGCACCAACCTTGCCACTGCTTTACCCTTCCTTCTCTCCTCAGTGACTCAGACAGAGGGAGGCCAGGTAAGAGGTGCAGCCCCATTGTGCTATTCAATATGGCTTTGGGTCACCTTCTTATTCACAGCATAACAAAGCTTCAAGTACATGGCCCACATTCTTTCCTCCTCTCCACTATCTGTGGCAACCTGCCTCTACTGTTTCCCCCACGCTTTCCAATGTGCCGTCCACTACTGGCAAAAGGCCAGGTGGAAAGGGCAAGTTTTGAGGACAGACTTAAAGGAGCAGAGAGAGGTAAGGCAATGAACTGGCTGTGCACTTTGTGACAAACACCATAAGGGACCGGGGCTGTTGCTTTAAGAGAGACAAATGATACTACTCAAATGCTACAATGGACTCTCTTCTGCTTTACTAAGGCTGCAGTGTACACTGAGCTGGGAGTAAAAACCTGTGAGTAAGTATACTCATTGAAGGAGAACATTTCAAGCTCTTTCTTTTCAGTCCGGTAAAAAGTGAATTGTTCAAAGCTTTAATAAAAACATAGCTATTTTTAAAAAGGAAATATTTGTCCCAGTCCTTCATTCTAGAGGGTTAACTGGGGCAATGTTGCTCTGTTCCTGTTTTTGCCATAATCCAAAATATATGGTGTCATTAATGAATAATTATTTTTAATCTCCATCACAGCAAGGTGGTAAAAACCTCATCACGCTGCTGCTTCCATCTGCACTTAATACTCTGCAAGTTATCAAGGGGTGAACGGAAAGTCTGAAAAAGCTTAGCAGCAGAGCATTTAATATGCTAAATAAGTGTTTCTTACCTTCATGACAAACCTCTGAGACAAGCTCCCATTATTCACATTTTACAGTCTTAGTTCTAATATCATAGCAAAGAAAGGGATTTTCCCCACATCAATCCTTTGTCCACAATTCAGCATATACTTGTGTTTGAGAGTGTTGAAATAAAGGAACTTTTGTCAACTTGGATAACGTTGCATGCTGGAATTCCATGTTCTACATAACTATCAATGGTTTAGGAATTTTATCCTCCTCTGTATCTAGTTGCCCACTACAAAAGCAATTCCTCATCTGCACCATATATTTAAAGAAATGCCACTTTAAATAGCTGTGTCTTCCCCCAAAGAATCCTAAAAAGTGTAGTTTGCTAAGGGTGCTGAAAATTCTTAGGAAATTCTTATTCCCCTCACAGAGCTACAATTCTCAGAGTTGTTTGACCGTCAGTTCCTCTTACCCAGGGAACTCTGAAATTATAGCTCTGTATAGGGAATAGGGAGGTCTCCTAACAACTCTTAGCACGCTTAACAAATTATTATTTATTATATCATTTCTATACCACTTTATATTTTTGAGGGGGGAAATCTCAAAGCAGTTTCTAACCTACATTTAAAACATCAGGGAAAGAAACACACTCCAGAACAAAATATTACTGAGGAAAGTCAAATATAGAGTATACATTCAAAGTAACATAATTATCAGGAGATTAAAATATTATCTTAAAGATTTCAAAATAAAATATTATTAAAGGATGTCAAATATAAAATGCACATTTAAAACAGCATAATTAGAAAGAGAATAAAGTATTATCATAAACAAACTACACTCCCCAGGATTTTTGGGGGGGAACCCAAATGATTGTTTAAAGTGGTATGATACCGCTTTAAATATATAGTGCATATATGGCCTAAACTTTTAAAACCATGCAAAAACCACTCACATCTTTATTGAGAGATGTTGCCATACTTCTGTAGGATTATAAGCTGAGAATGTGCTTCCTTGAACGCTGGCTAATGTGCAACTGCAGAACATGTAATTTCACTTTAAAGGGAGCTGTTAAAAGATAAGGGCAATCAATTACCAAGCACAGATGGTACACTTGTACTAAAAAACAATCTAGAACCAAGGAAAGAAAGACAACAAACATGCTTTACCATCATGTGAGAAAAACAGATACAGTACCTTGGCCAGATATATGAACAATTAGATGCCTTGTATGCATTCGCAGATGGTTGGAACATTGAACCTAGTTTAGTCTAGTCTTTTCTACTACCTTTTAATGGAAGGTGCCAGTGACTAACTATTCATGCATAAATGTATCCTCTCATTTATTATTTTTTAATTTATTTATTTTAATGTCAATATCTATTTCATGAATTAAAGGTGCAGCCAGACATAATCTGGAAATCCATGACTTGGTTCTCTTGTGCTTTTGCTAAAAGCTGAACCTGTAATATTCCATTGTGTCTAACCTCTTATCCACGAGAAATAGATTTTACTGATTTGTAAGGAGATCATGATTCATAACACCCAGTCACATCCTTAGCCTATGTTCTCTGCCTATTTTGCTCTGACCTTCCCATCTCCTCCCTCAGCTACTGGGTCCTGCACAGGACAAACTTCTTAAAGCTAAAATTTATAGTTAATTAGCAGAATGCAACAATCCATTAAGTGTGAGGCATTGGAGCAGATTAATTGTGCCTCTTGGTTTCAATTCCGCTTTGTTAAACTATCAGCTGATATAGTACTATTTTATGTGTAATTCAAACTCCTAGTATGCTAGAATTCTTGTGCAATCATTTCCACATGTATATGCTGGGGATGTCATGTGTAGCTATGGACAGGGTTCCAGCAATGGCCTGAACCGTGTCGGGTTTTTGCACTTATTTTATTGGAATGGTGCAAGTAGCAATGCAGAATGAGCTATGCAGAAACTGCATGGCAGTTCATTCATCTCATGTCAAATGCTAAAGAACAAAAACCTTGTCACTTGACAAATACATATTGACTTGTAATGAAAAGTAGTTTCAGAGTTTAGGTATCCATATTCATAAAGTTCACTTTCGAAATTAAAACAGTCAAAGAGTTAATTACTGTGGTTTTCTGGGCAGACTTTTAAAGTAAAAAAAATAAAATCAACATTTTGGTAAATATGTTAAGAATGCCTTTAATTAAGAATAAGTGGCACATTTTTGGCGACCTTGGTCTTATTCAGAACTGCACACATTTGAGAGGTATGCTCTTATTTATTTAAAAGACATCTGTCCATCCCTTAATCTGAAGATCTCAGAGCGCTTTATGTGGGGCTGCCCTTGGGCCTGGTCTGGAAGCTCCATCTAATGCAAAACGCTGCAGCTAGACTGTTTATGAAGACAGATCATCACCAGCACAAAATTCCAGAGCTCAAAAGTCCGCTCTAGCTGCCCATGTGCTACCAGTCCAGGTCCTTCATTATTTGGGTCCAAGATACCTTAAGGACCACCTAATCCCTGACATCCCTGCCTCATCACCAAGGTCTTCATGAGAGTCACAGTTTGTGGTCCCCCATGCATCCGATGCACAGGTCATATCCGCCAGAAGACATGCATTTAGCTTTGTGAGCCCAGTTTTATGGAACTCCTTTCCAGTTGAGGCCAATCAAGTCCCTGTCCTCTTGCACATTTATTCCAGCAGGCGTTTTAACTGATGTTTGAATTTTTAGTTTTAATTCATTTCTATTTTTGTATCGTCTCTTTGGAAGCTACTTAGAGACTACTGTAGCTAGACCGTATATAAGTTGCTTTTTTAAAAAAAACCAAGTGCATTTACATTTTATGGCTGTCCGATGTGGTCTCTTGCTCTCAAAAGGAAAGTTCTTCCCATTTGCTTCCTTCTTTGCTTTGACTGAGGCAGTGTTAGGGTACTCTGTGGACAGCTGGACAGTTCTCTCCCTGGAAGCCTGGATGGATTAATTGCCCACATTAGCAAATGGAGCTCTGCAACTGTGCTAATGAAACCTAACAGCTTAGACCACAAGCTGATTGCCTGGGGAGGTCAGCAAAAAATACTCTCACCCACATATTGCTTACATGATTGCTTTACTTGTGTATTGTCAAGGAACACAGATGTATTTATATCATTAAGTGTGGAGACTGCAGCACAACAATAGTGCATTAGTCTTTGTTAGCAAATTTGTATTTTTATTTTTTTAAAAAAATATATCAGCCTCCTACAGCTCTTCAGCGGTGCTTGTTTTATCATTTTATTACCTTTTGTTTTCACTTTGCTTGCAAAAGAAAACTTTCATTGTTCCACTTCTTGGTTCCTCTATACACAGAGCTCCCAAAATAGCCAGTGTCTGTCACCGGGAAATAGCATTGATTTACATACTGGTGTTTTATTAGTAGCATCGACTGTAATGTTCCTACTAGAGATGGATGAAATCTGAATTAAGTTTGGACTGCTGGATAAATTGCATAATTATCTGCCTGCCATTTTCAGGCTCCTTCCGCCACCCCAGCTTTGACGGATGAAGGTCCAGTGACATTATTTCCAGTCAAAATGGGGTGACACACACAGGTGCTGGTTTGCCAGCATATGACACTCTTGCACATTGGCTGGCATGGAAGTGGGGTATCTGAGGGCTATTGAAGACCACCTCTAGTCTCACTAGCCTAGTTTTCTGCTTGTTTTGGTCTCCACCCTCCCACCCATTCACTACTGTGGAAGATTGGCTGGCTAGGTAAAGGTGAAATATGATTTATGTACTTGTTGCCTGCCATCCAAATTGGCATAGGGAGATTTGTTCTGCATACCTTGGGGAGATTGGCTATTAGTGCTGAGGGTGTGCTAGTAATATGAGAAGGAATCCAATCACAACAGGCCAGTCCGTACATGGAAGTCAGTACTAAGTATTGTCATTAGTGACCACACCAAGGGATCAGGATAGTGCTTAGGGATTCTCTAGCACTTTGGGACTCCACTGGGCTTTGCCTGTTTCATATACCCATGCGTGTTCTTTTTGCCATCCTGGCTATTATAGTTTACTTGTCTCAGACTGGATGTGTTGTGTTTACCCGTGCGAAAGAGGTTCTTATAGCCCTATTTTTAGTATCTTTCAGCTTCTGGATGTGACTGCACGGGAGTAAATCACTTGGAGCAATTCAATAATATTAGATCAAAACGCCGGTTTCAATTTCAGAAACAGCCAACTACCAAGAATTACTGATTAATCAACATTTTAAAACAATTTACAGCCTAGTATAAAAATAGCCACGAAACTAAATAAGCAGAAGAATTAAAACTCAACATTCTAAAACTTCAGCAATCCAAATAAAACCATCTTAATTAAAAGCCAGCTGAAACAGATGGCTCTTCAAAATTTGTATTTATTTATTTATTTACAGGCTCGTACTGATGAGGACAGCTACACATCCTAAATGTCCGGAGAACTTCCCCCACCAGTTTAAGATATTAAACAGTGCAGAGGACAGAAGAGAGCTCTGGGACACCCCGTATACCAAAGACCATAAAACACAAATACCCCCAGAACCACCTTCTGGGACTGCCTGTCCAGGATGAACCAAAGAGCCACTATAAGATTGTAGCTTCTAAGCACATCAGCCTGGTAACCCAGAAGGAAACCATAGCTAAAATAGTACTGAGTTTCCTGAAGCTGGACTAGACAAACCTTTGGGTCCTTTCCAACTCTACAATTCTATGATTCTATTAATATTGCCAAGAAATTCAGAAGAACCTACAGGGCTGCATTTCCCCCATCCATTCTCTTTTATAATTCACCCAGCAGGACAAACGGAGCAACATTTTCACCACTAAACCAGACCTCAAAACTCATCCAAATGGATCCAAATGCTTAGTATCCTCTAGGACCATGTGGAGTAGATATGACAGAAAATTATCCATAACTATCATTCCCCATCAACTGGAAGGCTTGTAAAGCCACTTGGGTGTCCCCCCCCCCAAATCAACACCAAAATGAGAAGAACTGCTATAAAGCTTGGTTCTTCTTTGCTTGCTGCAGCCAAAGTTTTAGTTTCCCCTTGCTAATCCAATTAAGTCCTTTTAAAGACACTAAGTAATCTAGGCATAGGTGCAAATTTTTGTCACAGTTGGCACAACTTGTTCTCCGAGCTCCGAATGAGGATTCCCCGCTCAACACTGTCTCCAGTGAGTGTGTTTTCTTCCATTCTAAGCAATTAGCTTCATCCTTTGTGTCTGAGAAAATGCTTTCTGAAATATACACCTTGTTGTGATTCTTAGAACAACTGGACATTTGCAGCATGCAGAAAGGAATGATTGATTTTGCTATTCTTTCGCCCTCTCTCTGGTGGGAGGGTGAGGTGCAAACAAAGCACTGATGGATACTGCGTTCAGCCATGGGTTAAGATGCACTGCCATCACTGATGCTCTGCATGGCTGGAGTCATCTGCCCGTCTGCAGTTTTTGAACTGGTTCCAAAACTCTTTCCTGTGCCTGAGATTATACAGCATTCTAGGTTGCCTTCCAGCTGACGCTATCAATAAACAGAATGTAACCTGAATGCAGCCAAGATACAGGCTTGAGTTTAGGAAAAACATATGCTGAGCTATTGGGGGGGACAGGGACTGACAACTATATTCCAGCTAACTGATGTTTTACTGCACATTAAAGGACTATCCAACTGATTCTGGCCAGAGATATAACCAGAGCTCCATGTCTATGGTAAAGAAGTACTTATGAATAAATGCAAATCGAAAATCAAAGGAAGATGCTGCATCTAAGAACCAGGATTCATGTTATTACAAGTAAAATTAAGACGTTAGTAAGATAGATCTTTAAATGTGCAGTAAAACACAATAAAAGGGACGCGGGTGGCGCTGTGGGTAAAACCTCAGTGCCTAGGACCTGCTGATCGTATGGTCGGCGGTTCGAATCCCCGTGGCGGGATGAGCTCCCGTCTTTCGGTCCCAGCTCCTGCCCACCTAGCAGTTCGAAAGCACCCCTAAGTGCAAGTAGATAAATAGGTACCACTTTATAGCGGGAAGGTAAACGGCGTTTCCGTGTGCTGCGCTGGTGCTGGCTCGCCAGAGCAGCTTCGTCACGCTGGCCACGTGACCCAGAAGTGTCTTCAGACAGCGCTGGCTCCCGGCCTCTTAAGTGAGATGGGCGCACAACCCCAGAGTCGGACACGACTGGCCCATACGGGCAGGGGTACCTTTACCTTTACCTTTAAGATATAGCAATATCAGAATTACTATGGGTGGAGTGTGTGTTTTGGGATGCAGCTGAGGTTTATCTCTATTCAGCTAAACTTCACTAATGTGTAGGAGAAGCTCCACAGCAAAAAGCAAAAGGAAAACAACTGCCCACCACATTTGCACTGGTTGAGCAGCAATGGCTTCACTAGTCATTCAGCTCTGCTACTCCCCTAGTCAGGAGTTACGTGAAACACCTTCCCTGGTTTTGCGTTCTTTTTCCTGAGGGTCAAAAGGTATCTTCAGCATCATTTGCATTTTGTAATAATAATAATAATAATACCATTCACTGCCATGAGTGTGCTTTTTCTTGATGATGTCATCTTCCTCTTTGCTGATGTCATGGATGCTTATAAACAAAGTCATATGGATTGATGCAGCCAAGTGGGCTATAGAAAATCATGTGCTTCACAACAGCCAATTCAGTTAAAAGGTAACCTGGGTAAATGAGAGGGCAAGAGCAAAGAAAGAAACAGATAAAGAGGACCAAATTACTCATGATGCCATTTTTAAACAAATTGTAGGTGCAGTGAACCTGAGCTAGATCAGGGCCCTGATGTGTGGGGGGGGGGGAGAGCAGGGGGTGAGGGGGTATTAACCCTCTCCCCTGGCCATGGCCCAGATCCAGATTGGGTGGGTGGTGCTCACAGCTACTATTTGTATTACGGAAAAAGTTATTATTCAATCCACTGGTGGTTTTTCTCCTGTGGAAATATCTGGCAATGAGGAGAGGAAATGACATGCTTTTACTAATGGATTAAACTATTTAAAATCCCTGTTGGGGCAGCCCAACTTGTTTTAAATTGTCAAAGGACTGCTCACAAACGTTCACCAGAAAAAGACATCTTAAAAACAACAACGGTCTGCTGGGGGATTGAATTTGTTTTATTTATGTATGTTTAGAGTGCCTACTTTACGGCAGCCCATTTGTTTGTTTACTCCCAGGCTTCCATGTGGCTGCTTTCAAAAATAAATCATTTCCACATTTCTAATTTTGAATATTGCACATAAAGGCTGTGAACATCTATAAAACTTCACTCGTGCATCTAAGCACTCAGAGCCCCAGCTATATTCCCATCGCTATAGATAACCTCTCTCAGTTCTTTTTGACTCACAAATCCCCAATTCAAAATAAATTATTCAAGTAACAATACCCAAGTAACTGATTTCCAGTTTAGACTGAGCGATTTGTTAAAATCATTACATTTCAATGGAAACAAGGCATCGTACAAATATACAAGTTGCCCTCTCCCAGAACAAAAGTACAGTTAATTTTAAACAAGCAGATAACAGGGGAACTATGATAAAGCACCCAAATCACTGGATAAAGCAGGGGTGGAGACCCTCCAGATGTTGTTAAGCTCCAACTCCCATCAGCCCAAGCCAGCGTGGCCTATGGACAAGGAGGATGGGAGTTGCAGTTCACCAACATCTGGGAGACCACAGGTTCCCAACCCCTGGCGTAAAGTAAGCCTTCCTCTTAATTAAGACGAATATCTCTTTAATTTTTTAAAATAAATAAATAAACCCAGCAGCACCCTGTCCTTTCACCAAGGAAGTCACAATGGTGTACAAGGAAGTTCTGCCATTTTATCCACAGAACAACTGTATCAGGTAAACTAGGCTGAGAAAGTGCAGCTGGTTCAAGGCCAGTCAGTGAGTTTCAAGGCTTGGAGAGGCTCTGAATCCATGTTGTGGTTGTTGTTTTTGTTGTGCTATAATTTAAGAAAGTTTAAAATTTAAAAATTCAAAGTATTTCATTGGGGCGGAGGGAACTGTTTTGTTTTGTTTTGTTCTTGATGAGCAACGTTAGGCCCAGGGGCCAAACCCTGTCCATCTGACTGGGTTGCCCCAGCCTCTCTGGATGGGGGGATCAATCTGAGAGGAGTGTGGGGCATGTTTTTCCCCCCATCCCCATATGATTGCTAATGGCATGAATGTTGATGACAGAACCAGGTGGAAAACTATTCTGTGTCACAGGAGTTCACTGCATTTCTCAGCACCTCTACCAAGTCAATTCCTGCATTTTTTGTCCTTTTGTTTTGTCCTTTTGTGTTCCTGTTTTTTGCTTCTTATTCAGCTTGTTAGCATTCTAGTCCCACTTTTACACTCATCTGACTTGAAACATTTTTATCCCACATTTTGGAATGAATGTCCAGAACTAAAAGGAAGGAAATGGATCGTATTTTGGTTTTGTCCCATTCTCTCCCTCCCTCCCTTATTTCTCTCTTTTCCTCTTCACATTCTGAACATGTTATGTAAAATGAAGCTGTATTCATTTTGATAGTGATCACATTCAAACAATCAGAGCGCATTTCATCAAAGAAGCCTGTGCCCCAAAATTACGACAATGTGTGCTGTCTGCCAGCTAATTAAAAGACCGAAATTTGCTGTTTACTGTTCCCTCATTTGCAGGAGCTGTAAGTCACAAAGTAATTAGAGAGCTAAAACAATATCATGAGAAATTGATGCTTTCGTTCCTGTTCTGTGTAAACCTCATGAAATGGATCAATGTGTTTAAAGCATAATAATATGGCCGTTGTGCTAGAGCAAGTTGTCTCTGATGGAGGAGAAAACAACTTTAAGCAGAGATAGATGTTGGGTGTTCTCCCCCCCCACCCTCCATCTTGTAAGTAACACTATAGTTCAACAGGGACGGATCTTCTGTTTGAGGCTATTCCAGCCAGAAATGAATACAGTGCTTAGCCAAACTAGAAGGGAGTGAAAAATAGGATTGTGCTGGAAAATAGAGAGCTACTTTATCTTTGCCAGGATTTGTCTCTTCAAGTCACAGTTAGGTCACACAAGAACACAGGTGCAAGCACCAATTAAAAGTTATATGGGGAGCAAGGAATAGCTTGGCAGCTCCCAGCGTTCAACATCAAGTTAAAGAGTCACCATAGAGGGATAAAAAAAAAATGTTCTGTATTCTGAAATCTTCCCAGAAGTGCTAACGTTTTATAAAGCCCCCCATCCAAACCACAGACATCCTAAGCTCACTGATGTTTGCTACTGTTTTGCTCTTCTTCTACAAAATTCTAGACAGCTCTTTCCTGGGTAAGTTTCTTGATATTGCTGCCTGCTTGGAATACTCTCTATCTATCTATCATCTATCTAGTATCTCCCCACCTGCTCAAGCACCTTGTCCCCAAAGGGGAAATTTGCCACTTTATTTAGCACTTCTGTGTCCAAGGAGGTCTTCTTAAGGGGGGGGGGGGCATGCACCACCAGCTCTTTCAAGGCAGATGGTACGTTCCCCTCCTGCAGTGAAGCATTGATCACTGCCTGGACCCATCCAATCAACAAATAGTAGGTGCTCATTATAGGATTACACTGCACATGGCTGGCATCTTACTTTTGTCTAATGGTGCCTCAGATTTGCTGCCTAAGGCAGCTGCCTTCACTTTGCTTAATAGAATGGACAGCCCTGATTTTAAGAGCTTCTTCCTATACTACTGCGGTTAGTAGCTGATTAGTAGCTAATATAATCAGATTCCAGTGTGATTGATTGATTACATTCTGCATTTCTTTAACTAAAACAACCCAAAGTGGCTTACAAGCTAAATCTCATAAAACATCGTTATCAAGCTAATTTGTACACAGTGCTAACAAGAATTAAGAGTACAAAACAACACATTTTCATTGAAATTAGCAATGGAAATATGTCACTGTTTGCATAAAGCAGCTTTAGGCTGCCATCTCATACATATTTCCTTGGAAGCAGGCTCTCTTGAACTGATGTTGGGGTTTACTTTTGAGTAGTTATGCACTGGATTGCAGGGTTCAAATCATTAAGAGAACCATTGAAGGTCCTGAAGAGGAAACGTTCTAATGGCACTTAGAGGTTTTGATGATTAAGCCTGTTAAATAAAAATAAATAATTTAGTTTTTTCTTGTTCCTGGTGTTCAATAAAACCTTTCGAGGAAATAAAATAAAATAAACAATTTGCCACTGGAAATTGCTGGAGACTGCAGTTCAGAGCCAAACTTGATGTTTACTAAATGTGGGTTGGGGAATGGCTGGCTTATAGCTCCTCCCCATTTGGCCTACAAGGTTGCTTTGGCCGAGCCGAGCCCAGATGCTCTTCACAATACATGTCAGGAGAGGCCAGGTTAAGATACAGCTGATTGACAGCATCCACAAAAGCCCCATGCCCAGTGCTTTGCAAGCGTTGACTAGCAGCTGATCATTGAGGATTGTAGGGTTGCCATACACCTGGAATTTCCTGGACATATCTGGAATACTGCAGTCCGCAGCAGTGCCCAGGTGGCAGCCCATGTCAACAGTGTCGTTTTTGCTAATTTTCCTTAAAAATTGCTCATCAAAATGGGCATCTTTAGCAATTCCCCCCCCCCAAAAAAATGGCAACTTTGCCAAAAAAGCTCAACAACTATCTGGATTTTCACTGTTTGAAATATGGCAATCCTAAGGATTGCAAAGCACTTTGCCCAGATGATCAGCTGATTGCTGGGGCTTGCAAAGCGCCATATCTTTGCTTGCACAGTTTGATTCATTATGGCATCCAATGATTGACAGATTGGTGGCCCCATCAATTGGTCCCATGGGAGTGAGTGGGAGAGATCAGGATCCACCCACAGGCCAGTTCCACTTCCCCACTCCTGGCTTAATATGTAACATGGAGCTATGTATCTTATTTTTCTTTAAATTATTACAGGCACTGGATGGGGAATTCTTACTGAGAAGGAAGCAGGCAAGAAGGAAGGAGAGGCTAATCTACTGACTCCCATACTAGAGCTGGAAGAGAGATCATTCCCCCCCCCAACCTCCATGCAGCTTAGCGGGGCAGGGAAAACCCGATTTAAAACAGGGCATTCCACAGAATAGGGCTCCTGTGGGAAGGCCCCTCTTACCTCTCAGGTAAAGGGACTTTTCATCAAAGCCTCGGTTTATTATTCTGAAAGATAGGATAGCTCAATATGGGGAGAGGTGTTCTCATTAAACTAGTAGCTTCCACCACATTTGATCTCATTCTGTAAAGGAAAAAACCTTGCTCTGGGCTGTAGTTATGACCAGGTCGGCCAGGAAGATAATGAAGCATCACCGCTGAATGTGCAAAACAAAGACAAATTGTGTTGCTATGGGTTCCTAGGCAACACAATGCCAGCAGCCCGCAATCATGTGTAACACAGATTGCAGTGAAGCAGAGAGTATACATTTTGATCGTTGTCTGCAATGTTTTGTTGCAGTTATGCCGTGCCATTCAAAGCAAAAAAAAGCCCTGAGGGAATTATACAAAGAAAACGAATTTCTCATTTTGTTAAAAAATAAATGAATCCTGGAAAGAGGAACATTTTAGCAGATTCCTGCCTGGCTGCTGGCAAAGCCAGCCCTGTCATTAGGCAGAAGGTGGCGGCTGCCTAAGGCAGTGGATGTGCCGGCGGAGGTGGCACGAAGTGGCAGCGAGGTGTTGGAGTGGACAGGGTCATATGTGTCCCACAACTTGCCCTGCGTCCCCTAAGATAATCTGCTATGCTCAGGTGTGATGGAGAATTTGCCCTACCTCCAGTGCTGAAGTAAGTTTTGGTCAGCTTCTGTACAGTATGTGGATTGTCCTTTGCTTCAGGCAACAAAATCTCTTTGGCCAACCCTATACCTGTAGGTCTCAGGTCAATTCAAAACACAAAATTACAGTATACAGTATTCCACAGCTGTGGAAGTTTTTATGGGTAAACCTAGCTTTAGTTGGGAGTATATAAATTGGAGTTGAAGGCCAGGTGACTGAGTATGGGTAATTAAATTTTATGAAGTCATCGTGTTTTTTTATTAGGGTGAACACACCTGTGCCTGTCCCCACCACATTAAAATCTTGGATTTCTCCATTCATTACAGTGGGCCATTCTCACTTCTGTCTCTGGGGGCATTTAAAAATAGCTTCTCATCCATATATGTACCATAACTTGACTTATGAGACAAAAGGGAGCATTGTGTTTTCCCAAAATAAGGATTATGAATCAGCACTGATTTGGGGGAAATATAATTCTCCCTGCTGTCTCAAAAGCCGGTCAATGGTAGATATATGTTCCAACCTGATGGACAGCTCACAGCTTTGCTTCAGAGTCGGTCTTGATGTATCAATATGCACTTGGGGCAACTTTTGGGCCTGGTAAGGATTATTACAGTTACCGGTAGCTTAATTGGTTGTTGTTACTTCTGATTTATGTTGTAGATAGATGGTGAAAACCTCTTCTTACTCACCCAGCATGGGAATGCAGCATTCTGCCAGGGGAAGGACAGATTGCTCTTTCCTTCCTTCCGTGGTTTACTTCGTATCCATGCTTAGCAGGGAGAAACATGCTTCTCAATTTCCCCATGGCAACATGGTGGGTTGCTAAAGGAGGAGCAGAATGTTCTTTCCCTCCTGGAATATGTAATGTAGAGCGTGACCTTATATCAAGTCAGACCATTGGCCCACCTGGCTCATTCCTGTTGGCACTGACTGGCTGCAGCTCTCGGGGGTTTGGACAAGGAGCCTTTCCTGGCCCTCCTTGGAGATGCTGGGGGTTAAACCTGATACCTTCTGCATGCAAAGCATGTAATCCACCACTGAGCCATGGCCTTTCCCCATTCCTTCTGTAGCAGCTCGCTGTGCTGTTATGCTGGGCATGGAAGAATAGGAGTCTCTTTCTCCTTTCCTAGCATGGAAATGCATCAGGCAGGGAGCTCACCTGGGTGATGTGGATGAGGAAGGGGAATGGGGCCTAGAAGATGCCACAGCTCTGGCCTGAGGTACAGCGGTTCCCCACACCTGTCTGAGTTCTCTGCTCATCAAAAAAGTCTATTACAGACTTGGAAAAGGAGTTTTCCAGCCCCTGATCGAAGAATACTAGCACACAGAGTGCAATGAGATTGAGTGTTGGTGGGAGGCACGGTTAATTTCATTGTACACAGGTTGTACATTGACAATAAAGGTATTATTATTATTATTATTATTATTATTATTATTATTATCCATATGATTATCCATATGTAGGCCACCCTCTCTGGCAGAAATCACATTTCCTTTGGTCCCTGGAGTAATGGGACATCAATTCAACTGATTTAAGCTTGTTGTAGATATATACACCCTTTGTTTAGGAGAGATGTCAGAGGCAGCTTTCGCCCTCCTTCCTTTGCCCTCAGATATAAATGTTGTAAATAAAGCAGCTCTGCACTAGCTTGGGAAACTCATCACAGTGCACTAGGAGTGCCATAATTCTTGAATGGCTCAGCAGCTGCCAAAGGACCCCATTGTCCACAAAAAGGGACAAGCTTAAAGTTGACCTCATGAGCTGCTCCCTTAACAGGGCACCATAATGTATTGGGACACCATTTTCAAAGTTGTAAGTCATACACACACACACACACACACACACACACACACACACACACACACAAACTTGTGCTATCTCCTTTCCCCAGCACTTTTCTCTGCATTTTGGTTTCTTTTTACTGTGGATATTATTTTAGAATATTTCTATGCCGTAATAATAATAACCCTGTGTCTTATTGCATACATCTCTTTTGAAGGGGAAAATATTTTTTAAAGAAATAATAATAATAATGAAGCATGATGATTGATTTCTTTTATGTTTATTGAGTTCAGTCTTGCAGACTTGAAAAGAATAGAAATGGGATCACATTTTTCATCAGGCTTGGTCTCATTTTTAAATAACAGCCCAATTTTAATGGGTAAGAAATGCTCATACCATAATTTATGAGAGCAGAAATCTGGCAGATTGAGTTAATTTTTCCCTGCTCTGAGTCTCCTCTATGATTTAATATTTGATCACAGGATCACAAAATTGGAAGAGACCAAGGGGCCAAAATTGAGCACACTGCAGCATGGTATTTGCGAAGCAATAGCTCCAGAGGGTTCGTGTAAGTAAGCCGAGCTATACCCTGTAGGAAAAAGGGTTTTCAAAAATAAAGCCTTGTGTCTGGTCTGCAATGGCCTAGATAATATCATTCTAACATACAGAGTACTAAGAATGTGCCTCTGTGTTCCCTCCTCTCATTCCCCTGTCTTTTTTCTCTTGCACTTTTAATTGAATATTTCTGGTGTTTGTTAACCACAATTTCCAGTTACTCCTGGATCAAGAAACTGAGACTTAAGCTTTAGTTGCATTCTTGGCTTGCAGATGGGGATTACTGATTATTGGACTGAGATAATCATGAACCAGGCCAGTGATGTACTCCAACTGCTCAAGCCACAAGAGATGGCAGTCATACCAGGGATCCAAACACTAAGACACTAAGGTGCCTGCTGTCATGCGCCTGCCACAAAGGCTGTGACTGGGAGGAATGTTTTCTACAGCTCTTGGCCCAGAGCTGCAGGGCCTGGCCAAAATGTTTGCAAATGCCCAGAGAAGTCACAATAGTTTCCCCCACTCCACCTCAAATAACAGAGAACTACTGGCCACCGCAACCTCTGGCCAGATATTATTGATACTGCCCCTTGGAGCCATGACAGCATCCTAGTATGGCTAGGGTTTGGCCATAGCTAGCAGCCAATTTGACCAGAGCTGGATCAGACCAAAAGGACCTATGTCCTTCTCAGATATTCCTCCTTCCTTCCCTTTTGAAATCTGCTTGAATTAACAAGTGTCTGCCTTTAGTGGCTAGAATGGTATTTTAGCTCATTATTCATTTTGAAGAGGGCCCTAGAGATTAATGAATAACATGATTCTGGTGGTGCTGAGTGTCTAGACTTGCTCTCTGAATGTTATATGGACAAATGGAAATGACAAATACTCTTTACATGTTTATTTTTGGACTGTTTTGTTGTTTACCAAATATACGGTGTGTGAGAGTGAGTGTGTATGAGTGTGTTAAAGAGGCTTTTTCACATTAATCATTTTGGCTAGCTGTGATTGTTTTTGGAATTTCTACCCTATCTCAGTGGCTGATGTCAGGAATGAACTGTTGAAAATATATAATCACTGGCATTTTAAAGAAATAAATCCCATGGACTTTATCAGTCAGGGACTTCCCAGCTGGAAATATCTCAATTTCTAAAGAATGCAGGATATATACCACTTGCTATATTTTGATTGGCACCGGCTTGGCATGTGGAAATCAAAGATCTGCTCTCAGATTTGATAACAAGAAGAAGAATGGCTTGACAATGTGTTGGGCCCAAACTGTTTTTAGAAAGTTATAGGTTTAGATTTGTTAGATTTGTATATCTCTTCCCACTAAGAAAGTCCTGAAGCCATTTACAATCAAAACTGATAGGAAACAAGTGTAAATATGGGAATACTGGAAGATGGCTGCTTGACTTTCTCGTTCACACATCCCACTGACTGTCACTCTGCAGCAGGATGTGGAAAAACAGCAGAAACTCCACTCATTCCTTTATTACACAGTGTGACCTGAGCTCTCTACTTGTATGGCCAATTATGCACCTGTCTTTATGCAGAGTACAGAGTTCGCATTGAAGTGTGTCTGTGTGGTAGAGGCGAAGATGTTGCCATTGCTTGGAATGAAGTAGTTCAATTGAATAAAGTTTACTGAACTAGTTCAAAAATCTCTGAAGTATACCTGAAAGTAGTTCCTATAATTACCAAGTGAACTAAAAGTGTATTATGTTCACTTTGAGGTAGAGCTTTGAATGATTTCTAGTTCATCTTCACATTACTTCTGCCCCCACCTCTAAGCAGGAGGCCCAGACTCTTAACTTTCATTAATAATAAATAAATCAGTCAATCCAATACATAAGAAAGTTAGAAAGCAAACTGTGGAGGCAACATTAGGCAGATGTGGAAGTGCTGCTGTTGCTAAGGATGCTTAGTTACTGTTGCTAAGCAACCAGTAGGAAGGAATGTGAGGCATTTCCTGTATATTTCTTGCCGAAGAAATTTGCTTTTCTAGTATGCAAATACAACTGCAAAGAAACCTTCATCTGTTGTAATTCTGTCTGTCAGACATCTTATTACTTGCATGTTGCCCTGATTTAGATTTGGACCCTATGCTTCAGCACAGTGTATCAAAACATTCTGAATGGTGTGTGTAGCCAAATGTGAACTTTTTGTGAATTAAATATTTCATCTGGACAAACATGAAATAGAACTAGTTCTTTTTTTGGATATGAACTTGAACAAGTTTTTTTTAATGAACTTTTCAAGCACTGGATTTTATAAACTTCACCACATTATTGTAGCATGTATACATGCCTAACTACATCTTAAGTTCTCTACATTTTCAAATCAGTTTGCAAGGTTTTTGGGTGTTGTTGTTTTTTATTCCCATGCAAATTCATTTGCATTATATCCTAATACCGTTTTCCCTTAATGTATACTTATTTACAAATAAAATTTCCCAATATTATGGTTTTTGTATATTATTTTCAATAACCTGTGCATTTTAATGTATACTTTACCATTATATGTGCATTTTTGAACACATTGCTTGGTTGGAGAACTGTACTGTAAAATTTGGAGAAGTGTGATTTTTGAAGGATGGCTGTGTTTTGGTCCATGTATGGTTTCAGAAAGTGTTAGTTACAGGTAGGTAGCTGTGTTGGTTTGCCGTAGTCGAAACAAAATAAAAAAAGTCCTTCCAGTAGCACCTTAAAGACCAACTAAGTTTGTTATTGGTATGAGCTTTCGTGAATGAATTTTTTTATTTTGTTTCAGAAAGTGTGCATGAGATAGATGAATCTTTAAATGTGAACTGAATGAATTTCTCCTCCATCCCTAGCAGGCACACTGGTCTTCTGGTAACAATATTTTCATTTAAATTATACTAATTCTCTCTAGAAGTGCGTCTCTATAAATTAGCATATGTTAATTCATGTTATCTTTTTTCCTGTTTTTTTGTTGATGCATTTTTTCTTTTAAGATGACGTGTAAGTAGCCACACACATCTTGAATTTCAACTCCACCAAAACACATATTGTATATATAAATGCTTCTGAGGTTTTTAGAATTCAGAATATATATATATATATATATATATATATATATAAAATTTTAGTGGGGAAATTAAGACAGTGCCATGCTCAAAATTACCTTCACTCTTTTATAGATAATTCTTTCTTTCTTTCTTTCTTTCTTTCTTTCTTTCTTTCTATCTCAAAAAGTGTTTTTATTGGTTTATCAAAAACAATACAGCACGTAACAGGCAACACAGGATCCATGACTGAAAGCAAAGCGATGACTGTAAACAAAAACAATACCAGCCAAAATACAGTAAAAATTAGACTGTTTCAAGGAGGCATGAAATAGCCACTCCATTGGGAGGCGTGAGTTGCCAGGAAGGCCATAGTTTGCATTCGACCTATTAATAAAGCTTAAAAAGGGAAGGCAAATTTTGCAGAATCAATTTTACAGAATCCCTCCCCCTGTATGTTGTGTGTGTGTGTGTGTGTGTGTGTGTGTGTAAATGGTTAAAAAAAGAATACCCACTCTAACTCCACATAAATGTCTTTATGACCTTATGTCCTAGTCAGAATTCATATTCACCGGCTTCTCCTTTACAGGCATATTTCCCCTTCTTGCACTGTTCTGCACATTTGAACACACTTTGATAACCTTTCATTGAATTGTTTCATTTCTTTCTCTTTGTCGTTAATGTGTGTTCCTTGACAGTTTGCAGGGCTTGTATAAATACTTGGACTCACAGCTGAATAAAGGAATGTTCTGAAATGTCATCACTAGGAAGGAAAAATCCTTCAGCTAAATTAATTTTTAAAAAGCGACAGACTTCACATTCACCATTGATTACCATCAACAAGTGAGAAGGGAATTGTTTTCTCTCCCCCCTCCCTTCTTCTTCTTTTTATTATTTCTTTCATTCCGCTATTCACTCCACTATTCCATTGATTTCCTCTTCCCTCTGTGCCTCTAAGCAGCTTCTTCTCTCAGGCCTGAAGGGCAAGTGAATTGCTTTTCCATCCTAGTTTTTTGCTTGTCTAAGAAGCAAATACCTCTGCCTAGGGTGACAGATTCCATTATCCTCCACAGCCGCTGAGTACATCACCTCAGTGACCTGCTCAGCTTCCTCTGCTCAGTGACTAAGCAATCCACAGGCCCCCCTTTTCCACATGTGGCTTGGCTGCACAAATCTTATTATGATTCGCTTTTAGAAAACTTTCACCAGGTGATTTGAGCGTACGTGCGATATGATTCCGCGCCAATAATGTATTCTGAGGCTGTGCCAAGCAACAGCGGTGTTTGCACCGTCTGCATCAAGTACTAATAGCTCAGCGCAGTTGTCTTTAAGCAGTTAGTGAAATTAGTCAGCTCTCCCTCAAAAGATCTGAAGAATAATTAGCTAGCAATTCCAAGTGTGTGTTAATTGAACGGAGCTGTCATGTTATGACATGACGTTTTATGGGAACCGCACACCTGCGACAGAGCAACGTCTCAATTGCCCTATGGAGGAGCAGGGAACCTCATGCTCACAAGAGAAAAGCCAGAAAGAGAGGATACTGAGGAGGACCTGCCCTGCCATGCATAAAGGTGAAGCAACCTGCTTCAGGTGGCACCAGTGGAAGCTGGTCCATTAGAGGAAGTGGGGCACTGCCCCACTAAGCTCAGCCAGCCCCCTGACTCCCTAGCTTCTTACTTACAACCAGTCCGAGAGGTGGCACAGGCTTTCAGCCTCCTCCTTAGTCTTTATGTTTCCTTTGTAGGACTCAGCAGAAAGGAAGATGTTGCCTTCTGACTTCCCGGTTCCTTTGCAGAGCTACAATGTTAAAGCACCCTGAGAATTGTAGCTCTTTGCAGGGTATAGTCTCCCTACGATTCTCAGCATTCTTAACAATCTACCATTCCCAGGATTCTTTGGGAGAAGTGGTATAATTCTGATTTAAATGTATAATGCAGGCCAGGCTGTTGTGTCCTTCGTTATGTATCTTTATGAAATTTATGAATTTATCCATTAAGGGAAACACCATCTTTTTCTGACAACTCCCTTACAGATGGTATTGTTTGTAATATCCATCTATTTGCTTATAAAACCCCCACAGCAGTGGCCATATAGGACGCTGTTTCTTCATGTTCTATTTTTAACAAAGCCATTCATGTAATTTAACAAGAAGAAAACAGAAGCTTGTGCGACTGGATATCCTAATAGTTTTTTCATTAGGTAGTTAAATTTCAGTGTTTTGCTCTTGCTGTTTTTAAGACCACTAAGTACATAGTGACTGCTTTAAATTTTAGCGCTTCCCACATTTGTAGCCAGCAGAATGACTTCACAATGCTACGCAGCCCATTCGAGTTGGCACTGAGAAGAAGCAAAGAATCGGTGATCATATACTGAGCAGGATGACATTACAAAGACAAATCCTGGAAGAGGCAAAAAACAATGCAAGCAGAATGACGCAGAAGGAGCAATAAGACGCAATGCCGGTGAACAAGATTTCCCAGCAAATGGGATCATGTCATAAAAATATGTAGCTAATAATATTTAGTGAGATGATTTATGTTACGAAAGACAAATCAGTCATATTGAGATGAACAGCATGATAACTAAAGAAGACAAGACAGATGAGTAGGTGGATATTTTCATAGGCAGTCCATTAAAATTTGGCAAAAGAGGCCCTTCTCAACCCTGCCAAAAATGTCCAAATGTGCTAATAATTTTGACTCTGCCCTGAAATGACACCTTTAGGTGGAAATCCTAAAGGTGTGGGGAGATGGAGGAGAAAACTGAAAGCAATCAAACTGCCTCATTCAGCTCACTCCAGTGGGGTGGAAATAATATATAGGAGTGGCAGTCTTGCACTCCTTTTACTTTTGTGTTGTTGTTTTTAACCAAAGCAATATCCCTCCCACCGTTCCCAATAGGATGGAAATCCATACCCCAACTCCATGGTTGTTGTGTCCCCCCCCCCATTTGTAGGGCCCAATGGGGACTTCCCCCGGCAACCCACTGATACATTCCCTAGCATGCCTCCATGAAGCCTTTTCCCACTTCAGAGCTTGAACAATGGAGAGGCTAATCCTGGGGAGGTTTCTGCAGTGGTGTGGAAGGGCCTTTCAAAGTCAAATCTCATTTTACAAGGGGGGACTGCTCTTTCTGCCCTTGAGAGGGAAACCCAAAAACCCCATGGTCCCCGCTTTCTCCTCCCAGGGATCATAGAATTGCAGGGACCACGAAAAAAATAGGTGCTTTTTCTAATTATAAGTATAGCAAGTCTTCTGTACTGTGTGATAAAACATAAGAGACTGCAAAGAGCAGATTCCAACTGTTCTGAGGTTTGTTTGTTTGTTTTTTGGTAAAATATTCTATTAGGATATAAACAGGAATGTAAAAAAGCATCCCATACTCATCATACCCAGCTCTGTTTCTGTTCTACTGCAGCTCAGCTTTGGGAGAGGGATATCTCACTGTCTCACTACAACAAATTTTACATAATTAATTATGCAATTATTTATGTTAGCATGGCATTATTCCACACACCATCCATTTAAAAGCAAAGGGAACACAATGCAAATTAGAGGAAAAGGTCACGTGTCATTAAGTATCATTTGAGGACTGAAAACAGCAACAACAGTGAATACTAATCTTATTCACTGGATTGATTTCCATTCAAGACATGGGCAATTTCTGTTCCCTTTTCCATGCTGTTGAAATTCTCTGAAATCCCTAGATATGTTTAGAGAATGGGATCTTTTTCTATATAGCTCCCCCCCCCCAAAAAAAAAAATATCTCCAGGACCTCAGGATAAAATTAATCACAAAGGTACTTGAGGCATATTGTAATGGAACTTTCTTGGGATCCCTTGGTATGTAGTGCTAAAGGTCTGTATCCATTTACTTACTTTGCAATGCAGTCTTATGCATGTCTACCCAGAAGTCAGCCCCATAGAGTTCAGTGAGAAATACTCACAGATCTGTGGGTATAGGATTTGCAACCTGACTTACAAGCTTTAGAACAAACATTTCCACCACTGAAGGAAGCTTTCAGTAAACAATAAAAACCCACTCTCCTTTGCAATAAAATCCACAAAACAGATACAAGACCTCTTGAAACAGGTAGTAAATGATAAATCATTCATAAGAAAAATATCAATAAAAATAATAATAAAGCTTGGACAAAGGAAGAACATTCTTTGAAAAACAAATCTGCCTGGAGAAGATGTTCCATAATCCAAACCCAAGAACTACAATGGGATATCCAGATCAGGCAGCTGCTTCTTGACACAGCAGGGCTATGCCACTGTCCACTCCACAGCCTGGCTCGTCTGGAGATATCCCTGCATAAATCCCTCATTCTGACTCAGCCAGCGAGCTGAGACCAATGAAGCTTATGATGGCATTCGCCTTGAAAAATGGGCTTTCTGGAGGATTGTCAGGGGTGGAACTGGGCGGGGGGGGGGGCGACAACACATATGCCACCAAATCCTAACTCTACTTAAGTCGTAACATGACCTGGCAACCCAGCAGAATTTACACCAGCAGAAAAGTCAAACTCTGTTTTAAAGATGCAATTTCCCTCTGCCAGTCTTTGGCTAACTCAGATGGTGAACGGAGTTTGAAAGAGGGGCAGTTTATGACTGCTTAAGTGTCTGTCCTTAGAATTGTTTTGCCTAAAATTGAAACAAGTAGAACTACAGGAGTTAGGATATGGTGAGAGGATGACATTCTCAGATTATGTTTGTGTCAACCCTCTTGCCTCCATGCCTCCCCATTTGGCCCATGAGGTGATTTTTATGGAGGGAAGCCTGCGCCGCTTGCACATTACCTGATGTCATATGACACTAGGTGCTGGACAAGTGAACCTGTGGGACCAAATTCTAAAGGAAGAATCCTTCCTGTCCAGCTGCAGCTTCAGTCTCAGCACTTCTTGAATTTGACACGTCTTTCTGTCACCCTGCCCAGCAAGAGAAAAATGTGATAAATTCAAAATGTGATGAATTCAAGCCCAAAAGGAAGAATTGGCAGCATACTTAGAGTGATGATCACTCAGGTGATTGATAGTTGGGAGGTCTAGCTCACCTGTCAAACTGGGTCATGGAGGATATAGGTCAATTTTGGACATGGTCCAGTGGCCGGATCCAATTCCCTATCCCTGCTCTTGGGGCTCTGATGCCAATTTAATTCCCAATGGAAAACTTCAAAGAAGCAAAGATTTGCATGGAACATATAGTGGCATGCGATTAAAAAGAAAACCTCTTGTCAATTTTGCACAGCACCTGTTGGCCCCAGCAGCTGACGGGGCTGGCAGCCTATTTTAGTAAAGTGAGGAATGTGCAGCATATTTGATGAAATGGTTATTCTAGGAAACAAGGACCAAGTGAAAGAGGTTACTGAGAGCAAACCCGATGCCTGTTCACTGAGCACTTAAAATAAAATTGCCATTGGCAGGGGTCAGAGGAAGGGGCAGGGATGCAGGCTTAATATTGATAAAGTCTAAGAAGACCTGTAATACTGTATGTAATTAAAACTCCATTTATCATAGCTGGCATCATTTAAATGAATTCTTTGTCCCAGAAATTATGAAGTGATCAATAATCAATTATAATGGGGGCGCACTCTCTAAATCTAATTATCAACAGCAAAACAGAGGAATCTGCCTAATGAGTTGTATATATTAGTTCTTATGGGTGAACATAGTTGAAGTCATTTTTAATATCTATATTGCCTGAACTAAGGGGAGCTTGGAAAGATGTTAAGCCTCTTGTCTTAAAAAATAATAATACTCTGCAGGCCATCTTTTTCTCTTTATTTTTCCCCTAAGGATCTTATTTGCTGTAAGAACATATGATTGCTTGTTTGTTCAGACTAAAATCTAGCATACTGTTTCCCATGAGGTGCCTCTAGTTGGCTCAATGCAGGGCATGACAACGATACCCTTAGTCTCTTGTCTCTCTCATGCACAGAGTTATACTGATTCTCAAAGCAGAGTGTCTCTTTCTGTTTAAATGCACAACTTTGGGCAGTTGGCATTATCTTTCCACACATTCCCTGTTCCTGTCTACACTGGGTGCCTGAATTTTTAAAACAAGAGCAACAGGTGCCTATCTACGGGGGAAACCAATAAATCTCTAAAGGACACCTTTTCTCTGTCTTCAAAAAACTCAGCAAATGTGTGTTCAAGCAACTCTCACCCCACTTTAGGCTGCATGTTGATGTTCAGCCTACTTTTGTTTCACAGAGTTGGTGTATTCCAGGGATATGGAATGAACTGGTTTGATCACTTTAAAGTAATGGATGGGCTGCGGCTGTTTCCTGGGAGCTAAAAGCATTATTTTGCGAGATTAGAAGACTGCAACTTTACCCTCATGCACCAACACATAGAGTGATCTTTCTGCCTTCTGCATCAATGGAGAAAATAGCAGCACCAAACAGAAATCCTGGAAAAGATACGGGGATGTGTCATCAAAATATGAAACTATTAAACTCCAATTTAATATACCTTTGTCACTGGTACTCCTAAACATTGCTGTTGCTTACTTGTCTATTGATCATGTTAGCAATGAATGCACCACAGAACATCAAGCTTCTTACTTTTTCATTTTTATTCTTCTTTTCATGTCCCTTTCACTTTCCTTACTTTATCTGCTTTATCAGTGCAGGAAGAAGAAGTGATCTTATAATGAGTCAAGACGACTGACTCATCCAGCTCTACATTCTTGCACACATATGCAGACAAATGCAGCACAGCCTGGCTCTGGCTACAAAAGGTGGCATTTCAGGAGAAAGCTTGCAGGGGGGATTACCTTTGAGTAATATATGGACCTAGTCCCTATATTTAACATAGGAACACACTTGTTTAACACTATGTAGATGTGTGTACACTAAGGTCAAGAAGCCTTTCCCCCCATTCAGAACTGTAACATCTAGAGACCAAAGTAAAGGATCTGGCACAGGGCCAGATTTAGGATTTGGCTGTTTAGAAGAACGCCAGGGGTTTGTGTGTTGTTTTTATGCTGCTTTCCCCTCCAAGACTAAGTATGCATAGGTTAAAGTGGGCATTCTGCTAGTGTAGCAGTGATGTATATCTGCCCCTAGTATAACAAGGATATAGGATTGCTCTGCCTCATAACAATTCAATTTTATGAACTAAAAAAAAAAAGTTAAAGTATTTTCTTGCCTCCTCTGCTAATAAAAAGCTAATGACCCTTTAACATATCTCCTCTGACAAGTATAGTGGGTGCCTATTATTGTATGTTTCCTGGTGATTTATCTAATTTACTCTTTACAAGGCCATTCGTAGTCTAGTAAATTCATCCCAGAAGAAATATAGTCCTTTCTCCTAGCTTGCCTCTTCCGATACTCAGTTTTTCATCACGGGGCTTTTAATTATTGGGTTGTACAGACCTTTAAAGGTTGCTCCTCTCTCCCACCAAAGTAATTCTCCTCCAAGTAATTGCATAGATTTTGTCTGAGCAAAGATAACCAGCAAGAATGCAGGCACAGGCTTGGAAAGAAATCTTTGCTTGTGGATTTGTTAAATAGATGTAACATTTCTATGAAGGTAATGGGTGCTACAGTAGATATAACTTTTTAAAGACGTTAATTAGTGATCTTATTGGATTGTTGTGTGGTGTTCTTCTTTCTTGTTGCTTGCATTTTTAACTACATTTCAAAATAAAAATCCGTGTCCAGATGCTTAATAAATGGAACTAATTTGCATAGAAATCATTGTGCTTTTTCCTGCCTTAGGACGCAATGAAGTACAATACAATAAAAAATATACATCTCTGTATGCAGTATTAAAAATAGAGACCTTTGTATATATAATGTTAATGAGAAATACAATATGTTATTTCAACACAATTTTAAAACTTCTAACATTATATCACACTTCTAAACTACACTGCATTTGTAAATTATGCTGCTCTCCATAGTCACTATCAGTCAGTAAAGTATTTATACAGGGTTGTTGTTGTTTTTTCTTTTACAGCAGCTCTTGCAAAGTACCATATACTACACCCCATTCATCAAAGGCACCTGATACTGTATGGTTCATTGACACTAATTTTCATGGTGTAGAGGATCATGTTCAGTAATGAGTCTGGCGCCGGACTCCTCCATTCTAGAGTTCCCCATTCACATTTTTCTAGGATCATCAACCTTGCCACCTAGTGATGCACTGCAAATATATACACTGTATTTTTCTGTGTATAAAGCTAGGTGATTGGCTGCTGTAGTGGCAACTGGGCGGTCGGTCGATTTGCGGCTATCGGCGGTGATCGGGCAGTCGAATCCCCCTCCCAAAAGCTCAACAAGTCTGGGGAAAATCCTTCCCCCCAAAAAAAGCTCAAGAACTCTGGGCAATCCTCCCCCCAAAAGCTTAACAAGTCTTGGCAATCTCTCCCCCCCCCCATTTTCTTAATTTTGAGTCCCCAAAATAGGGAGCGTCTTATACACAGGGGCGTGTTATATACAGAAAAATAGGGTAAGCAGCAGCCAGTAGCGTGGGACATTTTCTGACTAAAGCTGAGTGTCTGGTGGCGGTTGGAGGATGGATGGCGGCTAACAGATTGAGGTTGAATCCTGAACAAGACAGAAGTACTGTTTTGGGGGCGACAGGGAGCGGGCGGGTGTGGGGGATTCCCTGGTCCTGAATGGGGTAACTGTGCCCCTGAAGGACCAGGAGCACAGCCTGGGAGTCATTTTGGACTCACAGCTGTCCATGGAGGCGCAGGTCAGTTCTGTGTCCAGGGCAGCTGTTTATCACCTCCATCTGGTACGCAGACTGAGACCCTACCTGCCCGCAGACTGTCTTGCCAGAGTGGTGCATGCTCTAGTTATCTCTTGCTTGGACTACTGCAATGCGTTCTATGTGGGGCGACCTTTGAAGGTGACCTGGAAACTGCAACTAATCCAGAATGCCGCAGCCAGCCTGGTGACTGGGAGCGACTGCCAAGACCATATAACACTGGTCTTGAAAGACCTACACTGGCTCTCAGTACGTTTCCGAGCACAATTCAAAGTGTTCGTGCTGACCTTTAAAGCTCTAAACAGCATCAGTCCAGTATACCTGAAGGAGCGTCTCCACCCCCATCATTCTGCCCGGACACTGAGGTCTAGCGCCGAGGGCCTTCTGGCGGTTCCCTCGCTGCAAGAAGCCAAGTTACAGGGAACCAAGCAGAGGGCCTTCTCAGTAGTGGCACCCGCCCTGTGGAACGCTCTCCCACCAGATGTCAAAGAGAAAAACAACTACCAAACTTTTAGAAGACATCTGAAGGCAGCCCTGTTTAGGGAAGCTTTTAATGTTTAATAGGTTATTGTATTTTAATATTCTATTGGAAGCCACCCAGAGTGGCTGGGGAAACCCAGCCAGATGGGTGGGGTATAAATAAATTATTATTATTATTATTATTATTATTATTATTATTATTATTATTGGCATGTTTCTTCATGCTATGGCCATATCATAACATATTCAGGCTACATATCTTCATACTTTACCATAAAGAGACTGGTTCTTTGCAACCCATTTGTATCACTTCTTCTGTGATCACATAATAGAGATAACCAAGCACATAACATTTCAGATTTACTCTTATCAAACAAAGCAGTAGTAGTATGAACATCCAGTTCAAGTGTGCAAAAAGATGATAATATTACATCCCTCTGCATGGCAAATTCTTCCAAGGGAGGGCTTGTTAGCTTTCCTCATACACTGTGTAAAAGAATCAGTTCAAATAATGACTGGAAGTGATGTGTAGAGCTCGTAAATTGAGTTATTTCTCTCTTTTTTACGTGATTTCTGTAAAACCATGTTTATCCACAGGGTCATTTTTTTTTTAATCTGATAAAAAATCTGAATCTTCAGCAGTTTCATATTTTCTTTCACTCATATTTCTTCCATGCACTAGTCTTGCTCAATTCTTGGTGCAGGGATATGAAGCCTGTAACCATCCTGATGTTGAACTCTGGCCCTCATCAGCCCCAGCCCATATCTTTCATGGGCAAAGATAATGGTTGCTGAATTTGTTATGAAACTTTGTACATTGTCATGTAAATCCTATCATGCACTGAAAGCATGCAAGGGAAGGGGAAATCTTGGGGTTGGACCAAACAATCCAATTTCATCAGGTATCCACACAACAAAATGTAGATACCATTTTTATACTCATTGGCTTGTTGGTGGACAACCTGTTTGTCCCAAATCTTGAAGGCATTTCACACACATAAGAATATTAGGCAATATAATGAACATCTATAGCTGAGCTTCATGCCCAATGAAAAGTATTGAATCCAGCGGGTTTGGTGGAAGGGTCACAGCAGATGTTCAAGAAGATGAAAAGGTTTGGGGGTGTTTGACATTCTGAATGTATTGTTATTAGCATTTCAAAGCCCAAATGCCTTGTTCTCTTTCCCTATGCATTCACTAAATTGCTCATGAAGTAAGGTACTAGCTGGTGTGAATAAAGGGAGCAAAAATAAAGCATAAGTGTGTGCAAATGTTAATGGAATTCATGGAGAAAATGGTAAAAAAAAAACCACCATTATATTTCTGCTTTCTGTAATACCGTAATGGGGTTGGTTTCTGATTAAAATAGGCAAGGGACTAGTCTGAGATGATAGATTGCATTGATGTGATGACAGCATAGTCCCAGTGCATGGAAATTGTCTTTAAGTAAGTTTTAATTTGCTAAGCCCTATCAAAAGGCCATTGGCATTATTGGAAATCTGTACTCTGATTGTTGTTGGCTTCGAATTTAAGTCCATATTGTCAGCACCTCTGTGTAACTCAGTGGCATCAAATTTATAATAATACCAGAGTGGCTTATGCTCCATTCAGCGTTCCCATTATGTTCATGGAAGAATTTTTCAAAGAGTAGCTTGATGCATTAAAAGTGATGACTCTTTTTCATTGCTTGCTTTGAAAAAGAAGAAGAATACTCTTTTTCTTCCCCTCACAGACATACACACCCAGCAGGACATTTTAAAAACGGAAAAGAACCATATTGATGTCTTTCTTAGGCGGTGCCAAATTAATGATTGATGTTTGCCATTTATAGATTTTGCAAGATTGCTGGGAGTATTAGCAGTAGAAAATGCCCTAATCATAACAGCTGCAAATAGACCAAAAATATTGCATCAAAAATTGGACAGTGTTTGATTCCTGCCCTCCTGCTCACATTTTGCCCTTCAAAGGAATTTGCCTCTGGGGAGCTGACAAATAATGATAAATTATCCCTCTGGAGCTTTCTTCCTGACTGAACTGCTGAAGTGACTAAATTAACTATATAAACTAAACATTCAGCTTTGGACACTAAAATCATGTGCATTACTCTTCTCTTTTTAATCAGGTAGCAGTATCTGTCGTGTTGAAATGCTCTTGTTAGTGGAAACATTAGTAATTTGGGGAGGTTTAGTTAAGATTAATCAGATATCACTTAATATCTGTGTTGCTGTTTGTTTTAAGTTTGCCAGTTTGATGGGTATTATTATTATTTATTGAATTCATTTATATATTGCCCTATAGCCAGGGGTACCTAAAACCAAAGATGGTCCCCCGTCCCCTTTCTCCATCCAGTTCTTTACCCTCTATTGTGATGGAAATGTTACTTGGTTAAAAATAGTCCATTTGAAAAAGGCAGTCTACAGCTGCCAGAAATATTAAGGCAACCTCTCCCACTGGTTATCAATGTACATATCCTCCACCCCACCCAGAAGAGCTGAGAAAGAAAACCAGTGTGTACTAGATGCCAGATCATTGTACTTAGATGGTTCCATGCTCCTGTTAAGCAGTGGGTCACCATGTTCTGCACCAAGGAAGTATTTAGGGATAGTCCCACCCAAAATATATTTCAGTGGTCTATATGTGAGACAACAAAGACATGAAGTATAGTTGTTAGGCCCACAGCAGACTGAAGGGAGGCACACTTCTTAGTAGATTGCCAAAAGTGCTCTTGGCCACTGCAAAAATACAGCACAGTAATGGATCCAGGAAGATGCTGGAGCTGATATTAACCAGTTAATGCCAAATCACAACCACAGTCATTCTCAGACCTAATGAAACACTAGATCTTGCCAATCATCTTCTGTTTAACTTCTCATTCAGCCATGTGGCTCCTATACAGTGACTCTTCACAACTCCATAACACTCTGAAATGTTGTTTGACTTGCTATCTTTGACAATGAATCCAAACAGAATTTGGAAAGAATGAGATGATAAAGTGCCTAAACAATTTATAAGTTAACTTAAGCAAAATAGCATGCCTAAATCCCATCTGTGGGTGGGGACGTCTGCATATTTTTTGATGGAGATTGATTACTGAGCCATTTTAACTTCCTGCAGTGTTGTACTGTATGATTATTAGAATGCTTGAATTAGGGGTTTCTAATGAATGTTTTACTTCATATTATACTGAACTGTTCTTTTAAATTAACCCTGTCCTTGGGCCCTGTAGCAAAGAGCAGATTAGAAATCCCAGTACTAAATAAATGTGCAATATGAGGGAAATGGATAGCCCAGATGATAAAGATCCATGAACTTATAGTAAGATTCAGTATCACATCAACTCTGCAAACAAATAATTCATTTTAAATGACTACAATGAATATTATTTCAAGCATACGCCAAAGGATTGTTGTATGAGCAAGAGAGAAACTTTAACCAATACAGTTTATTTTTGGAGAATCGATAGGATATTACAATCAACACACAGTGCAATTCTCCGAAGCAAGACCAACTGAGCTCAATAGCACTTACTCCCATATAAGTGTGTATAGAATTGCCACTATAGTAACAGAATAACGTTGCTAATTTTTCTCCTTTCCATCTCCATCCCTTATTCTTGCTCTTTTTTTATTGGGCAAGAAATCCCTACATCACTATCAAATCTCTGTGCAGCCCTCTTAAAAAACAAAACATGTTATATGGTGAAACCCAAAAACGCTTGTCTTTGTTACAAGCCATTACCTGGCAAGACATATATAAGGTTACTCACTAGATGCAACTGAAAAGATGTATGGAAATAAGTACATAAAAGAGTTATAAATCTTTCATTGGCCACATATTATATTAATGCATTTTTCATTTGAAGGAACTAAAGAAGATGGCTCAGCGGTGTAATTGTTGGCCCTCCCAAAGATAATAGTTTCAGAGAGCTCAGTTTTATTGGCTGTCAGAGAGTTTATCTCAAAGGTAGGCAGGATTAATGTGTTCCAAGGGAGAAGATAATTTGTGGGGTCTTGTCTTATTTTGTTCATGTGCAGCCACTAGTGGTCCAGAGTGGAGATGCATTATAGAAAGAACAATCAGCAAGTTCACTGGGGCCTGGAGGAGCAGGGCCGTCTTTACCCAGGGGTGCAAGGGGCGCAGGGCACCTGGGCGCCAAATTCTGGAGGGTGCCAGGCACCCACCGCTGAAGCCGTGTAAGCGTACTGTATTGAGCTGCTATGCGGCAGCTGGGTCAGCGGCACCTTTGACACGACTGATCCCGAGCGAAATATTGCAAATTGCATTTTAATTTTATCACTTACAGTTCAAATTCATTTAGAGAAATCGTTAAAAAAATAATGTTTATTTTCGCTAATTGTCGGCATTTTCTTTGACTAACTACTTAGGACTTAGGACTCTACTACACATGCGTTTCAGCACGCGATTTTAGTTTTCCATTTCCGCAAAAACGCGCCTAGAGCACACACTATGAATTCTGCGAGCTGCATTTTTTCTTCATTTTACAACGAATGCTAAGCGAGAAACACATTTTGGAGTAATTAGAAATACATTTCAAAATAGATTTTAACAAGACTGCGTGCTTTGTAGCAGTAATTTAGAAAGAAAAAAAAGAGCTCTCTGGAAAGTCTCGCTCACCAAAGCTGGGAGGAGGGGGACTGACAGGAAAGAGGGAGAGACAGACAGAAAGAGAACGTGCCTATCTAGCGACTGGAGTGCGCACAGACTCTGGAACCTTCCCAATAAGAACTCGTATATGCGTGCTTGCAAGCAGTGGCGTAGCGTGGGGGGTGCAGGGGGGGCCGGCCGCACCGGGCGCAACATCTGGGGTTAGGGCAAATCCACGGGTTAGGGGGCGCAAATCCATGGGTTAGGGGGCGCAAATCCACGGGATAGGGGCGCAAATTACTTGCCTTGCCCCGGGTGCTGACAACCCACGCTACGCCACTGCTTGCAAGGGCCCTCTTAGCTCCTCTAGAAATAAGGTTGCTCCCACAATGAAAGG
Organism: Podarcis filfolensis; assembly: GCF_964270895.1. Classification (NCBI taxonomy): domain Eukaryota; kingdom Metazoa; phylum Chordata; class Lepidosauria; order Squamata; family Lacertidae; genus Podarcis; species Podarcis filfolensis. The sequence goes on along the minus strand of NC_139605.1, from coordinate 33,083,374 downwards.
CTGCCCAAGATGGCTTTCCCATACATGCGCACAATGCCTGCCCATCTCATCTTTCAGACACCTCCCTACGAGTACATTTCACCACTACTGTGCCAGATACCTGGCAGTCGGTTGCTGTCTTCCAGCCAAAGGAAGAGGAGAATGCAGAAAGCAGAGGAGGAAGTTGGGAAGAGTAACAGCGACATATAGGCAGTTGATTCTCTGGTATGCTAGAGATGGATGTTAATATAAAAAGAGAGCGGGTGGCATATTCACAGCCCCATGAGCTCCTTCTACTATATTATGTCTATCTTCAGTCTTAATTATTCAGTAGCAGATGGATTCTTCTGGGTCAGTTCCCACAGGATTAAAGAGTTTGCTGCTGACATATGGTTTTTATAAAGTAGATAACTATTGACGCTTTCCTAATTCTAAAAGGGTGTGTGTGTGTGACTGCATACAATTACAGCTCTTTGAAAGGGTTTGAAGAATTATTCCGTCAAAGCTGGCATTTTATTTTTCTTTATGATATAACTACATTCCACAATGAGATTTCCTTTACATTAACCTCCTCCAAAGTTCTGCCGTCTAAAACCTCTGGAGAAAATATATATTGTTGGGGAGCCTGTCCTGTGGCGTTGCTCCATGGCACTGCAACCTTCTCCTCCTCTGCTGAACTACCTCAGGGTTTCTGGATATGGAAGGTCGCAACCAGGCAGGCCCCGACACAATCCTGACAGGTCTACCCCAGTCGACTCTTGACTATACATCTGCTTTTCTTAGTCTAAATCCAAGGCACTGAGGAGAGAAACAAACATGTAGGTGCTTATAGGGAAATTATGTGGGCCTGCCTTGGAATTAATGGCCCCGCATTTCTTTCTCCAGATGAACTTTATAGGAGGAAACATTACACAGAATATAGTCAAGAGAAATTGAAGAAGTTGGAAGAAAGCTACAGCCATGAATAAAGACTGACTGGACACATCTAGCTATGTTGATTCCAACTCTACAATACAACGTGCAGCCCAATCTCAGAGTGGTTAAAAAGAAATCCCAGGATTCTTCACACATCCCTTAGCTTTGGCTTCCTTGAAATGATGGCCACTGGAGGCTTCTGGTATTTTCTGTGATTTAGGGTTTTATTCACACGCACACACAGGCTGAGCCTAACATAGAAGGTCTGCAGCATTAACACTTCCACAGATTCTGCTCCCCGATTTGGTTTCTAGACGGGCTTCCCAATGTGCCAGCACTGGCTCCAGCACAGAGAGCAAGCTGGGCCGCTCCATCGCTTTTCAGCTCCGGTCCCAGTATGGACTGTCCAAAGAGCAGCCTGTGTGGTTGGGCAATGCTGAAGAGCCACCTTTCTGACACAGGATTGGTGCTGCTTATTTTGACAAGGCAACAATGAGCGTTGGGCTGGGAAGGGACACTTGTGGCGTCAGTGCTGTTCTTCCCACAGAGTGCTCATTCATTCCCAACTCCTCCACTACTCTGGCTTAACCCTACACTGTCCAGGTATGAAACAGTGATGCTGCTGTCAGGAGACCAGCTATTCCTAGGCCGTTCTTTGTTTTCTGTCAGGCACAGTTTGATGACATCAAAAAGCTTGCCCCCATTCTGCTCATCTTTCAGAAGGGTTCCCAGCTATTTGCTTCTGGCACAATATATTGCCTTAGCTGACATTACGGAACTTATTTAACAGGCCTGACTAGGCTATTTACTTAACAACGAAACTGGGATGAACATTTTAACGGTCTATCTCTGTGTGCCCCCCCTCCTCCCAGAATCCAATCTTACAGCTTTAAAAATCACAAGATTGGCAGGGTCCTCAAAATCCATTTAGTCTAACTTCAAACTAATTCTACTATGCACCTGCTACTTCCTGCATGTGGGTCCTGAAAGCTTGTGCGCTTAGTGTCCTATAGGTTAGAACCATTCAATGAAAGAGTTTATATACCTCATAATGAATCATCAGAATATCCCAACCAATCCCCACTTGATTTTAAAACATCAGACTTTTTACTTGTAGATCTCTAATCAATGATGCTATCACAAATTTCAGTTTGGGGAAAAGAGTTCTATCGGAATATGCACATGTGGAATTTTAAAGTTCATATCTAAGATGAATTCATCTAAGATGAATCATTTGGTATTGAATATTAAGGTTATGTGGTAGATGTGGGCTTGTAATTAATTGAGTGGTGTGTCAGAGTGCATAAAGGCATGGTCAAATCAGCCTTAAACCTGTGGACTCAGTAATGACTGGATTGCCATGAATCTGAAAGTTTTAAACATCACAAGGATGTCAAGTTTACAAAAGTCTAACTACGGGGCTAGGTCATGCTACTTAAAGTTTTTGGTCATGTTTTGTTTTGTTTTAGCCTTGAGATCTTCTTTGAAGTTGAAAACTAGAGGACAAATGGTTGATTTGTAGCATGAGCAGAAAGCTTTCTACGCTTAAATAAAAATCACTGGTTCACTTCCTCAGTGAGTGAAGTTGCCAGGAACGCTTTGTTTTAAATTCCCTCTCTCTGCATCCACCCAGATTTCCACAACATGCCAGAGACATTTCTCCTACCTCCTCAATCCCTCTGTGCTAACAGTGTTATTCATACGTTTTTCAGCTTTCTCATTGTCTACCACTCGTATGAAGTTTCAGTCCCGGTCTCTGTGGCAATACAATCACCATAGCTATGTTTTTGTCACCTGCCATTGCAGTATTTTATAACTGTTACGATATATTTGGTCTCTGCCTTGCCTGCCAATCTCTTGCTTAACATTGGGGGATAGAATTTGTATCTATAACAATAACACTTTGGGGCAAGAAAAAAAATATCAAGAACTAAGTTTTTTATATATGCAAATAAAGACGCAACTTTTCTGTGCAAATATAAGTTGCTTTAAGAAAATTTGTTAGTGAACAGATGGCCGCCAACTCCCATCCATATTCATGAGTGCATTTATTTCATTATGCCTTCCCCTGGGAAAATGCCATGCTTCAGCTTTTATAAGTTTGTATGGCCATCAAATTGAGCAGTCAAAAGCCCTCTGTCAAAAGCTGTGCTGCCGTAGAAATTGGAGGAAAGTATGTGAAAAGCCTTTTCCACTTTTTGTCTTGACTTTTATCGCCTCAACACCTGTTATTTTCAGATCTCAGAGATTTTTATCAGGCGTAATAAATGCTGCATTTTGATAGATAACCAGACGTTTTCATTTAAATGGTGCTGCTCTACCTCACATTCATGTGATTCTTCTAATTAAGCGTTAACAATTTCGGGACCCACATAGTTCGTCTGCATTATATGATTCCCAAACCATCTGATGCTGCTATCCAAAACTGCCAAATACGTATTTTGCAGTGGGAGGACATTTCTGGGCACAGCTCCACAAACACAAGTATGATGCCCACCATAGATTTATAGTTGTTCTTTGCTTTCTGAGAGAAAGTGAGAAACCTTTTTTGAGGTGCAAAATGTTAACCGTAAATAAAAGCTAAGTATAAAGATCAAGCTAAGTATAAAGATTCAAAGCAAATAACTACAAACCAAATTGATTGCAACTTTCCTTGACAGAAAAAGGAAATGCACACCTAGATGAGCAAGGATAATGAAAATTTTAACATCCAGCAAATAGGTCTGTGAACTTGATTTATAAAATGTAGTGGAGCAGATTACATGCAGGACCCAGACTGTGACTTTGACTGTGACTGCTCCCACTTATTCTTCCTTCTTGCGCCCACCTAATATTTGGAATATTTGCTTTCTTCTTTATTGTGCCCCCTGGAATATTGGGAATATTTGCCTCCTCTAGCAAGCAAAAAGTGGTGTCCCATTTGTTATGTTTTTGGTTATATGGTCCTCAATGCAGAAGAAACACTATTTTCCTTTGATTGCTTGGGTCAGTGCTGTGCAGACAAACACATACACATTCCTGCCGCCGCCATCCATGCTATCTCACTCCAGTTAACCATTTCCATAAACAGGAGGGGCTTTCAGTGAAACATATATATATTATGGTTGCCAGATGTCTCTTTTCTAAAAGACTGCCCTTATTCCAAAGGATGTCAGTCCCATAGGCTATAATTGAATATAATGGGTGCCCCTTATTTCAGAGCAGCCAAGGCATCGCAGAACAAAGACTGCAGCTCCATGGTGTCTTTTAATTATGAACTCTCAATCTGGTAACCTTAATTTACACACACAACTGTGTGCTAGACTATAGGCATATCATATGCACCACCGCATCCCACTGAAATACAAAATATCTAGCAGAGGCAAGCAAGATTTATTTTTCACTTTCTTTTTCTAAAGGTTTGCAGTTTAATACTGCAAATTTGGATCCGGCAGTCATTTCTCCATGTATCTGTGGAGGTAGTAATTGCTTCTTGCATGAGTAGCAGTGACAAAGTTGAGCTTGCTGTTGTGACTTGAGAGGTACTGGAAAAAAATTATACAGGGGCTAGAAGGATCACGGATTTCTACTGATTACAGTCACCTATCTGATCTCAATAGGATCTTTTACACATTATGGCTGTTATCCAGGAGCTCATGCATGCACTGAGGAATTTGTCATTTTCTTCTATAGGTAATTTTTATCCATGTACTGGAGGAAATCCATATGTGCATGTGGATCTGTAGGTCATTGTACCTACCCTGTTTAGTTTGCATCCCTGTATTTATTTCGCTCTTTAAGGAAAATGCGAAGGGAATAGTATGCAGCAAACAACAAATAGTAAAAAAGAATAGGATAAAAAATATTTTTAAAACTCCTATTTTAATCTTTTAAAAGCCAATTAAGGATGTGTAAGCATATTATCAAGCAATCCCATAATGTCCCAGCTAATAATTTCGGGGAAAGCATATTTCACCCACCAAGGAGCTGGGTGAACAGAAATGTTTCTAAATTCCCCCTAAGAGTTAATAAGGAGGGAGATAGACACACTTCAAGAGAAAGTGCATTCCATAAATCAAGAGCCGCCACCAAAAAGGCTCTGTTATAGGTCATTTCACAGCTCCTCCCCTGCTGACCAGAGGGCACGAGATAGTTGATTTTGGGAGACCCACTCTTTTGCTACTTGGGTTCTCTTTCATTTAGGGCTTTGTATGCATCTATTGATACAATATCTTGTGATCAGCCCAGCAACACATCAGCAGACAACTCAGTGCTTTCAGTACCAGTGACACAGAATCCCATTGGACTGCCTCAGTTTTTACAGCACAGGGTGAGATTTCATGGTACTAAGTATTTTTCAGTCCTCACAGGCAAGCACGTATTCTGTCTTGGCCAAACTCCCCTAAAGAGGTAGGAAACCAATGAAATTAAACATCCTCTTTTAAATTAAACCAGCTTCCAAAGCTTAGAGAGATATGGACAGGAAAGCAGGATGACATTAAGAAGTTTTCTGCTGAAAGGCTAATCTGACATGAACTGGATAAAACACTGAAATGTTCTTTTGGAGAGCTTTACTTAAACAGAATCTAATCACAGCCAACATAATGTTACAATTAAAGCTGTCAGCTGTCTGAACAGAGACTAAATTTTGCCCTTGGCAGTGAGCACTTGAGGTGAAAAGGTGTTTTATTATTCTATCCTGTTTTCTTCTTTAAATAAAATATAACAAAATATGGTTAATGTCCCACCATTTGGCTTAATTGACAAAAGAGTGCTTTTTAATTAAATAAAATGTTCGCAGCTATAGTGCTTTAAAAAAAGAAGAACTGTTAGATGAATGAGCTATTCCCAAAGGGTGCTCAAAGGTTCATTTAATTTTAAAATGATTGTAGACTGAAATAACTTAAAAGGGAGAATGGTACATTTAATCAAAGAAGGTAGCTGCTAATATAAAAACAAATTGTTCGACCATGGAGAATGTAAAAGCTGGAGAATCTTGCAAAACCAGCAGGGAAAATACCTTGAATATAGGTCTGCCCTCGTCACTGTAGGTTGAGTATTAATATTATTGAGGATATAGCAGAGGGAGTTGCCTACTGACACAATGGAATGAATTCAAAGAGCTCTGGGAACAGATAGGAAAAACATCCCAATGGGCATTGAGCAGCTGTTGGCTCCCCCTCTCCCTAAGCTGTATCTTCTGTAGAGATGCTGGTGATGCTTGCTGGGTTCAGCCCTTGATGTGGGCTTACCTCTAAGAAGTGGCCATTGTAGGAATCCTGTATTCTTCTTCAGCTCATATTAAAATCTGAGCCAAGGAAGAATCCCCAATTTACTAATGCACTAAGTGCCCACTGATTTCCAGCTCCTCTCCTGCTTCCCTGTAAACAATCCGTACTAGACAGGACTCAGCTAGACTGGTAAAGAAAAAGTGTTTTATATGCGTTGTAGATGTGATATAACACTGTGACACCAGATGGCGCTGTGGAGTCCCGTCTTCCCCTACAGGATTTCCCTGTATGATTTTACAACGTGCTTAACTGAACTGCTTATTTGACGTGTCTAGATCCAGCCATGGCAGCTGATCTCTCCTTCCTCTCTCAAGTGCACTGGTAAAGCACCAGAAAAAAAAGGCCCCCCGTGAAGTTTTCTCAAGGTCAATTTCAGGAATGATGGCGAGCAACTCTCAAAGTTTGATTGGCTTCAAAATATTTCTGATTCAGGGCGGAGGAATAGCTTGGAAATGTTTTGGGAGACTACTCCTCCCTAGTCTATATAGGGTGTTTTGTTCTTGTTTGTAATGTCGATGATTTCCACATTAAATTACTGTATACAAAGGCCATGATCCAACTAAAATTAAGCCCTTTTAAGTCAGTTGGAGAGTTAAATTTGAGCTGATTTTAATGGGAGGGATCTAAGTGCTTAACACTTGCAATGGGACTGAAAAGAGCTTACATTTTGGTAGATTTGTGTCCCCAGTGTCCAGCTGTGTGCATCTTTTACTTTTCATTCACTTGCCCTTTGATCTTTGCTCCAAAGCGGGCTTACTTTCATGTCGGTATAAAACGGAAGCTTAACATATGAGATTCTTCCGCATTCACCATTGCTTGAGAGCTTTTTCTGCACATTATTTCTTTGGAGAGGAAGTGAGAGGGATTGCCTTCATGCCCTGCCTATGGGCTACCCTAATGCATCTGGCTGGCTCCACCTACATTCTCATTCCACATAATGAAGAAGAAGAAGAAGAAGAAGAGTTTGGATTTGATACCCCGCCTTTCACTCCCCTTCAGGAGTCTCAAAGCGGCTAACATTCTCCTTTCCCTTCCTCCTCCACAACAAACACTCTGTGAGGTGAGTGGGGCTGAGAGACTTCAAATAAGTGTGACTGGCCCATGGTCACCCAGCAGCTGCATGTGGAGGAGCGGAGACCCGAACCTGGTTCCCCAGATTACGAGACTACCACTACACCACACTGGCTCACTGCGTAGAACAACTCTTTATTTACTTATTTCATTTCCCCCCTGCTCCAGTAGCATCCTGTTCAGCGGAACACAGCCGTGGAGATGCTCCCTGACAGAGTGCCGGATTTACGTATAAGCTAAACAAGCTATAGCTTAGGGCCCCACTCTCTTAGGGGCCCCAAAAATATAAAGGGGAAAAAACTGGATGTACATTTCCAAAATATAAGATAAAAAACAAATAAAATAAAACCTACATACTGCAACAGTGTTTTGTGTTGTGTGGGCTCCTATGATGTAGGTAATGGGCCCCGCCTGCTAGCCTGCTCCCTAAAATATCACTGGTATGCTCATTTCTATACACAGTGATACCTTGGGTCTCAGACTTAATCCATTCTGGAAGTCTGTTCCAAAACCAAAGCGCTCCAAAACCAAGGCGCGCTTTCCCTTAGAAAGTAATGCAAAACAGATTAATCCATTCCAGACTTTTAAAAACAACCCCTAAAACATTGTATTTCACTATTAATAAACTTCTTAATTGCATTTCAGTTCAACAATTACTTTGATAAAATACATATTTTGTTTGATAAAATACATATTTTGTGCAAATGGCTTTAGATACATATTAGGTCCATAAATTACCATATAGCATATATTCAACACAAAAAACAGTGACAATTTGTTGCTGACAAAGCTGGACATATAAAGGGCCCCATTACCTTCAGTAGCTAAGGGCCACGTCAAACCTAAAGCTAGCCCTGCCCTGACACCAGTAGCATTGCTGCTTCCTGGATGGGGAAGAGGGACAGTGAGTGCAGTGGCAGAGCTGCATGCTCTGGCACCAGGAGTGGAGAGCAGGCAGGGGTGTGGCTGGCGCATGTCCCAGGAGGCGTGGCACCCATCCCTGGGTGTGGCTCGCGGCCCATTGGGGTGTGGCTGATGCTCCAGGCCATGGCACGCCATCCGCGGGGGCATGGCGCACATCCCGGGGTGTGGCTTGCGGGGCATGGCGCCTGTCATGGTTGTGGGGTGTGCAGCGGGCGTCAGAGGGGGCGGCCGCAATGGTACCCACCTCCCTGATGGTGCTAGGGGCAGTGCACTCCCCCGTTCCCCATTCCTCCACCAGTGAGTGTCTTGCCCCACTCCAACTGTGTTCAGGTAAGCTGCAGCAATGCTGCAGTCAGTGGGTGGCTCTGCCCTGCTTTTTAGCCAAAAAGGCTCCCAGAGCAGGCTTACAGATTAAACCCACACACCAATACAGTCCCTGTTCTCAGGCTTACAATCTGAAACTAAAAGAGATGGAGAAGTAGAAAAACAGAACTCACATTTGCTATAAAAATGCACCTCAACGTTTTAAAGAAATATACACCGTCATATACCATGAATCACAAACTATTGGGATATTATTCTAATATTATTCTAATGATATCGGCCAACTCCTGCTCTTTCCGCACTCTGCATGGACCATATTAATTCACATTCAGAGATGAAATCTACCTTAGTCCCCCCCCCCATGACTGCCTATGTATTGTGACCTCTTTAATGAGACTTTGATTTTCCAGACATTTTGGAATGATTGATTAATACTGAATTCACAAAATATTTAATTACTAAGCTCAAATCCACTTAAACTTTCCTGGCACACACACACACCTCTTTAGAAAGATAATAAATGAGCTGGGAGTGAAGATTTTGCCCTCATAAATCAAAATATAGCAGTACAGTTGTTACTCTGCACAGATCAATAAACTGCCTTTTGGAAGTTAAAAGTACTAGAAGAGTCATAAAATGGAGCTGCCAGACCACAAAAAAACCTGATGGTATTTATGTATTTCTCACCAGGAAAACTCTTAACACAAATGAGTCATAGTATTTATAATTGCGAAGTTAAGATGCTATTTGTATGCCTTGCATCCAGAGGTTCTGTTGAATTATGCTAATATCTCCAAACAACATGTTAACGGATATCTGGACAAGTGAATTTCATTCTTGATACATCACATTTTTGAAATTTCATGAACAGTCGAAAGCCGTGTAGTATCTTAAAGATGAACAAATTTAATGTGGCATAAACTTTTGTGGGCAGGAACCAATTTCATCAAATGTTCTGTTGCGATAAGCATTCTTTGTCTGAAGCCTGTCTGATCATGAAATTCTTAGTCTTTGACAGGTTTCTTGTTTTTATTCACAGCAGACTGTTACATATGTCTACTCAGAAGCAAGTCCCATGAAGCTCAATGGGACTTGCTCCCATGTAAAATGTATGTACAGTGGTACCTCCGGTTACATACGCTTCAGATTACATACGCTTCAGGTTACAGACTCTGCTAACCCAGAAATAGTGCTTCAGGTTAAGAACTTTGCTTCAGGATAAGAAGTTTCCTGCCTTATATGTGAGAGCTCACATTACCAATATGTCGGTAAACTTTTCACCCTGAACTTCCTATCACTGTTCGTGATTTCTGAGATTAAGCTCGTAATTCTGCTGTTCAGCTCGCTTTTTATATTGTATATTTGACCTGCCTGTGCACTCTTGTTACATTTAGGTGATGATTTCTTACCCTGTATCCTGCACTGGCACTACACAACAAACTTACAGAAGAGATAGATAGGTGATAGGTGATAGGTGATAGATGATAGATAGATAGATAGATAGATAGATAGATAGATAGATGATAGATAGATGGTAGATAGGTGATATAGATACCACCATGAGTTTGACCAAACTGCGGGAGGCAGTGGAAGACAGGAGTGCCTGGCGTGCTCTGGTCCATGGGGTCATGAAGAGTCGGACACGACTATACAACAACAATAACAGTGGTGACTGGCGTCCCTTGGGTTTGGCACGGTGGAAAGCAGGGAGCACCACAGTTGATGGAGCCAGAACCTAGAACTATCGTACCAATCCTCTTCCATACTAAGTTCTACAAAGGCAACATTGAGCCATAGAGGTGGAATCTGATAAGCGGTGCCATCCCCTGGACAGGTTGTAAGAAGGCAGGCAGGAGGGAACTGGCTGAGGGCAGATTGAGGTTGGTGGGGCAGTGTCCCATTTGCCCTAATGAACCAGCCACCACCGTACATAATATCCCTTCATAAGGTGAGAAGTAGTTTTGGAAAGTATTAATCATATTTCTTGCTTTCTTTATGACGGAAGGATTTCATGAATTAAAAGTGTTTAGAACACTAGTCAGAAAGCAACAATTGGAGTGGACAAATGCAGCATATAGATTTGAGGAGACTGCTGTAATTTCCTCTCAAAGACAGATAGAGCATTCAAAAATACAGTTAAGAGGGTACACTATACACACGCAGCATAATGAGGCCATTGTAATAATCTGGCTCTGATTTTTATTTCCTTGGCTGTCATGTATTGTTTATTATTAAACGGGGTCTTGGTTTTGCTAATTGGTTTAACGCAGAGACAGGCCATCCTTGTCATCGTTTCCTTACAAACTGTCCATGTTATGATATCAAGCTTGTTTTTGAGTGAAATTATTATGTCAATTCAAAAGCTCTCAGAATGATTTAATTAAAAATGATTTGTTTACTTTTTAGCGGGGAATGTATGGGTCATAAATATGAGATAACCTGCCATCTGCTCATTATGCATTCTTCAGTGATAAATTTGTGTGCCAAAAAAAAGCGCTAATAGAAGCACTATGCATTCCCTATGCATGCTTACTCAGAAGTAAGTCCCTTTACTACTCCCAGGTAAGCATCAAGGGTGTTTTTTTTTAGCTTTAGTAGGTTTTGTCACCTTTCTATTTAAAAAAATAATTCAAATCAGAATTATAAAAACCAGATTGAAACACATGTCAGCATTTACCTGTTTGGATAGGCTTGACCAAGCAAAAATGTTTTTAGCAGACGCCAAAAAGAATACAGTAAAGTTGCTTGCCTGATGTCAATAGGCAAGGAGCTCCCAAGTGCAGGTGCTGATTTGATTTATTACAAATGTGGAATGAACATTACGTGCATGTGTAACAGTGCCAGTTCTACAGATCGAAGCAGATGAGCAGGTATATATGTGGTAAGGCATTCTCGCAAGTAAACAGGTCCCAAACTGTTAAGAGCTTTATGTAGCAGATCAATAACTGGTGCAGGTTTCTGAGCAGAGGTGTTATTTGCTGACAGGGTCTCACTTCTGTCAGCAATCATGCTGCAGCATTCTGCATTAACTGCAGCTTCTGGAAGGGAAGTCCTGCATAGAGCACATTGCACCAATCCAGTCTTGAAGTAACCAGTGCATGGACTACTGTGGCCAAGCTTTCCAAGTCCAGGAACAGTCACAAGCTGTCCATGGAGAGCCAGTGTGGTGTAGTGGTTAAGAGCGGTAGTCTCGTAATCTGGGGAACCGGGTTTGCGTCTCCACTCCTCCACATGCAGCTGCTGGGTGACCTTGGGCTAGTCACACTTCTCTGAAGTCTCTCAGCCCCACTCACCTCACAGAGTGTTTGTTGTGGGGGAGGAAGGGAAAGGAGAATGTTAGCCACTTTGAGACTCCTTCGTGTAGTGATAAAGTGGGATATCAAATCCAAACTCCTCCTCCTCTTCTTCTTCACTTCCATGTTAGTCTGCTGCAAAGCACTAAAAGCTGGCAAGATTCCTCCCCTGATTGGAAGGACACCACCCCCATCATGAATATAGAGAAGCAATTTCTACTGCTTTCAGAATGGTGAGGTGATGCTTTGTAACATCTTCAAGGTGGGATAGGCTTGCATAATATTAAGGTCATGAGCTCTTGCCCGGTTGCTGCAAGTATCTGAGTCTCCTGCTGAGTTAGAACATAAGAAGAGGGCTGCTGGATCAGGCAAGTGGCCCATCTAATACAGCATCGTCTTCTCACAGCAGCCAACCAGATGTCTATGAGATGCCTGCAAGCATGAGCAGTCTCCCCTCCTGTGGTTTCCAGCAACTGATATTCAGAAGCATTACTGCCTTCAGTAGTGAGTATATGAAATCAAGCTGCACTTTCCAGGTAGTTTTTCTTTCCTCGAGCCAGAAATACAGCTTGGAGCCTGCAGATAGGATGACTATGTGACATTTAAAGCACATAAGTTTTTATATATATTTTTTTGGGGGGGAAACCAAGGCTTTTTACATTTGAACTTTCTCTGCAGTGCTTATCCGTCCAGGGCAAGGAGGCTGACCATGTGAGGGTTTGATTTTTCCTCTTCTCCTTTTGCCCTTTAAATCTCATGCACTTGCCCCAAAGAAAGATGCACAGCTGGAGAACTGCAGCGAGAGCTGAGGGGTGACTAGGATGAGTGTTTGTTTTCTTTTAAAAGCAAAGCTCAGCTGAGAGACTTAGCTGAGAGACTTACAGAGGCTATGTAAGGATTTTGTTTTGTTTTGTTGAGCAAAGAAAACTATCCGCCTTGTAAACCTTGTCTTGTAAACTGCCCTAGGAATGAATGATAAGATTGTTGTTGTTGTTGTTTAGTTGTGTCCGTGACCCCATGGACCAGAGCAAGCCAGGCACTCCTGTCTTCAACTGCCTCCCACAGTTTGGTCAAACTCACGTTGGTAGCTTCGAGATCACTGTCCAACTATCTCGTCCTCTGTCGTCCCCTTCTCCTTGTACCCTCAATCTTTCCCAACATCAGGGTCTTTTCCAGGGAGTCTTCTCTTCTCATGAGGTGGCCAAAGTATTGGAGCCTCAGCTTCAGGATCTGTCCTCCCAGTGAGCAGACAGGGCTGATTTCCTTCAGAATGGATAGGTTTGATCTTCCCGCAGTCCATGGGACTCTCAAGAATCTCCTCCAGCACCATAATTCGAAAGCATCAAACCAGCTCTCACTTCCAAACATCACTACTGGGAAAACCATAGCTTTAACTATACGGACCTTTGTTGGCAAGGTGATGTCTCTGCTTTTTAAGATGCTGTCTAGATTTGTCATTGCTTTTCTCCTAAGAAGCAGGTGTCTGACAACTGTGCAATAAAACCAAACACCTGGCAAGATCTGAAACCTCAGAAGCTGCTTTGTACCAAGTCAGGCCACTGGTCCATCTAGCTAGTTATCATCTACTCTGAATGGGAGGGGTTCTTCACAATTTCAACAGCTGTCTTTCTCAGCCTTACCTGGAAGTACAGAAAAATAACTCTGGGACCTCCTGCGTGCGAAGAATGAGCACTACAGTTGAGCTAAGGAAGTTTTTCTTAAAGATTAATTCTGGGTCTGGAATTCTCATGGCTCAGGTAAGTGTATTAAAGTGCAGATAAAAATATGGCTCTGACGTTTGCTTATGAGAATTTAAAGAAATGGTCAACGACATACTGATTTTGAGTTTTTTATTACCCTTTTCTGAACTGTATGCTTGTGTCTACGTGTGCCATATTAGCAACTAGATATACAATCTACAATTTTGACCATGATCTAGATAGAGAAGCTGTGTGTATGTGTGTGTGCGTGTGTGTGTGTGTGCATGCATGCACCCATTTTATTCATCATGCCAGCTGTCATTTAGATATTTTTTTTAAAAAGGAAAGATTAAAAAATGTTTTAATTTAAGGATCAAAACAGAATGAAGCAAAACCCAGTCTGCCGTATCTATATGTTACTTACTTTGATTTTATTGTGGATAAGAGGGTTATGCTAAGACTTTGGAAAAGCTCTTCATTTCTGAACCAACACTGACTTAATGAGAGAAAAGCCTGCTATTCAACAAGGAAAGCAACAGGGAAGTGAATAATAAAATCTGGAGTTTTTACAAGAAGCTTGGTGAAACAGCTACATGAATGCTTACATTTCAAAATGGTCCTTTTCTCTGATATTGGAGTATTAAATTATGAAGTTTACATTTGTGTGGGCGAGTGTTTTCCCAGCGGTGAAGAAGAATTAGAAGTAATCTCAAAAGACAGAGGGGAGGGCACTGAGGAACTGTGGTGGAGAGAGCCGGCTAGGATGGAGAGCATGGGGGTGGGGAATCTTTTTGGGTTTGCGGGTCAAATTTGATAGGTGGGTGGATCGCCTGTCAGGCATCTGGTTTCACATTCACATCAAGTGATTGAGCACTTTGAAGTCCCTCCATGGGGCTTCAACTTACCATGGATGGGGTTGATGCACAATGTTTTGGCTCAGCTGATAAACAGTAGAGCCCAAGCCCGTTTTCTGCAGGCAGCATATCCCTGAGGCAGTTCCCTATAAGCTCTCTTCACTTCCTTTTCATGACATCCAAAATCAGCTGCTTCAGCCACAAAATTTTGTGGCTTCAGATAGAGTTAAGAAACGAGGAGTGGTTCTATATATAAAGGAAAAACTTGATCCAAAATTACTGTATAAAGATGAACAAGGGAGAATGATTGTAGTACAGATTATGTTTCAAGGAGTAAAGATTATTGTCGTCGGACTATACGCACCTAATGACAGAAAAGCAGTCTTTTTCTCTGAATTAGGTATTAAGTTAACAGAGTGGATGGATCAAAAAATGATAGTGATGGGTGACTTTAATGGGGTGGTGTTACCAAATCTGGATAGATCAACAAGAAAACAAGAGATTAAGGAAGGCAAGCTACCACAGACTTTTTTTGATTTGGTTGATAATATGGGACTAATTGACGCGTGGAGATTCAAAAACCCTACTGTAAAACAATATACTTTTTTCTCAAATCCTAACCAGAGTTGGGGGAGAATAGATGGTATTTGGATCACTAAGGAATTGATACAGAACTTAATCAAATCTGAAATTCTCCCACAGACTATATCTGATCATAACCCAGTATATTTAGAGTTAAAGGGTAAAGAGGCTAGAGTACTTAGATGGAGAATGAACGAATCTCTATTTAATGATCAAAAGATAGTGATTAAGGCAAAAGAAACAATTGAAGAGTACTTCAAGTGGAATTTAAATAAAGGGACAGCTTTAGAAACGGTTTGGGACGCAGGGAAAGCCGTCATGAGGGGTTTTCTAATTCAGAAAAACAGCCATCAAAGAAAAGAAAAAGAGAAAAAGAAGGAGGAGATTTTAGTACAGTTAATGGAGAATGAAAGACAATTAACTATTAAGCCAGGTGATGAGACTATAAAACAAAATATAAAGTTATTACAAGCCCAATTTTCTATGATAGTAAACCAGGAGATTGAGTGGAAAGTCAAAATGTTGAAACAGAAGAGTTTTGAATCCGCTAATAAAATAGGGAAATACTTGGCCTGGCAACTAAGAGAAAGGAAAAAACAAAATATGATCTGTAGGATAAGGGATGGAGATAAGATAGTGGAAGACCCAAATGAAATAAAAAGGTTGTTTCAGAAATACTATAAGGATTTATATAAAAGAGGTAAGGAGACAGGCTATGATATAGAACGCTATCTGAAAGAACATCACTTACAACAGATATCAACCGAAGAAAAAGAATTATTAAATCAGCTGATTACAGAGGAGGAGGTAAGGAAGGCAATATCAAAGATGAAAATCGGTAAAGCGCCGGGGCCAGATGGTCTGTCAGCCAAATATTATAAAGTACTAAGTGATCAAATAAGCCCAACCCTATGTGAAGTGATGAACAATACTTTAAAAGAAGGGAAGACCCCGAATACCTGGAAGGAAGCCTATATTACATTAATTCCTAAAAAAGATGTGGATGCCTTAGAGGTGAAAAACTATAGGCCAATTTCATTATTAAATAACGACTATAAACTGTTTGCGGATGTAATGGCAGAAAGATTAAAAAAAGTATTAAATAACAGAATCCATAAAGATCAAACGGGCTTCCTTCCAGGGAGACAATTGAAGGACAACGTAAGAAATGTGATAGATATCATTGAATATTTGGAAACTAGAATAGACAAACAAGCTGCTTTGATTTTCATTGATGCCGAAAAGGCCTTTGATAACGTTTCTTGGTGCTTCCTGACAGAAAATCTAAAAACGATGGGGCTGGGTGAAAGGTTTAGAAAAGGTATAGAAGCTATCTATAATGAACAAAAAGCTAAGCTAATAATAAATAACTCAACATCAGAATTTTTTGACATATCTAAAGGGACTAGACAAGGCTGCCCCCTGTCTCCTCTGTTATTTATAACAGTACTTGAAGTACTTACTAAGAGACTGAGAGAGGCAGTGGAAGTGAAAGGGATTAAGGTAGGGATTAAAGAACATAAGATAAAAGCTTTCGCGGATGATATTGTATTAACTCTAGAAGACCCAAAAAATAGTATGAAAGAAGCCTTGCAAAAATTTGAAGAGTTTGGAGCGGTATCAGGCCTCAAGATTAATAAAAATAAGACTAAAATGTTGACTAAAAATCTAACTAAGGAAGATATTGTAGAACTAGAACAAAAGATGGGAATTATGACAGCAAAGAAAGTGAAATATCTTGGAGTGTGGATATCAGCGAAAAATATTAACCTATATAAGGATAATTATGAAGTCACTTGGAAGAATATTAAGAAAGATCTTGAAATCTGGGAGAGATTGAGGTTATCTTTTCTGGGGAGGATAGCAGTTATCAAAATGAACGTTCTCCCCAGAATGTTATTTTTGTTCCAAACCATTCCGGTACTAAAAGGTCTAAAGCAGTGTAAAGAGTGGCAAAGAGCCTTAGCGAGATACATCTGGCAAGGCAAAAGACCACGAATAAAAATGAAAATATTGGTGGACAAAAAAGAAAGAGGGGGATTCTCTCTACCGGATCTAAGTTTATATTATGAAGCGGCGTGTTTATTGTGGCTGAAGGATTGGATAAGATTGGAAAATAGGGACATCTTGGACTTGGAAGGTTTCGATAACAGGTACGGGTGGCACTCGTACCTGTGGTACGAAAAGGTGAAAGTTCATAGAGGCTTTCTAAATCATATTTTTAGGGGACCACTATTCCAAGTATGGGAAAGAAATAAAAATATATTGGAAAGGAAGACACCTTGGTGGATTTCACCAATAGAGGTGTTAACTATAAAAAAAATAAACATGGAAGGGAAGAATGCCACCTATGAAGAACTAACTTGGAAGACAGATAAAGGGATTAAACTTAGACCATATGAAGAGATCAAAAATTTATTTACAGGGTGGTTGCAATACCACCAAGTAAATGATCTGCTAAAAGAAGACAAAAAGAAAGTAGGATTTGAAGATAAAAAATCTAAATTTAATGTAGAAGTTATAGAAGGTAAGAACAAAACACTGTCAAGGATGTATGATATTTTGCTGGAGTGGTATACAAAAGATGAGGAGGTGAAGGAGGCTATGACTAAGTGGGCGATAGATATTGGATATAACATCGACTTTGAGAGGTGGTTGGAACTATGGAACAAGAATATGAGATTTACGGCATGCACGGCACTAAAGGAAAACCTGTGGAAAATGATCTACAGGTGGTATCATACACCAGTGAAATTAGCGAAGATTTATAAGTTGAAGGATAAAAGATGCTGGAAATGTAGAGAGGTAGAAGGTGACCTCTACCATATGTGGTGGTCGTGTTGCAAAGTGAGAGGCTTTTGGGAATTGGTTTATAATGAACTTAAAAAAATCTTGAAATATACATTTCCCAAAAAGCCAGAAGCTTTTTTGTTAGGAATGGTCGGTAAAGAAATTAAAAAAGAAGACAAGACCTTGTTTCTATATGCTACGACAGCTGCAAGAATTATGTTAGCACAAAATTGGAAATTAGAAGTAATACCTAACATAAGTGATTGGCAGGTTAAAATGATAAATTATGCTGAGCTCGACAGAATATCAGGAAGAGTAAGGGACCAAGACGAACAGAAATTTCATGATAATTGGAAGAAATATTTAATGTATATGGAATCTAAATCTCAGGTGACACTGGCGGGGTTGAAATAACTCTAACAGCGGGAAAGGCCTATGTAAAAGAGTTAAAAAGTACGCGACTATATAATTTATTCGATACTTACCAAAGGAGTGGAGGGAAGTCCAAGGCTCAGTTGAGACTAGTTCAGTTATGTATTTTATTTATGATTTGTGAAGTGGATATAATTTGTATAAGGTATGTGGTGGATTTTTTGTTTATGTTTTTTCTGGATATATGTGCAAATATGAATAAAAATTTATAATTAAAAAAAAAAAAAACAAAATCAGCTGCTTCAGGTGACTGCCTCACTTTGCCAAACAGTAGGGTCGACACTAGCATTAACCTCTTTCACCTGCTGTCATGGCAAAATAAATCATGCCCAAGGATTGCTAAGAGCTTTGCAGATTTTCTCACACCCTCTTCTGAGTTTGTTTTCCTCTACGCCACCCACTTCCATATTTTTGAGACTAGGAGCAGAAACGCACACCTCAGGAAGCCTGTCTTCCCAGGCTAATTGACTTTGTAAAAGGACTTCCAGAGCAATCCCTTACATCAGTGATGGCCAAACTTGGCCCTCCAGCTGTTTTGGGACTACAACTCCCATCATCCCTAGCTAACAGGACCAGTGATCAGGGATGATGGGAATTGTAGTCCCAAAACAGCTGGAGGGCCAATTTTGGCCATCACTGCTTTACATGGTTGCTCCTAATTGTACCATTGTGAGCATATGATTGCTGCTTTAGCCACTGAGTCCAGCACACATTGATTTCTCACCACTGATATGAATGGGAACTGCTTCAAAGTAAAGAAATGAGTTATGAGTCCTTTTCTTTCCTGCCATCTTTCAGTTTATTGTGTTTTAAGGATTTTGTGTCAGGTGTGCCTTCAAAACATTTCCTAATTGGAATTTATTGTAAGCTGTTGCGTTTTGCGACTTCAGCCTTTATCTGACGATCTACACGCAATCTTTTTGTCTGTTCCTCCTTGTTTTCTTTGTTCAAAAAAAAGAAAGCACAACACATAGATTGAAATAGCTTGATTGTGCTTGATTGTGCTTTTAGCTCAGCGCTGCGGCAGATGCCTTCATGCTGCAAGACAACTTCACTCCCTAGGGTGGCCTTTCAGTATATTTAGCAATTCCCTTTAGTTGACTCTCAAATAATGGAAGCACGTTAGTGGAGGATGGCTGATTCCATCAATTCACAGAAGAATATCTTAAAACTGTCATTGTGAATGAGGCCTCAGGGCACCCCTCTGGGCTTTTCCAAAGTGGCACATAAGAGACTAGTTAGGAAATAGCAAGGATAAACAATGGAAAAGAAATCAAGAGATGGAACTAAAGCTCTGCTCAAGTATAGACATCACTCCATGGCTCTGTTATGTGGCTAATATTTGCCTATGTTAGGGTGGGTTTACAGCTGAGATTTCCTCTGCATATTATCCCTCAAGCACATATATAGCCTCATGTGAACTGCCCTGAGACCTCCAGGTATAGGGCAGTATATAAATTCATAATAAATAAATGATAATAATAACAACTGGAAACTTATCAAAAGTAGTTGAGAAACTGGTTTAGTGTTAGGCGAATTTCCCCCTGCTCAACTGAGAATGTGTGTGAGAGAATAAAAAGCTGCTCCCCCCATGATCAAAACCCATAAAAATCTAGCTGCTCAGAAGGTCTCTCCCATTGTGTTCCCAATGACACCATCTGAACTTAGAGCAAAGGTCCAAATGCCTTCTGGCACTTAACCCGTTTCCATTTCCTTAAGCAACCTGGTGGTGGTTTCGGCGGCAGCAAGAAGGTCCTCTCAAAATGTTATGTTCTGAAATGCTGCCTAGTGAAATCCCAGGAATTGGAAAGAAGCTATGGGTAATGCCATTCCTGCATAGCTCCTGGAGTCCTTACTAGGTTCTAAGCTAGGGAATCCATTTCCAAAATCCATCATTCTGAATCTTGCTAAACAAATTAGTGTTAATTCTCTCTTTGTATGGGAAAAGATGTAGGCGGTTATTAGATGCAAACCACTGCTAAATTAACCTACTTATTTTGAATTCTCAGCAAGCAGTCAATGCATATTTAATGGATTTTTATTGTTCAGTACTTCTTTATTTTGCCTCATGATTACCCTTTCTGAAAGTAGCATGTGTGATATAAGGTATAATTTTAGATGAATGGAGTGTTCATTCAAGCATGCAACCGTGCACATGATAATCCTCTATGTAACTCTATAACCCCAGAATGCCTGTGTAGTCACTTTAGTGCCTTCATGTAAAAAAAAGGGGGGGGGAGTCTTCACAGACACATAAAGAGCACAAATCAGGAAGAAGACTGTTCCATGACCAAAATGCATGTATCTTGGTCTTGTAGGAACATCTGAGACTCAGTTTAAATGTTGAGACCAGTATGTGGTACAGTCCTCCACACAGTTATATAAAGAGGTTTTAAAAAACCTGAAAGGAACCATGTCAACTTTCAAACAAGCAATGTGTTATAGTTGCATGTTGGGTTGTTCTCGCTGAACATTTGAGGTGTGAGTCACATAAACAACTTCATCATTTCTTGTCCCTTTATGACCTATTGCCCAACAATTTTCAGCTGAATGTGTCTCGACTGCCTCCACTGAAAAGTCTTTTGCTTGAGGTGAGGGGAGTTGATATGAAAGTTCTTGTTATGACCTTTCAACCATGATGGCTGCTTCACTAAGTTATGAACACGTATGTGCAAAACCAGTTCTGCAGGTACACATCTGCAGGGACTACCGTATTTTTTGCTCTATAAGACTCACTTTTCCCCTCCTAAAAAGTAAGGGGAAATGTGTGTGCATCTTATGGAGCGAATGCAGGCTGCACAGCTATCCCAGAAGCCAGAACAGCAAGAGGGATTGCTGCTTTCACTGCGCAGTGATCCCTCTTGCTGTTCTGGCTTCTGAGATTCAGAATATTTTTTTTCTTGTTTTCCTCCTCCAAAAACTAGGTGTGTCTTGTGGTCTGGTGCGTCTTATAGAGTGAAAAATACGGTAGATAACAGCAGATGGTTTCAAAATGGAGCTGCCACTTTTAAAAAGGCAAGCAGTTGTGGACACCACTAAGGGAAATTTCATACAGTTTGTGTGGAGACAGATTGAAAAATGAGTGTACACTGGCAGGAATCTGTAATTTGTCCTGACTAACTGATGACTTTCCATTGTAGGATACACAGATTTGCAAACACATTATGTTTCTTTCAAGTTTTACAAAAGATTACATAATGAAATATCTTATACGTCACTTAAAAAAAAGTAACAGGTCCAATTCCATCTGTCCACTACCAATAAGCCTGCTATATTTGCTTAGGTGTTGTTGTTTTATTATTAAACTTAATGGTTTTTAATAGAATATGCAAGTGCCTAAAGACATTTTGTATTCGGTGACAAATTAAACAAATAAATAAATATGGCCTGTGTTGACTATTGGAACAATTGAAGGCTACAGTTGTTCACGCTAACTTATCCCAGAACTTAGTCAACTCTTCAGCTCTTGGTATGAAATCCAGAAGCAACCAGAACAGCAAAGAAGCTACAGAGCTAGGGGTCTATGGAGCTTGGACAATCCCTAGAGGAGTCTACCTAACCAGTCAAACTACTTTTATAATTTCTTTCATCTCCTCAGATAAATATTTCTTTCTTTTTCATCTGAGATAGTTGCTGGTTTTAGAAGTGAGAAGGAAGTGCTATCCAGGTCGATGGGAAATACATTTGATTCACTTCACACTTACCCGATCCTTCAAAATTAGCACTTGCCTGAATTTTACAGAGCAGTTCTCCAGCCAACTGCTGGGCACAAAAATGTATATGCTGGGGTAAAGTGTGGGGGGAAATGCATATATTAGTGAAGATGGCATACAAAATGCATTAAATTAGGGGGAAATGTGTATATTAGGCAAAATTGCATACAAGATGTGTGCATTAAAAGAAATTCGCATCAGAAAGCTGACGAATGTTCATGAGGGCTTTTTATTTTTATTTTATTTTTAAAAAGAAAACTGATGTAGAATTGTGCAGAACTAAAGTTTGGGGGAGGCAGAGAGAGAAACTGAAAGAAATCAAAATTGACAGTTTCACCCATCTGGATATCCAGGTTGATTTGTATTCAAGAGTTTCCAGATCAAAATTTGCATGCTATTTGGGTTAGGACTTGCTCAGGCTACTGCTGGGGGAAGAAGTGTTGTATACAATGTGCAGATGACTCCATCCATATCTCTCTCTGTGTGTGTGTGTAGCTGGAGTTGAAATTTGTTGAAATTTGTCCTTCCTGTCTCATTTGATGTTCCTTCAGATACAATATGGTTTCCCTGTGTCAGGCATCCTTATCATCCTCTTGAGTTGCAGGGCTGCCAGCAGAGCTATGGATGTGCCAAGCCATCATTTTACCAAGGCAGGTGTTGACTGCTGCTCCTGCAAAAGCCAGTTCTCAGCCACTCAGCAAGAGCATCTGCTTCTGCATTTAACTCCCTGCAGCGTGTGAAGTTAATGTTCTTCGTAAAAGCGCAAGAATTATTTTTCCCCTCCCCTGCCTCATCTGGGCCTTATGATATCTGACTGCTTATTGTAAATTGCTGCTCATTCCCCAGAATCATAAAACTGGATGATAATTTCCTGGCTCGAAGGATCTGTGGTTGTTATTCCCCGCCCCTTACTTCATTTAGGGAGGTGATGTCAACCATTCACCAAAAAAAACAAAAAACAAAACCCTCAGCAAATGGTGTGGCAAAATAAATTTACCTGGAAGGAAAAGTACTGCTTTTGGCTAAAAGCCAGGAGTGGAATGAGCAAGCTAAAATGCCCTCTGACAGAACTGAATTTAAGTGCAAGCAAACCATGTCAAGGTGGTGTTTGCTTGTGAGTAGTGTAACTTATATAAAATGTACTTTTAAAGGTGGATTCCTGCTGTTCATGCTATCCTCCTGTTTCTGCTATTTCTGTTCATACTGAGTATTAGGGGGGGGGAGACAATTTAATGTGACCTGCAGTATATCTCTGGGAAGGAGAAAGGCCAAAGAAAAGTCCTCTCCTCTGGTCCATATTTATTGCCAGTGTGGCCCTTCTTCTTTACACTGGGAGAGATAAAGGGGGATGGAGATATATAAACTCGCTGTTCCCTTTGAAATGATAAAAATTAGTGTTATTTTGAGCCTCAAACCAGTCCAAAAACAGAACTAGATAGGTGCTTCCATCCTTCGGTCATTGTCTGCCTCTGATACAGAATAGGTGCACATCAAAATATGTCCAAGAGATCAGTAAGTTCTTCGTTTGCTGCTACTGTGACATGTGAATTTCTTCTTTGCTCTGTGCATAATAGTGGTAGCTTGAAATGCAGGGGGGGTGGAAATACAAACCATGGGTACAAGGGGAAGGATCACAGTTTAGTGGGAGGTGGCAGGCTCTGAATGCAGGGGGACCTGCCCCATCTTGTTACCTTAGACCAAACGGGAATTGTCACTATTGCTATGCCCTGGCTCTCTCTGAACTCAGCAGGATCCAAGGCGGTCCTCAGAGTGTTGCCGATCAGCTTCCCTCTGCCCTGAGGGAAGATGAACAACAATGAGTGACAACGCTGTGCACTGAGACACCTTCCTTTCAGCAGCAGAAAGATTGGGGTGGGTGGAGTGCTGCCACTTGCACTTCAGACACCCAGTTTCAGATCCTGGTTTCTTCAGGACTCTTGCCTGAAATGCTGGAGAGCTCCTTCCAGTTGGGGTAGAAAACACTGAGAAAGCAGCTTCCTATGTTCCTGTAGTTCTACGAGTGGGCTTCTAAATTTCTTAACGAATTCCAAACAGAAGAACAGAACATCTATTCTGGAGCAGGTCAAAGGCCTATCCAGTCCATCATGCTGTAATTAACAATGGTCAACCAGCTGCCTATGGCACTTCTGCAAGTACAATCGGAGTGCAATAGCATTCTTTGGACTTGCAACTGGTATTTAGAGGCTTACTGACTCCAATAGCAAAGGTAAAACACAGCCATCATTATATGAATTTGTCTCTTCTCCTCTCCTACAAATGGATTGGTGTTTTGGAAGATTCATTGCAGGGACCAACCTATGCTAATAAGTTGTAGGACTACTTGCAACCTAGTAAACATATCTCTCCTGAACTAGGCTATTGGCAGAAATCTGTATTCAGGTAAGAAGACTATATTTGCTTGTAGGCTGCCTGCCATTGTTTTTAGAGAATTCAAATAGGTAATAGAAAGTCAAAGAATCATAGAGTTGGAAAGGGCCATGAAGGTCATCTAGTCCAAAGCCCCAGCATTGCAGGAATCTTTTTCCTCAACATGGAGCTCAAACCCACAACTCTGGGACTCTGAGATTCAGAGTCCCATACTCTACCCACTGAGCTATCCCAGCTTCTTATGTTCTCAACTGACTTGCATTAGACCAAGAGTCTAGAAGATCCACTGAATCACGGATCTCACCGCAAGTAAAAATAGAGGTGCTGCATGTGTCTGAATGCCAGTTTCTGGTGAAAAAACAGTGGGAGACCACCTACTGACTTCCAAGAAGCAAACGGCTATATATTTTTGGAAACAGAATGCTGGAATCGTCGATTCTTTGGTCTGATGTTTCAAGGTTCTTAAAAATCACAGCAGCTTTGTGGATGTCTATTTGTGTGTATGTTCATTTGGGAATAACTTATCAGGAGAGGCCATTGGCTCCTCTCTTTCTTATTACTCTGATCATTATATATGCTGCTATTACAGTAAGCCATCCTACAAGGTACATAAGGTAACAAATATAATCCTAAATCACGGATTTAGCTCTAGGGCTCTAGGGCTGTGTGACTTTTCTGCCTGCTGCCACCCTGCACTGACCACAGCACAAGAGAATATATTCTCTTGCATATTGGTATTTAATAACTTCATGAAGCTAAAACAAGAATAACATACTTAATGAATTAAAACATACTTAGCTTAAATGACTAGAAGCTCCCAGTTAATTACTTAGAAAGGAAACTACAATCCAGTTTTTATAGGGACTCCAGGATGTCACACTAAAAAAAATGCTCTTTCAATCATATCCCCATTAAATTGGCCAAAGATCTCAAACCTAGCATTGGAAAATATGCTTTTCTTTGCATGTTATTCCAGATGATATCAATTATATGATTTGCTACCCATGAAAAACTTGGAGACAATAATACTTGTCAAGTAAACTCCCAATGAAATAGCAAAAAAATCCCCAAAAATTGTAGCTACACAAGTCATTGAAAGTACTCCAAATAGGTATTTAATGTGAAATGCCCCCATACTTCTTTTTCTATCCTTTAGGCTTTTTGAGGTGGCTCAGTTTTTATGTAACCCCCACCACCACCACCGCTGCCGCCCTAAAAAAACACCCTATTCATTTGCCAACAGTAGGGAACACAGAGCAGTTTAAGCATGCAGGTAGGATTAGCTCAGGGATGGGGAACCTGTGACCCTTCAGTTGTTGTTGGACTCCATTCCCATCAGCCCCAGCCAGCATGGCCAGTGGTAAGAGATGATAGGCTTTGTAGTCTAGCAGCAGCTGGAAGGCCAAAGATTAACTTCCTGGTTTGCAGGGTTGAGATGCACCAGCATAAGAAAGTAGACAAACTGGTTTATTGTTTGGAAATCATACCATGCTATTCAGTAAGAAAGAAGGCATCTCAAAATCTGGTTGAAAACCTAACTTTCTTTAGCCTAGGATAATATATGGGGGGAAAACCTTAGCTCATTCTTGAAAGATTGCGAGAGTGTAGGATTTAAAAATCCACTTCCCAATTCCATGGCAAGTACATAGAACAGCTTCCGTTATGCCCAAGTAAATTTATCGCACTGCTTTATCCAGCCAGTCAAAACTGTTTCCCAGGGTGTGGCCATTGTCACATGCTGACAGCTTCAGCAAGACACAAGTGAGAGTAGAGTGCAGAGTGGGGACTAAAGCTGGAAAAACTACCCCAGAAGGAGCATGTTCCCCACCAGAAGTACTACCCCTCCCCCTAACACACCATG
Source organism: Podarcis filfolensis (assembly GCF_964270895.1). NCBI lineage: Eukaryota > Metazoa > Chordata > Lepidosauria > Squamata > Lacertidae > Podarcis > Podarcis filfolensis. The sequence continues at coordinate 33,057,278 of NC_139605.1, read as the reverse complement.
CAACCCCAAAGCCTAGTCTTAGAAAATTCAGGCAGATCTTTTTGTCCTCAATCACATTGCATCTGTATGATTCAAAGAGAAGAAACACAAGGAGGGTGGTTAGTTGTCTCATTGGCTTCTAGCACCATAAGAGGATGGTGGGAACCTCTAGTGCCATAGGAAAGAGGATGATAGACAGCTCACCATACCTCGCTGTCCTGGATCCCAAAACTCAGTTGGTGGAAAGTTTTTGCACTTTTCAAACACTTGCTTGCTTTTCTGCCTTAGAAAGTCCCAGCTATACTGACAACCATGAAATGAGTTTGGTCAGGCTTAACAGAGCTGCATCTTCTGTCGCTAGCAAAACAGCAACAACAATATTTTTGTGCAAATAACAGGATGCAATGTTCCATAGACAGTAGTAAGTAGCCTTAAAATAGGAAATTACATAAAGGTGTGTGTGTGTGTGTGTTTTAAAGTTAGTTTTAAAAATTGCATTTCAAATTGCAGTACAAAAAGCAAAAGGAAATCATGTGGAATGTGAAGTTTTAAAAAACTTAGACTGTTTCCCCCCCCCAACCCCCCCAGTGTATATTAAAGGGAAGAAAAGGTCCATCCACAGATTCCCACTTGAAGCTGAAGATAATGATAGAAGCATCAGTATAATTGTGAATTGCCTGACGTTCCACAGTTTGGGGAGACTGCTATGAGTTATCATTTATTCTGAAGGAAACAGTGTTTAATATTTTGGTGTTGCTAAAAAAAGAAAAAGAAAGAAATCCATTGTTGGCTCACAAAAATAACAGAAGATCCTGGTGATACGTCTTTTGTTCAGAGCAGCCGAGGATTTTCTGAAAGGACCAAAAATCAATGAAATCCTTTTGCTTTCCTTTGTAGCTTTTGTAAAGTCGGTAACCATGCTCTCTGACATCTGTAGCACGCTCGAAACTTTTATATATTTATTTATATACACACACACACACACACACATTGTGAAGATTATGACCTGGTTTTCACATGCACACACACACACACACGTCAAAACCAAGTTACAGTAAATTCAAAACAATCTTCACAATTTTGGTTCTTTTGCTCAGATGTCTAAAAAAAAGAGAAAATAAAAATAAACTGCATATCAACATCAGGCTACTCACTATAGTAATTTCCACAGAAGGAAATGTGGCTGTAGTTTTCAAAGCATCCACCTAATTAACTGTCACAAATTTAATCTGTCATAGATTTAAGACTGCACAGTAAGACTAAGGGTTATGCTCAATGGGACTTGCTTTTGAGAGTATATGCTTAGAATTCTGCTGCAGGCAATATATTATCCAGTTATTATGTCCAAACAAAATGATTCATTCATTCAGAAAATGGTGCTACTGTTTTCTCTCTGTGTGTCTCCCCCCCGACACTGTTTAAATTTGATTTTATTACCATTTATATTTTTTATTTATATTTCTTTTCTTTTTAAAAAGTCAGCTGCCCTTTCTGTTAATGGGCAATATAAAAATGTTGCAAGAAATAAATAAATAAAGCCCGTATCTCTGAACAGTCCATTGAACATGGATGTTCTTGTTGGCTCTCTTGGGAGACAATGGAGGAGTGTGCCTTTTTTGGGGGGTGAAGTTAAACTGCTGGAGAGTTACAGCACCTGCTGTGGCTGTAGAGACCAATACAGCAAAGACATGTTTTGTTGTAGCTGGGGCAGATGAAGGTGTCTGGTTGTGCTGATGCAGGTATACCATGGTGTTTCTTCTCTCTGCACTCCTCCCAGTGGTCAGAATGGAAGTGCATCGGTGCCCAGTGTGGTGGTACTGGCCCAAAATCTGCCTCTGTTAGGGATCCTGGATGTTTAAAGAGGAAATGTGATAAAAGGCACATCCACACCCAGGGCCGGCTTTAGGTTTGATGAGGCCCTAAGCTACTGAAGGTAATGGGGCGCTTTATATGTCCAGCTGTCCTTTGTCAACAACAAATTGTCACTGTTTTTTGTGTTGAATATATGCTATATGGTAATTTATGGCCCAAATAGGTATCTAGAGCCATTTGCGCATAACAAACAGGAGCCTACACAACACAAAACGCTGTTGCTATATGTAGGTTTTATTTTATTTGTTTTTTATCTTATATTTTGGAAATGTACATCCAATTTTTTCCCCTTTAATTTTTTTTTTGGGCCCCCAAGTGAGTGGGGCCCTAAGCTATAGCTTGTTTAGTTTATACGTAAATCTGGCACTGCTTTCAGTAAGATTTTTAGCTCACAGTGTGTCCTGTTGGAAAGATGCAGAAGATATTGTTTTAAAAAATGTTTAAAGAGTGCTCGGAATGGACGAAGCTGCCTTATAGTGCATGAGATGCTTTCCTTCAGTTAATGTGGTGGTGCCTATGATATTACTCACATGCAGACCTCTCTTGAATCCCTCACCTAACACTCAAGGCAATATTGAGTGTTCCAGCAGGCGTGCCAATCCTGCTGATTTCAGTTAAATTTACAATCCTGCCGGTGGATTAAGGATTGCAGTCATAATACATATGGTGGCTGGATATATTTAGAAAGGTCAGGAGCTCAGCATTCACCCAGCCAGCTGCAGCTCCTTTATCACAGGATTAAGGCAGATGAGACGGGATGCATGAGGAACATTGTATTGCCCTTCTGATTCTTTGAGTAAATGGAGAAATTTAAATTGCAGTAGCATTTATCCAAGCCGTGTCTCAAACTGTTAAAATGAAGGACCAAAACAAGAACAGATGGGAAGGAGGAGGGCCAAAATGACAGGCGTTTATGAACGCAAAAGGAATATGAGCTCCGGTACAGGTGTTAACATGGAAAAAGAGGTTATCAGCAGAATTTGCACCAGTGATCAGAGAAAACTCTTTTGGCTTGGCAAATGCAAGGGCGCTTGAGAGATATTTGAAGTACCTAACAGCAATAGGAACCGTACAAGGTTGCAGAACACATTTTCTTTATTTTGGGCTGTTTCCTTCCAGTAGTAGTTGGTATTTCTAGCAACAGAAATGGTTGATCATGTGATGTATGGTTCGTTCGTTAGCATCCTGCTCAAGTGTGGCCCAGACTAAGTGCTCCATGACCTTCTTGGCTGTTTCTTTTCTGTCCTTTGAGGTTTTGTGAAACTACCCGTACATTGTTAGTGTTGTTGCTCCAGTGGCACATTATACGTACTGCTTACCTTGAATGCTAAATAAGTTGAAGGTCACAAACAGCAAGATATGATCAGAAAATGGATGCTGAAGCTATGGTTGAATATCCATTTTTGTTAGCTGTCTGGCTTTTTCTGTTTAAACATAAAATAAAAGAGTGTGATGCTAAAAGACATTTAAGGGACAGGGGGCTTTATCTACACCCTGCTGTGCTGTAAGCCTGCTCTCTTTTTATACGAGCCTAGTAGGCACAGGTGACCAGGAATTTCACGCAGGCAAGTGGGTGGACTTCCATGTGGTTGAGTGTGCTGGTGGCAGAGGAACAGATCACTCCGTTCCTCCTCATCAAGCCTGTTTGAATTCTATGTTAGCTGGAGTAGAAGAGAAGTTTGGCCGTTCACAACCAGCCTGAAAATGGTGTGGACTGACAGGAGAGATTTTATCCTTATTATTGATTTGATAATTTCATTTATTTCACTATAATTCTTTATTTTACTCTCTAGCTGTCTTGAGTACCATTTGGTAGAAAGGATAATAATTTAGTGAGCTAACAAATAAGTAAATGCAGGCAAAGTTAAGCACTTTAAAATTTCACAGATTTCAAAGGCAGGCACCCTCCCACTGAACTCAATGAGACTTAAAAGTGTTTAACTCTGGTGGGATCACAACCTGTCTCTCTTATTTGGGTCTGCAAATCTGCTTATGCAGTCAATCGTGCATCCTAATGTACTCTACCTTGCTTATATATCAAAGAAGCAATAAAATAGAGTCAATTATAACTATATATTTAAGACAGGGACCCATCTTCAGCTCACAGAAGTACTGTAGGCACTGAGGATGTCCCTCTCCAGCAGTGACAAATTGCTCCAGCAAGCCTTCGATGAGCATGAAGGCCACAAACTCAGTAGGCACCTCTCCAGGCATGCTGTCAGCATCTGCTGATGAAACCAGCTGAAACTGATTTCAGCAAGAAGGACCAAATGAGACAAAGGACACCTTCAACTCTCATTGTGGCATCTAAGTTGGGCTGGATGTGTGCAATTTTATTGAAAAAGTTTCTTCTAAAAGTGCAACAGCCGGTCACTGCTAGTGAAGTGAATGTAAGGGGAGAGAGAGAGAGAGAGAGAGAGAGAGAGAGAGCGCTGGTCACTGCTGGTGAAGAGAAAGTAGGGAGAGGGAGACTCTTTGCCAGCATCAAGCAGGCTCTGTCATGCTCAAGGATGCTTGCATTTGTAATCTAGGTATCTGGGACTGCAGTTCCCATCAGTGCTGGCTGGGGCTAATATGAGTTCTAGCACAAAACATGTGGAGCTCTCCAAGTTGAGTAAGAGTGGTTTAGCTCTTGTGTTGAACCATGCTATTTTATTCTGTGATCTAACAGTTGCACAGCATAGCCTGCTAATTATAGATGGACTCCGATCTGATGAATGTATAAATGCCTTTTAATATGGTGCAGCAAAATACCTGTAATGAATTATAGCTAATTAGAACAAGGGCAGGAAAGAGGAAGTTACACTCGGCAAATGACACCATGAAAACAAGCAAGCATCCAATTGGTTAAAGAACGGAAAGGAAGAGGAAGTGGGATATTAGGAGCTTGGATGCTGAACATGGACAGAGCAAAATTTCACATCAGAGGAAACCTTGGATCTGAAGGGTATTTGCCAGCCTTCATTACTTTGACTGTGGGAATTCAGCTGCACTGCTTAACATGGTGTGCAGGTCTAGGTCAACCTGAGAAATATATTGAAAATTATAAATCCTTTTATATTTAAATTTGCCTTCTTCAGTGAATGGAAACTACACTGTGGGAAGAACTGAGGCCCTTTCGGGCGCAAATTATTGAACCAGCTTCAGATGTGATGCAATTCAGCAATAAATCTTTTGATTGCTCCCAGGTTCAGAGAAACGTAACTTGGAAAAACTACTGAAACAATAACGTCTCCTCTGACAAGAATCAATTCTAGGCTTTCCCCCTTCCCAGCCACAACTATTAAAATTAGGGCTACTGTACTAAATGGAACATGGCCTGCCATGAAATAGTAAACAAGACTTCTTCGTTGATATACTTGTATGCTCTTAGTGAGGTCATGTTTGCAGTGCAAAATGTTAGCAAGCTGTGAAATTGGAATTTAATTGTGATAAGATCCTCTCTCTCATTTCAGTGTGAAAGAGAACCTGAACATTGTTCTATTGGCAACTGGTTTTATTTTAATTAAATGCAATTATACACACAGCTGAAGTGAAGCACAGGTTGTGACGGTGGATTTGGCCTCCACCATATGCAGACTTACTTCATATATTCTGTCAAAACCAACAGTGTTAACTTGCACATATACTTAGAAGTGCTGCTCATTTGTTTTTTTAAACCCTCCCTTTTTAATGTACATCACCTTGATAATAAAATGAAATTACCAGCTTTGGGACTATGATGAAGCCAGCTAGGGAACCAACGGAACCAAATAATGACAGGGTTGCAAGGGTGACATAATAAATTTGATTTTCATGCTTTCTGAAATCTACTAATAACTTGGATCAATTGGCTCTGAAAGTTATAATTAGTGATATAGCTCAGCCAAACCCCATAAGTATATCGTGTTCATAATCTGTGTGTCTCTAAACAGGGCCAGATTTTGCTTGGTGTAAAATCCTTGTCTCCCTCCTTCATGTAATTTGGCAAAACAGCTGTCTGACACCAGCTGAGAAGTTGGCTCTGTGCAATTTCTGTGCTTTAAAGCCTTTCTTTAAAATAAATAAATAAAAATAAGCTAGCGCAGCATGATTATGCAAATCATGGAATCCAAGGACATTACTAAAAACATTTCACACTTGAAGTTCTTGGTGATTATAATCTGAATTCAGAAAACCAGCTTGAAACAAGGCCTTCTATTTCAGTAATCATTACATCTCTCATCAAGTTGTGAAGGCTTATGCACTGCTTAACAAGACTTGCTTCACTGTGGTGTTGAAGAAAACCACCACATCATCAGTTATAGTGAAATCTAACTTCTGTGTGCCTTCCCTTCTTCTCATTCTTCTTGAAGATGACTCTCAAAAGGTGAATTGCAGTGCCTTCTGCTGCAGATGACACTGAAAGGAATTTTGTGAAATTTGGTGTGAATTCACTGGGGCATGGTAACATAGAGTACACTATATATTATGTGGCTAATAAGAAGTTCGACCCTAAGAGGAGAAAGTTCTTCAAATTATATGAACAAAACTGAAGGAGATACAAATAAATCAGACTAATGCACTAATGCTCCTGGTGGAGTACAGGGTTAGGTTTAAGGTACTGGTTTTGACCTTTAAAGCCCTATGTGGCCTAGGACCCATGTACCTATGGGACTGCCTCTCCTGGTATGCCCCGTGGAGGACCTTAAGGTCCACAAATGACAACACTTTGGATGTCCCAAGTCACAAGGTGGTCAGATTAGTCTCAAGTAGGGCCAGGGCCTTTTCAGTACTGGCCCTGACTTGGTGGAACGCTCTGTCACAAGAGACTAGGGCCCTGTGGGACTTGATATCTTTCCGCAGGGACGGAGCTGTTCCACCTGGCCTTTGGTTTGGACACAGTCTGACCCTTATGTTTCCTTCCCCTTACGGTTTTGACCTATGGGCTACTTTTAAAATGAGGCTGCATTTTAAATTGCATTTTAACCTGTATTTTAAATTGCTTTATTTTATTTTTTTTCTATTATGTTTTTATTGTAATTTTATTGGTGTTAGCCACCCTGAGCACAGCTTTGGCCAGGGAGGGCGGGATATAAATAAAATTTATTTATTATTTATTATTAGAATGCACATGTCTTCTTCATATAACCCTTAGGTTGGAATTTAGAACTGTGAATGTGAAAGAAATCAGAGATACTTTTCAAAATGATTGATGGACTGGAAGTTCTATAGATTTTCTGAGTCAGCAAATGCATCAGTGTCATAAGAGGGGGGTTTTTTGGGGGGTGAGAAGACCTCTGAGTTCTTTGGAGGAAGGATAATATAATGTAGAGGAGATGTGTCAGCAAAACTGCAGCTATTGTTGAAAATGGCTTCTGCATCACTTGACCCTTCCACCATCCGTCTTTTTTGCAATATTACATGTTTTCTTGCCGCTGCCTCCCCCCAGCTGCAGAGAGGCAATGCCACTGAGCAGGTGTGGAAAAATGCAAAAACATGGGAAGGACTATGCCATTTAGTACCATCACATTACGGAGAGGGCTATTGCAATTGGGAAACACAGATGGGAAGAGCAATTTTGGGTTCTGGTCCTGCTTTTGGCTTCCCAAAGGCATCCAGCTGGCCACAATGGGAACAGAATGCTGACTAGATGGGCCTTTGGTCTGATCAGCAGAGGTCTTCACATGTTCTTCTGGAAAGCCAAAGTTTCATCTTGAAATGTAGATTATCTGTTTATCAGCTGGAAGCAAAAACTCAATTTTGTTTCAAGGAAAAATCTTGAAGGTTCCCCAGTCCTAGAGTCTTAGACACTCCAAGTTCTAACATATGCAAATACACTGATTAAACTATCAGGGCTTGTGGATTTACTTTTAATTCAAGCATTTCTGTGTCTCACTGCTTGCTATAGAGGCTATGGACCTCTTACAGACTGATGCTACCATGTTTGCTCTGAATAATGGCACAGCTTTAATCAAAAAGTATATATTTGAAGTGACTGAGCTTCAGGAAATAATAGTTTTATTCTACACACCTGAGATCACAGGAGAAAACACTATTTAATTATGCCCAGCATTTAATGATATTTAAATGACTCAAATAGTTTCTGTAAATGAATACATTATAAGGTTCGTGTTCAAATACCACAATAAACTGTAATGGGCTTCACAGCTTATTAGTTCCATAAATGTCACCTTGTTATTAACAATAAAAGTAAAGCAATTTTACATGAGGTTCCATTATCATCTGGACAATGAAATACTGTACTTGACATGTGGAATATTTAGAAATATCCATTTACTATTAATGCATTTCTAAGCACAGCGCCAATAATTGTACATTGTAACAAACCGTAAGTTACAGTTCCCAGACTGAGTCCTGTGATAAATTTGCTAGCTTTGTGCCTAGAGAGTCAACTGATCCTTTATTCTTTCAATGGACTTGCTGCGATTTGTTAAATTACATATATAGTGGAGGTTTTTTAAAAAAGAAATCATTGCTGTAGTTAAAATTTGAGTATTCTATCATTATACACTGGAGGGTAAGAACACACTAGAAATTCTGAGAGCCTCTTGACATGGATTCTGTGCATATACATTGGAATACTACTCCCAATTGCCTTAAAAAAAAAAACCCTACTGATAGGTACTGCAAGATGCTTTCTGTTAGACACTCCTGCTACAAGAATGTAAAGCCCAAAGGGCTTTGTAGAGTTTGAAATTTCATACCTCAACCCCTTAGCTTTTCCACGCACCCTACTTGCATCTAGAAAGCTACCTTTCATTGCCAGAAAGTGACAGCATCAGCAAAATCGTAAACAGGATGTTCTGAATAAAACAACTCAAGTTATATTTAAAAACTCACCTGCTGGCCTCAGGTGATCAGGAATTGCATGCAGGCAAGTGCAGGTTGACAGAGGCAGGATGTGTTTCCTTGTTACTCTGCCAGCCTGCAGGTTGTTGTCCTAGCTGCAGAAGAAGGAAAGCAGGCTACTGGCCTATTAGCATGCTAGGATGTTTTATTGTTTGATGACTGTGATGATTATCAGTAGCTGTGGGTGGGGGGGTGTGGAGATCCGCGGCTCTCCTGTCTTCTGAATGCAGCGCATCGTTGTTTCTTACCAAGAGGAAGAGGGGCACTGGCAAGGCAGTGGCTCATTCACAGGTGCTGGGCAACAGGTAAGAACATTGACCATACCTGAAAGGGACACCATATCTGGAAGGGACAATGTTTCACTACCATGAAGAGGGAGTAAGATTCTCTTTCTTTCCTCTTGCATGCTACCATAAGGTTAAGACTTTATGAAAGCACAGAGAAATGTGGTCAAGTGTGTGATATCGTCAGTTAATTAATATTCTGCAAAGTGCTCTGAAAGGGGGGAAAGCACTAAATATCTAGTTTTATGAATATATAACCATGATCAATAAAAAGAAATCTGACACAGTTCACTGTGTTTCCTTGGGGATTATTCCCCAAGCAAATTAAGCAATGATATCAGATTTGATTCTCAAGTTAATCTTATGGTATCATGGGTAGTTTGGAATCTACGCTTCTCAGAAATATTAAGCTTAAGAAGTCTAAATCAAACATTTAAAAACCATTTTTTCTCAGAATGACGATGAAGGTCATTGTGACAAGTATCCTATTTTTCTAAGCCTCATCTCAGATATGAATATATGTGTGTAATAGGGGTGAAAAGACATTCAGGAAAAGCTATTTATTTTCTTGAAATTCTATCAGATTCCCTGTAAATAAGCTAGAAAGATAGATTTGGGGGAAGGGGGATGTGAATCGCACAGATAAGCTTTTGAAACTTAAGACTGCAAACCTAAACACAGTTACTAGGGAACCCATTGAACACACTTCTATGTGTTACTTCTATGAAAAGATGAATAGGCTTGTGGTATTAGGCTGTGAATCTAAAGAATAATTCCTGAGCATTTATACATCACTGTGGCTCACTACTGAGGAATATGTTTTGGAATGGGATGTTAGGATGCTGTAAAACCATAGCAGGTTCATGTTATGTTAGCATTTTTTAAAGATGAAAATGCATCCAGCCATTAGAGATAATATGTGAACAGGAGTTTATACTGTAAATCTTGGGCAGAAACATCAGCACCAGTTTCCGCACATACCCTGTCCATTTTTTTGGATGTGATCTGCATCACAAGTGAATGTTGATGAAAATAGTAGTCTGTATACTTCACTGGGCATAGGGATCATTACTGGCTGATGTAGTGGGGCAGGGGAAACCAACTCTTTAACCATTCGTTCAGCTTCCACACAAAAAACAAGCCAACTCACAGCTCAGCTTACAATGGGGGCATGAATTAGCTTGGGATGAAAAAATAAAACTCTCCTCTGCTTTAAGGTAAAGGGACCCCTGACCATTCCAGTCATGGCCGACTCTGGGGTTGCGGCGCTCATCTTGCTTTACTGGCCGAGGGAGCTGGCGTACAGCTTCTGGGTCATGTGGCCAGCATGACTAAACTGCTTCTGGCGAACCAGAGCAGTGCACAGAAACGCCATTTACCTTCCTGCCGGAGCGGTACCTATTTATCTACTTGCACTTTGACCTGCTTTCGAACTGCTAGGTTGGCAGGAGCAGGGACCGAACAATGGGAGCTCACCCCGTCGCGCGGATTCGAACCGCCAACCGTCTAATCGGCAAGCCCTAGGCTCTGTGGTTTAACCCACAGCGCCACCTGCATCCTCTGCCTTAAGTGCAGATTAAATATGCACAGCAGCTCTTTTGTGCATTAAAAGCGTGACAGTCCTATGTGATTAAACGGGCAGCAGTTTTGGACCACTGACCCTACAATTCCCCAGCCCCCAACAGCAAAGAATTTTGAATGGGAATCAGGATCATAGCTGCTTTGGAAGTTTAGTCATGTAGAGGTTTCTGTTTGTAGGTTTCTGTTTCTTAAACATCAATGTGCATGGATAGTGGGATGGAGAGCTATGGAATCTCAGGGGTGGTGTGTTTCCACTACCCCTTTAAACCCCATGAATGGGGCTATGAAAGGGGCTATATTTAGGCTTGTTTGTTTCTTGACTCTCTTCCTAGGCATATATGGGGAATATGTCAGTGAGAGACAATTACAGTAAGCATTATTTTTTAATAGCATGATTAGTACTAGTCTCTTGTTTCAGGAAAGATCATGGCCCTGATCTTAAGTACTCTGGCTTCCATCACAGTGTTCTGTTGCACCAGAAGCGGTTTAGTCATGCTGGCCACATGACCCGGAAAGCTGTCTGTGGACAAACGCCGGCTCCCTCGGCCTGAAAGCGAGATGAGCACTGCAACCCCATAGTCGCCTTTGACTGGACTTAACCGTCCAGAGGTCCTTTACCTCCCCCCCCCTTTAAGCAGGATGGTAGAATTTGAGGAAAGTGCCTATTCTTTCTTTGCTGTACCATTTGCCATCAAAAAAATTCCCCACCACTGCTGTTGTTTCCCCTCAAGATTTTGTTTACTGTAGTTAGCACTTTCAGGTGCAAAGAGCAACAGTTCTCTCTCTGACAAATTGGAGGATTGAATTTCTGTTTGCAGCATTACCATATATGTCTCGAAGTAACGACACCTTAACATTGTGAATTTCCAATCCAATTGCAAGCACCGCAAATGTGAAGAGCTAAATTTGTAATACACAGATTGTAATGGTTCTAGGGGTTGCTCGTGCGTAAATCGACGCCACACCTGGCTAGGTTACCTGGGTGAACCCTTTCTGTCCGGAGAGCCACTCACCCGTGGCTGTCTCAATCGCTGGCAGAATCCGTCAGTGGGCGTTTCTTGAACTTCTTCCAGCAAAGAAGCTCTTTGGCGCCTAGTCGCCGCCTACTCTCCCTGCGCGGAAGCCTTCTGCGCAAGGAGGGTGTGGGCAGCGGAGGACCCGTGCTCTCCCTGCTGGTCTCCGGCGAGGAGTCATGGAGCCACCTCGCCGATTCCCCCATCTGCCCCCCTTCTCCACTGGTGCTACGCTGAATTCCTTCCCCAGAAGATGGGCTGCTTCTCTCCCTCCCGGGACGCTCTCCGGAACCCCTCTGGAGCCCTCCCTCTCCCTCGGGCTCCGATGGCAGTTCCCTGACACAAATGCTAGTCACATAGCCACTGAAATCCAAGTTCTCTTAAAATATTTTGCATTTAAGAATTATTCCCACCACTATATCAGTGGTATAAAAGCACTTATGCCTAAAAAGGTCCCCCCCACCCCCAATCTAAGAAACATAGATTAAATTAAGGTGTATAGTCAAGGAACATGATTTTAGCATTATATATTCTGAAGTACTGGGGAAATCAGTGGATTGCAATGAAGTTCTAAGCATGGCCTAATTGAGTTACACCTAGGGAAAGGTGTACAGGATTGCTGCCTTCTTTTTATTTTATTTTTAAATTTCAAATATTTATAACCTGTCCTTCACCCAAGTGCCCCAGGGAAGGGTACCTCAAACATTTTAAAATCTCAATAAACAATATATAAAAACCAAACCAAAATAATCATAAGTCAACATCAGCAGTCACATAAAATGGCAGAATGGACACATAAAAATACAGCCCCTGCTCTTCAAAAACTTGCAATTGCTTAGGGTCAAATAGCTAATTAAATGCAAGCATTTCATTTCATCACAGAATTCAGCGTTCATTATTCTCTTCTCCAGAAGAAAAAGCTTTGAAGTAGAACTGCAGGCTATTTTAGGTGTGATCAATATGTGTGTGATCGTGTACATGCACATGGAGTCAAACCTGGAAGTGACCCGGAAACATAAAAAAGACATCACTAAAAGGGCAGAATGGGGGCAGGGCAGAGGCAGAACAGAGGCAGCGTGGAGCAGCAGAGTGTTTCAATTGCACACGATTTTGCAGAAGCTCACAATGACCAAGAACACAACCCCCACACTGATTGGGGGTTGCCTAGATTTTGTTGCATGTACTACATTGGCTTTCCGTTCAATTACTAGAGTTGTGGGCTCATCCACATTTACCTTTTGCCCCGCATTTCCTAGGCACAGGTCTTTAAACCTCTGCATCTCAGCACGTTTTGTTTTTTGCCCCGCCGCTTTCACCAGGAAAACCTGCTGTTTAACGCTGAATCGGAACAAATGGCAATTCAGGTTTTCCACAGATGCCCTTTGCTCCAATTCATCTGTAAAGAGTGGGATTTTGTGGAGGAAGTGCAGCTAGGTCACGGAGCTTTAAAGTGTGGACGTGTGCCTAGAAATGTGACACAAAAGGCAGCCTGGATGAGGCCTCTGTGTACATCCTCATTGGCATGAAAGAAATGATAGCTCTTCTCTAAGCATTGCTCTCACCAGTCCTGAACACAGTTGCTTCAGGTGGCAGCAACTGATTTTAGTAACACTTACTTCCGAATAATAATGTGCTTAGGACAGCACCAAGTAAAAAACGCATTTGAGGAAAGAAATCACATTTGCACAACAGGTAGCTGTGAACTAAGCAGCCGGAAACTCATTAGTAAGGGTCGTGCAATATGCACTCCTTTCATTTCTGTTTTCAAACTCATGGAGTCAGTGTGCCATTGCATATTCTTATCCTTGAAATGGAAATTTAAAATGACACCCTTGCTGTTGCCTGGAGCTCTCTCTTTCCCCCTCTGATATACAGAGATGGATATTGGATGCAGGAAATGGTGTCCACTCTGGAACCTGCACCCTGAAGCTACTGTTTCACATGTTGCTCCACGGTAACCCTGACTCACCATGGCCATTTGGACAAACACTGACTACCAAATACAATCCTGTTGCTAATTTTTAAAAAAGGAGTTATTCAAAGTGATACACTTGAAATGGATTTTTTTCCACTTAGCAACCTGGAATTCAACAGGAAACGACATAATTGGGTATCATCTGTCTGCTTATTAAATGAAAACCATTTATCTGTTTGGAACAAAAGCTTGCAAGCTTTTCGCTTATGTTATCTTCACCTGTCAGAACAGCTGTCTAACCAATACTCTCTCAAGCTGTGGAAAACTATCCCCCCCCCCATTCATACGGAGAATTTAAGGTTTCAGTTACTGCTTTTGCCTGTTAATTTGCATGGAAAATGTATTTCATATCCCTGTGTCCCGTCAATTATTCATAACTGATATTTTAAAATCAGGTTGTTTTTGAAAAAAACAAACAGTTTCTGCATTTGAATTACCTTCACTTCTGTAAAAATAGCTATTTTATATACTTAGCAACTTGATAAGAGGAGAACATGGCATCCCATTATTATATTTTAATGTATGGCTAACTCACAAAGGCACTTTGGTGCTGGGATTTATAATGTTAAAGTAAGCACCTTTATTGTCTCTGAATTTAAATTCTTTAATTTGTTGGGTATCCATTCAATGGGACTCTCGGGGGGGGGACACGGGAAACCACTTTTTATTTATTTTTATTACATTTATATACCACTCTTCCTCCAATGGGAGCCAAGGGTGACAAGCAGCAAGTGACAAAACAATAAAAACATCTTTAAAACAATTCCAATACAGGTGCAGACTGGGAAGCATTTCAGCTTAAAAGGTTTGTTGAAAGAGGAAGATGTTCAGCAGGTGATGAAAAATGACAGAGATGGTGTCTAAAGAGACCTCAAGGTTTGTGATTTTAAATCTCCAACAACCACTAGAAAACTTTAATTGTCTCTTCATGTTAGGCATATGGCCAGGGCTGCCACTTGTCTCTTTTTTTAACCTGGACAGAACAGGAATTGAAAATCCAGGTTTGGTATTCAGATCCAGCTACTCAAAATCCAGGGAAGGCTGAGAAGAAAGAGTCCTGTCTCCAGTCCAAAACATGCAGACAGAGGCTCTTGTAAGTAAGTAAGAGCCAGTGTGGTGTAGTGGTTAGGAGCGGTAGACTCGTAATCTGGGGAATCGGGTTCGCATCTCCGCTCCTCCACATGCAGCTGCTGGGTGACCTTGGGCTAGTCACACTTCTTTGAAGTCTCTCAGCCTCACTCACCTCACAGAGTGTTTGTTGTGGGGGAGGAAGGGAAAGGAGATTGTTTGCCGCTTTGAGACTCCTTCGGGTAGTGATAAAGCGGGATATCAAATCCAAACTCTTCTTCTACAGATCTTTATCCAGGCAAGTAAAGGACAGGCTCTGCAGCAGACACAGTGCTCAGGTGTCACGATTCAGAAGTTTGGGAGCAGAGGAAGAAGTTCAGAACCAGGTAGAAGTTTTCCCACTTGTCCTGCCAAGCTTTTAAAGACAAAACATGGTGTGGTGGACTATTAAAATGGGAACTTTGTCTCCTCCCTCCATCAGTCTACACACACAACCAAATTAGGGTGGTAAATCAGAATCTTGGTAATAGAACAGAAAATATAATTACAGGCTGCAGATGGGAATTACATTGCTGAGTGCTCCTCTATGTAAAAACACCCTGCCATTGGGTTGTTGTTTTTTAACATGCAATGACCTTTGTTTGATACAACAACAAGGAAAAAGGCTGAAGGATTGCAAGTGGCTGTAATAAAGCAATTTTAGAAACAATGGTGCCAGGCAAAACATTCCTTCTGAAATGCCCTGCCAATCTTAGCAGTAACAGCAGCAGCAGCTCTGCACGGTACCAACCGAGCTCAAATATTGCTGAACAGTGTGTCCTCCGGAAGAAAGTTACTGCTGCTTCATGATTCATTTGGCATCCTCTGTGAACACTCTGGTAACCTTGCACACTTCACCAGAGAGCTACAGTTAAACTGGAGGTCATTATTTCTGAAAGTGGTGCCCTTTAATTACCAGCCATTATAGACAGCTGGAAAAATCAAACCAAGCAGCTCGTGCTACTTTCATGCGAGCCCTAAAATTTACCATTGTTTCTGATAATGTTGCATCATGGTACATAAATTCTGTAAGGTGACCCATGAGTGTTTGCTGGAATTTACTTTAGGTTCACTTATTGTCGCTTAGCAGACTAAACAAGAATAGATGGCTCTTCAAGCAGTTATAGTAAATTATACTTATGGCAAACCCTAATGCCTCATTAACTCGAGTCAAGGTCTATTTCCTTTTTACAGCGTTAACCATTGGAAAGCGTTGTTTTTAATTTATGAATAAGGGTGTAGAGGAACCTTAGCTCTCATATTTACATAAACACGATGTACAATTAATCTTCTGTAAAATAACCAGAGCACCATTTGGAGAATAATAGTCTCCTTTGGAAGCCCATCTAAAAAGATGCTGGTAGGGAACTCGTATTAGTGTGTGCTTATGCATCAGCAGTAATTCGTGGGATGCATTAATATAAGAAGAATGAGCACTCATTCTTTGCGGGATTGCGCGCGGTGCTACAGTTCCCTGGGAACTTACTGGCAAATAGGGGCTGGCCTGCCTCTCGGTGTTAATTTTGGAGGTTCACGCCCAGCCTCAGTAATCAAGTTTCATTGCTGGGAGGTTGGGCCAGTCCCATATATATAAGGGGGTAGAGCCAACAGAATCCAGGCAGTTGGCTCTGGAGATTCACCCTCCCTACGTTTAATGTTTTCCTGTTTACAGGTCAACTTTTTCTTCCTGTTTAGTGGGCGCTGCTGCGGTCTTTGACTGGTTGCTGTTGAAGGACTGGGAAGAAATTTTCCTGCATTGGCAGGTTTTTGTCTTCCCCATAGCAATTCATCACAACTTTGGCGGTTATGGCCTTGGGTGGAAGAATCCTTTAGTCTTTTCTTCCCTATAATGGGGGGGGGGAGGCGTGAAGTGGTGACTCACCCCCCTGCGGCGGCAATTCCAGGGTCCCCTCTTAAAGGGGTTACATAAATGGGTGTCACTGACCATACACTGAAAGGTCGTCAGTGAACTACCCTGCATGTGGGGATATGGGCTTGGCTGCCTGCTACACTTACATCGCACAGAGCACCCCCATATCCCAGTTAACCTGATGAGCCCCAGTTCCCCCCGGCTGGGGGGCTGGGAGGGATACACTCCCAAGGTGTAAGCCAAGGTCTTCCTACATTCGGAAGTTTAATAAAGTTGTGGCCTAATTTTAATTCCATATAATGTTGTCTTTATTCCTTCCTTATGATCCCTGGGCGCTGGGGCTGTCGCCGCCTGGTCACGCAATGAAAATCACCTTTAAAAAAAAAAGTTTTTTTCTGGTAAAAAGTGAATTGAAGATTTGAATGAGTTCTCTAGTTAGGTCCATTTTTATAACCCCAGGTAGATGTTTTTAAGTAACAAGTTGCCCTTGCCCTTAATGACTGCATCATGCAATTTTGATTGCACAGACCCTTAAAGATGTCCTATGATTGCCATAGTGGATTGTGGTAGATCACACTCGCTTCTAGGGTGGTCACATGTCCTACTCTACAGCTGTCAGTCTTCCATTTAAAGGAGCCCTCTGTTTGAAGGGCTGCCACATCTGATTTAAATACGAATTACCATACAAAGGGAGCACTGCTGCCCTGAGGTTGTCACACAAACAACCGGCACCTGGACAACAGAGTGAGCAGGCACACAATCAAACTGGATGGCTACCAGATGAAAGGGGCCTTCTGTTTTTCTCACTAATAGCCATTTTCCAGATCTGTTTTCCTACTTAGATACAGCATAGGGGGCAAAGTATAGGGAGAAATATCATCCACTTTTTTTGATGCATGGCTACATTTTTTACGCCCTCATGAGAGAGGTGGGGGAGGGAATCTACACTGGCATAACTGCTCTGTGGAGAAATCAAAGATGGTCAATCCCAGTGCTACAGATCTAGCCATGTGCTGCTCTTTTGACCAAACTTTCTTGCCTTGCACAAACAACTAGCATGATTACAAGACACCGCAGTCTCTGCTGTACGTTATTCCACAGGAAACATGAACCCAATGCAAAAGTGTATTGAAAACCATGTTATCGGGTGAGGCTCTACACCAGCATATAAGACCATTGAAGAGATCAAGTCAGATCCCTTCCAAAGAAGAGCACTGATGGCATGGAATGTGCTGGGCCACAATATGTTGCTCTCAATGCCCTTTTAAGGCCTTTATTTTTCACATCAAAACGCATGACATGAAAATATTTTTTGCCTGTCTTCCGCAGAAAAGGTTTCAGATAGGGCTGTGTGCTTGTGTTGTGCTTTTTCGAATGCTGCTTTTAATTACCACCACTGGTCGCTTAATCATTTTTCTTTTATAATCTGAAATAATTCCAGTTCATTCATTCTGCTTCACGCAGCCCTCGTCCCCATTTTATAGAATACATCACATGCCAGAGCTCTCAGCCTTGTATTGATTGATTCCTTGCAATGGACCTTAAAACTCCATTAAGGAAGGAGTTGGAAATGTGAATTAATTTTGCATTCTTTTATTTCCTTACTTTCTTTTCTTGTATGGCAAGGCTAAGAGAAGTTTGAAACAATTAATCTTACCTCAAAATACTTCTCTAACTTTAAAATCAACTTGAAAGCAAAGCAGAGGGTAGAAGTGAGGCAAAATAGATCGTTTTCCCCTGCGTGCATGAAACTTTAATGCAGTGACAGAACAGTATTACCTTTTTCCCCCCTCCCTGGTGCATTATGCTGATAGATAGCACCTTGCCACATTGCCTTCTGTAGCAAAATGAAAGACTTAAGACTGTACTTTAATAGATGAGGTATGTCACCAGGTTAAAAAAAAACAAAAAAAACCCTCCCAAAACAGTAAGACAATAAAATTTGTGCTGAGGCGACAGCACTGATCACATGAAACCTAATTTAGACCACCCAAAGCCTCTTCAATGTTAATTATCAACATTAATATTTCATTAAATGGCCTATTCACTCTCTGCTCCCCAGAACATCTCGGTCATAAAAAAATGAAGTTACAGAAACTTTAAACACAATGTGAGGTGCAGTAGAAATTATATATGATAGTGCATGGCAAAAAAGGTAAAATTTCAACAGAAGGAAGTTCTGCAGATTTTAATATGTCCACTTCCATTCATGTCGCAGTAAAAGATTAGAGTGTTTAGTTGCAGGTAGCTCTACTGTTGATGATATATTTGCACATGTGTTCCTCCACAAGATTTTTGGAAGATGATGTCTTTTAACAGAGAAGTAAAGAAGTCACAATTAGGGTATTTGATTGGATGCTGCAGACATTTTGAATCACTATGGGAGGGGGGCAGAATCAACAGAAAGTATATGATCATAAAAGGCCTGAGTGTCTAGAGGGTGGGGGGTTTAGGAGGGGGAGGGGGAAGCATTATCATTCTAGTTCAAAGATTGCTTTTAACAACAAATATTACATTTTCCCACCACACTTCCAAACATTGAGAGCCAGTGTGGTGTAGTGTTTAGAGTGTCGGACAAAGAACTGGGAGACCAGATTTCAAATCTTGGTCCCCGCTTGGTCAGGAAGCTCACGGGGTGACCCTAAACCAGTCACTGCCTCTCAGCATAAACAACCTCACAGGGTTGTTGTGGGGATTAAATGAGGAGAGGGAGAAGGTCCTTAGAGAAAAGGTAGAATATAAATGCTATGAATAAAAACTAACTTCCCTTCCATTTTCTTCTCATGACAATCCTGGGAAACAGCTTGCTGAGAGAGTGTGACTGGCCTATTACCATTCCACAGTGGTGTGACTAGGTTGTGCTACAGTTTCTCTGAGTTTCCATCTTCACTTGTAGACATCTATCTTAACTTTTCCCCTTTGTGAAGGGTGTGCATCCAGATTGGGTAGTGCCCACTAAAATAAGTGACTCAGTGAAGCTAGGAAGACTATAGATGATGGAGCTGATGGTTGGAATGGGATGAAGTTTGTGTACAAATAAAAGGGAATCTATGTTTGCCTTCTTTCCAGTTTATGCATTTAAAGCACAAGTAAAAGAAAAGCAAGGAAGTGGATACACTGGGATTCAATTCAAAATAGAATATTAAATTAAGCCAACAGGAATAAATCAAGTATAGATTTAACAAACTGTTCCAACGCAGCAAATTTTAATTTCATGAGCTCTTTAGTATTATTAAATTATCCACATTCATCAAATAATCTGAGCTGGGTGAAATGAATTAAAAGCCAATACAATTTGCTCATCAGGCAGCTGCTAATTTGGATACCATTAAAAACAAAAAACAAAATAAATATGTGAATTGGAAATTGAAACTTTTGCAGTCTGAATCTAGGCTGTAAGGAAGTTCCAGGGAGTGTGAGATTCAGTTGCCAGGATGCATGCTTAGGACTGCAACCTTGGAAACCCGTTCTGTTATGTATGGCAAGCCACACTTTATGTTTTTAATCCATTGCAGCTGAGCAAACTCCAAAGGAAAAAAACCCCACTTAAATTGGTCTTTATTTGCAATAACGACAAGCTGGGGTGACATCGCCTCTTTTGAAATAATCTAAAATGCTTAGAACTCTGTATTCTGGGGTTCTGAATGGAGTACTGATACCTTTAGGATCTGATATAAATTCCTTCAGAAACATTTCCTTTTGTTTATTATTACTAAGCAAGGGTGGACTATTGATTATAACAATGCCTCATAGGTAGCGAAGCAAACCCTTAGCAAAAGAAGTAGTAAATCAAGCTATTGATATTTCTTTGTGCCTAGCCTCTTAGCACCAGTATGCCTTAAGTATATGTAGATAGTATTTGAAATTGTGCTTCCCCCCTATCTGCAATGAGTTTCTTGCTCTTCAAACACAGAAGTGAGGGTGGTTATACAAGAGCTGCATTGCAGCATTCTGCAGCAGCACCTGCCAGCAGGACCCTTTGTTGCATCATCTATCGGCATTCTAGTAATTTGACCCTGAAGGTTTTCACTGAATCAGACTCCCATTCAGAAGTTGATATGGTTTAGAAGACAGCTTCTCCCTGGCCTGAATTTTGTCTGTGTGTGTGTGTGTCTTTTAATAAGATCAGCTTTTGGATCTAAATGAATAAGCCTGACATAAAACAGTATTAAACCTGTTAGACTGTCCAAGTTTTCTTTTATGTGCCATATCAAATTTTGTTCCATACTGTTAACCTTTGGTGAATTTTATGAAAGGATACTGTTTCCTTCCAGTTCTTATTTCATCAGTTACCATTTCACTGTGATTCCAGCGCAAAAGCCAGAGAGGTTTCAGGTGTTTATAATGTGGGAATAGATTAAATGGATTTGCCAGGCTTCAACCATTGTCTCACTTACAAGTATGATCTAGCTGCACCCTGCAGTTGACAGCAGATCTTTATTTCACACACACTGGTTCTTATTTCTGTGAATCAGGTCGCTATTATTTAGAAGTTGTGGTTTGAGATTGGAAGTTCAAGGTGATAAGAGGTTCAAAGTAATCTTGGTATCTCATGAACAGCATTTGAATCCAGATCTTCAAGTCCAGAACGCTCAGCAGGGCATCCCTATGACCAAGTTGGCCGAATAGTACTGTTCATTTTTACTACAGAATTGTAAAAAACTGACTTGTGACTAAAGTGGAATTTGGAGCGATTCTAGAGATTATTCTCCCATATGTTGAGGCTAGGAGGGTCTCCTCAAAATATTGTGCTTTTTTGCTGCGTTCCAGTAATTTTACCACCATTGGCTATGCTGGGTCTATTCCAGAGATGCCAACAGTTTGGTGACCTGTGGGCACAGTTGGTATTTTGAAAGAGTGCTCAGAAACCATAGATCTACAAATCTTTCTACAAACCAGCCCAAGTGCTAAGATCCTTGGGGAGCACCTTCTCTTGGTCCCAACCATCTCAGAATCATGGTTGATGGTGATATGAGAGACCATCTTTTCTATGGCTGTTCCCATATTGTGGAATTCCCTCCCAAGCGAGGTTAGATTGACTCCCTCTTTTTTTATTCTTCCACCAGCAAGCTAAGAACTTCCTATTCAGACAGGCCTCTGAAAACTAAGGTGCAGATAATGCTGATCACTGGACTTCTGTCTGGGCAAACTGTTTTTTATTGCTGGTTTAAAATGTGTTGGATGTATTTTAATAATTGTTTTTAGCTAGGTTTTTTATTACTTTACATTTCATAATGTTGCAAGCTGCCTTGACTCCCAGTTTGGGGAGAAAGGCAAGATATAAATACATTAAATAAATACATATTCTTTTTAATGTATGATAGCAACAAATTTGCAGAACACAAGTGACCTATGACTGGACAGAAGTGAAGTTACAGGGAACCAGGCAGAGGGCCTTCTCGGTAGTTGTGCCCACCCTGTGGAACGCCCTCCCATCAGATGTCAAAGAAATAAACAACTATCAGACTTTTAGAAGACACCTGAAGGCAGCCCTGTTTAGGGAAGCTTTTAATATTTGATGAATCATTGCATTTTAGA
Organism: Podarcis filfolensis; assembly: GCF_964270895.1. Taxonomy (NCBI): domain Eukaryota; kingdom Metazoa; phylum Chordata; class Lepidosauria; order Squamata; family Lacertidae; genus Podarcis; species Podarcis filfolensis. The sequence goes on along the minus strand of NC_139605.1, from coordinate 33,035,228 downwards.
AGCTGCCCAGAGTGGCTGAGGAAACCCAGCCAGATGGGCAGGGTAGAAATAAATTATTATTATTATTATTATTATTATTATTATTATTATTATTATTATTATCATCATCATCTAAAAATTATCAGGCTCCATGATGAGTCATGTCTCAGATCCCTATCTTTTTGCCATAACATTACTGGAAAGCACCAGATTACAGAAATTTATAGTTCAGTCAATGGAAATAGATGTTATATGTGATTTGATGGGGGGGGGGATGAATGTGAAAAAGAATTATTGCAAGATAATGTGTTTTATTGCATCCAGTATATGGCACACATACTTTTTCTCCACCCCAGTTTCTGTGGCACCCTTTCTTCCCTGCCTCTCTCCAATTGCTCTGCTTTCCTCACTCCAGTCCCCCGGGTTGCTTCCCTTTCCATCCTATCCTCTCGGTTCCTGTACCTGCTGTTCAGCTGCTCAGGTGCCGATTTGAATATTGAAAAGTACATGCAGCTGGAAGAGGAAGTGGGGAAGGGTGTTGCTCTTCCAGCTTCTCTCTGTACAATACAATACAATACAATACAATACAATACAATACAATACAATACTGTTTATCCCTCATCTGTACCTCAATTGTACCAAGACAACATGTACCTCAGCAATACAATGGCTGCTGTAGGGGCTCTGCACCACCCTTACAGCCACTGCTTCTCACAGGAACTTTTCCATATAATGTGCAAGAACTGGTACTTAAAGTAAGAGTTCAGAACCCTAAAGAGAATGACTTCATTGAAATTGAACTGGGCAGACAAGAGCTGACTTATCGAGATTTGCTCAGGGTGAGTTGCCATGAATAATCCTGAACAAGTGGAGAAGGTTAGAAAGCTACCAAACTCTCTGTACTTTCCAGGTAGGTAACCACCTAATGAGAAAGATGGCAGTGAGTGGTGGGATAGTGGAGTTCAGAGGCTTCACAATTGCTGGGGTTGCCACACTGCAGTCACTTCTAGTCTGAGCAGCCAATGTCATCCTTTTATGCCTCTTTATTGACACCACATCAAAAGGTGCAGCATGTTGACTGGATGCGGATGCAACATTAAAAGTGGACTCACAACATATTCTTTGGGCGTTCTGTGAGACCGTCTTCACAAGTGGAGCCAAAGTAAAATTAACCCAAGCACCACCAGGCCACCAGAAGTGTGCACCTGCCCATCAAGCCCACAACTGTCTGCCTGTCCACCACTTCTACTAAAGGCCTTAGCCCAGGCATCCCCAACCTGCGGCCCTCCAGATGTTTTGGCCTACAACTCCCATGATCCCTAGCTAACAGGACCAGTGGTCAGGGATGATGGGAATTGTAGGCCAAAACATCTGGAGGGCCGAAGGTTGGGGATGCCTTCCTTAGCCTTTCACTGTTGCCTTCCGTGTTGTTTGGGAAGACTGGAGTTGGCATTTGGTATTTTCCGCTACCTTCTCCCCTATTCCCAAGTTGCGAGCGATTTAACAAGCCAGCTGAGTCAGAGGAGGAGTGATGGCATCCAGTAAGTACTAAATGGCGAGACATCAGTGGCTCCTTGATGTTGCCTCTCAGTGAAGAAAGGAGTCCACAGCTCATAAGTTCGTAATGCACTTTTTGCATTAAAGCTCTTCCTCCGCCACCTCATCTCCTTTAGGAGGGTCTGTCATTTCACACACTGTAGACTTGAAAATACATTAGTGTTTGCAATGTGTTTAGCTGGGAAATGCTCACACCTCATAAGTCTGTAATAGGTTCCTACATTACAGCACTTTGCTTCTGCAGTTCAGCTGTTTTAGCCCCAATATCATTTCACACGCTGTCATCTTGGAAAACGCAATCGCATTTTCAGCAGCTGCTGCTGTTAGGACTTGTTCGTGTATTACGCGCCATCTAGTAGGACACCAGCTGAGATTACTGTTGAGCACATGCTTCTCATTGAGCACATGACTTGTAAAGGGATTTTCAGAGATGCCTCAGAGACAAACACTCGGCAGGACTGCGTTAGGGGTGTTGTCTCTTCCATATGCTTTTTAAATCGGGTCAGGTGAATCAAATCAAACCCAAAAGGCAGCTGTTAAGATAGATGTATTGCCCTCCAGGAACTGGGGACTAAGATATGTTTAGCTGTCATGCTGGGTGTAGAATATATTGATCGAAAAGAAAGGAACCATAAGAGCCATGCTTGGTTGGGACTGGAATGTATTTTTGCTAACTAATTCCGCATTCCAGTTCAGCAAAGCTTGCGCTGTCGGATTGTCCTACCCAGAAGCCTTCATGGTGTTTTGGAACATGGGAGGAAATGCTGATGTGAACTCAGTAGTACTACATACAGAAGCTGGCCACTTTTTCTGCTTTATTGTGGCTCTACGTTCTCCTTCCACTCTCATAGTTTTTATGAGGGGAGGGGGTTTAGGCTGTATACCTGAATCTCTTCTAATTCCTGGATCCAGCAAAGGTTAAAATCTATAGAGGATTCAATTGTTGGAATAGCCTGGCCAGCTTCTTGGCCCTAAGTATGGGTCATTAGTATAAGAAAGGAAGCTGCTCTGTGCCAGAGGGCAAACGCGTGGACCCCCTCCCTTACCTGGCTGGTAGTGAGAAGGACAAAGGCCACAGTTGTGTGTGAAAGAGAGTTGACCTAGATGCAGAGAGAGTTGGCCTCCTAGATGAAGGCAGAACTGCCAACTGCCAATGGCCACCTCCTTTCCTCATTCATTCTTTGTGAAATACGGTACATCTCCAATGCAAATACAATACAAAAACGAACACCTACCACCTTTTAAGAAACTTGACTTGGGCAGTTCCAACACTACTGCATGTGTGGATCAGCAAAGCACTGTTGACCTACTTGACATGATGACATTGTGTGGGTAGTGATATCATTGGCCAAGGTCCATAGTTCTGCATTTTTTTGCTCTAGTTTCCTTAGTGCACTTAGCAGTTCGTGCATGCACAGTTCACTTAAAACTTCCTTTGCTTCAGACCCTGTCTCCTTGCTGCCATTTTGGGGAGACCAAGACGTAGAGACACCTGTGCTCAAAGTTTTCCCCAGACTCTTCTAATGAAAATAACACTTCAGATGACCATTCTGACTCTAGAGGCCAAATAAACAACTGTATCTATTTCTGTACAAATAATCAATTAGAGATCTGAAGTCTTTATAAAATATCCAACATCCAGTTTGGAGCAGTGCTCCTAACACATTACACCCAGTAGAGAATTTTCTCTCTCTCTATATATATATATAGATTCTTTAAAAAGGAAAGCTTTGTAACACTGATGGGAAGGTCAAGCCTATATAACACTGCCAGAACCCTTATGTTCTTGGAACAGCTAGCTATTCCAAATCTGGTGAAAAATGATTTTTGTGAACAAGCATCTTCAAAACCAAACAGTCTCCTACTACCAGCAACTGAAGAATTACATTTTCTTGGAGTGGGGGTTTGGAATGAAGCCATGCAGCTCTGTCAATTCGCTGAGATGAGTTATAGTGCTTTCCTCTTTCAGCTTAACAAGAAACATGTCACATGAAGAACAAGGGCATTAGGCACCTTGGATAGCCACTAGATGAGCGAAGGAGAGGGTAGGAAATTGCTCACGATAATTGTCCTAAGGAGGAACGAATTCACCCAAGGACAGCAGCCAGAATGCAATTCGCACACTAGTCATGATAAACCCTGAGTGACAAAGCTCAAAATGGAAAAAATAAACTCTTTTCCTAGACAGTTTTGTAGCAAATACTTTATACTGTCATTGATGTCATGGGAGGCTTAGAGGGCACACCAGTGAGAAAGCTAGACATAAGCTTCCTTGTGGCTCTTGAACCAGAACAGCAACAAGGAAGACCTGCGCCCACATACTCCGTGGGTTGGGGCAAGATGTGAGGGGTTAGGTGAGAGATGGGCAAGGTGTAAAGGAAGAGGTGACCAGGTGGGGGGGAGGAGGCAGAGTTGGCAGGTAAGTGGGTTTGGCAAGTGGAGCAAGCAGGATAGGCAGCCCCTGTTGTTGTTGTTTAGTCATTTAGTTGTGTCTGACTCTTTGTGACCCCATGGACCAGAGCACGCCAGGCACTTCTGTCTTCCACTGCCTCCCGCAGTTTGGTCAGACTCATGCTGGTAGCTTCAAGAACACTATCCAACCATCTCATCCTCTGTCGTCCCCTTCTCCTTGTGCCCTCCATCTTTCCCAACATCAGAGTCTTTTCCAGGGAGTCTTCTCTTCTCATGAGATGGCCAAAGTATTGGAGCATCAGCTTCAGGATCTGTCCTTCCAGTGAGCACTCAGGGCTGATTTATACACACAGCCCCTGTATAAACATAAATGCATACATACATACATACATACATACATACATACATACATACACATGCACATTTAAAACCCTAAAAATATTGGCAGTGTGAGGGAGGAAATTGTATGGTAAGCAAAGGATGGGGGGGAATGATTAAAATGCAAAAATTAAAATGGTTATGAAGGTGCGGAAAGTTTCATTAAAAGTTACACTTTCTGAGTTCCATCAAAATTTAATAAGCGATAATGTCTTCAGCTTCATAGAATTTAATTTTGTAGCTTATGAAAGGAATAATTAAAACATACCAAGCTATCAGTCATTTTGTATTTTATCTGCCTTCCAAGGTATCACTCATAAAGCAGTAAGCTTTTTTTTCTTAAGGCAGTGGAGGGGGTCCCTAAGAGTTCCTTTAGTCAGCATATCAGCATTTATTAATCTAGAATCCATGGGGATGGAGGCTGAGGAAAAAAAGAAAGAAAATGTGGTTGGCCTTTGGATTAACTTCATCAGATCTATCGGTCTGGAAACTGTTCAAAACAGGGAAATAATCTGTAGCTGTAGCTGATCAACTGGCTCAACAGGGAAGCTACTTCTCCATTTAAAGCCAGCTTGCCTGTTCAGCAAGGTGATTGCCTCCGGTCAAACATTTCGAAATATCTGGATATGTGCACACTTCTTTCCTTCCTGCAAATATGGCTGCCCAGGGGCAGTGTGTCTTGCTTTGCAGCTTGAGGCAAAGCGGGACTTTCTGCCCTGCGCTGCTATTACCACCAGTGCCACGATCGCCAGCACTGCCATGTCTGTTCCAGCCACCTGCACCACTCACCCTGACACCACCGCCACCACTGGTGGATAAGCAGCACTGGCATGGGCACCACTTTTAGGTGAGATCTCAACAATTTTAGGTGAGATTTCGGTGATGTCAGGTGAGATTTCTGCAAAATCTCACAGGATTTTAGCAAGATCTCAGCTGAAACCACCACCAAGATCTTGTTTGAAATCAGCACTGATGTCAGTGTTGCGTCTCCATCACTGGCAGAGACAGCAGGGCAAGCAAAGTGCCTGTGTGGGGGTGTTGCTTCAGGGACTTCCGCCACCTGAGGCAGTGGTCTCACCCTGCCTAATGGCTTTGCCGGCCCTGTGACTGTCTAAGGACCAAGCCCCATGTTATCTATGTACATGCAGGGTGGTTACTGTTACGAAAAAGGAGCAATGCTGCTGAGTGCTCCAGATGGCTGGAAAGCCAAACAGGATGTTGATGTTTTGGGACTGTACCGTGGGAACAAGGGACAGTCTATTATGTGCACTGAGCACCGGATGTTAGCTCAGAGTGTCACATGACCCTGTACTGGAAGTACATGGGTGGAGTTATTCTCTCTCTGGCTGCTGATGTGAGAGGGTGCAGACACGTTTCTCTGCACTACTGGAAAGACAGAAATAAAGGCATGTAAATACATTTCTGTCTGTCTCTCTCCCCTCCCTGGGAGTGAGGGAGGAGGGATGGTTGTGTTCTTCTCACGTTGAGGAGAATCGGCCGATAAAGACCTCGCCTTGTCTTGCCGGGAGTCGCTGACGGGGAGGTCAACATGGAATCAAAGCCGGGCACCTGGAGAGTGCCAAATTCCTCTGACCGACAAGGCTTGATTCAACATATGGTAGCAAACGCTGCTGGTTATCTGATCCATGGGAATCAGCATGAGAGGTGAGAGGTTGATGGATCGTGTGCCATCCTCTGCACCAAGGAAAGAAGATAACGTCTGCATTGCAGCCAGAAGCTGAACGGCTGGACACCAAGAGGGGGTGTTTTCCAAGCAACGGAGCCCCAAAAAGGTATGCTGAATATCGGGCTAAAAGTGTGAATGCAGATTGATTTATTCTCTGGTTCACGAGAGAGCTGCGTTTGGAAAAACAGCTCTGAGAGCCTAGCCTTGCATACCAGGCATATTTGCGGTGAGATAAAGAGAAGTATGCACAGTTGCTAAGCAACGAAGGTCAGTCGGCTTAGAAAGTTACTGACACCTGGGGCTGGCTCAGTCAGAGCCGGGAAAGCGAAAGTTGTTTTGACTTTGAGACAGCTTGGAGATTGTCTGCCTGAGAGAGAGGCAGAAAAACAGCTCAAAAGAGCTTTTGGGATTTTACTAGCTCGAGAGTGCAGAGCTGAGACTTGGATTCAAAATGGATGCCAAGGACAGGGGGAGGGAAGAACGGAGTTCTAATTCCCCCACTGATGTTGCTACTGGAGAGGATGCTGTAGCTTTGAACGTTGTCCGATGTTACAATTGCGGACAGGCTGGGCATCGTCAGCGGAGCTGCAAGAAGCCACGCCAGCTGAAAGGAGCGAAGGGCCGCTCAGCAAAGCCTGAGGGAGCAGGCAAAAGTCATACCACGTCTTCGGTGAAACCTGCAAAGGCCCTGATGGCGAAAGGAACCACGCCAGATGTTGGACACTCTTTTGTAATCGATACGGGCTGTAATTTTCATATGTCCCCGCACAGAGGACTCTTTTCGACGTTTAAGAAGCAAAGCTTCGCTGTGAAACAAGCCAACGGTCAGAAGCTGGAAGCGACCGGGGTTGGAACTGTGTATCTTAAGAGTCTGAACCTGACTATACACAATGTTTACTTGGTTCCTGAATTGAAGTTCAATCTGCTGAGTGTTTCGCAGATTGCAAAGAAAGGACTGAAACTGTCCTATGATGATAAGAGCTGCAAGATCTTCAAAGATGGAGAGTTATATCTTTCTGCCAGACAGAAAGGTGGACTGTATTTGTTGGACTTTGAGCAAAGTGATTACATGGAATGTAATTCTGAGTCTAACTTGATTTCTCTTGCAGGTGTGACCAAAACAAGCGCCAAGAAGGTGGCCAGGGTCGACAGAGCGTTTCAGCGGGTGTATGCTGATGTGATTGGTCCTCTAGAACCATCTAGAGGCAATGCAAGATTTTATCTTGTGTGTGTGGATCATTTCTCTAACTTTGTCTGGGTTTATGTGTTAAAGAAGCCACAGGAAGCCTTGGAAAGGTTTCAGGAGTTTTGTGACAAGGTTAAAGACATGCATGATGCTAACATTGATTGTCTTTTGACAGATGAGAAGCAGATTTTTCTTTTACAGGATTTCCAGAGGTTCCTGCACAAGAAAGGGATAAGACACAAGGTTGCTGTTTCAGCGGAAGCGTGGAACAGGGGTATATGTGTACGGATGAACAAAGAATTGCAAAAGGGGATGAATGCGCAATTGCTTAGTTCACATCTGCCACATGAGTTCTGGGCGGAGTCACTCATGTCGTTTTGTCATGCGTGGGTGAGAAAGGTTTCAAAAGAGTTGGGAAGTTCTCCTTTTGAGAAACTGTTCCAGAGAAAACCTTCTGTTGCCCATTTCAGGGTTTTTGGGTCTCATGTGAGGACAGAAGCTCCAGGTGGAGTAAAGAATGCCAGAGGCATTTTTGTGGGATATGAAAAGGGTCTCTACAGAGTAATTTTGTCTGAATCTGGTCAGGTGATTCTCACAAAATTTCTAGAGAGTGCTCCTGAAAAGGAGAGAGTGATAGTACACACATTTCCCACAGAGGACGATTCAGATGATGATGATGATTTCACAGAGTACAGTGGTACTGAGAGTGACAGTGATAGCTCAGAGAGCTCTGTTGTCACAGTCATTGAGAGGAAATCTCACACAATGGATAGACCTTCACAGGTGAAGGATGAACCACTGTTTACTATTGGAACTGGTTCTCCTAAGAGTCCTGAGACAGAACCAGTGAGCAGAGAGGATCAGCACCTCATACGCAGGTCTGAGAGAGTCACAAAGGGTGAACCACCCAAAAGGTACTCAGAAGAGTATGCTAACTTAGCTGTTGCATGTGTTGCTGTTGTACACAACCGAGGACAGGTTGGAGCTGTGTCTAAGGCAGAGACAAAGACACAACAGAGAGTTGCTAGCCAAGGTAATGCAGATGCACTCATTCCTTGGAAGCCAGACAACCAGAGAGGTACACTGGGGAAACCAGTGGCGGGTAGTTCCAAGGGTGGAACTGAAACAACAGGGGAGTGTTATGTGTATAACAACTGTTTGTTTTCTTCTCTGGATCACGCTTTGCTTGCCGCAACATGCATTGATTCTTTTGGGGGAGGTTGTTACGAAAAAGGAGCAATGCTGCTGAGTGCTCCAGATGGCTGGAAAGCCAAACAGGATGTTGATGTTTTGGGACTGTACCGTGGGAACAAGGGACAGTCTATTATGTGCACTGAGCACCGGATGTTAGCTCAGAGTGTCACATGACCCTGTACTGGAAGTACATGGGTGGAGTTATTCTCTCTCTGGCTGCTGATGTGAGAGGGTGCAGACACGTTTCTCTGCACTACTGGAAAGACAGAAATAAAGGCATGTAAATACATTTCTGTCTGTCTCTCTCCCCTCCCTGGGAGTGAGGGAGGAGGGATGGTTGTGTTCTTCTCACGTTGAGGAGAATCGGCCGATAAAGACCTCGCCTTGTCTTGCCGGGAGTCGCTGACGGGGAGGTCAACATGGAATCAAAGCCGGGCACCTGGAGAGTGCCAAATTCCTCTGACCGACAAGGCTTGATTCAACAGTTACTTGTGGGCGGGGAAGGGCAAGGCTTGATCCAGATTGTAACCCAAGCATGGGGGGAGGGGGGTGCTGCCCTACACCTGCAAAGCAGTATCTAGGAACCAACCCAATGAGTTTTAAAGCAATAAATAGCTCTTCACTAGGACAATAAGGACAATGGAAGGGGCCACCCCACAGGAAAAACAATTTAAATAATTGAATTGCAGTTATATTAAGAATCTTTGAAAAGCTTCATTGCTTCACTGTACTTATGACAACCCCATGGTAGACAGATGTGAAAACAATGCAGATTCAAATCTGTCTCAGTGTACAGAGAATCCCTCATTATAATCAGTGCCCCTGATGAATAGCGGTAAGTAGCTCACAGCGCATTTGATTTCCAGAAACTATTTTTGTAATAAGCTTACTGCACTCAGTTGTGAGTTATATCTTTTTACTATTTAGCAGTGTCTGTTTTGGTGTATCCATAGAATATATCTTTTCGCATGGGCAATACTGAGGAGGATGTAAACAGTTCAAATAAAATTACGAATCCTTTGCTTTTCCAGTGCATTTATCTTTAGCTAATTCTCCAATAACCTGATGAGATGGAGGAAGCTAGTGTCACAATACATTTAGCAACAGAGAAACCTGAGATCGACGTAAGTTGCTTTTTTAGCAGAAGAAAGCACTGGAATTCATCACAGAAGAAAAAATGGTCCTGGCTGTGGGTTCCATAAAGTCACTGTCTCTTTAGATGGAAATTTCTCAGCACAGTCATGAATTCAATGAGTACTGTTGGGCAACCTGCTTTGTGCTTGAGCTCTACTACTGCAGGCTGTCATTTTCTATAGCATGAATCCTGAAGGTTTTCTGTTTCCTTCCATAATGTTAATTGGAACACTTGCTGGAAACACCTGACTCACTTGCTGTGTGGCAATCTTTTGCATGGTGCTCTTGATGTATTTTCATACTCTGTTTCTTGAGAATTGGTTTGTCCTGTGTCACAGTTGTGGGGGGACATTTTCAGTTTGAGGGACACATTCTCTTCTGGGCAACCTTCTGGTAAGAAAGGGTAGGACCAGAGGTGAAAGTTGGTGGAGCAATTAATAAGTTTCAACACTAGTTTCTACACATACACACACTCAAACCCTCTGTCTTGCACTCAGACAAGCAAGAGACATTATCAGAGTTCAAGAGTTACTCAAATCAAGGGCTACATAGAGAGGTCCATAGAGAGGGCTACATAGAGAGGATACATTGAATCCCTGGGCCTCAATTCACTACACTTGTTTTATAAGATTTAAAATTAGAATTGGGGATCTATGGCAGATTATGTCCGGTTGTTTGTTTCAAATGTTCTGATTCCAGGTCTCTCCACACCATATATTTAAAGCATGCTCAACATACATGTAAGGCAAATATTGGGAAAGACTCTCCTCCCTGCAAAAGAGGGGAGTGGTTGTGGCCGGGAGCCGGACTCCGCCTCAAGCAGGGGGCGTTTGCCCCCTGCCTCCCACTCACCTGGCTGGCGCCCACGCCCTCGGCCAGGCACCCAACCAGGTGCCTTCAAGGGGGCGTGTACAGCAGCCTAAATTGCTGTGGCGCCAGCCTCCAGCCCTCACTTTTGTCGTAGTTTTCCCCATATAGGTACAATTCACAGCACCCTTAACAAACTCTTTGGGAGACATCATGTGCTCAAAATGTATACTGCGGATCTGCCCGCTATGGCACATGAAATAGAGAAAGACAGAGGCAAATAGGAATCACTTCACAAAAGCCACCTCACCTCTTAAATAATGCGTGTGACAGGAAATTGTTTACAGATTCAGAAGGATTCTTTTCGGAACTGATCCCACAGCTAACATGACTGGTTCAGCATCAAGCATGTTGCTATTCAGATGTTAACTGTCAAGAACTTCAAGCTGTCACATTACACTTGCGGCAAAGAAATTTCCTCCTACACATTATCAAAGCATTTTTTCCTTATTATTTATCTTTCCAGTAAGTGACAGGTGAAGGGAATTTTGTTTTGGGATGGACAGAGGCTGTTCTCCACCTGATACCTTATTGAAAACATAGTTATAATAAAAGCAACACATTGGCACCAGCTTGCTTGCTTGCTTGCTTGCTTGCTTGTTTTTTTAAATCAAGGCAGCAGGAAATAAAAACACAATTTGACAGATTTTGGAGGAGCCGCTCCAGAAAGACAAAGTTGCTTTACTGAGTTCCTGAAATTACGTTATTATTTTCAGTCTACCAAGTGATTAAGGAGTTAGCTAGGAAGTGTGGACGTTACAGCCCACCGATTCCCCAAGGTCACCCAATAATTGGCAGATGGGAGAGGTTCCATCCTGTCAACTTTCAGAATTGCACCCGGCTGCCTGCCTACTTGACAGAGCAATGCTGTAGATGAATTCAGTTCACGCTGACAATACGCTGCATAGCAATCAGCCAAATCCATCAAATGAAGGAATTTTTTTTTTACATATATCAGGGGGGAGAGAAGAAAAACCATCTATACAATGTGCTTTTTCCTTTTCCCATGCGGCAATCAACGCCTTTGTTTTCTTGTGGAAACCAAATCACCGACCTCTCTTTGCTTTTCCAGATGACTGACCCCTTAATGAATGTGATTGTGACCTTTAGTAGTAACTTGCCTTTTCACCACTAAAAAACTGTACAGCCCACATACAAGGATGGGGAGTCTGTTGCCAACTTCCCATTCTTTCATGATAGGGGTGGAACTATGTGCCCCACACATTTAAGTATGGGGAGTTTGGGGAGAGCTGTAGCTCAGTGTGGTAGAGGTCTGTCTGTGAGTGACTCAGCTGTGGAGAGCTGCTACCACTCAATGTAGCCCAGGCATAGGCAAACTCGGCCCTCCAGATGTTTTTGGGACTACAATTCCCATCATCCCTGACCACTGGTCCTGTTAGCTAGGGATGATGGGACTTGTAGTCCCAAAGCATCTGGAGGGCCAAGTTTGCCTATGCCTGGTGTAGACAATACTGAGCTAGATGTGACCTGTCTTAGTGGGTAAGGAGCCTTTCCATGCTCCTATGCTCTTAGACTGTATACTGGGTTTCTATATGCCAGAGTGTCTAAACACATGGTGCTGCAACAGTCTCCACAGTCTCTGGAACTATCAGGAAGCCCATTCCATTTTAAAAGCATAGACTGTATTAGGGGGTTGTTATGCTATGCAGCTGAGCCCTGCCCCTGACACTGCTCTCACTGGATGCACCATCACCAAGTCCCACATTTTGAGACTGTGGCAGCGGGTCCTACGCAGGGAGATCTCCTCCATGCAAAAATTGAGTTCTGATTAGTCTCGGATTCTTCCTTACACGGAAAAGGTCTTTGAATGTACATTGGTACATGCTGAATGTGCAGCTGGCCATCGCTGTCAACTTTTCCCTTTTCTTGCGAGGAATCCTATTCAGAATAAGGGGATTTCCCTTAAAAAAGGGGAAACGTTGACAGCTATGGCAGCTGGTAAGGGTGAGGATAGCCTCTGCAGCCCTGCTTTTAGTGCATGAGGGGTTCATCGGGACCTCCCTTTTGAAACAGGGTATTCATATATCCTTATACGTGTACACCCATAATGCCTGGCGTTTTTAATCTGCCGACAGATTGCTGAATAATTTCCATTGCGGTGCTAACACTAATTTACATTATAATACAAGTTTGCAGCAATTACACCAGCCTCCATTTACAAAGTGACCTCCTCTGAAATATGTCATGTCCTACTTCAAAACCCCTGATCCAACTTGTATCTGACACTGCGTTTACATTAATGAAGCTCATTTGCTTACTTAACAAGAAACAAAGCCAAACCCACTGAAACTACAGCTTCTTACTAACCTGGCAGATGGGGGGGGGGAGCTGCATTACTTCATACTGCAGTATGGAGCTCATATATTCTCTTCTATGCTAAATCCTCATCCTACAGAAAACTAGACATCAGACAAAGAGAGCTAGGGCCCATCTGCACTTATGCGTTTAAAGCAATATCATACCGCTTTAAACAGTTATGACTTTTCCCCAAGAATCCTGGGAACTGTAGTTTGTTACGAGTGTTGAGAGGAGACCCCTGCTCAGAGAGGTGCAGTTTCCAGAAAGGTTGAACACTCAACCGCTCTTTGCAGATAACGCTCCCAAACAGCAAACAAACAGCATATGGGATTGCAAAACACTGTGCGTTTGTGCATATGAACGTCAAACTGATCAGGAAAATCTGAAATGGTTAAGACCACATTTTGCAAAATGTTACTAGCCAAAATTGTTTAGGTTAACAGTGAAAACTGCTTTGAGGTTTTACAAGTTTGTATAAGAAATCAATAGAAATGTCAGGACTTGATTAAAATGCTAAAAGCATTTTAATACGCTTCACAGACATTATAGTACCTCCTGCTAGATGATAGTATGAAGTCAAATACAATTTAAACAATAAAGGGTCATACACACACCAGGTCAATGACTATGTGATGTGGTATTTTACAGCTCCAGCGTGGGGTCCATGCCATTCTCTGTGGCTGTTAATTATTATCCAACAGGCGAACTCATAAGTGCTAAGTAACGGCAGCAGGAAATCCCTGCAGAGCATCTGGCTCTATGTATTTTTTTACACACACACAAATAGCTGTTATTATAAATCAAGAAATTAATCTGAGGAAAGAAATATGAGGCCAAGTGGGAGGATGATGATTACATAAAGCAGATTATAGTTTTATAAGTCTCGAGGTTCTTTAAAATATGCATTCATATACTGTATATACAGAGAGAGAGAGAGAGAGTTATTTGCTTGAAGTATTTTAATTGTATCAGTGAGATCACTTCTCTTCCGCAGTGAAAGGCAAAACTCTCGAGAAACCTGTGGCAGTTAACCTACTCTGAAATTTAAGTCCATTGGCACTCCAATTTATGCTGTCTTGTATGCCCGCGATACTGACATAATGAACTTGCAGCGCATTTGTGTTTTCAGTTGTTGGACCACAAATTACGTATACTTCAGGATCCCTATGTGACGTTAACATATGAGAGTGCTGGAGGTGAAATAGTTAAACAGGTTACCCAATCAGGACCCAGGGGGTGGAGTCAGAGGGACTATAAAACCAGCTCTGGGAGGGGCAAAGGGAGGAGTTAGTTGGGAGTTCGTTGGGAGTTGGGTGGTTGGTTGGAGTGGGAGTGAATTGGGATAGAGTTTGTGGGTAGGTTGAGTTAGTGTAGCGAAATAAGCTGAGTCAGGAATAGTTAGGGGCTAGGAAGACAAGTAAATATCTAGAGGTGGTTTAGTGAGTGAGAGCAGGTAGCGAAAGTTATAGGTCTGGATAGGCACCCTATGACTGTAATTCACCGATACTGTTTATGAAACCACACACTTGTTAAACTGCAATAAATAAACAGAAGTTTATGTTCCAATTTAAACCTGACTGGACTCAGTATTGTACCAGGTAGGGCCTGGGTGGTGGCAGCGAAGTAGTGGCACAGGGATCAATAGACGGTGAAACGTCCGGGGACCCTGTGTGATTGCCACACCCTCAAAGGAGGGATAATAGGCAGATATAAAGACGGCTGCCTCATTGACAGCCTAGGGGCATGAGGAAAATAAATTGTGTGACACAAAACCAAATCTGACCCATAGTGCTATAAGCCACTGGTGGCAAGTAGCTGTAAAGGACATGGTCCAAGGTCATCCTAGTAACACTGACTGAAGAACATGCCATTTGGAAATGAAGGCTTGCCTTGTAGATTTACATGATACGGGTGTTCCAAAGGTGGAGAGGTGGGGAGGCTGAGCCAGCCTGGGATCTGCTGAATCCCAAGCCGGTCTTCTCTGCCATCAGAAACAGCACCAGGCCTGATCCAGACTTGAGCACTGTGACAGCCCTGGAGCTGGGATCATATCTGATTCTCCTCCTCACCACCACCTTTTACCACAGCAGTGTCTCCACTGTTCTGCAAAGTCCCACTGGTGAGGAGTGGGAGGTTTAGATTACAGCCTAAGTGTACAAACAGGATGGAGACTTATCCTAACCTGGACAAACTGTAATATGTATAAGACTCACAGCAAGCAATGGAAAACGCATGTTGAGCTTTTCCATTCACAAGGTTGGTTGATGGGTGTGCCAGGTGGGTTCTGACCCATGACAGGGCCTTCTTGGTGGTGGTTTTCTGCTGGTGGAATTCTTTCCCTGGTGAGAAGCAACTATCTCCCTTACTATTAACATTTAGGGTTTTAAAATGGTTCTGTTCACCAAACGTTTGCTCTTATTAGCTTTGAGGGTATGACTGTTTTTGAAAAATGTTTTTTGATACTCTTGTTTCTAAAGTTTTAACATGTTTTAAATATGCTTTCATTTTATTTATAATTGCATTGTATTGCTGCTTGGTTGTTTGCCACCCTGGGCTCGTTTGGGAGGCAAACGGGATAGAAAAGTATCATCACCATCACCATCATCATTACCAATAATAATAGGAGGTTTTTCTCCTCCTCTAAGAAACACTGGAGCAATATTATGCTTAAACTCATAAGGCATAATCTGATTCCCTTTGACTGTTCTGTTAAAATGTTACTGTGTTTGTATTTTTCCCCAATAAAAAAACCAACCCCACCTTATTTTGTAAGCCTGCCTCTTCACCACAGTATTTCACACACTATTTTCCCATACAAATCAAAGTGAGAGTTAGAAAAGGGGTATAAATTACTAAATGAGTTTGCTGAAGACTTCATTGTGAAGTTCTCTCAAAACATCAGATAGGATTATCCCACAGGCTTTGAAAATGACAATAATACATGTCCTGTCTTCTGCTCAGTATAACTTTAAACATTTATGAATGCACATGGATTAAGTTTGAAAGAAAGCAGTAGTACCCACATCAAATGTTTCTGCAGCGAGATAATGTTTTTTGTTACGACTGTTGTCTTCTTGGAAAAAACTCGAGGGCATTGCTTTGAGAAAACCCCAATTTCTGCAAGCATAAAGCCTTATAAATCATTTGTAATCCTCATTAAATGAAATCAAATGTGCACCTATTCTTAAGTACTAAGGCAGTCTGTGACAGAAATGTACTCTGCAAAGACAGGAAGCAATTAATTCAAGGGGATATATATATATATATATATATATATATATATATATATATAATCTCCCCACTTTGTGTTTATATATATAATCACACAAAGTGGGGGTTTTCAAGAACCTTATTAGCTGCATTTCCAGTTGTCACAATCTTCAAGGTAATTTACCAAAGATAACATCTTACAAATATACAAAGCAGCATCATTACAATAAAAAAGCAATCTAAAATTAACCATCAGAACAAAAGCTCTCACCCAGATCAAAAAGTTTTAGTTTTTCTAAAGGTTGACAGTGATGGCATCAATGAGCTCCATTGTGGAAGTAGTTCGACAGCAATGGGATTTCAAAGGGTGGGGGAGCCCCATTCATGGACAAGAGGGAAGCATGACTTAGAACCAGCCAGCCCCTAGACTTCCTTCTTCACATAATAACATGCCTGCACATAACATTAAGTGTTTCTCTAGCCCAGCACAGTGGTCTAGATAAGGTAATGCCGTAAAGATAGTAGAACTATTTGTTTTCCTTGGAGTGGCAAGCATCATTTGTAAAAGTGTCGAAATTAATGGAGGGAAGTGTAGGAGGCCCTTTATTAAGGCCTCCAGTCCTCACTCCGTGACAATTTCATTCAAATTATATCACTAACTTGGCACCAAAGGAGCCATCGTAAAAGGTAAGGAGCCCAAACATCTCTTTCACATCCAACGCAAACTTCTTATCCTTGCATTTGACTCCCCACCCCCCCACCCCCGCTTTTCTGACCGCGGCCTGTTGCTATGACATTTCTGCCCAAGAGTTTCATCTTGGCTGACCCTTCAAGTTTCTTCCCTTTCGTTTTCTAAAATAATTTTTGTACATTGTAAAACCTTGGAGTACTGCCAAGCTTATGAACAGCTCCCATTGCGTGTAGAAGTTGCTGTTTGGGCTATATGTGGACTACAACAGCACTGTAGTAACAGGGAAGCGCAAGATACACAGAAATAAATAAAATTCTAATTTCCCAACAATATGCGCCTCAATATTTACTTCAAGTAGACCATTCCTTACTGTAGCCTATTATTATATAGCTGGGAAGCTTACGGATCATGTCTCTCAGAACCTAAATGCTGAAGTAGACAGGTGAGACTACCTACTGCTGGGAACTTCCAAATATATCCATAATAACATTCTGTTCTGCTTTCTCAGCTCTGAGCTGGCTGAATGTTAATAGCATCAGAAAGTGTTTGACTTTCTACTGCTATACCTTCTTGTCATCTTTGAGCTCATAAGCGCTACCGGATATCTCCTGGATACAAAGTTTTGTGATATATATTTTTTATAAGTCTTTGTAAACTGGGGAGAGATTGGAGTGGGAAGCTCGTCTAAAACTGCAGTGCTGTATCCTCAAGTTTCAGTTTAATCTCTCTATTTTTCCTCATACACACACACACACAAGCAATAAGAAAGAGAGATCAGTTCTTATGAGATAATCTGATCTCTGGAGGATTGCTGACAGGATTTGAGTCTTGTGTTTAGCCATGTGCCCAGAAAGCGCGCGGGGGGGGGGGGGGAGCATTTGATTCCCTTGTGAAAAAGGTAATTTTTTTGTGTGGTAGTGGTGGGTTTTTAAAAATAGTTTTATTTAAAAAGTATACTTGCATGCACCAATTCATCCTTTCCCAAACGAAAAGAACTGAATACTTTTATACATTGACTTTGATGTACGTCGTCGCTATGTGTCAAATTATAAACCAGTGAAAGAAGGAATGAAATGTAAAAGTTGCTTACTGATACTTAGGTGTAGATATCAAGTTACAGGGCAGATGTGCTAACACATGTATGTGTTTCTCATTGGACTCTGCTTTAAAATACATAGGAATAGTAACTGAGCGTATGGGGTAAGAATCTACAGTGGCCCTGTACTTTGCCTCCCATGAGTGAAAAAGCAACTTAGTTGGAGGGTGAAACCTGATTTCTTCATTGATCAGTTCTTCTCTGTTGGTGAGGACCAGGTCCCAGGGACATGGTCCTATTGTTGCTTCTTCCACCTTCTAAGAAATGAAATTGTCTCGAATTGTTGTGGTATCTTTACTATATCCCCCCCGCTAATTAAATTTCTGTAGCATAAATGTCATGATTAATTCCATCAAATTTAGTGGACCAACTCTTTCTTTTTCCTTCCCCCCCAACTAACAGACCATCTTGGCTGTCTCTTAGTGCAGATTCAGGTCACTGAGCCTAAGCTTTCAAAGCCACTGCCCACCATGAACCGCCATTGGCAGGATTAGTAGCAACAGCAGCAAATATGTTCAATGCTTATGATAACATTTTATCCTCATGTTTCTAGTTACAGGTAGGTAGCCGTGTTGGTCTGCTGTAGTTGAAACAAAATAAAAAAATTTTTTTAAATCCTTCCAGTAGCACCTTAGAGACCAACTAAGTTTGTTATTGCTATGAGCTTTCGTGTGCACTTTATCTTGTTTTCTCTGCTCTTGCTGCAACCAGGGAAGGAGTAGCTTTCCTGGAGCCTTGACACTCCATAACCCTACAGGCTTCTTTCTCTTGGCCAAGGTGCTGGCAGCACGGTGGGCATTCTTCTCCCTCACCCACCCAATGACAGCAGCAAAAGGGAAACAGTGACAGGGGAGCATGGGAAGGCCTGCCTGGGCTGCCCTCTTGCCTTCTTGCTCTTCCCGCCCACTTGCTTGCTCCATCATCCTGCTCACACCAGTCTGCCTCCTTGCACACCAGGCTGCCAGCGTGACGACAAATGAGCGCAAATATAGCGCGAAGATAAAAGTCAGTGTTAATAGTGATGCCATTTAGAGGCAGAAAGCTAGTTGCTGTAGCAATTAATAAAATCACTATGTTGAGTCTTATCCCAAGGTATTGAACCCAAGCTTATTACAGATGTCAGCATCCTGATTTATGAGGAGACAGTTATGTGCAGATGGCCCATAAAAAGTCATTTCCTGACTAGAGTCCAGAGTAAGTTGATTTGTGGTTTAATGATTTTTATCAAAATGAAATAAGCATTTTATCTTTGGATCTGATCTGCCTCTTTATGCAGCTGCTACTCTGCAATTACTTCAAAACTGGGCTTAAAGTCCGAGCAAATGGAGGTCATCTTTTTTCCATGTCTCATTGGATGCTCTGAAAATGCACATGGCAACAATCTCTACTTCTTCTTCTTTGAAAGCTATGAAAACTCAGAGCATCATAAGCCATTTCACTCAATAAAGAGCTGCATTAAAATTTATTGTGGCTGTATACAGACCTATGGTGAGAATCAGTGTAGTCCAGGGAATAGAGTGTTAGACTAGCACCTGAGACACAGGGGTTCAAATCCCCGGTTGGGCATGAAAATCACTATGTGACTTTGGACCAGTCACTTGTCTTTCAGCCTAATCTACCTCACAGGGTTGTTGTGAGGATAAAATGGAGAGGGGGAGAAGCATACAGCAGAAAAGGTAAGTTATAAATGCAGGGGTGACTTGAGGTGAAACGTTCTGCTGCCACCCCTGCAAGCGGGATGGCAACCTCCATAAGGTCTTCTCCTTGGGAAGCCCTTATAGAGTCTCCTCTGCTTGGGGTGGGAAGAGAGCCTTTCCAGATTCCCCATCCCACAAAGAGGCAGGACTTGGCGCTAGCTTCTCCTTGCAGGAGAAAGCCCCACCACACTGCCAGGAGGACAAGGAAGATCTCTCTGAGAGCCAGTGTGTTGTAGTGGTTAAGAGCGGTAGACATAATCTGGTGAACCAGGTTCGCATCTCCGCTCCTCCACATGCAGCTGCTGGGTGACCTTGGGCCAGTCACACTTCTCTGAAGTCTCTCAGCCCCACTCACCTCACAGAGTGTTTGTTGTGGGGGAGGAAGGGAAAGGATAATGTTAGCTGCTTTGAGACTCCTTCGGATAGTGATAAAGCGGGATATCAAATCCAAACTCTTCTTCTTCTTCTCTCCCTCCCACACGACAGCTAAGCTGGATGACGGAACACCTCCCCTTTCGCTGACTTGGCAGAAGGGGGGGGCATTCTACAGAGCTTTGTTGAAAAATCAGGTGGATTTACAGTGAATGTAAATTTTACCTTTGTACAGTAGGCTAGTTTTTACACAGATTCATACTATACTCCATCCAGAGGCATTATCAGAGGTCAAGGACACTTTCCAGCCAGTCAAGAAGCCCTACGGGTCAATGAGGGGTGTGGTCTAGGGAGAGGGGTGGTGGCCTTATGAGAGTTCCAAGGGAAAGACAGAGATGCCTGGAGGCTGCATTCAACCCCCAGGTTTGAGGTCCCCCCCCCCCACAATATATAGAATACCCACTACTGCCAACTTCAACCCAGTTGCTTCATACTGCTCAAAATAAAAGGATAGAAATGGTTCTGTATTGCATTTGTAGAAACACCCAAACGGTGCCTAACTAGCATGCCACATAGAGCTCCGCTCCTGTATTTCCATTCCAAGCAATCCCTCGCCCAGATGGCTGCCTTGCACCTTCTTCCAGTTTTCGTGACAATTCAAGCAATGCCGAATTAACGGGAGCTAAATCCTTTTGACAGTTCTTGCAGACGTTCAGAGGACTGAGCCGTCTGAAGATTTGACCCCCCCCAACTAAAACATTCCGAGTCCGTCAAAATCCAGAAGGGAAATGGAGTTTGAAATTGTGGCTGCAGGGTGAAGGGACTATTTCCTTGCTCACCAGGAGTGCAACAATTAACAGCTAAAGCTTCCCTACTCGTGGCTGCAGAGTTAGGTTGTTCATCCTACCTAAATGAATGCCTATTAATAAAAACAGCTTCAGAAAGTGTCTTTGTAATAATATAGTTGTCTAATAGAAAGCCTCAACAGATTCTTCTGTCTGTGCTAGGAAGATAAGGCACTGATGAGGAATACTGTATACCGAGGATTTTTTGCACTGGAATTCTTGCTGTATCTTTAGCAGATAAAACCATCCTGCTCCTTAATTGAGTAAAATGAAACCCACGAGTGTTAGTCCTGCCATCTGCTCTTCCAGGTGCTCCCTTGCTTTATAGGAGATGAAGAAGGGATGTGACCTCAAATCCCCATTGCTTAACTTGGCACACCCCCAGAAGCCTTGAGTTTTATTCTCTTGCACGACACAGGATAACGGCGCTAGAACATATGCTTGTTGTATATGCCACTGAAAAATCCATATTTTAAAGTGTGTATTATTTACACCTACATCAGTGCACAGAAACCTGAATAAATAGGCGACAGAGAGCAGGCAACCAGCATAGACTATTACAATGTATACCCAGCTTCCAAAAATAGAGGTAACATTCATTTTTGGGGAACTGAAGTTCTAAATAGAATGATCACATACATGATTTACACCCCTTTAATCTGTTAACTCAGAACCTAGTTTGGGTTTTAGTTGCTCCTATTTGTTAAATGGACTGGTAATAACAATGGATAGCTAAAGCCAAGCTGGCATAATAAGTACCTTCCATTTGTAGCTGACACAGACTAGAAAACAGGGATGGGGAATCTGTGACTCTTCAAATTTTGTTGGACTGCAACTCCTGTCCATCAGCTATGTGGGCTGGAACTGATTAGCGTTAAGAGTCCAGCAACATCTAGAGGGCCACAGGCTCTCTATCCCTGGGATATAAAGTGTTATAAGCCTATGGAAAATATTTCCTGTGGTAGCTTCTGACACGCAAAGCAGACACACCGCCATTGACCTTTCAGCTGCAGCAAACCATGGCAAAATATCTCCTTCTGCATCTGCTCTCCCTGTCTCTTTCTCCATTCATCTTCTCACCCATTTTTTTTCTGTTCCACATGAACCAATTTCTGTGTGCCCCTTCTATGATGTCTGTGCTGTTTGTGGCAAACCTTCTCCAACACAACGTCAATAAATACAATACAGACTGTGTCTTTATATTATTATTATTTATTTTGAACTTCCAGGTGTTTCCATATATCCATTCTGATCCCATAACAAAAGCCAACAGTTAACGTATGGCGTGTCCAAAATAATTTTATGCAGTTGCATGAAAACTTCACACAAGCCCTACATAGTTAATGTCCTGTTAATAGGACTGGAATCTGTGGACCTGAAAAGGAAAACAACAACAACAACAATGTGGAGGAATAGGACTTTCAGCCATTTTGTGTTTGGTTTTCAGTTGTAAAATGTGGGTAGAAAAAGTGGTTGCTTTAGAGGCTCTTTGGTATAGAAGGGTTAAAAGTTCAAGTGAAAGTTTTGCTCAGGAAGCTCTGAACTGGAGGGTTAAAGATTCAGCCCAGGATCCTCACAATTATGGGGAAATAGAAGCTTAATTCTGTACTTGTATATTTGTAAATGCACCATACTGCTTCTAGTGGTGGAAATTGCAGTGTAGCGAGTGTTGAAGCAGATGCTTGCATCTTGCTCAAATGCGAGTTTTCTCATGTTATGTATCATTTGGACAAGGAATCTAGAAATTAAGGAAAAACAGAGACTTAACTAGGTGTCTACGCTCCTTCTGACTGAAAAGTTGAGAGAGGTGAAAATATTGCATATGCCAAGCCAGATAATTGGGTAAATCAGCTGGCTAAAACAGATGCTAAATGGACAAATCAAGAGGGTCAATCACTGCAGAATTCTTTGGGGTTATTTAAACCCACAAAAACACAGATTCAGTGAGAATGCATACTGCAGATCAGGAAAGGTACCACCAAGGTCAACTGGATGCCAGAATGGTTAACAAGCAGAGCCAAATAAGCTGTTTAGGCGCAAGACGGCTCCCTTCAGCAAATGATCTATTTTAGTGGAGGCAACCAGGGGAGGAAAATATATTTGCAAAGTGGCAGGTGACGTGAACAAATAAGGATTGATTTGCCTGGATTACTTGCCTCTTTTCCTTCCCATGTAGGTAGCTGCCAACCTGTGTAGAAACTGACCACTGATGGAGCTGGAATTCCAAAGTTGAACAGGTGTGTCTACTCTGACTCTAGATGGTGCCCTCCTTGGTAAGGTCTATTATCATGGAGCCAGAGCTCCAAAATCTATTTTTCTGCCCTCTGGCACAGCACTGAGTATGGCTGGAAATGGGCCAGAAGCAGCAAAGATGCATTAATTTGATTTTGGTACCTTGGCTCAAAAGGTGCCACCAGCTATCAGTTTATTTTTAATCATGATAGCTACAATCCAGTAGTCAGTAGGTTCCATATCCCGCTGCTCTTGCCTGCTGTGGTTTTAATTGATTTTATGCTCTTGGATCTGTTTTTGATTATTCTATTCTACTGGTTGTATTGTTCCCTTAATTGTATCATTTTGGTTTTTTTTAACTTGGAGGGTGTCTTTGAGGCAGGGGACGAGAGGCCAAAGGGAGAGTGGAAACTTATATAATAGAATATAATGTGTATTTATTTTAAGCATTTTCATACTGCTTTATATTTAAATATAAAATAACACTTCAAAGCACTTTGCAACCTTAAATAGAACATTACAAAACGTCAAAATAAAGCAAATTGCAAGTGAAGGTCGAACACATAACACACATTCAAGGGAGTGTGATGAAAAGGAAAACAAAATGTTCCCTTAAATGTTTTTTGAAAAAGCAGATAACAGCCAAATAGAAAAATATAACAGAAGTCCACAAAAACAGCATAACTGGCAACTCAACAAAACAACTCAATTGAACTGCCCCCCTCAGATACAGTGACGTCTCCCAGGTACATTCTTAGCAATCTTCCACGTATAAACCAACTGATAGCTGAGTTATAATGCAGAGCTCCCTATCGATTCATGACTCTTGTAGCACTTTCCCCACAAAACTAGAGAAGTATTCTAAGTTGTTATTTGAATCTGTAGTATTTTGATCAAACATAATTAAAAACTGATGGCCCCTCAATAGGTGTTTCAAATATTTTTGTGGGGGTGACCCCAAGACTTTGGGTTACAGGCAACTAAATTCTACTCAGAGTAAACCAATTGAAATTAATGAACCTAAGTGGACCTACATTTCTGGGGCCCTGAAACTTGAACTGTTATGGGGGCCCCTCTGTAACCAGGATTGAGGTCTGGGTAACCACTGTTGTCTTATTCAGTGGTGGTGTTCCCCTGCAGAGCACTTAAAAAATAATAATAACTACTACATCTCAGATTTTGATTAAAATTGCTGCACTGGATTACCTCACTTGCCGAAGTCACTGGTGTGAATAATAATAATAATAATAATAATAATAATAATAATAATAATAAACCTTATTCAGATCTGTGCTACTGACAGACTTTGGGATTGTTGAGCTATATATAACAAAAAGATTCATTAGTTTGATGTGTGCAGCTCAAATTGGGTTTACTATACCTAAAACTGTTAAGCCATGTACACTAAAATCACGTTTGGGACCATTCTGGGATAAGCAGCCCTGAAGCTTAAGTTTTGTTAGTTTCATAGTAGAGCCTCCCCATAACATGTTAGTTGTGCCCTTTAACTTCAGTGGACATTGTGCTGCTCATTGGTACTAGATACCATGCTTTTATTTATTTATTTATTTATTTATTTATTTATTTATTCATTCATTCATTCATTCATTCATTCATTCATACCCCGCATATCTGGCTGGGTTTCCCTAGCCACTCTGGGCAGCTTCCAACAAAATATTAAAATACAATAGTCCATTAAACATTAAAAGCTTCCCTAAACAGGGCTGCCTTCAGATGTCTTCTAAAAGTCTGGCAGTTGTTTTTCTCTTTGACATCTGGTGGGAGGGCATTCCACAGGGTGGGTGCCACTACCAAGAAGGCCCTCTGCCTGGTTCCCTGTAACTTGGCTTCTCGCAGCATGGGAACTGCCAGAAGGCCCTTGGTGCTGGACCTCAGTGTCCAGGCAGAACGATGGGGGTGGAGACACTCCTTCAGGCATACTGGACTGAGGCCATTTAGGGCTCTAAAGGTCAGCACCATCACTTTAAATTGTGCTCGGAAACGTACTGGGAGCCAATGTAGGTCTTTAAAGACCGGTGTTATGTGGTCTTGGCGGCCGCTCCCAGTCACCAGTCTAGCTGCCGCATTCTGGATTAGTTGTAGTTTCTAGGTCACCTTCAAAGGTAGCCCCACATAGGGTGCATTGCAGTAGTCCAAGCAAGAGATAACTAGAGCATGCACTTCTCTGGTGAGGCAGTCTGCGGGCAGATAGGGTCTCAGCCTGCGTACCATATTGGCTGCATCTAAGGATGGTTTTTTTAAGAAGCGGTTTGATAACCGCCTCTTTCAGCGGGTCTGGGAAGGCTCCCTCACAGAGAGAAGCATTCACCACCCCGCGAAGCCCATCGCCCAGCCCTTCCTGGCTAGCTTTTAATAAGCCAGGATGGGCAAGGATCAAGGAAACAGGTGGTTGGTTTCACTTGTCCAAGCAGCCTGTCCACGTCCTCGGGGGTAGCAGATTGGAATTGATCCCATGCAACTTGACTAGACAGGACTCTAGCACTCTCCCACCCCGGCCACAGTGGTAATATCACCCTTACTTCCAGTGCTCTCCATAAAAGACTTTCCCCACCCAGTTGTTTCCAATTAAATTAGGATCCAGATTTCCTCCACAGCCCCAGGTCATGGGGTTAAAATGGCACAGATAGCAACAGCAACTAGGCAGGTGCACACACAAACAGACCTGAAAAAGACAAATGAGATGTTTTGCATTGGACTGGCCCAGAAGTGCACACAGGAGACGGAAGCGCAGAGCACTTCCCACAAGCTCGCACATGGAGGATTATAATTACAATGGCTCACCAGGCAAATATAAAGCTCCATATTTGAAATTCAAGTCACACCAGGAAGGATCACAAGTGCAGAGTGCACACAAACAAGCAGGATTAGAGAGGCTGTTGGTTCTGGTGGGCGGAGGGCAGGGTTGTCTGAAAAGATGTTAAACAGAAGTTAATCTACTTTTATATAATTTGTTTTCCTATTCTTCCCGAACTGGCTCACTTTGGAGACAGCTGCTTTTGAGGCTTACAGCATGCATATGGTTAGAAGGCATATCCTTGGCAGTCAACCCAAATGACAGAATAATGATGACTAACTGGGGAAAGGGTGGGGGAGACGAGACGAAAGTATCATTTAGAGGAGATACGGCTGTATCAAAGTCAGTGAAACATGAACAAATAATTTCTATAGTCAGATTGCTATCTGCCACGCTGCCTCTGATATTGCTACCAAGCAGCCATGTGGAGCCACTGCCAAGTCAATGAACAGCAAGAGCCTGAAATGTCTTCCTGGTGAATCCAAGCAGTTTCACTCAGCCTATGTTCTAAGGGAGGAGATTCTAATAATGTTATAACACCACACAGGATGCTGGACTATGCATTGGGAACTAATAGAGTGTCAATGGGCCTTGCCAGAAAATGCTATGGGAGCCAGCGTGGTGTAGTGGTTAAGAGTGGTGGACTCGTAATCCGGTGAACCGGGTTCACTTCCCCGCTCCTCCACATGCAGCTGCTGGGTGACCTTGGGCTAGTCACACTTCTCTGAAGTCTCTCAGCCCCACTCACCTCACAGAGTGTTTGTTGTGGGGGAGGAAGGGAAAGGAGATTGTTAGCCGCTTTGAGACTCCTTAGGGTAGTGATAACAAATCCAAACTCCTCCTCTCTTCTTCTTCTTCTTCTTCTTCTTCTTCTTCTTCTTCTTCTTCTTCTTCTTCTTCTAAATGGAACTGTAATTCTTCAGTGGTTCTTGGTGATCTCATCATAGGGCAAGGAACAGATGGCTGAGTGCAGCCCAACACCACACCTCTATTTGGACCACAGTGTTTCCTCCTTGGACCCACCCAGCTGCTACTCTCCTGTCCCTTCATTGGCTTGCCAGACATCACACTAATTTGAGGCAGCACACACAGCTTTGTCCTCAGTCCTCAGTGTGTGTGTATAATTTTATTTGTATGCTGCATGTGCAAGGTGGCTTGCAACCTGAAAAAAGCTACATACTCACAAATGTAACGATAGTAGTCATAAACAGTAAATAATATTTTTTATTTTTTTAAAAAAATCTTTATTAAACATATTTCACAAAAGTATACAACAATATACTATATTACAATTTATATCCCAGCCCGTACAGCAAAAAAAAAATAATTAAAAAAGGAATACAAGAAATTTAAAGACTTAAAGTAGACTTCTGAATGTTCTCAAAAGAAACTGAATTACACTTGTTATTTTTTACACAGTGTCATACTACTATATTATTTTCATAAAGCTTTTTGATAAAGAAATAATTATAAAATAACAATAAAGAAAAATTAAATAGAAACAATAAATTTACATATTTTATCTGTACATTGCAAGACTCATTCAAGATCTGCCATAAGGTTTTTGCTGTCACAGTAATTTTTCAGATATTCTTTGAATATAATCCATTCTTGATTTACTTTTTGCATCTAATACCCTCTTACCCTTCCTGTCATTTTTGCCATTCCCAGATATTCTAATAGTTTAACTTGCTGATTTTGTAGGTGTAATTTCATTTGTCCAATACGTTGCAATTAAAATTCTGGCTGCGGATGTTGCATACATAAAGAAAGGTGTTACTACTTCTTTTATTTCAGTTGACATTATCCCTAATAAGAAGGCTTCTGGTCATTTTGTGAATGGGATTTTTAACATCTTTTTTAGTTCGTTATATATAACACCCCCAAACTTCCTAATTTTTCCACATTCCCATCACACACAGTATGCATAAATGACCCTCTCCCCTCTTTACATCTCCAACAATTTTCCTATCTACTCTTATACATTTTGGCCAATCTGGTCGGGGTGAGGTGCCACCGACATACCATTTTCATAATATTTTCTCTTAAATTATAGCACGCTGTGAACCTGATATCTTCTTTTCATATTCTCTCCGTAAATAAAAGATATAACATACACAAGCAAACTGAACAATTTCCACATAAAGCATAAGAAGATTTAAAGGAAAGATACAAAAAATTAATAGCAATAACAACAACCTCCTTCCCAACAAAACCCCGTAGGCAATACCCCAGTCTGTTCGGCAGCAGCTTTTGTAGCTGGAGTCCATCAGGGCCCACCCTCCTAGGCCAGGTGGGAAAAGGCCTGCAAGGTCTCACTGTACAAACCAACTCATTTTCCTTATTTTTTCTAGCTGTCTAACTTTATGCCTGAAGTTTATCTCTTTTCCCTAGCTTGCTCTGTGATTTGCAGCTGTCCTGAGGACAGAAGAATTCTACACCATGTATGTAGGCAGTGTGACTGTAGCAAATACAGCCTACTGTTTGTTCAGACAGCTTCAGAGACGGGCCCAAGTTGGACGGGAATTATACTGGGGGTGGGTGGAATGCAGAAGGCTTTGCCAAAATATCTCCCATGGAGCTTGCTTGAACATATTTGAAATGAGATGAGTGCTACCAGCAGAGCTCCTTTTCTGCTGTTGCTTTTCTTTTGAAAGGATGTAAGGAACCTCTTTAGAACTGAGTTTGAGAAGTCAAGCTCTGTTCAGGGGGTTAGTACATGCTACCTGCCTTCTCTGGGCTGAATTTTTCATTACTCAGAATTCTCTAGAGTTCATGTGCGGATGTTGATGCGCTTCACAGTTCATGATCCACTGGTCATCTTGGATACCTTCATGTTGCAAGTCCCAGGTGCTCTGCCAGATCCGTGTAATACATTTTGTTAGCAATGCATCTGTGCATGCTTTCAGAAATCTCAAACGAGATGGATGCTGGTGAAATACAAGCATCCCCAAGCACTGGGCTGAGTGCTGCTGATATTGATTTCAGCCAGAACATTGTGCACAGAACAAAGTACAGCTTTCCACAGAGGGATGTGGGACTCCAGCCAAGCGTGGGAGTTGGTGAGGACGACAAACTGCAAGATTATTTAAGATGCAAAGCTAGAATATTTTTATGTAGTTCCACTTCTTCTAAATTCTGCCACTAAAAACCTTTACTCACAAATGTCTAAAGTCTCTCTCTCTCTCTCTCTCTCTTACACACACACACACACACACACACACACACTACATGTAGGGCAGATCCACACCAAACATTTAAAGTGCATCCAATGCACATTTAAAACACATGATGTTCCCCAAAGAATCCAAGGAATTGCACTGAGCTACAGTTCTCAGCACGCTTAAACTACTGCCCTAGGATTCTTTGGTGGAAGCCATGTGTTTTAAATATGCATTTTAAACAGTCCCTTAGTGTGCCGTGTGTCTTCTAGTAAGAAATGCCCGTGGGACAAAAGAGACCTGGGTGGAATCTACACACATATAAAAAAACAACAAAACTCTGAAAATCCTTTTTTTGAAAAAAAAAATGAAAAATATATTGAATTTGTCATAGCTCACATCAGCGTCACATATGTATATTGCACTTTAAAAGGTAAAGGTAAAGGGACCCCTGACCATTAGGTCCAGTCGTGGCTGACTCTGGGGTTGCAGCGCTCATCTTGCTTTATTGGCCAAGGAAACCGGCGTACAGCTTCCGGGTCATGTGGCCAGCATGACTAAGCCACTTCTGGCGAACCAGAGCCGCGCACGGAAATGCCGTTTACCTTCCTGCCGGAGCGGTACCTATTTATCTACTTGCACTTTGATGTGCTTTCAACTGCTAGGCTGGCAGGAGCAGGGACTGAGCAATGGGAGATCACCCCATTGCGGGGATTGGAACCACCGACCTTCTGATCGGCAAGTCCTAGGCTCTGTGGTTTAACCCACAGTGCCACCCGCGTCCCCATATTGCACATTACAACACACTTAAAACGTTTTATTTGCAGCTGTATAGCTGAGTCCCTGCTCTATAAAATAGTCATACGGTATTGTTGCCTGTGAAAAGCTGAGTGAAGTCTGGAGAGAGAACAGTCATCAGTGTATGGCTCTGATGAAATTCATAGTTTATTCATATTGGTACAGATGGATCAATTTTTTTATTTTTTTTTAAGGTTTGGAGCAGTTTATCCTGAGTGTTTTTCATTCACACTTCATTTCCCTGCCCTTCAGCATTGTCCTTACAATTCCAAACTTTCTGTACCAATAAATGGCTTTAGATATTATGAGCTTTTAATAAGCCATTCATTCCAGCCAAATGACACATCCATACATACAACAAAAGAGAAATAGAAAGGAGCAGAAAAGCAGGATGGAAGGGAAATGAAGAGGGGGAAAGGACCAGATGGTTCTCAATATTGCTTCCTTTTTATGATGTGCATTTCAGTGGCAGAGCTTCATGCTCCGGCACCGGGGGGCAGAGAGCAGGTGGGGGCGGGGTGCACCGCCTGCAGGGGCAGAGCGCCCGGGGGGGGGGCAGCCATGACGGCACCCCACTGGGATTGCACTGCCTCCTCTTCCTCTGCCAGTGGTGCATTCCATCCCTTTCTAAGTTGATGAAGTTTAAAGCAGGGGTGAGCAGAAGGTAGATCAGGATCTACTAGTACTGTACACCTATGGGTGGTTTTGAAGTAGATTGGCAAGGATTTCCGACTGATGCTTTGGCAGCAGTTTATTTATCAGCAGTCCTTGTTTATCAATTTGACCCTTTTACATGGTTTTGTATGTTTTGTGGTATCTTATGCATCACGATTTGCCGTTATTATTATTTTAATTACAGTTTAGCAATTCTTTATTGTAACTGATAAGTGCAAAATGTTCAATTATTATTTGCTGATATTTAATTTTTATTGTTTGCTTTTATATTCAAATGGATTATTGGATATTGTTTTGTTTGATAGGAGTTGTCTATTTAAAAGCTATTTTGACATTTTCGTATTGGATCGTATTGTTATTAGGTTTGTGATCTTTGCTGACTATTTTGTTGTTTCTTCAGCTTGTAAACCGCCTTGTGTATAGTAGTATACAAAGGTGGTACACAAATTAAAAGTGAAATGAAATGAAACTGAAATGAAATTTATTTATTAAATTTATATACCACCCTTCATCCTAGGATCACGGGACACCCTCCTTCCTCTCCCTCCCCAAATAGGAATGAGAGAGAAAATCAATTTAGTTTACATGGATGCACAAAAATGCATATATAAGCATGCATGGAAATGCATATATTTGTGAAAACAGCATACAAAAATACCTTATATTAGAGGAAGTTGCTTTGCAAAAATGTGAGTGAAATTTATATTAGGAGAAATTCACATTAAAACACAGATGAATTTTCATGAAGTCTTTAAAAAAACAATCAGAACCTGATATGGAAATGTGGATAACTGAAGAGTGGAGAAATAATTAGAAACTGGGAGAAACTGAAATTGATAAATTTTCCCCATCCCTACCCCTAAGTTATAGTGTTTAAATGAAGAAAGCTGAGGAAACTAAGACTGAATTTTTGCATAGAGGGCCTCTGAGCTCTGCTTAGTTTTGGAATTCAATTGAAAAAAACACGAAAATGTAATAAGCTGTATAATAACAATTGTAAAGTTATTTACTAGAAACTACTTCTCAAAATTAGATACAGCTTCTCATAATGTCAAAATCAACATCGTGACATAACACATTAAAATGTAGCTTATTCAGTTGACCACCGAATCCAGTATGTACAAAATGCAATTCCTATTTTGTCAGTCCCATAGTACATTCATATTCTAATTTCTTCATTCTTTTCTTGTCTTTTTCTATCTGACATATTCCTTAGAAGAGTACAACATTAAATCATTTGAACACTGGCACTGGTAGATTTTGACATTATGAGAAGCTGTATCTAATTTTGAGAAGTAGTTTCTAGTAAATAACTTTACAATTGTTATTATACAGCCTATTATGTTTACGTGTTTTTTCAATTGGATTTGCTTAATATAGGCATTCTAGTGGTTTTGATTTTAGTTTTGGAATTCAGCACAAATTCTTCAGCTCAAACGTCTTTAATTCTAAGTGCTAAGACTCTTGCATCAGCTCTCTGCAAATGTAAACATTGTACCAACATACTGCCACCATGTTCCCTAACTGCTAGTAGAGGACTGTTGTTATCCCCCAGCCACCCACCCGCCACTAGTACCACAGCAAGACATAGGTTAGGAGAAATCCAATACTGTACTGCACAGTTGATATAAAACATGGATAAAATTGTTCTGTTAACAGATTACCATTTGCATCTATTAAAAAAATGAAAATTTTACTCAGTGCAGGACACTTCAGGGCAGCAGCAAATTTGTCATTAAAATTCATCTTGACACATTAATTTTTCAAACTGTTTGCAACAGCCTTGCATGCACTCACACATTCATAAATATTCCAATTTAGAATGCCTTTTTCTCTTTTATTTTAAATAGCATTGGGAAATTAGCACTAACTGGTGGAGAATAAGAGGTAGTTTGTGGTCATTTCCCCTTCACTTGGATTACCTCCCAAATCTCATACTTTTAGATAGAGGAGCTGAAGAATGCTATAGTGAGGTTGTCATTGAGAAACAGGTGAAAGCTAAAGGAATGAAGCACCCTGGGATTCCTTGCTGAATGCTTTTGGGTAGTGCAATGGAGGTGAAAACATTTCGTTCTTCTGTCTATACTACTCAGGATGCAATCCCATTGTCCTTGAGAAGTTCGTGGGTGGAGAAAGGGGTCTACCCCAGCAGGGGCGGCCATTAGGCAGAATGAGGTGGCCACCAGGCAGCAGATGATGGGGAGGTGGAGAGCAACCATGAGATGTTGGAGGGAAGGGCTGTGTGTGACCACCCTGGAGTTGATGATAGTCATACTTCATGTTACGTTTGCTTCATGTTACATTCTTTCAGGTTACGTCCTGCGGCGACCCGGAAGTACTGGAAAGGGTTACTTCTGGGTTTCGCCGCTCGCGCAAAATGACACCACGTGCATGCGCAGAAGCACCAAATCACAACCCGCGCGTACGCAGATGCGCCGCTGCGGGTTGTGCTCTTTTCGTGTTGCGAACGGGCCTCTGGAACGGATCCCATTTGCAATCAGAGGTACCACTCTACTAATTTTATTCTGGAGCAAGTGCTTTGAACCTCTGTTTTCTTTTAAAACAGTAAACCAGTGGATAAAAATTTAGGAAATGGTCAGGCCATAAGCACATCGGAAAAGAATAGCTTAACTTGTCATCTGAACATAAGACAGGGGTGGGTGAGTGATTTGCAACCAGATCTCCTGCATTAGCCAGTTCCATGGTTCCACATCGTCAAATAGCCTCAGGCATGGGTACCTGACCATTGAGGGGACTGGAAATTTTTTATCTTTCCTTACTATTCCAATAACAGATATTCTCATGTTAAGTCTGCATTCCCATTTTCCTACTATTCCGCTGGTCTACATTTCTAAGAAGTTGGGCAGTTTCTGCAATAATTACCTAAATGCTTTCCGTTTTCACATGGAAAGTGCCTATTTTGTCACACTCTAAGCAAGGGACACTATTCAGAGTGGCATTGTTTTGGCCTTTACAGCATTATTTTCTGAGCCATCCTGGTGCACCCATTCAGTTCCTTTGTCTTGCTTATTTGGAAAGGCAATACACTTTTCCGCTTTGAGAATAAAAGCTATTGATGTTTTGTATTATGCATTGGTTTCTTACCGTCAGCCATTTTCCTTTGGCAGCCACCTGCCGTCTCTTTCTTTTCCAGGCCTTCGAGGGGAGGGGGGGAAAACTCTGCCAATCACCTCACTTCGCACACAATCAGAAGCTGAATTAGTAGCTTCGTTGGAAGCAAGTGTGCTTTGAGCTGCTCTGTACTACACCTTGGCATAATCGCTCTCCAGATGAATGATCCGCAAAAATTGTGAGCTTTGTGGATTTTCAAGCTGGCTTCTAGCTATCTTGATGAATTTAAGACCCCCGTAGGGCAGCACACTTTGGTATGTGACGCAAGGTTCTGTGAAACTTTGAAACAAATACATCTAAAAGTCTGTAAAATATACAGCAGTCAGACGACACACAACGCCTAACTTTGGCTTAGCTCAAGATAGCAGTAGAAAGGACCGAGGAGGACCAAAGGGGCTGCAAGCTGCTCTCTGGGAGGCTGAGCCTTTGCACTGTCTCACTAAGCCATTGTTTGGCTCACTGTGTCATGTGAATCCAAGCACTGCATTAGCGGACAGTTTGTCAGCACAAGGACATCAGGATGAAAGAACTTCCAAGGGGTGGGGCAGGGGAGAAAGGAACAATCATTTATCTTTTCCTCTCTCCATGTGTGTGCCATGGCTGTTCCTGCATCCATTACCTGGTCAGATAAGCTTCAAAGGGAGAGGAAAGAGGGTATTAAGGGAGAGACAATCTATCAGGGAGAATGCTTTGAGGATCACAGGGGAAGGGAATCCAGGAAATATTCTTAGGCTTGGATTTTAATTGCAGTCGGAGAAGAATTCTGGGTTTTAAAGGACCCATAAAGGTCATATCGGAGTCTGGTTCAAGAGAACCGCATCACCATCTTGATTTGTGGGTGTAGAAGTCATTCCAGATTAATTCACAATAAAAAGTTGTTTTTAAACTGTTTTTATGCAGTGAAAAGGATAAAAATCCAACGTACACTACTGGATGTTTAGAATTTATGTTTATAGTTGCAGGAATGTCTTTTCCATCATTAATTTTCATTTATTTTTACAAACCTGTGTTTCTATGTATGCTGTGTTAAATAGAATTATGGTCCTTGTTTGAAAACTGGAAGGGTAAAGGATGGCATATTTTAGATACCTAAAACAGCACAGGTACTTACTTGATTAACTATTATGTCAATATTAGTGCAGCCATTTCTATAGCAACTCTTTGCAACAAAAAATATGTCCTAACCATAAGTAAGAAACACTTAGGGTTCAGTTTTTTTCAGGCTGAACCAAATCATCTATTTAATCTTTCATTTAACTTTTATTCTGAATTATCTTCCGAATTATCATGTTTGTTGCCTGAACAACATGGGCTAAAACTGAGGATATGGGGCAGGGGTACAAATTCATGCCTTCAGTGTCTCAGAACTCAGTTCCTGACCTTCTCTGTTTTGAGCAGGGAAGGTCTACAGAGGGCTTTTACTCATGCATGCTTAAACACGAGTAGAACAGCTTGTGTAATCCAAGACCCTGCTTCATCACACAGATGATTCTACTCCTGTTCAAGCGGATGAGTAAAAATCCTGTGCAGATAAGAGGAAGGTTGGCTACTGAAAGGGCAAGGTAATATACTGTACACTTGGACATTGGAATTGAGGCTCACTGATGGTCACTTATTAAATCAACAAATGGATGATATCGTATGAATTATCATAGAACCAGAAGAGGAGGAAATTGAAATTGGCAGGTGGATCAGGAAATTAACTGAAAACAGATTTCTTCCCGCAGAACTCACTTAGCCAATACATGCAACGGTCCTCAGTCAGAAACAAACTATATGATTTTAAAGAGAAGTGCATTATTTTCAGTTTTGAGCCTGCTCTCCAGAGATCTTGGATTGGCAACATACAGAGCTGAGCAAAAATGGCCCTGTCAGGTTCACCACTCAAGTCACAAGTAGCAAATAGGGGTTAGGGGCATTTTGCCAAGTTTTTTTCAAAAGAGGCACAAAAGTTCCCAAAAGTTTTCCAGTGATGACAGCAGCAGCTTAGTAGCTTTTGCCACCTCACCACCACAGGCAACAGCAGTGATGAAGCTCCTCGTGATGTACCCTTACTTCAAGGGGAATTTAGGAGCACAAAGAATGGCCATTGTGATGTAGCACCATTGTGGGACATGGAGCAGAGAGGCAGGTGAACGACAGCTTCCCAAAGACTCTAAACTGGCTCCTGGTAGAAGCACTCCTCAGGTCCCACAGAGGATCTGAGACCTGGTTCTGCCCCTCAAACCACAGTTTCAGAATATGGCATGAAACCTATGCCACTCATTCCCTTATAAGCTCCCAATGAAGACACAGTGGGTCCACCTGCTATAGCCTGCTACCTCTTGACTGGTGCCAGATTACCGCTGCTATAGTAGAGCTTCATTAAAGCCATGCTCAGTATCCCCCAAACTCTGGACCTGACCAGTATATGCCACCAATAAATCAGGCATGATAGATTCCTAATTAAGTGTCTAGAATACCAGTGCATGGTGCAGTGAATTAAAATTACTCTATGCCTTTGTAACCCTTGCAATTAAAAGATATCCCAACAAAAATTTGTATACAGTTTCTAGAAAATAATCCACTGATCATAAATCACAGAGCTCCCATCATTCGAGCAAACAGAATACAGTGGTACCTCGGGTTAAGTACTTAATTCGTTCCGGAGGTCCGTTCTTAACCTGAAACTGTTCTTAACCTGAAGCACCACTTTAGCTAATGGGGCCTCCTGCTGCCCCTGTGCCGCTGGAGCATGATTTCTGTTCTCATCCTGAAGCAAAGTTCTTAACCTGAAGCACTATTTCTGGGTTAGCGGAGTCTGTAACCTGAAGCGTATGTACCACTGTATTTCATAGACCTTGAAATATCTGGAGGGCTTGTAAGGCCACTGTAGGCACTTTTCTAATCTATTGGCTGTCATCTGGTTATCAGGCCAAATTTTAGTAACGGAAAAGCACATTGTGCAAATTAAGATGAAGGAAGCAACATATGTAGGTAGCTTTATTTCCTATCTGTTCTGGAACTATTTTCAAACATGTTTGGTCTCCATCTCAGCCCCATAATGACTTTTTCAGTTTTATACAACAATAATTACCTTCTGTTCCTTTGCCTGAAATGTTATAATGGCTGCAAACCCCTCTTTAAAACAACTGTTTGGAATTAGATTTTGTGGCAAAAAGAACAAATGAAGCGTAATTGAGAAACTTGTTTCATGTAAAGGATGTTAAGTAATGTAATGCAACCATAGCGCCGTACTTTTTGTTCCTGTATAGCTAATATGAGCAGTGAAAAATACACAACCAAATAGAACTATTTCCACGTAATACTTTGAATTATTATTAAATGTGTGGCAGAAGCAGTGGGCGATGTATTCCTTGGAGGCCAGATTTGCTGTCCTTGGGATCCTGCCACCTGAGATGGTTGCCTCACCTCACCTCATGTGCAAAGGCTTTCCATTCAGTTCTGCATGAACAAAGAGACATGCTGTCAGGGAATCAGGAGCAGGAGCACTGGGGAGAGAGGAATTGGAGAGCGAAGGGGAAGAATCCGAGGGCAGCGTAGGGGAGTATGACAGTGGCCCGAGAGATTCCATGAGCTTCTCCAGCGAATCAGAAGATTCCCAGAAGGGGGCGCCGATGGTCAGGGCAAGGGGGGTCCCAGGGGGGACGCACCAGAAACAAGGAGCCAGAGGGGAACCCCAAAGCAGCAGTGGAGAATCGGGACCAGTTTCCCCACCAGAGCGTAGTGGGGGGGAAGAGTCACATGTGTCAGGGCCAGTGTCTCTTCCAGCGGGCAGAGAGAGTGAGTCAGGGCTGACCACGCCTCCATCGGAGAGTGGGGGAACGGAAGGGAGGTCAGTTGCAGCTAGCCCCCCCCGAAGGGGGAAGCAGTGACAGCAGCAGTGAAACGGTCAGGAGGAAAGCTGCTGGCTGGGCGCGCGCGCCAAGTTCAAATGTGCAGGCGCGCGGAACAGCAGGAGACCCGGATGGGGAACCAGCTCCTAAAGCCCGCCGGAGGGAGGGAGAAGGCTCAGGGGAATCAGCGGGAGAAGAGGCTAGAAAGGGCGGAACCCCGGCGGGCAGGCGGACCCAGAGGAGGAAGGAGCAGCGGAGAAGGTGGAGCAAGGCTAGAATCTTAAATTGGTGTCAAGGGGGAGGAGACTCAGACGGAGCATCAGCGGTCTGACACTTGAGACGTAGAGCTGCGCGCTGCGGCTCTGGAAGTGAAACTGAACTTCAATAAAGACTTTTATACTTAACAATGAAGCAGCGTTGGTCCTTTGTGAGCTGGGACCTAGGGTAGCTCTGACACATGCGTTTGTGTGTCTTCCTTTTCCAAGATTCTTGTGGATGTGTGCCCTTCATATATAGCTGGGAGCTGTTGTATGAATTAGAAAATGCTGGGGTAAACTGCATCTGTATGTTACAGTCTTCTCCATGATTGTCCCAAATCTGAGTGAAAACCTCTGGTGTATATTAAAGTTAACAAGGAATACCTTTTTATGGTTCATTGTGTATAAAGAGAGCCTCTAGAGCTTATTTTGCTTGCCGTGCTATGCATCAGAGCTCCCCTATTTTGATTAATCTTCAGATTTACAGTTTTTCATAAGAACTTAAATTGCAGCCTGAAAGATTCTCAATTGGATATTCTACCTTAGGAGGCTTTGAGCATATTTCTACTCCATTTCTGTAGTAGCGGAGAAGCTGTGAAACTTCGCCATAATAGTGCACATCTTCTGCCTTCCAAGGGCTGGGGGAAGCAGGGGCAAGACACTTAAGTCAGAAGTACTGCTGCTAGTTATATCAGTGACCCTCTCATTCACACATTATGTTTCTCCTGATACAGTCCTAGAGAACGCCATTGCAACTCATGTGGAAGAAAAAAATGTGTTGCATGAATAACTCCTAAAGGTTTGGTGAGGAGAAAATGTTGGCAAACAAAATCCTTTTGATCATTAATAATAATAATAATAATAATAATAATAATAATAATAATAATAATTTATATCCCACCCTCCCCAGCCAGAGCCGGGCTCAGAGCGGCTAACAGCAATAAAAGTAGCACAGCATTCTAAAATCAATATTCTAAAATCAATTCAAAATCAAATTGCAACCACTGGGCCAGAGTTCTACGAGGATCACCAAAGGATGGGGTCAGACTGTGCCTTGGCCAAAGGCCTGGTGTAACAGCTCTGTCTTGCAGGCCCTGCGGAAAGATGTCAAGTCCCGCAGGGCCCTAGTCTCTTGTGACAGAGCGTTCCACCAGATCTGGGCCACAGCCGAAAAAGCCCTGGCTCTGGTTGAGGCCAGCCTAACCTCTCTGTGGCCCGGGACCTCCAAAATGTTTTTATTTGAAGACCATAAGGTCCTCCGTGGGACATACCAGGAGAGGCAGCCCTGTAGGTACGAGGGTCCTAGGCCGTATAGGGCTTTAAAGGTTAAAACCAGCACCTTAAACCTGTTCCTGTACTCCACTGGGAGCCAGTGCAGCTGGTATAGCACTGGGTGAATGTGATCCCACGGCGAGGACCCTGTAAAGAGTCTTGCCACAGCATTCTGCACCGGCTGGAGTTTCTGAGTCAGTCTCAGGGGCAGCCCCATGTAGAATGAGTTACAAAAATCAAGTCTGGAGGTGACTGTCGCATGGATCACAGTGGCTAGGTCAGGGTGAGGGAGGTAAGGACCCAACTGCTTAGCTTGGCAGAGATGAAAAAATGCTGCCTTTGTTATAGCTGCAATCTGTGCCTCCATGGAAAGGGAGGCGTTGAAGATTACACCCAAACTCTTAACGGACGGTGCTGGCACTAATTGCGCCCCCGGAAAAGATGGGAGTTGCCCCCCTCCCAATCCCATATCATCCCGACCCAGCTAAAGGACCTCTGTCTTCGAAGCATTTAACTTCAACTGGCTCCCACGTAACCATCCAGCCACAACTTCCAAACATCTGATCAGTGTGTCTGGGGCCGAGTCAGGATGGCCGTCCATCAACAGATAGAGTTGGTGTCATCAGCATACTGATGGCAGCTGAAACCAAAACTCCAGACAAGCTGGGCGAGGGGGCACATAAAGATGTTGAAAAGCATCGGGGAGAGTATCGCACCCTGAGGCACTCCACACACCAAGGAGTGGTGCGACGACAGTTCCCCCCAAGCGCCACCCTCTGTCCCCGACCAGAGAGAAATGAGCTCAGCCACTGAAGGACTGTGCCCTGGATCCGCAAGGCAGTGAGGTGGTTGTCCAGGAATTCATGATTGACCATGTCAAAGGCTGCTGACAGGTCTAAAAGAATCAGCAGCCCTGACCTGCCTTGATCCAGCTGCCTGCAGAGATCATCTGTTAGGGCAACCAGAGCCGTCTCAGTCCCATGACCAGAGCAGAAGCCAGATTGGAATGGATCCAGAGCCATTGTGATTCATAATGTCATTGACCACTTTGATCCATTTCAATTATGTAAAACTATTAACTTGGAAAGCCCATTAAAGGCTCTATAAGAACTCTGTATAGAAATTGGGCACAGTGCCTGCAAACAAAA
Organism: Podarcis filfolensis; assembly: GCF_964270895.1. NCBI lineage: Eukaryota > Metazoa > Chordata > Lepidosauria > Squamata > Lacertidae > Podarcis > Podarcis filfolensis. Next base: position 32,995,278 of record NC_139605.1, on the reverse strand, counting down.
AATACCCTATTTGTAGCAAAATTGCTATTCGGCGAAGAGAAGAATTGAGTATCATATGACTAGAAACCTTAGGCACAGTTCCCCTTTTAGGAATATATTTTTTGTTTTCTAAAAGAAAAGGTGTGCTGCCCAGTTAAAGAAGCCAAGCAAATAGGAGCAGGAGCTAAAGCTATAAGATATTCAGCGCTGAACTGATGGATGGGGTTGTAGCAATGAAGAAGCAGAAGAGAAAGTGGCAATTTGGGAAAGCTGCAACAATTGCAGAGAGTAAATGTGTAATTTATCTCTCTGTTAGTCAATAAAGGTGAATTAATGGGAAGATGAGAACCGAGATTGCACATGTGTGACAATAGGATCAGAATATAGTCCGTGGCAATCTTGTATGGGTGCTATTGCAAAATGGCAGGCAGCAAATAAATAATGATATATATTGGGATCTGCTTCTCTTGCCAGTGGTAGCAAGGTTTTGAGTCTCAGAGCACTCCTGTAAAAGATGGTCTAATATATGCTGCAAATTTAGACTTCAGTGTGTGCTCTGATATGATTCAGGTAGGTAGCCGTGTTGGTCTGACACAGTCGAAATAATAATAATAAAAATTCCAGTAGCACCTTAGAGACCAACTATGTTTGTTCTTGGTATAAGCTTTGGTGTGCATGAAAAACAAACTTATACCAAGAACAAACTTAGTTGGTCTCTAAGGTGCCACTGGACAATTTTTTAATATTTTTTTTATATATTTCAACTGTGTCAGACCAACACGGCTACCTACCTGAATCTAGAACCATGGAAGGCACCACATTGAGCCACATGAAATAGAAGTCCATCAACCCCACAAGAAACTTGCACAGGTACAGACTGATATCTCTTTTCTGACTAAATGCAAGAACCTGGACATTATACCTAAGGGTCTTAGAATTAAGAACCCTCTACAATCCACCTATCCTACTGAATATGCAAAGACACTATGCCACACTTTCGCCAAGAAGCTGCTCAAACATCTTATCAGTGTTCTGTACTCTAAACAGAAGCAAATAAAGGAGGACCTCTCTGTACTGGACAACACTACAAGGAATCACCCAGTTTGGCAAGAGTTCCACAAGGAAAGACAAACCATTTACCACTCTCAACTGGAGTTGCTGAAAAAACAGAAAAACCAAAAACTCTCTAACCTTTCCAACCTACAGGCTATGAATCAAAACAACAATATTGTCAATCCCTCACAGCAAACACTCAGCCCGGCTGAGGAATCAGTCCTTTCACGTGGACTATCATTCTGCCCTGCCAAATCCCCACACGATTCAGTTCTACGGGGGCTTGGAAGCATTTTTCCTCCATCTACGCCTGAGGGAGTACTTTCAACACACACAAGAACAAAACAAAGAACAACAAACAGCATCTTCACAACACAACATCTCTCAACCTACTGGGGAACAGCTTTTGTTGTTGTTTAGTTGTGTCTGACTCTTTGTGACCCCATGGACCAGAGCACGCCAGGCACTTCTGTCCTCCACTGCCTCCCACAGTTTGGTCAAACTCATGCTGGTAGTTTCGAGAACACTATCCAACCATCTCATCCTCTGTCGTCCCCTTCTCCTTGTGCCCTCCATCTTTCCCAACATCAGGGTCTTTTCCAGGGAGTCTTCTCTTCTCATGAGGTGGCCAAAGTATTGGAGCCTCAGCTTCACGATCCCAGGGGAACAGCTACCACCCTCCCAACCCACAAATGAACAGAACATTGACCAGCAACTGCCATCTTCTGAAGAAGTGTGCATGCACACAAAAGCTTATACCAAGAACAAACTTAGTTGGTCTGTAAGGTCCCACTGGACAATTTTTAATTTTTTTTAATATATTTTGCTCTGGTATGAACAGGGAGCTCCTCCCTTCCCCTTCCAGGCAGCACAGTGAGTATGGTTCTTATATGTTTTTTTATTCCTATAGTGACTATAAGAAGTAATGTCTCTTGGACGAGGTGACTGGCTAATGACGATTTGAGCCAATTTCCACACAGTACTAATCCAAAATGCCACATGCTGACTCTCATTTATTACAATGGGAAGAGCTGAGGAACAAGGCGGGCCAGGTTCCTTTATTGAAATGAATGGGGAAGGCCATGCAATGGCAGAATCATTCTACAGGAACTCCCAAGCAACTTAGCAAATTGCTTGATCAGAGCTGATAATGAGACGGTGTCATATCACCAGGTTTTTCTTCACTTACGAAAGGTCAGGTTAAAGCCATCTATATTTTAGAAGAATTTTTTTTAAAAAATGCCTAAAGTGGAATGGCAGTTATTGGAATTTCTCCTGAGAAAACACCTGAACAGGTCGTGTCACTATCATAATCACTTCAGGAAACAGAGCAGTCAGCAGCATTTCTCTCCCTAGTGATAATTTAAAATTGAAATGCCATCTTGGTTTTATCTTCTGTGTCTTGCAGTGTAATGATGTGGGGAAAATGCCTCCCCTCCAGACGTTTTGGAAGGTAACTGAAATTCCTTTATCCTCCGTGCAACACTGAAATGCTGCTTCTCTCACTTTGGAAACTACAGGAGCATAAACGGCAGCATAAAACCTTATATGCATGGCCTCGTTTAAAAATTTCATTCATTGCCGTCAGTTATATGACTAATGTAAAAAGCACAGGAGATCAATCACTTGTGTAGAAGATTATGAGTTTTGTAAATTTCGCCTCTTTTGCCAGTGTGAAGGATGTGCTTGAGGGCAGAAGACCGTCTGCCATTTGTTAGCCATTGGCAGGAACTGATGGGTTGTATCCAATGGCTTTGCACTGGTGGGAAATGCTGGTGCACGATGGAGTGTCCTGTTTTCTCTAGCCCCCTCCCAGATTATTGCAGGCCCCTGCCCTCAGGGGCAGCTTTTGGGGAGGCTGAAGGGACTTGCACAGCAGTGGTTCTGGCAACTTCGTTGTACAATTTTCAGCAAATGCTGAAGATGTACCTCTTTACTCTGGCTTTTGACATTCAAGTTGTTTATTTTCAGGACCCACCCTATATTTTGTGGTTATGTTGTATTGGCCTGAATATAAGCACCACTTTTTCCTCCCAAATTCCAACCATTAAAAGTTAAAGTGCGACTTATATTTGTGACCTTACGGTATGCAGCCAGGAGTGCAGGGCAAACAGTGCCAGGAGCACGACAAAGCAGCACCTGCCCTGAGCGTAGTCCCCCGTCCTCTCCCCCAAGGCTGGGAAAGGAGAGAGTGAGGAAGGGGAAAGGCCGCCAGCAACACAGTGTGGCTCCCGCCACCGCCCAGTATGCAGCCGGAGCAGTGAGGAATGGAGCGGCTTATATTCGGGTACTTTTTTCTTCCCACCCCCCACCAATTTTAAAGGTGCAGCTTATATTCAGGTGCGGCTTATATACAGGCCAATGCGGTAATAATATAGTTTTTGTGGAATTATTATTATTAATATTATTATTATTTTCTCCTAGCTCAAAGCAACCATTGGATAGAATTCTATGAATATTTGAACTTTACACTTAGACAGTGCCTAGCCCAACCCTAAGCACTTGGTAAATAAATAAATTGGTTCCATCCCCATTCTGACAATGCAAGCCAGTTGCAAGAATTTTAGAAGGTCCTGCTATGTCTATTCTGAAAGCCAAAATGATGCAGCAGCAGCAGCTCTGAGATCCTGGGTACACATCCAACTTTAGCTAACTTTGTGTGTCGATATCTCTCAGCATTATAGCTCGTATTCAAAAGCACCACTGTTTAATCATGTCCAGGTGCAGAATGGCAGAGAAGGCATGTGGAGGATTCCTTTGCCACAAACAGAGCTGGGCTCTGCCTGGGTTTAGGGGGTGATCATCAGCTCACCATCTGAAGGGTCCTCCAAAGTCTGGTGCTAGCCCTGCTTAAAATATTCTAGTCCCAGTTGTGTCATAGGTAGCAAGCAGCACCAGGGTTTGGGAGTCAGCAAGAATTAAACAAGGCCAGAGTGATATTGTCAATGTAATGAGTACCAGAAATCATTCTAGCCACTCCATTTGGCAACAATTCAAGGGCTCTCCATTTTTTAAAACTGATTTTAATGTTGTACTTGTACCCCACCCTGGGACTTCGTGGGCAAGAAATAAAGCGAGAGGGGCCACTAGGGGCGCATCGGAAGATGACTGACAATAACATCTCTCCGACCCACACGAGGTAATTAGGAGGCTGTGATGGGAGTAAATAGCCTCCCAACCCCCCCCCCCAAGGTTGTGGGGGGGCTGCCCTTGCCTGCTGTGCCCTATACCACCCCCGAATTTGTGGGGATGGGGGCACTAGGCAGAATGCCCTCCTGTGGGATCTCAGCGCTCCTGGACCGATCTGATCCACACCACTAGCTGCAAGAACTTCAAAAGAATCAATTAGGAGGAAGCGAATGCACATATTTCAAGGAAGGAGGGGGAGTAAAGACTGCTAACTGAAGAGATCTCTGATAAACAAGACGAGTTGGAGGAACAAGACTAAATCATGAGAAGATACGCCAAGACTTGATATGGCAAAGGGACTTGATGGGGGAGGGGGGAAAAACTTTCCTTTCTTTCCTCTATGTGATTAAACAAGAATCCCCCCCCCTCACAAGTCAGAAATGCCGTTTTAATGACTTAAGTTGTGGATTTAAGACTGTGTGGAGATAAATTTTCTAACCAAAGCATGTTTTAAGAAGACCGTGGAATGTATAAGAGCTTTGGAATGATGCAGTTAAAAATACCGTCGCCATGTTGGCAAGCTCTGTTGGAGGACTTCAGTCAGGGAGGAGAAATAGAGCTGCTTTTATATTGTGTGTGAGACTCCTCAGAGGGACTTAAGAACGACAGTTTGCGAGATAAATGATGGAAAGAGCGGTGTTATTTATGAAAGCGATGATATATGGAAACCATCTTGATATGAGGATTGGACGAATGGAAAAATTCACACAGACTATAATTGGTGTTTATCTGCTTAAGGAGATTACCAGAAGAGATCATAAGGAAAAAAGAAAAAAAATGTATGAACAAGATGAGATGTGGAAACAGCAAGGTAAGACTGGATAGAATTATGATCTTGCTACGCAGTAGCAAGAAGATGATCGGAATCCCCCTTCGGAACTTGAAATATGGGTCCCCTCAACAAAAATTTAAAATTCGGCTTTGTAATTCAGAATTTATGTGATGTGATTTGATTTGATTGGTCGGTTAATAAAAATTATTTTTTTTAAAAAAAGAAATCCAATATAAAGCAAAGTAGAAAAGATTACAGTAATCTAGACTATGTGACTAAGGCATATGTCACAGTGACTGGACCTGATTTCTCTTTTCCTATGGCCATGTATTAAGCGATTGCCCTGCTGTATAGACCATAACCCTGAAAATGTACCTACCATTATACCTCCCTTGTGCTGCTTTCTTCTTTGACATTTCCCAGTGCAATACAAAATGCACTGTACAGAATCGTTCAAATGTAAACATGAAGAACCACATGCCAATGTTTTCGTCACATAACTTCACTTTAATATGTGTGTGCTTTCCTTTTCACGCAGTACATCTGTAAATTCTGTGTGCCAGGGCCAGCTACAGAAAATTGGCTATCTTTCCAATGGGGTTGTGCTCTCAGTTAGCCGTTTATGATGCAGGGCATGGGACTCAACAGTTCGGCACCAATTAACAGCCCACCTTTTAATATATCTGCATTCCAAGTCCGCCAAGTTGATAATTACAATAATTAACTCCCAGAGCTCTTCATGCACTTTTGAACACAAATTTGGCACTTTCATCAGTGTGGCTAAAAAGAAAGTTCACAGACCAGATGTGGCTCATTTGAAATATGACCATCAGTAGCAACCTCAGGGTTACTAAGTCTGCACTCATTTGAGAAATATTCCATAAAAACCTGGATAGGCCTAAGAGGAATTCACCATCTACATGACACTTTTCCAGATACTAAGGGCGTGTGAGAACCGAGATTGAAAAGCTGGGAAAGGGATAGACATCTCCTTCTCAGTTCCCCAGCTCCCCCATGTTTAATGGTTTTAGTATTAGATTCTGAAAGGAATGGATGTAGTTTGGCAATGTAGCAAAGGAAGTTGCTGAAGCGATTTCAAACAACAAGGAAAGGGAAGGGGGAGTTGAATATATATGACACATTATATTAAATTCCACTGTTACAGTATGTGGGGTTCCCCCTCCCCAGGTTCCATAATTTTGTAGTATGTCTTCACACAGTATGAATAATAGTCTGATCATTCAATAACAATGATAAGATATCTGCAAACTGCTATTTTACTTTTCTTCACATTGTTTTGAAAATTGGAGAAACATTCCATCCACTGGGGGTCGGGAAAAATCAGTTATTGCTGTTCAGCATAAGGCACAAACTATTATGGTTCACTTAGCTATTCATATACATTATAGTGCACTCTGTGTGCTCCATCAAACAGATGGCACACCCTCTTGTTTTTAAGACACTCTCAGCTTTTTTTACTATTCAATCTGTCTCTGACTGGGTTGAAGAATATTGTAGAAACTAGATTCTGGCCATGGGGACGGCAACAGCTCAGTGGTAGAGAGTGAGCCTTGCATGTAGAAATCCCCAAGTTCAATCCCAGCATCTCCAGTAGGGTTGGGAGTGTTGGAAGGGGATTTCCAGCCGATGGCAGAGGACAGAGTGACTCCAGGAGACATAGGTGTAAAAACCCAAACTAAAACAAAGACTTTATTACAAAACAATAAACTCAAACTCTGGTGGGTGTTATTCCTGCAGGCAGGCTACAAAACTCAGCTTTTTTCCTTTATAGCAATGGCCACCTGCAGCCAATTAATCCCAGAAACTTCTTAAGGGTATACACACATGTTTCTGTGCCGAATGTCCCCTAACAGGGAGACCCTGCCTAAAACCCTGTAAAGCCACTATCAGTCAGTGTAGACGACAATAAGCTACACGGACCAATACTCTTAGCATAAAGCAACTTGCTGTGTTTCCAGTGCTGATTTTCTTATGCTGGGAAGTCTAAGCCTGGTTCTTGAACTGGGGATTGCTTGTCTGCAATGAATATTTACTTGGGACCTTAAATGAAGGAAAAGCCATTGAGTGTTCAACGTTGACTTGTCGAGTTAATTAAAGACCTCAGTTGATCGACTGTAAAAAGCATTTTCAGCTATGGGGATAGAACATGAAATTGAGGAGGACTGAAGTAGTTAGGCTGGTCGAGGAAGAATGGAGGATTTCCCCCCCCCCTCACTTTTAGACAAAGCAGCCATAGGTTATATTCTTGGGTGATAGTGAAGTCAACAGAAATGCCCCATGAAAAGGCAAGCCTATTGCACACAATACATAATAGCACTCTAGTGGGGAAACAGGCGTGGGCCTATCTCTCAGGAGCCTAGAAGTTTCCTAACTTAAAAACAACAGTTTGAAAAAAGCATACACATAAATTATTCTTGTACATCTAATTTGAGTCTACAGAACTTGAAGTACACTTATCGCTTGGTCCTAAATATGCTGAATGGAAAATGAGTCCCAACAAGTTTAATGAGAGTTCCTTCTAACTAAGTGCTTCTGACATATTCACATCTGAAGTGAATATTAAAAATGAATGGCACCTTGCCCCTACTAATTTTTAATGACACACAGATGTAAAAGACAGGTAGAATACATGGCTGGACCTAAAAACAGTGCACTTGTGATGGTAGTTGACTTCATAAAATGGCCTCAGCAGCATATGCCAGTAGGCAGAAAATATAAGAAAAAAGATTTTTCACGTGAGCCCCTTAAAAAACTTTATTTCCTCCTGCTTTATATCAGCAGAAAATTCATAATTGTTGGTGATCCTCCTCGCCTGTTTTTAAGGTCAGACAACATTTATTCACACTCCTGATTACAGCCAGTTGTTTTTAATCAAATTTAACCCACTGATGTGGCAATTTGGAATCTGCAAATTCTGGTGCATCTTAATTATGTTTCCTCTTTGCTGCTGTTTTGGCTTCTGCTTTACTATGGTTTGATTTCTGTTTTAGTCTGACTACGAATAACCTTAGCTTGTCTATAAAGTATAGCTATTGGCTGATACATGATATATTGCTTGTTGCATATTTAGAGTCATATGTATAGCTACTGCTTGATTCTTTTTGTCTCCTCCTTTCAATCATTGTATGTGCATAGAACTGGATTTGTTCAGTTTCAGTATTATTATTATTATTTTTAAAAAAAGCTTTAAAAAAAAAAGAAGTTTAGAAAGGTAGCCAGAAAATTGTCAGGTTTGTGAAGTTGTGCACTCTGTCATGGTTGTGTCACAGCATTTGGAGGTCTAATGCACAACAAACAATATGTCGATGTTTGTTCCTTATGTCTGATCGTAGGATGTTGACTATCTCACATTAGTGCAAGCAGAAACACAGCAGCAACCATCTTAGATGGATCACAGAATCATATTATTGGTCTCTAAGGTGCCATAGCATTTTCTGTTACCTTACACTTTCCAAGCTAGCCTTTCCAATTGATTTTATGATATATATATATATATTTTAGAACGCCATGGAATTGGAGCACATGGGACTGGCTGCAGTGCACTTTGCCCATCTAAAATGATGTAGCGAAACTAAAAGTATGAATAGTAATGCACAACCTTGTAATGTTTATAAAATATTTCTTTGGAGACAGTGTTACAAATCTGTAAATAGGCCTAAAAGCTATGCTTTATAAATATTCAGCTCTTGCAAATGAAGGCATTCTCCCAAAGGCTGTTGCATGTAGTTTTAATGCCATCTTAGCACTATGCACTTTTCCATTTCCAGTCCCTGATGATTAGATGCTCATTTCGTTGCTGTGCTCAGGGTGACCTTTATTTCATGCACAGCTCAAAGTTGAGAGATGAGAAGCACCTATGTCATTGTTCCTGCGCACCTCCCATCTTTAAATTTCTGAAGTCTAGGTATTTCTGCCGTGACAAGCAAGCCTTTCAGACAGGATCATATTCTCCCTGGCAGTCCCCTCTGACATTACAGACTATCTCTTTATGATATCCAGAGCTGGGTTTCAGAATCAGAACTATTAAATGGAGCATTTAATAAATAAGATGACCACCAAGACAGCCCTTGGGACATTTCCTCATCTTGACCATTTAACCTTTCATCAACTGCTTAGAATTTTCCATCAGCCATATGTCAGGAATCAAAAAAATACTCCAGCGTTTAGTAGCCCCCATAGACCCACAAGCCATTCTTAGGTATTTTGAGACAATTCATTTATTTACGCTGGTGTGCTTGCATTCGTGCATATGTATTGGAGTTGTATTTCTACTATGGCATAAGCTCCTAAAACTGATCCTCTAACTGGGTGCTTCTGAATCTTTGCCATAGTGAGCCTCACTGGATTAAGAAGACTTTTATCCTCTTCTTTCCAAAGGGAATGCAAAATGTTTGAAGGTTTCCTGGATACGCACTCTCTCAAAGCTGTCTACAGATGTGACAGAATAAAAGGAATTGCAAAAAGCAACAACACCCCAACAAAAATCATGATTCTCTACTGACAATCCATACAAGTATCTTGACCAACAATCCTTTCACAATGGATGCAAGCAACTCTATTTGTGCCAAGAGGCTCACATTAGGGATAGGCAAATTTCTTGATTTTACTTTCTCATTTTTCTAGTCTTAAGCTTGATTTATCACATTTCTCTAATGGGTTTTCATGTTAAAAAAAAATCATTGTGAAAATCCACCCATTTTTCAGTGCACATTTCTCCTTATACACACACACACATTTGTATGCAACTTTGCATAATATGCACACTTTTGCAAGCCATTTTCTGTCATATAATGCATGTTGTATGTTATATTGATGGGAATGTGGAGTTGGAAGTCATCTATTGGTGAAGGCATCCAGTTGTGTTGCTGCAGATGCAACATGCCATTTCTTCTCTCTGAGCTCCTAAGGTAAAGGTAAAGGACCCCTGACAGTTAAGTCCAGTCGCGAACGACTCTGGGGTTGCGACGCTCATCTCGCTTTACTAGCTGAGGGAGCTGACGTTTGTCCGCAGACAATTTTTCCGGGTCGTGTGGCTAGCATGACTAAGCTGCTTCTGGCAAAATCAGAGCAGTGCACAGAAACACCATTTACCTTCCCGCCAGAGCGGTACCTATTTATCTACTTGCATTCTGACGTGCTTTCGAACTGCTAGGTTTGACAGGAGCTGGGACTGAGCAACGGGAGCTCACCACGTCGCGGGGATTTGAACTGCCAACCTTCCAATCGGCAAGCCCTAAGCTCAGTGGTTTAGACCACAGTGCCACCCGCGTCCTAGCCGTCATCTATTACATTTCATTTTTAATCTGTACCGCTTTTCTATCTTCTTGTGGTCAGGGTAGTTGACAACCCATAATAAATGTCGGAGTATACAAGAGCCATATTACCATCCTATGTAGAATGGCCATTCAAAATGGAACTAAAAATAATTTAACCAAAATCAAGAAACCACTTAGAATAAAGAGGCACAAGATAACACCAGCAAATGATCAAATAATGAAACAAAGCCATCCCCATCTGTTACGACAGATCAATTACAAACAACCAAGACAACAGAAGCAAAAAACGCAGTCCACAAAATGCCAGAGACCACACCAAAAGAACAAATAAGCAGCTAGATCATGTCTCTGTGTAAATAACTAGAAATGTACTGAATCCATGAAACATTTCTTGTTATCTGCATTCACCCTTTGTAGTTTCATTTCCATAACTGTGATGTTTTGCTGATATTTTATAGGAGGGCGATTAGCCCATTTTTGCACTGGGGAGAAAAAGGCATCTGAGGCATAACAACCCAAAGCCCCGAGGTCCTCAATGAAATTGCTTAATGGGATTTTAAAAGTAGTCAGTAAATAAATTTTAATGCTTAGATGTATGATATAAATCACTGTTGATTCCAGGGTCAAATTATAATGTCTATGAGTCAATTGTGATGGAGTTCCTTGGAAGGAGACCAAAGTGTGGAGACTCAATCTACATCTTATTACCTACTGTATCAACACGATCATTTTGTAGAGTCTGAAACCATTTCTAGGGTTCCCCCCCATCACATATAATTGCAGTGTATATCATGTCATATTCTTCACGACATACTGTATAAAAGCTATAAAATGGATATTAAAATTTTATTATTTCCAGATTTTAATAGAAATACTCCATAACAGAAGTATCTCCTTTTTTAATTTAGCTTGTGAGGCTTCACTTCGGTAAATCTCTGCTTATTCAAGATGTCATTCTCTGTCATATGATAGGTTTCATTGGTAAATAAAAGCGGGAGATGCTAATGCCTCAATCATCCTGTTTTTCTTTATGGCAAATAATAACTCAGTTTTGAAAGAAGCCGAGACTCAGATGCTGTCATAGTGGGGTAATCATCCGACTGATTGCTTTACACAAATAGCCTTTACAAATGGTGAATCCCTAATTAAGATAATAGGGCAGTGGCCAGATTTTTTTAAAATTGTGTTGAAATATATAGTCCAAACATACAGGCACAGTCCTTCTTCAAGCAGACCCACTGAACTCAATGGGATTTAAGTACTGACGTTAGTCAATGACTTACTTTAGCATTCAGCTGATGCAAATGTTCAATCCTGCTTGATTTGTGAGTCAAGGCACACTGACAGAGACAACCCACCTGTCAAGGTTGGCCCACAGGGAGTGTTAAGTATAATTGATTTAATTCACACTGAAATGAAAATGTAGATGTATTCATGAAGATTTAAAATAGGAAATGGCTAAATGTGCATTGCTAACATTCAGACTTTTCCACAGTGGACCCTGCTCTTGCTGAGTTTATAATTAACTAACTGATTGTTGCTCTCTGGTAGCTAACATGTCAGTGTTGTAACCTTAGATCATGTGATGAAGGTATTGTGTTGCAAATCTCCGTTTTAAAAGGGAGCTGCCTTTAGTCTCTGTCTCCCAAGTTCCATGGAGTAAGGATGTAAATGTAGCTCTCCTGAATGGAGAGTAAACAGCTTAAGGCCAATGGAGGCTGGAAAGCAGGCTGTGGAGAGAGACAGACAGACCTTTGCTTATAGGTCTGTTTGCATTATTTCATATTTTGAAAGTTGCTGAGCCTGTGCTGGACAGCAGAACACATTGTATGGATATTTATGTTTCGTTTGGAAAAGTTATGCCGGTAAAAGTTTGAATAATATTTTCATGGGCATGGAAAATGATTCCTTTCCCAAAGGGGTCAGTTCTTATGCTTCCAGTCGCTTCAAACTGTGCAATATTAAAATCTGCAACAGGGAGGGGCGGGGCCAACAAGGTTTCCCATTAAACATGACAAATTCTTGGTGCACTCCAAGGTTTGTTACATTGTATGTTCTCTGCCTCTCTTCCTGTGTCACAGGGTAATATAAATCTGTTCCCCAACATGGGCCAGTTGGCTGCTGTTTTAAAGCACCCATTCCAATGGCGTACATGGGCTCCATCGCTCTAGTACTCCTTGTCATGTGACAAAGGTCTTTGAGAGCAGAAGCAGTAAAGTGTAGTGTTGGAAAAATGCTGAAAAGTGCAGACTCATTCAGCTAGCTGACTTATTCTGACTCATCCTCTAGATGACTCATTCCTAGTACAAATATTGTATCAATTACAGGAAGACACACTGGAGCCAGGAAGGAAAAATACAATGAGCTCAGTGTGCTTCTCTAGTCTAGTCTAATCTTCTTTTTTACCTAGCTCTCCTCCATTATGTGTTGGTAAAGAAGTATGCTTGCCTTCACTAAAGTTTTATTCATTTACTGTGAAGACTCTGTGTTTTGACTTGGCTCCGCGACACTCTTTGCTATATGAAAGTGAAGTCTGATGTCAGTAAGCCTGCAAAGGTTCCTGCCAGCAGCTAGAGTTGCAAGGGTGAGCAGCAGAATTAGGAATGAGAAGTCGCATTCCTCCAGCAGTGCGGATGCTAAGACTGAACTAAAATGCAAGCTGGGCAGCTTCTGGTTGAGACACAAAATGAGGGTTAATCAAATTCGGAGCATGCCCCAGCAGCGAGCCTGGACTGATAAATGCCCACCTCACAGGCACAAAGTAGGACACCGGCTAAAAATACATCTTGTTATCAATTACAAATGGAGTGAGAATGTCAGGATAAGGGCATGTGACTCATAATAAAAGCAAGTATTATGAGTAGTGAAAATACATATTACAAGGCCGTTATCTGTGAACTTTGTCAGCATCACTTGAGGAGAAGAAAAAGCACTGAAACAGCAGCTCACTGGTACCGTGAACATCAACAAGCCAACATGCAAAAGAAGGTGGGCACATTTGGGGGAACATGTCAAGCCCCTGAAATGCCCCTTTCCAATCAAAAACGCTCTCTGAAGATCATTCAGTTCATCTGTACCAAATGCATTATGAATCAAAAGCAGTGGCTCAGATGCACAACCAGTAAACGCCAGTAGTTATGCATCCAGCATCATAAGCCCAATTCTGTGGAAACCTCTCACAGCTGGGGTTAGACAGGTTCCCCTCCCTGCTGACCCTCAGGCGTGTGACAAAGGCTTTCTATTTTGGCAGGCATTTGAAGGAAGTCATCTGTTTTAATGATTACTTTTAACTGACCTTATCCATTCTATACTTTTTCATTTTTATGTACACTGCTTAGATACTTTGGTAATTAAGAGCTATATAAAGCGTATCCCACAAGTGTCCCAGAAAAAAACGAGGCACCCCGTATCCTGCACAAGAGCACAACGACCATTTTGGGTGCCGTGATCTTGTGATTTTGCGCCAAGATCTCGCTCTGAGGAAAGCTTGTCTTTTAGGCTCCATGATCTCGTGCAGGTCACGTGACTCACAAGGGAGCACAGGTAGGAAGATGCACGTCCCTGTTTGGGGACTCAGTATGTTGAAGGGTATGTATGAATAGCTTAAATTAATTAAATTAATAAACAAGGAATACATCTCTAGGTATTTGCTGGATAACTTCCCTGGGGTGGTGACTGAGATATGTGTGGTATTTTTCACCTTTAATATTTTTAAAAATAAAAATATATTAGAACTATGCAACATCATCTGTGCCAAGAAGTTCCAATCATTCTTGAGAGAACTGCATGCCTTAAAATGTTATGGACGCACAGTTCTCCATGTTTCCTGTCTGGTCATTTATTTTTAAAGAGTCCTGCTAGAATTTATAGAACCATTTGAAACTCATCAGACCCATCTCCCGTCACAGTGGAGCTATGAGCATATTGTGGCCTTTCCTTGCTCCAAGGATGATCAAAGGAATGTGTGAACTGGGAAGATGTGTTGTTGATGTTTTCGCACTCAGGCTTCAGGCCACCTGCTGAGACCAAATGATGCCTTCAAGGAAGACCCCAATTTATTCCCCCCCCCCAAAGTTTCGCAGGAGCAATACAGAGATGGCAGGAGAAAAAATAGTCAATGTAGCAGGTTTTGTTTCCTGCTGAAATCTCTCTAAATATATTGTTCGGGGGGGGGGGGGTGGATTAACTGTGACCACAGGAATCCGGTTTGTTCTTTGGCTCTTTGTCAATATTTAGCATATGGTGTTTGTTGAAGTTCTTGTACTGTTCTGTTTAACTCTTTCTTTCTTTCTTCCTTCCTTTCTTTCTTTCTTTCTTTCCTTTCTTTCTTTCTGATTAGCACATAATCCCAATTGCTACGAAGATTGAATTTTATCTCAACCTGCCATTCCCAGGGAAGCTTGCCATTAAATACGGCATAAAAATCTACCTCTGCCACAGTGGTGTTTTATCTTCAGGCATAAAAGTAGTGGTGTCTTTAATCAAGAGGTCTGTAGCATTTCATGATACAGGCTATATATAACCAAACATGTGCAGGAAGGTGTATAACAGGCAGACCTATAGATAGGTTGTGACTGAAAGGGATATAAATAAGTATGTACAGCTTGATGAAATTGAGTTTCTGGGAGTTTCTTGATTAAAGGTGAAGATATAATGTTTGTCTAGTCGTGAGATGGGATGCACTCCCACTGCATTTAATTCACATGTCTTGAGCATGATAGACATATGAGGCTGCCTTATAATGAGTCCATCTGCACCAGTATTATTGCCTTTCTGCCCTTCCTACCAATGAGATGTTAGGAACTGACTTGAACCTCAAATCGTTGCATGCAATGCATGTGTGCTACTATTGAGCTCTGGCCCACCACTTTATCTCATGTCAAATTCTACAGAAAATGGTGGTAGAAGATGGCTGTAGGCAGCAATCCTTGTAATTAACCAGCATAATTCACAGCAGCAAAATATGGCAAAGCATTCTGATGCATTTTTAATTCAGAGTACACACAGGCAGCTATTCATTTTGACCAGTAAATAACCTTTATTTTATTGCTAATAAGTACCATTATAGAAACGTAAATTTTAAATATGTTACAGCTACAAAGTTCCCCAGCTCCCTTTACCAGGCATGTTAGTGAGCCTGTACTGTTTGTGCCATTTCATGAGCCAAGAATATAAAGCTGGTGGGAACTACAGGCCCCATCAGCCCCAGCCAGCGTGGCCAATGGTCAGGGGTGATGGGAAATGTAGTCCAGCAACATCTGGAAGGCCACAGCTTCACCATCCTGAGTTGAAAGCAGGTGTGGAGAACTTTAGGGGATGAGGTTCTCCAGGATGTGTGAGTGTTTGTAGAAACCTGTGTTTGCTTCTGGCCTCACCCACCACTGTCATGTGGCCCTCGGAATGTTGCCCAGAAGAGAATGTGGCCCTTGGACTAGAAAAGGTTCCTCACCTTTGCTTTATAGCAAACTACATCTAAACTGCTGTGGCATGTAAAGGAAGGTAGTATTTTCCTCACAATATATTGAGGTTTCATCTGATACCTGCAGCTACGCAAATCGGATAATTGGATGTCCCCGTCATCATAGTTCACTTTAAATATTCTTAATAACAGAGTAGCAGATGCAAATATTTACTCTTCCCAGGAGAAGGGGGAAATAATACTCACAGATTTCAAGTTTTCTTATTCATGACAGGCAACGAAATGAAAGGGATGCAACACATTTCCAGGTGAAGCCAGGCATTTGATGGCTTTTGCAGTCATTCCCCCCCCCCCCCAAAAAAAGGGACTGTTTTGTTCTTCTTCATTTGGAGCCTGGCAAATAACTCTTCATTGTCATTGCTTCATCTTATGGTGGCTGAGCAGCAGATCATTAAAATAGAATGATATTATCAAGGTCTCTTTGGAAACACCAAAGATGGCTTGTTTTAAACATATGGTGGGTATAAAAGACTACAATAGTAATTTGTTGGTGGCAATGGGTTTTTTTCTTTCTCCTGTACAGTGGTACCTCGGGTTAAGTACTTAATTCGTTCCGGAGGTCTGTTCTTAACCTGAAACTGTTCTTAACCTGAAGCACCACTTTAGCTAATGGGGCCTCCCGCTGCCGCCACGCTGCTACTACGCGATTTCTGTTCTCATCCTGAAGCAAAGTTCTTAACCCAAGGTACTATTTCTGGGTTAGTGGAGTCTGTAACCTGAAGTGTATGTAACCTGAAGCGTATGTAACCCGAGGTACCACTGTATAATATATCCTTTCTGGCTTATTCCCAATGGTGGACCACTGAGGTTGAATTGAACAAAAATGCCTGTTGAACACACACACACACACACACACACACACACACACACACAAATTTATGACCACGTTGCAAAGCTTGGCACAGACCACCTCCACTTATGTGACCAGCTTTCATCTGATTCCAAGACTGGCCCTTCTAGGCCAGCAGGGTAAAGTAATATGCTTCAGATAGCACCATAAGAGCATGTTAGATGTAGTCGGGAATTGGTATCAGAATAAGAACACCAGAACATAAGAAGAGCTTGCTGGATCAAACCAGTGGCTCATCGAGTCCAGCATCCTGTTCTCATTGGAGCCAACCAGATACGTATGAGAAATGCACAAGCAGGACCTTAGCACAACAACCTTGGTATTCAAAAGCCCACCGGCTCCAATAATGAAGGTAGAACATATCCATCAGGGTGAGTAGCCAGTGATAGCCTTGTCCTCCATGAATTTGTCCAACCCTCTTTTAAAGCCATCCAAGTTGGTGGCCAACTCTGCTTCATGTTGGATTGAATTCCATAGTTTAACTACACAGTGAGCGAAGAACTACTCTTATCTCTGTTCAGAATCTCCCAACATTCAGCTTCATTAATAGCCATGAGTTCTGGCTCTATGAGAGAGGGAGAAAAACTTTTCTCCATTCAATTTATCGTGCATAATTTAATACACTTCTATCATGTTGCCTCTTACTTGCTTTTTTCTCTAAAGAGCCTCAAATGCTGTAAACCTTTCTGCGTAAGAGAGTTGTTCCATCGCCTTGATAATTTGGTTTGCCCTTTTCTGAACCTTATCCAACTCTACAGGATCCTCTTTGAGGTAAGGCAAACAGCACTGCGCACAGTATTGCAAGTGCAGTTGCACCATAGATTTGTATAAGAACGCTGTGCTATCACAGGTTTTATTTCTACTTGGTTTCTTAATGACCCCCTAGCATGGGACACCTTTTAGAGTATTGACCCTAGCAGTGCTGGAAAGCACAACATTTGGATTTGCTTCACCTTGTACTGTCTAGCTCCTTTTCTCCACACATCCATTGTTCTGTGGCTGTTTATAAAACCCGTCTAATGCCCCATTATCCACCTCCCATACACTTGCACCTGCTGGCTATTCATGAGATCAAAGGACCTTGGACTATGGCGGGAGGGGAGGCAATAGGTTTAGCATTTTGTTTTCATGTTTATGCTTTAACAAAATTTATATTCTGCTTGATAGTAATAAAACCTCAACGTGGTTTACAGGAAATGTTAAAATTATAAATTAAAAACAAGCAATTAAAAGCATTTAAGTCAGGCATGGAGAATAGTGAAGCACCGGCTTTTACTGTTTTTCTGTGTTTATTATGATTTTAATGATAGCTTTATTATTGATTGATACCGTTATTATTGCCATTTCTGTGCAAGTCACCTTGGGCATCACTGCAAAGATAGCATAAAATTAATGATGAGGATAGCAAAAGCAACAAGAGATGACAACTGTAGTATCAGCCAGTTGAGGATTATGAAGGGGCATTAAAAGCGCTTAATTTCCGCTGGATTGTCATTGAACCCATGACAAAAAAAGCTAATGGAAATGCAGAACATCAGCCATCTAATTTATAGTCACAACTAACCCAGTAGGTCTGCTCACACACCTTAAGTGAGAAATATATTTCCATAACTTGCTTTACCAGAATCTCATGAAACACTTGGAGGCATTTTGCAAATGCATTGCTGTAACTAAACTGTTATTGGCTGGTTTTGAAAATGTGTTTCCTTCTTGGAAATGTTAACAGACCTGTCCAATAACCCGCCCAATGGATCATGCGTAATCAAAAAACCAGTCCACTTGATCACCTCTGTGGAGCAGTAAGCCAGATGTGAAGACTACATAATTGAATCTTTACAACAAATAGAGCCAAAACAAGCTGACCTACCATGTGCTCTTTCCTGTGGTGAAGCTTTAGCACTGAATTGTAAAGGATTCTTACTTAAGTCAATGACAATGGTGATGTGTGTAAATATACTACAATACTTTATGCTCTGTAGCAATGCTTTTGGCTTTCCTATAATTGGAGGTTTTTTCTAGACATTTTCTCTAGTATATGCCGCAAGCATGCCACTGGTTCTCTTGGCTTTGACTGCTGCCTCTGCTAAATTCCTTGTATTCTTTTCATGTTGTGGGAGGGTGTGTGTCGCAATGTGATAGACAAAACCCCAGCTCAGCCTGTATAGATCGGCTCCCACTGTGAGTGAGCAGCATGTTGGCTCAGCCCTTAACTGGAGGACTGTGGTTTCCACGACGCCATGGGCATAATAATTAAATTTTCTGGTTGTGTGTCCCTTCCCAGGTTCAGCACATGTTGTGTACAGTGGCTGTTCATAGCTATAGTGGTCCAAGTATGTGTATAGGATTGCAATGCTATACCACATATGAAAGATCTTTTAATGCAATTTTTTTTGCATTGAGTCTTTAAATTTTCTACTTAGTGTGATAGAAGAAGAAGAAGAAGAGGAAGAAGAAAAAGAAGAAGACATAATCAGACTCATACTATGCCCTGGCTTTCACACAGCAGTACAGTTAATGCATATTTTGTAAATTATCTGGCTCACATCTGGATACTGCCACATTGCTAGCTGTAATATTCAGAGCTCATCTGATCTGAAATCACTGTCTAGCAGATTTCTTTTGATCCAACACATCATTGTGGGAAATTTTGCTAGACTCTTTCTGGCACTTCTCAGGGGAAAACCTGCTGTCAAACAACAAACGCGTGACACGTGAAATATGCCATTTTGAAGCCTAACTCTCTCCTAGCTTTTCATCAGTGCCGCTTCCATATCCTTTCCACATTCCAACTGCGCATATCCCATTTCTTCAGTATATGCTTTAGTTTCCTTTGTATTATTGTCATACATTTTCTTATTTAATTAGATGCTTTCCCAAAGTAACCCCATGAGACGTAACCTTTCAGTAGTTTCTGGGACTGCCTTTGTTCGTTTGTGTCACATATGTGGGATAACATTTGCAACAAAATTCCTAGATATCCTTCTTAAGTAACCTTTTAGCGGAAGAGAGTCTTCTCAAATATAATGAATATACCAAGAGAAAAAAAGCTATAAAAAAATATTGTTCCTTATGCTTCGTAATGAATGATGATGCTGTACAGCTATACAGCCTTTCATCTACTATTGGGACTTATTTTACTCCTCTTCAGTTCTATTTAACTATTTATTTCTTCAGGAGTCTTTTTTCCCCTTAATGAAACTTTGGGCATCCAATCCTTCCTGTTATTTTTCCCATTCTTCCTTCCCATTCTTAGCATTTGGTGTCCTTTCTCAATGCCATCCCATCTGATCTTCCTTCTAATGGTGGTGAAATAAAATCCTATTTCACCACCATCAGTCTTGGAAGGTTCCCATAAATATCTGTATACCTCATTCCCAGAATTCAGTTAAGCACTGGCTTAATCAGAATCACAGAACAAGATGTCCTTGTACAATGGAACGAATAGAGGTTCCCCCACCCTAATTTTCACAAAGCAGATATCTTCTACCTGTGGAGCACTTGCTAAGTGAAGTCTTCTTGATTCTCATAAAATCACTGCAGGGAGATTTTAATCATGTATTTTGTAAACCCGGGGAGGGAAAGCATTCCCTTATTGCCTTTGGAATTAGTGCACTAGCTTTGAAGATAGCCTTAATAGCAATTACTTCACTTTTGCCGCAGTACAATGCATATTTTACGTCTGGGTCAGAAAGGGAATTGATCAATCAACATCAATGCTGAAGTTCTAATGGCTGGATCATTTGTAAACTATTTTGAGGTTGTTGTTGTTGTTTACAATCAAGCAGTGTATAAATTTTATGAAATAAAAGGAGTTGGCAATCATTGAGAACTCTTACTTTGGAACGTATTAATTCAACATCACTGAATGTAGAATAATGTAAAATAAAAAATATAGTACTTCATGCTTTGCAAACTTGCACAACTTGTTTACATTCTTAAAGAAATTGAATCATTTTCTGTGGATGTGCACTATATCACAGAACCTCAGTCAGAATTTCATATCTCTGTTAACCCTGTTCATTTGAGCATGCCAAGTGATATCAGTTCTAGTTGAATGTATGCAAAAATAGAGTTAAGTGCTAAATTTGCTTATTTCTCTCCCCTATCTCTCTCCATGGTGTCATGTGGCAGCTGTTGCTGCTATATAAATCCCCCACATTTGTGTTGGAGGGGCCATCTCCTAATAACTGAATTTTCACCTTTAGACATTTGCAAATGTGTTTTTTAAATAGTAACAGCACATTTGGGAGAAAGGTCTGCTGAAAATAGATTGGTATCTGTGGTTTAGAACCTCATGCTGTTGACACCAGATTCTACTGCTACCAGCAACAGGGCAACAATTTAGGCCCAGTTTCCAGAGACTCATATTTTCTTAGCAAAGGAAACTCTGAATACATCTGTGAACCGAAATGGTAAATATTTAGAAAACCTATATCTAACAGTGTATATTATCTAGTCACCTAGCACTGTGGAATTTAGACTGTCTGTGCCCTTGCCACCATCAGTTTGCAAACAAGCAGACATGAATTTAAACTAGCTTAGTCCACTGACATTAGTAGGACAAAGTATCTGTAATCCTGGCTCACTTAAATTTCAAGGAAAGCAACTACAAGTAGAATGTGATTAGAAATTGAAAACACATGTTAAAACATCCACTCAAACTTATTAGAATCATAGAAGGCAACCCAAGGATCATCTAGTCTAACTCCCTGCAAAGCAAGAATCTTCGAACAAGGAGAGTCCATTATCTCTTGTGCGAGTCTGTTCCACTCTTACTGTCAAAAAGTTTTCCCTGATGTTTAGTTGGAATCGCCTTTCTTGTAACTTGAATCCATTGGTTTGGGTCCTAGCCTCCAGAGCAGAAGAAAACAAGCTTGCTTGATCTTCCACATGACAGCTATCATTCACCTCTAAGCAGAAAAGTTGACTTTCACTACTGACATTGAAGGCACATTTGACTTTCTAATGCATATTTTTTTAACATGGTGGAATATTAATGCAGCAAGCAATGCACACAAGTATACAGCCATGAGATTTGGGACAGATTTAGAACTGCCTCTGAATTTGTCCCTTAAATTGAAGTGAACTGGGATGGGGGATGGATGGGTGGCTGTTGCTTATTTTAATTCTAGGACTAAATTAAGCAGTTGTTTTTGGCAAAAGCACTTTGCAGGGTGTGGGGGTTATCACCATCCAGTGGCGTAGCGTGGGTTGTCAGCACCCGGGGCAAGGCAAGTAATTTGCGCCCCCTAACCCGTGGATTTTAGTAGGGGCAGAGAGCTGCCAGTGCGAGCGCGCCCCCCCAGATGTTGCGCCCGGTGCGGCCGGCCCCCCCTGCACCCCCCACGCTACGCCACTGTCACCATCCTAATAATGGACACTGTCAACGTCACCATGTGGAGAGTAATGGTATGCTTTCTCTTCCCTTGCCAGAAGACAGTCCCTGTATTATGGAAAAGGAAGCAATATCTTTCTCACCAACTAAGTTATACTCAGAGTAGACCCACTGAAATTAATGAACCTAACTCAGTCATGCCCATTAATTCTAATGGTCTGCTCTGAGTAGGATTAACTCTGGAAACAATCCAATGGCATGCAGGAACCAACAATGCGCAGAAGCATTTGTTTTACAGGTTAATTTAGCCACTGATGCAGCTGGTTTCAATTATGTATGGAGAACCTATGCATCTGAAGCCTATCCAGTTCTATTTGCAAAGGGTCCTTTCACATGGATGCTGAGTGTGTGGATCTCAGGAGCTGGGCCAATGCCACCACTCTCTGTACATTCAGTATATTGGAAGGACATGTGGACTGCTTTACATGCGGACTGTTATTTCATGGTAACCAAGGGTACAAAAGGGACTATATCACACAGTCCATACATCAGTAATTGCTTCAGTCAAGCAGACAATTCTGTGTTTCTGGTAGATTTCAGAATCCAGAATATGGCAGTCTTCATTTTCACCTGATGTTTCTAGCCCTTATTTCTGTACAAATCGACTTCAAAAAAAATCTGTTTGCAGTTAGTAGAAAGGGTGTGGGTAAGTGATCATGCCTTCTATTTGTCAGCGAATGAGGCTTATGAGCTCTGAATAGGTACTTCCCTCTGGCAAGCCGAAGAATGAGAAATCAGAAAAAAACAAATGCAAATTTGGTTTCACATGCTTTCATAATTAATTGGGCTTAGAAAATTGGATTTTCTCAAGAGAATTTGATTCTTTGTTTGGTTTTGCCTTGATTGTTGCACGCAAATATTAAAAGCTTATTTTTTTAAAAAAAATAAAAAGCTTATTTAATTGCCCAAATACCTGAATTTATAATATAGACGCTGCCTTCTCCTGAGTCATCTAGCTGCATATTGTCTACACTGACTGGCAGCAGCTCCCCAGGATTTCAGACAGGATTCTCTCCCAGCCCAGCCTGGAAATGCCAAAGATTAACCTGGGACCTTCTAGGTGCAGAGCAGATTCTCTGCCACTGAGCTATGGCCCATCGCCATACAGTGGTACCTCTGGTTAAGTACTTAATTCATTCTGGAGGTCCGTTCTTAACCTGAAACTGTTCTTAACCTGAAGCACCACTTTAGCCAATGGGGCCTGCTGCTGCTGCCGCGCCGCCAGAGCACAATTTCTGTTCTCATCCTGAAGCAAAGTTCTTAACCTGAAGCAATATTTCTGGGTTAGCAGAATCTGTAACCTGAAGCGTATGTAACCTGAAGTGTATGTAACCCGAGGTACCACTGTATTCAGTTAGCTAAAATGCAGTTCTGGTGCAACAGATACCTATGAGCAGCTCTTCACTTATAAGGATCTCTTTGCAAGCAACATGTGGGCCTCAACGGGCAAGGCCTAGCGCAAGGATGCAATGTCAGGGGCAGAACATGCTTTGTGGCCTCACTCCAGCTTCACTGTTGGACTGCTCCACATGTGGATCGTGAATGAATAAGGGCTTGTGTCTCTTTCCAAAGCTAAGTTAAGAGCTAGGTGGGCAGTCTCCGGTTTCTAAACTCTGTGGCAGGAGAAGCTCTTACAGCCTGAGGGACATGTTCCCTTGTCAACAACCTCCCAGAGGCTGCATACTAGGGGTGGGTCTGCCGAAAAAAATCACACACCCACACCGCCTCCAGGCAAGCAATATATATTATCACAGTTCAAGGACACATCCCAGACAAAGGAAATCACAGGAGGAGATCACAGGGCAGGGCTGGTGTCATATCACTCAACCGTGCCCCAAATGGCTGTCGTGCTTTCACAGGGGGCGAAATTGGATGTCTAGGTTTTTCTGGGACAGTTGAGCGATGTGCTATGACCATTTCTGGATCAGGATAACTTGACCACAGTTTTCCATGCATTGGAAACTTCACAGTTGGATTACTCTAATGTACTGTAATAGATGTGGGCTTAAGCTTAGGGTTGATCCAGGGTCTGCAGACTGCAGCGGTTAAATTGCTTGTGGGAGCAAACTACCGCCGGCATATAACACCTTGCTTTCAGGATTTGAACTGGCTGTCAATTTGCTACTCGCATGAACATATACAGCTTGGGACCAGGTTACTTGAGAGATTGCTGCCTTACCCTTTATACACCCTGTGATCTGTGGGAGAGTCCTCATGCATGTACCAGAGGACCTCAGAAGCCTGCTCCACAGTCACTCAGAGAAGGGCTTTTAGTGCCGCTGCCCCTGTTCTGTGGAACAACATTCCCATCAAGGTATAAGCACCCACTTCCCTAGCTGTTTAAATGGGCCTCTACCACAGTTTTCAGTTTGGTTTTAAATGTAACTTTTTCTCCTTGTGTTTTTATGTGTAAATCACCTTGAGATAGTGATTTAGAAGGCAGTTAATAAATCAGCAATAATGATAATGATAACGTACTGTAGAAAGGGTAAGCATGTTGCACTTGCACTTTATTTATTTATTTATTTTTAACTGCCTCAGCATAGAAGTGCTGAGGATGAAATTTCAGATGCGATTGGGAATTCTCACATTTCACATGATCTCATCAAGCAACGGGCCAGATAGGAGGAAGCTCTGAAGAAGAGTGGTGCTGTGTGTTAAATGAGGAAAGACTTTCACAGCTGCATTCTTCATGGCCCTTGTAGAAGTATTACGAGTATTCTGGGGTTTAGACAACCAGGCTCCCTTAACAATCTTAGACTTTCTTCTGGGATTAGATATCCTAGCAAAGCCTTCTGTGCCTTCTCTTGTAGCGCAAGGAATGTGTTACCAAATACAGCAAAAATATGCCAAGTCCTAAAGAAGAACTATAATTTTGGATTCATGCAAGTAACATAGACAGAAAAAGTGACTGACCATTCCAAGTTCCTCTACCCAACTTTCTCACTATTTAGGCATTAACTCTCCCCCCCTCCCTCCCCCCCATATATAATCATAAAAATACAAAGAGACCATCCTTAATAATATCACCTTCTGGTGATATTCTCCTCCTGGAGAATTATATGAAGAAAAAGATAGTTGCTCTCATGTACCTATGGGAGCAGCCATCTTTCCCCATAATATGTCCCTGGTAGCCTTAGGAGGAGACTGTATAGAAAATTATGGTTTTACCACGTACAGCTTCTATTCTTTCTATATTGAGGTGGCAGCTCAATTCGCTATCTGAATTTCAGTACACAAATGCATATGGAGTTGTTTGCCTTTTTTCCAATGAGTCAAGATTCAAACCCTTCCAAGGCCATGCTATACATGCGACATAAATATGACTATGTTTCATAAATAGCAGACCCAAGAATGCCAAACCTAAGGGGGAAAGAAAAGAGGGTTAAGCTATAAGCAGTTCATCCCACTCCTGAGTTATTAAACAACGATTCACTGCAAAGTATCAGCTAAATATGGCAGCAGCGGAATCTGCTTTGACCCGCACGAAGCAAAGGCATTGAGAGCAAGGAGGGAGACCTAGTCAATTGTTGGCCTTCCACCTTTGGCAAATACAGTCTAGAACAGGGGTAGGCAATCTAAGGCCCAGGGGCCGGATGCAGCCCAATCGCCTTCTCAATCCGGCCCGCGGACAGTCCAGGAATCAGCGTGTTTTTACATGAGTAGAATGTGTCCTTTTATTTAAAATGCATCTCTGGGTTATTTGTGGGGCCTGTCTGGTGTTTTTACATGAGTAGAATGTGTGCTTTTATTTAAAATGCATCTCTGGGTTATTTGTGGGGCATAGGAATTTGTTCATTTTTTCCCTTCAAAATATAGTCTGGCCCTCCACATGGTCTGAGAGATGGTGGACCGGCCCACGACTGAAAAAGGTTGCTGACCGCTGGTCTAGAAACTCAATTGCTGCCACTAAACACACACACAACCAGGTTCATGCAACTCCAGAAGTAATAAATGAACTTAAAAAAAAAATGTTGTTCCAAATTATATTTAAATGACACAGACCCGATGGAGAAAGTTGCTTCTTTGTCCTAGCTCAAGCAGTTCTCCCACAATTGGTTCAAACTAGTTAGCAGCACCCTTGCAATTGGAAAATAATAAATAAATAGAAGGAGCAGTGAAAGGCGTGAGTACTGGCACATCTCCAGGACCAGGTGCTCTCCAGCCAACTGGAACATGCTAAACCTTAACCAACTTGCCCCTAAGTTCTTTGAGATCTATAAAGAGGCAGGTTTCCTTGCACCATCACTCAAGGAATAATATGTTCATTGTTTCATACAGCATCCTTATCATGTACTGATGATTGGCCGATTTCTCTAGCAAACATAGATTCCAAAATCTTGACAAAGATCCAACAAAATGAACTGGAAACTTATGCAAGCCATCCTTCAACCTTTTGGCCTCCCTCCCTGCTCCCATGTCTACTGCACCGACAGACACCCTTTGTTGTTGTTGTTTAGTCGTTTTGTCGTGTCCAACTCTTTGTGACCCCATGGACCAGAGCACTCCAGGCACTCCTGTCTTCCACTGCCTCCTGCAGTTTGGTCAAACTCATGCTGGTAGCTTCAAGAACACTGTCCAACCATCTCATCCTCTGTCGTCCCCTTCTCCTTGTACCCTCAATCTTTCCCAACATCAGGGTCTTTTCCAGGGAGTCTTCTCTTTTCATGAGGTGGCCAAAGTATTGGAGGCTCAACTTCATGATCTGTCCTTCCAGTGAGCACTCAGGGCTGATTTCCTTAAGAATGGAGAGGTTTGATCTTCTTGCAGTCCATGGGACTCTCAAGAGTCTCCTCCAACACCATAATTCAAAAGCATCAATTCTTCAGCGATCAGCCTTCTTTATGGTCCAGGTCTCACTTCCATACATCGCTACTGGGAAAACCATAGCTTTAACTATACAGACGTTTGTTGGCAAGGTGATGTCTCTGCTTTTTAAGATGCTGTCTAGGTTTGTCACTGCTTTTCTCCCAAGAAGCAGGCGTCTTTTAATTTTGTGACGGCTGTCACTATCCGCAGTGATCATGGAACCCAAGAAAGTAAAATCTCTCACTGCCTCCATTTCTTCCCCTTCATGGATCACTGCCTTGCCGTGGCGAAGGGGCTTGAATAACTCAGAGAAGCTATGAGCTATGCCGTGCAGGGCCACCCAAGATGGACAGGTCATAGTGGAGAGTTTTGACCAAATGTGATCCACCTGGAGCAGGAACCGGCAAGCCACTCCAGTATCCCTGCGAAGAAAACTCCATGGACAAAGACACCCTTTATGCCACACCTAATTCCTGTGTCAGTCCAAATGGCATTTGCGCACAACCTTTCTTTACAAAAGGAACACTCACTTTCTCCCCGTTGTTATTGATCTCTGGAAACATTGGCGTGTGTCATTTAATATTCTAATGAGTTGGAATTTTGGCATAGGGAGCACAAACAGGCTTTATCTATGCAGATGATGCACTGGGTCATGAACTGCCATGTATGCGTTAAAGACAGCCCAATGCATGGTGCTTCAACACTGGAAGGAGAAGTCGGTGTCTTCCATAAAGTAATGGAGTAACGATTCACATTCCCTGTCCTTATTTGAGTTGGCAATGTATCCACATGAGTGCAAAGAACAGAAATATGAGAACATTTGGTCAGCTTTTCTTGCGACTTAATGCATCACAGTTGACAGTCAAGTATAATTGTCGAAACACCTTAACCCATGTTCCTTTCCTGTTTTGTCTTTCCCTTTTTATTTTTGCTTTGCATGTTACTGTAATTGTGTTGTTCAAAAACTGTAATAAAAATTCCCGTCTAAAGAAGTGTGGGGATATTATATGCTCTCAGTTGGAAGGGAGTGTGTGTTTTTGTTAAAAATAGTAATAATCCAGGTCTGTTACCTACAAAAGCTAAATTTAGCAACGGACTGGATAAAACGTCTTTTGCATTTCAAATAAAAGATTGCCCTGTGAGAGACTAAAGGTGATTGCATGGCAATACAGACTGAATCACTGCTAATCCTTGGCTATTCATTTTGCAAATGACAAGTCAATTAAAAAGAGAAATGTAGAAGTTTAAATTCTGTAGACTGATGATTCACTTTTATTTTCATCTGCTTTTTTTATTTGTTTCTCTGCTCACAGTGGTGGGAAGAACAAGTTGCATTGCTGGTTTGACTGCTATGAATAATAGCAAGCAGCTGTGCCCCTGTGTCTGAAGCAGATGGGGCCACACGCAGATACGTTTTGACAAGACCTTGCCATGCCTTTTAAAAGTTCTGGAAACAAGAAACCTACGTAAGTAACCAGAAATTATAAGTGGCACAGAAAACAATGAAAGAACATTATAAATGTAGGGTGGTGGGTGGGGTTTTTTTTTGGGGGGGTCACTTTATTCCTCACTGAATTCAGAGGTCAGACAAGAAACTATGGAAGTACCAGGGAGGGGGTGAATTACAAAATCTGCTTTAATCATTGAAACCTGTGGAAAGCAATCTCACAACCTATATTTCTGTGCATATGCTCAGAAGCTTTTTCTGCTAATTGGGGAAAGACAGAAACACCTGATGTACACATTTTCTATACTGGCACTGCTGTCATTCCAATTTCCAGAATCTATATCTGACCACGAGGAAAGCCCTGAATAAATGTAACTCTAGACTAGTCAAATATTCAGTCAACATAAAACCCATCCTTTATGGCCCAGCTAGCCTACTTTCGTCTTTGCCAGGCTTTCCCAACATGATGTCATCCATATGTTGTTGACTACGGCATCTAACAGCCTTAGCTAGCACAGTGGGAATTTTAGGCTGCATGCACAGAATACCTTTAAATCACATTCGAAGCATGTATTCCTCCTTATAGAATTATGGGCACCGTGGTATGTCAAGCATTGTTGGGAATTGCAACTCTGTGAGGGGTAAACTACAGCACCCAGAATTCTTTGAGGGAAAGACTATGCTTCAAGTGTGCTTTAAAGGTACAATGTGTACATAGCCTTAGTCCAACAATATCTGGAGAGCACTAGATTGGGGAAAACTAGTCTTTTCTGACAGACTACAGGGCTCCCATGATCCCTCACAACAGTCTTTGCCAGCCCTGCTGTCTAAAGGGCTTTGAAATGGGGGGGGGGGGCGGTTCCAATGATCAAATACACAAAATAAGTGTTTTGCCACCAAGCTCTAACACGCCTCCTGCTTTACATTATGATTTGCTCTGAGCCATTCTGAGCAGTTAGAATGCGTCCTGAAATCAGGAATACATCTTGGTAAGGGCTGTAAGTCAGTAGCAAAGCATACGTTTTGCTTGTGAAAAATCTCAGGCCATGGCATCCCTGGGTAGGGCTCAGAAAGACTCCTGCAGGTCATCCTGCTGCAAGTCAGGGTGGGCAACAGGGGTGGACGGGGTGGGCAACACTGAGCTGGATGAACCAGTGATTCAACTAGGTGTAAAAAGGGGGTAGGGAACTCATGCCTGCTATTCAATCCCCACATTCATCTTCATCTGCAGTGCACACAGGTGAGAAGCTAGAGCAGGATGAAAGCAGGACACAGTTTGCGTTACAGGTGGGGACAGGTGAATCTGTTAAACCTGTATTTGTTTGTTGTTGTTGTTTAGTCATTTAGTCGTGTCCGACTCTTCGTGACCCCGTGGACCAGAGCACGCCAGGCACTTCTGTCTTCCACTGCCTCCCGCAGTTTGGTCAAACTCATGCTGGTAACTTCAAGAACACTGTCCAATCATCTCGTCCTCTGTCGTCCCCTTCTCCTTGTGCCCTCCATCTTTCCCAACATCAGGGTCTTTTCCAGGGAGTCTTCTCTTTTCATGAGGTGGCCAAAGTACTGGTGCCTCAGCTTCAGGATCTGTCCTTCCAGTGAGCATTCAGGGCTGATTTCCTTAAGAATGGAGAGGTTTGATCTTCTTGTGGTCCATGGGTCTCTCAAGAGTCTCCTCCAGCACCATAATTCAAAAGGACCTAGCAGAAAATCACATTGAAGTCAGTGGGGCTTACTTCTGAGTTAGGGATCAGTGTAAATGTCTCTCTTAAGTTTCGCATTTTTCCAGTCTTTTACGTTCTGTTCTCTACATTTCTGCATCAGTTTGCATTTAAAAACCAAACCAAAACAAAGCCCTCAACAAAATTCATCAGTATTTCAGTATGGTTTTTCCTAGCATACACATCTGTATGCAGTTTTTCCTATATACACACTTTTGTCAATCAATTTCCCCTAATATAATGCAGTTTTGTATGCTATTTTCACTAATATATGCATTTTTATGAACACTTTGCTTCAGCATATGAATTTTTTGCACACATTTCTTGGCTGGAGAACTGCACTGCAAAATTCAAAGAAGTACAAACTCCAAAGGCTGGCTGTGTTTCATTTTTCAGGTTGTTTCAGAAAGCGCAGTTCAGGTATACTTGTGTTTAAATGCAAACTGAATCTAATTTCTTCCCTCATCCCTAGAGCTGGATAGCTAATCTGTTTTAGGTCATCGAATCTGACCTCTGGAAAGTGTTGTGTCTGTAGCTGTGTCATTAGAACCTGGCTTCTTTTACAATCCTGTGCAAGAACTAATATTGCTAATGCTGCTCAGTGACTGGGCACTTGGAAATCAAAATGGAGAGGCCTTTTAATTGCCCTTACTTTATGCTGCTGCTGATTGACCATGTGATGGCTAAATCCCTTTCTTCCCAAGCTAAAGTGGCCTCGTATGAGAAAAGTGACTTAAAAGATTTGCTCTGGTGCCTTTCCTAAAACAGGAATGTTAGTTCTAGCCACAGACTCCGGTGGCCCCTTTGACAGATTTATCATTCATCTTCAAAAGCTACTCCCATGTGTGTGATCTCGCCAGGCAGCGGAGAAGCGAGGGTGTTTATCATTTTAAAAGATTTAATGAGCAGGAGTGAAAAGCGTTCAGCTTTGCTAACAAATAATTTCATTTACGGGCTGCACCGGTGGTGGCAAACAATCCGGATTTTAAAGCTATAATTGACTTTCTATTATAAGCTTCTCGCTAATACACACAGAGAGAGGTGTACCCACAGTACACTTGCACTACCTTCAACTTCCATGAGAGTCATTGCTTTTCAAAGGCTGAATCGCTGCCTAGCTCACATTGGTTTTTAATGGCAATGAAGTTCCGGTTTTGCCTTTGGAAATTTCTCCCTGAGGAGCAGGAGGCTGGCGTTTTAATCCTCAGACAGCCTATTCCAGTGTTTCACTGATACAAACAAACTCCATTTGTTCCAGGACGTTTGAACTCACATAGAATACAGAACTTCTGTGTAAACATACAATGGATCAAGCTGCATGTTAGCCAAGTGCGTAAAGGTTACAGGCAACTTCCCCCCTCAACACACACACACACACACAATACATGTTTGCACAGAAACTCTCCCTTGCACCCAAACCTAGCACAAGAGAAAAATCACTGAGAGAGTATGAAGCAGGGACAGAGGAACCTGTTGACCACCAGATGTTGATGGACCAGGCCACCCATCAACCCATGCTGGCTCAGGCTGATGGGAGTACAACAACATCTGGAGGGCAACAGGTTCTCCATCTCTGGTTTAAAGTATCCACCTCTGGTGCAGACTGAAGAATCATGCTGGCCCTGTGATAGCTCAGTCCGCAGAGCATGAGACTCTTAATCCCAGGGTCAATGTGGGTCATTGCCCCACACTGGGCAAAATATTCCTGCATTGCAGGAGGTTGGACTAGATCATCCTCATGGTCCTTTCCAACTCTACAATTCTGTTTCCATGCCACCTACCACATCCCAACATAGGCTGTGCATGGATTTCAAGCAAACATTCCAGCGTACCAATGAATACTGCCTCTGTGTCTATGTGGAAATATATCCTAAGATTTCTGAGACCCTTTGCTTCTTTGTGTCAAGCCCACAAACTTTAATCAGTCAATTAACCTGCCATTTGATGCTATGTGAATTTACTTAGGCCAAAGTCCCCTGAGCCTGATGGGTCTTAGTAAGCAACCTGAATCTTTAATTGCAACTTAAAATTTTAATATCTGCGACTGATAACAATAAAAGACTCTGAGATTTGGAAGTCATAAAGGGACTCTCACTGCACAGGCTGAGTAGTTAAGATGGTCCCTTCTTTCCTGCACCAAAAGTGATTAAGTTGAAGATTACTTTTTTTTCTTCTTCCACATGGTTACCTTCCAGAATAAAAGCACCAAGGCTTCCTTAGAAAAGTCTAGATAACACTGAAGCAGATGGTGCTCAGTTGAAGCCAATGTCAATGCATTTTTTGTATCTTCCGCTGTACTGCTGGCTGCGAAAAATTATTTTAATTCATTGTGGTATGTTACTATAGTGGGGATTTGATCTATACTCCCAAAATTAATTAAATGTTATCATTTAGTACCTTATTTTGTCTATTCCGTTTGTATCTTGGAGGTCCACTTTCCTTCCTTCCTTCTTTCTAGTTTGGTTTTTTACCCTCCCTTCACCACAAGATCCGAGGGCAGGTTTCAGCAGTTTTAAAATAGAATATTAAAATCTGTTATATTATTTTTAGGATTTATTTATTGATTTATATCTGAAATGTCAAAAATTCCAGCGTAAAGTGATATGCATGTAGCATGTAATGGAAGCTATATCATGATGCTGCCAAGAACACTTCTGTGACAATTATTCCTTCTTTAACCTAAATTGCTGTTCCATCTCTCTCTGTTGATATATTCATAACAGATATCAAACCATCTCTCATGCTTCCTGTTTCCAAGTTTCACAGGAATATCTCTTGGTTTAATCCACACTCATACGTTCTGCATTCTTATAATAATTCTAGTTGTTTGAATCAACTCCAAAGGCTCTTGGGAAGCCTTAGTCCTTTTTATGATCTTGTGAGAGCTGATGCCCTTATTGTGAAAACCTCTTCCTGATTCAGTGCAGAATCTCTGCGTGGTTAATCTGGAGATGTATAAATGCATCACAAGCAAATCAGAATGAATCCTCAGTGAAGACCAGACATAGTCTAACATCTGCATAAGCTTTGTGAAAAGAAATCAGGATGAGTGTGCAAGAAAAGGAAGTCTGGGGGAGCCCTTAAACTTAATAAGAAATAAGGAAATCACCTTACTGGGCTTGCAAAAGAAAGCTGTAATATATGTTAATGCATGAAGTGCATGATGGCTAGTAATAACTGAATTTGCAGACTGCTCCCAAGGAAGATTCTGGGTTCTTTGAAAGTAGTCTTTGGCAAATAGGTGCCCTCTTTCATACGGTTATGCCACTTTAAGAGACAGGAAAAGAGCATGCAAATTCTGCAAGTGTCAATAAAATCATTTAATGCTACAGTAGCTATTAGGAGTCTCATTAAAATGCAATTTAGTGACAAACCAAGATATGTAATGCTACAGTGACATCATCAAAGGAACGCAAATCCAGATAAAGTCAGGTTTCTAAATTTGATTTCTGTGCTTTGAAATAAATCTTCAGAGCCTCAATTACTTTATCTGTTTTAAAGCAATTACAATCAGTTTCCATCATTTTCCTTTTTACACATTTAAATTGAGTTATTAATTCTTCATTTAAATGTTAGGATAAGAGGCTTTACCGACTTACTCCTCCTTCCTCTTGCTTCAGTATTTTATTTTTTTAAGAGAAAGAATCAAAAAGATCTATGAAAGCAGTACTTGCCTTCTCTTTTAAGCAGGTTTTTAGGTGGGTGTATAATCAAGCACAGCAGTTGGGAGACAGATTAACAGATTCCTAGTGGTCATTACTGCAAGGAAATTTAATCTGGAGAGTTCATTTAAAATTTTGTCTACATGACATTATCCTGGGTTTTTAAAAAAAAGAAAGTAGGAAGACAACTTGATATATCAGTTTCTAATTTCCCTTGAACCTGAGGGCAGTGCAAACATAGCCCACATCTCCTATTTAATTGAAAAATTGATTTCTATAGATCATGGACATTTAGTCAACATGTTCAGAATTTGCTTCCGTTCCCAGTAGCTTCTTCTTGCAATAATGCCGCCCATTTGAGTATCTTAAAAGGACAGGCAGCTGAATAAATTTATCCCATCTCAGTACCGCAACTGTCGAAGAATGCATGAATAGGCCCCGCCCCTCCTCCTGGGTCAATCAGGATTTACCCCTTATGAAGGCACTCCACATCTATAAGCATGAGAACCCCTTTATGTGGCTACCATATGTGTGGTCTGTGCACATGGGTGCATGGGGGGGAGGGGTGTGTGAGGTTATGGAGTGCATCCCCCTCACACGTTCAAGTGAAAGGGCGAGGAAGATTGTGTATACATCCCTATCATGTATGAGATGAAACAGGTAAGGAAAGGCACATTTATTGCAGGAAGGATCTTTTCATTACTTTTTACTATCCCCCTGGACTGGCTGAATGCAGAGGAGTGTTGGGAGGCATCAGCTGGGAAACCCCCAAGGGAACCCCCAGGGGAAGAAGGCTCAGAGCATGGGAATAGTAGTGGTGGTAGGACGATGAGTGGTGGGAGAAGAGGGAGCAGACTGGGGGGAGGAGGAGGTGCCGGAAGCTGAAGAGGTAACAGGGTTTAGTGAGCAGGAAGACTCTGTGGAAGAGAGCAGCCCAGAATCAGAGGTAGAAGTGGAGGCTAGAGAGGAGGGGTCCAGGAGACAGAGGGGAGGCAGATTCCAAGAGAATGACCGCTCCCCACATTAAACAGGGGGCGCCCTTTGCGTGGTCGCGCGCAGCCCCTGGACCCTTTGCGGCTCCATTAGCACAGGCTTGGCTTCGCCTTCCCCCAGGTGGGATACCTGGAGGTCTCCGCCTACCTCAGTCAATTGTCCAATCCCGCCTGGGGAAGCGTTGCCAAGGTGACCAGGCCAGGTAGGGGGAGGGACTACCTACCCACACAATAGAGGGAGGATCTTACCTGGGAATCTTCAGTTGGCTCCAGAGTTGAAAATTGGACGTCCCACCCATGCACCCTGAGAATAATTATTATTATTATTATTATTATTCACCCTGCACCCCCGCTGGCTCTGTCCAGAGATAAGTGAGCAATGCATGTGTATGGCCTTGCTGTGGAATTAATTAGTCGCCATATTCAGGTCCAGGGAGGAATTTGCCTACACACAATTTGGACCAGTCTGGGAATTTTTCCTTCCTCGTAGCAACTGTCAGAGTTTTTGGTGGAAAAGGCACTGGGTTGGATCCTTAGTCTATGCTTGCGCGGTTGTGTGCCCCAACCTCTGATCCAGGATCAAATGCAGGCCACCCCAGTAAAGGAGTCTAGGGGTTGGGTTCTGTCTGAAAGCCCAGATGGGGGCAAGGGGCCATAGAACACCCCAAGTGGCGACCTGACAGCATCGCCCTATAGATCTGTGTCATGGGGGCATCCTTTACCCTAGGATCAATCCTGATGGAGTATGAGCCTGCAATAAAACGGCGTCTTGTCTTTCTTTGCCGCACCTACGCCTCCCTGGGGGCCTTTCCAACAACTTTAAGTTAGGGCCAGTAATTCATGTTTCGGTGAGAACTGCAACAACCATAGGAGCTTTGGTTTCTGGGCAAAGTTGGATAATTTATGAAAGATGTTACTTTACTTTTCAGCAGTTTAGATGGCTAGGTCTAACTAATCACCATATTGAAGGTCAAGAGGCTCCTTCAGACAGCTTGGCTGCCCGTCTATAGCAAGAAACAAGGAAGGGGCTATATTTGCTTCCACCATTTAGACACTCTAGCACCTTTGACATTGTGCACCTGCTGCCTTGTATGCTCTCGCTACCTGCTTGTGGCACGCTACCATTTGGATGGCATAGATTAATCTAAGGCAGGTAGTGGGAAGTGATGTGTGGAAGACAGGGCAAGGGTGTGAGGTACATAACCTTCAGTCTCCTTGCAGTTTCTTTGTTGCTTTTGTCTGTTCAATATTTAACTAAATGATATCATGAAAATGAAAGAAAAATTGCAGACAGAGATGCCGCCTGGCATGTGCATGCGTGTTACTCAACAAGAGATAACAAAGGGGAGAAGAGTGGCGGGAAACCCTGACAAATTATATTCATTTTCATGGTGCTTTGTTGAGCAACAGAAGAAAAAAAATTACCATGAGAATAATTAGGGATTTCCAGCTGCGCGTTCTGGAATGGCACACATGATAAATGGTAAATCCTCAAACGCTCTTGAGAGCCAGCAAGGCACAAAATGGAAGGCACAAGTCCCAGAACTGGATGCTGAAAATCAAGGCTGGCTCTAGCTTTCTAGTAGGCCCTTGGGAGACTCCCCAGCAGGGACGTTTTGCCACAGAGACTGAAAGCAGTTGCAGTGGCAGAGCTCTGGGTGGCCTCCAGATGGCTTTCTTCCACCTCACCCCACCCCTGAACCTTTTGCTGTTGGTGCTTATGGTGCAAAGTGCAGCACTGATAGGAGGGCTGCACAAGAGGACACATGGTTCTATTTGATAGCGCCCATAGATGACAGAGAGGAGAGATGAAAGGGAAACACAGAACATCAGGCTCAACAAATTATACCTTGTTTCTTTATAGTTATCTTTTTGCGGAAAGACTGTAGCTCGGTGGCAGAACATCTGTTTCACATATACAAGGTCCTAGGTTCAATCCTTGGCATTTCCTGATAGGTCTAGGAATGTTCATTCCAAAATCTTGCAGTGCTTCTGTCAATCTCTGAAGGGACAATAGTGACCTAGATGGACTAATGGTCTGACTCAGGGCTTATCTACACGTACCCTTTGCCCTGCTCTTTCCAGACAAAGGTCTGTACTTCAGTGCTCCATTTCCGAGCATTTTTTGGGGGGGTTTCCGGCCCTGAGCTTTCCCTGCGAAAACCCACTCTTTAAAACTGAATCAAAGCAAACGTCAATTTGGGTTTTCCATGAATTGGTGTTTGCTCCAATTGAGCTTTAAAGAACGGTTTTCTGCATGGGAAATTCCAGAGCAAAAAAAGGGGGACACTCAGATACAGAGCTTTTAAAATCATGGAGCACACCTGGAAAGAGCAGAGGAAAGGTAAGTATGGATAAGCCCTCAGTATAAGGGCTTATCCTAAGTTTTATATATATATATATATATATATATATATATATATGTATGTATATATATATATACAGTATATATACACATGCACAATGTCCTGCAGGATTTATTTCTTGGAAAGAAGCTGTGTGAAACCTCACAGGAAACAGGCTTTGCTGCCAAAAGAGATAAAAAAAACATTATAATCATACACTAAAACCGAAAGGCTTATCAAGGAATAGATACAAATAGATGAAGATCTAAGTCTCTGTCATTGCTTTTGAAGGAAAAATACCCCTGAGGTATCTCAGGCACTGCATTCTGTGTGACATTTAATTTGCTTCTTTAAAAAGCGGAAAAAAAACAAAACAAAACCCACAAACAAATAGAATTTGTAGCATGCAAACTAAATGGGGAGGGGGGAAGAGTTTGCAGGTGCGAGCAAGCATGAAATGAAATTCTACTAATGAGTTTCCATTTAGGAGCTAAATACATAATCAAATCATTTTTTTTACCTGATGCACAGAAGCGAGAAAATCAATTTATTCATCATAAGTGTTACTTTGTGTATTGATGTTCTCTGTGTGTCTAAAACCGGCTACACTGAGTGAACACTTCGGTTTCAGTTATGCTTTTACGCTGATGTTAGCTGAATAATTTTCTTAGAAACAAGCTGTGATTATTCCTGGACATATATATATATATATATATATATATATATATATATATATATATCAGCATTTATCTATATGCTGAAATACGTTGCTTTATAAATAAATACACTAAATGCCCAAAGCTTAGTTGTTGGAGGTATCAATGATATCCTACTTCCAATGCTCCTGGGTCTTTTCTGTAAATACAACAATAATGTAGCTTGCCCTGTTAGAGATCATTTCTGCACTGCACAGAAGATATCAACAACTGGATGCTGGCAGCATACCTCTGTTATGGTCATGTCCCCAAGCATTGCATTTCTGGCAAGCAATATATGACAATAAAAGATATAACTGGGTGTGACATCCCCATGACACCAAAAAGAATTCTCTTATGCGATTTAAAATGATTTTTATTTTTTTTTTAGTGGAAAGGATTTGGAGTCTTTTTGTAAGCTACTGGCAGATTGATATGTTGGGCGCTCTCACATGGTACTGATCATAGAATCAGAGAATTTTATAGCTGGAAGGGAACATGAGTATGTGCTGGGCCCGGAGGTAACCCTTGAAACACGGTCCAGGACCGGTCCAGAATCCGGAGGTTCCGCTAGGAGTCAGTCCAACCGGGCCAAGGCAGGATATGAGGCAGAAAACCAGGCAAGGACAAGTATAGGATCTCAGGCAGGATCTGGCATACAGCAATGTTGCTCCTGCAACCTGGGGCAGGGTCCGTGAGCCTTTTATCTTTGTCAGGGTAACGGCCGGTCCTGATCCCCCGGCCACTCACCTCCCTGTTTTGCCCGAAGGCAGGTACTCAGGTACTCAGGTCTCTCCTTCTCTCACACCTTAGTCTCTGCAGCTCAGGAGACGTCGGTGGGTTACTAGACCCAGGGGCTGCCTCAGCCTCCCCTCACCCAACCTGTAGTGGAGCAGCTGTAAGTGATGGCCCAGCTGAAGGCAACGAGGAAATCCCCGCATCTGGAGCCAGGGCAGGCCCAGGCCCCTGACTCGGCCCAGCTGGTGCTTGTTGCAGGGGAACTTGTGCAGACTGGAACTCTTCAGAATCAGGCCCTAGACTTGGTTCAGATGATGCCTGAGGCAAAGGATCGGGTGCAGACTGAGACTCCTCTGGTTCTGAGTCTGAGCCCAAGTCCCAGGCCATCACTGAGTGTCATCTAGTCCAACCCCCTGCATTACAGGAATCTCAGCTAAAGCATCCATGGCAGATGGCCATCCAACCTCTGCTTAAAAACCTCCAAGGAAAGAGAATCCACAATCTCCCAAGGGAATCTGTTCCACTGTTGAACAGCTCTTACTGTCAGAAAGTTCTTTCAGATGTTTAGTTGGAATCTCCTTTCTTGTAACTTGAACCCATTGGTTCAAATCCTACCTTCCACAGTCATATATTCCTGTTTTGCACATAGTTTCTGCATGATGTCATCCTCATCAAAACACTCTTCAGTATCATATGCCCCTTTCATCTGATTTACTATTGCCATGGAAAATCCAGTGTTAAAAAACAACTTTTTTAAAACCCTAACAAACAGTGAAAACGGTAATGTCCTGGGTCTCACTGGAATAAGGACTCAGAGAGTACAGTATGATACATAGACAAAGGAAGGATCAAAGGTGCAGCAGAAGCTACCCATGTTGACCTAACAATGTTGACCTGACAAGCAACACGTTTGCTTGTGTCCTTTTATATAGGAGTGGGGTGGGCACAACTTCAGTTTGGCAGACAGGCAGGTTAATGGGAACTCCTTCTGGAGGGTTTGACCTGAGCCATCTGTTCATGTGCTGGTGTCTCCATGACCTAGGCAAGAGTGGCTGCTTTGTACCAGACTGAGTACCCAACTCCTCTTGGGAGAATGGACTGGGTGGGCTCAGCTGGAGGGGTAGAAGGGTTGCTGAGATCAGAGATGGAGCTGGCACAGACATCTAGGGTGCAACAGGTGCAGCAAAGTCTATGCTTTGGATGTAGACGTTTACAGGTTCAGTGTCTGGTTTCTCTACTAAAATGTTCTCTGGTGGTGGAAATTGGAAATACGTCTGCCTGAAACTTTGGCGCTCCAGTGATAGCTGGAACAGAAAGTTCTGGGTAAGGTGGCCAGTAGTCATCCTAGCCATGCCTTCTCAATCCTATATGTGTCTACCTGGAAGTAAATTCTATTGAGGCCAGTGGGGCTCACAACCGGGTAAGTGGAAGTTTTCTTGTTGGTATTTCTTTATGCACTCTTGCTGGAACAATGTTTTAAGTGTCAAAAATTTGACAGAGAATTTATTTTTGAAGGGTTGCACAAGGGGTTGTACGCTGCTACCAGAAAGGGGAGAAAACATTAAAATTGATTTATTGATTCATGAAAGCAAGTATTGTTTTTTGTTTTTGCAGAAATATTCATATGTGAACTGATGCAGATTTAATAGCTTAATGAATTGATAAATCAGTTCATTAATTTATGGATATAGTGCTAAAACCCATATTACAGACTGATTTAGAGGTTTCTTTGACTGGGTGACATCCTCCCAAAGGTTAAAAAAAATTGTCTAGCACTATCAGTTTCAAGATACCTTCTTGTATCCTAGCCTAAAATACCTGCATGTTCTAGCCAGAGATAGTATCCTAAGAATATGTTTGACTTTAGGCCAACGAAGAGGGCGTAAAAGGGGTTTAGGTTCCTACCTCATCAGATCACAGTACAGGATTTTGGTAGGACTATGATAAGCCTCTGCCCCCCCCCCCCGCCCCCAAATCCTGTACTGTGATCTGATGGGGTAGGAACCTAAACCCCTTTTACGCCCTCTTCATTGGCCTAAAGTCAAACATATTCTTAGGATACTATCTCTGGCTAGAACATGCAGGTATTTTAGGCTAGGATACAAGAAGGTATCTTGAAACTGATAGTGGGTATGACAACTATTATGTAGCTCATTGAGATGGAAAGAAGTGATTTAGTGCTGCGTAGGTCTTTGTCATAGGTGATGAATGCATCTAGTCATGAAGGGCAAAGAAAATGAGAGAAATCCAGAGGCTACAAGAAGAAAGGCACTTCTTGGGAAAGATGACACAGACAGTAAGCAGGTGGCAGAAAGCTTTTCATTCACAAAAAAATGAAGGAAACTTAGGGTCCATTTTTACCAATGTGGAGAGTGTTGCTTTTTTATTAATAGACCTGTAGGGAGGCAGACAGGTATTATATAACAGAAGTCTCTGACCTTCAGGGGGCAATGGGCACATTTAGGATTTTGAGAGTGTGTTATGTGTCCAGTTACAAAATGACTGTGATCGTGAGTATGGCCAATCATAAAAATTATCCCATTTCACAGAAGGCAAACTACTGAGAGACTGGTAACTTGCCTC
This sequence comes from Podarcis filfolensis, assembly GCF_964270895.1. Lineage (NCBI taxonomy): Eukaryota > Metazoa > Chordata > Lepidosauria > Squamata > Lacertidae > Podarcis > Podarcis filfolensis. The sequence continues at coordinate 32,954,275 of NC_139605.1, read as the reverse complement.
CAAAGCCTGAGTAGAATTTGAGCCTCAAAAGATAAAACTATTCATTTGAACCTAGTTTTCTGTTGCAACAGAACACCCATTTCACCGGAGGTAAATATTATTTCTTTAGAAAGAGTGAGGTTTTTTCAAGAGAAGAAAACCACACAAGAAAACCCAAAGAATGAACTGAACTTTCAATTCCTGACCTCAACCTCATTATGACTCATCCATCCATATGTGATATCATTTTATTTTGCATATTGTCTCCTCCTGAAGAAAAGCAGGGCATTTTGTGAACTCCTTGGCCAATCCTGTAGCAGGATGCTCCTGGCTGCATATATGTATATGTCAATCTGTTTCTTTACTTCACTGGGCAAGTGCTATAGTTTGAAGGAAGTCCAATGTCAACCTTTCGTCATTTCTCCCTGGAACAGGGCTTGATTATATTGCATTGTTTTCCTTGTTGCAACCTGCTCTTGTCATATTAGTGCAAGAGTGGAGTAGAAATAATAACATTATCACTATCATTATTATTAGTAGTAGTAGTAGCAGCATTAGTAGTAGTAGGCATAGATGACAACACACTTTGCTCTGAGTTGGTTCTGGAGAAATGGGTAATAAAGTGTGAGTTTCTAATATACAGTGGTGCTTTTGTGTTCCTTGCATAGATACACTGTGGTGTCTAGAAAGTGAATCTATGGCTTGGTCTGTCTTTATAAGTATTCAGTCCTGCTGAGGCCCTGGCAAATGCCTGAGTGCGCCATGTGCTGGCTTTGGACTTGTCATATGGTACCTAGGGTTGTCCAGATTGTGCATTTTGGGTTGTGGCAAGAGACTCCTGCTCATGATTCCTGTGATTTATATAAGCACACTCCTTGTTGCTGCTTTTAATGAAACAGACCAGTGTCCTTCAGGAATTTTGTGTCTGGCAGTGGAGATGATACCAACCTCTCACCATCAACCATTGATTAAAGCAAAATCTCTGTTTTACTCTTAAGTCTGTATATAATCTTTACTGGAGTTTTGAATGGATTCTCTTCCAGTTTGGCTTGTCATAATTGATGAAATCCCAAGCTATAACTGAACATGCTGCAGAAAACATGCGCACACACAAAAAAACCTTCAAGCATCACTCATATACCATGCTCTTGTTAGAATTCCTGCTCCATGATTGCAGTCATGGGATTGTTGTCTTTCACAAGACGGTATATGTTTTGACTCCACAGAGTGGGAAGTGACGAAGACAGGATGTTTGTATTACTGTGTTCCGTGAAGTGGGACTATTGTCCTTTTTTCTTTCTCTTTGTTGTCTGATGCTAGAGAGAGAGGGAGCCATGTTGAAGTGCTCCGTGTGTGTTTATATGTAAATAAAGTAGATTAGCCAAAATGCTGAGTGGCTGAGGTCTGTTACACAAGCTGCGAAGACTCTACGGATCCCCAAGCGTGCAGATGTCTGTTGGCATCAGTCGCTGTGATGTTCAGGCAAAAGAAAGCTTTTGAAGCTCCTGATCGACCAAGAGAGGGAGGGAACATGCCAGTCGGGCATGTGTCTAAGCCAGGGTCCTACTCAAGAGTAGGACAAGCTCCTGACAGCTCTGATAAAAGCTCAAATTTTTGTAACCTAATTCTTATATATATAAATATATAGTAAATATATTAACTAATCTTCAGAAAAGAAAGCTTTCATTACTGGCAGCGTGCCTGCTGTCCTCTGGAAAATTGCAAGTTGAAATGGCCATGAATATGATCATACTGATGAAATATAGCTTCATAGAAAAATGTTTTAGCAATATTATCTTTGTCAAGGGAGGTATGCATTCTGAATATGCATTCTGGATGTGTTCTCAGCATGATTTACTTTGATATTGGCATCATAAGACAATATAAATGTGGGAAAATTCAATGCACTTTATTTCATCATAAAAATGTCAAGCGTGCAGCTCTATAAATCATAGTTTTATATTAGCAGCTGCCTAGTTTGGCCCTAATTCTATTTTAATAATGATTTTTTTTTGGTCTATGAAAGTCTAATTTTTCAGATTTTGTTTTGTCTATTGGAATATGTCTTTAGAAGAAAAAGATTCTGTGTCAGCATTCGATGAATATTCTGAGTCCACTTATTTTGCAAGGCCTGCCTTTGATAAACTGTTGGTGCAATTTGCTTTTTCACCGAATGCTCCTTGCAATTATAGCCAGATCAGATTTCATTCCCTTCCGTAAAATGGTTGGATGAATCAAAAGCATGAATCAATCCCAGCAGCAGTTAAGATTTTCAGTGTTCCTTCTATTGCCGTTTAAACTACCACGGCCTTTTTAATCCACAGCATTCACTTGAAGAATTTTAAGTGACAGTTCTAAACTTTTGAGTTACATGCTTTCTGGCCCAGGAGCACTACTTTTGCCTTCCCTTAGAGAGTAATATGGCAAACGGGAGTATCAATCCTGCACCTACTTAGGATGCTTACTTCTTATTAGCTTCAGCTGTGTACAGAAAAGGGACTGTAGCTCAGTGGCAGAGGAGATGCCTTGCATGCAGAAGGTCAAAGGTTCAGGATCAGGTAGCAAGTGTTGTGAAAGACTTCTGCTTGGCACCTGGAGGGGTTAAGCTTTAGCCTATTCCCAGTCAGAACGGACAATTCTGGGCTAGATGGACACGTGGTCTTACACTGGCAGCTTCTGATGTTTAAGAGGGCTACCTTAGAAAACATCCCACTTTGCAAATTGCTTGGTAATATACCATGCTGTGAAACGTGCACTTGGTCCATTCACCAATTAACTATCCACCTTGCCCCAGTCAATCCTTTATAAATACGCCGTGTGCACTTACTGGATTATAGACCTGCTCCGTTTGCACAGCAGATGTGACTCCAAATTTACCTCAAACTTAAACTTGCTGAATAAAGAGCTTAAGCTGCCAATAAAGGAGCAGGAGTCTCTCATTAGTATTTTATCGTACTCCCTGTTTTTCTTTGCCTGAAGAGGGAGATAAACTGCAATTCTCAGCAAAGGGAGAGTAATTGGGTGAAGCTTTAATAGATGGACCATGTTTTTCCTTGGGGATCTCATTGATCAATTTAGCAGGGACGTTTTTTTCTTGTCATCCCAAATGGGCTGAAATTAATTAAAACAGACTACTTGGATTGAAGCCTATTTCTAGCTACTGAAGCCCCATTGGGGTTAATGGGATGAAGTTGACTTAATAATACACACATAAAGAACTTCGAAGCTGAAAAAATTCACATGCCTTTTTTCGCTGTCGTCTTCACAACAAGCGTATAGAGTAGGTTAGTACTATCATCCCCATATTGTAGATAGGAATCTGAAGGAACAGTGACCACCTGGTGGGTCTATGGAAGATTCAGCCAAAGAACCTTGTAAATTAGAGTTCAGGATTACAGTTGTTAGGTTACTAGCTGCACTAATGCACTGCTGGTGAAACAAGTCTTGATCTGTGTCCAAAAGGTAGCTTCAAACGCAGACTGACTTAAAACTCTCTCTCTAACACACACACCCAATTTGCCACCCAATTCTTAAAAATTGCTTTTCATGTAAATTTATTGAAGGGGGTGAAGAGAGAAAAAATTATCCATGTTGGCAAATTGGGGAGGGGCATTTTTTTGTTGCTGGCTGTTTGACCCCCCAATCATTCTCTGACAACTCTGGGGATGTCATCACTTTTCATGGATCTGAAAGCAGCTGTTCTTTTCTTTTCTTTTCTTTTCTTTTCTTTTCACTAAGGAAGAAACAAATATGGGTAGGCAGAGCTCAGTTCTGGTTTCTGCAGCCCAACAACAGACTATTTACTAGATTCCCCCACCCTCCTTTATTATTTTATAATAAAATCAAGCATAGGGAAAAAATCATCACAGAAAACAGGTATGAAATATAAAAGTGTGGGGAAAATGAGGCCAAAGAAATCAATAACACATTCCAGACTTTTGATATAATAGACATTGTGGCAGGTCTATGAAAATATAAACACTATTAACATGGATATCCATTATTTTCAGGGGGTGGCGGCAATGAGTTGCATTTCCAGCAAACCTTACTTTGTGAAGTTCTGCCATATTCCTATTACAATATCTGCAGCCGTTTATAGGCTGATGGGAGGGAGATTGGTTCTGTTCTGCATTATTGTTTTGCTTTTAAAATGAGAATCCTGGAATCACATCTCTCCACCTCCCGTGGGCTAAAATAGTACTTCTCAAGTTTGGCCAAAGCAACAGTTTCAGCCAAGTTCAATACTGCTAGTTCAATTTTAACTATAAACTGGAAAAGCACTAACTGGTACTAAGGAAAGGAGACAGAGACTATATTGTGTATGGATTGTGATTACTGAATTGTTTCCCTTAAAAGTGCAAATGTATACTGAACATCTGCTGGTTAAGGGGCCAGAGAATTCGGTGGAAGCTCCATACATCTGGTATTTCCCAGACATAGCTGAGATTTGCCCATCCAAAATGACATCAGGGCAGAATTTTCGGAAATTGGCTAAAATGTCTGGGGAAATCCAAGCATATGGCAGCCCATATCAGAAGTGTTGACTTTTTTTGGCGAATTTCCTTAAAAAATAGCTGGAAATAGCTGGAAAACTTCCACAATTTTGCCTCCCCCCCCCCCCAGTCAATAACGTTTGTGTCTGGATTTTTGAAATATGGCAACCCTAGTATATGGTCTTCAAACCTGACACTTGCTCAGTAGTAAACTACTGATCTTACGCTTGGTTTGATATGGATTGATATTGACATACAAAGCCCTAACAATGTGGGTCCCAAGTATCTGAAAGATAGCCTCCTCCCATATGTTCCCCAAATGTTCAGTTTTGTTCCTGTTAGGAGTACCACCACCCTGTGTGGATCGAGGGTGTGTGTGTGGAGCCTTCTCAGTAATGGCCCCCAGGTTGTGGAATGCCCTTCCCTCCAAGGCATATCTTGTGCCGCCATTGTATACTGTTGACATTGACAAGTTAAGATTCACCTCTTAACCCACACCTTTGGGTAAGGTGAGTGGAAGTTTCTCCTCTTGCTAGATTGCTATTTTGTTGCTCTGATGGTTTTGTCGGTTCTTAGATCTTTTAATTTAATGGAAGCTGAATTTTGTTTTAAGCTATGATATCTAATGTAACCCACCCCGGTACCATCCCATGAAGAATGGGCTATAAGTAAAACAAACAAATATTGTTAAGCAAAACCATCTTTAAATCTCATCTCCATTATTGCAACATCTCCATCTGCTTGTGAGCCATAGGAATTGTACACAGTCATTGTCTACTTAGATGGAAAACAGGGGGAAATGTCTCACAATTTAATTCTGAAGACATATACGTGCAATTTATCAGCAGCACAACTGGATCAAGGCCGTTCTGTCAATTAGGTTTTTATGTTGAACTTAGACACATTATTTCTGTCAAGATGAATGACTTACCACAGCAAATTGTAAGGTATAAAAAGTATAGAAAAATCTGTAAATTGAAAAGGGAATTGACTGGGTAAATAACATCATTTGCACTTTAGGGTGCCATGAGAAATGGGGTAATAAGCACACATGTCTGTCAGACGGAGTGAAATTCCACTTAACCTATTCATTCACTTTTTTATATCTAAAAAAGAGATATTACTTTTCAATGAGGAAAGAGACACAATATGAACCCGTGATAAATAATCAATATGGTACTTTCATTTGATTTACAGATGTGAGAAATTCATATAACATTTTTAGTGCCCCTTGTGGGAGGAAACCCTACAGATTTTGATTAGAACACAGAGACACAGGAAGGGAAAAATCAAACGGATGATTATTCTTACATCTTTCTAGCTGCTTTCTGGGAACTACATCTTTTGTACTCAAATGCTGCCTTGGTTGAAATTTATGGCAGATTACATTTCAAAATAGGGTATTATCCAGGCAAAATAAAGCACCTACATCAAATTAACGTTAACTATACCAGTTCTCTTTCTCACCTTCCTCTTTTTTATAAAATTTTACGAATACTATTAATAGGATGTGTTGGATAATAGAGAAGGGGTTGTACCTATCATGGAAGACATGTCATGCTCCTTCTAGGGTAGTCTGTCTACCTTTGGGTCTCCACTCTGCACTCAGCTCTCACCTGTGGCTCCTAGAAGCTGTCAGCATGTAACAGCAGCCACACCCTGGACAAACAGGTGAGGGTAGCCAATGGATCTCAAACCCAACAGAGTTTTCCAGTGTGCTCAAGTCGATGTGGCTCTGGCTAGATTCACCTTGGATGGAGAGAGAATGTGTTTGTGTGTTGCGGATGTTTTTTCAACTATTGCACTCTAGGTTATCATTGGGGGGGGGACTAGGTAAATGAATCTATGAAATAGATTGCAACTGCCTACCTTATTGTATATTTTCCAGACTAGATTTCTCGTCTTCTATCATGTGTTCCTTTGGCTTAGCTTTAAGCCTAGACAATAGCAAGGGTTTACAAGAAAGTCCCATTTTGTGCACATTCAAATAACATGCAAATATACATGTACAGGCCTTTTTTCGGAACCGGAAGAGGTGTGATGAGGGTGGAATGGGGCAGGTTTATATGCACTCTGGCAACATGTGTGATGGCCCAGACCATAACATACTGCTCTGGTAATGGGTTCCCTCATTGCGAGAAGCAAAGCTACAGGGAACCAGGCAGAGGGCCTTCTCGGTAGTGGCGCCCGCCCTGTGGAATGCCCTCCCATCAGATGTCAAAGAGATAAACAACTACCTGACATTCAGAAGACATCTTAAGGCAGCCCTGTTCAAGGAAGTTTTTAATGTGTGACATCTTAGTGTATTTTTGGTCTTTGTGGAAGCCGCCCAGAGTGGCTGGGGAAACCCAGCCAGATGGGCGGGGTACAAATAAATTATTATTATTATTATTATCATCCATAAATTGTGAAAAATCAAAACTCCTGGTGTTTGAGAAGAGATTCTCCCTGAGTAAATGGGTACTGGACGGTCACAAACTAGAGGAGACCAAATTCTTCCAGTACCTATGGCTTCTATTCCATCATTCCAAGTCCTGGAAACATCATTGGCCTATCAAAAGGCGGAGGTAAGCAAACTGGCTATACTTTGATTCTTTTATACAAGGGGAGGCCATTATGTTCCATCAGCCATTAAGGTATTTAATGCAAAATCTGTCTCTCAACTCCTCTATGCCTCAAACGTCTGGTTCAATGGCTCATTCTCCAGGTTCAATGGCTTCCAGGCAAAGTTTCTCCGGTCCCTCCTACAAGTACCAAATTGTGTTCCAAATGCAATACTATTTTTAGAAACAGGTGAATGTCCTTTATCAACTAAAAGCATGGTGGGCTGCCCTGAGATACTGGCTCAAGATCTCAGTCTTTGGCCTAGGGAAGGGGTTACTTCCATACCTAAACAACGAGGCGTTTACCAGCTCATGGATGAAAATTACGGTTAGAAAAGCCACTTCGATTTGTATGCCACGTTCTCTCCTGTACCATCTAGGCTATGATACCACCCTTGAATCTCTGAGGCAAAGGCTCTGGGACATATCACATAGTGATCTCCGATCCCAATCTCGTGTTATCTGTCACCCATTAGCAGTAGGAATCCACTATGGCTTCGATTTTCAGGCACCTGCATATCTAAGAAATTTGTCTGTACCAATATACCAGCGTCTTTTCACCAAAGCCAGATTAAATGTATTTCCATCAGAAGTGTTAAACGGCAGACTGAGAGGTATGCATTATCAAAACAGGATCTGTGTGGGCTCTCAGGATGTCGACTGCATGAGGCATATTTTATTGCATTGTGGACAATATGATCAAGCGAGGGAACTATTGATTAAACCGCTATTGGCAAATCAGCCGAGTCAATCCAAAGCCTACTATATCAAATATCTTCCAGACGACAAGTCCAACGATATCACAGTGGCCGTGGCAAAGTTTCTTTCAGTAGTCGTACGGATCAAAGATCAACATACCCATGACTAAACGAATAACGCTTCGGTCTCCCTTCCCTGGGGGGTTGTCTATACGAGTCTGTATTTTATTCTGTATTTATGTTATGGGTTGTTGGACCATAATAAAGATTATATATATATAACTCCCGGGCCAAACTGTGTTGCCTGTATTTGAGTGCATTTAAAAGAATTAAAAGTAGTTGTTTGGGAAAGACGTTCAAGAGCTGTAGTCTCTGCTTGTCTCTTGAAGAAAGTTGAAAACCCCAGCAGAAACTTTTTTAAAAATCAGGATAGGCTGACATAGGAAAAAGAGGATTGAGAGCAATTTGGAAGTGGGGTATATTAAATTAGTGAACTTTATATGGCCTAACCCTGCTTTAAGCATTCAGAAACCTTGCTTTACTACTTGCAAGACTTGGTCTTGCTTCTGAATTGTTCCCTAAAATGTCATTAAAAAGCTATAAAATGTGTCTGTGACAGGGTTCACTCTGCTGAAACTGCAGACATGTAACACAGCAGAGGTTTACCCCTGTTCGTCTCAGAGCTGCAGGGACAGGGCAACTATTTGTTAGGGGCGTGTCACACACACACTCTCTTAACACATCCTTTTCCAAATGCTTCTGTTTGAAATGCTTATGGCACAGCCCTTCTCTGAATAAGATGGCAGTGATTCAACATATCCGCAAATGAAATGAAGAAGCATGGGGCACCATCTGGTGGCTAAATGTTTGGGTGCAATCCCTTTATATTTTTAAATTTTGCAAACATATAGGGAGCAATTCTATGCACAATAAGCTGGAGTAAAGCACTAGATCCAAATCCCAGATCCAAGCTCCGTTCAGCCGCAGGACTGCTGGTTGGCCAGCCTATGCCTAACAGAGGGAGAGCAAGTCTTTTAAAGTGTTCTGAGTTACACCACCCTCTTGCTGACTTAACTTTCAGTGAGTTGCCAGGTCACATGACCAAGCTGATCCAGCCTAAATCGCATCCCTGGCACGTCCCTTGAACACCACTTTTTCAGTGCTTACACCAGTTCATGATCTGCTGGGTTCAGCTTAGCTGACTGGGTTCTGGATCAGCTGGGATTTAGGAGATATTCTGCTGTATCTTCAACCACCACATTGTATCCATATTCCATTTCCATATTCACAAATTCTGAAGCCAGCTTCTACTATAAATGTGTATCGTTCCATTAAAATAAATTCCAGATTATTTCTTTATAATTCACCACCAGTCTCTTTTTGTGAGTTGTTCACATGTGGGGATACAAAATACAACTAGGTGATTTATTTTCTGCATTGATCATACCCCACCTTTCAATCCAATAAAATAAATAAATCCCAAGATGGCTTACGATAAAACACATTGATAAAAACAGTAAAACGTCATAAAAATATAAACATCAATAAAACAGGAAAATTTTGTTGTGGTTTAAAAAACCTACGCCTGCAATTGTATGCATACTTACTTTGGAGTAAGATCCATTGAATACACTGGGACTTTATTTTGGGTAAACATAGGATTGCTCCACATATTTCCATTGTCGTTTTTTCCCTGCAAACTTATCCCACTATTTTGCCACTAACAGCAATTCCCTCGGTGACCTCAGTGATTGGGCAGGGATATAAGGCATCAAGCGGTCTCTTTTCTAGGAAGTAAAATATTATTGAAAGACCAGACAATGCAGCTGAGAGCAGAGTGCAAAGGGCATAAAATTGTAACTATCAGGTTTAACAGCGTTTTAGTTCTGTGTGCAATAAAAATAATTTCTGCATTATGATCTGATCATGTTTTATGATACATCCATCTCATTTATGCAGAGCAGCTGCCTCTGCTGGGTGAGTAGCTGACGGACTTCTGACGGACCCTGCCACCTAGCGTTTAGCAATAGGGACAGTAGACTTGTTGAATTTGCCAAGAACTGAAATCTGAAATCCCCCCATCTTGTCACCAAACTCTTCTCCAGTAAGAAGGTGGGAATATGCAGAGGAGGCAGGCAAGAATTGCAGCTCTGCCTGTCTTCTATCAGGTGGCGAAGTTCATCCAAGAGAGGTACTATTTCAAGTATTACTGATTTCTTCCCCATACATCTGTCTTTTGAAAAGAGGAGGTTAACTGGCCATTCTTGCAACCTCTACTGGCACCAGAGTTTCCCTTGAAACCTGCTAAACAAATCCCTGCTAAACAAATAAGGGATCAGATGCATTACAAAAGCACATCTGAACCACATCTGTGGCATATCCCAAGAAGCAAAGGCCTGCTACTCTGTTGGTTTTTTTCTTCATACCGGTAGTTTTGCATATGCTTTGTATGAAGCTTAATGTAAAAGAATAATATGTGAAGGCCAGGTTCTCATGATAACATAGTGGGCATCATTTCAAGATGAAGCACTCCTAGTTACTGTAGTTCACATTTTCCGCATGAGATTCATGGCTTCTTTGATTGCTTTTTATTTTTATTTTCTTATATTACAATACAAAAATAAACGGTATTAAAACAAAGCCCACCCTTTCTGAAAACATGATATCAGATTACTTCAGAGCTTACATCCCTTGTCATATTCCAATTGTGTGGCAGTTACAGCTACCAAGGGCAATCATAACAGCCAAAAACTTTAATAATGTGGAGGAGATCCCACCTTCTCTTCTTCTGCATACTACATAATAGTCACCATCACTGTATCTTGTTGTAGCAAATTGTTGAGTTATGTGTTGTATAATAAGTATTTGATTTCTGAAGCTGTAAGTCATTTATATCATCACCATCAAATCTTTATTATGGTCGTAGACCAGCATAAGTAGGGTGGGGGTACCATCATTTAGCATCTGTAAAACATTTTGGAAAGCTAAAAAGTATTAAAACAGGAGGTATATCTAAAGGACTATAAGAAGCTATAAGAAGCTAAAAGAAGGGTTAGGTGCATTAAACATATGTGGAAGAGCATAAAAGGTTAGTATATAAAAGACTACAACTATCAATTCAGAGAGCACTCTGATGCAAGTTTCATTAAATCTAGTTTGTGGCACAGGTCATCATCCAACGAATTTTGAAAGCTGCTGTGCAGAAACTGGCAACATTATATGTTGTAGCAGGGTTGGTATCAGAAAGCAGCAGGGAGGTATAGAACTGTCCTGTGCGCCCTGGGTACTTATGCAGTGATGGTAAGATGAGGCTAGTACAAATGTCTCTATAGTATAGGCACTGGAGAAGCACATGCTCTATTGTTTCTATTTGACCAGAGCAGGCATAGGCAAACTCGGCCCTCCAGATGTTTTTGGCCTACAACTCCCATCATCCCTAGCTAACAGGACCAGTGGTCAGGGATGATGGGAATTGTAGTCTCAAAACATCTGGAGGACCGAGTTTGCCTATGCCTGCTTCAGAGTCACAGGGGCATTGTCTCTCTGAGTAAGCAATCTTCCTGGTCATTTATATGTCCCATGGCCAAAATAAAATAAAACAAAAGATTAAAATATTGAAAGCTGCTTTAAAAGAAAGAGAACAAGTTCTTTTTGTTAATTTGCTTTTTATCTCCAACAGGAAGTAAGTGAAGAAAGGTAACCTAGAAAGTTTAACAAAAGAAAAGTACTCTGAAGGAAAAGAAAAGCATGGAAAGGCAATTTCCCGAAAATAATTGTAGTCTTCTATATCACCTTTGGTTATTTTCCTGTTGTTTTTAATGGAGAATGACAGAAACGCCATAGATAAAAAACCTTCTAATGGTTCATTAACACCACTGGCCTTCCTGTCTTCAAAGCTACAAGTCACGCATAATTTCAAAAATTCTAGCATCCAGTGTGCTAATATAAGAAGCTATTTAAGCTGTATTATTTCAGCTATCATCAGCTGATATTTAACCATAGATCATTCAGTAACTCAAGCTGTGATAAAAGTCTCTTGGTGATTAAAGAGGAAAATCATTTGCAGAAGTATTTGGGTTAGAATTAAAAACAGTAAATGTAAGAAGCTTTCGTTTTCTGCAGTTTGATTGTATTTAATTCTGCTCGAGCCATCTACTCACTCAAACAGAATATTTGATATTGCAAACTTTACTAGATCACCATGCTTTCCAACTAAGCTTCCTGCCCACAAAGACAAAAGTTGACTTATTTGATTCAATGTCATTGTTTTCATAAATATCAGAGTGTTCCTTTAAATATTCACAAAGAAATGTGATAGAGATGCCAAATATAATTGCCAAAAAGCACCTTATGGTGCTGACTTCCAAATGAGTGATAGTCAAATAGAGCACTATTATTAGTAATATTTTGTTATTTCCTAAGAATAACATATTTCACAGATATATGTGTTGTTTGTTTTGTCATGTATATATTGTGCGGGATCTCACCCACTCCCTCCATTTTGATTGGTGCTTAAACCAGGGCTTAGTGCAAATGTGGAAGAATGTGACTGCTAGATGGGAGGCCATGGTCATTTTGCTCCTTCTCGGTCATTCTGCTGCAACAATGCACTGGGCCATGGTTTGGCTTAGTGTGTCATCCAAACACAGGTTCATGGTTTAGTTATGTCCAGATTAACCACAACATTGGTCTTACTGTTTACAGCTCCTGGTTTATTCAGGAGAGTTAGACCACAAGCCAGGTTTGGTCAGCATGCTACACCAAACCATAGCCTAGCTCAGCAGACCAGCAGAATGGTCAATGAGGACAAAGTAGCTTTGATCTCCTCTTTAGCAATCTGCACACTCATGCATCTGCACTAAGTCATGATTTGGCTTAGCGTGACATGCAAACCAGGTCAATGTCTTACAGAGCAATGTTATTTTGCCTGTCCTCACTGCTCATTTTATATGTCTGTTGAAGAAGGTTCTTAACTATGGAAGCTGATACTGAAGACTGATGCCACATAATTCTGTTATTCCACATCTGAAGTACACAGCAGTACAAGTATGTGAAGGACAGAATATAAAAAGCATCTATCCAACCCCTCCCTTCTTGTTGTAACTTCTTCCACCTTTGTTTGTCAAAGTAGTGACAGCTGAGATTGCCAAGTGCCAATGAGCACTGTAAAGAAGTATATGAAACGATTCAACCCTAAGACCTTTAAGATATAACATACCAGATTTCCTGGAAAATTCTGTGGAGGATTACAGCAAATACTAGGTAAGTAAAAACTCAATATGTCTTGGGATAATAGAATCTTTGGAACTAATCAATACCTTTCAGTCACATTGGCTCACAAGCTGACAGGAGAAGACATTTAATATCTTCCTTTCTTTATTATCCTATCTATATAATCACTCCACATTGAATCAATAATGATACAGAAAACAATGCAAGCTTTTAAAATGCAGAAAGCTTTGAAAGAAACCTGCTTCTTGCAGCTAGTATTACACTACACTATTCAAATCTGTTAGTAATGTTTACAATAACCTTGCAAGGTAAGTCAGTATTATCCATATATGGCAAACAAAAGTGGGCTAGATTGATGCAGAATTTAAGTTAGGGGCTTCCTGGTTCAGAGCTCAAACATTTTGTTCTTTTGCAAATCACTCATAGAGATTAAATATTCCTTCCTGGTGCCTTTTGAAAATGAGGTTTTCAGATACTAAAAAATAAATAAATCTACAGATAGTCTTTGGTGGTGGTTTGGTATTTCCATTTGACCCTTACCTGTGCCATCCACTTAGAACAAGCATTTCTCAGGTGAGGGATTAGCAATTTTGTTTTATATCATTTTGTTGTTGTATACAGTGTCTGCCAGACAACTCACTGATCTGTCAGTCCTGAGAATAGATTCTGTACAGATTTAAAAGCTTTCGATAAAAAGAACTTACTAATTTGAAGCAATAGCTACAACTGGATTGTAACTGTGACACATGAGTATTTCAACAGTACCCGTTCATAATTCGTAAAAATTAATAATAATCCAATTCCCTATGTGCTGCCCTCTTTCTTGTGATATATGAAAAGCATCAGGGAGTTTAGCCATCCAGCAGATCTTACATGCTAAGCTTCACCAATCAGAGTTGAGAATGAGAATCAATGTCCACCCATGGAAGGGACCATAGCTCAATGGTAGACCACTGTGCTTGGCATGCAAAGGGTCCTGGATTCAAGTGTCAAGTAGCGGGTGATGGGGAATGCTTGAGAGGTGGAGAGCCATGGCTACTCAAGAGTAGCCAATAGTGGGATAGAAAGGCAATTTCCCATCAAAGTCTCATTCTCCATCCCTGTTGGAAGACTTGTAGTCCTGTTCCCTCCCATCTCCTATCTTTATACCCCATCAGAACTATTTAACTCAATTTTATGCTCATTGTGAGTCCAGGTTCAGATTTCTGGTTTTTCATTCAGAGTTCCTAAATGTGCATATGGGGAATCAGTCATATGAGACAAGCTGGCATATCCATATATCACCATGCTGCATATCCCACTCATAAGAAAAGCCCTGTTTGATTAGGACCAAAGGCCTACATAGTCCAGAAACCTATTTCACACAGTGACCAACTAGATGCCTATTGGAGATTCACGAGGCAGACTTGAGGACAATAGCTCTTTCCCACTGCTGTTTCACAAAAACTGGTATTCAGAGGCTTGTTTCCTCTGATCCCAGAAATTGCATAGTAGTAGCCATTGATAGCCTGATTCTTTCATGGATTTGTCTAATTGCCCTTGAAAACCATGTTGGTTGCTGGCCATCATCACTCAAAGCACCTTGTATTCTCAACAATATTATATATTATTTCACAATAATATTTTCAGTGGCATGTAAAATTACAGACAAATTCATGGAGGAGAGGGCTATTGAAAGCTACTAGCTACAATGGCTAAGCTCAGCCTCCAAAGTTTGAAGCAGCAATGCTGGAAACCGCAGGAGGGGAGAGGGCTCCTGTGCTCGAATCCTGCTTGCTGGTTTCCCACAAGCATCTGGTCGGCCATTTTGACAACAGTAAGCTGGACTAGATGGGCCAGCAGGCTCTTGTGTTCTTAGAAGCTATACCTGTGACAGACTGCTTGCACATGCTTACTACCTCAAGAGCACATCAGGAGCCTGGACTGAAAGCTGACTCCCTTCCAAGCACAAGAGGGGTTCAAACTAGCTCTCCTCTCAAACTTTGTTTTGCCTCTTTTAAAAAGAAAATGTAGTCAACAGTTTGGAATGCTGTGACTTGTGGGAATGCATAGCAATAATTTAAATTAGTGTCTCTCTAGAATTGCATTGTTCATCTCTTTTGTAATTAGTTAGATTACAAACATGCCCGTCATCTAATATAGTCAAGAGGAGAAGCACTGGCAAATCTAGCAGCTTTGTTGCATGGTTCTCAGTCAGTCAGTAAAGCATCAGGGATTACCTTATGTCTGATATTGCAATCTGTTATGATTAGGTCTGTTTACTGTTGCAATTTGTTTCATGTTTGAACACATGCACATGTTCAAACTATTGATGCTAATTAGCCGTAGAGCATATTTTCTATGCGATGATTGCTGGATTTCTTACTAAATGAAAATGAGTGTTGAAAGAGTGTCTCAGTTTCATCTACTAAATGTCACTGTCCTCTTACTGAGATCCAAAATTCAGAAGATGATGGATACTAATCCCTGGTTGTAGTTGTAATAGAAAATACATTTTAAAACCTATTAATTAACATATGTTACCAAATTGATTGCTATAATTATGGGAGACTATGTTGAAGGAGTTTTGCGGGTGCACAGGGACAATCTGAATTCTGCTGCACTGTGGAATCACTCTCACAACAGGTGAGACCACCTAATATTAGGGACAGCAGCGATCATGTTCCCAAGTGAACTGCTATTACTAGAGAATATTCTCTTTTAGATGCCTGCTTTATTTCCTTCGGCCTCCTAAGATCCCCCTGAACATTTGGCTCAGGGGAATTATAGACTTGCAGAGTGGAAGAGACTATGAAGATCATTAGTCTACCTCTCCGCAATGCAGCAATCTTTCACCCAATGTGGGGCTCGAACCCACAACCATGAAATTAGGAGTCTCGTGCTGTACCAGCTGAGTCAGATCAGTGTCACAACAGAATGTCCCCAGTATGCATGAGGGATGGTATCACCACCCACAATGAATCTGTGGAGCAGTCTGCCCTTCTTGGGATTTCTAGCTAGTTGGGCTCTATGCCCTCTTTGGCAAACAAAGAGACACCACCTCCATCTCCACTGATCTTTCTACAGAGTTTTTATCTGGAAATATAACTGTATCTGACTGGATCTTTCCATTCCATCAGGTTTCTGTTGTGCCCACTATATTTTTGCTCTCTTCAACGGCATGTCTACTGCAACATTTATAAAAGTATTTATATGCTGCCAGTTATAACAATATAGCATGATGGTGTGCAGCAATATATAGAGTGAAATACAATAGTAGTAAGAAATAGACTCTTAAATGACTGAAAAATAAAAACATTTGAACAGTTACATAAGTCTGTCTACATGATAAGGTCTTCAAGAGACTACTGAGGTCAAAAGCGAGGGTACCTGTCAAATCTATGCTGGAAGAATGACACTAAATGCCCGACTTCCAGTGGAGGCTAGCTGGGCCTTTATAACACAGGGGTCAACTGGCAGTGGTCCTCTGGATAATCACAGCGAATGAGTTGGAATATACCATCCAAGTGCACCTCTGGTAATCAAATGGCTTTGCCCGCCTCTGTCATCGCTCAGCACCAGGAACCCAGCAATGTACTCTATTCTCTTGCATGTATACGTATGAATGCATTCATAAATTGGAGTGATCTGCAAATACCAATGCTCAGACGTCAAATCCAGGCTTACATCCACAGAGCAGTTAGCTGCTAAATATCTAGCTAATATTTGACTGGGCAGTTATGTGTGTAAAATGCTGATATATTTATTTGTGAGCCAACTCCCCCCACCCCACCCCACGCCTATTGATCTCTCTAGTACACAGAAAATGATGACACATTTTTTTCTTGGTGAGTTATTCTGGTCTATGTTATGTTAGAAAAGGGATGCAAAGCTAGCTTTCAAGTGACAAATGACACGGCAGGAAGGAAGGAAGGAAGACCCATATGTTTAGAAAACCAATGTGACAAGGCAGATGATATGCCTGTTACGATATGGATGCAATGCAGCTGCAAACTGCTAGCTTGAAAACATCACATGATGGAATGTTGGGACTGTTCCGTGGGAAACAGAGGGACAGTCAATTCACAGGGCAATGCACCGGAATTAGCTCAGAGTGTAATATGAGCTCTTCCTCTTGCTCTTGTACAGGAAGTCTTTGTCACTCGACTGCTGGAGCTTGAAGAGAGCAGTCATGTTTTCTGTAATGCTTCAAAGACAGAAATAAAAGCATGTAAATACGTTTCTGTCTATCTCCTTTTCCCTACCGGGAGTGCAGGAGGGAGGGGGTGTGTTCTTCGCACGCTGAGAAGAATCGCCTATCGAGACCTAGCCTGGATCTTGCTGGGGAATACAGCCAGGGAGGTCAACAGGAGACCAAGCCGGGTGCCCGGGAGTGTTGCCAGTTACTCCCGATATAGGCTTGATTTCTGACAATGCCTTCACTAATCTTCAACCTTTTTGGACCCAAGACCCACTTTTAACCCAAACATGCATTTGGGGACCCATTTCTTAATCTTTTACCAAATATTTGCATGGTGGTAGTGCTCCTGCAATATCTCATGGTGGGAAAATATGGTCTGAACTATTTTGAGTATCTGTAGCTAGAACATTAGTGGGGGGGGGGGCATCTATGCCATATACAGATTTCACCTTTGCCACCAGTAGTCCTTTAGTCCTCGGCTTACTATGCATGGAAATATAGAAAGCTGGTGTGCTGGAAATGCCTGTTCAGTCATCAGCTTCCTAAATAGCCACAGGCAAATCACATGCCTTTCACTCAGCCTCAGTTCTGCATCTTTAAAATGGGAGTCTTAACCTCACTGCAGCAATGGCCACATTCCCTTCTGGGGCGCATACCAGTGATGGGTGGGTGGAACTTGTAGATGTGGTCAGAACAATAAATGTGTCTCCTACACACAGTTGCACACCTTTCTCTATCTATCCTCCATTCAGGCAGTCAGAAAGCATTTATCAGAGTTCAAGGAAACATTTGCTAGCCACGCAAAAGCATCCAGGAGGGGCAGAAGTGGGTGT
Organism: Podarcis filfolensis; assembly: GCF_964270895.1. Lineage (NCBI taxonomy): Eukaryota > Metazoa > Chordata > Lepidosauria > Squamata > Lacertidae > Podarcis > Podarcis filfolensis. Next base: position 32,936,257 of record NC_139605.1, on the reverse strand, counting down.
GGAATGAGAGCGCTGGGGTCAGAGTCGAGAGAACTGGAGGGCCACATTTGGCCCCTGGGCCTGAGCATCCCAACCCTGGCCTCACAGAGTGTCAGAGAGGATAATGAAATACGGTAGCTATTGAAGAAGCATGCTTCAGAAGCAACATAGGAAGTAATTGAACAATGTCACATTTAGGGTTTCTTCACTGTCCAACACCACCATCCCCAACACAAACACACTTGGCTTTTTATGAGTTCCAGGAATTTAGTGGGCAAACTAGGGGAAGTGCCTCCAACGCCAAAAGCGTCCCCGGTTGGGTTTCTGTCTGCGATGCAGTCTTGTAATGGCACAGAAGTAATACGGGGTGTGGGTGTGTAGCGAAGCACATTCCACAGACAGAAAAGAGTTATGGGATTCCCTATGGGTTTGGTGGCTCAAAAGCACCACTTCTTTAGATTTCTTTAGAAAGGAAAAGGCCGCGCAGTGCAATGTCGAAACGTCCTCAAGCGCCCTTTGTCTTTTTCATTTTGCATCCCCCCGGTTCCTATCGTAAGAGGGGAAGCGGGGATTGCCGTTTGGGAGCAATTTCTGCCAATGCCGTTGGGGAGCATTTCTGAGGAAGAAGCAGCAGCAAGGAAGGTGCAGCGCTCCCTCAGGCCGCTAGAAGCCGCTGCCGCCCCCGCCGGATTCGCAGCTCCCCTTGCAAGGGCCGCCTCCCTCCCTCCTCGCGGCGCCTTCCCAGGCTCCTCTCCGGGTAAACAGCGATGGCCGCAGACGAAGGAGGCGGAGAACAGGATAACAACATGGGGAACCACTTGCAGCTCATTCCCGGTAATGGTCGCTCCCGGCGCGCGGCGCGGGCGGGCCCCTCAAGGGTGGGCGGCGGGGGAGGCAGAAGGGCGTGCGAAGTCTCCCGAGGTATTTGGGGGGGGGGGCGGCGCCTAGTCCGTGGCAAAAAGAAACGGGGCGCTGCTGGGGGTGGGGGGAATAAGACTCGGGCAAGGTAAAAGCCACTGGCCCCGAAGGGCTTCCTGGAGGGGGAGTGGGGTGGGGTGAGGGGGCCGGGGGGTTGTGACAGTTGGGGTGTGTTTAAAGGGGTTTGTGGGGAAGAGAGGAAGGAAATAGGGGAGTGGGTGTATCGGAAGCAAAGGAATTGGGAAGGGGGGACTCTTAAGGAAATCGCAGCGCTAGGGCTTTTAGGAACTGGAGTTGCTTTGGGAGAAGGCAAGGCATGGGTGAGAGCTGGCAGTTTCAAGAATTGGGGGAGGGAAAAGGTGTGTGGTGTACTGGGGGTGGGGTGGGGAAGAGGTGGTGCCGAGACCCAGATAATGGTGGTGTACTGGAGCCCTTGGCGTAGGCTGTGGGTGCGGGGACAGGGACTGGGATGGGTGGCCTTAAGTTGGAAAAGTGGGGTGTGTCTGGAATAGGGCAAGAGAGGAGCTGACACAATCCAAAGGCAAGGAAGGGTGAGACTGGGTTGGGAGGAATTAGCATCCCGCTGCCATCTGCCTGCATAAAGCTGGAGGAGCATCTGGAACCACTCCTGTCTGCTCCTTAAGCAACACAGCAAACAGGTGGGCATATCTGTGGGTTTTTTTATCGCAGGAGGATGCAAGGACTTTTCCAGTTAGGTTTCTGCCTCTCTCCGGTGCCGCTAAAGGCATAGGAGTTGTGCCAGGGAACCGAGGCTGCAATCCTGGGTTCCAAAGGTGAGTGCGAAGATGGAGATGGTGACCTGAAGGAACCGAAAGGGGAAATTGCAAGTGTGGGCGCTGAGGCAAGGACCTGGGATGTTGTTGTGGACAGAAAAGGAAGGGTAGGGAATTGTGGCCTTGAGAGAGTATTGGAGCCTGGAACTTGAGGTAGGACAGAGAACTGAAGTGTTAAGGGAGGGTAGGGGAAATCTTCCAGGATCACAGATTAAGAAGAGTCTGGAGTAATAGTGAGGTATCATATTTTGGCGAGGAAACAATAAGGGCAGGAAGATGGATGAGTATCTGTGACATTGGGTGGCGAGGGATCTGGCGTTTGGAATGGAGTCAGGCGGGAAATATTTTATCACTGGGGCAGAAAGAGAATAAGCAACATGGTACTGGAAAGCTGGTGGTGGTGAGAACCAAGAACAAGAATAAGAATCAAAAGCAGCAGCCTGAGACATAGGCCATCAGGATTTAAGGAACTGGAACAAGGGGGGAAATGTGTATGGGCTTGTGGTAAGTATTCACAAATATGCTGCTACTATATAAACATTGTGCTGTATAGTAGTAACAGTGCAGACTTGTAAAGTAGGAGTATTAAAATTTGCTTTTCTTTGTCAAACAGTAGTCAGCCAAATGTCCCCAAGTGATTGTGATATCTGTCCCCTGTGTGTCACCAAGGGTATATGGGGTGTAAGGCTAAGAAGCAAACCTTACACAAAATCCATAGTGGAGTCCCTAAGATAGTTGGATGACACCTTGTATGCCTACTTTTGGCAACTCATGCAGCCAAGCTGGTGGCAGACATACTGTTCTGCTTTCCCCCATCAGTGAGGCTGAGTAGGGGGTCTTGTCATTTGGGTTGCCCAGGACCTCCACACACACTTCCCAGGCTTGCGCTCCAGGGAGGTCACTTCTGCGCTGCTATCACAATGATTTAACTTCACACTTGGAGGCGCACTCCATTTTCTCCCGAAACAGATGGATGCCGTTGATGTATCTCCAGCAGGCCACTCACTCTGAATTGTGAGGTGTTGTTTTAAGCTGCCATAACTAATCTCTGTGATGTTGTCAGTCAATGACCGAGAATCTAAATAGTCACAATATCCTGTGGCCAACTAGGACAGGATGCTGAAGTAAATGAACCTTTGTCACAGCAGGATGGTTCTTAAATTTTTATGAGGGACCTAAATAAAAATAATAAATTTTATTTATACCCCGCCCTCCCCAGCCAAGACCGGGCTCAGGGCGGCTAACAACCAATAATAAAAACAAGTTGATTGAAATACAGCTTAAAAAACAAGATTAAAATACATCATTAAAACAATTAAAACTAAAATGCAGCCTCATCACAGGAGGAGAAAGGAAAAAAGGAAGGGGGGGGGAATCAAACTGATTCTAGATAAGCTCACAAAAGTTATCAGCCTGCTAAGAAGCTAGTGACCTGCATTTTGACATGTACCATGGAGGAGAAGTATTGTCCTATTAGTTAGGATTCAGCAGCCCAACCTCCCCACCCCCATTGCATTGAAATCTATTTGTTCTTTTGTTTTTGCGTGCAGTTATGGGATAACCTCTTGGAACACTTTACATTTCCCCTTGAGTTTTCACCCTCCTACATAAATTGGAATCACAAATCTTGGCTACCTCACTGCTCCCCACTGAATTCAGATATTTTTGAAAAAGTTAAATAGCGCTGATTCTAGTACAGAGCCTGATGGTTTGGGAAGTGGCGGCAGCGAAGGAATATTTCTTTTAATAAATGCAAGTACTCATGGTACAGTCTTCATGTGACCATATTTTTTAATGTTTTAATATTTCAAAATGGCAGAATCTCTCTCCAGTTGGAAAATGCTATCAAAAGAAAGGCTTTTGGTGTAGGAAGAGAAACTGGATTGCTGTGTAGCATGGGGACTTTTGACGTTGGAAGAAAAAAACAATGTAGGCTTGTGTCTGAAGCAGCAAGACTGTGTGCTGCTATTTTGGAGAGAGGGAGATCTACAGCAGTAAGAAGTATGGTTACTCGCCTATTATTTCTGTAATAACTAGCACACAATTTTATGTGAAGTTGAGGGAAAGGCCCCTCACAATGCTAGGCCCTTTTTACGAGGTTAATGTTGTTTTCTCTTGGTAGTTCAGTAGCACTAACCATACCAGTTAACTATTCCCATGTAATGGAAGCAGCAGCAATGATAGTTTGCTTCAATGAACGTGTAGGAGATGGTGCGTGTATGCAGCCTCCAAAGAAAAAGAAGAGAAAATATGTTTAGATTCAAAATGGCACAGATGGGCCTGGAAATCTTTGCAATTTGCCTTGGTAAAGTGTCTCAGGCAGTAATGAATAAGTATTTGTGACATTGACTTAAGGGCCAACCCCAGAGCAGCCACCTTTTCTAGTTGGGCTTATCATGCATTATCAGGAATTTGCTTTGCTAAACGAGCAATTGTAACTACAGGGGGGGGGGGAGCCAACATAATTTATGCCAGTTTAAATTAAGCCAGTGGAATGTACGCCAGAGCCAAACTCCATCCAGGAGTGAGGCCACTGCTAGCTGAGCCAGTCCAAGCCTAGCACAAAGAAAACAAACCTTTAAAGGAGAGTTTGTCACACAGCACCATTTTCTGGTGTGAATACTGCCGGGTTGCTAGGTCATATAACTGAGCGGAACGGAGTTAGGCTCCAGCGTAAGTCTCCATCTTGCCAAGTCCTGCTGTATGCTCCTAGATTGTTCCTTTTGAAGGGCTTGCTCTGGCCTTGCCTGAGCAGGGATGAGGGATTTACACTAGCACATCTCTGGCTGTATTGGAGATCCACCAGATCCTAACTCACTCATCCCAGCAGATTTTGGGTTTGGATTGGCTTCTTGCATATTACAGCTACATTCTACTTTTCAGTATGGTTACATAGGTTCCCACTATCCAAACTCAGAGCAGACCCAGAGCTGCTTAGCTTTAGTATAATGGCAGACTGATGCACTTGCCCTGGTTCTTCAGTTTGAGCACTGATAAACAGTGATTCTTTCTCCCTTCTCCCAGATCTGCTTGCAAGGTCATTTAGCAATTAATTGATGAATGTTTTGCTGTCATGGCTATAGCTTCTTGAACAAGATGCTTAAAGGAGCAGACTAGTTAAATATGGATGGGATAGTGGCACAGGTGGTAGAGTCAATAAGGAGATCTTAGAAGGGCATCAGGAATGGGGGGAAAGATTGATGATATATGCTAAGGAGTGGTTCACAATAGTTTTTAAAATTACTATTTATCATTTACAAAGCACCCAAAATGTTCTAGGTACTATACAGTGGTACCTCGAGTTACAAACATTTTGGGTTACAAACTTCACTAACCTAGTAGTAGTACCTCGGGTTGAGAACTTTGCCCCAGGATGAGAACGGAGGCCCTATTAGCGAAAGCGTGCCTCAGGTTAAGAACGGTTTCGGGTTAAGAACGGACCTCCAGAGCGAATTAAGTTCGTAACCCGAGGTACCACTGTACAGAGATTTAAGAACAAGAGTCCTGGCCTGCGGACTTTCACTTTAATAGATTCAGTAAAAAAGGAATAGGGAGGGAAAGAGAAACAAGAAAATGAATACTGTATGCTGTTTCTTGAAGTTAAGTTACATAATTGTTCTTCTAGTGACCAGCTGAAATGGCTGCTGAGGAGATTGTTCTGTGAGGAAAGAGAAAGTGTCATATGAGCCAAAGAGGTGCCATAAATTTGGCTGTGATGAATACAGGGTTTTCTGTAGTCAATATAAATTTTGATTCTGTTAAAAAACAAAGCCATAAACAACTAAAAGCCCAAATTGTTTAAAATATGTCTGTAGCAGGCCATATATATTTTATCTGAATGTCTTTCCGTTGGATGTGCTGTAGTGGTAAGAGAAGGTAGCTTAGGGTAACAATTACTGGTTTACTTTGATAAGAGAAGACTCAAAGGACTATCTACCTTAGATCTGTGTTCCATTTACTAATCCTTTAAAATTATATGTGCACAATTTTGTGGTCATAAGACTGGTGGTTCTGTCACCCGAAGCAATTCAATTCAGGCAGCCTCTGTTAGGAGGGCAGAGCTGAATTTCTGCGTGTTTCAAACTGAAAAATAAGAAAAGGGGAAAAATTCTGGCCACTTCTAATTGGAAAAAATAAACCATTATCTCTTTTCTTTTTGTGGAGATTAGTAGAAAACTACTCTTTGACACTCACACTCTGTCATCTGCAACAGGGATGGGGCTAGCTACTGACCATAGGTTATTTGCTGTTTTGCAGGGCCTACCAGATTTCACCTGAACACTGTACCCTATTTACCCCATTTGTACAATGTCATACCATGTAGAGGGGTGACAGCTGGGTCTTTTTGATGATGCCTCAATTATAAGCATCTGCTCACCTCAGACTTTATATTTTTCATTTTTGTTTAAGGAGTTTTTACTTCGCCACACGTTATTGATCATTAGCAGTAAAGTAAGCATTTCCATTTTTTTAAAAAAAAATCAGGACAAGTCTAACTGCCTTCTGCTAAGTTTTTTGGCATGCATAATTAGTTATGAGGTGTCAAGCACAGTCAGATTCAATACATAGTTCACAATAAAATTATTTTCTTCATTGGGTTTAGGTTAGAAATCAAAACGATGCCTTGCTTATTAAGAACAGAATGATTCCTTATTACGTGATAAAAACAAGTTAGCAATAGTAGTATATTATTCTGTTGAATGAGTCACATTTCCTGAAAAGCTTTCACTTGGAATATACTTCAGAGAGGAAATGAACAAGGTGAGCAGCTGGGCATATTGGGATGGTTGCAAGAAAGTAAAGGTGGAAAGGAAATGAAGGGAGAAAACAGCATACTTTGCTTAGCCGTATGCAATAGGCTGGTTGCATGGATACTCTGGTAGGTGTTATCCTTAAAGAATGAAACTGAAAGAGGAAAGATTGTGACTAAACCTGTTTTTCCAGCTGTTTTCTTATAATACCTTGGCTGCAAGTTAATATGTAGAATTGATATTAATAAGACTTCTTAGTATTAGTCTAGTGTTCAGGGAGGAATGCTCAGTTTACATACTATTTGCATATGGAAAAATGGATTGCTTTTGCATAAAACCGTGGCAAGGAGTAAAGTCAACTAGGCTTTCTGTTCAGTATGTAATTTGACTTTATTTCTTGAACCATTTGTATTGAGCAGTTAGACTATTTTTGGCTACTGGCACCCTTGGCATGGTGAACTTTGCTTTTCTCCTGCTCTCTGCTTATAGTGCAACTTAATTTGGAAGTTGGGTAATCATCTCTATAGATTTTGTTGCACTATCATCAGAGAGCAGGAAGAAAGCAAACTTCATCATGCCATGGATGCCAGTAGCCAAACAAAGTTTAATAGATAACATGGGAGATTCAGCCTTAGAGCAGATGATTTAATTAGAGCAGTAGTACCAGCGTTTTGGGATCTACTATCTGTGACCTGGGATCCACTTTTAAGCCCAACCAAATGCAAGAGGTTGTTTAGCTGTTTTTCAATACAGTACATTTCTGTTCTTGCCTAAAACACACACAAGAGTTTTGACAGTTTTGCTGGTTCTACCTGAGGTTGGTACATAACCCACTGCTATGAACCTTCAGGACCTTTCTCCAACCATTCAGTATGCTGTCCTGTGTTGTAGAAATGTACAATCAAAGACTGTGACTGTGCCCTTTCTGTAAAACTGTGACTCTCAAAAGTGTCAGACTCATAATTACTGTTCCCCAGTTATCAAAAGGAGAACTTCAGTATCACAAGACTATTGACAAATGAACTTCTTAATCCATATCCTGCAAAATATAAATGTTTCAAATATAAATAAAATATGTTGTTTTGCACAACAGCAAACCATACTGTACTGTGTTACCTGAAACACTAACAAATTGGTCGTGGCATAAGCCTCTGTGGTGAACACTTATTTTTTGCTGCAACATTTAACACAGCTATCCCTCTGGAAATTATTTTGGATGTTTACCTTGATTTACTATATCTTAAAATATGTGTGTAATTTCACTTCCATCTTAAGATGATAGAAGGCAAGATGTGTGGTGTCTTCTTGCATCTGAGAAAGATAGGCTAAAGTGATGGTTTTTTTCCATTGTGCCACTGCAGTAAGATGAGTCATCGCTCTTCACAGGCTTTAGGCTCTTTCAGCCAAAATGCAGCACAGTTAGGCTGCCACTTCTTTTCGTGTTAAAATAAGTGAAAATGAGAAACAGAAGAGCGCTTAGCATGAGGTGGTCTTGAGAATGAAACACGACCTCATGCTAAAAGTAAATGGCAGCACATTTTAAAGGTTGCATCAAGCTTCAAAGGAAAGCTTTACAATGGAATGTAGATAAAATCGCCTTCTGCAAATGGGCCTTTAAAAAAAATTATTGAAAAGTGACATAACCTGATAAACTATTTATGAAATTTGAAAATTGGTGATGAGCTACTCTGTGTTCAAACAGCATAGAAAATATGAGACCAGCATTTTAAGATTTCAGAAGCAATCTTAAGTACAGTGGTACCTCGGTCACATACGCTTCAGGTTACATACGCTTCAGGTTACAGACTCCGCTAACCCAGAAATATTGCTTCAGGTTAAGAACTTTGCTTCAGGATGAGAACAGAAATTGTTCTCCGGCGGCGCGGCAGCAGCAGGAGGCCCCATTAGCTAAAGTGGTGCTTCAGGTTAAGAACAGTTTCAGGTTAAGTACGGACCTCCGGAACGAATTAAGTACTTAACCCGAGGTACCACTGTATGTGCCTATAGTTGCTTCTGCAACAGCAGTGCAGGGAAAGAAGTGTCGTTTTGACTGTCTTAAAATTTCAACACAGTAAATTTTAATTTACCTTGTGTGTTGAATGTGTCATGGTATGCCAATACTGTTCATATTGATCAAATGGTGTAGGAATGTCATGGCAAGATGGAATCATTCATCATCCTCGTGGTCTAGATCAAGGTTAGCTAATGTGGTGTCCCTTATATATTGTTGGACTTCCTGCATCACCTATAGTCAGGGATGATAGGAGTTTCAATCCAGCATTATCCGGACATTACCATATTGACTACCCTTGATCCTAGGCATCTCTTGGAGTTTGGGGGCTGAGCTGTGCTCACCATGGTGACTTGTAGCGTGGCCTACATTCTGGAGAGTAATGATTGCTGTTTCAGTAGGGTGGACCTACGTTTTATGATGCAGCTTTCTACAGCTTAGTCAAAAAATGCCGCCCATGTTTTATGATACACTCCTACTGCTCCACACTGTGCTTCACTCTCCATCTGGCCTTGTACTATTATGGACTGTAGTTTTTGTAAAATAATTTGCCTGTTCACCTAACAGCTGAGCAGCTGTGTATTTTTAAATGTAATTGTGTGGAGGGATTGTTTCCTTCAGGTTAATTTGCCATAACCCAGGGGATTAGAATGGAGTTAGCAACATGAATCACAACTAAACAAGCCCTTTAAATTAAATTCTGGCCAAAGAAGAAAGATTTATTTTTTTTCAGTTTGTCTTCCCATCATCTGATGTATGGTTGATGGGCAGAAAGGGATGTTAGAATGCTCTGCCTAAGAAAGTGTGCGATGGAATCGCCATGAGTAGAGGAGGCTCCCTGGGGCTCCAGATCTTTGCCATCAGATTAATTGAAGGTGGTAATGATGACATAGTGGAGAGGTTTGGCAGCACACCTGTGTCTCCATGTTTACCCGTTAGTAGAACTAACACCAGAAGTGGGTTAGAGAGCTAGTATGGAGAGGAAAAATGTTAATGCATCCTACTGATAAAGTTTAGAGGCTACAAATCAGGTGCAAAGATTATGGTTTACGTTATCTATGGTATTGTGGGTATTCTGTTTGCTGTTTTTGTTTTTTTTTAAAAAAGGGACATACAATTACAGGAAACACTGGGAATGTTTGCTAAAGTGGCATTAGAATATTAAAGAAGCATGAAAAGATGCAAATCATCATAGATTTCTGCTCTACAATAATTCATGAATGGGTGTGAGTGCCTTGACTACTCAGCTAGAGCTAGCCCAAGACTGCCGTCCAAACTAGATGTGCTTGTTATAATGCAGTTTGGCATTTCATAGCTACGTTTTGTTTAACAAATAGGTCAACTGGATATTCTGATTGGACCATGATGGAAGCAAATGATTAAATCCTCTCCAAACCACCACCCACAGGCAACATTCCAAATCCTGTATGCCCCTTGTGCCAGCAACATGTTAAACAAAGAACAGTCGTACAAAACTAAACTGCACAATAAAAGTCATGTCTAGTTTGGCCCAGAACAACTTTCCATATCCATCTTATTCACCTGATTTGGCACTCTGATTTTTTATCAGAATCTCAAAAAACTAAGCTGCATGGTTAGCATTTTTCTAAGGGAGGTACCGTAAAAACTAAAGTGGTGTGGTTAATAAAGTACCATTACAACAAAGTGATTTTGAAAGTGATATATTGCTGTGAGAAATGTCTAATTTGTTTTAGGAGTCCAGTTGCTACCCCTCCCAGTTTGGTATCACCTGCAAATTGGATGAGCATCCCCTCAATTCCTTCATCGTTTATAAAGACTTTGAACAACAGGCCTAGGAAAGAACCTTGGGGCATTCCACTTGTCCGTTTTCTCCGGGGTGATGAGAAACCATTAGTGATCACTCTTTGGGTTTGGTTAGTCAGCCAGCTGCAACTCTACCTAACAGTAATTTCATCCAGCCCACATTTTACCACCTTCTTCAAAAATATCACTGGTGACTTTGTCACAAGCCTTTTGCATATTAGCCTTTTGAGTCTGTCATGCAGAGATCCATATTGTTTTTGTAGAGCTCAGTACATAGAGCTTCTGTTCTGTTTTGTGGGTTGGATGCAGACTTTTCTCTCACTGTTTGCTGAAGAAACCAGGATCCTATGGGCTTCCAGTGGATGGAGGAAGCTCAGTGATTTTCTCTAATCCTTTCTTCCCCCCACTACCACTTGCCTCACTTCTGCAAAGGGTTTCCCAACCCTCTAGAACAGTTTTTGTGGACACGGAGGGAAGAGGACCCTAAGGGACCATATATCCCAATGGGAAAGCATATACCGTATTTTTCGCACCATAGGACGCACTTTTTCCCTCCTAAAAAGCAAGGGAAAATGTGTGTGCGTCCTATGGAGCGAATGCAGGCTTTCACTGAAGCCTGGAGAGCGAGAGGGGTCGGTGCGCACCGACCCCTCTCGCTCTCCAGGCTTCAGGAAGCTATCCGCTAGCCATGGGAGACCCAGCTCTCCCACGGCTAGCGGAGTGCTGCATTAATCCCGAAGCTTGGGGCGTGCGGAGCTCAGCGCGCCCCAAGCTTCTGGGTGCCGGCAAGGTCTCCGCTAGCCGTCTAGCGGAGACCTTGCCGGCACCCAGAAGCTTGGGGCACGCTGAGCTCCGCACGCCCCAAACTTCGGGATTAGCGCAGCGCTCCGCTAGCCGTGTCTAGGCTGCGGATGGTAGCCTGCTTCCCGGAGCGTTGGGCGCCCTGAAAGCAGAGCGCCCGGCGCTTCGGGAACATATCCGCAGCCTAGGCAGCCCTGCGGGAGGTCCCGCAGGGCTGTCTAGGCTGCGGATAGCAGCCTGCTTCCCGGAGCGTCGGGCGCCCTGAAAGCAGAGCGCCCGGCGCTTCGGGAACACATCCGCAGCGTGGGGAGCCTTGCAGGAGTTCCCCGCAGGGCTCCCCACGCTGCGGATAGCAGCCTGCCGCCCGGCGGGTGGGGCGCCCTGAAGCAGAGCGCCCCTCGCGCCAGGCAGACATCCGCAGCATGCGGAGCCCTGCAGGAGTTCCCCACAGGGCTCCCCACGCTGCGGATAGCAGCCAGCCGCCCGGCGGGTGGGGCGCCCTGAAGCAGAGCGCCCCTCGCGCCAGGCAGGCATCTGCAGCGTGGGGAGCCCTGCAGGAGTTCCCCGCAAGGCTCCCCAAGCTGCGGATAGCAGCCTGCCGCCCGGCGGGTGGGGCGCCCTGAAGCAGAGCGCCCCTCGCGCCAGGCAGACATCTGCAGCGTGGGGAGCCCTGCAGGAGTTCCCCGCAAGGCTCCCCAAGCTGCGGATAGCAGCCTGCCGCCCGGCGGGTGGGGCGCCCTGAAGCAGAGCGCCCCTCGCGCCAGGCAGACACCCGCAGCGTGGGGAGCCCTGCAGGAGTTCCCCGCAAGGCTCCCCAAGCTGCGGATAGCAGCCTGCCGCCCGGCGGGTGGGGCGCCCTGAAGCAGAGCGCCCCTCGCACCAGGCAGACATCTGCAGCGTGGGGAGCCCTGCAGGAGTTCCCCGCAAGGCTCCCCAAGCTGCGGATAGCAGCCTGCCGCCCGGCGGGTGGGGCGCCCTGAAGCAGAGCGCCCCTCGCGCCAGGCAGACACCCGCAGCGTGGGGAGCCCTGCAGGAGTTCCCCGCAAGGCTCCCCAAGCTGCGGATAGCAGCCTGCCGCCCGGCGGGCGGGGCGCCCTGAATCAGAGCGCCCCTCACGCTGGGCAGACATCTGCAGCGTGGGGAGCCCTGCAGGAGTTCCCCGCAAGGCTCCCCAAGCTGCGGATAGCAGCCTGCTGCCTGGCGGGTGGGGCGCCCTGAAGCAGAGCGCCCCTCACGCTGGGCAGACACCCGCAGCGTGGGGAGCCCTGCAGGAGTTCCCCGCAAGGCTCCCCAAGCTGCGGATAGCAGCCTGCTGCCTGGCGGGTGGGGCGCCCTGAAGCAGAGCGCCCCGCGCGCCAGGCAGACATCAGCCAGCCCCACAAGCTCGGGGGACAGCAGGGAGGCGCAGCGCCACCATCCCGCTGTTCCTCGACCTGGTTCGGTTTCCCTGACCTGCTTTTGGGGGGGAAATAAAGGGAAATTTTTTTTCCTTTATTTCCCCCCCAAAAAACTAGGTGCGTCCTATGGGACGGAGCGTCCTATGGTGCGAAAAATACGGTATTTTATGTGCACAAGAAAGTATTGTAGATTAATTCCTGGGCATTTTATTTAACAAAACTTGAAAAGACATTTATTTAAGTTGGACACTTGTTTCTAGGTAGTGTAAATGATATTTGACTAGTCCATACTGGATAAGGCAACTGCTTATATTCTCCTAAAATAAATAATTTGTCACAGTACATTGCAAGTGATGGACTTTTGCCATCATTTTTTCGGAAATATTTCCCTGATATCAACTATCTTAGGCAATTTAATACTTGTGGTACTTAATTTTTCTGACAACTTGTTTTTTGTTTTTTAAAAAACTTCCTTGGACTTCTTAGCAGAGAGTGAGGAAGAAGATGACGTTGACATGGAAGTGGAAGATCAAGACAGCAAGGAGACTGAAAAGCCAAACATCATTAATTTTGATACTAGCCTGCCAACTTCACATGTGGTATGTGTGTCATAGTGTTGCTCTTTCCTCAGCATCTGTGTTCCATGTTGGAAATTTAAGAGCCCTGGGGACTATGTATATGGAACCATCAAAAACCATCTTCCACTCCCAAGGAGATTTTACTTTTTCCTGTGACTTCCAGTTTTATCTCATGGTAGTAGCAAGAAAGTGAACCTAAATCCAGTCATGTTCTCCTACTAGAGCAACTTTTTGCCTCATCCTATTATGGAAAAATCTCTTCTTATAGGGCTGTGCACTAACTTCCAGTTAGCACTATAGTCACATTGGCTAGTATGCAGGGGTTTAGTTCCAATGGTTGCACATAGCCAAAATTACCTTTTCCTTAGCCGGCAAGGGGAAGGAGACTTCCCTGTGTTTCCACTGCCTCTTACTTCATATGCCAGCGACCACCAGGCAGAAGGGAGGGAGGCTGAGAGACACAAAGGCAGAAGAAAAAGGCTGGAATGGATCTGGAACAGAGGTGCAGCCAAGCACATATGATTGAAATTGCATATGTTAAATATGTAGAAGATGAGGCTCAATTGTACTGCAAGCATGGGTTAGGGTTAGGGTTAGGGTTAGGGGCAATTTTTGTTTTTCTTAGGGTTCCGTAGATCTAGTCCATTCATCCCAAAGCTCTGTTGTCTTTAATTTTTGCGTTTATAAACTGTGAACGATTCCAAGAACCCTCCCACTGAATTGTGACTTCTAACTGCTTTTTATTTCTTATTTTGGAAAGTATTTAGGATCTGATATGGAAGAGTTTCATGGAAGGACTGTCCATGATGATGACAGTTGTCAGACTATTCCAGTCTTACCCCATCTGATGGTAATGTTGATTCCTGGACAAACACTGCCTCTTCAGCTCTTTAGTCCCCAAGAGGTTAGCATGGTGCGGAATTTAATACAGAAAGACAGAACCTTTGCTGTTCTTGCATACAGGTAAATTAGTAAATAGAGTTGCAGTTATGTGAAATTTATGCCATATCTGTAATGGAGAATGTTATGGACTATTGCATTGTTGTTTCGTGTTGTTACACTCATTGCCTGCAAATCCAGAGCAGCTTGGGGGCTGAGGGGGAAACTGAAGATTCCTGATGAAGAGGTAATTCTGAAACAAGCTTACAGTAGCTTTTCCTAATATGTTGGTTTTTCTTCTTCTTAGCAACGTACTTGAAAGAGAAGCACATTTTGGAACGACAGCAGAAATTTATGCCTATCGAGAAGCACAAGAGTATGGAATTGAAACAGTCAAAGTAAAAGCAGTGGGAAGGCAAAGGTTTAAGGTTCTTGAAATAAGGACTCAATCAGATGGGTAAGGAAATGAGGAGTATGTGGCAATGTTGAACAGGGGAGCCTGTTTATATCCGGCAAAATTTTACAATCTTGCCAGTCTTAAATTTTCTCAAAATTCTCTCTTCATAGTTCGGTGTTGCTTAGAGAAATAGGTGGGATAATTAATTTTAATTAATTTTTATAATGAAATGTTTTTAGAATGTTGCACTATTTTATTGTTGTTAGCCGCCCTGAGCCCGGCTTCGGCTGGGGAGGGCGGGATATAAATAAAATTTATTATTATTAGTAGTAGTATTAATATATCTAAGTAACGAGTAATAATACCTTTTGTGTGTACAGGTGTATGGTATGAAGCCACTTCTCTGCCATGTAAATATGATTTTGGCGGTGTCATACTGTGAACTAATCCAGGGTGTTTGATGGTGTGCTACATAAATGCGCACCTTTAAAATTATGGATTAGGTCTTTATGAAGCAGTGCATTTATTCTCTTCAGCAGTTCTGAAAACTATCGCTACTTTTGTGGCACAACTGATATTTATTACTCCCTTTGTCCCTCAGCATCACAGACCTAGCAGAGGATGAACAATAATAAAATATTTATGTTGAATAGATAATGACTCCTTTACAGCAAACAGCATCATAAATAGCAATAGTTAATGCAGAAGTAACATTTAAAACTGTCTTTAACTTTTAAAAAAGAAACTCCTAAATAAAGTTCTTCCAATTCTAAGATTATTATTTTTTAATTAAATTTCCATACCTCCATTCTTACGAAGATCACAGGGCACTTTACAATATATATAAACCCAACAGTTTAAAAGGCCATAGATTGTTCAATTAGCCAAAGGCCTGGGAGAAGAGGAATATTTTTGCCTGGCCAACTATGCAGAAGGTTGGGAAAGGGGGGCTGTTTCTTGTCCTTTGCTAGATGGGGGTTTCTGAGATTATTTTTTAAAGACTTGTTTTCCTGCCAGGGGGTGCTGGTGTTGTCCTTTCATAATTTGCCACCCTAAGAGCCCTCAGCAACTTTTAAATTGGGGAGGTTTCATCTCAAAAAAACAAGAGCCTGTGTTCTCCCCCCCCCCCAAAAAAAAAATCCCACTTTTTTTTTAACCTGGAAAAGTTTTGAGCCATAGGTGGCCACTGTTGGACTACCTTCTGAAAAGGAAGCACTAGGGAAAATATATGATTAAGGTCTCTGTCTGTTTTGCAGAAATCTGTGTGTATAGAACGAAAATGATTTAAATACGTGTTTCCCTCGTAATAAATTCATAATCCTTACTTGGAATGTAGCAATTTGAACACAAGATGGCGGCACACATTAACGTCAGAAACTATTTGTGTTATGGGAATGTTTTTTAAACAGGGTGGTATTCAAAGAGTAGACCCGTTGAAGTTAATGGACGTGACTAACTTAGGTTCATTAATTACAGTGGGTCTACTCTGAGTTGGACTTGGTTGACTACATCTCTATAAGATCGTTCTCTTCTGTAGCGGTGGCATGGTTTTTGTAACCATTCTACACTGGGAGAGAACAAAGGCACCTGGAAAAAAGAGAAATATTGAGGAATAAAGTTCTTCGTCTAGACCTGTCTTATGTTTTACATGTTTTTCAACTAAAATTTTTGTTATGATTGCATATTACCTGTGGAATGTCAGCTGAATAACACATATCGGGAGGAGACAAGTTTCGCGATGGCAGCAAGCTTTGCTTAAGACTTGGAACTTGTTTGGTTTTAATATCTTTGCCCATTTTAAAAGAACACACTTATATTCAGGAGCACGTCTATTGACCCTTGGGGTTTAACTAGCATTGGGGAAAATCCAACCAAATAAGTATCCGTTATAGGCTGCAAAAGTAAAATGTGGAACTGAAATTTTTAAAATCCATTAAAATTTATGGGAGTGCTTTTCCCCCTAGATGTCTTATTGATGTAGCTAAAGAGGCTGAGTAAATAGAGAGACAGATGCAGTTTTCATACCTATGTGAAATCTCTTTATCAGAATACAGCAGGCAAAGGTGCAAATCCTCCCTGAGCGAGTTCTGCCTTCAACTATGTCGGCAGTGCAGCTGGAGTCCTGCAGCAGATGCCACATATTTCCTTCTTCCAAGCCTGCAGCATGGCAGGATCAACATATACATCAATGGCGGCAGAAATATCAAAAGGTCAGAAGCTAATGGTATTTTTATTTTTTATGTTTTTGGTATGACATTTCAAAAATCAATATAAATTCCATCTGTGTGTCTCTCCTTTTAAAGAAAGACGTGTGAAATGGGACGGCGCCTGTCAACCCCCTGCTGCCGCAGATTATTTGTGTGACTTATCAGTTCACCACAATGGGCAGCTGCACATTTTATATTAGACAAGTTATAATTGGTTCCAATTATCTTTTGGCTACTCATTTGAAGGAAAAGTCTTTTTTGCGTGTAAGGGAAGGAAAGAGCGGGGTGGGGGAGAGACTAATTTGAGAGGCTTAAGTCAAAATGTGTGTTAAGCTGTATGCTGTAGGTTTCATGCCTTATGGAAATGGAACAGATTGTGACACATTCCATGTGTCTTCAGAGGAATAATGCAGGATTACGGTAGTTCCGGATTTATTTCCTATCTTGTATACAGTGGTACCTCAGTTTAAGAACAGCCCTGTTTACGAACTATTTAGTATATGAACTCCGCAAAACTGGAAGTAGTGTCCTGGTTTTCGAACTTTACCTTGCACTAAGAATGGAACCCGAACAGTAGAAGGGCACCGGCGGCAGGAGGCCTCATTAGAGAAAGCACACCTCGGTTTAGGAATGGTTTCGGTTTAAGAACAGACTTCCAGAATGGATTAAGTTTGTGAACCAAGGTACCACTGTACTAATAGCAAATATATTCTCGAGGTGCAGGTGCTTATGTTGCCAAAATAGGTAAAAAGGTAAAGGACCCCTGGATGGTTAAGTCCAGTCAAAGGCGACTATGGGGTTGCGGCGCTCATCTGGCTTTCAGGCTGAGGGAGCCGGTGTTTGTCCAGACAGCTTTCCGAGTCATGTGGCCAGCATGACGAAACCGCTTCTGGCGCACTAACGGCGCACAAGGTGGAAGTGTTTGCAGGCTTGAGGAAGCCCCAAGGTTTGGTGAAGTACAACAAATATTGTGGGACTTGTTACAAGAACATCCCAGGAGAATTGTGCATGCTCATTTGGGCAGTAAATGAAAACTGAGGGTGGGTAAATGACGTACAGTGGAACCTCAGGTTACGTACCGTCCTCCTTATGAACACTTTGGGTAACGAACTCCACTAACCCAGATGTAGTTGCTCCTGGTTGCAAACTTTGACCCAGGATGTGAGCGGAAGTTGTGCACCGGCGGCATGGCAGCAGCGGGAGGCCCCTTTAGTGAAAGTGTGCCTCATGTTAAGAATGGTTCCGGGTTAAGAACGGACCTCTGGAGCAAATTAAGTTCGTAACCGGAGGTACCACCTGGAAAAACGGGTGGAACCACGAGCAGGAACACATCGCACTGCAAAACTTGTTTGCAGGTTTCCCTTTTTCTAATTGTATGGAAAAAGTGTGGACTGGGGCTGGATCTAGACACATCAAAGAAGCATTTCAGTTTAAAGTGTTAATTTAAACAGGGAAAGCAGGTAGAGAAAAATGGGACTCCACGTTGCCATCTGGTGGCACAATGTTATATCGCACACACGACGCATATAAATCTTTTTCTTTGCCACTCTAGCTTAGTCCTAAGTCAGATTGGTTGATGGCTGCAAACTTTTTACTTTTGATGCGTAAGAACATAAGAAATGCACGGATAGTTTAAGCTAAAGATGCATATAGGGCAGCACTCTGTTCTCACAGTAGCCAACCGGATGCCCAAATGTAGCCAGAGGTGCAGGGGCTTGGTGCAGAAGTCTGGGAACCTGTTCATCAGAGCAGCCCCAAAACATGTCTTCTTCCCTTTCCAAGTGACTTGCCTGGGAAAAGAGGGCTTTCAATCTCTCAGAAGAAACCTGCAAGCACCTGAAGGGTACTAGATGAATAAGAGCAGAAACTAATGACCCAGCCCTGTTCAGATAGTGTTTTGGGTCAAATCTTCCAGTTGCTCAACATTATCCAAATAAACAGGATTTACTGAGATGCTCTTCTCGTGGGGGCTATGTGCAGTGCAGTTCCTTTTCGTTTGAAGATGAGCCCTGTCCTGTTATACCTGACTAGTTTTCCTCAGACTTAACACCATAACTTTTCCTGAACTTAATGCTCATGCATGTTCAAGCCTTAGCAAGTTCCTGGCAGTTTTGTTGCCACTCTCCATAGCAAAGTACTTAAATGAGAAGTTTTGAAGTAACTATTCAATTGGGTGCAATTCAGACTAGTGAACTGAAGGGGAAATTGGTATGAAGACTTCTGATTCTTCATCAGAGGAAGGTGGATCCCTTCGCTTCTAGGTCCAGTTACAATTCTAGGTTTGAATTCACTGCAACAGGTGTATGCCATTTTATTTATTTTTGTGACTGCGTGGTTCTTCCATTTATCAGTCATACATCTGCTTAAACTCTCTCAAGTTCCCATTGATCTCTTTACAACTCTTATGAACACATAGTTCCTACTGCCTAGTTATTTGCCTGGCTAAGCTGCTTTCTGGAGTTCTCTATTCTGCCCTTATCTATTGCTAGCCAGGCCATTCCCAAATTTGCTTCACTCTCGGTCTCAAGCAATCACATCCTTCTTATTAAAGGAATATTTTTTATATTAATCTTCACTTCTTTGGATACCTGCTGTGATAGCCTCTTTGAATGCAGAGCACAGGTCTGTTTATCATAAATGCAATTATTCCCACAAGCACTAGTTTAACAAAACTTTTTTTTTTTTAAAGTCTCGGAATAATCTCCCAACACCAGACTTCTTCAGTGCTTGTGTAAAGTCACTCACATTTCCTCTCTTGGTATTAATTTGCTAGCTTTGGGGAAAGGTAGAATGTGTGGTTCATCCATGTAGCGCTATTAACAAAGACTCCACATCTCACCCTCAAAATAAAACTTGCAGAAAATAGCGTTAGCTATTTGAACCATTGCTCAGAGTAAATCTGATGTCTTTAAAAAGTCCTTAAGTGGGCGTTTGTAACTATGGTCCCTAATTTTGGAGGTAACTTAAAATGACCGTTGTATCTTCAAGGAATATTGTTAGCTTTCCTCTTCTCTTTTGTGATCTCTTGGATCTCTTTTACCTTTTCTTGAGGCTTAGCCCCCCCCCCTTCCCCAATTGCTGTGTTTCAGTTAATAACTGGAATGTATACATGAGTTTTGCAGCTTCCTGATATATGCAACAGCGTAGACACAGCTTCACTTAACCCAAGCCGTTAGTTTGAAGAGGTTTTCTGTGCGATTGCAGCAGCTTGGACCTCATAAATGCAAACGGACCAAGGTTGCTTTCACACGGATGAGAATGCCTTGCATTCATTTTGGCCTGCATCATTCACACAACGGTGTGCTGTGAAAAACAAGAAGGAAATAGATGTGTGTTTATATCAGTTTGTATTCTGTTGTGGCTTTGTACGAAGCAACTCATGCGAAGGAAGCATTCCATTTTTGCTTATTTCCCCCTACCTACTACCCATTTACAGTCCCTGAAAAGTTGCTCCTGTAGTGGGCATAGTTTGAATAATGTCCCAGAGGTTTGTAGAAGGTAGAACTGGGCAATATATCAATATATGGTCCAATACTGGTTTGAAGTCCTCTACTGTGATATCAGTTTCATAATTTTTGACCTGGCAATATATTGCGAATCATGATGCATGTGTGTGTGCTCTGCAAAAATGACAATGTGGGAACAACCGTGAAGCCAGTCTATGCCTCTACATAGCTCCATCCTTATTTCAGACATTGTATATTGTGAAGTTTAGTTGGTGGTATAGCATAATGTTGAAAACCAGATATCACCCAGCCCTAGTAGGAGGACTGGCCAAAATTGCATGTCCCACCTTGCCTCACTTTTTAAAAAAATAAATATATCACATTTTGATATACCCATAGATTTTACTTTATTAGTTTAATCTGTAATTGATGATGATGCCTTTAAAGAGTGAGAGTTGTGCAGGAACTTTCAGGGCTAAGAAAACCTTCAGTGGTAAGAGGCGTAGAGGTTAACTTCAGGAACATTTTAACCCTGTTTTTACTTATGTGAGGGCACACTTTGGAACCATTGAATTGCTAGGCAGCACGATCCGCAAAGCAGTTGCAGTAGGCTATTTGGATTTTAAGTGATGTTTGCACTATTGGGGTTGGTGTGAATAAAATCAACTTAAACTGCAATATTTGGAATTATCACAGTAGAAATATCAACCTGATGTCTCCGAATAAAAACAGTATTGGATACTATGTTTAAAGATATAAATAATGGGGATCAAGCACATTTCTGTCTATTCACCAGGGTTTTCTAAGGTTCACAAGGTGTGTTTTGTAACTTGATCGTAACATAGTGAAACACATAATTATGCTAATAGAGCATGCATTGGGGAGGGGAGATTTGCTTGATGAAATATTTATAGAAGTGTTCTCTTTCCTCTAGTATCTGAAGAATATCATTTATTACTTAGCAGTAAGGGTAAATATCTATATCTGTTTTGTCTTGCAGCGCAAATTCCACTGTGCTAGTCTGACTTCCTGGCCGTCTTGGTTGTATTCCTTATATGATGCTGTAAGTATTAATAAGGTCTTGCTCTTGGTTTTATCTCTCAATCTGGCATGTTCTTTTTGCCTCCGAGAGAACAAACCTGTGTTTTAAAATGGTGGCTAACCAGTGAAATGCTACTATGTATTAGATATCTGACCTTCTGTCAGATATTGCCAAGGAAATACAAGTTGCTGTCTCAGCAGTATCGCTGCCCCTACGGCCTATACCTAAACAGCATTGACAGGTTCAACCACCTCTCAACCAGCATGCAATCGTCTTGGTCGAGACTAACAAGAGTGGGAACCTCCGGACTGTACAAGTTCTGCAAGGGATAGATATAGTCTGCCAATACCCACTGGAATCCACCCTGCAATCAGGGATGACAGGCTGGAGCCAGGAGTTTGGTGAAGAAGAAACTGTGTCATAGGCTAATTCAGCAGCAGGATTACATGGTTTTATTATGCCCTACATCTGCCATCCAACACACCTTCACCAAGGGGTGCCTGAGACTATCAGCTGATAAGATTATGATTGCTAAATGGATTGTATCCAAGGATGACTCCTTTCCATGAGTGGAAACCCCATGGTGAAATCACTGGATAACGTTTTAATGTGTCACAGTTCCCTCAACCCTTACAGAGAGCTAATTGGTTGGCATACATATATTTAGAACAAGAAAGGTGTACTATGTGCCCATCTTGCCCATGGATAAAACAGAATGATTCAGGGGGTCACCAAGCTTTTTGAAGTAGTGGGGACATTTTGAAAGAGGGCTGGGGGTGCCAAGCACAAATTGGCTGCCACAGAGGGGCATGGCAATAATGCAGAATTAATGAGACAACCATGCCTGAAAACCTTATTGTTACCATGGGAATTCAGCCAAGTCCTGCTTGTCCTGATTGTGGAGAAAACACGCAGAGAGAGAGCGAGAGAGATGCTGTTGCTATCTAACAACAGGAAGCATTCCTTGGTACCATAAAAAATACACAAGGTAGCCATACAACTCTTATTCCATAGAAGCAGGTACCTGCACATTTTGCCCCATAACTTTATTTCTAGGAGGCCTAAATATTTTTTGGAAATGAAAGCTCAGAGATTTGGGCACCACTGTAAGACTTCAGCTGTGCCATGGCTTAACACCAAGCTGAAATTCATACAAGTGTGAATTAGACATTGATACGTGTATGGATTTCAACTTGGTGTTAAGAAGCTGCACCTTTTTAAATGAAACTTTACTGCAAAAGAGACAGCCAGATATACTTTCTCTACTTTATTCTTCATTCTTATTTTTTTTAAAAGAAAAAGGAGTTTGTATGTTTAAATTAGGTTTTTCTTCCAACACAAGGAAACCTTGATGGAAAGAGTCAAGCAACAGCTGCACGAGTGGGATGAAAATCTTAAAGATGAATCGCTTCCATCAAATCCAATAGGTACTCTTAATAAATAACTTTTCCTTGAAAGTTGTGCTTGTTTGCTTCTCTATGCGCTTTAACTGATATATTGCATAAGTTAGAAGAAAAAGTTTCATTTGCCTAGCAAAGTCGGCTCTGATCAATGAAGGCTCATGGCCGCATTAAGACACTACACATTTTCCAGTTCTCCGTGGTGTAGGGGATTGGCCATGAAGAGTGTGTTTACAAGACCATAAGATTCAATTCACATCCCAGTTTGGCATTTAAAAACAACAACATGATTTCAGTTCACAGTGATTCAGACACTGCCTAATTTGGAAAGTTTAAAGTTTAAAACTTTATGTTTTCACATGCAGGGTTTTTTAAAAAAAAATCTAACTTTTCTCTGTTTGACAGACTTGGATATAGTTTGTGGGCCTAATGGCCCTTCCTGGATGGATAAAGCCGGTCAAACCCTAGGGTTTTAGTTTGTGCTGGGCACCTTTTTACACATGCACATACACAGAGAGAGAGAGAGCACGCATTTCAGAAAGCATTTACTTATCCTAGCCAATTGTTTTGTTGTAAATTTGCCTGAAAAGAGAATGCAACAGAGAGGTATCCCTAGCTAAGAACCCTGCCAAATTTTGGAAAGATGTATAGTGGGTTCTTGGCAGTAGACACCATTTTAAAGTTGATTTTGTGGCGAGAACTTCCCTTCCTGTGGTTTGGTGGGCAGCAATTGTATTTTGAAAATGGCATGCATAACAGGTGCTCCTAGAAAAGTCACCTGCTAATTTTCAAATGGAGAGACTAGGAAGTTAGTTATTATGAATAGTGAGGGGAACATCTTCAAACCCATTTTCTGCTCAGTTGACACCGACATAGCAGAAAACCATAGAAAGTAAGTGCAAAGCTAGTTTGAGAGATGTGAATGTGTGGGCATGTGGCATAGCAGCAGCTGGACTTGAATGTCCAGCATTGTCCAAGCAGGGACTGCTAGGAGGGCTACTAAAAGAGAATGGAATAGGCACTAACTAATTTCTTCCTGATTTAGAGGCTAGACAGTTCCAAAAAACAAACAAAAATACCCTTCCCTTCTCTGTCTCCACCCTGATATTTTCCTTTATCTGGCTAGCTTTGGGAGAAAGATTTCACTTTTGACAAGCACATTGTTTCCAGTATTTATTTTACGAATCTCAATGCATAAAAGGCTTTGGAGATCCCTGCTTTATTTCAGAGTGATTTGGCGAGATTCTATTTTGGTTCAGACAAATCGCAAATCTTTGGCTCAAGGTTCAGGACTTGTCTGGATCTAACGCACACCCCTGTTCCCTCTGTACCTTTTAGAGTTGTCCGCTTTAAATAGCACATAAGTCTGCTTCCTTCCCAACATTACAGAATTTCGGTGTGAAAGCCACAAAAAATGGCTTATATGTGGTCATTGTCGAGTAATAGACAATATAGATTGCTACTATCACATGTAACCCCAGCACCACATCAGGCATCAAACAGAAACTTCCATTACTATACAAGTGAGCGGCTCATATTTATAAGAAAATGGATTAACTGTGTGGTTTAACATTGCCTTTGCTCTTTGCCTTGCTTTACAGTTTGCATAATGCAGCCTGAGAAAGTTGCATCAAAAAAGCAATATTGTCACCTTTTTGATTTTTTTTCTTTTTAATGCTATATGTAGTGCATTTTTTAAAGATCATAGTCCGTATGCATCTGCTAAATAGCATGTGGCAGAAATTGCCACTTCGTTTATTCCAGTTGAGCTGATGCCAAAAAAGATTGCTGGTAGATTGTGATTGATTCCTCGTAATAGTTATGCACTGATTAACTGGAAATTATAATGTGCTGTGTGTCTGATTGACCTTCTTTTAAATATATGAAATTGAATTTCTTCAGATTTTTCATACAGAGTTGCTGCTTGTCTGCCCATTGATGATGCACTGCGAATTCAGCTGCTTAAAATTGGTAGTGCTGTTCAGCGATTACGATGTGAACTAGATATAATGAACAAAGTAAGTGTACTGAACTCTTTACAAGGTCTTGAAATTGTTCTCTTGCCTACCTGGGAGCAAGTTCCCAGTTAAGACTTTTGAGTAGACACAAGGCTATCAATAGCTACTAGATACGATGGGTATAGGCTGCCTGCAGGATCGGATACAGCGTGCTCCTGACTATAGACACTTGGACACAACAATGGTTGAGTGCTGTTGCACTCATGCCCTGCTTTTGAACTTCTCATTGTCATCTGGTTGGCCGCTTGTGGAAAATGGGATGTTGAATGATGATGTCCAGAGGGACAGTCATGGATAGGGACATTGGACGCTCTGCTCCATCACTGGGTCTAGAGTGTTTCCAATTTTGCAAGTCTTAGGTCTTTACAACTTTCAATAAGGTTGTTGTCAACTTTATTACATTTAATGTGTCGGTCTCTTCATTGCCGCCACAGAAAGAGAGTTTCAGGAAGCAGTTATGAAAACTTCTTAAAGGGAAGATAAGGTTCCAAGTGGTCTCCTTTTTAGGAAAAGTTACTGGATTAAACCTGCTTTGCTTGCAATTTAAAGTATTTAAACAAAATGTTTTGCGGATCTTCCGTTCTGTTAGTTAAAAAGTGTTAGTTTCCCCATTTATGTTTGCTTTATTGCTTTTGTAGTGTACATCTCTCTGCTGTAAGCATTGTCAAGACACAGAAATCACTACTAAAAATGAAATATTCAGGTGAGTTTGCAAAGGGCTTACACTGTAGAAATTGCCTTGAAATAAATACCCTCTTAGCTTCTAAACTGCATTTTAACAATTATACATTTTATTATTTTAGCAAGCAATTTGTAAAGATTGCATTTTAGGTGGAGAATAATCCCAAAACAAATATAATCCCAAAACAAATATAAACAAATATATATATATTCGACTGCAAATGTTTGGCTCTAAGTGGATCTCACTGATACATGTGAAAATCACTGAGAGTGCTCATGTTCTCTTATAGAAAATTTTTATTCTGCTGCTGAGAAATTTTCACAGAAACATGTTAAGGCAATGAACCAATTATGTGGTTGTTGACCAGATTGTTGAAGCAGGTAACAAAATGTTTTGGGGCAGAGTGTTTCTTGAAATGCCATCCCTTGACCTCAGATAGTCTTGGCTGGTCTCCCCCTTACTATCTATCTATCTTTCTATCTATGTATTTTTATACTATTATTATTATACCTATATACTACTGTATCATAAGAATATATTACAGCTGTTTACAATATAAAAACATAAAACCAAATAACAACATAATAAAAAGGTAACAAATTAAAACAAAAAACATTAAAAAGATTGACCAATTTATTTATTAAAATTTTTTTATAGCATTCACCTACGATTCCATGTTTCTATGATCTCTCCCCTCCCCCATGATGAATATTAATGTTATTTCAAAACAGTAATATTCCCCATGTCTAATTTCTCACCAGCCACCAGTATCTTGAGTGTTCGAAGTTGACTTTTAAAAATTTGTTTCTTGCAGTTTATCTCTTGGTGGGCCTATGGCTGCATATGTGAATCCTCATGGATTTGTGCACGAGACGCTTACTGTGTACAAAGCTTGCAACTTGAATCTGACTGGCAGATCTTCCACAGAGCACAGCTGGTTTCCTGGGTAATAAAATGCCTCTCATTAACGCTAGTAGGTTTGGGTATTAATATGCCGTTTGAATGCTTTTGCTTTTTACTGTATTGGTGTATACCTCATACATAGCGTATACCCCAAGAACTAGTAAAATAAGAGTACCTGGGAGGTGCCAAAAAAAACCAAGCCCCCAGAATATTGAGCGCTGGGCAAACTGGTAAGACACCTTATTCAGATGTGCAATATATTTCTTCCTTATCCATCACAAAGCTCCTTGTGGCTCAAGCATTTCTTTTAATTTGTACTCACCATTCCTGCATGCAGATAATGATTTTTTTAACAACTTCAGGGCATAGAAAACAGATATTCCTGCTGCTGTTCTGGTTCAAATGCAAACTGGATTATTGCTTGTTTGGAAATACTCTCATAAGCATTACCCGTCAGGGAAAGGTTTCTAGCCTAAACATCTGAATACAGTGGTACCTCAGGTTACATACGCTTCAGGTTACAGACTCTGCTAACCCAGAAATTGTACTTCAGGTTAAGAACTTTGCTTCAGGGTGAGAACAGAAATTGTGCTCCGACAGCGCAGCAGCAGCAGGAGGCCCCATTAGCTAAAGTGGTGCTTCAGGTTAAGAACAGTTTCAGGTTAAGAACGGACCTCCGGAACGAATAAGTACTTAACTAAGCAAATCTGTTAACTCTTATTCTGAAAGCCACCCCTATAATTTTAGTTCATGCCCTTAAATTGGTTGGATTCTGCCTGGAACATGTGCAAATGATTCCTCTTGCTGAGGACCTTGGTTTTTGAACAGCTTACTTCTCGAATGTTTCGGCTTCCTAATGCTGCAAACCCGGAAGTGGCTGTACTGGTTTGTGAATTTATTTTTGGAAGCCAAATGTATGGCAGGGCTTCCGCAGCTTCCAATTAGCTGCAGGCTGCACTCAGAAAGCGTGCTTTGGTTTTCGAATGTTTTGAAAGTCGGATGGACTTCCAGAACGGGTTCCATTCGACTTCCAAGGTACGACTATGGTGGCTTTGCTACTCTGAGCTCCAAGTGACAGGAAGGGCTATTGCAAGTAGTGATTTATGAGATATATCCTGCTCAAAAAGGCTAATACAATGCTGTCCACTCCTAGGTATGCATGGACTATAGCCGAGTGCAGAATCTGCGGAAGCCACATAGGCTGGAAGTTTACTTCAACAAAGAAGGATATGTCACCTCAAAAGTTCTGGGGATTGACCCGTTCTGCCCTGCTGCCAAGGATTCCAGAAACAGAGGATGAATCTGGTAAAAGATCACTGTTGCTTTGCCTGTGATCAGATAACCTTACCTTGGATGAATTAGCAGTCAGTGTCTTCATAAAAATAAAAAAAAATCTGCAAAGTGCTGCATCTTATGTCTGATTATCTAAAAGGATCTGTACACCTGAGCTTTGTGCAGATAAAAAGTACTGTTGCTTCCAAAGGCCCTGAAAAAATGACATTTTAAGATTTAGACTTCTGGAGGAAGAAGTACCAAATGTGCAACGGAGATGAGAAAAAAAGCAGCCCCCCCCCCCCGATTCTTTCATAAACACTGAAACGGACAGCTCAGACTTAGATTTGCCCTGTAATAATGCAAGACGACTCATACTATCGGTGGGAAGATAAAACTGTGGAGGAGGAATGAAGACTGAGTGTAACTCAACTTGTGGATAATGAAACAGGTATAAGGTTTTGCCCACTGTTATATTTGCCTGTAGAATGTTGTGAATTTATAAGAAGCCCTGTTGTTTTTTAACTGTGTGAAATAAGCTTACAGGTATTAGTGTTTGCTTGAATAAGCCTTAAAAGAGGACAAGGTCTAAACCTCCTATAGGGGGTCCATGTGATGACAGTAGGTCCCTCGTCACAAAGTGGTTGCTGGCAGGAGCCTGCTGCTGAAAGGACTATTATATGCAATTCCTTTGTTAAAAAAAAAAAATCCCCATAGAATTGTTTTGTTGTATCACCTTTAGCTGATTTTGCTCCATTTGGCATGTTCTGGCTGATTTTTTTTTTTTTTTAAACGAAAACATAAGTTATTCATGAAAATGTTTAGGACTGCGATAAAGTGTAATTTTCTTCGTTAATATCTTCTGTCTACCATATTGCGATTGTGTATCTTTTTTACATGTCTAAGATTCTGCGGGGTCCTTGGAAGTGCCGTTTCTTTTGGCATTGGTAAGTTGCAGCTGTCTGTCAAAAGCTTGAAAGGGTGTAATTCAATTATAACTTGCTCTTTAGAACAGGAACTAATGCTTCCCATTTGAGCAAGTTGGTTTTTAGGAGACGTGTGGGTTATTGAAATGGGGACTAAAAACAGCAAAAAGGTGTGTGTGTGTGTTTTTGCCTTGTTTTCTTAGAATGCACTTTGGCAAGCAAAGTCTGCAGATGGCAGACTGATTTTACATATATTGGTATTCCCCACCCCTGCCCCGAGTCCATTTTTGTCACTGCACTTCTTTGGAATATATTGTTAGAGATCTCGTTAAGGGTGGCTAGGTATCTTGTTGAAGTAACAGCACTGCTGATTTTATAGGAACCAATGTATTTATCTGTGGAGGGAGATAACGGCTTTAAAAAAAGCAAGCCCCCAAGTTTAGTGATCCTGCCATGGCTTCCATCACTCCGCTGCTGAAAGCTTATTTTGCTGGCAATAAACGGCATTAGACACAGAAAGGGTGTTAGGAACTCAGTGTGCTTGATAGATAGGAAGAAGCAACTCTGTAATTCAGGGTTGCTTCCTTGAAGTCTTCTACCTCTGTAGTACTATGTTTGTTTTTTTATTTATCATTCCAGTCACAACTGAACGATCACCTTTATTTCGTGCTGCAGCACTGTCTCTCTGCTGAGCTGTGAAAAGCAATAGTAGCTAAAACCTCATTTTGGACAGAGTGAGATGTAGGTCGTTGTGTTAAGAGAGAGCATTTTAGCTTTTTATTTTCTCCAAAAGGAGCTCGTATAGGATTGCAATATTAAAACATTAATGTGAAAGCACAGGATTGTGATGACTGGCCTGTACTAAAACGAGTCAGGATACTAGAGAGCTTTCTCCTAAGTGGGAAAAATGTTGGAGCCTCTGTTTTTTGTTTTTGTTTTTAAAGAGGCTGGAGTTTTCATTGTCATCAGTGGGATTTGTGGGTGGCAAGAATTTTGAAAGGGGGGGAAAAAGCCTCTGTTTTGAATGGTGGAGGGACATGACCATTTGCAGAGCTGGCATGTGGATAAGGGGGGGGGGTGGATTTTGAACTTTTGCTAACAATAGTGTAATGCTAATAATGACTTCTACATGTTAAAATCTCATCCTTCCATCTCTTATGTGATGAATGCTCACTGTAGCTGGTGCCCCATTGCAAGACCTCTCTCTACATGCTGCTACCATCTCTTCACCTCCTAAGCATGATGAGATCAAGAGCAGGTCTGAGGTTCCAACACTTCTCTTATCCACCATTGTAGGAGGGGAGAACGTTTCCTTCTTTTTTTCTTTCTTTCTTCTTCTTCTTCTTCTTCTTCTTCTTCTTCTTCTTCTTCTTCCTCTTCCTCTTCCTCTTCCTCTTAGAACAGATCACTTTACTACCTCTTCCCCACCATCACCCCCACCATACTATAGAACAAACTTTTCTATCTCGCACAGTGTCATAGGATCAGGGAGGTCCCACGTTTTCAGTGAACCAATACTTTTGTTAAATTGCACAGAATCAACTATGCTTGTGTGCAAGCCAGCTTCCAATAAACAGAGGTTGTGTAACAGCAGTGTTTGATGAATTGATGTCAATATATTTTACTGGCTTTTGTTATGCAGTTGCCGCAGAAGAAGACAGACACAAGACGTCAGCAAGCTTAAAATTTGCCTATTTGGTGGAAATGTGTGTAAACATTGGGGGGGGGGTTAAAAAAAGGGGAAAGTATTATAGTGAGATCAACAAGAAATAAATACTCCACTAATTTCATTTAATGTTGACTTGTTTCTGCCTTCTGCCCCAGTCTGTGTAATGGGTTTGATATTATCAAGCTCATAACATTTTCTAGCTTATAAACTAGTGTGATTTCAAGTAACTGCTAAAACCGTATATTCTGGTGTTGTGCAACTGGATGTTGTACCCTCAATGAAGAATTCTTTATGTAGATTATATGCTTTCTGGTTCCAGTATAAAACCAATAATGCTTCTCTGTGTTGGCTTGGTTTTTCCTGTGCTCGTATATTGTTGGTTTTACGTCAAACAACTGGAGAAAATGAAAACTCTCAGGGAGTTAAAGTCTATTATATCTTCATGTTGAAACAGATTATAAAAATGTCAGAATCAGTGTTTCCATCTGAGCACTAAATATTAGATAATTGCATTTATCAAAAACATCCCTGCTGTGCAAACCTATACATGTCTACTCAGAAATAAGCCCCACTGAATTCATTCCCAGATATGTGTGTGTGTTAGATTGCAGCCTTAGGCTTTACTCAGAGCAGACACATTGAAATTAGCATGTCATAAGTTAGATCCATTAATTTCAGTGCATCTACTCTGACCGAAATTTCGTTGAATTAACACCCTTACTGTTTAAAAGGTTTTTCTAAAATCAATATAGATCCTATTACAGATCTCACATCTTCATTTTCACACACAAATAGGTATACAAAACATTTTTTTCTTGTTACTGTTTATGTGGAAGTGCATTTCAATTTTCATGCGAAGCATTTTTAGGAGTGCTGTTTCTGTTCAGAGAACAATTCTTCGTTCATCCAGTGGTGGTTTTTGCCTGACTGTTGTTAAAACTGCTCTATGAAAGCTGCGGTAAGGAAAGCACGTTGTGCTTGTAACTGCTCCTTTGTTTGCCTTTGGGAAGAATAAACTAGCAGCTAGCCGTGAGAGGTAGAAAAGGAGAATTCCCAGTATAGTCAATGACCCATTTGCACAGGGGTTAGGTTCCTACCCCATGTGTTGCCGGAGTACACATAAGCCCTCTCCCCCTGCCCCATTACGCCCCCCTCCATTCTGTGCGTGGGTACACAGTCACAGGTCAGTTGGACGTGCAGAAATGGGTCATTGCCTGTACTCCCAGAACCTGTGCTGAGCGGGTCTTGCCCCCCAAGCAATGTGGAGAGCTTAAAAGCTTGTCTTGCACCAGGTCCATTGGGTTACCCAAATGAAAAGAGCTTTTAAGCTCTCTGCCTTGCTTAGATTTAACTAATTTCTGCTGGCCTGCCTTCAACCACATATGGTTGAAATCTCACAAGCTTAAATGTGTGTTAGATGTGATCATACTGCAGTTAAACAGAGAAGACACACAAATATCTGATTTCCTTAAAATAAATAAATCAGAAATTAAGCAAATTTCTGCAATGTCCTTGATTGGACTTGCTTGACAGCTGTTTCTTGGAAGTCCAAACTTGACCAGTTCTCCTACCGTCTGAGCACCACATTGCTGACATTCTTGGACTGTAAAGCGCTTAAATCTAAAGTTTCCTGCCACTTTGTGTTTCTACTATAATTTTTTAAATTTTATTTCCTTTCCAATACTTTATAATATGCTTTTTTAATTTCATTTTTTGTTTTGAAAACACTCACTATTTCTTATTTTTCCAAGGTCCTCCATAGATTTTAGCTTCTTTAAAAGGAATGTATTTCTTATTTTAAATTCTGTGGCTGAGTTTGAAATAAGGACTTCAGAAAAAGGAGAAATCATAAGTGAATTTACAACATAATCCTTAGGTTTTCTTTTTTAAAATGTTTGGAATGTCTGGGTTTTTTATGCATGTCGCAAAACATTTTTAAAATAGCTCTTTGGAAGTTACAAAATAAATTTATTCAAAACATTTTCTCAACTTCGAAGATTTTGTTTTGATCAGTAGTTACATTTGTTAAATGAAGAATTTCTCATTAAAGACAAACTTCTTTGAAGACCAGTGAACGTAGTTTCTTCATTCCAAGAAAATTTTATTGTGTTGTGCTAAAGATTCTTCGTAAGATCTTGAGCTGTTAAGACTTTCAAATTGTATGTTAAAATAATGCTACATGGCCTATTGTATACTCCTAATCCACAACTATTTATTTAGTGCTTGATGAACAGCAGTCTTTATTTCACTGGGATCTTTGCAAGGCTGCTACTTGAGACTCACTAAAAAGGAATGAAAATGACACTGTAAAGTTGCAGTAACAGAACTGTTGTCTAAAGTCTCTCTCAAAGAACATTGTTCTGGCTGGTCAACAGGCGACTTGAAAATGAGCCAGTATTATGTGCATACGTGACTGGGGTGTTAATGTTGCCAGTAACTGAAGATGATGAATCTAAGATTCAGTCTATAGGATCCAGAATTAGCCAAATGGAAAGTTAGTTCAGGTAAAATTAGAGGGTTGGGTTTTTTTTAAATGCAGCTGAGCAAAATTGTTCAGACCAGTGAAGAAGTGAGCTTTTAGCACTTAGGTGCTTAACTTTATTTATTGCCCCTTGAAACCCTTTGTTTTCTGGTTCATCCTTTTCTCTGGCCTCGCTGCTCTCACTAAAATTTAGTTCTGAATTGAACAGCAGGTCAGGAAGCAAGACACCTGCAGAAATAGTTTTTGATTTTTTAAAAAGAGATTGGTGTATTATTAGGTGATAGTAGGGAGACATGCAGGTTTCTCAGAAGTACTAGCTGAATGGAGTAACAAATTGTGCATCATCTTCACACGGGTGCATTATCTTTTCGCCTTCCTTGACTTTTAGAAGTGCTAGTGGACCGGCCATCATCTTGGAGACATTTGAAAATGCAGCCTGCAAAAATCATCAATGGACTGGGCTTGTGTATGTTCATCAGCAAGAATGTGTGTAGAAATTAGTCAGTGGTTGATTGAAATTAACCTCTTGCGCAGATTCTTCGCTCTATAAGTGGTAAAGAATGAAAAGTATAAATGCAGAGCCATGTTCATTGTGGAAAGCTAAAAACTCTGAGAAAGGTCTATAAACCTCATTAATGCAGCCTTAGAGCAGGAATAATCTCATACTAGATTTATTTTCTATGCAACACAGAGCTACCACTTGTTTTCCTCCTTGATAGCAGCACCAGCATATTCGCTGTCAGAAGTTCAGGTTTGGAGTTAATCTGTAAGGAAAATTGCTCCCTTACAGTTTCCTATGCAGATTTAATCTGCTGCCTGAATTACTTTGTAATGAAACTTATGTATACCCCTTCCCTTCCCTGGCCCCTCTGATAATTACATTTACAAACCATTGCAAGATACTTGTAGTAGAAACCAGTCTGTTCCACTGACTTTCAGAGTTTAATGTTTTGCTGAGCCTCTCAAGCAAATTGCATCTTGCCCCTTAATATGTACATACCCTAATTAATATTGTATTAATATTGTAACAGTGTTTCCCTCACAATCACGCACAGGCAAGTTTGCACGGAATAGAATCTTCCTGGTGATAACTACAGCTGGTTTGCGCTTCAACCAAAAAACCAAGTAAGTGGATCATTTATTTTTATATGGGAATGTAGGTCATTTTAAAGCATTTTGAATCATGGGTTGCCTTGCAGTTTATGCAGGGTTCCTGACAGACCATGCATACTGCAGACTACAGTATTTAAGGCTGAGGCCACTGACCTTTCTGGGCTCATGGGAACTTTTGCAAACTAGAATTGTCATGGGGATCATACAACACCCCTCTGCCAGCAAATAGGCTTACAAAAAGTGTTTTTGCTTCATTTCAAGCCTAATTGGTATGTGTGTATGATTTGCCTCCCTAGTTGTATTCTCCAGATCACTCCCCACCCTGCAACAATGAAGAGGGTGGGTTTTTCTGGTGGAATTGGGGGCGGGGAGAGACATCTTCTATTGGAACCAATAGTAGGCTTTTTTAAAACAAACAAACCCACCCCTAATTGAGGCAGGAGAGGGGTGATGGGGGGGCAGGAGTTATAGTAGGGAGAGGCCCCCAAAACTGCCACTCACCCACAGCAATTAGGCTCAAAAGAAGCCTAATTGTGTATCTCGGTAGGATATTTTTAGAAAGGGTAGTTAACCTCACCTTCCCAATTTGTATTTCAAAAGCCATTGGCTACAATAGAGCTGCCTTTTCATGCCTAATTTCAGCAGAAGTAGAGTTAATACAGAAGTTTGAGGAGAAGGTAGCACAAGTTAGGCTTTTTAAATACAAGTCTCTAGACTTCATACTTAAGGGGGCTTGAGGAACAGACAGGTTTGGGGAAGAATGTCAGTGTTTTGAGGGTTCTGGTTTGCTGTGCCTCTTAATTACGTTTGGCTTACATGAATGCCTCCCATTCCCATGAAATGACATGTTCACAATACATACCACAATATGTATGAAGAATACTGGGACCCATGTGCTCTGCAACTTTATCCTAATTTACTGTAAGGATTGATGCATTTTTTTTCCAATT
Organism: Podarcis filfolensis; assembly: GCF_964270895.1. Lineage (NCBI taxonomy): Eukaryota > Metazoa > Chordata > Lepidosauria > Squamata > Lacertidae > Podarcis > Podarcis filfolensis. The sequence goes on along the minus strand of NC_139605.1, from coordinate 32,901,857 downwards.
CATCTTGCTAAATAAAGGCTTTGGAACATGTGTGATCATGAAACTACTGCCCTGTGACAATTAGGTGTCCAAAAGTAAATGGCAGTAGGAAACATTAAAGTCTACAGACACAGAAGCCACACTGAGTGAAATCACTTCTATCATATAAGGGAAGCACTGAGCCAGAAATGATGTACATAGGAAAAGAAAGGAACTGCTTTAAGCAGCCTCCTTAGTTCCCTTACACCAGGGAGTCTTGAACACTGTGCATGTCAGTAGATTGAGAAACAGCCCAGAAGAATTAACAAGGCTTTCTATAATACAGGCGGCTATCAAAAATACAAGATGTCAGACCTCCCTTCAATCTTGAAGCTTGTTAAAAAGTCAAAGAATCATTTTAAAGGTTGACAGATGAAGGATTGGTGGTCAGGATTAAGCTTATACACCTATTAGCATTATTAAAGGTAAAGGTACCCCTGCCCGTTCGGGCCAGTCTTGACAGACTCTAGGGTTGTGCGCTCATCTCACTCTAGAGGCCGGGAGCCAGCGCTGTCCGCAGACACTTCCGGGTCACGTGGCCAGCGTGACAAGATGCATCTGGCGAGCCAGAGCCGCACACGGAACGCCGTTTACCTTCCCGCTGGTAAGCGGTCCCTATTTATCTACTTGCACCCGGAGGTGCTTTCAAACTGCTAGGTTGGCAGGCGCTGGGACCGAATGACGGGAGCGCACCCCGCCGCGGGGATTCGAACCGCTGACCATGCGATCGGCAAGTACTAGGCGCTGAGGTTTTACCCACAGCGCCACCCGCGTCCCATGTATTAGCATTATTACCATCAAATAAATAATATAATTTTTGACACTACCGGATCTTGGGACCCGTGTAGTAAAACTGTCTTCAGCAGCAGCAGTCAATGAACATTTCCCTCCACAAAAGTCATTTAATGTGTAATTTTAAAAAAACCCTCTACAGTCGTCTTTGGTGATCACTTATAGCGGAGTAAGATTGTTAACACCATATTCATGGAAGACTGTGTGTCTGTAATTAACTGGAAGCCAATTCTGGATCCAGTGTATTTTGTTTGCAGCTATAAAGGTTCCTATGTACTGCCACCTAGTGGACAAATACTGCTGTCCTACCATTACCCAAACTTGCACTAAGCAGAAAATTTGCAAGCTGTTTCAGACTTTTGCAGCATATGATGCATGTAGGAGAACAAAGCACAACTTAACACCACAAGGGCATTCATAAATAGTTCAGTAAAAATACAAAATACATTTCTTACTCGGAAAATATAACCACACATTAGTAGAAGAACACAGCTGCTTGTGAAACGTTTTGCACTTTAATTGTAAAAAAAAAAAAAATCCATCAAAAAGAATAATCCCGATGATTCCAACAGTGCATGAAACCCAAGTGAGTATGAACAATGGAATATTTACATGCAGACTTTGATACAATTTTATGTACTCAATTTACTTTACATTTTTAATCATTATTTTTACACCTTTTTTACATGGCTTAAGAGTTCTTCCTTTTCCATCTGGTATCCACTCTTTTTCCACGTGTCCCGCAGCTGCTGCAAGAGTATCCCGATTTCTTTCCCGGATGAAAACCCCATTTTTCTTATGTCGTGGCCACTTACAGGAAAAGAAGGGACAGACCACTGTTGCATTTCCTTCAGAAGAAGTCCTTCTCCTTGGTACTTCAGAAGCTCACAGATTCTGGATGCTGAGTCAGCCTCCCTTGACTTCACAAAACACATATACACACATCACAACATTGTGAGAGACCTGAACACAAGACATCTGCAGCAGCAGTGGGTGGCGTAGCGGGGCTGTGTTGCACAGCTGAGTCACTGAGCATACCAGGACAGACCAGGGCACAAATATGGTGGCATGGTGCAAATAAACCAGAAGGGGTGCTGGCTTGGCTTTGCTGCCACATTTGCAACATGTTGATCTCACTCCTCTCAGTTCTGGTATGCTGCAGTGTCGTGGCTGAATGGTCAAATGAGCATTGCAGCCAGTCACACCACGCTGTATACACAACAATTTTTACTGAACAGCTATACATTTCCAGTACAACACCAACAACTTTAAAAGCCTGCCTTTCTTGGCTTAGATTCTAAGCAAAGTTAATCATGGAAGCTTGTGTAAGGCCAGACCTGGGGAACTCTCCTGAATAATGTGTCAGAACCTTTTGAACTGCACCCATGATTCTCTCCGGCTCTAGCTTAGCCAGCGATGTTTCAACATAGAGCCTTCACAGCTAAAATTCAGGTAATGGTTATGTCTAAATGGGTATAAAGAGGTAGACAAGCTAAAGTGCACTCTCTGTGTATTTTTAAGAAGCCAATTCCCATTTCCTTATTGCCTTCATCCCAACCAGTAGGTTTTATCTGCTTTGGGGAGACAATGTGGCACTGGTAGCTAACAGCAGGTTAATACAGTCATACCTTGGGTTACAGCCACTTCAGGTTGCGTTTTTTCGGGTTGTGGACCACCGAAGCCCAGAAGCACTGGAGTGGGTTACTTCCGGGTTTCAGCAGTCGCACATGCGCAGAAGCGCCGAATCGCAACCTGTGCATGCGCAGACGCAGGTTCTGAACGCTGCGGGTTGCGAATGTGCATCCTGCATGGATCACGTTCGCAACCCGAGTGTCTACTGTAGTAATAAAAAAACCTGAAGAGTTGAGCGCCTTTCAAGAAAAGCTTCTGGCGCAGTATTTTTTAAGAAATGTTTGACTTTTTACTGTGTTTCATAATTTGTTGGAGGCTGCCCAGAGTGGCTGGGGCAACACAGAGCAGTGGCATGATGATTATGGTAATAATAATAATAATAATAATAATAATGATGATGATGATGATGTCACTTACATCTATAATGAACTCTTGATATGGTTTGAGTGGCTCTGTGGTATCAGTAGCTTTGACCAAGTCTCTCCTGTGCTTCAGCAGAAACAGCGCAAGGTTTTTTTCATCTTTTGAAATTTTCAGCCTTAGGTCCAGTTTCGAGACGTCGTCTGGCACCTTTAACAGTGATGTTAGAACGGTCATTGGTTTTGGAAAGAGATTCTGAACATTTTTACAGACTGTGTCAAATTCCTGCAGGCTCCCATTAACAGGTAATCCTGAGGGAGACACACAAAAAAGGAACATGAGAATAATGAAACCAAGAAATCAGAAAAGCTGTTTAGAAAATGGCAAACAAGAATTCAGTAGCGAGTGGCATCATTAGTCCCAAACCACAACCGGTTGCCTTGCACCAGCACTGGGACAGGGCAACTGTTGGAACTACTGATGAATTATGTTCTACAACCAATATACAAGCAGGCTGTTAATGCGAGTTTGACTTAAGTCTAGCAGGCAAGGCTAGGCTCTTCTGCCTTAAGGGCTATTATAGTTGTACCTTGGAAGTTAAACGGAATTTGTTCCGAAAGTCCGTTTGACTTCCAAAATGTTTGAAAACCAAAGCGCGGCTTCTGAGTGGCTCCTGTAGCCAATTGGAAGCCCCGCTAGATGTCTGGCTTCCAAAAATAGTTTGCAAACCAGAACAGTCACTTCCGGGTTTGCGGCATTTGGGAGCCAAGATGTTCGGGAACTAAGCTGTTTGACTTCCAAGGTACAACTGTATTATTATTTACTGAATTTGTCCAGGGCAATCTTGTCCAGGGCAACCCAAGCAACTCACAAGCAAACAGACAAAAAATCCCACATTAAAACCAAGAGGGGGAAAACGTACAATAGAAAACATCCCACCCATTTTTGAAAGGCCACAGACTGTAAAAGGCCAAAGGCCTGGTTATAAACGATAGTTTTTGCCTGGTGCCTATCAGAGCAGTTTTAGATACACTGCATGGGCATAATAGTTAATGCAACACACCCACAGGAGTGCTATTGTGCACCTGTGAGAACAGAATGCTGCACTAGATAGATCTATGGTCTGATCTGACAGGCCCTTCTTGTGTTCAAACAAGGGACAGAGATATTCACTGCAGGTTATGTCACTGCAGGTTTTCCCCACTGCTACCTCTGGCTGAGATAAGCATTACTGCTATGTAAAACATAGCACTTTACCTATATAGCCAGCCACATCCAGTTCGTACATTAGGCGGATGAGATGATTAACATGGTTTCCAACAAGAATTTTTTTCAACTCCACCCAAATCCTCTCGCCCGATATTCCAGCCAAACCTTTGGCATTATCTTTGATTGCTTCCAGAGTGTCAGGTTCGTGGTGGCCAGGTTTTTCTGCAATCCGTCCATAAAATCTGGCGTGGGTGGGAGGGAAAAGAGAGAGAGAGATCAGTTTTAGTACCTGGAGCAAATCTGTTTTTATCAAACATGCTGGTGGTCACCATTCCTTTTCAACCAGGCCTTTGGCTGATTATCAGTCTGTGTCATTTTAAATGTGTTTGTGGGAGGGGGGTGTTATTGTTTTTATTATGTACTTTATTATTCTGCATTTTATGCTGTGAACCGCCCTGAGATCTTTGGAGGTAGGGTGGTATACAAATTCAATAAATAATACAGGTGGCGACCATTTCATGCAACATTTCTGTTCCCGGCTCCCATTCTGCCCTCTTCAAGTTCCAAAAGCACCTATGTATCAGGGTCATGCTCTAACCAACTGAGCTATCCTGTTGGCCAACTGGACGCACCTAAAATGGTCACTCACTGCCTGTAGTAAAAATAATCATTTTTGAAAATACAGACATTTGAGATGCAAGTACCACATACGGATATTGAGTAACCTGAAGAGAAAAAGGAAGAGGTGAATGAACAATGCCTTGGTGCACTGTCTCAGTGTGGGTCCACCGCCCCCCTTGGGTGAGTGAAGAAGTGACACCGTTCAAAAATACTTGTATACTGCAGTTTCATAAAAAATACCAAACTAGCTCCAAACAATTTTATATGCACCATTAAAAACACATAAAACTAAAAGCATGAGCCACCAGCTAACTTTTACAGAAATCAAACCCCAGCCAGCAATCTGCCAGCTGTGTTTTGGACCAGTTGTAGTTTCTGAGTTGTCTTCAAGGGCAGCCCCAATAATCTAGTCTGAAAGCTACCTGAAGTATCGCAGAATTCTTAGGTAATCCTCTTGTATTCTCTGGTTTGCATGTCCGACAAACCTGACTTTGTTGTTTTTTAAATCATCATAGCCGTTGAAATAATCATAGAGTGTTCCATCCAAACCTACAAAGCAAATAAAGGCATGAGTTTACTTCAGTTCACAAATTTACTTCAGTGAAGCATTTTTGATAGAGGTAGGCTGCCAGAAAGTTCAACCATGGTTGCCTACATGCCAAAATAACCTTCTCAACATGCAGGCCTAATGAAGCCAAAATGGCACCATGCGACAAGAGATGAATATCAGCAGACTTGAGGAATCCCAAAATATGCGGAAGTACAAAAAGACTTTAGGAGGAAGGGGGCAGGGAATAAAAAACAGCCCAGTGAGAACTGAGCTTGCTCAGTGGCCACAGAACCCCAAGAGTTTGTTGTGGGGAAGGGGGAATGGAGGAACAGAGATGGGAAAAGAAATGAAGTCTCCTGGAAATGGGCACGGCTGCTGTCTGAAACTCAATGTGAGCACTCCACACTGAAACTTTTGTGCTGGGTTCCAATTGTCCATGTCACATAAACTAGTCAAAGAAATAATAAATACTGTTTTGTTGTTACATTTATATCCCTCTCCCCTGTCAGGCAACTCAAGCTTGCTGCATATATAGTATGTGGGTCCCAGGAATTTTTCAGTCTGGTCACTGAGCAGTCCCCCAATTACTTTTGACAAGCGAGATGTAGCAATTGACTTCAGACCAAAGATTTGTCCAGGTAAAAAGTTGTGTAGGTGGCCTGGCTCTAAACTAGAATGGCACATCAGAGGGTTGTGAAGGGGAGTTACCTAAGAACATAGAATTGATTGTGAGATCTCTCCTCTCAGCATCTTTTTCCCAGTCAGTTGTAAATTCCACTTCCGCATGTCTCCCATCAGTAACCAGATCAAGTCTAAGCGTGGTAATTTCAAAGTTCTCCTCATGGAGCTATAACAGAATTTTGTAAAAGCATTTGTTCACCTTTTTGATAATAGCACCCCTTTTCATATGGAAAGAAACTAAATTATTTGCATGTCCCATTAGACTGCATGCAACCTAACTGTTAACAGAACGTGTTTATTAACATTCTGTATACTGAGAATCTGTCCTTAGCTATTAGGATATTCACAAATATTTGCCGACACTACAGTAGGACATCTAGTGGAAGGGTGGTGGAGATTCACAGATAACCACATTTAGTGCCTTACATTTCTAGAAACAAATTTGAAGTAAATAAATACATATTTATCTAGGAAAGCAGGTTAAAGAGCAGACTTTCCCAGTCTGGGACTTGCAAAATCTTCTTACCCTGGCAGTGATAGTTCCATGTTTTTCTCCTCTGTTGTTGATCATTCGGACACCTGCAGCTTGGAACATTTCCTTCATCTCAGTAGGAGTAGCAGTGGTGGCAAAGTCAACATCTTGTGGTTTCATTCCATTGAGCAAGTCCCTTACTGCACCTCCTGCTATCCTCAATTCATACTTTGCTTTGTCAAATAATTCTGGGCAGTGGAGAGAAAAAACAATCATTAGCAAAACTTTTTTTAAAAAAAATCTCGAGAGTAGTAACTGCCACTTGTACTAATTCAAGCCCACTAAAGTTGATGTGATTTCACTAGCAGAAATGATGATTCCATCTATCAGTTAATAAAACCAAGATATCTTGGGTCCATTTGTGCCCTCTCAGAACAGAAACAGTTTATTTCAGCTCTAAATGACTTTTCTTGTACTGAGATGAACCAACGCTGCTAAAAGGATTGGTGCAAACCCCTTCCCCCAGCAGCAAAATTCCCATTTCATTTCTGATGTCTGTTATCACTCGTGCTCTGGGGGTTCTTCTACACTTCGCTGCCAGCTGGGTCCTGAACAACCATAAAACCATAGAAGTAATAATAGAGAAACGTTAGTACCTGCAACGCTCTTCAGTCCTGGTGTGAAGAGGGACTGGAATTCGGAAGACTGTAGTTTCATGGTGCCTAAACACCGCCACAGGATTTTAATCCCTGTACTGCTGTGTGGGGAGAAGGGAACACCTGCTTTACAGCCAAGAAGGAGCAGGTGATGCCACATCTAAAGAAAAGGGCACAGGTGAGTATTTCAAATATTTCATTCATTTAATAATACTTCTATACCATTTTCATAAGAGGCTCAAAATTCCCAATGCGCTACACTTGCTAAGCAGCTCAGATAGTTTGCTTCTGGGCGCATAATTTCTCTTTTATGCTGTCCAGCATAAGAACACCATGGCATGCCTCAAATGGAAAGAAATTTGGCAAATGTTCATGCCCCGCTGAAGTGGCTAAGTTAACCCAACCCATGGGTATGCTGGAAGTACAATTTTAATCAAGTGTGCAGATGCTATCATGCACAGAGGGGGAGATGGGGAAACTATTGCCCTTCAGAGGCCTCTGTGGGACCGCATATTCCCTACTCATGATGTCTACTTCTCTGATGAGAGTTGGGGGGGGGGGAGAAAGGTGGCCCCGAGTAAGAACGCAAAAGGCAAATTCTGGAAGCTACTGCTTTACATGCTCAGACCAGACAGCGAGGAAGGGCAGCGGGTGGGCGGAGGGTCCGCAGTGGACCCCTTTGGAAGGCATGTGGGGGGCAGGTGCCTCCCTCTGACGTCAGCCCTCCCCACGCCCGCTCCCCTTCCCTAACTGAACTATGCGGAGGCCTGGACAGGCGAGCATGGATAAGGCAGCAAGCTCCGTGCGCGCAAAAGCTGGTTGGGATACAAGCAGCGGCGAGGAGGACCTGCGCAGCCTGCAAAATCTCAGGCTCGTGCATTTTGGGACGGAGCACGTCCAGCAGCTTAGCAAGCGGAGGGGGAGGAAGGGGCAGCCACACTCACCCAGGCGCTGGCTTGTTTGCTTTGCTCGCTTCCACCCGGCTAGCACCTTCCGTCGCCGCAGCTCCTAGCAGGAAACGCGTTGTTGGGCTTCAAAACGAAGCGACGGAAGAGGAGGAGGAGGAGGAGGAGTAAAAAGGTGCAGGCCGTGCTCCTCCTCCTCCTCCCCGGAGGCGGGTTGGCGGAGCCGCTCCTCCTTCAGCCCCGGCGCTCCGGGTGGGGTCGAGCTTCGAGGGGCGGCCTTTCGCGCGCGGGTTTTTGGGGCGCCTCCGTCTTTCGACGAGGCTCCTCTGCGTTTAGCTCCTCACCCCGCTGGCGACAGCGTGGCTTTCCTGAAAGGCTTCTTTATAGTTATTTATCGCTTCGCACAAAAGGTTTGCGCAAAAAATTAGCTTAGCAGGGTGTTGCTGCTGCTGCTGCCGTCATTATTGTTTTCCATTTATTTATTTATGACCCCACTTTTTCCTCCGACAGGGATGCAAGGCAGCTTGTGGATAAAATTAGGGTTGTGATACTTCAAAAAGTAAAAGACACCCGCAAAGCTGTTGAGCCTTTTTTTTTTTTGAAACTACCAAAATTGTTAAGCATTTTTTGGCAACAAACCCAAATTGTTGAGCTCCCCCCCCATTAGTAATTTTAAGCTTTTGGAGCTGCGTTTCTTTCGCCGCTTCGTGAAAATTCGCCCCTGACCATTTTTACACCCGAAAATAAGGGCATGTCAGGAATTTTCCTGACGTTTGGCAAGCCTAATAAAATAAGAACAGCTCTAAACATAGCGTGTGGGGGCAATCATTTAAAAACAATTGAATCTGTATATATAACATACAGACTAAGCAGCAGGACACCAGCCCCTCATAAAAGCCAGTTTCCAGAAGGACGCACTTTGCTTCGTAATTTTCTAGAAGGGCTGGAAAGTTGCTTTTTTTCTTGTTTTAAGAAAAGCTCAAAGAGTCTGGCATCCCCAAACGGACACCAAGTTGGCGACCCACGTCCTAAACAATCAGCCTCCACTTGCTTTAATCCGGGAATAACAGAAATGGAAAATTGGTGGGAACTAAGGAACAAACCAAAAAGCTAGAATTCAGCCATGGCAATGCATTGTTTGCATGTAAAAAATAAATGCAGCCTTGTTTCAACTAAATTTTACTTTAGAGTAGACCCACTGAAATGAATGAGCATGTTAGAGATACCTATGCTGAGTAACTGTTGAATACCACCCACAGTATAAAAACCTGATGCAACACAATGCAACTGAGGGGAAACAACTATAAAGTTAGAAAGGAGGAAGGTTTCACCCTATTAAAGGAAATCTTATGTAAAATGTATAGATCTGTACATTAACAAAAAACCCCATCAAAAATCATTATTTATACTCCCATTGTACATAGAAATGTAAAACAGTAAATGCAAAGGGGGTTATTTATTTAAATTTATAAAAGTTTCTATAGTGCCATGCCATAAAATATCAATGTTAAAAAATGAAAGACTTTAAATAATAAAAAATACAGATAATAATTATGGTGACTGACTTAATCAATATAAAAATTAAACAGCTGCAGAGGCCTGTTGCACTTGCAAAATGTGTTTCCAAATTCTATTTCCAGTTTTTTGCATGTTTTGCTATAACTGCAGGACATAATCCTGGTATTTATACAACCATTCCATTAAAAAAACTCAGCCAAATCTCAGACAAGTGCAATCATACAAAATGTATAGCATTATGTAAAATATTTTTACATTTTCCAAATGTTCTGTAAGTTGTATTAGACTTGATACTTCACACAATGCAAACCTTCAAACTGTGCTGTGTACAGTATTAGCAAGGGACATTCCATATGGCTTTATGAAATGCCTTGCCGAATGCTGTGGTGAAGCATGTCTGGTATGAAAACCTCACATACTAGTTGTGCATTGCTGGCATGATCTTTAACCATTTTTTCCTGGTTCATAAGGTTCTCCTATGTAGCAGGATGATGAGCCATTTTTACAATTGGAAGAGAGTTGAGGGTAATTTGTGATGCAGTATGAAGAGCTCTTGTGTACAGTACAGAGAAAAACCAAAAGTCTTGACAGGGTAATGTCAACCCCCTTAGAGCTGCCTGCAGGACCATTCTAGATTGTAACCTGTATTTTGTCATGTAAAGCTTGAAAGCTGAAGATAAAATTATTCCTAAAAATTAGGCCCTCAAGTCAAATCCCATCTTTAACAGCTTCACTGGAAGAGGAAAAAAAAAAAAGTAGACTGAAATGGGAGTGAAATGAAATTACATTTTCTACTTCAGGACCTAAATATAGCCATCCACTTCTGTGAATCTTTTCAGGTGCTGCTCATTTCTCCAGCCTCATAAATTCACACACAGCAGTCTTCTACATGCCTCAATCAGTATTTCTCATGAAAAATAAAATACCATAAATGAAAACTTCAATAGTTTATACAGTATACTTGTTTACATACTAGATTATAGAAATTAATAGATAACTATCCAGCACAACTACTTTAGTGTACACATTTGTCGATCTTTTTGAGGTATGTTCCTTAGTTTTCTATTAACAACAAACCCTCCTGTTTATTGTTACCATTCATGTGGTTGTGACTTGACTTTCTCTTTGTTTGATCAATGCCTTGTGTGTTTTCATCTGTGCTGATTGATCTGTGTAACAATGCTCTCTGCTGATACATTCTTTGATGCGATCATGGCGATTATGGTCTAGTTTTCTCCTGGTTTACCTTGCTCCTGACATAAATACAAAACAAACTTTTAAAAATAGACTAGCACAGAATTTTCAGTTTATTTTATTTTTTAAAAAAACTAAGCAGCTTTTAGTCTCATAAAGTTTTAAGTTGCTGTTTAAATGTATTTTTGTGATGAGCATTCTGTTTTCTTTCTTTCACCTCATTATTGTATGTCCACTTTCTATCATAGAGCAATACTGTCCCTGGCTGAAAAAATCCTTCAGAAATCCACTGTTACAGCTGAATTTTTTGGATGACTAGTCTGAGTTGCCATTAAATACAGCTCTCTAGCTCATCTCTTTCCTCGTTAATTCTTCATGTTGCTTACCAACTGTTCAAGTTGGCTTCCCCTCCCAGCAACTGTTGTTCATAATTCAATTTTCCTATAGTTTCAGTTATCAGCTAGCCCAGTGATGATATTCTCCTTGATTGATTTAGAGCATTTGCAGAGATAAAAATTTCATATCTATCACCAAAAAAGTGTAGTTTTGTGCATGCAGACTTGATGGAGATCTGAATGGAACAGAAAACTTGGCTCTCCAAAATGTGGACAGGTGTACACAGTTTTCCTCTTTTCCAGGTTGCTTGCTGTCTTTGGGCTTGGGGATGTGGAATATGAAAGGCCAAAGGTTAAAAAATGATAGCGCTAGCAATAACAAACCATGCAATCAAGCATATTGAATATTGATTCCAAGAGGGCAACTTTTGCACAGTGTGTTTTCATGCAAAAAGCAGTGACTGGCAATATTATGCTAGATGGCCTTATGGTTTGATTCAGGATAAAGCAGCTTCCTGTGTTCCATGGGTTTTCTTCAGAAAGCCAGGGTGGTCCAGAGGATTGTGTTACAAATTGGAATTCGAAACATGAAAGCTGAATTAGAATTTACTAACTGTTGTCACTTCTCTGGTCTGCACAGCAAGACCAGCCCCTTCACAGTGTCTGTTTGCATTGTTACCCATGAAGTTATTGTCTCTCAGTTGCATATCTAGGAAATGAAAGTGAATGATTTATGTAATGTGTCTGTTGTGATTATGAATGGTAATTTGAATATGCTTTGTCTGTGAAAGAACTATGAAAGATAAGTAATATCTTGAGTCAGTGTACAGTATAAAAATACCAGTTTCCCAAATATACACAATAAGAGTATTATTATAAAAATATTTTTGGAATCTGGTATGCCTCGTGGTCTTTTGAGCCTCTGGTGTGATGCAAACTCCTGTACTTTTTATCTTTGGTAGTATTTACTTTGCAAGCTTCTCCCATAGAGGTGACTCTTACTGTAAAGGACACATGAAGGACTTTTTACCGGGATGGGGAAAGAGCAATTAAAGAGTCATTTTTCCTTTCCAAAGAATCTTTGTCATGCTGAATTTGTCTTCCCAACTATACAGGGTAAATTGTTGTTTTGACCATGACCATCTGTCACATTTGGATGATCGTATCTTGGCTTACTAAACCAAAATATGAACAAGCTTTGCTTCTTTCTTTCAATGAGTGGGTTAACAAACTAGGAAATCTTCCATTAGCCATAGTTTCCAGTTCCATCTGTACTAGGAAACTGTGGTTTCTGAAACCATTCTTTGTAGTTGTATTAGTATCCTACCTTGTTCCAAAGCCATTCGCTATAGTGTCTTGGCTCAGATGAACCATTAAACTTTAATTACAGAACAATTGTAAGTCTGCCCTGTGACTTGGAGTAGCAGATGCATTGCCACATATAAAGCCCTTCCGGGGAGGGTCTTGCACCACCTATCACCATAGTCTGCACCTTTGGCAGGTGAAGCAGGAGCTTGTGTTGTGGTAGAATCACCAGTGGAGTCTGGTGGAATAAGACCTCTGTTGAATCAAAACCCCTATCAGCAGTTTAAAGCAAAAAAAGGAGAAAAAAAAGAAAAAGGCAGGCAGGGGAAAGAAACTCCAGGTGCTTATTATAAGCCCCATACATTTCAGGGGGGGAATTCATTAGCAAAGGCATGCTGATAAAAGCAACAGGAGAAATTGCTTTAAAAGTGCCCTTGATAAAGGAATTGTTCTGAAATGGATTGGACGCATATTAAGCAATATTTTGTCCCCCCTCCCCCCACAATTCCCCCTCTTTTGGTCTGATAGTAATAGTTCCTTGAGGTTTTTTTACTGTTTCCCTGGAAGGTTCATACATATCTCAGGTTATTAAGCCAGTTTATAATTGTCTGAACAAGCACATTACATCACATGACCTTACCATTAAACTGACTAACCTTTTGTTTAGTTGTCAGAATCATCATTATTGGGATACAGTCTGCCAGTTAGTAGCGGTGAGTAACTTCCCCTTCATTTCAATAATGCTCATGGTTTATATTGTACATAGAACACGTCTTCTGCTCCTGGAAGGGTTTTGGCAACAAAATAAAAACAGTACATCCAAATATTACATTTTCCATAAAAGTCAATTATCTGAGCCTTTCTACCTTTTGTTATCCTTTAGGATAGGCAAGAAAACAGGCCTTAGAGATTAGTGCTTAAATCTTTTTGGATTGTTTTTAATTAAAGTGAAAATCAGCTGTGGAAAATTAAACACAGCTGAGTCTTGACTAAGGGGAACAAGTGTTAGCAATGTAGCAACTAGAAGCAAAAACCAAAACCCAGACCCCGGAACTCTGAGGCTGTATTATAGTATTCTATGGAAGAACACTGGATTTGATTTGCAGTCTTTGTGTTCCGAATTCTGGAGAAAAATGGCCTGGATACAGGTAAGTAGTTATAAATAAAAGTGTTACATCTGAAGGGAAGGAGTGTGGTGCACACTTTCCCACAATATGCCACCAATATCTTTGCTATTTGGATGGCACCACACAGCTTATTTTTGTGTGCCTTGATAATACTGTTAAGGTTTAGTCAACCAAGCATTGCACTTGGTCAATACAGATGGTAATTGCATAGGAGAGTGTGTGGTGAATTATATCTCTGAGGATGTGGTGTAGCCTTAATATGTTTACCAGATTGCAACCCAAAATTTTGCATTATGGGTAAGATCCAACAGAGTGCAAGCGGACCTCATGCAACAGGGCTTTTCCTTTCTCTCTTCCCCACTGCACACCCTGAGAATGTGTTCCAGAGGGTTGAGTCACCCTCTGGAGCAGATGTTTAGGGCATGTGAGAGGTCTGGAGAGGGGAGAAACTAGAAGTCCCATTGCATAAGAAAAACTCCATTGCACAAGTGGGTAAACACCATTAGATACCACCCATTGTTTTTAAAACAACTGTTGAAATAAATTAGTCCGCTGCTATCTCTAACTCAGTTTTTGTTCTTTATGATTTGACAATCCTACTTTTTGTGATTTCTCATGTGGTAGTCTTGGATTCTTGCATCTCAAGAATTTAGTCACTCTACCCCCTTCTTTCCCAATGACTAAGGGATCATTCCTTTTACAACTATGGATCACTCCTATGTAATATTTGTGTGTCTCTTTTTGCCATTTTGCCCTGAAGTTCAGGTAGTGAAACATAGTTGTGATTTTCACTATCTGATGGACTTCATCTCCTTTATTTCATGAGCATTATTTGTCAGAGGGTAATATCCATATATTTCAAGGCCTTTTATAAAGTTTAAGCATCACTCACCTTATTGTACAGATGGAGACATTAGTCGGAGCAAACCCTATGCACTTATGTTATACAGTATTCAGTACAAACAAATTTATCACATTTGTTTCCTACCCTTAACCCAGGTTGCTCAGGGCTATGTGCATGTGATCTTTTTCTCATTCCTGCTTTTAATGTCATTCTTAATGAACCCCAATGCTTAGAACCATTTTGATAATTGTGAAATGTACATTATATTTCTGTGACGTTGAATCAAGGAGTGGGGACACCATTTGTTCCCAATTTATACTGTAAACTGTTGACTTTCAGTTACCTACCTATAGTAGTTTAGGACTGAATCCACCTAAGTCCTTGGGCATTTCTTCCACCCCCACTTTCCTCACTCCCCTTGTACTATCCCCAAATGTGCCCTGGAGAGTTGGGGGAACACCCATAACAGATATTTTTGGGGGAGGGGGAGAAGAGGGAAGGGGAGCTCCAGCTTTTGTGTGAGTGGAGTGCAATGACCTAGTTGGATACAATCTTCATCTTTCACCACCCGCCTAGAATAAGTTTTGTAAAAAGATTTGAGGAATAAGATGCTGCTGTTGCTATTTTACTGTTGTGTAGTGACATTTTGTATTCTGACACTGCTATGATCATCAGCATATGACTTGGCTGACCAGAACCCTTATTTCTTGCGAACTTCAGTGATGTATTAATCTAGCCCTTGTTGAAATAGATGGTAGGCATGGCCCAACATCGTTTCCCTTATGTCTCTCTGAAATATCCCATCCCTTTGTAGCTATGATTATGAAAACCAGGTTTGTAGCAAAGCATCAGCTTCTTAGAGTACAATTTGGGTACAAGTGAAAGATATCAGTGATAGTTCTACTTTGAACTCTTTTTATCTGAAGAATAAAAGAAATATCTTCCGGTTTGTTCTCTAGAACCACATGAGTTTCAGAGGGCCCTACATCAGTGAATAAAGTAAAGAAATCAAAAGCAATGCTTAGACCCTGGGAGTTAGTTTGAGGAGCTCTGCTTTACTGCCTTGGAACATTCTTCAATCGTTTATTAAATATGGATGCAGTTCAATGTTGAATCTGATCTCAAAATAAACGACAAAGGAATCCAATATTGCTTAAAATATTGCAATGGTTTCGTAACAAACCTAGCTAAGTTCTATCAAGGAAGTTTTAGAGGTTGCTACTGTTAAAGACATTACTGTCATATACTGCAGCGGTATCCTTTGACCCAAAGATGAGCAAAATGTCACAAAGCTTTGTTCTTCATAATAATGCATTCCTACAAGCAAATCACTGAAGCTGTTACAATGAAACTGGTGGGAGATGACGATCCAAGAAAAGTAAGTCGCCCCCCCCATGTGTAAATTACTTATGGAATGTACTGCCAGAAGGATATGGTGATGCTCACAAATTGTAGAGTTGTTGTTTTTTAAATTGATTATGGTTCCATGACGTAAGATTCCAAAGACCACAATTTAGCACAAAAATTGGCATGCTGAACCCCATCGAGTTTGATCCTAGTCTTACGTCTCCAGTTTCCATTAGAATTGCCCCCCAAAATAAAGCCTTGGTCAAACAGACCAAACATCCTCCTATTTTAGCATTGTACTTTACGTGGTGGTCAATCTTGATACCACAAGGAAATCCAAAATGACGCTTCATGGCAGTCTCTGCCCCTTGCATGTTTGCTTCTGAGCACCATACCGCTTCCGAAATCAGGATGCTCCATAAAGCTGTCGTGACTAAAATGTAAAAATTTGTCCCTTAATTTGCCATTAAAGCCACTGTGACCTTTCAAATCATTTGTCATGTCAAATATTCCATAAGAAGTAATATCAGTGAAGGTTCCCCTTGTTACAGCAGAGATGGCAAATCACAGAATGAAGAAGAGCCATAGCCCTGTTTCTGGTTTTCAGGAAACTTGAAATATATCCTTTCGTTATTTATTTGTTATTTATGAATGAAAACGTTTTTATATCACCCTTCATCTGCTTTGGATTCAAGGTAGCTTATTAATATATAAAATATACTATTAGCAGATGCCTGCTGCCAAGAAGATTGCATCATTGGCACCAGACACACAGGGATGTTTCACAAGAAAGGGAAATTCCACAAATCACAGTAAGTATAAGAAACCCACCCAGCACATGTATCACAAGGTACTGAAATTATTCCTTGCCAAGGGCTTTGAATCTATGCCATGAGTAGGCAAACTAAGGCCCGCAGACAGTCCAGGAATCAGCATATTTTTACATGAGTAGAATGTGTGTTTTTATTTAAACTGCATCTGGGTTATTTGTGGGGCATAGGAATTTGTTCAATTTCCCCCCCAAAATATAGTCCGCCCCCCCCCCCACAAGGTCTGAGTGACAGTGGACCGGCCCCCTGCTGGAAAAGTTTGCTGACCCCTGGTCTATGCTACTGCAGCAAAACCCAAGTAATCGATGGCCAGTTTTGCTGGTTTTTGAGAAAACTCCCGGATACTGCTTTTACACCCTTGACCATTCTGTATAATTTAAATTTTGTTTTCTTGTTTGAGCCATGCTATTGCTTGGACTCCACTTCCTATAATCCATAGCTTCCAGCATGATGTGAATGACTTTAACTTCTTCATTTTAGGATTTGTGCTGCTACTTGAACATCTGGCAGAAATAAAATTCTTTCCTATGCTGTTCTTTTAGTGATGGTGATGATGATAATTTATTATTTGTACTCCGCCCATCTGGCTGGGTTGCCCCAGCCTCTGGGTGGCTACCAACATAATGCTAGTGTTTCCGTAGTAACTGCAGGTGATGTGCAGCTATGTGCAGATCTACTATTCCAGAGCCACAGTTAAGATGCATTCAAGGTGGCACTAAAATAGAAGGTATGAGGGGATACAGTGTGATCCCTTCTTTACCTACCTACCTACCTACCTACCTACCATGAAGAGAGCCTCTATGTAAACCAGGCTCTCTGGTTTTTTAGAAGGAAAATTAACATAGGTAACCTTAGTCTCTATAACAGGACAGTCGTTTGAAGGGCAAGTTATATAGGTAACATTTTGATTGTGCTATAAATAATACAAGAATACAACAGAGCTTATAATATGAATGCATTTTCATTTGTTTTGATACCCTGTATGAGAATGCTAATCTATGTTGCAGTTGTATACCTATAATAGTGTGTGAGTTCGTATGTGCTCTTGTTGAGCTCTTGTGTTTCGATAAACATTTACGTTTGAAATCTTTTATCATGTAGTGAACAATTTAGTCTCCTGCTAGCCACGTCCCAGACCCAATGCCCTATTTTTGATGCAATGTACACACACAGAACTTCTCACACGGAAGGGCTACCTGTATCCCTTTGTGGTCACAGTTCACTGCTTCATTGAAATGAATGGGAAACCACTATGAACAGAAGGAGAAATGGTTTAGGGCTCAAGCTTCTGGTCTTGAGTCTCTACAACTCCTTTTCAGATACCTGTTACTGGGCAGTGGCTAGGCTTTATACCCTTTAATGCCCTTCTGGAGCAAATTCAAAAGGCTAGCTTCATTTTTGCACCTTAAATGTAGTTGCAAGGAAGGGAAAATGAAATAATAAATATGCAACTGATCCACTTGTAGCATAAGCCTCTGCTTGTCTACTCAATGGGTCTTGCTCCCAGATAAGTGTAGAATTGCAGCCTTGATGTGTCACCAGATAAATTGATCAGCCAACCCAATAAATGGTGCATCTTGGCTAGTGAGGTGCTGAAGTTTGAACTAGGCAGTATTCGAAGTCCAGCTGCCTGCAGTTTCAGCCTTTGCTTCTTGGCACCTTGCTGTGAACTTCTGTAGCTCTGTCTATCATTCCCAAACTTAGGCTCCTGGATATTGCTACAAGCACATGCACAGTTTCCAAGAATATCAGGATTAGGAAATATGGTTCCTGTGGTTTCCGGCATCCCCAGAAAGGGCACCAGGAACCTTTTCACAGTGAGGGGTCACTAGTATCCTTAAAGGCATCAGGAACCATGGGAAGTACATTTCCAAAGGTTCTTACAGTCTTGAGTGTCTAGGGTTTAATGGCACTCTGACTTGCGAGCCTTTGCTACTGCCATGCATAGTCAAGTTTGGAAATGAGGAATGCATGTGTGTCTTTTGGGGCTTTCATTGCAGGGTTTGAAGGCAGCAAACCTCTAGCTCTTCCTACAATCCCAATTACAACATTGGCATAGGCTCTTAATTAGAAATAAACATTTGTTTTAAAATTATTTTTAAATAATGTTTTTTTGTTTGTTTGTTTGTTTTAATGGTGCCCATTCCATGTTGAGTTTTTGAAATCTGTCCACCATTGATCCTGGGTGTTTTCACAACACAAATATTTGCGATTAAGAGTGTCATGGAGCACTCTTTTTCTTAACACAAAGAACCGCCACAAATGCAGGAAAAATACCTATAAACACAGGAATATTTACAAATAACAGAATATTTATTACCAATAACTATAAAAAAGATTACATCTGCTAGATCACTGATAAATATCATTTACACTGGGGAGAAAAACTACAAGGCTTTTTTTCTTTCATTTTCTTACTTTTGTGGGTTTTTTTGTTTTGTTTTTGTTTTTACATAGAAGTAACCATATCAAACTAAGAAAGGAACACAGCTTGAAATACTGACAATATTTCTCAGGTTAACACCCCTGACTTACACAAGTGGAATCCTGATTATGAGTTACTTAATAAATATATTTTGAAAGTAGTTTAAAAGTTAGCTTGTATTGTTCTGGAAGCAAAACAGACAAGTTACAGGCAAATTTAAACTATCAGGAAGAACAAATTATAAACCTCTGCAGTGCATTTTTTTTTTTAATTTGGGGAAAAGAATGAACAGAAAGCTTCATTGATGTCTTAATTATTATTGTTCCATCTGAGCATATGTACAAAATTTTACCCCAGTAACAAATAAATCTTTTGTATTAATATATTTTTTCTTTTTAAATTCTGGGCATGGTTCATATACCTTCCCAGACTCTGGTGAACACATGGAGTGGAGCATGGATGGAGCTCTGCATGTGCAAGCTTGTGCAGAAGTTCATATGTTCTTCATTGAGAACCAGTATGCACACCCAAGTCAGTGGAGATAGTGCTCAACCCAAGCTTTAATGGAAATGGATGACAGCTTCATGAGAAAATGTCATGATGGACTGCAATCACTGTCACATTTGAATAGGATTTTATCAACATGCTAGATATGTATAAAGAGCTTGTCAAGAAAATTAAAGCTAGGTCTTCAGAACACTCTTCAGGTGTTGGGTTCTGTTCACTTGTGCTAGCAAAAAGGCAAGAGGGTTTGATATCTTAAAATAAAGGAGCTATTTGGAAGTGCATAGAGACACCCAGACATACATATAATTTTTTTTTAATGGAAAAAAGCCTTTTTAGGGAAGTATTCACTAGAATTGTATTTATTAGATTTAGCTTATAACCTATACTCAAACAAAAACCGTATAAACAGAGATAATTTCAGAATTCAGTTTATGAAACCAAACTATAGAGAATTACAGTTAAACATGTACCTGTCAAAAGAAACATATGTTCCAACACAGAAATCAGCATAATTATGTTTCATTTAAAGTCTCACAGACGCACAGACTTCCTTATTAAAATGGTGCAAATCCAGAATTACATAAATTGCTCAAAGGGTGGAATTTCAAGATTTTCACCGCATTCAGCATCTTGTCCTTTGCTATAGCAACGTCTGGTCTACATTACTATAGGAGCGATCACGACTAAATGGAACAAATGTTCAATTTAATATTTATTAAATTTTTAGAGAAAACTCAAGTACATTCAAATGAAAATCTTTGCTATGCATCATTAAAATATTAGCTAGCTGATACTATGCAGTTGACTTACACAAACCTGAAAGCAAATGCATTGAAAGTTATTTTAGATTTGTCTTTTTTTGTAATTCGATCCAAGAATGAACACATTTCATGTCATTTAAACAAAAAACAAAACCACTCTAGCTGCTTTAAATAGCAGCATGATCCATCTTCCTCCTCTGCACATAGTGGGGGAAAGGATCCTGAAAAAGTATTCCAGTGAACCTTCCTCTTCCCTCTCCCAGTCCTCCAGGTGGCTGTACTGGCACCAGACATGTATATCCTGTCCATGTATAGTTATCTAGCAGCCCACTCCATCCCTTCCATGTGGAAGTCGTCTGTGCATCAGGGGCTAGGAATGGCCAATAGATAAGGCCCAGTGCCCACAAGCGCTGCAATAGCAGCAGCAAACCTGACTTGAGGCCATCAGGGAGAGGGGAGGGAAGACTTCATATAATGCCTGTTTGGGAACCTACCTGTGTACAGATAAGCCCAGGTACCTTGAAGAATGGATCGAGGTCAAAAGAGCTTTGCCAGTGCACTCCTCTTGTAAAACTATACAATCAATTTGAAACCAGTGTACTGAGAACTTTCGACCTGGCTATAAAACATTCCAAAACAATGTATTTTTGCAACAGTAAATGCCATCAATAGCATTTCATAGCAGAGGGGGAAAGAAATTAATATCTACATCATATGTTAACTTTAAAAAAGTCTATAAAACACTAAATATATAATAAAAAATATGCATATAAGGACATATGTAAACTGCTTTGGTAACATCGTATTACAGATGTTTTCAGTGCATTGCAGAGTTTCCAAAGAAACTTCAGACAAAGCTATATTTGCTTTGAGGAAGTACTGTATAATGCCATTCCTAGAGAAGCATAAAACATTTTTTTTTCCAGTAGTAAGATGTACTCGAACAACAATATTACTTAGTACTGGGTGTCTTCAAAACAACTAGCTAAATGTTGCTTAGTTATATTATAAACAGGAAGTCCTTTAGATATTTTTTGTCATAAACTTGATCTAGCTGTGAGGGAAATCATTATTGTACTGATGGCTGACAACGTACAAGCATTTGAAGTAGAAGCGCCCGACCCTCTCACATAGGCATCTAGGAAAAGAAGAAAAAAGAAATCACAAGGTTTGATATCTTGCAGCTTCACATACATGAACAAGTGACATGACTCGTCTCACTCTTATGGTGCTCCTGCATTCAGTAACATGAAATAATTACTTTGGCACCGATTCAAATGGAAAGCTTTTATATTGACAGAAATGCTAAGTAACAGGAAGGGAAATCAGGGATTGGGGCTCTAGTCCAGAGTTTCAGTGTGCATGCAAAAATTCTGCATAAAAGTATTCCCAATTCCACTGTAATGCAGTGGCAGCTCCACATGCACAGAAGAGTTTTGACTTCCGTTTCTTGCATTTATATCCCGCCTTCCCTCCAAAGAGCTCAAGGTGGTTTATATGGTTTCCCCTTATCTTTAGCCTCACAGCCACCTTGTGTGATACATTTGCTGAGAGACTATAACTAGTTCAAGGTAGAGATGCGAAGGCCTGGAAAAACCCCGGAAAAATCGGGGGGGGGGACACATTCTTTTTTCTGGGTTTTTTTCCAGGTCTTCGCATCTCTAGTCCAAGGTCACACTCAATGAGGTTCTTGGCCATGTAAGAATTTGTACCCAGGTCTCCATAATTCATTAGCTGGCATTTTAAGTTGTCACAAGAATTTTTGGTAACAATAATAAAAAAATATTGTTATGTGAATGGAAAAACCCTAGTGTACACGGGAGCCTCATATAAACCCATTGTGCTCTGTGTTGTGGGTAGTAGAGCTAATGACTAAAGCAAGCCTATTCTTTTGCTCCTGACTTAGTACTTGTTATGTGCCTGCAGGAAAACTACTGCAATGCCACAATTAACCTTTAACACAACTCCACTTTTGCAGGGACAATTTACTGTCATTTTAGGTGCACAGAGGGATAGATTCTAGTGCTTTGTTTGGTCACACAACTGAAAATGCCTATATAAAAAAAAAATCTCCCATTATGATTGAAAAAACATTAAGCAGAAAAGGAGGGCTTTTTCTTTTCTTTTGCAAGACTTTATTCAAAGTACAGTAGACAGTTACCAAACTGAGAAAGGCACCTTCTGTTCTACCTAAAGAAAATTTCATTCATTGCCAGGGCCAGCCCAAGACATTTTGGCACCTGAGGTGAACCACAAAATGCCATCCCTACTGGGTAAGTAAAGATCTACATCAGGAACAAGCGGGGCTGGGGAGCATCAGTTTAACTTTTCCAGACCATTAAAGTGGCAATCAAAGGCCATTGCAAGGCAAGGGGGTGTACTCTGAATCACTCTGGGTGCTCAGAGGATCCCAGAGGGCAGCTCGTGCCATTTCTTTCTTGGGGTGGGAGGAGACCAGGGCCTCCTATTTCCCAAAAGGCCGCTGTAGAGGCGGCGTGGGTGTTGCTCCTGAGGAGGTAGCAGATCCAGCCTCGCAAGTAATGTGTGTCAGTGGGCAATGCATTCCTTGGGGGCTGGATCTGCTGCCTGAGGCGGTTATCTCATCTTGCCTTATGGGTGGGCCAGCCCTGCTCTGGCTAATATGACCATGATATAGATACAGTGGTACCTCGGGTTACATACGCTTCAGGTTACATACGCTTCAGGTTACAGACTCTGCTAACCCAGAAATATTACCTCGGGTTAAGAACTTTGCTTCAGGATGAGAACAGAATTTGTGCTGTGGCGGCAGCAGGAGACCCCATTAGCTAAAATGGTGCTTCGGGTTAAGAACAATTTCAGGTTAAGAACGGACCTCTGGAATGAATTAAGTACTTAACCTGAGGTACCACTGTATATAATTTACAAAACTGAAGAATTCTAAATACCGTCATATGGGTGACAGAAGAATCATTAACAAAACTTTAGTATAGTAAGATACTTCTTTGGCACTATTTATTACATTTTAAAAGCACTCTGTAGTAAAGTTCTATGCACAGAGAAACAAATTCAGCCCTGGATCATTCATGGGTGGGGAGACTGAAGTACCCTCACATGGTGAAGAACAACAAGGGCACTTACTTGATATCTTTGGAATTCGGATCTGCTCGCTGCTACTGCCATCTCCTCCATCACTGAATGGCTTTATTTCTATGATGTAATCTTCATCAAAAGGCAGCGAAAGCTCCACAGATGTTTTGTTAGTTTCTATAACAGATGTGCTGCTTTGTCTATTCCATCTGTATAAAACCTAGACCGTATTTTTAGCCAAGGGGAGGAAAGAAAGGAAGGGAAAAAAGCAAGAGCCTTAGATTTTCTATAGAAGTTGCTTCTATTTCTAGGACTTATATTAATAGCTAATCAACTCTTATAGTCCCTAGAGAAAATATATGCCTTGGCTTTTGAAAAGTCATGTGGCTTTTTGTCATACTCTTGAGCATTAGGATGCATTACTTTCATTCTCTCGTTGGTTTTGTGAAGTCAGAGCTGTTCATGTAGCTCTGTTCTCCTTGAGATCAAAATACTTGGTAGAATTGCACCAAAAAACTCATGTCTTATGATGTTCAAATGCCAATACATCACCACCATGCTGAGAAGCTGCTGTTGCACCAGTGTCACAATGGCTGCAACAACTCAAGCTCCCCATGCAAGACCTTGTCTGTATCAGATGAGGGTGGAAAGGCAGCCAGGCAAGGAAGTGGACTGAAATATTAAGCAGAATTCCACCCAAGTCAACAGGATGAAAAACTCCCTTGCTACCTGCAGCACTGCAGACATTAGTAATATCTCATGAGCCTAGGCAGCACAGCATTAAGCTCATGCTTTGTGGTTCTTTCTACAATTGAGCGGTTATATAAATTTTATGAAATGAAATGGGGAAAAAATGCTCCAAACAGGCATAAGGTGCTGAGTAGGTGGAGGAAGCTAGGTAGCCTACATTGGTGCAAGTGCTAGTGGTGTATTTTGTCCTGGGATTAGGCCATTGCATTTTGAATCATTTAAAACCTGTGCCTCTCAGAGGCATTGTCTGTCAGTTCTTTATCAGTTTGGATGATGCTGTAATGCCATTGGACTTGCTGGTGAAAAATAGTCCTGGTTTATTAGAGTATCATCCTCATAATATGCACTGCATAGTGTGCATATTTACTGATATCACTGAAGTCTACAAAACATTATTAAAGTTGTTTAGATCATAGCCCACGTGAAGTTTATGTCAATTTCAGATCCCACTGAAAAATTTAAAATTTTCACAGTTCATTCAGAAGTTAGTTAGTTCAATACAGCGGTACTGCTTAATGTCTCATAACAATGGAAAACAAGGTTTGCTGCGCGTTACGTACTTTATATCCTTTCACCTCAGATTCATTATTCTGTGCTTTTACTTGATCCCAGTTCAGTATAATCTTAGAGTCTGATGAGTTCCAAATGATGTTTCCAGGGGGTTGACTTGGTGCTAAATTCAAAGTGAAGGAGAGTGAATGTTATTAAGCAGCAAAGTTTTCCTTCCTCTTTCAGTATAGTTTATGAGAGGCTCTTAGTCAACTCTTACATTTGCTTAGTTCAAGAACTCCTGGAAAACATGTATTCCAAGTCAGCAGCAGAGCTGACATGACCAAAGTATTATGGATGAAAAAGGGAATCAGATGGAAATTCAGTGCACTGGTGACAAGTAGAGGAAGTCCTTGCACTGAACAGAAAAATATTTTTCTTTCCTGCCCAGCAAAGACTGCAGTTTTCTGTGTTCCAGTTAATAAAATTATTATTTTTAAAAAAGATATTTATTGAAGTTTTACAAAAACATAAGTTTACAAAATAAAAAAGGTCATATAAAAAGAAAAGGATACAAAAAAGAGAACATAGAAAAATACATGAAAAAGAAAAAAGAAGAATAAAAATACAAAAGACAAATAGCTAAAAAAGAATTAAAAACAAATCCGTTTTTTGTAACTTTGAACTCATTAGCTTATTTCCTTGGCCTCCTCACACCTCCCCTTTTTGTATTCCCATTTAAATAATCAAATCAGCAAATCCTTACCCTCTTTCGTTTATCTTAACTCTGTATCTTAACATATTATAACTCTATATTTTCATCCATTATCAATTCATTTTTGCATATTCTTATTAACTTTGTTGCTAATGCCACTTATTTTCAATCCAACATCATTTTAACATTCATTAATTTTACAGTATTTCTGAAGATAGTCTTTAAATTTCTTCCAGTCTTCTTCCACCAACTCTTCTCCCAGGTCTCGGATTCTGCCAGTCATTTCCGCCAATTCCATATAATCCGTCACCTTCATCTGCCACTCTTCCAGGGTGGGTAACTCTTGTGTCTTCCAATACTTTGCAATAAGTATTCTTGCTGCTGTTGTTGCATACATAAAGAAAGTTCTATCCTTCTTTGGCACCAATTGACCGACTATGCCCAGGAGAAAGGCCTCTGGTTTCTTCAGGAAGGTATATTTAAATACCTTTTTCATTTCATTATAGATCATCTCCCAGAAAGCCTTAATCTTTGGGCACGTCCACCAAAGGTGAAAGAATGTACCTTCATTTTCTTTGCATTTCCAACATTTATTATCGGGCAAATGATAGATTTTTGCAAGCTTGACTGGTGTCACGTACCACCTGTATATCATTTTCATAATATTCTCTCTTAAGGCATTACATGCCGTAAATTTCATACCGGTGGTCCACAACTGTTCCCAGTCAGCAAACATAATGTTGTGACCAATATCTTGTGCCCATTTGATCATAGCAGATTTAACCGTTTCATCCTGCGCCAGTTAATAAAATTAGGGATGCTGGAATATTATGGGTACTCAAAAATGCAGCACAGAGTAGTACCATGTAGCAAAAAAAGGAAAGAAAAAGTGCTCCCCCCACACTCACGTGGCTTTTTAGTTGTCACGTTGACTATTGGACTGGAAGGTCCCATCCCTGCTGTGTTGTAAGCTTTGACAGCCATGTGGTACAAAACATTGCCTTTCAAGCTGGTGACTTTTGCAAAGGTCTGATTGGTAGCCGTTCTGATTCTTCCAGCCTGCTCTTCCTTATCCCCATGCCTCCAGTATCTAACCTGCACAAATGAAAAACATGCTTTCATATTTAAACTCCAA
The DNA here is from genome assembly GCF_964270895.1 of Podarcis filfolensis. Taxonomy (NCBI): domain Eukaryota; kingdom Metazoa; phylum Chordata; class Lepidosauria; order Squamata; family Lacertidae; genus Podarcis; species Podarcis filfolensis. The sequence goes on along the minus strand of NC_139605.1, from coordinate 32,875,610 downwards.
ACCTGAACGGCCACTTTACAATCTGAAGTAGCTTAGAACAACCTGGCAAACCCTCACACATTCCCGCCACAGAGTAAGATGTGCTCTACAAAATCGGTGTCCATTCCATTCAATTCCATATTACATTTCTTTGTTTCCCATTTAAATAGTAGACAAATCTCTCATTGAGCCAATCCTGCTTTGGGCCAATCGGATGCCATAGCTCAATTATTTAAACTTCTGCCCAGATGGAGGGTTCTAATCTGCCACAGTCACTTGGCATCTTGTGCTTGATACTGGTCCAAAGCTGCATTGATTGAAGCTAGTGGTAAACTGAGGGCCTAGGATTTTTTTCTCTGAAATAGGGGTGCCACATTCCCGTGTTGTTGTTGTTTGTGTGTGAAATAGCATAAAGGCCTCGATATCATACAACCTTTACTACAGAAAAAAGAATCGACATGATTTCGTTCTTGGAAGAGTTTACAGTATCTTTGTCTGGATTTTTGCTTTAGCAGCTCTCCATAAATCCTGCCATTGCCTTTATTTCAAGAGGCTGCACTGTTTCAAGACAACCCTTCCATGCGTGAAACCAGCAGTCAGCACATCTGACCACTGCAGTAGTCTCATTGATGGGCATGTTTATAGCCCTTAATAATAATAATAATGATGATAATAGTTTATGACATTTGTATACTGCCCTATACCCCACAGGTTTTAACATTCCACTTAACTGCACTGATTGTAGAATGCTGAGTTCTTCACAGGTCCAAAGAAGAGGAGGGGTCCCCTAATAGGAGCCTTTCCCAATTTTTATTTCTAGTTCTTTAAATCTTGTGTTAAAGAAGAAATACAACTAAAATGCAATATGCACAATAAACTGGCATTTAGGCTTGCACTGTGGCTGTGTGTTGTGTATTTCTTAGTATAAAGGTAAAGGGACCCCTGACCATTAGGCCCAGTCGCGGACGACTCTGGGGTTGTGGCGCTCATCTCGCTTTCTTGGCCGAGGGAGCTGGTGTACAGCTTCTGGGTCATGTGGCCAGCATGACTAAGCCTCTTCTGGCAAACCAGAGCAGCACACAGAAACGCCGTTTACCTTCCCGCTGGAGCGGTACCTATTTATCTACTCACACTTCATGCTTTCAAACTGCTAGGTTGGCAGGAGCAGGGGCCGAGCAATGGGAGCTCACCCTGTCGCAGGGATTCGAATCGCCGACCTTCTGATCGGCAAGCCCTAGGCTCTGTTGTTTACCCACAGCGCCACCCGCGTCCCTATTTCTTACTATATGGTGGAGCAAATAGCTGATAGTTCATAGAATTTGCAGAAACTTAAGGCCTGCACGAGGGCTCCCACCTTGCATTGCAATGCACTAAGACTGACAATCACATGTTATTATTGCTCATTGATACCAAGTGGATTAGCATATGCATTGTTATGGGGGGGGGGGAGCGAGATTTTCAGTTTAAACCAAATTCTTTGTGCACATAAGACCATTTCGGACAAAACAAGGATTGTTTCAGGCTAGTGATGTCCCTTACAGTCTTACCTCGTAGCCCTGTATCCTTCCTTTGCTCTGGGTCTCTGGGAGCAAGGTCCAAAATACTTGTACTTCTGAAGCAGAAAGGCTTTTGGCAAAGACATGGGTTGGAGCTCTGGTGGGTTCTAAAAAGAAGAAACAGTGGTTAGATGTAGATTCACCTTTGTGGTCATAGCTATTCTTCATCCTACCTAACCAATGGATAAAGTCAGCTTTGACTCTGTGGATGCCTTAAGGCAAGTCACTATATCTCACCCTCAGATATAAATTAGACATTAGTATAGATGTTGGTCTGCCAACAAAACAACAAGTCCATGACTAGCATCAGAATTTCACTATTTTGCAGGAATGCATGTTTTTGATAGGTTGCAGAAATAATGTGGATTTGGTCTCTTGTGCAATAAGATAAAATAAAAATAAAATCCCTCAATTTTTTGTGGTGCTGGAAAAATGCAATGTAAAGTATGGGATAATTGTGTCACACAGCCTCCCCATAAACAAAGCAGAATGGATGGTCAACTAACAATGACATTGTACTGACTCTGTGCAAATTCTTTGCCAGCAAGTTGGGGTGAATGCTCAATAAACAGGACGTTGGAAGAATCCTCCATCTCCCCCACCCCCCAACCCTGCAGCAATACAAAGTGATACTCAGCATATGACATAATAATATCATCATGAAGAGATATTATTTCCTGTTCTCCAGAAGGAACAGCCAGTGAACCAGAGTGTGATGACTATGTCTCGTGCATCCCTAGATTTGTATGAAGGGAGGAGCTGAAGAAGAACAGCCCAGGAATAAGGTAGGACAGGGTAGCTTGCATGTGTCTGTACATATTGGGGTGAGGAACCTTTGTAGCCAAGCGGGCCAGAGCATTACCTCCTCACCCCTCCTGGGCTACGTTTGACAGCTGAGTAGGCTGCTCACCTGTCAATCACTGGACATCATGCAACCTTTTGGCCTGTGATGTTCTGCAGTGCTTTGAACGGGGCTTTTGAAAAGCTGACAGTTGTTCTCAGATCTTCACAAGCACCATTCAAAGTGCTGTGGAGAACAGAGCTTTGAGAAGTGCTATCTTGCCTTGCACTTTGGAAGGGGTTTTGCAGGCACCACTGATTGGTGGTGCCTGCAAGCATCCTTTTGGCTGAGCCCTGCCCTTAGCTGCCCCACCCCTGGCTGAAACGGCCTCTCGGGTCAAATGGGGAGGCATGACCAGCCTAATTAGGTCCCCCACCCCGGCATACCTGTTACGGAGACCAGATTCAGCTGTTAAAAGGATTGTGTATAATCAGTAGGTAAAGGGAGAGCCAGGATTGTGGTGGCAGAGCTCTATGTGCCCAGAGGCAGCCTGTGCCCAGTCTGCACAATCTATCCCACAATTGTGTGGGATAGATGCAACATCAGTGTGCGCACAGCTTGTATGCATGTAGCCTCTGCTCATGAAGAATTGTCTGCGTGTGGAAGTTATAAGAGGGCCAGCGACTGATGACTGTATCCCGCTATAAGCCTGTTAAGCTCCACATTTTCAAACCTGCCTGGCAGCAGCTCTCCAGCATCTTAAGCAAAGGCCTTTCCTAAGCATTATAACCCAAGGCCATTTAATTTGAGATAGCAGTGATTGGATTTGGGTCTTTGCATATATGAAACCTGTAAATGTCATGCTCTACAACTGAGCTTTGGCCCTTTCTTTTGTGTGGAATATCAATTCTGCAACAAATAACTCATGAAAAGATTTCTTTCCTAAATTTATTCAGTGTGCCATGTACTGATAACATATAAGATAAATCAGAGCAGTTTCCAATTGGAGGATACAGTGGTACCTCGGTTTACAAACTTAATCCGTTCCGAAACAGAAACCGTTCTTAAACCGAAGCACGCTTTCCCTAATGAGGCCTCCCACTGCTGGTGCCTTCCCACCATTCAGATTCCCTTCTTCTTCTTCTTCTTCTTCTTCTTCTTCTTCTTCTTCTTCTTCTTCTTCTTCTTCTTGTTTAGTCGTGTCCGACTCTTCGTGACCCCATGGACCACAGCACGCCAGGCACTCCTGTCTTCCATTGCCTCCCACAGTTTGGTCAAACTCATGCTGGTAGCTTCGAGAACACTGTCCAACCATCTCGTCCTCTGTCGTCCCCTTCTCCTTGTGCCCTCCATCTTTCCCAACATCAGGGTCTTTTCCAGGGAGTCTTCTCTTCTCATGAGATGGCCACAAAGTATTGGAGCCTCAGCTTCACGATCTGTCCTTCCAGTGAGCACTCAGGGCTGATTTCCTTAAGAATGGATAGGTTTGATCTTCTTGCAGTCCATGGGACTCTCAAGAGTCTCCTCCAGCACCATAATTCAAAAGCATCAATTCTTCGGCAATCAGCCTTCCTTATGGTTCAGCTCTCACTTCCATACATCACTACTGGGAAAACCATAGCTTTAACTATACGGACCTTTGTTGGCAAGGTGATGTCTCTGCTTTTTAAGATGCTGTCTAGGTTTGTCATTGCTTTTCTCCCAAGAAGCAGGCGTCTTTTAATTTCGTGCCTGCTGTCACCATCTGCAGTGATCATGGTGCCCAAGAAAGTAAAATCTCTCACTGCCTCCATTTCTTCCCCTTCCATTTGCCAGGAGGTGATGGGCCCAGTGGCCATGATCTTCGCTTTTTTGATGTTGAGCTTCAGACCATATTTTGCACTCTCTTCTTTCACCCTCATTAAAAGGGTCTTTAATTCCTCCTCACTTTCTGCCATCAAGGTTGTGTCATCTGCATATCTGAGGTTGTTGATATTTCTTCTGGCAATCTTAATTCCAGCTTGGGATTCATCCAGCCCAGCCTTTCGCATGATGAATTCTGCATATAAGTTAAATAAGCAAGAAGACAATATACAGCCTTGTTGTACTTCTTTCCCAATTTTGAACCAATCAGTTGTTCCATATCCAGTTCTAAATGTAGCTTCTTGTCCCACATAGAGATTTCTCAGGAGACAGATGAGGTGATCAGGCACTCCTATTTCTTTAAGAACTTGTCATAGTTTGCTGTGGTCGACACAGTCAAAGGCTTTTGCATAGTCAATGAAGCAGAAGTAGATTTCTTTCTGGAACTCTCTAGCTTTCTCCATAATCCAGCGCATTCCATTCTTAGACTGAGGTAAAGTTCGCAAACTGGGACACTACTTCCAGTTTTGCGGAGTTCGTAAACCAAATCATTCGTAAACAGGACTGTTCTTAAACCAAGGTCCCACTGTATTCCTTCCTGCTAAATATTAGTACATTCCTTCAGAGAAGACATACATGTAATGGAAACTATCAAAATCCTTGTTATGTATTGCAAACAGATAAGATGTGTTATTGCATCCCTAGTATAATCTCGGAGTAGAGTTAAACTCAAGATCAAAGCCCTGGTACTGGACATACCGCAATCCTGATAAGAGCCCCAACTACCCTGTGAGGAAGAAATGACACAGCAGACAAGAAGGGACAGTCCTCTCCACTCCCTACTAGGCCAGGATCTTCTCCCTCCTGGAGATTTTAGTGCCAAATGCTTGTAACAAAAGGCAGCAGGAGGACCACTGCTCTCAGGCTGAGAGCATCAACCTGTGAGCCTACCTGCTGCCACGAGAGCGGCAAGAAGCTGGAAGATCCAAGCTAGGCTCCAGAAGGCAAAGGCTCCCTATAAGGTCAGTAATTTCTGGCTGCATTAGGGACCTTTCCAGGAAGGCTGGGTTGATTGTGAGCAGCTTGTTGCTATGCAAGCTGGTCATTATAAAAACTTGATAGCATCAAGAATTGAGCCCGAGTTTTCTCATTTCCCTCTTTAATGTCATGCATTCCCCCTCTCGTTTTATGTCATGTATTTTTAAACCTCGTGGCAGGGTATATTGTGTTTATATATCCTTAAACCATTCTGTAATCCTTTCCAGCTGAAGAGCTGGGTATAAATTCTTGAACAGACAAATGAATGAATGCATAAAATTGCACAGTGCCATTAAACATCAAAATTAGAAATTAAGTTTGCAAAGACATAAACGGCAACTTAAATGAATGACCTAATTCTTCTTGATGCACAATATTACTGTTAATATGATTATTATTAATGTAGAGGAGAATATATTCTAAAGCTGGGTGCATGCTTATTTATTGTAAGCAGACCTGGACATCAGTAGAATGTGCCAATAATAAATAGATGCCTTCCGTAAATGGCCAACTTGTCACATGCAATAGATTACTAGGCTGGACTTTACCTTCATCAGCTGAATAAACAATTGTGACGGGGCTGAAAGAACCTTCTCCTTTGTTGTTGTACACCCCCACTTTGACTTCATATGGAGAAAATGGCGGTAAGCTCTCATTCCGGAACACGTATCTGGAGGCATCGGGAGAAACCACTACCGTCTGCATCCAACTTATTGTACCAACTGGACGGAAAGCAACCACGTAACCAAACCCACCTCCATTTTGTAACTCTTCAGGCACTGTCTACAACAAGAAAAGAAATAATGGGAACAGCCCGATGTGTAGGATGAATTTACAAAGAGGCACAATAAAAATGGTCTCCAAGAAATTTAACGGATCCATATAGTGCAGTTTGGAAATACACACTCTGGCAGAGGAAATTAAACACTCAACTTGAAAAGCATTTTATGTTTCTGTGCTAATTTGTTCCAGCTATCTGATGTGGTTTTTATGGTCTATTTGCGCCTATGAAAACATGACTTATTAAAAATAGCATAAGAAGAAGAACCAACTGCAGCCTAGATATTATGGACAGCTAATAATCAAAGCTGAAGCATGTAAATGCCATCTGCAAGGCAGCTCTTAGAATCTGAATTTATCTAAATGGACTTAAATCCAAATAAGGACAGAATTACACATCCATCTGGAGATTTACTTTCTGTTTTTGCTACCACCGTCTTCACTAATAAACAAGAAGCCACTTTATAAGCTGTGTTTGCCACTTCCTTTAGATCTGAGTCATAAACATGTTATGAGTGAGATGCTCTAATATTTCTGTAGTGGGAAAGGAAATGGGTTTTAACAACTCTGGGGAAATCAGTGTAGGAATGTGGTGTACAAGCATATAATAAAAGCTTCTTTGCAGAGGTTACAGAGAGTTTCTGACTTCTTAAAAACCCTAGTGTCGCAGTTAAGAAAAGCAAGTGTCTGAAATTTTCCAGTCCTACCCCTTTGTATTCTATAGGAACCACAGTTTTAAATCTACACTGGCACTTTCAGTTGCATGGGATATTGCCAAAACTGGGTGTACAATAGAATGTTCACAACTTAACTGTACCACAAGCAAAGACTCATAAAAATGGACCAATTGCCTCACTCGGCTGTCCGCTATTAACTAATCATGTAAATAGTCAATTCAATCTATAGTATTGTATACACCCAAAGGCCTTCACAATGAACAACAGAGGGCAGAAGTAAGACATTCCTCAACATCACACAACATAAGTCTACAACATAAAATTATAAAATCGCAATGCATTAATATAACTGGAGTGAAGCTTCTTAGCTGGCAGAACCCATTTGAGTTTGAAAACTACAATTGAAGCATTTCATAACCCCCAGTTTCTCTTTTGTTAGAGGCAGTAAATGCAATGATTTTAAAGTGGTTCAGATTACTACACAAAGACTCTCCATGACTTTTACCAATGTCCCTCTCTGTTCCCTTGTGTGCTGTTCCTACCTTACCAGATGTAGCAAGTAGCTAGTTTTGAAGCAAAAGGGCACAACCTACTTTAAGTATGCTGTGAACTTCTTTGTGGCAGGGAGTTCATGTTGAAGTGGGATGCAGACTAGCAGGCAAATGCTGTCTGATGTCAGAACCAGTCACATCACCACCAGGTCACTGGTGCACATATTGCAATTATCTAGTCTTGCATATTTTAAGCTTTAGCAAGGAAGCTAAAGAAATGAAAAACCGCATTCTAGGAAATGTCTGTATTCAGAACGCCACTTAAGCACATTCTCAAGTTCGGCTGAAACCAATTGGATTAGCATGTGCTCAAGTGTTATATTTGAATTGAAGAGCAACATGGTTTTCTCCATTCTTATGGGTTCTCATGGAGGGGGAGATGTTTGTGCACCTACAGTCAGATCTTAAATATCTCCGATTTATACTTCCTGAAAATTATGGGTTATAGTTTAGACACTGTACATTTTTAAACATTGTTTTTGTTGAAGGCATGGACCAAAACTAATTAATTCCAGGAAGGGTGAACTTCAGCACATTAAGGAATGACACAAGTATTAGAAAACAAATACATTGCTTTCTAGTACATCTCGGAAGCAACAACGTGCTTGTCAAGCAATCCATGCATTTTTCCTTCTGTAAGGATGTGGAAAATGCAAGTCAGAAATTTGAGTACTTTTCCTGACTGTAACCCACAGGGTCTGTTTGAAATTGCTCAGCAGGTAAGGCAAACATGTATATTACGCATGCTTTTTCTTCCCCCCAAAATTATAATTTGGTGAGAATTCTTTGTTGGAGAACCCTAACCCGTTCCCTTCTTCTAAAACGTCTTCTTATGTTTTACACTGGGAAGAGAGAACAATTCCAAAACCAGTTTGGGTATGTAGCAAGGGTATGCTGTCTCTGCCCTGGGCTTCTCCTTACTTGCCATGTTTCAGCCCTGCAGCCCATTCAGAGGTCTTCTTTCCCTCTCCCATTTGGAGTGGAGGCAGACAGGAGTGACATATTATTTATAACAATACTATGTCCCTTCGCAAAATGCTGCCTGATTCAACACCCTCAAGTCAGTCTCTGGTAGGTTTGGCACAAAAAGGGAAACAGTTCATTTCCCTCCCCTTTCTTGTCCCGTGAATTCACAGCTCACTTACCTCCCAGGTTATGACCAACTCAGACTTGGTACCACCACCTCCACTGACATTAGCTGGAGTGACTTCAGGAACTATAGAAAAGGGGAGAAAAGTGACTATTACAAGGTAAGGATAGCTTGTTTGATGTTTATACAGGGAAGATATATTGGTGACTACACTTTTAGCAAAGATTTAAAATAAAAATTCTGGGTTTTCAGGAGAAATTGAAAATACAGTGGTACCTTGGTTCTCAAACGTCTTGGTACTCAAACAACTTGGAACCCAAACACTACAAACCCACAAGTTAGTGTTCCGGTTTGCAAACTTTTTTTTGGAAACTGAACGTGCTCTGTTTTAAGCGTTACGATTCCGTTCTGAGTGTTATGCCGAGGTCTGCCTGTTTTTGTGATTATTTTGCCTTTTTGTGGCTCTTTTTTTGTTTGTTTTTGTGACTGTGTGGAACCCAGTTCAGCTACTGATTGATTGATTATGCGACTGCAGTACATTGTTTATTGCTTTCATTTTATGGATCAGTGGTCTCATTAGATAGCAAAATTCATGTTAAATTGCTGTTTTAGGGGTTGTTTTTAAAAGTCTGGAATGGATTAATCCATTTTGCATTACTTTCTATGGAAAAGCGTGCCTTGGTTTTGGAACAGATTTCCAGAAAGGATTAAGTTTGAGAACCAAGGTACCACTGTATTTTTTTTAGATAACCTGCTGTTGCCAGATGTTTTTTCCCCATTTTTTCCATTTCAAAAAATAATCTTTCACCTTTAATAAGATGTGTTTGCCATCTTTATGTAACATTTCATGTATGTGTTGTGTCACTCTTAACTATTCTGTCACTGAGATTTCAAAGCAAATTTCTTTTGGAAGTACGATTTTATAAAATGGAGAGGGGAGGGAATTCTAAATATCTCAATGTCTACGTTGCAATGTAAAAGAGAAGCATTCATCAGAATATTGATTAAAACGCTTTGCAGCAGGTTTTTATGATGCACTTTGAGAGCACGTAATACATAATTTTGAAAATGAGATGGCCAAACAGCATATTTATGAGCCAATTACCTGTTGCAAATAGTTTTAAAAATTATTTCCCCTATAACACATTTCATTTATTTATAATCATGAAACTGATTGCTACTAACTTAGGTCTACAGCTTTTGGTAAATATGCAAGCAGACAATAAGGCTGAGTCAACAGTAGCTAATTTAATGAACTGGATATTTTATATGTCTTTGGCTTCCCTTGCAGATATTAGAGAATTTAAGGTCGTACAGGCAACAACTAGTACCCCTTTCTTTACGTTCAATTCTAAAACAACACTGTAGACATTATTATCCATTTTTCATGTCAACATTTGAGTGTTTTTTCTACAATCAAATGGTATATAAATTCTATTAATTTTTTTAAAAAATAATATTTGTACCATGGAAGATTACACAGTGTTGAAATTGTTTGATAGGACCTTTGTCCCTCCAGCCCTACGAAGCATATCTTTTGTGGGGACGGGGTGGGGGACACAGGGGGAAGAGAGGGAGAGGAAGGTCTTTTGCACAGACAAAAGGTGTTACACCCGCAATAGCTGTTTTCAACCTAAAGTAATACTGCAAGTGTAACATAGGACATTCCATAGGGACTCTGTTTTGCATTATATTCCATTTGTTACTAGAGGCACCCCAGATTGCTGCACCACATAATAAGGAATATACAATGTCAGCAATAAAAGCTTTTATCATCTGTTCTAATGATGGCTTTTAATATAACTTGAGAGTCTTTAAAGGTCCCAGTGAATAGGCAGATTAAATTTTAACTCCATCCAAATGGGTGTATGTAGGGTGTTTTCACAAAAAGGAAGCCCTAGCATTTACGTGAGCAACACTCTTTTATTACATGACCACACAGGATCTCATTTATGTCACTGATGCCTTTTGGCAAACACTACCTTTTTTTTTTTTAGTCTCACAATAATTGATGTTTATAATAAGTTTAGAGATTAATCGCTGTCAGAGCTACCCTAGGTCCCAGCTCACAAAGGACCAACGCTGCTTCGTTGTTAAGTATAAAAGTCTTTATTGAAGTTCAGTTTCACTTCCAGAGCCGCAGCGCGCAGCTCCACGTCTCAAGTGTCAGACCGCTGATGCTCCGTCTGAGTCTCCTCCCCCTTGACACCAATTTAAGACCCTCGCCTTGCTCCACCTTCTCCGCTGCTCCTTCCTCCTCTGGGTCCGCCTGCCCGCCGGGGTTCCGCCCTTTCTAGCCTCTTCTCCCGCTGATTCCCCTGAGCCTTCTCCCTCCCTCCGGCGGGCTTTAGGAGCTGGTTCCCCATCCGGGTCTCCTGCTGTTCCGCGCGCCTGCACATCTGAACTTGGCGCGCGCGCCCAGCCAGCAGCTTTTCTCCTGACCGTTTCACTGCTGCTGTCACTGCTTCCCCCTTCGGGGGGGCTAGCTGCAACTGACCTCCCCTCCGTTGGAGGCGTGGTCAGCCCTGACTCCCTCTCTGGAGGAGACACTGCCCCTGACACATGTGACTCTTCCCCCCCACTACGCTCTGGTGGGGAAACTGGTCCCGATCCTCCACTGCTGCTTTGGGGTTCCCCTCTGGCTCCTTGTTTCTGGTGCGTCCCCCCTGGGACCCCCCTTGCCCTGACCATCGGCGCCCCCTTCTGGGAATCTTCTGATTCGCTGGAGAAGCTCATGGAATCTCTCGGGCCACTGTCATACTCCCCTACGCTGCCCTCGGATTCTTCCCCTTCGCTCTCCCAATCCTCTCTCCCCAGTGCTCCTGCTCCTGATTCCCTGACAATCGCCTTATACCAACTTGGAATAATGAACGCTATCTTATTCAGGATGCTGGAAAGTATATCTATGAGGGGGAAACTACAGATCCCATGATTCCCCCCTCCAAGGGTGCTTTAAAGCTATGGTGCACATATAAAGCCTTAGTCAGCAAGGCAGTAATAGGGAAGTCCTAGTCCAAAACCTCAGGAGTGCCTTCAGTTTGGGAAGGCTGGGATATATGGGCTATGGCACTCTATAAGGTGTCAAAAAGGAAACACTGTCCGTACCTCCATGCTTCCTGTTATGAGCATATACAGCCTTAGGAAACTGTTAAAAATAACGTTTGCTCAATTAAATGCATTGCTCTCTTATGCAGACTATTTTGACCAAATAAAAGTAGCTATTCAATGGAAGTCAAAGACTGACTGAAATAATAATAATAATATAATAATAATTTATTATTTGTACCCCGCCCATCTGGCTGGGTTTCCCCAGCCACTCTGGGCGGCTTCCATAGAAACCAAAAATACACTAAAATATCACAGATTAAAAACTTCCCTGAACAGGGCTGCCTTAAGATGTCTTCTGAATGTCAGGTAGTTATTTATCGCTTTGACATCTGATGGGAGGGCGTTCCACAGGGCAGGCGCCACTACCGAGAAGGCCCTCTGCCTGGTTCCCTGTAGCTTTGCTTCTCGCAATGAGGGAACCGCCAGAAGGCCCTCGGCGCTGGACCTCAGCATCCGGGCAGAACGATGGGGGTGGAGACGCATTTCAGCTTCTACTTACGAGCCTCTTCAGTTCTCCGTTTCTCTGATGGTTTGCTTGGCTCTCCAATCCCAATAAGGCTGGCGGCAACTACCCGGAATTCATACTCAACCCACGGGTTTAAGCTCACTACTGTTGCCGTAAATGTGTTTCCATCTATGACGTCGGGCACTAGGGGAGAAAAGCGTAGGTCAAGAATGTAAGAATGCCCAATGGTTACCGAATAATGAAATATTTGGGTTAAAAACAAAATAAAGGGGGGTGGAGACAGAATGTAGACTCTAGAGATAAGCCATTAGTTGGCTGCTCTTTTTTTCTGTTTGCTAAATTTGGTAATCTCTGCTAATTTTGCTAATCTGCTAAATTTGGGGTGAAAAAATATTGAGAAAGACATATAGATGTAAATGAGTTAATGATATGTTCCATTCAGTCACAAGAAGAGAACTGGATCAGACCAGCGCTGCTTCTTCCCCGTAACCAGAAATCCCATGGGCTCATGGAGAACGGTTAAAGCAAGCTTCAGTGGTCATATTCTGCATGTTCTAAGATGTCTAGTTACCTGTGTTGACTGCTTGCCATCCCACAGAAAATGGGGTCCTTGCTTGAACAACATATGTTGTAATGGGACTGCGATTATCTGCTCCTGGCCTCCAGGATACCTGAGCTGTAGTGTCTGTGATTTCATCAATTGTCACAGCTTCGGGCGGACCTGGTGGACCTGTTATGAAACACACATAACACAAGTTTCAAATATCCTCAGTGAGACATACCCTGCATGTAAAATATCTCACGTCAAGTATTAAGAAGTAACAAGACTTTACCTTTCAGCTCAAGCTTTAAGTTAGTAGTTTTCAGTATGCAGAGAAGTATTTTAAAACAGATCAAACAATGACAACCCTGGGATACTTTGGACAATATATATTTAATTTGGACCACTTATAGTTCCCTTCAGCAAGAATGAATTTCCATGATGTGCACTCTTTTTTTCTGAGCTTATTTTCGCACAGATAATCAAACATTAACCACAGTGGCTAAAGCTACATATTTTATAGTGGATTAAATACATGCATAGTTTCTTTTGCACATGGAATCTGCTCTTGGACACTCACTTTTATCTCCTGTAGATAGTGAGATGCTGACTACTTAAACATTTTTAATAAAAAAGCCTTTAGGGAAAGTAGCAGATAGGGACCCCAAAATTGCATTTCGCCGTAGTTAAAAATATGAGGCTTGTGAGGCAAGGCCTAGAAACTTTGCGAAATAGCAGCTTCAGGATTATGTTAAATAAATGAATGTCAGTGCAATCCTATGCACATTCACTCTGAAATAATCCTCAATATGTTCATCACGTGCAATTAAACATTTCAAAGATTGAAATATTATGATTTAGTCACCTATTTTTAATACCTAACCTTCTAGCACTTGAATTTCCATTCAAACAGTTCAATAAAAAAAGTCACAGCCTGCTTTGCAACCCCAGAGTAAATTAAGTCATTTTAAAACCATAATTTGAAATGTAACCACTCCAGTATAACTTTACCCCTCAGCACTCTATGAAATCAGTTCTGAATAAGGTTGTACTGTGTGCCTCCAGCAAGAATACTTAGTAGTCCTTGCTTTCACAGCTGGTCAGTCTTCCTAGATCTGCCAAGTTCAAAGGCAGAATAGTGGGTTATTATAGCGTTACCTAGCATGTTGTACTTTACAAATTACATCTCCCTAATGGTCAGTAGATGGAGCAATTGATTATAGGGAAATATGAGACACCTCAAGCAAACCATACTTTCATTTCAGAGCTTTCTCAATTGAATTCTTACTGAAATCAATTTTGATAAGTTTATCTTGTTCTGCAGTGGATAGTCTAACTTATTTATTTATTTACTTACTTACTTACTTACTTACTTACTTAACTGACAGCTAGAACAATATTTCTGGATGAGATTGCCAAAAATAGGATTTTTATCGAACAAGCAAGACTATATAACATCTAAAATGGTTGTTTGTGCAGCAAGAGCCAGAAACAATCATAAAGTGTTTTGTTTTGTTTTTGAAACGATATAGCTTGCAATAACAGAGACTCTGATCTAAAGCTCTACATTCTGTGATAGCCCTGTCCATAATGGAATTTTCTGTTTTGTATTTTAAGCTCTGCTGCCAGCCTATGTTTAATAGTAGCTGCAAAGGCAATGGTTTAAAATAAAAAAATGAACTGAGACTGAAGTCCTAAACACACTTACACAGCCACACTTATTTGTGAGTACACATGTGGAGAATTGTGCTGTGAGGATGCAGTCTTCACACACCTAGGAGCAAGCCCAAATAAACACGTATAGGATTGCACTGTTTTGACTTTGCTATTTTTAAACCCTATTATTAAAGGTTAGAAATGGGGTGTAAAACACCTGCCTGAAGACAGAACCAAGAACCTTGGAGGCCACATTAAAATTATGTCACTTGTGGCTTTCTAACTGATCCTGCTTTAAAACTTTCGAAGCAAGGCAGTGGCTCATGTGTATGGGGCAGTGAAGATTCTCAAATTGTTAAAATGGAATGTCTGCAGTAGAGTTCACCAGCCGAGTGCCCACATAGGCTTACACTGGTGTCCCTGGACATGCCCCGCCCCAAACTCTGAGCTTTCATTTTTTCTATTCCACATAGAAAAGAAAGTTAGAAAGCAAAATGTACATGCACCCTTGCAAGTAATTTCTATGAAATGAGCCACCTTGGCTGCTTCCACCTGTCATTGTTTCTGGACAGAGCTGTGATTGGTAAGTGAGTTGTTTACACACCAGACACACTGTGGGGTCCTAAAGAGGTGCAGTTTTCATCTCCCCTTTAGTGCACTTTTCCTGCTCTTGTCTTATTTTCTAGTCTTTAGAGTCTCTGCAGCTTGTTCTTCCTTTTCCCCTAGTAATCAGGATACATCTATCTTGTGGTTGGGCACATCTGAGATCAGGTAGTCTTCTGCAAATATTACTACACATATGTGTAGTAATATATGTGGATGATGTTAAATAATAGCAACTCCCTCTAAAAAGAAATATGAAAACTTTGCAAGGAGGCTTAGTTCAATATGACATATCATGGATGCTTTTGTCGAGATTCCAGAAGAAGAAGAGGAGGAGGTGTTTGGATTTGATATCCCAACCTTTCACTCCCCTTAAGGAGTCCCAAAGCGGCTCACAATCTCCTTTCCCTTCCTCCCCCACAACAAACACTCTGTGAGGTGAGTGGGGCTGAGAGACTTCAGAGAAGTTTTACTAGCCCAAGGTCTCCCAGCAGCTGCATGTGGAGGAGCGGAGATGCGAACCCTGTTCACCAGATTACGAGTCCACCGCTCTTAACCACTACACTACGCTGGCATTGCAGAGGGTTGAATGAGAAGACACTTGGGATCCCTTCTGTCTCTACAGTTCTATGCTTCTTATGTCCTTCCTTTCAAAGAGTTTTGAACTCTGCTACAAAGGGCTCTGTAAAGTTCCTTTGGTGGTTGCATTTCATAGGTGGTAAACATGTTTGCAGTATAGTGGTACCTTGGGTTACATACGCTTCAGGTTACATACGCTTCAGGTTACAGACTCCGCTAACCCAGAAATAGTGCTTCAGGTTAAGAACTTTGCTTCAGGATGAGAACAGAAATCGTGCTCCAGCGGCGCGGCAGCAGCAGGAGGCCCCATTAGCTAAAGTGGTGCTTCAGGTTAAGAACAGTTTCAGGTTAAGAACGGACCTCCGGAACGAATTAAGTACTTAACCCGAGGTACCACTGTATATCTCACCATTTGGGTTCAGTACAGTTGTACCTTGGTTTTCAAACACCTTGTGACTTGAACGTTTTGGCTCCCCAATGCTGCAAACCTGAAAGTGAGTGTTCAGGTTTGCAAACTTTTTTTGGAAGCCAAACGTCTAACGCGGCTTCAGATTAAGTGCAGGAAGTTCCTGCAGCCAATCAGAAGCCGTGCCTTGGTTTCTGAACAATTTTGGAAGTTGAATGGACTTCCGGAACGGATTCCGTTTGAGAACCAAGGTACGATTGTACTAGTTTTAAGAGATAAAAGTCGTAACTCTCCTTCCCAAGGAGCCATACAGAGTGAGTCTGATACTTCCAAATTCTCCTATATTTGGGAATGCAACTTTGATCATAACAGTTTTGCCGTGTTCTGTCCTGAAAGTGGTTTCTGGCCTCCCAAGAGGAGTATCCACAGATGTGCTCTCCCACACGGCTTCATGGTGAGAGAAGCCTCACCTGCTTGACCAAGCAAAACCTCTTCCCCCAGGTTTGGAGATACCTGCTAAAATATTTTGCTTTGACCTACATAAAATGTTTACTAGTTATTTTTTTTAAAAAAAATATGGGATACAATCCTATCACCAGAATCCAAAAGACAGGTTGTTAGAGAGATGAAGCAGAAGGTCATAGACGCTTGTGCTACCTTAAAATCTAGCTGATTTATTCGGAGGTGAGTTTCTATTGGCAACAACCCAAGAAATTCAGAAACCTTATGCTAAACCAAAGTGGAGAGTGATTAAAAGTATCACAGATCTCTTAGTTTTTGTCAACTGCCATGTATTTCAGTCAAATTCAATGATGTAGTGACAGTAATAATTTTAAGTGTAGCAGAAACAGAATCATAGCTATAACTAGTTTTCCCCCCTGTTCAAGTCAAGTTCTAAGATAGAGTATTTGACTAGACAGGCCATGTGCCTTTCCATCACTAGCTGTTATCAGCAGGTGATGTAAAAGCTTGATTTACTGCTCTTTTCTCCTCTCCAGCAGATGGTGCAATGTGCAAAGAAAATTCCTTTTGGAAGAAGGAGGGGTGTGGGGGAGAAGGAAATTCAAAATGCAGGAATAAAGTCATTAGCAGAATTTGCAGGCTCCTTGCAATATATTCTCCTCTTAACAGACTCCTAGCAAAATTTAAGATTATTCCCTACAAAATGATGCATATACTTTCGGTTAAGAACTTCAAGTATTACGGATTTTAAATATTTAGCAGCCTAATGTATTGGTATTTAAACTGCTCATTGGGCCTCGTCCTCATTAAATGGAGTGTGCATTTAGTGCAGCAACAATATATCTTGTTCCCATGAGGGAACAGCTGATAAACCACTGCTGTCTTCTTAAATGGACAATGATCACGTTTCCTGTTCTCTCTCCTGGCAAGAGGAAGATGGCTTCTTCACTGAATTTCAAGAGGTTTATGTACGGACCACAGCGTTCATATTCAGAAGCACAACACACTTGATCAAAAACATGAGATAATTAAGGATTAAGCAACTTAAATCTATATAAGGTGAGAATAAACTGAGCGAACTTTCCTTGCTTAAATGGCTCAATATGGCTATCATAATGTATTATAAAACTAGTCCTTTCTCCGATATGGGTGGGATCCTCAGACAACCTGCTATTCCAACAAAACCTAAAGTGAATGTGCTTCAGTCAGGGGTGTCCCAAATCACTCCCTGGTCCCAAACTGTTTTCAGGACTCTCTTGTGCTATATGAACTTACCTGTGCAGAGGCTCTGATTCCTTGCCATCTAGAGTATGCTGTATTTGGGGGTGGGGGTGGAGAGACACCGCTTTCTTGGTAGTGGTGCCTGAGCTGTGGAACACCAAACAATCCTGCTTAGCTATTTCACTCTGTTTGCCCTGCAGCAGGGAGTGTGTGGCTTTTCGGATAGTAACGTGGTCTGTGCTGAATGAAATCCCCTCTGGATTTTCCCTCCTCTTCTGTTAGCATTCTGTCTCTTGCTTTATACTGTAGGTCGGGGTGGGGAAGCTCTTGCTTGTAAGCCTAAGTCATGGGTAGGTAAACTAAGGTCCGCAGGCTGGATCAGGCCCAATTGCCTTCTGGATCTGGCCCGCGGACAGTCCAGGAACTGCCAAGTGGATCACCAGCACGAGCGTTCTTTCCCTCTCTCTCACACGGCGGCGGCTCCTCCCTCCCTCCTCCTGGCTTCTCCCCGCCCTGCCTAGAGGAGGAAGGGGGCTGGGCTTTGTTGGTGCCAGCAGCAGCAGTGCTCAAGCGGCCACCATTTTAAGCAGCCCCTCTTCAGAGCCCTTTCACTCGCTGCTCATCGTCCCTCCGCTGCCAGCCCCTGCCACTTGCAAGACACAGGTACACAGCCACTGGGGCTTGTGCTCTTGCATCATTCCCCCCCAAAAATATAGTCTAGTCCCCCACAAGCTCTGAGGGACAGTGGGCCGCCCCCTGCTGAAAAAGTCTGCTGACCCCTGGCTAGTGGTCCTGTGAGCTTATATCAGCCAAGGTGCACCCGCCTGCCCTACACCTGACGTCTGGTGTGGAGTAGGAAAAGACATGGCTCTACCAAAATGGGGGTTCATTGATCCTTTGAAAGAGCTACCATGGCCCTTCCAGCCCTTCCAGTTGACTGACTGACAGCACTGTGCTGTTGTCCTCATCGTTTGATTTAAATTTGTATGGGCAAAGGAAAATGGCTTACACTGAACATTACTGTGACATAAAGTGGCAGACAGGTGAATGGCCCTGCCCAGCTATCAAGGCTGGCCTTGTGGGATGAGGTGGGTGAGGATCTGGGCCACCAACAGGATCCAGCTGTAGCTGCTGCACTTATGCTCCTGTTTGATTGTTTTTATCATGATATCCTTATCTGCCTTGAAGGTTTCCACTATAAAAGGCTGCAGAAAAATGCTTGAATAAATACTGTCACAGTGCAGGCTATCTGGGGGAGGGGGAAAAAAACCCATTTCCAATAGATGGATGTCATGAAACGTTGGTCCTAACTACGGAACAAATATATTATACCACTACAGTTGCCATAGCTCCCTCAAAAGAATCCTGGGATTTTTAATTTAACGAGTAAAAAGGATTCCGTATTAAGTATATTTAGTCTTTTCCACAGCACTACATTTCCCAGGGTTCGGTGAGATGACATAATTATCATTAAACTATCTTAAGTCTATCCTGTGTGTTATGCCCAAAGCCACAAATCTGTAAGCCTTCCTTGTTTTCTGAAAGGCAGCATGGGAATAAATTCTAACTAAAATCAGTAAATCTCATATCAAATGTTCACCCCATAATAACAACAGCCAACATAAAATGAGCAATAGCAAGAAATGTATTGGGGCACTCTGTATCTTAAAATCTGATTTCATTTTAGGGAGCAGCTGTCTCACTGTCCCAAGTCAAAATTGCTGTAACATTTCCAAAAATTTTGAGAACTGAATTTATTTTCTGGCCCCATGCCAACACTGGACAATGATAAAATTGCTGCCAGTTTAGCTTTCAACTTCCAGACTCCAAATCTATCTCTGTTCTAATCACCTGTAACTGGATCAGTAACTGAGCTTGGCTACTTGAATGATCCAGGTGCAACACCCCTTTGACAGCTGCTGAGCTGAAGTGACCAATGCATGACGTGAAGGGGACTGGTTTTTCATTTTCTGTGTAAGCCACCACCATTTGCAATGTACAGTGGTACCTCAGGTTACATACACTTCAGGTTACAGACTCCACTAACCCAGAAATATTACCTCGGGTTAAGAACTTTGCTTCAGGATGAGAACAGAAATCGTGCTCCGGCAGCGCGGCAGCAGCAGGAGGCCCCATTAGCTAAAGTGGTGCTTCAGGTTAAGAACAGTTTCAGGTTAAGAATGGACCTCCAGAACGAATTAAGTACTTAACCTGAGGTACCATTGTATAGCAGCTGTTTGCCAAGCATATTTAGCTGAAGTGGCCATTGCGCAGCACAAAAAACCCCATTGGTTTCTTTTCTTTTGTGCAAGCCATCACTTGCACATTATTGCACATGTGCATTGCTGAGCAATGGTTAAAACTAGGGAGAAGTGAAAGAACATATGTAATTTTCAACCCCATCCTGCCCAACTAAGTGACCCACTGAAGTGTCACAGGAAGGCAGTATGTGCCTATGCAAATTTGTAAAAGGGCAAAACTTGCAAGCAAATTGCCACTGCCTGACCCTAGCTGAAATGCCATTCCCTCATGAAATGCCATGAGGTGAAACTGTGTTCACACCAAGGGGTACAGGGAATCAGTACATGCACAAGGCCTCAGGGTTTTCAGCAAAGTACATTGTCACATAAAAAACTGCCTCCGTGCACATCTACATTCAGCAAATTAACACCGCCATCAACATTTCAAACAGAACTAAATAAATAATTAGCGCATGTTGTTACCATTTAAGGTTCGATAGAAGACCCCCCCTCCATATTTTGTACCAAATAATCAGTAGTACTTCATAGGCTGCTAGTTATCGAGCGTAGTAAACTCTCTCAAGCTGTGCTTTATGTTATTATCCATAGCAGCGGTTGGTGGGAACAGTAGTTTTACTACAACAACGGCAACAAAATTCAAATACCTCTTACAATCAGGTCTGCAGCAGCTGATAGCTTGTCCACACTTGTTTGCACCATGCAGACGTATTTTCCAGCGTGATTCAGCTGGATGCTTCTGATCATCAAATCACCAGCTGAATCCTGCTGATAAAGTAAGGGAAAGTGGTTACAATTACTTTTTAATGAGCTCTAAACATCATTATCACATGAAGGACAACTGTGGCTAATGGATTTATTTTACATCAGCTGATGAAAACGCTCATAACGCAACCCATAACCTATTTAATATATGTGAGCTCTCCTTGAAGATAAGAGCTGAAAGTATGGTTGCCTATAAGGGACATAGGAGCTTTGGGTCAGTCAAATTGTTGCCGCAAATGTGATTTGACGGATGGGGGGGGGGAGGGAACGGTGGGCTGTGCTCTGCCATACTCCAGACATCCAGTTTATAGCCTTCATTGCTATTCAGATGTCTGCATTCCTCCTACATCCATTTAACAAGTGAGCACCAGCCCAAATTGGGACGCATTTGTTAACAGCTTCCACAGTCTTTGTGCCGCAGCCAGCATTTCGATTGCCTGGCTTTTGTATTAAAAGGTCATGAGGACAGTGCTCTCTGAGGACATGTGCATTACCTAGCATGAAAGA
Organism: Podarcis filfolensis; assembly: GCF_964270895.1. NCBI lineage: Eukaryota > Metazoa > Chordata > Lepidosauria > Squamata > Lacertidae > Podarcis > Podarcis filfolensis. The sequence goes on along the minus strand of NC_139605.1, from coordinate 32,854,744 downwards.
AGGATAATTTGTTTTTCCAAATGCCAAATGCTCATGTATGATTAGCAATTGCAGGTAACTAATTATGGTTCTGCATGATTGTGTGACTCGAAAAACACACTCACCCAAACACATTTTCTCTGTCCACCAGGCAGTGCTTAACAAGTTAGAAATCTAAGCATAAGATTGCAGTTGCAGCCTTTTAATTGAGAGATATTAATATAGTACATATTTTGGGGTTTGGGGATACAATTACGTGTAATTGCAAGCCACAGCTGTTGTCGCGCTGCTATGCCCCCTGCAGGGCAGAACTTTTAAATGATTTATTTTATCTTCCACAGCTTTTCGCGTTTCAGCACCTGTCCTGATAGTCAAGGGATGGCAGCTAATGTTTGCAACTGCAATTTCCTCTTCTGTTTGTGGAATGAAAACCAGTATGGCTCAGAGTTTGGATCTGGGATGGCTGGTTCCAGGTAGCACTGGCTTAATTTGCCTTGGGCAAATTACTAGCGCTTGGCCTCGGCTTATCTTAAAATAGCTGATGACCATTTTACATGAGGTAAAAAAAAATAAAGGCAGAGGGTACAGCATTTTGAAAACAAAAATGCTTCATAAGTAGCAGCAACAGTGACTACTGTTCAAATGGCTTTAAAATGATCTACCGTATTTTTCCATGTATAAGACTAGGATTTTTTACTAAAAAAAATAAGGTTAAAAAGGGGGGTGTAGTCTTATACACAGGGGCAATCTCCCCCGATTTTAAAATATGGTATATGTTTAAAAAGCCTTGACTACAAGTAGGAGCAGGCAGATCTGTCAATTTCAATTTCTTTCAGTTTTCTCAATCTCAAATTCAGGATTTTAAAATCTTCATGAAAGTTTGTCTTCAATTTTTCATTCTATACCTATTTTCCCCAAAGCATTTTCCCCTAATATAATACATCTTCTCATGCTATTTCAAAATTCACTAATATGTGCATTTTAATGTGTTCTCTACCCTGGTATATGCATTTTTTTGTTGTTGCATTACTTGCTAGGAAAAATGAACTGCAAAATTTAAAGAAGTGCAGATTTCAAAGGAATGCTCTATTTTGGTCCATGTACTTTTTCAGAAAGTATGAATTGGGTAGATTTGCCCTTAATTGAGAACTGAACCAAATTTCTCCCCATACCTAAATACAAGCTACTGAAGCCAAGCAAAATAGCCTGCTGTACTCCAGCTGTGTCACACTCATTTTCCATCTATATGTGTGTGCAGCTTAGCATGTAGACAGAATAGAAATTCGTATGGCGGTAATGCTAAACCATAGTTTACTGCCATATGCCTGTGCCTCAGGCTCATGTTTTCTCACCTCTTCTCTTCTGATGGAATAGTAAGGAGATCAAAAACTTTCACTTACCTTTTTAAACAAACCAGTTTCTCATTATGTTTGAATTCAAGGAACTCTGGTTTAAACTTGTTTGAGAACAAACAGCGGTCACAAACCAAGGTTGGATCACAGCTTTTTTTCTCAGGAACCACAGTTCCCCTGAATTCAGACATAATGAAGAATTCTGATTAAACAGGAAGTGGGGGCTTCTCATCTCATGCTTATGCCAGAGAAGAGGCATGGGAGCAAGCATACAAGCCAGAGGCTTGGTGTCGCTCTTGCATGTACTGCTAAAACTAGGAGAAACTCAAACAGCATTGCATAAATGCAGGATGGATATTAGACAGTGGCTAGGATCCAAAGAGCTGCTCATGAAAGGGGCTTGCACTAGCCCAGTGGAAATAGAGTTTTCTCCCATTTCAACAGCTGTCTCCTATGTCGTATCACAAGCTGTGTTTGAAGTTCCCTTTGATTATAAAGCAGTTTGCCATACATGGGGAGAGCAGGGAGGGGGCTGCTGTTTGGTAAGTCTAAGGGCTCCTTGTGATCATGAACAGTACCAGTTCTATAGCTCTTTGGATTCTGGTCCAAGTTTCCATAATGTTTCTGAAGCCTGATTCCCTTAACAGCCAGGGATAAGGGGGTGATTATGAGGATGGTTTAGAAGATGCTGTAGCAGCTGCTTGGAGCATCTCTGGAACCCAAAGCATGGCTGAAAGTCTGCATACACTAGACAACTGCAGCAGCAGAAGGGATAAAATAGAGCCTGATTATGTGGGCAGGATTTATTGCAAGGCTGTAGGTAAGTTTCTGGGCTCTGGTGAGAAGGGTAAAGACAAAGTCATGTGCAGCCTCATATGATGCCATCAGAGCTGTATATTCCCATACAGGAGCGTTGCATTCTATGTAGTATAGAACCCACCCATTCTTATTTCAGTTTCAAAGAACAGCTTGCTGTCTCTGCCATTTTGGATTTTGGTAACACATATACTAAATATAAGCTGATCTCCATTATATAGAAAAGGTGGCAATCTGCCTCTCAGACACCATCTGTGGCTTCCTGCTTAGCAGTAATGGGTGGTATGCAAATAAGTATTACTCAGAGTAGATCTGTCGAAATTAATTGACATAACATATTCGTGTTCATTAATTTCAGTGGGTCCACTTCCGTGTAGAGCTTAGTTGAATGTCATCCAATTTCTTTTTTTAAGCTGTGAAGGGTGGTGACAAATAATGCAAATAAGGCTGGTGACAAATAATGCAAACTACTGGCAAACGCTTAAGACCTAACTTCACATTTGTTTCTATGTCAGTGCAAAGTTGAACATTTGTCATGATTTGCTAATGATCTGTAGCTTCTGAAAAGCAGAGAATTCTGAGAAATTACTCTTTGGACAATGCAACTGAGGAGATACAAAGATTACCACACTAGCAAGACAATCGGAAAGAATTAGGCTGCAATCCTGCCCCCAACCGTGCCTTGATGTCATTGGGGGGTGCGGGAGCAGGTAGGTTGTATTTCATATCCTCTCTGCCAGCTTTAGTAGTGCAGAGGACTACTGGTGATGGTGGGGTTTCACTGCAGCAGATGCCCCCAGCTCCACCTAAAATGGTAGTAAGCTACTGCTTGCAGTCCTCCAGCCGTCAGGAGAAAGGCCCTCAAACAGGCCATTTCAAAGCAGTGCAGCAGGAACTTGGCATCTGCTTGATGCTAAGCTCCATGGATCCCATGAGGGTCTAACCCAGGGTTTTCCAAATTGGGTCTCCAGCTGTTTTTGGACTATAATTCCTATCATCCCTGGACACTGGTCCTGCTAGCTAGGGATAATGGGAGTTGTAGTCCAAAAACAGCTGGAGACCCAAGTTTGGAAAACCCTGGTCTAACCTGTTGGCCACTGAGCTACACCAGCTTGGAACTGATGGAGCAAAAGAAAAATGGTGATAAGGCACTCCTCTCATCTCACTGGTGGCAGAAGCTGGCAGGATTTTGGGTCCAGCAGAGGATTCAGTGTCCCACTCTTCCCATGTCCCTTATTAGGAGTGGTCAGTTAAACATGGGTTTGTTTTCACAGCAGGTATATCTATTCAGTGCACCAATTCACACTGATATTCTTAAACAGTACTGGTTTACACCGGCAGCAAAGTACTTTGTTCCGATTGCACTGTCAGCTCAAGGGAGAGTGAACTGTACTGACACTGTAGACAGTACAGAAATGAAGCATTTCATTGCTGGAGTTATTATGTTGCATACTATTACAGTTTGAGTGTGTAGGTGTGTACACACCCGGTGTTGGAAGCTGGCAGAGGCTGCATGCATACTATACCTTTAAAAGACGTTCAAAGCACATTTCCCACACTCAAGGAATTCTGGGGAATGTAGTTTGTTAAAGGTTGCTCAGAACTGTAAATCTGTGAGGGGTAAAATACAGTGCCCAGAATCCTTTGAGGGGAGGAAATGTGCTCTAAAGATATAAACACAGCTAGAGTTGTAGGTCTGCCCATAAATATATCTTGCTCATTGCTGAAATTCTCAGCACTCATAAAGAATTGCCTTGGTGGATTACTAATAGTGATACTTACCCCTCCAACTCTTTCAAAGTGATCCCCATCTTTTTCAAAGTCTATCAGGTGTCCATTAAATGACCAAGTAAACAGAATATCTAGCGGGTGATCATGAGATACCTGGCAAGGCAGAAGAATACTTTCGCCAGCAGTGACATCCATGCTGTTAGGTGCCACCATAAATCGTGTTGGATCTGCAGGTAATAAAGGACACCAAAGAAAGTAACTCACCTGATTTAAAAACAACAGTAACAACAACACACACACACACACACAGTACAGCTCTTAAGTGGTCCTTAACTAGAGAAGGTGCAATGAGGTTTATACCAACAGTATGACCAGTAGTAAAAGGTAAATGACCCCTGGACAGTTGAGTCCAGTCAAAGGCGACTATGGGATGCAGCGCTCATCTCGCTTCAGGCTGAGGGAGCCAGTGTTTGTCCGCAGACAGCTTTCTGGGTCATGTAGCCAGCAGGACTAAACCACTTCTGGTGCAACGGGACACTGTGATGAGTGCCAGAGTGCACGGAAACGCCATTTATCTTCTGACCGCAGCGGTACCTATTTATCTACTCACACTGGTATAGTAGTATCAGGTCACTGTACTGTTCCACACTGACAAGTGGAGAATAAACTGAGCTAGTAGTTTGGTCAGTGGAGAGACAGGTTGTCATTATTATTGAAAGTTACAGCTTGAGTGTATTTATTGCTGTATGAATTTAAGTGTACCCCAAATTAAAATAATGATGGATTGACAAAATTGAGTTGTATGCAACATTAGTCTTTATTGAAGTTCATGAATATGGCTAACTTAGGTCCATTAATTTCAATGTGTGTATTCTGACTATAGCTTAGTTGGATGAAGCTTACTGTGTTCTTTCTTAAAATCGCTAGTTTAAATACAGGTGATAATTTTTATTTTAGTGTATTTCTCTTGTTTGTTTGTTTGTTTGTTTGTTTGTTTTAAGAAACAAAACCAAACGTATCAACTTATAAAATCAGCAACCAGGAAAATCCAGAAAGGCAGTTATGCTCATAGCCGTATACAAATAAAAAACATGCTTCAAAACCACACAGAGTAAAGGTATATCTAGCCAGATTAAGCACTTTTATGTTTTCAGTGGAAAGCTAAGCATGGACCAATGGTCACGTAATCTAACCCCTGCAATGCAGAAATCTGAACTAAAGCATCCGTGACAGATGGCCATCCAAGCAATCTCCAATAATAATAATAATAATAATAATTTATTATTTATACCCTGGGTCCTATCCTCCGGTTCGGGTCCTATCCTCTGGAGCAGGAGAAAACAAGCTTGCTCCATCTTCCATGTTACAGCTGTTTAGATATTTGAAGATGGCTATCATGTCTCCTCTCAGTCTTCTCTTATCCAGGCCAAACATACCCAACTCTCTCAACCGTTCCTCCTAAGGCTTGGTTTCCAGACCCTTGATCATCTTGGTCACCCTCCCCTGCAGCTAAGTAGGTGTTGAGCTGTTCTGCCTTTTCCCTGTCGCCCAATAGCATCTCTCCATTTTCACGTGCCCAACAAATTATTTCCTGAGAATGCATTGTGTTTTGGTAGCAAGACCTCTGCGTTGTGTGGCGTGTGAAGTACAACTGTGGTTAAACTGAATTAAACAAGGTAAGAATAGGCAGATGAAGGTGATGGACTACATGGAACTGGCGGAAATGACTGGCAGAATCCGAGACCAGGGAGAAGAGTCGGTGGAAGAAGATTGGAAGAAATTTAAAGTTTATTTACAGAAACATTGTAAAATTAAGGAATGTTAGAAGGATGTTGGAATGAAGTTATGTGGTTTTAGCAGAAATGTTATATAGGATTAAGAAAAAATAGACTGTTAATTGGTGAAAGGAGGGAAAGTAAAGTTACATTATATTAAGATAAATTATAGGACAAAAACTGGGAAAGATGGAAAGGATTTGCTGAAATAGCTAACCGAACTAGAATACAAAAAAGGGAGGTGTGAGGAGGTCAAGGAAACAAGCAAATGAAAGATAAGTTATGGGAAGGTTCGTTGTGTTTTTTTTTAATTGTTTCTATTTTTCTTTTTTTTTCTTTTTTTTCTTTTTCCTTATTGTGATGTGTTGTCTTGTTTTTGTGTAATTTGGTGTTTTCTCTTTTTTCTTTTTGTAACCTTTAAAACTTTAATAAATATTATTTTTTAAAAAATAAACAAGGTAAGAATAAAATATAACCAATAAATGTGTATTTTCAGTCTTTATAGAATTTACAGTGTGTTGCTGGTGACAAAGCAGTAAAAGTTTTTTAAATGGCAGATTTGTGCAACCTTAATCTGCATGATGATAAAGTATGGGCCCTATCTTTTTGAAACTGCTCTCACACACTTTGTTACATGTTTAAATATTATATTAAACCTTTACAACCCAGAATCATATGGTACCATGTAGCAAAAACTGAATATTCTGCTCATATAAATAGTGAATTATTGTAAGGAGTGTCTAGTCTTAAGAGTCTAAACAGAATACACTGCCGTGGTTTCTCCAATAAGAATCCCAGGAAATTATTTTATTAATAGATACTATTTATATCTAGCCAGTAGACACACAACCCAGGCAGCCAATGATATGTTATAAACATGAATAATGCAAGTATAAGGGAGTCCCATGGACTGCAAGAAGATCACACCTCTCCATTCCTAAGGAAATCAGCCCTGAGTGCTCACTGGAAGGACAGATCCTGAAGCTGAGGCTCCAATACTTTGGCCACCTCATAAGAAGATAAGACTCCCTGGGAAAGACCCTGATGTTGGGAAAGATGGAGGGCACAAGGAGAAGGGGACGACAGAGGACAAGATGGTTGGACAGTGTTCTCGAAGATACAAACATGAGTTTGACCAAACTGCTTGAGGCAGTGGAAGACAGAAGTGCCTGGCGTGCTCTGGTCCATGGGATCACAAAGTGTCGGACACGACTAAACAACAACAACAACAACAACAAAGGGTGGAACTATATGGTCTAAAAAACTTATATCATGTTTTCAAAGTGGAAAAATGGGAGCTATATCTCCAAATAGAAACTTCATGCCAAAATCTCCCTGCACAGTGTATAGTGGAATGAACGACATGGCCTGGTCATGTCATTAGGCTGAGCATCTCTCCATCTGCCCATCAATAGGCAGTGATGCAGACTGGGAAGAAATACACCATATAATGACAGAAGGACTCCAAGTGACTTGTACCACACCTTTCCAAAGTGGGTACATGACACAGAGCTGCTATTTCACCAGTACGCCCAGGTTTCTTCTAACATATTGTTCTCACCTATGGAAAGAAAGGAAGTATTTGATGAAACGTATCAAGAGTCCTTGGGCCACCCTACTACATATTTACTTGATCTCTTACGTTCTGTTGTGCTCAGCAACCCCTTCTAGGTTTGCTGGAAGTCTGCAATAGAGATGGCTACATATTACCTCCAGTATCAGAAGCAATATGCCACTGAATATTAGCTAGCAATATAGCATGCTATCTTATACCAAGGCAGACCTGTGGTTTGTCGGTAGTGTCTACACTGATTGACAGTGGCTCTCCAGCATTTCAGAGAGAGGTCTCTCCCAGCCATAGCAGGAGATGCTGGGGATTGACCTTGGAACCTTCTGCATGCTCTCCCACGGAGCCACTGTGAAAACAGAATGCTGAGCTAGATTGGCCTCTAGTGTATATAAGAAGTTCTCAGTAGGGCTCTCCTTAGATTGTTAGAATCATGCCATTTCTGAACATTTGTTTCCCTGACATCCCTTTGTAACGAAATACCATGCAGGGTGTCAGATAAAATTAGGACTTTTAAAACCTTGGATGAGGCAATTGTAAGTTCTACCAAGGACTTAAAAACCGATTACAGACAATTGGATGAGTTTCACTGTATTTACAAAGGAAAAGTACACCAAGGAAAGATGAGATTCGAGAGGCAACCAACTCTTTCTTATCAGGGTCTCTCTCATCTATATGGGTCTCATTCAAGCTGACGGAACTTTAAGGGCAGGTTTTCTGGTGAATTCCAGGCGACTCACAGCAACCTCTCAATGATTTGCTGTATTGCTTTAGGCAAGTAAGTTAATTGCAATGCTCCTCAGTTTCTTTTTCAGCACAAGGAAGCAGCATTTATCCACTTGACGTGATTTAATGAGACCCGGTTAACAAATATGAACAGAGGAATAAATTTCTCTAATGATTTTAGGAAACAGAAATGGCTTCGGTTAGACATCTAGTAGAGAAGAGGTCCAGAATTCACCACTCAGTACATGGATTCCAGGTATAATTCCTTTGTCATTACAGAAATCCACTCCTTTCCCTACCCCTTTCAACTCTTTTCTTAATCAATACCAACAAAACTGCAACATCGACATGCTACAAATACTCAACAAAGGGGAAACTGTGCTATGTGCATTACATTACAGACTGAGTCTGTTAAGTTGTGGGCGAACATAGCAGATGACACGGCGATTTCTCCAGAGCAGCTCTTTATTTGTAAGCTGGACAGAACTGAACAGCAAACAGCTCAGCCGGCCTGCTTTTATAGGCAGCCGGCTGTCAACATTGTAGCAACAACAACCCAGGGTTTCCCGCCTAAAATAACTGACGTGGACCTGAGTGAAAACTATCTACAGTATCCCCCTGCTGGCCCAGGGTGAGAACTTCAGTACATAACAGAGTCCATCCACGTTATCATTATCCTTTAACCACAGTCATTTTGAGAGCCAAATTGGCTACCTTAACATGTGATCTCAACACATGTTGTGTCCCTAGATGGCCGATACACTTGGTCTTCTCCAAAATGTCAAATACTATAAATGAGATAGATGACAATAAAAACACTATGACTGTACTGCCATACCAATGGAAGGGTTTCTGATCCAGTGGGTGTGTCCGTAATTTAAGTAAGGGGGAGAAGATTTTTACAATTCCCCCTCTCCTGTAGCCCTCTTCACAGCTCCATCCAGAAAATCTGTGTGAGCTGCAGGAGGAAGCTGAGGTGAGGAAAACTCACCTCCACTCTACATCCATTAGAGAGCCTCCACTAGATTAATGACTATTATATGAACAGAAAAACACAATTGGCTGCAACCCTTCATCTTTACAAGGGCTACTTAAATAGTACACAAATTATTCATACATACTCATTAAATGCAACCATCCATTCCTTGGTTTGTCCTGGACTGTTGATTTCCTGAATTTTGGTAATATGTAGCCACAATCTTTTTGAAATTTTATGTTATAAGAAACTTCATTTTTACTAGTATCAGCCTCTAACTTGTAATATACATAGCAACTTTACATCTGGATTCACGGGGTCCCTTCCAATTCTACGATTCCATGAATGAAGTATTCCAACTTCATTGCAGCAAGCTCTATATTTTGCAACTGGAAGGTTTGTTTGTTTTTACTTCTTTGAGATGAGTTTTGAACACCTCGTCCAGCTGAACTCAACAAATGCACGATGTCTACAAAGGCATCAATTTTTTTTAATTCATTAATGTTTTGTAAAAGCCAGGCAGAGATAAAGTTTGACATATTGCATTTCTGTGAGTGGCTGAAACAACCTGATGAAAAATGACACCAGAGTGCAACTCTGATGAAACTTTTTCTAGTCGTATTCATCATGAGCTTAAGCCTTCTGCAAAGCAATTTACAAATCACCCCCAAGGAGAAAGCTTACCAATCTGTTTTCAAGGACTTGAAAAAGTGAAAGATATATTTAACGACCTTACTGTAGCAGCAAATGAAAAGTGCAATAGAGAAGTCAAATAAGGGTAGCCAAGTGTGCCTGGGTGTTATGAAGCCAAATGCCAATCACACATAAGACATCTGCATTTGCCAAAAGTATTAGTAAGAATGAGCTATTTAATTATGGCATCTCCTTTTATGGAACCCAGCATCATTCTGGCTATCTTCCATTTTTTAAAATCGGCTTTCCCGGCAAAAAGTCACTCTTTAGTGTGCACACTAAGCAAACATCAGTTAGGGATTTCTGAGGATTGCCATTTGCTCTGATTGAGCTTTGAGAGTGGATTTTCATAGGGAAAGCTCTGGAGCAAAAAGGGCTCTCGGACCTGAGCTTTAAAGTATAGTCCATACCTGGAAAGAGCAGAGGAAAGGTGCGTGTGGATAAGCCCTTAGACATTCTCTGTTGCTTCAGAAGATCTGTGAAATAATCTTCAGAAATAAACTTGCAGTGTAAATATCTCCTCAAAATGAAAGGTGGCATATAAATTCGTTTACAAATAAATAAATGCTGAGTACATCAGAAAACACTTCTGACTGCACTGTTCTGTTTTAATATCTTTATGTGGACTAGTGTATGGCAAGCTCCCCATTCAAATGTATTTGAATGCATAAATTAAAATAACTAATCTTAATCCCCTCTTTTACAAAGGCCTTTTATGAAAGCCCTCTTCTTATCTCCCAGCTACCTTAAACTGCTTTAAACCAAGGATATAACCAAAGAAGGAATGGTTCCTCTATTCCTCTTCCTTCTAAAGCAATCCTGGCAAGAGGGGTCACACAGCCAGCTGTAGCTATAATCTATCAAATTGTAAACTAAACAGGCTTTGCAGCTGGCAAAATTGGATCCCACCTGCTCATGGTGATGATTAGATATTCTGCCTGTTTACACAATTGCTTACCTTGGGAAAACAACTGTTTAGCTCATCTCCATCCCTGATTTATTGAGAAGCAAGGTTTCAAGAGGTAAACTGAACGGAGAGTTAACTCCTGGCAAAATAAAGGACTCTTGATTTACTTATCTTTCATCCCAAATAAATTACGATGTAAACAATGATAGGCTTGGTTAGACAAGCTGTTGCGTTTCCATAAAAGCACAAAATAACCTGAATGATCCGAAAGTCAACAATTTGTGTGTGTGGGTAAAATACAGTGGAATTCCTTGCATTTATGATATATAATTAAGCTGGAGGAGGGGAATCAGAATCCTTAATTACTGATTTATTTATTTTTTGTATTTATGTCTTCCAGGAAATTTTATTTTATTTATTATTTATAGAAGTGTTTATATGCTGCCTTTAGGGGCATAGCCCACCCAAGGTGGCTGACAAAATTAAATATGTTAACATCCATAAAACTAAGCACACCAATAGCAGCCACATAACAGTCCATTTAAAAGATTTTAAAGCTATACACGACAGTTAAAACAAATATAAACAATACATGTGACAGCAGTATCAAGACTCAGGACATCAGGAGCAGTCCCTAGACAGGACTTAATTATTAAAAGCAATCCAAAAGGGGAGTTTTTAACACTCACTTAAACTTTGCAGCATCGGAGCCATGTGCAGCTTTGTAGGAACATTTAAAATCTTATGAACATACTTCTAAGTATTGCATTGTATACTGTTGTACTCAGTAGTCCTACCAGGGTGCAATTTTTGCCATTACTACTCAGAAGTAAGTACCATTGGATTCAATGGGGCTTCCTGCCAGGTAAGCAGAGTTAACACTCCAAGCTTAAACTGTAAGATTCCTAAAAAGCTCCCTTCGTTATGTGTCCCAGAACCAAACTGATCTGTATGGTTCCAGCTCTTCAAAAGAGACTATAGCTCTCTTAACTGTAGGTGTCACTGGAAGATCAGAAGAGTTTTGCTTCTGCCTCTGTCAGCAATTTCTGTATTGCAGCTCTAGTTCTTATCCAAAAAAGGAAACAACAGCGCTGTTTACGGAGCAGAGGATTTTTGCATTGCATGACAACAAAAGCAGCAACAAGGCATCTTAGCTACATTTTAACTCTCTCTTGGAATCTCAAATCTTCCAAGGAGACAATAGACATACATTTCACTTACTAAGCAAGAGTGCAATTTCTCTGCTGCAATAAATAAGCACACATGCAAGCCAGAGTTGAGAATTAACACTGGCAAAATGCTGGCCCTTATAATTGGCTCTAGCAGCTCCTGAATAATCAGACACACGGTTCCTGGTGGCTTCGTCTTCTCTCTCCCCCCAGCAACTCTCACTCCAAGGTGAGCAATATCTGAGAGGAGATAATTTTATGTGCCAAAGCCATTTCCTTCTCTTACCAATGCTTCACTCATTTCTACCTTTGGACAAAGCCTCAAGAAGAGGTGTAAAGTACTTAATTTGTGCCATTTAATCCTCTTGTATCTGTGTTCTGACAGGGCTGGTGTCAGGATTAAGCCCTGTGGGACACCTGCTGAGGCACCCACTCCAGGGATGACTGGGCATCCCTGTAACCACCTGGCTACCTTCCTGCCCCTTGCTGTCTGCGGTCTCCTGCCATATAAGCCATGACCAGAATATGCTTTGGACTTCCCCTCTGGATGGCTGGGTGGACAGAGGGTAATGAAAGCTAATGTGCACGGGTGAAGAGAAGATAAACCCATTCAGCTTGCCTCAATGTCCCATCCTCCAAAATCTTCATCCAGCACTTTGTTCTACTTTGCAGTTCTCCATTCTGGCTGATTTACAGGTGTATTCAAACTTCAGCAGTTATATAGCAGGACACCTGACTCTTGTTCATAAGAGAAGCACATTCCACAGAGACTATTCCTCCCTTGAAAAAGAACTCAGCAGCTAGTAGGATAGAATGAGTTAGGTGCAGATTACTTGGATATGCTTGTTATGTTTATTTTACTCAAGCTCTTCCTTTCCAAAGCAAAAAGAGTTGGAATGGGTGACATTTGCTAGCAGCACGAACGCTGCAGTTGTCACAAAGCTGCAATGATTTTCTTTTTTAGAATTACAAGCCAGCCAGCTGCATAAGTCTGTGAGTAACAAATCATCCAATTTGAAAACAAAAAACCACCCTGGTTTTATATTGATTGTGTGTCCATTAGGAGGCATTGTTTAGAATAAGCAGCTCTGCATTGTCTTATTTGCTTGTTGTAGATCATGCAGAGCTGTGTTGTGTCATGTTAATCTGGAGTACATGACACAGTGGGACACTTATCTGCTGGGGCCTGAAACCAAGCAACAGAAAATAAATCACAGCCTGGCACTCCAAAGGCAGGTGCCTTTTCAACTCCGGCTCCAAATGTAATAAAAACAGCTACAGAGTGAAACAGGCAAAAATAACAGAGAGAGTGCAAGAAGCAATTGGGCAATTTCAGAAAGTCCAAAATATCCACCATGATGTTATTGTAGATAGTTTTAAGGCAAGTAGTGAATGAGAGTTCCAGTTACAATCCAGGTTGCTTTTCTGGTTTGTTTCCAACTACAGTGGTACCTCGGGTTAAGTACTTAATTCGTTCCAGAGGTCCGTTCTTAACCTGAAACTGTTCTTAACCTGAAGCACCACTTTAGCTAATGGGGCCTCCTGCTGCTGCCGTGCTGCTGGAGCCCGATTTCTGTTCTCATCCTGAAGCAAAGTTCTTAACCTGAAGCACTATTTCTGGGTTAGTGGAGTCTGTAACCTGAAGCGTATGTAACCTGAGGTATCACTGTATGCAGAAACCATGGGGGGGAGGGGGGCGGGCATGCCTGTCAATTTAAATATACAAGGATGGTGCTTGAAAAGAACATCAACACAAAAGGGATGTGTTGAAACTCGACTGCAGTCAGAAATATTTGGGGCATAAGCACGTTGCGGGTAAGCACTTTTTAATCCTACTGATTTTAGGGAGAGACATCAGCATCATAGCCTCCAATGGTCCCATTTCAACTTTGACTATTAGCTGACTCTTTCTGCTTCTCAGCGCTCCTCGATGTCAGGAGTGAGCCAGTAATAAATCACACAGAGTAACTGAAGTTAACTCTTTATTAGAAGAAACAAGATCTGCTCAGGAGTGCCAGGCCTAATGAGCACAGCAACTCTTCTCAGTAGGTCTTACACCTGAGAGGCAGGTGTGGAGACTGAAGGCCTTCCCACAGCTGCCTAACTCTCCTCCTCCCCTGGATCTTCCCAGACAATCTAAGACTCGGATGGCATGCCTGCCTTTGCTCCTCCTGCTTCATGCCTCTCCTGGTCCTGGGGGACCAGCGGGGAGAGGAGACACCCTGGCTTCTTCACCAGCCTGACTCATCTCTGCCTCTTGGCCTCCCTCTTCTCCTGCTTCCACTTCTTCTTCTCAGCTTCTCTGTGCCACATACTCTTCCTGCTTACTAAACCCTGTTACCTCTTCAGCTTCTGACATCTCCTCCTCCCAGTCTGCTCCTGCTCCTCCCTCTGACCACTCATCGTCGTTCCACCGCCAATCCCTGGGCTCTGAGGCTTCTTCCCTTGGGAGTTTCCCGCTGGTTTCTCCCATCTCTCCTTTGTGTCCAGCCAGTCCATGACACTCAAAATAGCAGGAGCTGCAGCAGCAGAAATTTGCAAGGCTGGCGGATTAAAAGAAGGGAATGCTTTCTGGCTCCCATTGGATCATACAAAGAACCCTCTGGATCAGACCACAAAGGCCTTTCTAGTTCAGCATCCTCTTCCCACAGTTGCCAGCCATATGACAAGGGAAGCCTGCAAGCAACTGTTGAGGGCAGTATGTTGAAATTCACTGGGAAATACATTGTAAGTCACTTGTGTAACAAGTGACCAACAAGTTCAAAAATAATAATAATTGCCCTCTCCTACTGTTGTTCCCCAGGAATGTCTATCTTGAAGAAATCCTGCCTCACCCTAGTCCACCGTACGGTGAACTGTTTGAAAAATTGACTGCTGAGGGAGTAAGGTGAAAGGGTGCAGCCAAGAGCAGCTGTTTTCATTTTCTACTTGTGGCACATTTGAATGTGGAGTCTCACTACTGCTCATGAGGCCAATAGGGAGGTGCCAGTCTCTGCCACAAGCCCCAACCACATATGTGGAAGAGTGACCACGTTTTCAGCTATTTTAGCAGTTGTGGAGGACACGCTTAAGTCTCTGGCTGAAGTCAATGGGACATTAAAGCACTACATTTGGAGGTCTGTTCACATGACCATCAATGGCAGGATGGGCATGTGGAAAGTATTTTAAGCCTGCACATGCTTCCCAAAATGGTTCCCATTGTGAAATGGCGGTGTGTACTCTTTCCAGGGACAAAGCTTCTTCTATATAAAGCAGGCTTCACTGGCCTGATGCCATTTGTATGTTTTCGACTACCAACTCCCATCAGTCACAGGCAGAACTACACACAAAGTATTCTGGAACATTTCTTTGGAGGAATCTTTAGGCTGAAACTCAAATGCTTCAGGTTTCTAATGACAGTTTGTTAGCCATCTTGCTTTCAGAAAATAACTCAATTTCTCATTTTATGTGAAAGGACTATTTCTCCCTGCCCTCAACACTTAACCGCAGAATTAGTATTTGAGGTGTACTGAAAGGATGTTGCATGGGCATTAAAGAAGTTCAAGGAAGGATACAATATGGCCAGACATGAGGAAGTGATGGTAAATGGAATACTAAGGGTGAGAAGGAAGAAATGAGATTTGAGCACAATGTATTCATTTAACCAATGCTTAATGTTAATGCTGTTCTCTTAACACTTGACGGTTTTGTTCGTGTGTGAGAGAGAGAGTGTGCATTGTGTGTGTGTGTGTGTGTGTGTGTGTGTGTGTGTGTTTTAATGGCCAGGGGCTTTACACTTGCTTCTTTTTGCTATCTTTTTGCAGTTCTATTACTTTTTCCTTATAAAAGAGTTTTGCGCTGCCTTCAAACATTTTGATAATGGAAGCTACCAGAATTGCTAAGAAGGGTTCCAAAGCATTGTTGGCATCCAGATGGTTTGAGGGGGAAACAGCAAACCCAGGTTAATTGCCAGGCAGGTGACAGTGGTGGCTTATGGAACTGAAAGAAAAAGGACAAGACGGAAGTGCCTAGGATCCAGGGGTGTTGGCAAAGAAGTAGTCACTAATAAAAATGAAAATTGTACAGAAGCAGTAGCTGACAGAAGAAGCAATGACAACAAATTGGGTTGGGGTGGAGGAAGCTAAATTCTCTTCCAATGGAAGAGATTTTCAGGAAATGTTTCCACCTCCCAGTTCCAAAAATCCCTATTTTTTAATCCAGAAAATGAAATGGAAAAACTATTCATGCAGGACATTTTCCCCATTATTCTTATGGAAATTTCAAGGAGCACAGCATTCTACTATGACTCCGATTTCTCTTCTCGCACTGAAGCCATTATATTGATATAACCCAGAGATCCTAGTTTTCCTGTCCTTCTACACCATATTTTGTATAATAATTAATCTAACTCTAACTTTGAGCAATTGCTGGGTTGAGCAACATCCAGGCAGAGAATGGGCAGACCTTCTGGTGGCAAATACAGCACTTAAGCCATTTGCTGTGAGCTGGAAAGGAATGATACCATGTAGGCCAAAGCCATTTCAGCATATGAGGGGGAAATGGGTTTCTACACTATGTGGTGCAACCGGGACCAGAATGAATAAGAAGGTAATTTCGGATTTAAGCATGAATGGTCGGGTGGAGAGGTTTATGTTTACCAGATGCTTCAAACAAGCAGAGCAGACAAAAGGACACAGAAGGCTGAATCTAGTGCCAGTGAAAATGGACATGACGCTCATTTACTCGTGGCCAAAGGAAACTTACTAAGGTAATATATATGGCTGACCACAAGTTTTGGCAGCTTTTATTTGGATCAGTGGCTTTAAAATGTGTATGGTGGGGTGGTGAGTGGGAGGTGGAGATAATGATGTCATAAATGGGGGTTCTCTTTGCTAAGATTTTCATCCTTTTTTCTTCTTTACAAAAAATGGCCCTTCCTTCTTATAGTGCAATATGAAGTAAGTGCTGCTAAAATGGTTAGGTTTTGTACTGGTGATTAGGAGAGAGCGGGTAGCCTTAATTAAAAATATTTTTTATGCTGATGACATACAGCTCTTCTCCTCCATAACATCTAAGCCAGAAGAGGCTCAGTATGATAGGGAACACTGTCTGGGTGTAGTGGAGGAAGGCCAATAAACTGATATTGAAGCCTGGAAAGACAGAGGCCTGGTAGGTCCCAATTCTGATCGCTCAGAGGACTCCACTTCCTACCTGTCTCCACTGGGAGAACTGTCCATTTATTCCTACTCTCTAATTCCTGTTACAGCTTCTGATCCACAAGAGGACCTTGACTCTTATTCCATGAATACTCAGCTTAATCAGGAGTCTTTGGTGAGGTATTCCAACAGTCTGTGTTGTTAGGGGTCAATGACTGATCTCAAAGTGGCTTGCAATTCATCAGAGACCACATATGATTTCTTTGGAATCTGATTAACCTTCTCTGCAAGATCCCCATCATTTCAGCAATGACAGCAGATTATTCCATTCTTGAAGAGATGGATATTGGCTAGCTTTAAACAATAGCCTGTAAAGGATGACACCTTGAATTCGCTGGGTTATCCATAATGCCTGCAACAGACACTCTTTGGGCTTGTCATCATGCCAATTTAATTTAAGACACTCCTGAAATGATGTGTGTTCTGTTTTGCTGCTAAAGACATAGTGACACAGAACAGTAAAACTGTATACTTTGTTTTTATAGGATAATCAGGCAGCAGTGTGGTTGCTATAAAAGAGCAAATAAAAGTTTTGTCGAGTGACAAATTTTATTGTCATTTCCAGACCCCATTCCATATTATTCTTTTTGTGACATCGGAATGTGGGAAAACCTGACTCAATAAGATGGCAAGCTGTTTTATAAAGCGGCGATTAAAACAAACAGCCATTGTTGCTGTTTTTCGGGAGGGGACCCTATTTTTTTCTTTTCTTTTGCACTCAAAGGCTTCCATGTGTTTACTCTTCACTACCATCGCTGTGAGCATCCTTCTCTGGCACCGCCTGATGGCATTCCATTTTCTAATGTGCTTTCAAATTTAAATTAACCTTCATTTATTATTCAGCCATACAAAGAACACATATTTCAGTGTGCAGAATTGCTGTCTAGTGATTGAATGCCTTGTCCCTTTGCTAGGAGACAGGAGGTGTTGATTTCGAGGAGGGAGGCTCTTACATCAAGGGCTGACAGTTTTGAAAATCTGCACTACAACTTCTATATTTACTGCAGGGCAGTGTGGTAATAGTATGCACCAACCTGGCATTCAAGAGAAGCACCACTAGCCTGGAGGGCTGATTGGCAAGGCAGCCCAAGTCTTGCCCGGTGGAAAAAGAACCAGGAACCCCCTTCACCATAACTCCCTTTGCCCAACAGGCACATAACAAAGCACACACACATTGCTGCTCTGTCATACAAACACAGGCTCCTTGGACCAATAAAATGCAACTCGTGCACAAAATAGAAAGTGCATGCAGTGTATATGTGTAGCGCTCAGCAATCATAACCACAAGCAAAGCACAGTGCTATATCATATAATTTGTATGCAGAAAGTCCTGGGTTCATTCTGTGGCATCTCTAGGTAGGACAGGGAATGTCCCTCACCTGAAATCACAGAAAGCCACTGCCAGTGATTTCTGACCTCAATGGGCCAATTGTCTGATTCAGTATAAGGTTTCCTATGTTTCCAACTAACCAAACAACATCGCCATTGCTTTCACAGTAGATCTTATACAGACCCTGTCTTTCATCCAGGCAACAATGTTCTGTTCCTTCACCCTCTCACCTCTCACTTTTACCTTGTAGAACTGAACTAACCCTTTGCCCAGACTCTCACTCCAGAGAAATGCTAAACCTAAACATGTGAAGAAGAGATAATAAATAATGAATAGATCGATAATAATAGATAATAAATGTATGCTACTTTCATACGGGTGGCTCCTAATTATTGCTACTCCATAATAAGTGTTAATAAATTTGCATTTCTGCACTATTGGGAACATTTCACTTTTCCTGAAGGTTCCTCCCACTGTGTTCTGTCCACATAAGAGGGTATGCATAGCTGCTCTGGTGAGGAAGGGGAAAGACCATCCAAGAGGCCATTTGAAGTTCTGCACACACACATTATATCAGGGGTCAGCAAACTTTTTCAGCAGGGGGCTGGTCCACCCTTTTTTAAATAAAAGCACACATTCTACTCATGTAAAAACACCTGGCAGCCCCCACAAATAACCCAGAGAAGCATTTTAAATAAAAGGACACATTCTACTCATGTAAAAACACGCTGATTCCTGGACCATCTGCGGTCCAGATTTAGAAGACGATTGGGCCGGATCCGGCCCCCAGGCCTTAGTTTGCCTACCCATGGTTTAGGGTCTCCTCTATCCTTGACTTTTTATTGGCTTACACACTAAAGGTCATAAAAGACACACATTTTGTTAGCATTCAAGGATGATTAAAGATGTATAAGAAATGTATAGAACCTCTTCCTCCTCAAGGGTCAAGGTAATTTAATTAATTAATAATAATAATATACATTTGGTTGCTCCAAATGAACTTCCTGTGTCCTGCTCTGCCCTTGCTATCCATAGCATAGTTTTATATATCATGCATTTATTCACTCTCCTCTCCTAATGTGAAAATAGACTGGGACATACGTCACACACTGGGGAGAAGGTAACGGGAATATTATTCCGTGAACCTCCCCAGGTTTGCCATAATGTATAACTTGGCCCTAACAATAGCCTAAATGCATAGGCAAGGACTACCGTTCACAACAATTTTTATTCCGCTATTCCAGATCCTGACATATGGTGACAAAAGAAACAACGCAATTAAAACTATACTAGAAACCTCATTATGGAAACCTGCAAATGGGGACGCCTTCTCTGTCTCCCTTACGATTTACTGATTTGATTTACCATCTTTTCAGTCAGCCTGAATTGGTACCAGGAGGTAAATCTTCTTAGTTGTATCTAGACTTCTGTCCACAAAAAGCTTTTGAAGGGGGAGTGACTTTTGCCTATTTCGTTTCCATGTGAAGCTTCCAGTGCCACTTCCACACTGTTCAAGAGGGCTTTCCAACCCTCCAGAGAAGCTTTTGGGAGAGGGGTGTAGGAAGAATTGGCAAATGTTGCCTCTACTCTTCTCCTGGCAGGAATGAATCTAGATGCAAGCTGCTGCATATCTACATGATTAAATAATTTGTGATAAAGAGGCTTGGCAGAAAACATTACCTGTACTCTGATGAGGTTGTTCCATTGCCTCGCTGCACCCTGGTGTTGTCCCCTCAGGTGCAAGGACAAATTAATTTTAATTCCAATCTTAATTCAGAGAATCATTTGTCAGCAGCCTGAACAACACTACCCTTTGCTTATATAATTTTCATGCATCTGCTGTATTAACAAATTCAGCCATCTTGGAAGCCAGAATGTACAACATCTTACAAGATGACCATAATGCGGGATGAGGAATGTTCTGTTATGATTCACGGCTTTAAAATGAGTTGTATGAAAACGTGAACATTCCACTTTTTTTTGGAAGCGTTTCTAAAACACTTTTCAAATGGTAAGTGGACAATTAGGCTTCATTGATTTTTACGGCAAACCAAATTATCCATGTTGTTAAACAGCTTGAAGCTACAAAGAAATACACCAGATGGAGTGGAAAAGAAGGAGAAATCAAACCATTTAACATAGAGAGGTCCGCAGAGTTATTTCTTGTCGGGAGAGAAAATTACTATCGTCATTTTCAGCACAGACTGCTGTTCACAGGGAGATTTTGCCTTCTGGCTGGGTAGCAGTAGCATTTCCACTGGTGCCCTGAAACCAAAGTGTTCCTCTAAAAGCAACAGCTGCCCCTGTGTTTTATAATTAGGATGCGAGTATTAGAAGTGCTAGTTAAAAGTTCCCTTAGAGAGATGACTTTATTAGAGCGATAGAATAAGGCCATGGTCCTCAAGCTTCTTTGATGCTGCATGGAAAGATGCTGGCTCGCTGTGCTTGGCTATAGGGCGAGATAAGATCTTTGGAACAACAGCATGAGGTCAGACTGAGCATATTCTCTCATATGGAACATATCACATTTGGCAAATCTTCTTTAAATCTAGGTTCAAATCCAAGTTTTGGAAGCTTGGGCTGAATAAAAACAAAAAAAGCATGCAGCTTCCAAGTGGTATTAGTGCTCTGGCTTCTAACTCTCTCAAACCACCTATAGCCCAGTATTCATGAACTTGTTAAAGCCCAGCAGGGCCATTCATCTCATTAGACACTATAAAAAGTATGGTGTTATTTTTCACTTCTTTCTTTCTTTCTTTCTTTCTTTCTTTCTTTCTTTCTTTCTTTCTTTCTTTCTACATTCTATGATTACTAGTGGTGACAACTGAGGATTAATATAGACTCATTATGTATTTATATTTCTTGACTATATTTCGTTTACGTTTCTAAGAGCTTGAGTTTTGGTCAACGACTTCCTCCTCCTCCTCCTTTAAATTTACCATAGATTCCGGTGTATAAGGCGACGTTTGAACCCCAGAAAATCTTCTCCAAAGTTGGGGGTTGCCTTATACGTCGGGTATGGGTGGCACAGAGCAGAGCCCGCTCCCCACTGCTGTGGCGGCGACTCCGAAGCAGCAGCAGCGGGCAGCGGGCTCAGCTCCGTGCCGGACGGCTTTCTCCCGGTGCAGAGCTGAGCCCGCCCCGTTGCTGTCCAGTGTATTGGGCAACTGGGCTTATAAGACGAACCCCCAAATTGCAGCTGCCAATTTGGGGGGGTCGTCTAATACGGCCAGTCACCTAATACGCCGGGATCTACGGTATATCCCACCTTTCCTCTCAGAGGAGCCCATGGTGGCAAACAACAAGTAACAAAACAATAAAAACATACTGAAAGCAAATTCAGCAGAGAAATGGGAAATATCTCAACTTAAAAAGCTTGCGGAAGGTCTTCAACAGGTGACAAAAAGATATGGCACCTGTTTAATATTCAAGGAGAGGGAATTCCAAAGGTTGGGTGCCACAACACTAGAAACTTGGTTCCTACATTGTACAGAACAGCCTCCCAATTGGATGGTATCTGCAGAAGGCCCTCCCCTGCACAGCACAGTGATCAACTTAGGATAAAAGGGGTGAGACAATCTTTCAAATATTCTGCTCCCAAGCTGTATAAGTCTTTGTAAACCAAAGCCAGCACCTCGAGCTTAGCCTAGTAGCTGTCTGATTGGCCACTGTGAGAACAGGATGCTGGACAAGATGGGTCATTAGCCTGACACAACAGATTCTTATGTTCAGCAACTCTTAAATTTGGGAAGCCATGATTTAGGGTAAAACAACATTTTTTGTTACTAATGTCTTGTTGAAAACTAGGATCTTGTCCAGTTTAGTCTGGCTGTTCAAGAAAACAAGCACTGTCCAAATTGAACGGCATTGGGAATACGACTCCTATATTCTGACATATCTCAGCAGTTCTAACCAGAGTGTCAGAGATCTGCAGCCCCCTCTCGTGCAGCACGAATAAGTGTATATCCTGTGTTTTGTCTCTGAATGCTGCATTATTAGAACGTGCAAGCTCTGCTGAGATGTAAGTCTACAGTTATTAAGTAGTCCTCTAAAATTTCTAATTCATCGCACAAATCAGTTTCCCCAACCTTGTGCCCTCCAGATATTGTTAGGTTCGAACTTCCATAATTCTCTTTTTTTTTTTAAAATATTTTTATTTTTCCATATAAACACAATACAACAAACATAAACATACAAAAACAAAAACAAAACAAAAAACATGTATCATTTCATATCCTAATTTCATATCCTATCTTCCCCGACTTCCTCATGCTTCCCCTTTCTGTATTCCAAATTCTTATCGATTGTTCAGCAAATCTTCCCTTATTTTAATTTAAATTTAGACTATTCTTCCTTATTTTCCTTGTCTTAACCATTGCTAATAGTAACCATTTACTTTCCAGTCCAACATCATTCTAACTTTCATTAACTTTATGATATTTCTTTAAATAGTCCTTGAATTTTTTCCATTCTTCTTGCGCTGCTTCTCTTCCCTGGTTTCGGATTCTGCTCGTCATTTCTGCCAAGCCCATATAGTCTATCACCTTCATCTGCCATTCTTCCAGTGTGGGTAGTTCTTGCGTCTTCCAGTACTTCGCAATGAGTATTCTAGCTGCTGTTGTAGCATACATAAAGAAAGTTATATCCGTCTTTAACACCCCTTGGCCGACAATACCCAAGAGAAAGGCCTCTGGTTTCTTGGGGAAAGTATATTTAAATACCTTTTTAAGTTCATTATAGATCATTTCCCAGAATGCCTTAATCTTCGGGCAGGTCCACCAAAGATGAAAAAGTGTACCTTCAGTTTCTTTACATTTCCAACATTTGTTGTCAGGCACATGGTAAATCTTTGCAAGCTTGACTGGGGTTATGTACCACCTATATATCATTTTCATAATGTTTTCTCTTAAGGCATTACATGCCGTAAATTTTATCCCGGTGGTCCACAACTTTTCCCAATCAGCAAACAAAATATTATGACCAATGTCCTGAGCCCATTTAATCATGACCGATTTAACCGTTTCATCTTGTGTATTCCATTTCAGCAGCAAATTGTACATTTTGGACAAATTCTTAGTACTGGGTTCTAACAGTTCTGTCTCCAATTTTGATTTTTCCACCTGGAAGCCAATTTTACTGTCCAGTTTAAACGCTTCATTAATTTGATGGTAGTGGAACCAATCTCTCACCTTCCCTTTTAATTTCTCAAAACTCTGCAATCTCAATTTGTCCCCTTCCTTTTCCAAAATTTCCCAGTATCTTGGCCACTTGGACTCCATATTTAACTTTTTAACTGCCTTAGCTTCCATTGGCGACAGCCACCTTGGAGTTTTATTTTCCAGCAAGTCTTTATATCTGTCCCAGACATTTAGTAGTGCTTTTCTGACAATATGATTTTTAAAACTTTTATGTGCTTTAACCTTGTCATACCACAAATATGCATGCCACCCAAAAATGTTATTAAAACCTTCCAAATCCAAAATGTCTGTGTTTTCAAGAAGTAGCCATTCTTTCAGCCAGCAGAAAGCTGCCGCTTCATAGTAAAGTTTAAAGTCTGGCAGGGCAAACCCCCCTCTTTCCTTTGAATCCGTTAGTATCTTAAATTTAATTCTGGGCTTTTTGCCCTGCCAGACAAATTTAGATATGTCTTTTTGCCACCTCTTGAAACAATCCATTTTATCAATTATTTGCAATGCTTGGAACAAAAACAACATTCTTGGCAATACATTCATCTTTATAGCTGCAATACGGCCTAACAAGGAAAGCTTCAAGTTGGACCAAATCTCCAAATCTTTTTTCACTTCTCTCCAAGTTTTTTCATAATTATCTTTAAACAAATTCACATTTTTAGCTGTCATATTTATACCCAAATATTTCACTTTTTTAACCACAGTCAACCCTGTCTCATTCTGGAACCTTTCCTTTTCTATCTGTGTCAAATTTTTCTCCAAAACCTTTGTCTTAGACTTATTCAATTTAAATCCTGCCATTTGACCAAACTCTTGAATTATTTCCAAAACTCTTTTCGTGCTAGCTTCTGGCTCTTGCAATGTAAGTACTAAGTCATCTGCAAATGCTCTCAGTTTATATTGTTTAGCTCCGACCTGAATCCCTTTAACCAACTGGTCCCTCCTAATCATATTAAGCAAAACCTCCAGGACCGATATAAAAAGTAATGGGGAGATAGGGCACCCCTGACGTGTCCCTTTTTCAATCTTGAACTCTTCTGTAACCACATTATTTACAATTAGTTTGGCTTTCTGCTCAGAGTATATTGCACCTATACCATTTTCAAACCCTTGGCCTACCCCCATCCCCCGGAGGTTCTTCAACATAAAACTCCAAGAAATGTTGTCAAAGGCTTTCTCGGCATCCACAAATATCAAAACAGCTTTAGTGTTTATGTTCACTTCCAGCTTTTCCAAAATGTCAATTATATTCCTTACATTGTTCGACAAGTGCCTTTTTGGGAGAAAGCCCGCTTGGTCCCCGTGAATCTCCTCCATCAAAACTCTCTTCAGTCTTTTTGCCAAAATATCAGCAAAGATTTTGTAATCCACATTCAATAACGAGATGGGTCGGTAGTTTTTAAGTTGGGTCTTTTCAGTCTCTGTCTTTGGTATAAGTGTAATGTAAGCCTCTCTCCACGTATCGGGTGCCCTTTTCCCCTCCATAATCTCATTGCAGACTTCCTTCAAAGGTTGTATCAACCCTTCCTTCAAAACTTTGTAGTATTTGGAAGTCAGTCCATCCGGTCCAGGGGATTTGCCCAGCGTCATGCCTTGAATGGCATCTTCTATTTCTTGTGCTGATATCTCCTGGTTCAATATTATCTTACTTTCATGCGAAACCTTTTTCAGCCCATTTTCCTCGAGGAACTGTTGTATGTCCATTTCTTTTTGCGGCCCTTGTGTGTAAAGTTGTCTAAAGTAGTTCTGAAAACAATTCCTAATTTCCGCTGGGTTGCTTATGTTTTTTCCTTCCACTTCTATATTTGTTACCGTGTTGAGTTTTTGTCTCTTCTTTATTTGCCAAGCCAGTAACTTGCCACATTTATCAGCAGATTCAAAAGTCTTTTGTCTCATTTGTTTAATTCTCCACTCTAATTCTTGATTCATCAGTTCCATATATTGTGTTTGATGAAATTTGATTTCTCTTAGAATCTCTTGGGATTTTGGCTTCGATCTTAATTGTTTTTCCCCTTCTTTTATCTTTTCCAAAATTCTCTCCTTTTTCTCATTTTGCTTTCTCTTCTTTAAAGTATTTTGCTGAATCAAAAACCCTCTCATCACGGCTTTGCTTGCGTCCCATACTATTCTTTTTTCTACTTCAGACCTTAAGTTGATTTCAAAATAGTCTTTCAAGGTTTTTTGGGCCTTCTTACAGATCTCCTCGTCTCTAAATAAGGTGTCATTCATTCTCCATCTGAAGGAACCAGTTGTTGTTTGCCTCATCACCATCTTTACAGCATTATGGTCGGAGAAAGTTTTTGGGCAGATTTCTACTTTTTTTATATTCGGAGCCATACTGCTAGTCACCCAGATTTGGTCAATCCTTGTCCATGTCATTTTGGCTTCAGAAAAGAAGGTTCCCTCTCTTTCTAATGGGTGTTTTGTTCTCCAAATATCAATCAAGTCCATATTGTCAGTCATTTCAAAAAAAGTCTTTGGTAGTCTTCCATCTTTTGTTATTACCTGTCTTTGTGCCTTGTCCATATTTGTTGAAACCACTCCATTCATATCTCCCATCAAAATTAAGTTATAATCCATATGGTCCATCAAAATTTCATGCAACTTCTTAAAAAATTCAGCTTTCCCTTCGTTTGGTGCATAGATTCCCACTATCAAATACTTCTCTCCTTGAGATTGAATTTCAATTGCCAAATATCTTCCTTGATCATCTTTAAAAATTTGTTTCGGTTGCAATTTTTCTTTTGCATAGATCACCACTCCTCTCTTTTTTACTCTGTCTGAAGATATAAATTCCTGTCCCAGTCTTTTATTTATTAATAATTTTCTGTGTGCTCTTGTCACGTGGGTCTCTT
Source organism: Podarcis filfolensis (assembly GCF_964270895.1). Taxonomy (NCBI): domain Eukaryota; kingdom Metazoa; phylum Chordata; class Lepidosauria; order Squamata; family Lacertidae; genus Podarcis; species Podarcis filfolensis. The sequence goes on along the minus strand of NC_139605.1, from coordinate 32,828,484 downwards.
GTAGGCAAATCAAGTCCAATTGGTCTTTCTTTAAGGCATGAAATATATTTTTTCTCTTCCTGGGAATATTTAAGCCATTACAATTCCAGGTTAGAAGTTGCAGAGCCATGATGGGATTATTTACTCCTTCCTCCTACAGCTCCCTGTTTTTGTTCCTCGTCTGTCGGTGGTACCGTGTTCGTGTCCAGTGATGGATGCCCTTGTCCTGGAAATGTCTCTTTCTGTAGGTCTTCTTCGTGTTCTCCCAAGAACTTGTCTTTATCACTTACAGTCTTTATTCTTCTCTTCTTTCCCTTATATTTAAAAGACAAGCCTTGGGGAAATTCCCACCTGAATGGTATGTAGTTCTTCTTCAGCAGTGTCACCAGGTCTTTATAATGTCCTCTTGCGTCCAAGATACTCTTAGGGATGTCTTTAAAGATCTCAATAAAAAAGTCTTCAATTCGAAGGGCTGTTTGGTAGTGCAGGTTCAATATTTTATCTCGCTCCTCCTTTGATCTTAAGGTAATAAGACAATCTCTGGGTCGATTTCTCTTCTGTCTTATTCCCAATCTAAATGCACTTTCTATCTTAAAATCTTCTTTCTTCAGCTCCTGCTTCCAAAAATCAGAAAATTCTTTTGTCAAATCATCCACCAAGTTCTCTCCTTCCTTTTCCGGCACAAGTCTGATCCTCAGGTTCCTCTCCTTGCGTTGCATATCCTGCATAGAGAGTGCCAGTTCATATTCATCCAATTTCTTGTAAACTGGTGGAAATTTTTCCTCCGCAGCAGTTGCAATTTCCTTAGCTTCCTCGGCTATCTTTCGTGTTATAGATGAATCTTCCAATAATTTCCCAATTGCTTCTGCATTTGAGTTCACTTTATTCCCTAGGTCAGTTATACTTTTAGTATTTAGGTCAATTTTCCCAGAGATTTCTTCAATTTTTTTATTTGTTTCAGCAACTTGTACTTTAGTTTCAGCAACTTGCAATTTAGTCTCCGCACCTTGCTTTTTTAGTTCCTCCAAAGAGTCATTTATCTTCTCCAATACCTTGGCAAATGATTCTTCTGTAGACATTGCTTTCGCTTTTGGCTTTACAGCCACTATAGTTCCAGAGGCTCCTGTTACAGAAGCCCTTCTTTGCATGTAAGTGTCAATTTTGTATTGTCTGCCAGATCTCAAGGTTGTTTCTTGTAACTCCCCTTTCTCTTTACCATCTGCCATAACAAAGTCTTTTAGTCAAGGTCATTCCCAGACTTTGAAACTCACAAACAAAGTTCTCAAATTTTAAACTCCACTTGTTGCTGAAATAATTTGTAGGTCCTCTAGGGGGCGTAGAGTCAGTTCTATACTTCTCAAAGTAATCCCACACTCTTCAAAAAAGAAGGAATAAAAGTTTCCTAGTCCCTTTCAATTTTTCTTTCCTTTTTCAAGGGGATCCCAGTCAATAGTGTCCTGTAAGTAACTTTGTAATACCACAGAAACAGTGTTTCAAATTGGAAGTAACCAAAGTCAATTTGAGATATTTTTTAGCTTCTTATAGCAACAGTCCTTAGCCGGTTCCTTTTCTCCGGCAGTCCGATCCCAGGTTAAAGAACAGCGATACTTAATCCAATTCTTTTAAATTGGCAGGGAAACACTTTTAAAATCTTCTTCCCCCCCCTCCTGCCTTCGGGGGGGGGGAGTTCTTTGCTTTGGTGGTGGATTTCTTAAATCCCGCAAGTTTCCTCTCAAGCAGTTACAGCTAGAGTGCCTTTCGCTTTGATCTTGCTACAGAACGGAAAGCAGACTTCCTTTTTAGTGCTTGTCCGTCTCGGTGCCCAATTTCTTTACTTTTAGTGTCCAGTTATATTTTAGCGGTCAATCCTACTCACGGATAGTTGTTCTTTTAATCCAATTTCCCGGGAAGAAGTCAGCGCTCTCCGCTAATGGCGACGCGGCTTCGCTTCGCAGGCTGGGTGAAGACGACTCTCAGCACCGCTCCAAGACCCCTCCGCTCCTCCGGAGCCTTTAAAAAGGCTATTTCGCAGCGTCGGGGGGGCGCAAAGGTGCCCGCCGAGTCTCCAGTTCACAGGCAACGCGCCTGTGATTTTTAAGGGTCCCCGCTTCGCCGTAGCTGACAGGACCCGAACCCACGAAGCAGATCTCTCCCGGAGCTCCGGTTGAGATCCGCCATTAAGCGCCGGCGCTAACCGGAAGTGGAACTTCCATAATTCTCAGCCAGAATGGCTAATGGTCAGGGATAATATCCATCAATATCTGGAGGGTACCACTTACATCAGAAACAGAGCTTCTTTCACCATTGGACTTAAGAACATACTGTCTTTTGCAGCTCTCAGGTACCCAATCAGTATGTGAGGCTTCATTCTCAACTTTGTTTTCCTGGAAACATCAGGAGTCCAAAGATGCTCTTAGCTGCTATCATGCAGCTAGTTAAATTAAATTGGGTGGGATCCAACTAATGAGTCCTGCAAGCAGAAACCTGTGCAAAGATGTCTGCTGGTGCAACAGCACTTTCCACCCCCCACTTTCCCCTGCCTGTCCTCTGAAATTGGCTTGGGAGGATTAAGAGACTCCCCCCCCCCAAAAAAAAAACAGCATGTACTGAGGTGAGGGTGGATTGCTCCCTCTGGAAAGCTGAAATGTTTGTACTGATGATTGCCACACTGCTATGTTGAATTCCTTGCATTGAGAGCCAGCATGGTGTAGTGGTTAGCAGTGTTGGACTTATAATCTGGTGAACTGGGTTCGCTTCCCCGCTCCTCCACATGCAGCTGCTGGGTGACCTTGGGCCAGTCACACTTCTTTGAAGTCTCTCAGCCCCACTCACATCACAGAGCGTTTGTTGTGGGGGAGGAAGGGAAAGGAGATTGTGAGCCGCTTTGAGACTCCTTCGGGTAGTAATAAAGCGGGATATCAAATCAAACTCCTCTTCTTCTTTGCTGATTTTATACCATTATATCACCTCTGTGTGCAATTGTTGCCTTCCCATTTTCCTCCATTCATTCTTTCTCCAAGTAATATTCTTTATATTTTGACTTTTGGTTTCATTAAAAAAAGAATTCTATCCAATTTCTCTCCAGGATCTTCCTGTGTGCTTAAGATTGCACAATTAAACTACACCTTCAGGATTGTAAGGATACTTCACAAAGCTGTGTACAATGCAGTGTGTATTCCTGAGAAGAATAAAAAGAGTCACCTTTCAAAGGTTTAATTCCTAAAGTTCATTATTAGTAGTCTTTCACCATAACAAGTGCACAATTTCCCCTTACTGCTAAACAAACACGTTAAAAATAGTGGGAACAACACCTCAAAATCATTTAAAAGCTGAAGTGATTCAGCAAATGCACCGGTGTGCTGAAAAACTTTCGATCTTTCAACCAAATAATTTAGTTGCAGCTGTTTTGTGGCACTTTCCCATAGTAGGAAAATACCAGACAAATGGTAAGTACCTGTATGGAAAGACAGCTATAAATATGGATTGTAGCATAATGGATGGATACCAGAACCTACTTTTCCGTCCTGATCCCACCTGGCTTTGCCTTATCTCTTTCCACCTGGCTTTGCCTCATCTCTTTCCAGGAAATCTTGTCTGAATCTGCTGCCTCATCTGCCATAGCTCAGTGGTAGAGAATCTGCTGTTGATGTAAGATCCCAGGTTCAATTCCCAAGAGCTCAGGGTAAATCTGGGAATGCCACCCTGTCTCAAATTCTGGAGAGCCTCTGCCAGTCAGTGTAGACAATGCCATGCTAGATGGAGGAATAATGCTCAATATAAGGTAGCTTTCTACATAAGGCTTAACACTTCTGGGCTCACTAGAGTCATCTGACGGGATGCTGTTGGAAAGCGGATGCTGACCTAGATGGACCTTTGGCTATTCCAGCGGAACAGTTATGTTCCAACCCTTGTTTCCTTATTTTCTTTGCAACTTGAATGACTGCCTAAATGGAAGGAAAGGATAATCTGCAAATTGTTTTAAACTTCTGAGCCTTTATATATATACATATATATATATGGGAGGTCATGAGAAGAGCCCTCAGATGCTACAAAAACCATTAGCTCTAGTCCCCACAAGAAAAATACTAAGAAATAAAAACATGAAATGCACACAATAAAACACTTGTCTCTTCCTGTGCTGAGTATTTGCTTTGTCAGATCTCACCTAGTGAAACAAATATTTAGGAACATCACATGGTTCTGTCTTTCTTTCCTTATTTATGTGAACAATAACATCATTTAAAGCCACTTAACTGACTAGAATGGTAAACAGCAAGGGAAATAAAATGTCTTGAAAGTAAAAAAATTATAGAGTATTTCAGTTTCTCATTTAATCAGTTTTCTAAAGGCAAGATAACTGAAGGAGATGTTCAGGGCCAGTAGATCCATTTTAATTTCAAAGTGTGTGTGTGTGTGTGTGTATATACACACACACACACACACACACACACACTTTAATAAAGCTAGAGATAAGCTGTGGAATGTCCAAGAATTGTAGGTCAGAGATCTATGCTTTTTAATATCTAGCTGCTCTTCAGTAAGCCTTTCATCACGTTAATGACTAAGTCATACTGATTGTAAAGCAGTTGTAATGAGGCAATTAGTAAGGCAAATGACAACCATGGAGAATGAAATGAACAAGGCTCTCAACACAAACCAGATGGATATCTTCAATATATTTCTTGTTATCAGCTTGTGGTTTTATGCTAAATTGCATTGAATCAGTACTCAAGAAAACCATTTGAATTGGTTAATAAAGAACAACAACAGGAAACAAAAAGATATCTGTTCCAAACATAAAATTGTGGGGAAAGCACTACTAAAATAGACCTGGAGGTGGGATCATGCCCCCAAGTAGCCTTCTAATTGGCTAAAGAGGCTGTCAGAAAAGGTCCTCCTGGAGCAGGACCTACTGAAAAGCAGGTTACCATGTCCAGGAATCTCTGAAAATAAGACCAGGTAGTGAAAGGACATAAATGCTGTAATGGTAATTGATATTGCTTTGAAGTTGGAAGCTTTGCTGTGAGGACGAAAATAAGTTGCTCTACTTTTTAAATAGGACGCGGGTGGCGCTGTGGGTTAAACCACAGAGCCTAGGACTTGCCAATCAGAGGGTCAGCGGTTCAAATCCCCACGACGGGGTGAGCTCCCGTTGCTTGGTCCCTGCTCCTGCCAACCTAGCAGTTTGAAAGCACATCAAAGTGCAAGTAGATAAATAGGTACCGTTCTGGCAGGAAGGTAAACGGCGTTTCTGTGCCTTGCTCTGGTTCGCCAGAAGTGGCTTAGTCATGCTGGCCACATGACCCGAAGCTGTACGCTGGCTCCCTCGGCCAATAAAGCGAGATGAGCGCCGCAACCCCACAGTCGGTCACGACTGGACCTAATGGTCAGGGGTCCCTTTACCTTTACTAAAGCACAACTTAGCATACATTTGACAGCATACAGCCAATAATTCTTACATTATTTTTCATGTAACCAAGCGATATGAAGGGATTTTTATTTTTGGTAGTGGAAGAAATTGAACACTATGCCTGAGGTACTGTAAAAAAATGGGAAATGACTGACAAATTAATTTTTAAATGCTGCAGGTAAACACATTTTCTGTTCTACACATCACCTCACAATGTTTGCTTGTTTGCCCCTTCTCCTGTCTACTTTAATAGATAGGTAGATACATTCATGGTTCTCATCAGAATCTTATTCAAAACTTATCATTCAGATTAAGCAGCAATCCCAAAATATGGTCAGATTTGTCTGGAGCAGTTTCTGATGGGATCCTATTTAAAGCAACCGAAGGGTAAAGGTAAAGTTAAAGGTACCTCTGACCATTAGGTCCAGTCGCGGACGACTCTGGGGTTGCGGCGCTCATCTCGCTTTATTGGCCGAGGGAGCCGGTGTACAGCTTCCTGGTCATGTGGCCAGCATGACTAAGCAGCTTCTGGAGAACCAGAGCAGCGCATGGAAACGCTGTTTACCTTACCTTACCTATTTATCTACTTGCACTTTGACGTGCTTTCGAACTGCTAGGTTGGCAGGAGCAGGGATCGAGCAATGGCAGCTCACCCTGTCCCGGGGATTCGAACTGCCGACCTTCTGATCGGCAAGCCCTAGGCTTTGTGGTTTAACCCACAGCGCCACCCACGTCCCTTAACTGAAGGGTACCTTTAATTATTTCTGTATGTTCTAAGACTACGTTTTTGCTTGTTGCTTGGATGTGACTTGTTATAAACTTCATTGTATGTAGAGTAAGATATGATATACCCATAATGTCTGTGGACATCTTGCAACAAAAGGTAAAATAAACCACTGGACTTGAAAAGCTCACATTCTTAAAGGAAGAACATTTAAAGTTGGGAGGAAAAAAGTCTTCATTGTATTTTAATTAATGAGGTATGAGGAGAGCCAAAAGAAATATAGTTTATGGTCAGAGAAACCTTCATATGATAAGTTTGTCTTTGTGTAGGCCACAGACCTGATTACTACTACTACTACTACTGTTTATATTTGTATACTGCCCTATACATGTAGATCTCAGGTGACCCACAACATAAAAATTACAATATAAAACACACAAAATATACAATAAAAGCAAAAACAAAGACCACCCAATAATCCACATCACATTTAAAAAAGTGGCACCCAGTGATCATTCTATGGTTCCAGCCAAACTAATATACATCTCACTCAAGACACAGACCTATCCATGTAAAATAGGGTACTTTCACAGTTCATTTAGAGTTCACAACAGTTTTCTGCATTTTATATCTTTCATTATGGGACAGATTTTAGCACTGTGATTCTCAGGTTGCAGTTAATATCCATGCCTCAGCCCTACGGGTATATTCTCTGCTTCATGCACACATGTAGCTCCCATTAATACTAATGGGATTGACTCAGAACTGAGCACTAGGGAAAATAAAAGTACTTTTTAATGTCCCCTGACCTTATCACGAAGTGAAGGAATTCTTAAGCCACGTGAACTAACCATGAAGCGAAGTTTATATCAACTAAGGCAATTGGCGCGCTCCTACAGAAGCGGCGACAAAGTCTGGGGTTGTGTACGCACTACCAGCTTAAAATGCTGTGTTTCCGATCACATTTGCACAACATTGTACACATCAGTATGGTTCAATGTGTTTCTAAGTTGCTGCTGTCCATCCACACTAGTGGGCAGAGAGGGGGCGTGGATATCTTCATATGGCTTACATGTACAGATCCGATCAACACTGGTTTCGAAGGAAACCCATCCAAATGCAGTATTTCTCATAACGCTATAGGATAGGCGTGGTTGTCGCTAATGTTGTGTGTACATGGCTCCACAAACAAAATGGCGAGAGTACTGATTGCACAGTAAATGGGAGTGTGTACACAACCTGAGATCAGCCAGACACTGAAATGCCAGTTTAGGAGGCCCTAATATGGCAAAACTTGTGAACGACAGGCCAATGTGCAAGGTGCATAGTCCATGATGCTTATACGATCCACGATGCTTATACGAAAGACCAAAGAAAAGGTCCCACCAACAGCAGCAATGGATTTCCTGTTGTGAATTTTATAGCGTACAGTGGTACCTCGGGTTACATACACTTCAGGTTACATACGCTTCAGGTTACACACTCCGCTAACCCAGAAATAGTGCTTCAGGTTAAGAACTTTGCTGCAGGATAAGAACAGAAATCGGGCTCCGGCGGTGCAGCGGCAGCAGGAGGCCCCATTAGCTAAAATGGTGCTTCAGGTTAAGAACAGTTTCAGGTTAAGAACAGACCTCTGGAACGAATTAAGTACTTAACCCAAGGTACCACTGTACATCAGAGGGTCCTAGGTAATAAAGAAGGCTACAAAACAGCTAACACATTACAACGAAGGTCCATTTGCTATAGTTTTAGTCTTGGTGTGTCCACTGGAAAATGCTATAAATAAATAAATAAATTCTCAAACTTTACAGTACAAGTGAAATAAATCATTTCTAATAAATCTTCAAAAAGGAACACATATGTGCAATATATGCTTTCTTTTATCAGATTTCCTAACTCCGGTCTTGCTTCCTTCACTCTCACAGTTGATAAAAACTGTCATTTAAATACATGCCACTCAAGAAGACTTTGAACAAATATTGGCTAGGAAAGGCTGAAAGGCTGTGGCCATCTATCTCTGCTGGTGTTTGGCAGAATTAAATTGACAGGGTTAGAATGCTGTGATTGATTACAAAGCAATAAATCCATCTCTTTTGATCTATTTTCCAATAGAGGATTTTCCCGCCACAAATGAGAGAGAGATGAAAAGTGTTTATCAATGTTATAATCTATGTGTCTGTTGTGTAAAGTAATTCATCAGACACAAGACTACTCATAAAAAGTGCATAATTTAATTTAAAACATTTGTCATTGTCAGCACATCTAACAAATTACAACACCAAATGTTATTGCCGACATTTTATTATTACGTTTAATTTGGTGATAGAGAGTTTCTGGGCATACATTTCAGAGCCTTGAGATACATTTTTAAAAATGATCAGTGGCTAACAGTATTCAATCATGCGCTGATTATATCTTGGGGAAAATATGACTGGTGTTGCAAGGGCAACAAGAATAAGTTACTAATTTTCTCTGAACATGACAAATTTTACTGATGCACTTAAAAATGATTTTTAATACCATCTCATTCACTGAGACAACAAGGAAATATATCTACTGCTGGGATAGGAAAGTCAGAGAGCCAATATTGCTCTTCAGGCTCAAACTACACCAACTATTAATTGTATGGCTAGCAATTCTTGTCCTGCATTTGTATTTGTATTTTTTATTTCTGTGAGCCATACAGAAAACATATGTTATCCATTGTCTGTCCTATAATAAACAATGATATTTAAAACAGGCACATAGGCAAACTTGGCCCTCCATATGTTTTTGGCCTACAACTCCCATGATCCCTAGCTAGCAGGAGCAGTGGTCAGGGATGATGCATAGCTGTGCATAGGATTGCAACATGGAGCTTGCTAAAAACAATTATATCTTATCCAGAAGCGATCTCTCTCTTAATACTGTAATGGCATGATCTGCAGCTTGATAAATGATAAAGGAATCAGTGTAATGATGGGGGGGAAAGGAAGGGGAGCCACACAGTGGAGGTGGTGCTTGGGGGAGAAGCCGCCTAGTTCACTCTGCTTTCCTAATTGCAGCTAGTAGTTCTATTAGACAACAACAAGAAATGAATTTGTAAAACTGATGGAACCGCATGCAACTCTTTGTTAGGTACTCTCATATAGCAAACTTTACACTTTTGTCTATAAAGTGCTAAATAAGCACGCATGTGGATAGATGTGCCCAGAAGCTGAAGGCACATGATGGAATATGTTTGCTGAATCTAAGCCAGACTGAGACTGGGCACCAGCCCTTAGTCCTCTTTCGCTGTTTCTTAACACATGAAAGCAACAGTCTATACTTCCGGATGACTTCTTTATTGAGCATTCATCCTGACTGGTTTGCAGGGGGTTAGGCAACAACACCTATTCACTGAGCATTCATTCTGATTTCTTTGTGGGGAGGTTAATGACATAATGCAAAACAACAAAACAAAACAACAAAACAAAACAAAACATGTTATCCCACACTTTACCTATTGCAAAAAATCTGATTTTGAGGAAGCAGGTTTGCTGCACATGAGTTGCAACTCAACTTTAATTGTGTGACCTGAATTTGTTGGTATAGCAAAGGTTTGGATTTGCCATATTTCCTTGCCAATCTACCCCAGGAGAGTAGTGCATGGTGCTTAACAAGGACAGCAGGTGTGCATGGGAAATGACCAGGGCCATGGACCAAATGTGTCTCTTGGGCCAGAGATTTCTCATCCCTGCACTATTGTTATTGTTATTGTTTTTTTTAAATATATCCTGCTTTTTTTCTAGGCTGGGACTCAAGGCAGCTTATACAAATTAAAACAACACGGGTAAAATACAGAAAGCTAAAAACATATAAAGCATAACAGTTAAAAGGTAGTTAAACTATAATAGAATAAGAATTAAAAAATCTACAAAGTAAATATAGGCATGTAGAAAACCGTATGTGACTCTGAACTCAATAATAGCAATGAAACAATGCAATCCTTTCAAGTTTCCTACTTCAGACAATACAGGGGAATTTTGAAGGGCCAAACTAAGCTTTGCTGCTAAAATTAGAGTTATGCATTAGTGATTTTGAATGTGAAAAATCTGGCTTATTTTTCATTTCAGCAATATAGGGTCAGAAAGAAGTTTCACACTTGGATATGTTAGTTTCAAGGGGAAAGCTTAATTAGCTCAGCAACAAGTGTGAGTGCTAGGGTTTTGCTTTAGGGAAGCATATAGGAAACACTAAAATCATACCCCCCCCCGAAGATTCTGTTGCCTATGTTTACATGTACATTTCAGTACAGCAGCTAATTATAAATGGTAAAAACATAAATTGTAAACTCTTACATTCTGTTCATGGTGATTTTTTCTTAAAGTACCTATTTCCTTCCAGGAAGATCACTATGGCCATGGGGTAACCAACCTGGCTCCATCCATTGTACAGAGATTGAGCACCTGGAGGGTGCTGCAGATTCTCTCTGCACGAAAGAACCATCTGCTCTGATTGCTATTTATGTAGGTCTTCAGAGTGGAAGGGAGACATATTCTTGCATCCGCCACCAGTCAGGTGAGCCATGCCAGTCAGGTGTCCTGTGCTGCACCCCCTCACCCCCACGAAGAACATCATGGCAAGGGAGAGACCTACTTAGCCTTGTCCATTGACCAATGAATGAGCAGCAGTATCAAGTCTATCAGACTGTGACTGTCATATATACAAAACTCCAACTTTTTCAACTCAGACATACTACTGAGCAAACCGTAAATAAGTATGAAATACTACACTCAAATACCTCATTTGAAACTTCCCTGACCAACCCAATCCAGAAAAATCCTAATCAGTAACATATACCCACCCCTCTCTAAAATCAAACCGACCCGTATTCAACCAACATATGAAAACAGGAAAAAGGTCCATCAGGCTTAAACCTCACTATCCAACCAAGAGAATGAACACGACTATTCAGTAATATACCAAAAATATTAATGAGTACCAGCCTTAAAGAAAACATTTTCATGTTTAACAATGGTATAGCACTGCCCAGACTGCTGAATATACAAGAATGATATGGTTTGCTGGAGATGCATTAAAATTAAAGCCTGATTTTCTTCACATTTTGGGGGCAAGTGTGTCAAAATAAACTATTTATGAAACACTATGCTCAACATAGTGTTGCTCTGGTCCATGGCGTCACGAAGAGTGAGACACGACTAAAAGACTAAACAACAACAACAAATGCTCAACATAATCTAAGAAAATACCAGATACTTTATCCAATGCTCACCTCTGTATCTTAAAGCCAGAAGAAAGGAACAAGGACCTACACTTAGTCACATCTTTCTTGACCAGTGCAATAATCCATATAGCTTGGATTCATGCTAAATTTGGTGTTCTCTAAGTCTTATCTGCCAATGAAAAACTGTTAGTCTAAACACATCTGGCTGCAGATATTGGCTTTGGACAATGTTTGTTTCATACGGTACCATGTCACTTCATTTAACTGATTTGTATATCCACATTATTATTACTATATTATTATTATTATTATTATTATTATTATTATTATTATTATTATTATTTCTATACTGCCCTATACCCGAAGGTCACATGTAATCAGTTTGTTGATGAATATATCAGTTTGGAAATGAATATATTGCCTATTGTGATATGTTATTGTTTTAAAGCTGGTTTATGTATGCAAAAAATGCATATTTATTTCAGAGGTTACCTTGACTTTTTATTTTATCTGTATAGTGTTGGTCAATGAACATATTCTATTTGTTCTTGATTACTCAGTAGCAAGTTCCAATGAGTTCAATGGGGTTTTCTCCCAGAGAAGTGGCCTTAGATTCTGGCCTAAATTGCACTTTTTTACAGCAACAGATGCTTCATATTTAAAAATTCACAAGATCTAAAACAGAAGAGATCTGCCCCATTAGAACTGAAGAATCAGAAATGTGTTGGGAGAAATGTGTTACCTTTTACCACCAGGTTTCCAGTGCTGCTGGCTGCCCCAAAATGATTTGTTGCTATACATGTGTAGCTTCCTGCATCAGCTTTAGTAACATTGGTAATCTTCAGAGTTCCATCTTCCAAAATAGCGTGTCTGAAAAACAATGGAGAGATGCAGGTGAAGAAGAAGAAGAAGAAGAAGAAGAAGAAGAAGAAGAAGAAGAGGTATTGCAACACTCAACATTTATTATTTACATCTCAGGGGGTTGGATTGGATGACTATTGGGTTCCTTCCAACTCTATGATTCTATGAATACAAACACTTGATAAACCACTGTAAGTTACAATAGAAGTTGACTTGAGAGACTATTAAGGAGGCAGAAATACATTAATCCAACAGAGACAAATTCCATGAGTTCTCAGTGACCCTGGACTTAATACTGAGCGGTGCTCAGGGCCTGGTGCAAGAAGTAAGTGTTGTCAAGTCAATTGGGAGCAGTGACCGTATCGCTATGAAACCAGATGTACATGTAAATGGCCAATGGCCAAGAAAACTCCAACACAGTCACATTTCCCTTCAAAAGACCCCAAATGAGGGGATTGGTAAAAAGGAAGCTGAAAGGCATAGCCAAGAATGTCAGATTGCTCCGAAATGCTTGGAATTTGTTTGAAAACACAATTATTATAAACTCATCTGGAGTGTATAGCGCAGATCAGGAAGGCCAAGAACATAGGCATCCAGCAGAGTCAAGGAAGCTTTGGAAGAAGAAGAAATAGAAGAGGTTGGATCTGATATCCCGCTTTATCACTACCCTAAGGAGTCTCAAAGCGGCTAACATTCTCCTTTCCCTTCCTCCCCCACAACAAACACTCTGTGAGGTGAGTGGGGCTGAGAGACTTCAGAGAAGTGTGACTAGCCCAAGGTCACCCAGCAGCTGCATGTGGAGGAGCGGAGACGCGAACCCGGTTCCCCAGATTACAAGTCTACAGCTCTTAACCACTACACCACACTGGCTCTCTGGAAAGAGATAGTGGTGGTGGTGGGGAGAATGAAGGAGAGAGAATACCCCTCACCTCCTTCAAACCTCCAACTTCTTAGAGGGAAATTGAAGGCATGCTTTTCTACCCTATCAGCAGAGGTGTAAGGGGGATGGGGGGTGAGCAATACAAGCAGGGGCAAAAGCCCCTAGTTCACACACACACACACACACACACACACACACAAACACACACAGAGAGAGAGAGAGAGAGAGAGAGAGATTGCTTAAATTAGAATAAGTTTCTTTTGTTTTACAGAGTTCACTTGCCTGAAGAGAACAATAACCAAAGACTGCTGCTGCACAATCTCCATTATTCTCAACCACAGAGTTCTATAAGTTCCGCTGACATGCACAATCACAGCCATGGGTGTTTCGGACATAACACATCAGTATAGTGACTGAAGAATGAGCTGCATGAACATAAATGGCACTCTCTTACATGTAGTGAGATGAATCAATATGTAAATGATTTGTTGATAAAAAGTGGCATACAAATACTTGAAATAAATAAGGAAATAAACACTATCCAAACTTCAGCATTTTGATGACATCTGTCAAAAAATAATAATTTTGTTTTACCCAGGTTTTATTTTAAATACTTCCTGGCTTGTCTTTTTCTCCAGCACCCAAACGTCCTTGCATTTTCTGCGTTTTTTACTTTGTAGTGTAATGTTAGGCTGCTGATCACTTGAAAGGATTTGAGGATTTCCAATTCCAAGGAAGTGATGCTGGTAATTCTGGTATCAGCTCTCTGAGCCTCAAGGGGTTAGCATTACTTTACAGAATACAAATCTGTGCTGCTCGCATCTGTGAACTTGAGGTGTGAAGCTAGCTCTCTATAGCGAGTGGATGTCAGGAGGTATCTTGTGGCAGATATTAAAACTGTGAACAGGCAACCAAATCGTTTCATGAATCTGTGCAACCAAATTCTAGAACCACCATTCCTTTCAGTAATCTTCTTCATTTCATCCAAAGGATTTGCAATAAAACTGACAAATACCTGCTTAAGACAGCTGCAGGTTTTTGTGAAAATAAATATACCAGAGCCTTAATTTTCCTCTTTGAACTGTGACTCACTGATGAAAGGGATTCAGGGCGACTAATCTAACCATTCGTTTCTGCTGAAGGTGCCTTTTTTCTTTTTCTTTTTTAAGCCATACTTATATTTTGAAGCTGTTGGGGCAGATGTTAACATAAGTAATTATTCTAGCACTTTGAAATTTGTTAAAAGGGTGCTCAGGAAATAGGAATGACTTGAACTTGTTTGTGTTGCCTCAAAAATTTCCTTTGTAAATGTTAAAACAGGGGGAAAGGCCCTTTGAGGCTACTGAATTGCTAATTGGGTTGAAAGACAATGTCCCTTGATCAGCCATGCCAAGTGGCATTATGGGAAACGTTTTGTTTGAAGGTGAGAAGTTCAAACAAATTAAGTATTTTCCATCTTACTGAGAATCAAATATGTTTCAACTGACAGATTACATAAGGAATTTCAGTGGGTCAGAGTTTGTTGGATAATCTCAAACTGGTCCTAATGGATGAACGGGGTTCGCTGAGCAAAAGTGTGCTGCAAGTTTTATCCAAAGATGGTACAATACTATGCTGGTTTAAATAAAAATAGGGCTGTCACCAGATAAAGGAAGTCTTCAACTATAACCCTATGTACATTTACATCTGAGTAGATGTGCACAAACTACATTGTTAGTCAACTGGTAATATGAACCAGCTAATTGAGCAAATCAATAAAATAAAGCTTATCTAGGCTCCATAGTCAAAATGTGTTAACGTTTACTTACGTTAGTCATTAATCTCTGTTGAATATTGTCTGCTAATATCTATGAATTTTGACAATACTTGACATAAACTAAAGATGTAAATCTGCTAATACTACTTGGGCTATCACAAATGAGCTATAACTGGGATGCTTTTTAGTCATACTGTAAGTTTTTATCAGCAAAAGGAGAGCAAGAGATAATTTTACACTGGGAAAAAATAAAGGTGATAAAAGGCATTGCTACGTCCCTATAGAGATAGGTCATCTTATCTTCCATGTATTACATTATCTGCAACATACAGCAGCTGTTGATCTTTGCTGTGAACAGACCCACAGAGATGAAGAACGCATCTGAGTTTAGAGATAAATGGAAACACTCTTTTATTAAAAGTAAAGCTTTTTATGTCTAAGCCTTCAAAAACTGGCGGGCACCTCAGTTCTAGAGATCTGTGTTGCTGAATCTGACTTCGTATAATTATGATTGGTTTCAATTTTAAAAACATAAACACTTCAAAAACACTTCCTTTAGACTGCTGAGCAAAGGAACTGTTTTCGTCTTTGAAAAATGTAATGCATCAAAGCATTTGTTGATGGTTCATCACTTTCTGTTTTGCCATTTGCAAAATGGAATACACAAAGCATCTGTAGAGGTTGGTCAGTCGGTAATGTAAATGGTAAGATGACTTGGCGTTAGGATTTATCATCCATAAGTATCTACACAAATGATTCAATGAAGCAATCCTAAAGTTGGGTCAGTGATTCACCTCACCCATAAACTTCCATAGATCTATAAAGACGACTTTCACGCCGTGCTTTTAAATTTAAATTGACTTTGATCTATTCTTGCTTGTCTTTGACCTATGATTCACTTTCAAAAATTTTACTTCGACCTGTTTACTGCAAGTGCGCAGCTACCAGCAGAATGTTAAAAATAAAAAACCTTAAGTATATAATAAGAAGGTTTTTTTGAAGAACACAAATCCACCTGAGGGACAGCTAGTCTTTTCTTGTAGACAAGGACGGGTCTAGCCACAGTTAGGCATTCTTTGGTGACATTCAGACTGGACTACTTGGTTATGGGTTTGGGTGGTGGTGGTCAGTTTGAGTGATACCTGTTATTCCCTTCCAAACCTGTGTATGGGAGGCTAGAATCTATAGGAGGAAGTTTGCTGAACCAGTCAAGCCTGTTAATGGCTATTAGCAACTCAGCTAAACACCCGTCATACACATCTTAAAACAGTAAGCTCCATTTCCATAGAGACAAATGAGTTGGCCATTTCTCATCTCACCTGGCTAGATGCCATATCATCCTAGGATGGAACAGCCAAGGTGTATAGCAGAGTTGTGTGTATGAGCTGGACTGATGCTAGAAGTTGGATACACAGAGACATGTCTGCTCTATGCTAGACCCGAGGGTGTGAGGTTGAGGTTTCCCTAGAAATTCAATGAAAAAGCAAGATCTGTTGAGGTGTTAATACTGTGAGCTGAAGCTGTATGTATATGTATATATACATACACAGCACAGTCTCCATCAGAGGCATAGCATGGAGGGAGTCCATGGGGACTGTGGCCCCAGAGGCAATTTTGTGAGGGGGCACAAACAGGCTCCTTCATCGGAGCCTGGTTCCAAGCGAGAAGGAGCTGTGTCTTGACTGGGTGCTCGTGCCTGGTCACAGCTCCACCCCCGAGTCAGGACTGACCTAGGGGAGAAGAGCAGAAGAATGGGTGGCAATGCCACCGCCCAACCTCCTTGGCCACAGTGTACCTCACACCTGGCCACAGCAGCTCCACCACTGGATCACATCTGACCTGGCGGCAGAGAGCAGCTCTCTTTGGCTGTGGCGAGGCATGCCTGGCTGCAGAAGCTCTGCCGCCAGATCAGGTTTCACCCAGTCAAGGAGAGTGGGCAGCAGCTTCCCCACCCCTCTCCTCCTCTGGACTGTGGTACCCGAGAGGGCACCCTCCCCCCCCTTGGGTGTGCACTCCATGCATCTGCCCTGGGCAGCACAGGCATATGCTTTGCTGCTGGTCTACTTTGATCTTTGTTCCAAGGAAACTGAACCTCAGTAAGTGCAGGCATCCTTGGAATCTCCTGTTGCTCAAATGCTGCGTGTCAGGGAACTGCCAGCTAGAGGCGGAGGCAAGGCTCCAAAGCGATGCTGGAGAAGGGCCCAGCAGGGAGAGAGGCAGCTCATCGGCTGGGGAAGGAAATCAGCGTAACACCAGGGATAAAGGGGGGCAGATGGGGGAAGCGGAGAGGGGGCTCCAGGACTCCTCGCCGGAGACCAGCGGGGAGAGCACGGGTCCTCCGCTGCCCACACCCACCCTGCGCAGAAGACTTCCACGCAGGGAGAGTAGGCGGAGACTTGGCATCAAAGAACTTCTTTGCTGGAAGAGGTTCAAGAAACGCCCACTGACGGATACTGCTAGCGACTGAAACAGCCACGAAGTGAAGGGCTGTCCAGACAGAAAAGGTTTAACCAGGCAACCTAGCCAGGAGTGGTGGTAACTTACGCACGAGCAACCCCTATAACCATTACACTGTGGTTGCACAAGACACAACTCTATGTAGCACTCCTTTAGAAAGTTATCAGAAGCTACATAATGTGGCCACCTGAACTTTGATCGGGGTCAACCACAGGGAACATATGTCAGTTTTGAAAAAACTTCATTAGCTTCGAGGTGGTTTCTGGGCCTAAATCAGGTTTGATCTTTAAAGTCCTAAACCTGTTGGGAATTCTATTCCTCCCGCGCTGCAGATGTGTGGGATTGTTACATGTCACATGTCTGTTTACATTCCAGCACAGATTTTTGGAGTCTTGTGAGCAGTACATCCGCTCTGTATTGCTTTTGTGTTCTCTCTCTCTGAGAAGAACAACAAGGAGAGAAGCCATGTTTTCTTCGTCCTGATTTATGTACAATAAACGTAGCCTAGTATCCAAGCCTGGAACCAGATCTGTTGTGTGTTTACTCTGCTGAGTAACGTGTGCTCATGCACAAAAGCATGAGTCACAGACGCACATCGGAGGAGGATGACTGATGGATCTCCGCAGCGGCAAGGCTAGAAGGGAGATGCTCCAGTTGGGGCTTGTCCAGCTGGCTTTCCATCCCACGGTTCCGAAAAAACCATCTGGGCCTAGGGTATCTTAAGAATTGCCTTTATCCATATATGAGTATCTATAATTTAAGACAGGGGTGGGCTATCTGTGGCCCTCTAGATGATCAAAGGTCAGGAATGATGGGAGGTATAGGGTAGAATTTGATGTAACGATAAGTGGGGTGTGCTTGCATGGAATGAGGTCTGCTCACACAGTGAGACTTTCCCCCCCTCTCCTCCCCACTTGTGTGTCCCCTGTGCACCCTAAACCCAATATGGAGGTTCCCCCAACACTCTGGAGCAGTTTTAGGGGGTGCAGGGGCATGCAGGTGGAACAGAGATCTGTGTAAGCAGATCTCATTTTGTGCATGCAACAATGTACTACCTATAGTCAAACAACAAAACTCCAGCATTGATTTAAAGATCTTCTTAGAGCTTCTGCTCTGGGTTCCACAGCCATCAGATAACCTAGAACAGAACCATTTTGACAGCAGCACCAAAACTGTGGAGCTCTCTCCTAGTAGAAGTTTGCTCCACTTCTAGTTTTCAAATAGTTGATTAAGGCAACCCTTAATTTATTACTGTTTTTGGATGCAAGGTTTGCAATCCACCTTGAAGACCTATTATATCAAAAAGCAAGCAGCACCCGTTCCACAGTCTAGCATCTCCATCCTATAGCTTTCTCCGTAAGCCAAAGACTAACCTCTTTACTCTTCAAGAATTTTGTGGGAGTTTTGCTGGCTTTATAGTGTTCTGTTCTGTCTGCAACAGTTTTACCCTATTTTATAACTGACTGTTTCATCTGCTTTTTATAAGTGTACAGTATATTATGTCATTGCAACCCAGCTTGGTTTCGTATGGTGAAGGGGAGGTTAAGAATTTGTCTAAATAAATAAATAAATGAGGTAAAATTATTTTAACAAATACCGGTAAATTGAAGCACCATTCAAACACCATATTTATAATAGTGCAAAAAATAATTGTGCTATAAATGTGCAAATTAGTGCTGAAATAATTTGTAAATGCTACTTCCTTCGTAAGTTATAAAAGTAAGCATCCCTTATAAAAATTAGCTCTGTGTGATAGCACTGCATATGTTAGTAAGTGCAACATCTGTTGTCACCTGGACTGATAAATGCTAATGGGTATTCTTCTGCCAACATCAGAACTATATCGTGTAAGTCTGCAATCTTGTAAATTTGCCTTCAACCAGATTAGAAATAGTCTTATTTCTGTCATCTGAATTCGGAACACATGTACTTGGATAGATGTTCCTAACATCTAATGACAGCATCCTGGTGACTCAGACCCAAGGGCGATGGAGAGAGATATATAGAATTTATAGAACTTTGGGGTGGCTTAGAAGCAGATACATCACATTTAACTCACACAAACGGTTTTCTTCAGTGAAATTGCCCATTCTACTTTGCAGAGGGAAAGCGGGGAGGGAGAGCTCATCCAATTCATTCTCCTCCCTCCCCTGAGAATGGTACTTTCTCACAGGTAATGGTGGAGGAAATTCAATGCAACTAGCAAACTCCAGATGAGAGTGAGAGGCTAGAAGAAAGCTGGATCTGAACAGGGCATTCTCATTTTTATTCCCTCTATCTCTCTCTTATGAACCCGCAAACAATTCAGGTTTCTGCTGGAAGGAGAATGGCAGATGCCAAGTTTTTTTGTGGGGGAGAAACCTAGAAATTGGTATATGGCTTAAAGTATAAGTCTCTTATACTTCGAGCCTGGATAAATACCCACCGTCTATTACACAATGGTCTGGGGACTGTAGCTACATTCAAACATGTTTCATAAAGGTATCAATTGTGTGTGGATACCTATTTGGACGTCTGGAGGACTTATATTAACTTATATGTTTAATTTAAGATTTGTGTACTGATGGTCACTGTATCTGCAATGTGAACTGATGGTGGCTTATTTTTATTACTATTATTTGTATATCTAACAACATCTGGAAGGACACTGCGGCCTACATCTCCAGAAGGAAACATTATTGTGCTGAAGCTAAATATCAGCAACATAATAAATTATGCTGCTACCTACTTGATATTATGAACACATCAATTTGCTAGCTGCAAGCAGATCTTACAGATTCTGATTGTTGATTAAGCATACAAGTCAGAAATATTTCATGCTTAGCTAAGCATTTAAAAAAAAAAAAATCCCAGGAAAGCTTCTTAATGTTTTCTTTCATGGGTAGCAAGGTATCTTAAAGCAAAAAGTTAAAGAAATGCCATCTATAAGCTTTTCGGCAACAGCTTATATAACAAGATGTTGAAAAGGGGGTGCACTGAGTATCTACCAATAAAAAAATCTGTATTCTGCGAGAAAACACAGTTTAGCGGTACTTGCCGATATAATGGTCTTTACAGCTGTTTACCATTGATACCATTTGCTGTTTCTTTAAAAAGACACATAAGCATAATATGGGGAAATGTCAATGTTTAACAGATCATTTCGTGCAATCTCTACAGATAATGGACAGGTTTTTTTTTTCTACTACAGAAGCTGATTCAGTGACTGGCAAACAATCTGGAGACAGCTGTGAAATCAACCAGGTAATATGCTCTAATGACTAATACGTCTGCAGGAGCTGATGAAACTTTTTTTGCTCAAGAGATTAATCTTGAATGAAAGTAAATGCTTTATAATGACAAATATTTAAGGGAAGTGGAGAATGAAAGATGCAATTCTAATTATTATAAAGAAATTACCAGTGATTTAGGGAGTAATAAATCTAAGCCTTTTGTTCACTTTAAATATTACCTGTGCGCAAGAATTGTACTCGTGCTTTCCAACACTGGATTGAGATTAGGTACATAGTGCCCAGCACATGAAATCAATACAGGCTGAATCCAAATGTGGTCTTTATCAGTATTACATAATGATGATGATACTACAGAATGTCATCAATTATCAGGGGAAATCGTGGGTGGTATTCAGCTTAGTTTTAATGACATTATACCCATTGAAATTAATGTACCGTATTTTTCGCCCTATAGGATGCACCGTCCCATAAGGCGCACCTAGTTTTTTGGGGGGAAATAAAGGGGAAAAAATTATTTCCCCCCCAGGCGCGGGGCTGGGGCGGGGGAGGCCCGAGCTTCCCCTTACCCCAGCCCCCAAACAGGCAGCTCTCTGCAAGCCGTGGGAGCCCAGCGCTGGCTCCCGCTGCTTGCGGAGAGGTCCGCGAAGCCTGGGCGCGCTGATCTCAGCGCGTGCAGGCTTCAGCATGCAGGCAACTCTCCGCAAGCAGCGGGAGCGCTCCCGCTGCTTGCGGAGAGGTCCGCGAAGCCTGGAGAGCGAGAGGGGTCGGTGCCCACCGACCCCTCTCGCTCTCCAGGCTTCAGCGAAAGCCTGCATTCGCCCCATAGGACGCACACACATTTCCCTTTCATTTTTGGAGGGGAAAAAGTGCGTCCTATAGGGCGAAAAATACGGTATCTGAGTAATATTAAATTGAATACAACCCCACATGTAACATCTTGGTACCTGAAAGTATTTCAGGGCATGCTTGTCCTAAGTCAGGCATAGGCAAACTCGGCTCTCCAGATGTTTTGGGACTACAACTCCCATCATCCCTGACCACTGGCCCTGTTAGCTAGGGATGATGGGAGTTGTCATCCCAAAACATCTGGAGGGCCGAGTTTGCCTATGCCTGTCCTAAGTTAATAATAATAATAATAATAATAATAATAATAATAATAATAATAATTTATTATTTGTACCCCGCCCATCTGGCTGGGTTTCCCCAGCCACTCTGGGCGGCTTCCACAAAGACCAAAAATATACTAATATGTCATACATTAAAAACTTCCCTGAACAGGGCTACCTTAAGATGTCTTCTGAATGTCAGGTAGTTGTTTATCTCTTTGACATCTGATGGGAGGGCGTTCCACAGGGCGGGCGCCACTACCGAGAAGGCCCTCTGCCTGGTTCCCTGTAGCTTTGCTTCTCGCAATGAGGGAACTGCCAGAAGGCACTCGGCGCTGGACCTCAGCGTCCGGGCAGAAGACGCTCCTTCAGGTATACTGGGCCGAGGCCGTTTAGGGCTTTAAAGGTCAACACCAACACTTTGAATTGTGCTCAGAAAGTTTATCCCATCTAACTGTTTCCCCTCCTTTAAAGTAATTGGGTCTCTAAGGAAGTATACAGGTCTGTCATGGAACCAGCTGCACTTTACTGATTTACACACAACTGATTCTAAAATCCATAGAAATGACTGATAATAAAAAAACAGCAAAAATATTTTCAGAACATCTAGAACTTAAACTGAACTCTTGTCTGCATTCTGCTGCAGCTGCTACTTACTATAAGAATAGCCTCCCCCTTTACTTCACTCTGTTCATGCACCTTAGTGCAGAAAGATCTGGATTTTAAACTTCAAGCAGAATCTCATGTTGTAACTGCAATGCAATAAAATGTACTAGCCAACCACTCGTCCACCCCTCAGAAAGCAACACTAAACAATGATACACAGTACAAAATTTAAGAAGTGATTATGTAGATTATTCATATTGACTCCAAGAGAGGCAGCCATGACTTTCCAGTCAGGAATCTTCCTTCTTATGGAAATCCCCTGCATCAAGGGTTCATATGGGAAAGACCATATCCCCTCCTATTAATCTGCCTGTGTTTCGGGATCTTGGAGGGGAGGCCCTTCTCTGAGTCCCACTGCACTCACAGGCAGAGGTGCCGTCTTCTCAAGAAGATTGAGGGGGCCTGATGTGACGGCCTGACATCACATGCGCAACATTAGCCATTCTCATTTTCATCTCCACTCTGCCTTGAGTCCCATCAGGGCAAATAGTGGTGTGTCTGGGCTATCAACTGTAACAGGTGTGCTTGCCTGTTAGATAAAGCAGTTCCAGACATTTATGCAGGAGTTCTATTGAGATAATGGGCTTATTCCTTGGTATGCGGGTACAGACAGGACTGCAGCCCAAATTCTAGCCACAGTTCTACCTTCTTACCCACTTAGCAAGTGATCCTCACTTTGGAACTGACATCATATTACCAGTTATGTCGGAAGAGCACTGTAGATCACAAATGTGTGTGCAGCTTCTACTTCATTTTCAAGTGTCCTGGATTGAAATGAATAGGCTTATTATGTGCAAAACTGAAACATGGCTCCCATGTCTGCAAGCAAACAAAAAACACCTTCCATGGTGATATCTGGCGATCAGGAAGCATGCACATTTTGCTATGCCTTCGCTTTGGAAATAAGCCCTTCCTCTCCTGAACACCCCCTCCCCCAAACACACACACACACACACACACACACACACACACACACACACACTTCATCCATTTCAGAAAGGGATGGGATTAATTTTGAAATAGGATACAAAAATATAATTATTATAGGGGGATCCACTTTCACAAGGAATGATCATAAATGACAATCTAAAGGGAAGAACTGACCTTGTATAATTAGGAACTGTGAGTCACAATCACTCGGAAGAGCGATTCAATTTTATAAGATGTAAATTGCTTAGAAAACTCAGAGGTGGATGGAATCCTGTGTGATTGGAAGGAAGGTGGCTCTGGGAATGCACCACATCCACAGGAGAAGAACAAAGTTAAAATAAAATGAAACTTCAGGAGGTCTTTATAATTGGCAATCACACTGAGCTGCATTTAGCCTATTGCATTTGAAAAATGGGCAATTAGATTTTTTCGTCTCACTAGTTCATAGCTAATTCTTAATATTAATCTCATACAGAATGTTAAATGTACTTCATTCAAAGAAGCAAATTGCTGCCTACAACCTATTTCCAATATTCTCACCAGGGACCTTATAACCAAGTCTGAGATAGGCACACGCTAGGTTTTGGGCAGGTTACAAATGCTAAGAAGTACCAGAAAAGAAAACGCACAATTTGTTCTACTAAAAGTGTACTTCTTTCAGCTACTTCTTTTGCTTTAAGAGTTGTCCAAGTGAATATGCTCCATAATAGTGTTTATTAACATTTGTGTACACAGGAACGCTATGCTTGATCTTCATTTGAACTTTCCCCCTAAAGTACAATTTCACGTCTTCAAGGCAAGCGTGAAACTGATGGAACATCATCTTGAAAGGGCTGAGGGGAAGTATTTATAGTTATTAATGATCTCCCTGTAGTTACAAGATTATTGAGGTCAAACCTGTATAAAAATATCTCTAGGTTACGTAGGAGGAACAACTAACTGCAGGTATATTGTTTTCACAGGCTACTGATAACAAAGGTAAAAAAACAAACAGGTCAAATGACACTGGGAACCCCAAAGGAAAATAAGTGGATACTGTTAAGGGGTGGGGAACATATAGCAGCCCTGTTGTCTTTGTTTAGGCAATTCAAGGAACAAATGAAAATAAATTCATTTCGCGGAAACTGACTCTTTAAGTGCCCTTTCATTGACCACTGTTGTCATGTCCAAACTTTGTCCAACAGTCCATAAGGCCAAGACCTTACAAAGTAGATATTGTTGCCATTATCCCTACAGGATTTATCTATGCGGTTCTTCCTTCACTTTTCTCCAGAAACTGAGACAGAAAAACAGTAATTTTGAGACATAGTGCTGCTAACGGCCTGGAACAGAGATCAGAGCTTTGCAAACAAGACCCCTGGAAACTACCTAGCATGACACCCCCACCTATCAGTGTCATAAACCTCAGCAGTGTTTCTGGTTATAAACTTCAACACTGGGGAGATTAGAAGTCTCTGTGTACACAGGGAGCTTAAAGGTATCGTTATACTCTTTGCCAGCCAGAATTGGCATGAACTCTGAAGACTAAACCAATATCTATAGAGCTACAACTTGGACAAAGTCCTGTGCGAGACACATTTACTTGGCAACAGGAGGATTAACATTTTTATTTTTATTTTTTTGGTTAATCTTAATGACTGCGAAGGGAGAGAGTCCTTAAGCAAAGCCATTTAGGACTTTAAAGGTCATGGCTGACACTTTGAATTGTGTCTGGAAGATCAGATAAGGGGAAATGGAGCAAAGCTGTAAAATATCCTGGCATGATCACACATAGGAACACAGGAAAATAAGAAGCTGACTTACAGTGAGTCAGAACATTGGCCCATCCAACTCTCTCCATCACTTCAGAGAGAGTTCTCTCCCCTGAGAATTGAGAACCTGGGACCTTCTGCAGATAGAAAGCAGATTGCTCTACCATTGAGCTATGGCGCTACCCCAAGCTGCACTGCACTTTTGCATAGATTTTAGATGTCACCCTTCTCAAATCACTTCCACTTCAAAAATGTGCAGAGAAGCACATCTCTGTCATAAAGTGGGGCACATAAAATAACATTTTAGAAGCCTACTTTTGAGTTAAGCACTAGTTCTTTATTTCCTGGTTGTCCCTTGACACTCCTCTTTGCTCGAGCTTTTGGAAAATTTGCTTCTTCTTTGTTCTTCGGCTGACTGTGGTTCCAAACTCAGGCGCAGCAGACATATATATAGCAGGAACATCTGGCCAATGCAAAACTAGGGGACAGCGGAGTATCCCACCCTCCTTTGTGGCCAGCCAGGGGAAATCCCCAACAACCACCTGCACGATGGAGAGACCTTTTGTTCTCTGGAGCCAAGGCTCTGCTATCACAAGCCACAACTGCCTCCCACCCAGAGACTGGGTAAGTGGCCATTATTTATTTATCTCCCAGTATCCAATATCTATGTCTTCTCACCCAAAAACTCATTCCCCCAGCCAGCCAGCCGCAAACGGAAAGTGTATTTCGTGTCATGATCTCAGAATTATCTCGCTCTGGAGTCTATTGAGATTATTTGTTTATTTTAAAAGCCACATCACTGCCTGAAAATGTCAAAGTGGCGTACAACAAGATAAAAGCAAACTACAAAAAGTACGAGTTGTTTTTTAAAAAAGAAATAGAAGCACTCTAAAAATGTAAAATAATAGAACAATTTCTACAGATGTGCAATTAATATTCCATAAATGACTGAGTCACACCTTAGGGAATTTAGATATTATTATGCCTGTTTCTATGCAGGGATAAATGTAACTGGAGGCACAAAGAAGCCAACTGCATTCTTTGGAGTTATAAAGAAAGGCTACAAACACACGATGCCACATAAGCAACAACATTCTAGTTTTGTACGGGTGTTTTAACAACTTTGCCATTGGAAAACAAGTACTTTCAGCAGGTACATACACTCATCACAACTAAAACCTCTGAGAAGCTCAACTAATATATATATATATATATATATATATATATATATATATATATATATTTAGAATGAGAAAAATATAATACAGATTTTTCTGCGTGAATAAAGTGCTGACAGAAACCCATTTAGGCCCATTCTGTGAGATTAGAACATAAGCAGTAAATGCACTCTCAGCTTATTTGTTCTAGCTGATGCTATTTGAATAGAAGCCCAAAGGCACAATCTTTTGAGAAAATAAGATTACCCCCCTCCTTAGTTTCAACTAAAACTGCTCATTGTAAAACAACAAATTACCCACTTCACTAGTAATTGATATTTACACAGATCTTAAATATCTAGAGAGACATTTTAAATCTCTGGAAAACATATACATATGAAAAGTTCATCCAAAACATAAGAGCAGAATTAGAAAAGGTCTTTAGAAATGTCTCTTCCACCATTCCACCTCCCTAACATACTTTTCCTTAAGGCATATAATTATTGCCTAGCATTTAAAACTCATTACGTGAACTTCTCAGAGCTAAGGTTTGAATGTAAATTGATTGCCTTCTTGTTCTAATGAAGTAGAGAGCTCAGAAAAAAAAAATTCACGACATCTCCACAAAATACCTATGATTTACGTCCTCTTTTCCTTTCTACTTGTAAGACTTGTTCACATGAACTTCTGTGTTATTCACACCGTGTTAAGACATTTGCATGTGAACCACAGGTATTCTACTGCCTGGCAAAGATTAATGCAGTAATATTAATATAATAATATTATAATTAATGCAGTAATATTCTTAGGAACACACCTAAGAAAACACAGTCACTATGCAATATCAGAATTTGCTTCCTGGCAACACCCATATCGTTTATCTTGCACTGTGGCAACAATTATATTTGCCTGACTGTCGCTGCTCCTCAGTCCTCAAATCTATGCTAGTGCTGAATGAAGCACCAGAGTAGGCATATAGCTGTGAAAGATTCCTCCCAGATCTCAGGTCATCATTTCATTTTCATATTTCCAGTTCCTGACACTGGTGGAGGAACAGGGGGCAAGGCGGGGGGAGCGCATCGCCCCCGGCACCATCGGGGAGGGGGGTACCATTGCAGCCACCCACTGGACACGCGCCGTGCACCCCTCCCCCGCGCCGGGTGCCATGCCCCCGCGGGCATCACACCACGCCCCCAGGATGCACACCACATCCCCACCTGCTCTCTGCCCCTGGTGCTGGAGCATGCAGCTTTGCCGCTCGTTCCTGAGTGGACTTTTTATTCAGAAATAAAGTCTTTCAGTGGGGGTTACTCCCTAGTAATTATGAACGTTTAAATTTGTTCCTGGTCTAAAATAGTCGAAATAGGTGGCACTCAAGTTATTTAAATACAAGGTAAAGTGCACCATTTCATAAACTTTTCGTCCAAAAACAATTTCAAATGCTACCAGGCGAATACAAACTTCAGACAGCTATTTACATGGTGCCATTAGTCACTCTATCAGGGCAGGATATAATGGTGAAAATCCATGTTATTCATTATTTGACCGTTTCTGTGCCTGAAAGAAATAGCATTATCAAATAAATGCCAGTTGGCTCCGTTATTTAGAGCATGGGTAGGCAAACTAAGGCCTGGGGGCTGGATCCAGCCCAATCACCTTCTAAATCCGGCCCGCAGACGGTCTGGAAATCAGTGTGTTTTTGCATGAGTAGAATGTGTCCTTTTCTTTAGAATGCATCTCTGGGTTATTTGTGGGGCCTGCCTGGTGTTTTTACATGAGTAGAATGTGTGCTTTTATTTAAAATGCATCTCTGGGTTATTTGTGGGGCATAGGAATTTGTTCAATTTTTTTTTCCAAAATATAGTCTGGTCCCCCCAAGGTCTGAGGGACAGTGGACCAGCCCCCTGCTGAAAAAGTTTGCTGACCCCTGATTTAGAGCATAGTGCTGATAACGCCAATGTGGTGGCTCACCATATGGGCCATGTGCATATTCCTGCATTGCAGGGGAACTTCGGGTCCATTCCAACCCTACAAATACTAGGATTTACTTTTTTAAAGAAGAGAATTCATATAGGGCAACGATCCTTTTAGGGACCTTATCTCTCTTCCAAAACTTTATATCTGAAACATCTGTCAGTATAATTCCACTAGCATAGACTAAACTGAATAAATAATGTATTTTTTTTCTGATCGATGTCCTCTTTCACAGAACAATTAATCTGAAACATCTGGAGGGCTGCAAGTTGGGGAATGTTGCATTAGGTTGCCTAATGGATTAGCCCTTTCAGGGAGCTTCAAATGGTCATGTTTACAATTAATGTGCATAGTTATCATGATAGTCCTGGTTACCCAAAACTCCCATTATTATTTTTTTTGGGGGGGGGGAGGAAGTGTACAACGTGCTAAACTGATTTTGATATTGTTGCCATGTGGACTTAGATCTGTAAGCCACACATTCAGACCAAGGGAGCTATTCTATGATGCGGATTATTCGGCCCTGGAAGTTCAAATACGATGGATTCATAGCAGGTGCTTCTTTCAATCTTCTCTGTCTTTTAAGGGGGGGAAATCAGCAACTTGTACTATTGCCTTATAATAACTAAGCAGATGGAAGGAGAATAAAAGAAGGTGTCAGCCCTGAATGGTTGCCTTCAGGTTTTCATTTGTAACTTGTCTCGTTTCAAAACAGTCCAGGTCTATGCAAGAAAACAGCTCTTACATACCATGAAGCATGTCAGCACTACGGTATAATGGGAGAGGCGAGTGAATTCTCATGAAGCTACTGAGAGCATCTAGCATATCTAGGTCAAATCATACCGCAAAGGTACAACATAGGCCTTCTTATATAGAGTCTTTGTATTGTTGCAGGTGTTGCTATTATATGAGTTCAGCTGAGTAGTATACCTTTATAATCTTTGCTGCAAATATAGGGGGTCATTTAAAGCCTTAACAAAGTCAGACAAAGTCAGACTAAGCAGGGATACAAAAGAGGGCAAGTACTAGTAGGGTAAGAACAGAATATGAACAATAACAATGGGAAATACATTTTTCAGACTTTTTTTTTAACCCCCGTTAACACATCTGGCAGGAGACACTGGCTGAGAAGCACTAGGAAACGAGATTCTTTTGAGTGGGTATTTTGAACAGTCGTTTCAAGAAAACAAATTGGCCTACAGAAGAGGAAGCAAGGGTTTCTGATGGCAAAAGAGATACCTGACAGGACACTGTAGGTCTGAACAGAAACTATATGATGTGACGAGGGAAGAGATGAAAAGCCACATTGAGGCAAGAATTAACATGGGCATTCTGTAAATTAAGACAGTCTTTTCACTTGTCTGCACTTATCCAAATACAATTTATCTAAAACTAAGCCCGCTTTAACAATGGTTTTTGCAGTGCCTTGTGTGTGCCAAATATTCACTAAAACAGATTGTTATCATCTGGCATGATCATTGATTTACTGGTTTAAATTTGCCACACGAAAGTCATTTTGAACACAAAGGTGGGCGATTTGGTGTCTTTACAATCTGTGTCCTGTTCACATATGTTTATCCATAAGCCCGTTCTGTCACATGTGTACATTAATATTTGTTCTTTTCGTTGTTAATCTGCACGAATATTTGCATTTAAATTTATATGTTCTAACATAATTTCTCTTAAAATTTGAATTTTGCATTTTAAAATGCATTTTGCACCACCAGCTGCATTGGGACATTCAGGAAGTGCATAAGGCAGTGCAATTTGCACATTAGTCTGGAAGGTGTGCATCAAAATTCACAAAGATCAAATTCCTCAGGCACCCCATTAGAAGATAAGCCCTTTACAAAGGCAGTCAGTGTATAAATCAAAGTGCAGACTACTTGTCCTAAAGAGATAGCTCTAAATCTCTTTATCTTCTGAAAAATCTTCTGAAAGTTAAAAGGGCTGGATCCTCTAAGAGGGCAGACATAGCAACAATTTCCATATATTTTAAAAAGAAAAGAAAGAATTCCTTATAAGAGCTGCTGAAAATAGGATGAACAGAAGTGGGTTTAATTTGCAGAAAAGCAAAATATAGAGGAAGGTCAGCAATGGAAGTATATTTAGAGGAAGATGAGGAGTGGGCACCAACACAGGTATTCTATGTGTTCTTAGCATCATCATATGGAGGGCACCACCATGAAGGTTTCTAAAAGTGAGAGAGAATTTCAAGCACAATTATATGATATTTTGGGTGTATGTATATAATTTTTAAAAACATACAAGACAGGTGAAATATGTAAGCTATGTTGCTGAAAACACTGATCACATGCTGACAAGATTGAATTTGAACTAAATTTTAAAAGGCCATGTGAAGTTGTCAGAATTTGGAAGAGACTAAAGAATTAAGTTGTGTGTGTGTGTGTGTGGAGAATGATGGGAGACATTGTGTCAATAGAAAAATGGGAGATATGCAAACTGGATGTTCAGGGCTAGAAGGAAAGTAGGTTTTGGATCATGGATTGTTCCAATTTCCTTAAATCATTGCAGGGAAAGGGGTTTGCATAAGTTTGAGAAATGTTATCATATGGGAAGATATGCTCTTGAAAGTAAATACTAGGCACTGGGTATTCCTGAAACCCCAGAACTTCTGAATCAATGGCTGCCAGGGAGCTTTCTTTATTTATGAGGTTGAATTTCTAACATATATATCTGAATCTTATTCTACGGCAATACATAATTTACCTTCTGGAGTGAGGTTTCTAAGCTTTACTTTGATGCAGTTATGCCTCCAAGAGAGGATTTCCATTATTATGGAGATGAAGTATCTTTAATGACTGCAATAATGTAATTGTACCCCAGGGCAAAATTCCTAATAATGCAATTGTATAGCTTTCAAGCACCAGTAAGAGACGTCTTCAGGGCAGGTTATTCATTAAGGGTGTAGTGTACAGTAGCTCTGCTTCACTGGAAGAGTAAGAAAGCTAAAGCAATAAAGCTCCCTTTTCAAGATAGGCTTTGCCTCCTGGGCAAGCATCTAACATCACACTTGGTTCTGCTTCGCAGTCAGTGGCAGCCTCCAGAGGAAGATTCCCAGCAGCCTAATAAGATCCACCCTATTACTTCTCCAGACACTCAGTCCCAGATACCACCTATTACGGCATATATCTCAAAAAAGATACTGACAAATCTTTCGCAAAATAGCCACATCTCTAAGACTTTTGCCTACCGTAAGTCTCTCCAAAAACTGAAATGAATGTGTGTTGTTTTATTTTTTGGGTTGTTTTTTAAAAGAAGAAGAGCCAGTGTGGTGTAGTGGTTAAGAGCGGTAGTCTCCTAATCTGGGGAACCGGGTTCGCGTCTCCGCTCCTCCACATGCAGCTGCTGGGTGACCTTGGGCCAGTCACACTTATTTGAAGTCTCTCAGCCCCACTCACCTCACAGAGTGTTTGTTGTGGGGGAGGAAGGGAAAGGAGAATGTTAGCCGCTTTGAGACTCCTTAAAGGGAGTGAAAGGCGGGATATCAAATCCAAACTCCTCTTCTTCTTCTTCTTAAAATCTGAAGAAGTGTGCATGCACACGAAAGCTCATACCAATAACAAACTTATTTGGTCTCTAAGGTGCTACTGGAAGGAATTTTTTTTATATTGTGTGTTTTGTTTTTTTTTTTTTTAAAAAGGAAGAAGAAGAGCACTGCTGGATCAGACCAAAGACCCATTTGGTACAGTATCCTTTGTAAAGGACTTTGAGATTACCGATCAAGCGCTGTATAAATTTTACGAAATAAATATATACTATTCTCATGGTAGCCAACCAGTTATCTGTGAAAGCCCACAAGAAGGACCTGAGTGGAACAGCATTCTCCCCTCTTGTCCTCCCCAGCAATTGGGATTCAGAAGGATTACTGCCTACAATACTCCAATACAATTTTCAGTGACCAAGCAGTGCCAAGCCCTGGGTTGACCTGGACTCTGAAAAACTTGTTTCCCAGGACTGTCCTTGCATTGTTTCTAACTTGGCAGGACAGCTTTCTATCTCCTGATGGACCTGGAATCAAGGCATCTTTTCATCCAGAGCTGAAAGCCTGAATTCTTTCCCTAGCTCCCTCCCCCTGCTTTTAGCCCTTGATTATTTGCACTATTGCTACAATCTACACATTCCCCTGTATCACCTCAATCCCCCGTCCCCAAACATGGCAGGCTGCAAATACTAGACAATACTGAAGGGCTGTCACTATTCTAACTCAGCCCTCCTCCCTCTTCCCCTGCCACTGCAAATGACAAACTAAACACTGCAATTGCTAGTTGATCCTCAAATAATTTCTGTTTACCAGGACTCTCACAGATTGCAATTATCCGAAGGATTCTCTAAAATGGTATTTTGATAGCTATTCTCTTGAAGCTAGTCAGAACAAAAATACTGTTCTTTAAACTATATGAAGAGGCAGGTGATGTACAGTGAATTTAGGAATCAATAGGGTTTCCTTCTCCCTTAAGAGCAAACACCTGAGCTTTTCACAACAATCATTGTCAAACCAATATTCATGGGAGGTATAAAAACATTAGCAGTCACAAAACACAAGCAGTAGATTTTTTTTTAAAAAAAGATTACCTCTCATTTTCTTTTAGGATCTCTTTTCCTTTCTTCCAGGTAAAGGTAGGCCTCGGAGAAGCTTTGGGTTTACACTCGATTGAAGCGTCACCACCAACTTTGACAAAAGTTAATCTTTTCAAAAAGTTTTTTGAAAAATCTGGACCTACAGCTGAAAGACAATAGGTAAAAGGTCTTAGAATACATGAGAAGTATTATCCAACTCCTTTTTAATAGAGCTTTTTTTAAAAGCTGAATTTCTTCACTACTGATCATGTACAGCACACACAAGTACATTTCATAATGGCGCCTCTAAAGCAGGGATAACCAACTTGGTGCTCTCTAGACTCCCAGCAGTCCCAGCCAACATGGAGAATGGACCGGAATGATGGATGTTGTTGTCTAACCACTTTGAAGGGCAGTACATTGGAGAGCACCATGTTGGCTGCAAGAGCAGATGACTTAGCAAACACATAAACGAAACAATGGCTTGCACACCAAGATGCACTTCTGTTTTTGCCAATTCCCCTACATGTTGCTGTTCCTGAAGGAGGTCTCTGGAACAACCTGAAAATTTGGTGGGAGGCAGTCTGAAGCAAGAAGGGAGAATCAGTGGAAATTGGATTCCTTATCTTGCACAAGAAGCAACATTTTCCAATCACGCAACTACACCTCTAGATCCAAGTCAAATCTGCAGTATGATTTCACTGACGTTACAAATATTGGACACTATGTAAGAGTCTCTTCTCACAAAACCTTTACTGTCTGTATGGCATCTTGAACAACTAGGGTACATTTATACTAGAGGTCCTGGTTTGCAAGATCATGACAAAGGCACTGTAAGTCTCCTGTCAACCAAAGGAGACTTACCCTGTGAAGGCTAACCTGAACTCCACATCACCACTTAGGAAAGGTACAGCATGAGACACGCACATCTATGACCGCCATGTATGTTCATCATACCATGATTGCAAATTTAAGTGATAATTAATCAGTACAAATGTCAATAAACCTCTCAAGTTAGATCACGCCCCCTATGAACTGTGTTTTTTCCCTGTAAGTCTGTGTACCTTACAGTTCTATGTCTTCCTCTATCTCTGTGTTTCTCTAGGTCCATGGGCTTTGCAAGAAGTGTGACTATTCAAAATGTTGCCTGCAAAGCACCAAAGCACTCTGGATTTGTTTATTTATTTTGTTAAAGGATAGCAGCAGGTTTTTTTGTTTTGTTTTAAAAAAGCTAAAAGCTTAATTTAAGCTTTTTAATCTTAAAAACAAAAACCTGGAACTCTGCAAGCCCATCAAACAAGCTCAGGAAGGGGGGAAATACACACCTCAGCCATCTCTTAATTATTTTAAGATATGAAAGAGCAAGAGACAAACCCCCACCCTCCCCATGGGTTATGGAAGAAAGTGAATTCCTTTTATTTCATCTACAAAGGCTCCTAGATTTATTTATCTGTAATTTGGCAGCCTTGATCCATTGAAGAGGGGCTCCTGTGACTGTAAATTTCATCCACTTTGGCTCAAAGGGGAGAAGTTAAAGCCATTGTCAGAGTTTCTGTTATTGTTTTATACAGAGCAGCTCAGAACCTGAAACAAAGATCAAAGCAGACAGAGCACAGTGTTTCAGAAATATAACTGATTGGTTGTTAAAAAAACAAAAACGCAGAGATACAAGACAAATTTTTGGGCCTGTGCACACCCCTAATAGCTATACCACATAACACCATAAAGGACAGAATCAAGGAACATTCAAAGTAATCTTGATAAACTGGAACTCTGGCCTGCAACCAAAAGATGTTCAACACACACACACAAACACAAAAAAACACACACACACACCCCCCATATATACAAAAAAATTCATAGGCATAATTTCAGGCTGGGGGAGACTTGGCTTGACAGCTGTACATGTACAAAGGGTCTATGTGTCTTATTTCATTACAAGCTGAACATGAGCCAGCAGTGTGATGCAGCTACTTCAAAAGAGCATGGAAAGCAATAGAAAGCAATAGTTCTACTCTATTCTGCTCCAGTTGAGTCACCTCTGAAGTAGTTTTCAGTTCTGGGTGCCACATAATAAAAAAGCACATTATCAAAGCAGAGTGTGTCCAGAGGAGGATGGCCCTAATGATTTGGATACCAAGTCCTATGGGTAATGAGCTGACTATGTTTAGCCTACATGAGAGAAGATTAAGGTCTTCAGATATCTGAAGGGCTTCATGAAAGGTGGAGGAGACTCGTTTTCTTGTAGCTCCAGAAGGCAGGACTAGAACAAATGGGTGGCAATTCCAGGGAAGCAGATTTCGTAGTGGTGAGAATTGCTCAACAGTGGAACATATGGCTTCAGTGTGCTCTCCTGTTTAAGGAGTTGGACAGACACGTGTCAGGGAAGCTATAACTGCATCCAGCAAGGATTTGATGACCTTCTGGGTACCTCCCAAAACTTTCTTTGCTGTTGCAGCAGACAGGAAGGACATTTTGTTTGTAGTAACATTTTGGGCTAGTATCACCTGATACTCTGGCGGGGGTAGGGAGGAATCTAATGTTAAAGGACGGAAAGGAAAGAACAGGCCACAAATAAAACAATTACGTCAGCTGCAGAAGTGGTGGGAAAGGAGGCATAGCTCTGGGAAGGAGATCTGGCATTGGCATTTGTCAAGATGTTAGATGTGTGAAGGGGCAAGTCTTTGAATGGAACAAGAAGAATGAAGGAAGTTCCATAAGTGCTCAAAAAATGCAGGACCAATAATGATGAGTGAAGCGGTGCCAGGCATTTCAGGGGAAGGGTAGAGTCATAATGAAATCTTACTCACTGAATTCTAAAAATAAATAATCATAATAAAATCCAATAAAAATCCACTGGAAAACTAGAGATCAACTCTTGTTTTCAATCTGGTTCCCTTCCCTGCACTGCAAGTAATCTGTCTGACCGTAATAGCATTTGCCTGCTACAACGGAAAACATATAACTACTGAACACCAAGTGGCAAACATGAGGTTTGTGAACGATACGACAGAAGAACATATTATCCAAGAATTATGATTAAGCCTTTATTTCCTGTCTGCATTAAAAATTATCAGTAAAAGGCAGGTACCCTTATTCCTAGTAGAGAATATAGCTGCTTAATTCAAAATGAAGGAGAGCATATTATTGTGTGAGCGCTCTAATTAAGGAACGTTCTAATTATAGCAGACTTAGCAATGCATTTGTTGGACAGCAATGCTTCAGCTTCGTGTTTCACTTTTAATATATTTAGGACATCTATTCATTCCACATCCAGTTTTAAGTCTCTTGGCACTGCAGTAACTTTTTGCAGAAACAAAGCATGCTTGGGTTCTTTGTCTGTTATCAGCACACAAAATACAGCTTTTTGAAGTATTCCTCAGATTAGAAAGGCATCACCCTCTGGGCCTAAGGAACTAGGTCCTTCATCTGGATCAGCACTCCTGTTGCATGACAACTTAAGGCCAGTTGATCCAGTGGAGGCTCCCATTGACAGAAAGGGTGGTGGTGGACATTTCAATCAATCCTTCCTTCTCCCTACAACTGAACACTCCACTTCCCATGCTGTTTCAGAGGGTAGCCAATGCATCTCCAGTATACTTTCAGGATGGGCAAGGTGCTGCACAGGAATCCCATTCCCATTCTGTCATCAACATAGTCCTATGAAACTCCTGGGATCTCTATATCCAAGTCAGAGTTTCCTTTTAATTAACGCAAAAATTGCATGACCGTATTACATAAGAAGAGCCCTGCCGGATTAGGCCAATGGCCCATCTAATCCAGCATCCTCTTTTCACATGGACAACCAGATGCCTAAGGGAAGCCTGCAAGGAGGACTCATGCTCATCAGAACTTTCCCCCTCCTGCAGTTTCCAGAAACTGGTATTCAGACACATTCTGACTGTGGAGGCAGAGATTAGCCATCATGGCTAGAAGATACTGACAGCCTTATCCTCCATAAATTTCCTTGATTAATCCCAGAACAATGGACAAATATATTCTTTGCAGAAAGACAGTTAATAGTGTTTCTCAGTGTCCTGCTCCTCCCTTTTGGCCAACCAATTGGGATGGACCGCTCTTGATAATGGTTAGTCTTCTGAGATTGTCCAATATCTGTTAGCCCTTATGGTTGACTGTGCTAGGGAATCCTGATGCATCCGTATTCCTTCTTTAGAAAAAATCCTCTCAACAAGCCTTTTAAGTATTGGAACTATTTTACATGTGGAACTATTTTAAAATGTTTGCAATGTTTTTATATATGATTTTTTAAAAAAGAATTATTTTATATATGGAACTGTTTTTAATTGCTTTTGCATTTCCCGTGATTTATGGTCATTTTATGATGGTATGTTTTATTGCTGTACCCTGCTCTGGGACCTGGTAAAGGGTGGGTATGAAATCCAATGAATAAACAATATATGATTTCCTGGTTACATTGGCAGCAAAAGCGGAAGGAACTGGTGCAGAACAGAGATTGTCCACTCCAATGGGCACATAGTAGTGGTGCTAGTTCAGTCCGTAGAGTATGAAATTCTTAATCTCAGGCCCTTGGGTTCAAGCTCCACATTGGGCAAAATACTCCAGAGGATTTCAGGGGGTTGGACTAGATGACCCTTGGGTCCCTTCCAACAATTCTATGATTCTATGAATCTAACATGTCTCCTCAATTTTCCAAATTCCAGTTCAAATACAGCCCTGCCACAAAACGTCTGAAACATACCATCATCTACTGCCTTGAGAATAATTTTCCTTAGCACAGTGGCTAGAGAAAAAAGGCCTGAATTTTAGTGACAGGTCACTGTCCCTGACAGATGCCTGTGCAAAATACCTCCAGTGCCCAGTGACCATTATAGATGTTTGGCAGCCTGACAAAGGGACAAAGCAAGATCTCACTGAGACTCTGGAGAAAATTAGGGTCACAGGGCATGGGCAGAGAAGGCAAGCTGCTCAGCATTCTATGCAGTCCCTACCCTTTAAAAGAAATCCCAGCAATAAGATTTGGTAAATTCTTAAGGTCTTAAGATACAGCGAACACATCCACTTTTTATGGAATATAGATATATATTGTATGAAAAATGCCATGTACCTCTGCTCATGTTCAGTGGATGCCTCTTGTTTAGTTTTAATTTTGTTTGTTTGTTATGAGGAGTTTCAGTCTGTTTTTAAAAAATTGTTTATTGGAGATGAGTTTTTCTTTTTAAAAACAGAATGATCAATCTCATGTATAGGCAAAAAAATACATTTTAAAGTATGATTACCTGTTGTTGTTACCTCTCCCCTCGTGCACAAATACTTGTTTAAATTATGTAACAAAGGACTCCCTATATAATGGTATTCCCGTTTGAATTTATTTTTATACGTCCAGGAAAATTTTCAATATAAAAATGGTCGCAGGGAATTTAATAGCTGCTGTACAAGAATAAAAAGGCAGCTGCACAGATTGGGAATGCTCCAAATGTGGTTTGAAAAATGTTTCTTTATAAAGAGAACAGTTTGCATGTAAAACCAAAGTGAAACACACAAACATGCTTTACGGTTTTTCTATGTGTATATGTGCTAGCATCTGAATGAGATGTGTGTTGTCCTAGTCATTCAGTAGATATACTTGTGCTGGTTTTAACCTTTAAAGCCCTATACGGCCTAGGACCCTCGTACCTACGGGAACGCCTCTCCTGGTATGCCCCACGGAGGACCTTACGGTCTGCTAATAATAACATCTTGGAGATCCCGGGCCTCAGGGAGACTAGGCTTGCCTCGACCAGGGCCAAGGCCTTTTCTGCCTTGGCCCCAGCTAGGTGGAACGCTCTGCCACAAGAGATCAGGCCCCTGTGGGATCTGACATCTTTCTGCAGGACCTGCAAGACGGAGTTGTTCTGCCAGGCCTTTGGTTAGGGCTCAGCCTGACTCCCCTTCCCTTTTTGTATAAGAACTAGTACGAAAGAGGCCTCCCAGCATTCTCACAGGCCCATATAAGAACAGTGTAAACAGTTGGGCCTGATGAGCATTTACTGTTCCCAACCCTAATCCTGCGGAAAGCCATCTAATTAGATTTTAATTTGATCCTGACTTGTTTTTAGGAGGTAATTTAATTGTTGCTTGATTTTATACCAATGTTATATATTTGATGTTAGCTGCCCTGAGCCCGCCGGGGAGGGTGGGATACAAATAAAAGTTGTTGTTGTTGTTGTTGTTATACTATATTGATGGAACTGGGAAGCAGCCAGAAGGTCACATTTCCTCTGACAGCATAGAAACATAAAAGTATTTCCTCCACTCTTACACTCATTTATTCAGAAACCTTCAAATACTCTGGTTACAGGTAATATACGTTACATGTTCTCTGGTTAATCTAGTACAAGACAAACTGGAAGTCCTTGATTTTATACTATAATTTGTAATCAGTGTGTAAGGCAGACTTCTATAGCAGCTGCTGAATAGCCTGAAGAAGCATCTATGGCTTTATTTTTATTTCTTTTATACAAAAGGTAACATTCCTAATAGATTTTGCCACTATGGATTCTAATTTGTTGAATGTCACTTGTTCTTCCCTCCAGCAGCAATAATTTTGGGGTGTTCCCCCACCACTTTGTAGGCATCTATTCTTTTTAATAAAAAAATGCCCAGCAAAAACCAAATACTTGCTGCTCAACGAACACCTTAAACCTTCCTCTTTAGAAGAGATTAAAATTTCAATATTGAACATTCTCTTTGAAATATATCAGACACAATGCTATCTACTCACAAATTGTATTAACTGTTTTAAAAACAAAATATTGGGCAACTGACAACATAGTTCTTGACGGTTACCATGCCTATGAAATCAAGGCCTCTAAACTGCTTGGATATCTATATTGATTCTCAAAAGGTTTCTTGGAGCAGTACAAGGGAGCAAAACACCTGGTGACAGCAAAAAAGAAAGATGGTTTTGGTAAGGAAGGAGAGAGGAACGGGCAATTTGACATACTCGTTTTTGGAAGTCTTCTATCTTGATCCAAAGATGTTATATTGGCATCAGTTTTATGGAGAATTACATGGGACTAGCTTACAATCAAACAATCCCAGTGTGTAAATTTGACACATCAGAAAGTGTAAAAGCAAGATTTGTACTCACATGTTACGTTTAGTGTGAACTAAAGCCTGCACATATCATAACATGATTCGTTCCAATGTTTTATGTGAACAGCAGACATGTGGCTAAAAATTATGCGCATTATCAAACAAACACCCAATTCAAGGTCAGTTTCTTGGTTGCTGTTTCTTCTGTTTGTATGGCTTAGCCTATACAGTCTCATAGATAAGAGCTCCTGATTACAGAGCAAGCTTATA
Organism: Podarcis filfolensis; assembly: GCF_964270895.1. Lineage (NCBI taxonomy): Eukaryota > Metazoa > Chordata > Lepidosauria > Squamata > Lacertidae > Podarcis > Podarcis filfolensis. The sequence goes on along the minus strand of NC_139605.1, from coordinate 32,788,487 downwards.
TTGCTGGCTGCGTTAAAAGGTTCTGTTTCTGGTTCACTGCAAGTTCATACTATGGCACCAAACCATAGAAAGGGCAGTGAGGTCATGCTGCTGGTGTCACCCCGATGTTGCATGTTTCACTAGCCCTGCCCTCAACCTGCAAACACCAAGGGGGAACTTCTGCAGCCTTTGTGCATACATTTCAAGAAAGATAGTCTTCTATGCAAGAAGAGGAAGAAGAGTTTGGACTTGATATCCCACCTTTCACTCCCCTTAAGGAGTCTCAAAGCGGCTCACAATCTCCTCTCCCTTCCTCCCCCACAACAAACGCTTTGTGAGGTGAGTGAGGCTGAGAGACTTCAGAGAAGTGTGACTAGCCCAAGGTCACCCAGCAGCTGCATGTGGAGGAGCGGGGAAGCGAACCCGGTTCACCAGATTACGAGTCCACCGCTCTTAACCACTACACCATGCTAGCTTCCTGGATTCCTATGTCATCAGATGTCCAGCTCATGAGGAACCCTATGCAGACATCCTACTGCCCCTTCACCATGCAGAAGGAGAATTTTCAGCATGGCATGGCGGGGGGTAAGAATACACTTCTGTGAAATTATGGGGGGAGCAGTGCTAAAAGTAGATAAGAACACAACTAACCATAGCAGGGTAGACACTACCACTCCCTGAACACCCTAGAATAACACTTAAATCCTGGACATTATGAGGTGGGGAGAGAGGAAATGTCAGCTTCCCGATGGAGGCTGTTAAAAGCAACTATGCCCCCGCCTCTGGCAGAGAGCTTTAAAAACTGTTAAAGAAAGCTAAGGAGAGAGATAATACCGATCTGCCATCCACTACAGGACTTTCTACAATTCCCCCCTCATATGGGCCAATGTAGAAGAGTGGCTGAGGACAAGCACTTAACGATGAAGGTCTTACAGAGGTCAAGTAACACCAAGGGAAGCTGGGGAAAATGCTCACATCTTTATGTATTACATCTTTTTCCGAATTCTTCCTTACCAGCAACACACAACACATTTTGTACATAGGCTGTTTTATGCTGAGAATTTACTTTTGAGCAGTTAGAATCTTTGGGAGCATCTAATGATGCTCCCTTAACCAGTGGTTAAGGCATGAACTATCATTTTAGTGGGGGAGGAGGAAAATCTGAAGTCAGAACTCTGGCACCTTAAATCTACATGCTTCTTGTCACATCAGAAGAGTTCAGTCAGTACCTAGAGAGTGCACACTGGTAGGAAACCACAGGTAGCTCCTGTGAGGTAGCATGTGTGTGTGTTGCTAATTAGAAATACTGCTATTCTTCAGAAAAGGCTTACATGCTATGTGCTCTAATCTGAGATCTTAAGTCTTCTCTATTGGAGGAAGCTCCTCTGGATCTTACCCACAGCTCACCCATTTGTTTGCTTCTTAAAACCCACGTCAGCATGAAGCCATCACTACATCTTGTGGAGATGAATGCTGGACTCTGATCATGTATCAAGCTTAGACAGCCAGTGGATGCATGTCACATCCACATTTTTGCTACTGTGAAAGTTTCAGGAAACCCACTTGAAAGGCATACCCACAGAAGAAGAGGAAGAAGAGTTTGGACTTGATATCCCGCCTTTCACTCCCCTTAAGGAGTCTCAAAGTCGCTCACAATCTCCTTTCCCTTCCTCCCCCACAACAAACATTCTGTGAGGTGAGTGAGGCTGAGGGACTTCAGAGAAGTGTGACTAGCCCAAGGTCACCCAGCAGCTGCATGTGGAGGAGCAGGGAAGCGAACCCCGTTCACCAGATTATGAGTCCACCACTCTTAACCACTACACCACACTGGCTACAGATCATGGATCAAAGCTATGCTGCGCTCTGTGTTTTTCCAAGATTTACAATGTTAGATTCCATGTGCGGAGAGACTACTGAAGACTTTGGATCTTTTGAAATATCTGTTTATTTTTTCCAATATACAGATTGGCCAGGAGGGAAGCAAGAAATTGTAAAGGCAGTACCAGACCAAAAGTAGCATCAGTCCCCAGCAGATACAACAGCACTCTAGCCACCTCCTGTGGCTACTTCTTGCTAGCTGGTTGGGGAGGTGGGGGCGGGACTGTGAAATGCATTTTCACTCTCTGTCCAAATCCAAACTGCATGGACTGCTTCTTTCAGCCTCCACCACACATGCACATGTGACTTAAAGCTTCTACAGAACATTATTAGATAAAGAGAAATGAGCAGCCACTAGTGGCCATTAAGGAAATCCCTACTGCTCATTATCTAGAAGGAGAGGGTCACCTCTTCTCTTTGGCCCAGCAGAACAGCATGATCCATAACAGGGGGAGAGCCTGTGTTGTGGGGCATTCACTTTTACCCCCTCTTTTTTATTTTAAAAAGCAAGGTAATTAGGCTTGCAATCTTCCATGTTTCTTCAATAATGATTCAGTCAGTGCTACCACACTGTAATGCACAGCTGAGAGGAACTCAGACACCAAAGGCTGTCTTCTTTCATTGCACAAAAAGTCACAAAATGGCATAAGGAGGCTGGGATGGGAATGGAGTGCCAAAAGAGGACCTGTAGCAGTCAAGTCCTGACTATGCTTTTAAAGCAAGATTCTGTGGCACAATTCAAAATGTGAAATGCCCACATCAGAATAACTAAAACTGAGGATCCCCTCAGTGTGTAAAGAGTGGAGTAATTACAGATTTACTGCACAGAAAAAAATACCGTATAGAAGGTACACTAGGAGGTCTAGGAACACAGGAGGCTGACATATACTGAGTATAAGATGGATGTTGACAAGCTGGAATGCGTGCAGAGGAGGGTGACCAAGATCATCAAGGGTCTGGAAACCAAGGCTTGTGAGGAATGGCTGAAGGAGCTGGGTATGTTTAGCCTGGAAAACAGAAGACCAAGAGGAGATACGATAGCCAAATATCTAAAGGGCTTGCTTGTTTTCTCCTGCTCCAGAAGGTAGGACTCAAACCAATGCCTTCATGTTACAAGAAAGGAGATTATGACTAAACATTCTGGTGGTAAGAGCTGTTTGACAGTGGAACAGACTCCTTTAGAATGTGGTGGACTCTCCTTCTTTGCAGATATTAAAGAAGAGGTTGGATGGCCGTCTGTCATGTATGATGTAGTTGAGATTTCTGCATTGAAGTGGGTTGCAGTAGATGACCCTCAGGATGCCTTCCAACTCTACAAGTCTATGATTCCATGAGTCCATCTGGCTCAGTATTGCCTGCACTGACTAGAAGCTTGTCTCAAGGGTTTCAGAAAGGAGACTTTTCCAGTCCTGCCTGAAGATGCCAGGGGCATCTGAAGCAAGCTATAGCCCTTCCCCATGTCTTAAGTTCCAGTTGGACCAAACAGCTTGGATATGGATGCACAGGAGAAAATAAGAACCAGCTCTACCAAGCCAGGAAATCCTAGCCCATTGGACACCACTTAGAGAACTTCTTGATCAATCTGTTTATAAATTTTCCAAATTAAAAAAAAATGCAGAATGTTCTATTTATACCACATACAGTTACTACTGAGTGATGTTTATACTGGACAAAACTAGCAATACAGTGGTACCTCGGGTTAAGTACTTAATTCGTTCCGGCGGTCCGTTCTTAACCTGAAACTGTTCTTAACCTGAAGCACTACTTTAGCTAATGGGGCCTCCTGCTGCTGCTGCGCAGCCGGAGCACGATTTCTGTTCTCATCCTGAAGCAAAGTTCTTAACCTGAAGCACTATTTCTGGGTTAGCAGAGTCTGTAACCTGAAGTGTATGTAACCTGAAGCATATGTAACCCGAGGTACCACTGTACTAGCAATGGCTGACTTCTGAATGATTTGCAACAGATCTGTAAGGGTTTCTGGCTGCCAATAAGATCAGCAACAAAGATGACTTTCTCCTTTCTTAAATTAAGCTGCTGAAATTAAGAAAGTGTAGGTGTGGGATGTGGGGAACCAGGAGCAGTAAGTTCAGTATTGATACTGAAAATAATTTCCAGGCAGAAAAAGTGCCTATTCTCTTCTTGCTCTCTCCCCCCCCCCCAAGTTTCTGTTGCACGTGAATCTGGCTAATGTGCCTCAAAGTTGTATTAAGATCTTGCAAAAATGAAATCTGTCAATCCCTGTCCTAGAACATTTCCCCATAATCCTCTGTAATATGCCTGTGTTCCCTGAAGTTCAAATCTGGGTCATTCATAGAATCATAGAGTTGGAAGTGATCCTGAGGATCATCTAGTCCAGGGGTAGTCAACCTTTTTATACCTACCACCCACTAATGCATCTTTCTTGATGGTAAAATTTCCTTACCGTCCACCAGTGCTTGATGGAAGGAGGATTCAGCCTGTGCCGTAGAACCCCCTACCACCCATCTAGAATCCTGAAACGCCCACTAGTGGGTGGTAGGGACCAGGTTGACAACCCCTGATCTAGTCCAATGCAGGAACATGCAGTTGTCCCATTATGGGGGATCAAACCTGAAACCTTGGTATTATCAGCACCATGCTCTAAGCAACTGAACAATTTGACCACCAAATTCTTATACTAGACTATGCATAAAATCATCTATCCTCTCCCCTCCAAAGTATGTATTTGTAACAGCTGAAGCAAAATGATGATGATAGCAAATATGAAGTGTTTATGACTTGTTCATGTATGCAGACAATCATTGTGACAAGGTGAGTGGGCCTTTTGCCTAGACTGATATAAATTCTGATAAAAATAAGTATTAGTTATTTGCGGACTTCAGTAGAGGCAACAAAACAGGCCAACATGTATTTTTCAGTATTTGTTAAGTAAAAGGAGCCCACCAATGACGCTCAGTTCTGCGCTGATATAGATGGTCCCATGTCTATTTTCTGCCACACACTGATACATGCCGGTGTCCGATAGGTTCACACTGGTGATGGTGAGCGTCCCATGTTCTATCAAGATTCTTTCCTGCAAAATAGCAAAAGGCACAACACAATTTTGAAAAGCTCGTGTTTAGAATGTATGCATTGCTGCAATCATATCATTTATTTTAACCTGTCAGGGGGAATCAATTTTGATGTTGAAAACGCAAGTTTATGAACAATTTACATGATGTCATCTATTGATAAATAATTTATATCGTATTAATTGCTGAATGGAGGAAACCAATATCGTAGTTGGTAAATGCCATTTAAACAGTATATCACCCCCTCCCCAATTGAGATTAATAGTATCTTCAAGTACATAAACTTGCAACTAATACTGCTTCTGTCCTGTAGTGTGTTGTGGTTTAATCATGCCAGGCAAGTTCTTCAGAAGATTTGGAACAGCAGAACTATTAGCTTTCTGCTCCCTTGAAGGTTAATGGGAACAGTAATCACATTCAGTGTTGCAAAGCTATTGTATGCAGTTCACCCCACCAGAATTAAAACAAAAATCAAAAACCCCTAAACCCTAAACCCTAAAGATGTAAATGTTAATCATTTAACGATCCTTACTTTAATCTAATGTGATTTAAGTTCAATACCATCTGCCAGTGACCAGCATGAAGCGAGTGAAATTAGCATGTGGAACAACAGGACCCTGCAATCATTTGTCAGCCTACAGATATGGAACTCACATTATCAGTTTTAATCAGTACAGCATTGTGTACAATAGGCATCCGGGTGTATTTTTAACAACGAAACATATAACTAATATAATTTTTAAAAAACTGACCGACTTTCTACTTGGCTGTGGGGTTGCAATTTTATGTTTGCATAATCTTTATTAGAGCTTGATTGAATCTAGGCAACTCATCAAAGAGCAGGTTAAGAAAGAAAAAAGCTGGTCACTCTGATAACGGAGAGTGAATAATTTGCCTAGTTTGCCTATATAATTGAGACATTCAAGGACTGAAAGGATCTCCTCTGGTGAGACATAGAATGGAAAGGGTGCTAATGAGATTTCCTCCTTTTCCATAGATCATTAATCTTTAGGCAGTTCATTCTGCCACTGCTAATGGTAGGTCAACTCCCTTGTTGTCAGTTCTTGCAGAGATCTGAAGAAGTTGAATGGGGTTACTATTACAGACCAGAGGGCTTGTTTACCTCCCATAAAGTTCAATTAAAAATCAGACGCTCAAAAATGGAAATGGAGGGAAGGTGTTTTATACAGCCTGAGTAAGTATATTCCCATTCACTCTTTTCACAGTTCACACTTACACTTAACTAGCGTTTCCATTATTACTTTTCCTTCCCCTACAGAGTTGTACAGAGTGTAAAAATATACAGCCATTTTATGTACCCTTCTTCTCATAGCAAATGTCCTCTGGAAATGAGTCCCACAGCTTCTAAGTTCCAGTTGATTCAGAGAAACGCTTGTCAAAGGCAGAAAGTGGCACTTAAATGCCTAACTTTCATTGAACATTTGGCTGGGAATTAGGTGCCTGAGGGTAATTTCTGCCTTTGAAAAGTATGGCTTGAAGTGTCATTGTTTTAACTACAAGGAAAGCTCAAGGTGATTCTGTGACATTCACTCAGCAGGGAAGGAAGTCTGCAATGGGACAGATGGAATTTTAAGGCCACTCGGTTTCATTAATTTCTTTTTCTCAACAGCAACAAACTATACAGAGATGAAAAAGGTCACCACTTCACAACAAATCCTTTCAAGTTTTGTCACCCAACTCAAAAGCATCAAGGACACCAAGCCTGAATATTACTCATACCTGAGGGAGAAGCAGTTCGCCATCCTTTAGCCAGCTGTAAGAAGGCTTTGGTCTCCCATTTGCCTTACATTCCCAGTATATGCTTTCTTCCATGGCCACATGAGCATCACTTATTTTCTGAATCCAGTTTGGAGGAGCTGCAAGGAGGACAGCAACACTCTTCTAAGCAAGTGTTTGTTTTCTGCGTGCCATTAACCTTCAAACGCCTTTCTTCCTAACATACACATTTATATAATACCACATTCAAATATCATATCATATATTTGTAATATATGTGTATTAATGATGAATTATTTTAACAATAAAAACTTAATATTTTTTTTAAAAAAGCAAATATCATATCATTGTTCTTGAAAGTGAATTGGACCTCGTCTCTAAACATTAGAGACACAGTAAAAGAAATAAGGAAATATGTTTTCCTTTTTGCAGATATTAATAGCAAGAATGTTTTAGCTGGATGGCTTCCCCCATTGCATTAATCCAGTGTACTCATTGCTTTAAATGTGTTGAATTGGGCATAGACTGCCAACTTATAGTTATCCCCTCCTCCCAGGAAAGCCTGAAACTGGGAGCTCCAAGGGTTTGTGAAAATCACAATTCTCAGAACTGGCACTAAACTACAATTCCCAATATCCTTTGGAGAATCTATGACAGCTAACCTTGTAAACCATTTTTAGTGTGTATGTGCTCCCTATTTCTAAGGAAAGCTGTATGTTTCTTTAGCATAATAACCTGCCAGATAGGAGAATAAAAATGCTGCCCAGTCCTGGTATCAATTATGTTGTACCTAAGAAAATAAATTTATCCTGTATGCTTGCAAACTGCATGCATCAAATTCCAACCTGCAGAAACCATAAGCACTTAGGTCTACTCTCGAGTCTAAAGTGCTTCAATGTGTAAACTATGAGAAATCAGAAATACATTTGCCATCTTGTTCCATGCTCTGTAGACAATGGGTGGTATTCAACCAAGTTTTACTCAGAGAAGTCCCCTTAACTAAGTCCCCTTAACTAAGTTAGGTCTATTAATTTCAATGGGTCTACCCTGAGTAAACCTTGAATACCATCCACTCAAACTAGGGGATAGAAACAGCTTAACTTCCCCATGCAACATATTTGAGAGGAAAATATATGAGCATAATCAAGCCAAAGTTAAGAACATTACGTGTCCCATTAATTGCAATGAAATAGATTTAACCACTTATTTAACTTGCTCGGGGAAATAAGTGGAACTTAAAACAGTCTCCCAGGGGATGTTTTTTCCTCTGTAGCCTCCAAAGATATGTATTTCAAGTTTATAAGACTGCTATTACTTTGCTTTCAGATAACAAACACAAGTGACAGTGAATGTTCTGGGGACATCTCAGGCTGCCACATCAGAGAAACTAGACAGTTAAACTGTCCCTGGAATGGCAAACTACTGTGAGCCCCGTACAGAAGCTTCTGAGTCCAAAAGATAATTGAGCTTAATGAATAGTGACTGAAATCTGCACACACAATTGTCCAAAGCTTAAAGAAATATGTATATTCTATGCCAGCAGAGGTCTCTATGAACCTGGGTATTTTACAATGCTGTGTCTCTCTATAATCAGATAAAACAATTTCAGATTTCTTCAACAAAGGACAACCACTTTTAAAATCCCCCAGGGGTTTAGATGAGATCAGAGGAAGGTTTGCAAGGGTAGAATTAAGCAGCAAAAGCTTGATAAACAAGAAGTGTCAGGTTGAATACCAACATGATGCTGCTACTTTTAAATCCATCTCTGCTATCAGCATTACTTGCTGATAAACCCAACAAGGAACAAGCAGCAAGGATCTTTTTGAATAGTTCAAGCTCCTTTGGGTGAATTAATTGAAATAGGAACTAAAGTTAATGGCAGCTGAACATCTAATTCCAAATGTACAGTACAGATTCTCCCAGATCTAGAAGAAAGAAAACAAGAAGAAAAGAAAAGCTGAAGAAACTTAGCTCAGAAATTTATATATGCCAAGAAAATAAGACTTAAAGAGATTCAGAGGTGGGGTGAGGTGGGGAGGGGTGAGAGAGAAACAGATTGACAAACATAATAAAAAATAAATAGGATACACCCCAGGTTTTTCTTTAACAAGAAAGCAACACACTACAACTGACAGATTTAGCATCACACAAAGCTTCTATCACCTCACTTCTTCAGTATTATAAAGGACAATTCTAGAGACAACAAAAAAGATCTGCATAGAGCAAGATAATCTATGGATTCAAAGAGCTGCCTGAAGTTGCTTGTCAAAACATGCATTCTTGAGTCCAAGGCTATTTTTCAGCAAGTGTGAAGTGTACAATAAAAGGCATCCTTGTCTATAAAAGCACTATTACAACTCATGTCCTTGGGTGCATAAATTAACTTTTATATAATGAAAAAATACGTATTCTCAGCTTCAGTGATTTTGCTTTCCCCCACAAAACACGACGACATATATGCCTTTGAGTCATATACACAAAAGTTGTAAACATTTATTTTTATCATTATATATTTCACTTATTGCTGAATAAATGGAATATATAATTTCACTTCACTACTGAGAAGTCATAGGAATAGGTTGCTGGATCAGGCCCAGTGGCTCATCTTGTCCAGCATCCTGTTCTCCCAGTGGCCAGCTGGATGCCTGTGGGAAACAAGGGAGCAGAACCTGAGCACATGAGCCCTCTCCCCTCCTGTGGTTTCCAGAAACTGGTACCTGGAAGCATTGCTGCCTCCAGCAATGGAGGGAGAGCATAGCTATCATAGCTAATCACCATTGATAGCCTTCACCTCCATGAATTCAGAGTTGCCATATTTTGAAGAGCGAAAAAAGAAGATGCTATGACGACTCTCATTTTAAATACCCCTACTATTTGTAGGCTATAGAAGCTGTGATGTATTGCTGAGTGGGGCAGGAGAAGAGGAAAGCAAGTCTCCAGTTAGGTCTATGTCTCATCCAGAAAATATAGCCAGAGGCATTTTGGCAAATAAAAAGAAAATCCATCCAGGTAGAAATTTTACCCCTGGAAAAGAGGATGTGTCCTGGAAAAGGAGGACACATGGCAACTCTTCTAAAGCCATTCAAGTCAGTTGCAATCACTGCCTCCTGGGAGAGCGAGTTCTATAGTTTGACTATGCACTGCATGAAGAACCACTTTCTTTCACCTGTCCAAAGTCCTCCAGCATTCAGTTTCACTGGATTTCCATGAGTTCTAGCATTCTGAGAGAGGGAGAACAACTTTTCTCTATCCGCTTTCTCCATGTAATGTATAATTTTATAAACTTCTGTCACGTCATCTCTTACTTGTCTTTTCTCTAAACTAAAAAGTCCCAAACGCTACAACCTTTCGTCCAAAAGCATGAAATCTAATCAAGACATTGCAGCAAAATCATTTCTTTAACCCATAAGAAAGCCTGGGAAAAAAATAGCGAAAATTCTAGCAGCAAAAACATTTCCATCAAACGGGCCTAAAGATGTTCAGGAGATGAGCTGATAGAGGTGCCATTCAGAAACAAAGCAATGACAAACCTAGACAGCATCTTAAAAAGTAGAGACATCACCTTGCCAACAAAGGTCCGTATAATAAAAGCTATGGTTTTCCCAGTAGTGATGTATGGAAGTGAGAGCTGGACCATAAAGAAGGCTGATCGCCGAAGAATTGATGCTTTTGAATTATGGTGCTGGAGGAGACTCTTGAGAGACCCATGGGCTGCAAGAAGATCAAACCTATCCATTCTTAAGGAAATCAGCCCTGAGTGCTCACTGGAAGGACAGATCGTGAAGCTGAGGCTCCAATACTTTGGCCACCTCATGAGAAGAGAAGACTCCCTGGAAAGGACCCTGACGTTGGGAAAGATGGAGGGCACAAGGAGAAGGGGACGACAGAGGACGAGATGGTTGGACAGTGTTCTCGAAGCTACCAGCATGAGTTTGACCAAACTGCGGGAGGCAGTGGAGGACAGAAGTGCCTGGCATGCTCTGGTCCATGGGGTCACGAAGAGTCAGACACGACTAAACGTCTAAACAACAAGAACAAGAACAACAAAGATGGGGATCAACAACCAAGGAAACCTTCTCCTTTAATGTCACCCTCAAATCGCTTGCAAGGGAACTATTCGGAAGAGACCCTCAGATGAAGACCAAAGGGTGTGGGTAGTTTTCTATTGGGAGAAGCACTCCAAAAGATATTGAGGCCCTGAGCTGGTGCCTCTTGCTTGTTGGCTCCCTTGGAAGATTGGGAATGGCGTCTCTGAAGGGAATGTGTGTTTATCTGTGTGGGAAAGGGAAGAGGGGAGGCAAATTTAGAAAGACATCCCTACCCCTAGGGAATATATTGTGATGAGTTTGTAGAGGGGCCAGATCCCTCTAAATTCTTAAATTTAGTAAATGTTAGAATTTAGCTAATACTTGGGAGTATTAAGGGTAAATGTTGGGTGCACTGTAAAAATACAGGCTGCACCTGTTTTCCTGTTCAGGAGATCAGCTGATAGAGGTGCCATTCAGAAACAAAGAGAGCAGAGTACTGGGCCGTTAAGGGCAACTGCCAATGCCAATATTGTCCCTCCCCTGGCTCTGAGGAGCAAGAGGCTGCCAGAGTTACAGGGGGCAGGAATAAGTGTCCTTTTGCAGGATGTTTTTGAAAAGAGTAGAAAAATAAAATAAAATAAAATAAAATTTATACCCCACCCATCTGGCTGGGTTTCCCTAGGTGGGGGAAGAACTCCATGCAGACTGGCTGGGAGAGGCTGTACCCAGAGACTGGGGAGCATGGCTGGCTTCTGCTCTGAACACAAGCCTACTTGAGCTATGGGAGAAGCAACAGAAGACACTCTTGGGGTATGATGTTCTGTACTCTCTCCAACAAGGTTCAGGTGTACATATGTGTAAACAAAGCCATATATCTTAAAGGCACTACAGTCTCTGTTGTGCCTCACTCCGAAGGAAACACAAACCTTGGTTAAGAGCCAAGACCCCTGGAATCTCACTCAGCTCAGCAGAGATTGGAGTGACCCGTAGCAATATATTAGGATCAAGAATATTGTTGTATATACAAGTGGGTGGTATATGCATCTATCTGGCTATAGCTGGGAACAGGGTGCTATACTGTGCTGTGTGTGTCTGTGTGCAGTCATTCAACATGAGGGGTCTCGTGTGTGACTGTGTGTGTGTGTGTGTGTGTGTGTGTGTGAGAGAGAGAGAGAGAGAGAGAGAGAGAGAGAGAGAGAGAGATGAGTGTATTATCCCATCTCTTTCTTTAGCTCTGATGAGCTCCCTTGCTTCCTAATGTTAGCAGGGGGAGAATGGATGCATCAACATGCATGTCTCCTGCTTTTGTGTGTTTATCTGTCCTGCTGGTCACATGCCTTGCTGCCAATCTTTTCTTGTAAGGGGAAAGGTGTTGGAGAGAGAGTGTGTGAAAGGCACTGAAATAAGACGTCTTATGTCCTGACAACCCAGCAGCATCTTATGTAGAGGGTTGATCATTGGAAGTTCTTGATTTGCCACTGTTGGGATACCAGATGCATCTTTGCTGTCATATAGCAAGTGAATTTGTATGCTGTTTCCTAATCATGACAGTAAACAATAAGATATATATCTCCGAATACCAGATGCTAAAGTATTCAGATGCTAAAGATGGTTAAAATATTAACCGCTCTCAATCTGATAACTGATAACCTGATAACTGACATTTGTCCAGATATTAATTTGTCTGAATTAATTTTAAGATGTATTTTAATTAATTGATGACTGTTTTTATGTATACTGTGTTATTTATATGATGTTAGCTGCTCTGAGCCCGGCTCCGACCGGGGTACAAATAAAATTTACTATTATTATTAAAGTTAAAAATTAGGAATTGTGCACATGACACCTTGAGCCTTCCTTGAGAAATAGTATCACAGTGTGGGGACAAAGGTAATCCAATGAATGCTGAGTTAATATTGTATTTGCATTTTAATAAATCTCAGCTTTATGTAAATGCAAACTTATGCAAAACTGAATTGATAGATTTGTTTGGTTAACTGAAGAAAAATCTATTGATTCAATAATTAAAATTCCTTTAACTGCACTGCAGATCCAGTATTAACTGAAAGGGAAACTTTCACTAGATCCATGGATATCATCAGGAAAGCTTTTGGCTACTTCAGTAGAAATAGGTCTGCCAACAATGTAAACCTACTAAAAACCAACATTTTCCAAGTTTTGGATTGCTTCACAATGTCTCAGTCTATATACATCTGTGTAAGCAAGGAAGGAAATTTCATTATACCAGTCACACCTCATAATGCTGCATACTCTTATCACACAAATGTTCACACCAAAGGAGTGAGGAATGAGCCACACTGACTGTTGTGAAACTACAGCCAGAGATATAATTGTTTCCTTTTCCCTTTTGGAATATATATATTTTAAACCACAGCAGTTCAAACGACTTCATTACTCTGATGCTGTTTTGCAAGATCAGGATCAGCTCTTTTAGAATTAGCTCAGTTCCCATTAGCCTCATAAGGGGCTCCATTGTACTTCTAAATGAGATACAAACCTTTACTTTATTGCAAGGGATCACCAAGGTTAAATTCTGTGTTCAGGCAGACTAAAAATAGAGTTGAGGTTAGTGTACGTTTTTTCAGATGTACAGTATAGATGAGGATACAAAGCTTTGCCTGCTTCCTTCCCTTTTCAGTTCAGACAGTTCAACAAAAACATATAAAAGGGAAGGACAATATAAAACCATATAATTTGACAGTAATGGATCCTTACTATTTCAGAACATTAGGTTTGGTAACAGGCTGAGAGCTAGAATACTTAAAAGGAAAATACTTTTTCACAGAATCTCTGTGAGTGGGAACACCAGTCACAAAAATAATTTTGTGCTAAGGACATCGTTGACCAAAAAACTGAAGCAATCTTGAGATGGAGAAGAAAATGTTGTAATGATGGCTGACTTCAATTACCCTCATACAGAGACTGGGTAAATGCATGCTCTAGTCACAAGAAAGAGGTAGAATTCCTAGAACACCCAAAAATATGGTGTCTTGGAACAGTTGATTATGGAACTAACCAGAGGAGAAGTGTCCCTGGACTTAAGCCTAAGTGGCTTTTAGTTTGGAAAAAAGGCAACTGGTGCATGGTGCTGAGAAATACATTTCTCTCTCTCTCTCTCATAATAATAGAAGTTGGGTCATCCAAAGAAACTGGCAGGAGATTTAGGACATATAAATTAAGCATTTTTTCATGCAGCCAATAATTCATTTATGAAATCTGCTGCCACAAAGGTTGCTGACAGCTACTAGATCAGGTAGATTTAAAAGGGTATTAATGGCTTTCAACCAAGATGGTTATATGCAATATCTATGTTCAGAAGCAGTACCTTCTAAGTACTATTTACCGGAGGGCAGAAAAGGGGTAGGGCTATTGCATTCATGTCCTGCTTATGAGTTTCCTGTAGGTGTTTGGTTGGCCACTATTGGCAACAGGATACTGAACTTAAGAAGAGTGCTACTGGACCAGACTTACGTTCTTAATACTTTGAACTGTGTTGATAACATTACTAGTTATTGTGAGGTGCTAAAAGAAGTATGAGGGATACACATTCACAATTTAATTTCAAATATAGCCAGGAGTGGGCCTTTGAACTTTGCTGAAAATCTCACCTCCCCAAGTGAATCCTCTTTACCACCTGCAGAAATTTGTAATAGCAACTATGATTTTTAATAGAAGCAACCAAGGACATGAAACAGCTCTAAGATTTGTCATAGATACCAGAGTCCTCTCTGTCTTTTAAGTGCTCCCTTCCAGGTGGCATTATATACCGTATTTTTCGCTCCATAAAACGCACCTGACCATAAGACGCACCTAGTTTTTAGAGGAGGAAAACAAGAAAAAAAATTCTGAACGAAACAGTGGATGTATGATTTTTGTGGTTCATGCTGTGGCCACATACATGTTATGTGATTTGATGGTGAGTTTGGGGTAGCCCAGTGCAAAAATGCTGAGGATCCATGTGGATCTGTGCTTTGTAACCACGTTTTTGTGGCATTGCGGCCCCACGAAACAGTGGATGTGGGGGTTTTTTGGTGCAGGCTGTAGCCATGGACATGCTATGTGATCTGATGGAGAATTTGGGGTGACCCAATGCAAAAATCCTGAGGATCCATGTGCTTTTACCTCCCCCCTCCCAGGCAGCCTCCTTTATCTCTAGAGTCCCTTATCTCCCTCCCTATCCCTTGCCAATCAGCTGCTCGGCGGCTTTGTTTCAATACCCCCTTCCCTCTTTCTAAAAAAAAACAAAAAACACAATCTGCTTTTTGCCCCTGGGCAATTTGACTCCAGGGACCACACATTCGCTCCATAAGACACACAGACATTTCCCCTTAATTTTTAGGAGGAAAAAAGTGCATCTTATGGAGTGAAAAATACGGTATTTGCAAGACAATCACAGGGGATAAACAAAGCAGGTTGCTACATTTTCAATCAGGTCTGTGGCTTCTGAAGCAGCAGAAGCAAACAGGAATCTTCCAAGCAGAGAGACAAAAACAAAAGCACCTGGCCAGTCTTAAAAGAATCTGTGCCTTCCTTCCTCACACTATCCCAAGATGATTAAAGTGTACCAATGTTCTATAACCTAACTTGCTTTCCCTTCACACATGCTACTAGGCTAAGCTGTGAAACTGTACAACTGAGGTGGAGGAAAAGAGGCTGAATTGTTCACCCTGCGTCAACCTGTTTAACCATACTGAACATGAAGCATGTTGATGCCACTGATAATATATATATATAGCGCAAAAGAAAACTAGAGTCAGCATAACAGCAACAAACAAGCAAACCTCTTTCAACAACTTTACTGAGTGCTGAATAATATGGTTGGTGACAAAAAAAAGATAGTCTGGTTTATCTGCGGCAAGCAGGCAAATTTGAATTTCATCTTCCTTTGCTTTCTTTGCTATTCACAGAGGCAGATAACTCAGTTTAAAAGAGTAACACTGTTAGAGCCAGATTTTAATCTCCAGGGATGCATTATGATAGAACATTTCACAGAGAAAGGCTGTAAGTAAGTGACAAGTTTGATTTTCCATATCAAATACGTTCCAGTGTTCCTTTCTTTGAATGTGAACTTTTGACCCAGTAGAAACAACTTGGAAAAACAATGCCAGCATTGCAGTTTTCCCCCTCCCCATTATATATATATATATTTCTTACATTAAAAAAAGGAAAGATTAAAGATGTTACCATTCAACTTTTGTCACTAATGCAGGATATTATATGAGATCTTATGACAAGCTGCTTTCAGTATGACAGGTCTGGAATGGCTATTTTGATGAAACTTGGGGAACATTTTCGTGGTTTGCATTTTCAAATTTAAAAGGCAGCTGAAGTCAAGTTATTCGTATAAGAGAACACTCCAAGTTAAACACTGATCACCTTTAACAGCAGGCTAGTGGGGCATCACCTCTAGACAAGGTTAACTTTTAAAAGTAAAATACAGGGATATAGTCCAAGCTGAGACTGCAAGGGAAACATATTTTCCCACTTGGAGGGTTTTAAAGAAATATATACAATTAAATTGCATATAAATTTTATGAAATAAATAAAATAAAATGTAGCCAGTGCTAATGTGAAATGTTAACATGATTCTGTTCTGGCCTACATTATTTTATTTTGTTACCTTTATAGAATTAATCAGTTGCCTTTTCATGTAAGTACAAGCATGAACCAACTTATAAGTGTAAAAAGAAATCAAAGTTGATTAAGAAACAGATCCAAACCTTAGGTTTTCTGATGCTGATGAACTACAACTCCCATCACCCCAGTCAGAATGGCCAATGGCAAAGGATGGTGGGAACTGTAGTTTAACAACATCTAAAAACGAAAGGTTGGGAAAGGCAGATCTGATGAATGCTCAATAAGTAGATTGTCTGGAGGGATCCTTAGATCAGAAGAGAAGATATTGCTGATGAATCCAAAAGTGGCATTCCTACATGCACACTTATCTGGGTGGAGGGAGGTTAACCCTCATTGAACATGGTCTGAACAACTTCTCAATAAACAATGTTCACTCAGTGGAACAGAGGAGGAAAGGGGGGGAAAGTAAGCCATGATTCAGAAAGTGAGAGAAAGGATAACAGGAACGAGCAAGGTGATAAATAACAGTACTATGCAAGTTAAATGGAGAACTAAGATGGCTCATGGGACTGTCAAAAGTGGAAAACACACAAGATGGAGGAAAACACAACTTAATAAGCCCCCCCCCCAAATTGATACTGATCTGCCACAAGGAGTGGGAAAAGTTAAATCCATTTGAGAAAGAAACAGGATTAGTGGTATCAAGGGAAAGATATCCAAGTTTCTGTTAATGTGAATAAAGAAAAAGTATTAAAAAGGAAAAGGTCACAAATCACAGCAGGTTTATTACCTGCTACTAATAAACAAACCAGACACTGCCAAAACAACAAGGGAGACAGCGCAAAGGAGCAGTATGAAGCTAGGATTTGCAGAAATGATTAAAAGTAGAAAGATGAAAATAGCAAGCAGCATGGCTGATAGCAATCAAGAGAAGCCCAGCAACGACAAACTGATTTTACGGCACCTCTGTGTTTCATAGGTCCTTGCTGTCACCATACAATCCAGCACATAGGTATCAAATGGAGGCCAGGGAACCTCCTCCACCTCCTCCACTGGTAGAGCAGGGTGGAGAGGTAGAGGAGATTCCAGGTGGCAAAGGAACAGGCTGCAATACCTAGTGGCTTGGGAGGGTGATCCTGCAGCTGAGAACTCTTGGGAACTGGCAGGGAATATCCAGGCGCCGGAGTTACAAGAGGAATTTCATGTGCGATACCCCCACAAACCCAAACCCCACAATTGGCAACTCAAGGAGATATTTGCGGAGACTGATGAGGAAGAATTTTTCGGGTTTCAATCCTCAGAAGAAAGCGAGAGCAACACAGATGAGGGGGTCTTAGAAGGGGGGGGTGATGTCATGGGACTGCCAGGGAGGAGCAGGAACAGGAAGAGGGAGATGGGCAGGAAGTGGCGATTGAGGAAAGAGGGGAGAGCCAGGAGGCGGAAGGGCTCTCAGAGGCTGAAGCAGAGCCCCAGCACCGCACAGAAAGTTCTGGCACCGGTAGTGAGGCAATGCCTGTTTCGTCTGCCAAGGAGAGGAGAGAGTTAAAGAGGAGGGGGGAGAGGCATCACATGAAGCTTCCCCGCCTTTTCTGTTGGAGGAGAAGCCAGCGGAGGCCACTCTCAGAATCGGAACTGGAGGATTCAGATGTATGATTGTAATATGCTGCCTGTACATATGTAAAAGAAAGAACTGTATATATCTCTGACTGAGCAGAGGTGCTTATTGCGAAGAGCATACCACGCCATCACACTATCCCAACAACTTTAAGGAAACTTGGCTCTGGCTAGGTCCAAAGAACTCTAGAATATAGTTATTTGCCTTTCTTCTGGGCCCTCTCGTGCTAATTGGCATTTTATGGTGGCAGGACCTGGGGAGAAGGAGGTGTAGAGTAAAGATTTGAGTAGGGTTTCAGTGATTTTTGGTGGGAAGGGGGCTGGGTTGCAGCAAAATATGACATTTTGCGGGGGGATGTATAAAGGAACAGTTTTCAGAGGAAAAAAGGGAGTGAATCCATTGAAAAAAATTACCTTTGTTGAAAAATCATGATCTCTCTCCTTGTTCTGTTGTCAGGAGAGGTGAAGGGGATTGTGCTGTGAATTGCAACCTTTAAAGTAGTTGCAACAGCCACTTTAGAGGAGGCAATCCATTCTGCAATTGGGAGAGCATGACCCTACTTCTCTCTTGGCAAGAGGAGGAGGGCCAAGCTGCACAGACTCAGTCTCGACTGCCTTCTCTAAAGCGTCTGGTGCACCGCTATGCACAACATTACCCTCAGGCTCCTTTCAAGAGAGGAAGAAGAGAACAAATCCTTAAAGGATCTGTAGCAATGCAAACCTTTTCAGTCTTGTTCATATAATCGGCAGGGATATATAGAGAAAAATCCCATAATTACTTTTACACAAGAATGAGTCCCAAATTCAGTGTGATACAGAGGGGGAGAAAGGGCCACTGAGATTAAAAGCTAGCCAGAAATGAAAACTCTAAATCTGAAGCCAAAACAGCCATCGTTTTTCAGAAGAGCATGCAGTTTTTCTTCCAGATGCAGCAGGAGAAAGACAGATAAATTGCTTTACAACTGCGTTTTACATCTTCCAGACCAATCTCCTTCTTACAACGTACATTTTCATTTCTCCCTCACTTCCCAGCCTCAATCAATATGCCCGTCTCAGAGGTTTTTATTTTATATAAAATTACACTTGCTGAGCAGTCCTATTTGCAAGACAAATATGAAGAGAAAAATCAACATTGACAGTGCAACAAAGCATTTACCACATTTTGGCCTCAGCTATAATGAAAAACAGGTGAGTAAATAATCAGGGTACCATAAAACGTCAGCTGGCCTCTGGCCACGTTCTTCCCTCTCACATTTTCAGCCACGCATTCATACAGGCCAGCATCTTCCTGCTGAAAGTTTGGGATTTCAAGGATGCTGCTTGATTTGTGCCTCCGAGCTTTTTTTGGGATCTGTTTTCCATCGGCTCTTCTCCAGGTGATCGTAGGAACTGGGCTGTTTATCAACAACAGAAGGGAGAAAATCCTGATGGTAAAGGCTGCATTCTTTTAATTGCGCTGCTATGGACAGACAAGTTCATTTATATATATACACATCATTGCAAATGACTAGCCCCACCCCCACCCCCAAAAAACCATTTGTAGCAATAACTGTCAGGAGTTCAGCCTACACTCGAGTAGGACCCTGGCAGAGACACATGCCCGACTGTTTGCGTAACAGACCTCAGCAGCTCAGCATTTTGGCTAATCTACTTTATTTACATATAAACACAAACGGAGCACTGCAACATGGCTCCCTCTCTTTCTAGCATCAGATAGCAAAGAGAAAAAGAACAAAGGACAATAATCCCACTTCACGGAACACAGTAACACAAACATCCTGTCTTCGTCACTTCCCATTCTGTGGAGTCAAAACATATACCGTCATGTTTAAGACAACAATCCCATGACTGCAATCATGGAGCAGGAATTCTAACAATAACTAGTTATAATATCTGTGATGTAAGAGGGGCCCAGTGTTTTCAAAGCTGCCTAACCTAATTACGGGAACCTCAGAAAAGGCTCACTTGGCACAGAAGCTCTGGAAGCCTAAGGAATATCCTCGCAAGATCTCGTGGGACAATTAAGGTCTCTCCAAGATCTCACAGAAGCATCCGAGCAAGCAGGCCTCTGCCCGCTCTTGTCCCAAGTCAGAAGGTGAGTTTAAAAGCCCTTTTTCCACTGGATAACCCAAGTAGACCAAGCATACAAAACTCTCTACCTTACTTACAGGGCAAGGCCCACTCAGCACGCTGGCTCTTGTGAGTGCTGAGGATGCTCTCTCTCCCCACAACCTGCTGGCCACAGGGCAGCTCCAAGGGTTTGATCATACACAATTTTGGGGTATACATGTTACCATTGGAACACCCTGCCCCCCAATAAGATGAGTGATTACTGCATGCATTTATATGAACAGCCTTGCTGGATCAACACAAAGATCTGTCCACCACATCTTGTTCAGCAGCCAGTTTGCTGTATCTAGATTTTCACAAGCAAAGGTATAAAGGTAATGGCCTACAGAGTTTACTCACACCAGTGGATACTTGGGAGTCACAGATCAATTTACCAGAATTGTCCCCTGTGGTCCAAATCTATACTACAGGTTGGTATAATGGCATTATGATACTTCCTTTATATTAAATACCTTCCCCACTATTTCCAACATTGAATTTTCCTTTTTCACTGCTATAACATGTTGGCTTTCCATTGAATAACTCACAATGATATCAATTTTTTGTTTTCTAAGCAGCTGCAGCGAAAGTAGGTATTATCAACTGATACATTAAGGTCCCCACCCCCGCTGGTGGGGGAGTGGGGTTGTTCCGAGGTACATCAGATTCATGCACCAAACGTCATCAGTAGCTGTCCAAGTGATCATAATTAGAAGTAACAATGTACATGTTTATTTGCATAGCAAAACAAAATGAAAAATCCACAGAGCATGACTGGTCAAACTGAGAAGGGCATGAATGAGCGCTGTAAGCCTAGAGAGACAACATCGCAGTTAATGGAGGTTGTGCGAAGCAGAAAACCCACAATTTACTTTATTTTGCCCTAACAACCTGCAAACTGTTTTAGTGCAGCAGAATGAGTGAATGGCGAAAACTTACTTTCCCAACGCAAAGCATTCCAGTCTCACAGTTGTTCCTTTCGCAGATGGAACCATTTCTGGAAACTGCACTTCTATTTTCGGCTCATATTCGCCCATCACTCCTGTGAACATATAATGGATGCTAAATTGGCTTGAATTCTGCATTACATATCCCCAAGTATGCCTGAGTTAACCCAGGGCAGTTTTGTACATCATTACGTGCCCAATTAATCTGTTCATTTCAAACAGGACCCTCGTCTCCAACAGCCACACACTGTGAGGCTCCCTTTCCCTATTTACTTCCAGAGGAAAATTTGTTTTGCAGCTCTCAGCCATCTGCCTAAGATTACATCTCATCATGGCTCTTTGCTTTTCCATTTTTTTGCATTCTTCTTGTGAAAGGAAAGTGCTAATAAAGTACAATCAATGCCTTTTGGAGAAAGTAATGCAGAGCAAACAACTCTTGATAAAGCACTGCCAGCTAACCAAAGCTCCTATTAACTTTTAGGGTGCAATATCCTCTAAGGTGCTACAGCGGTTGTGTAGTTTGCTTAAATTTTACTGTGTTAGTAATTTGACCATTACATCAAA
Source organism: Podarcis filfolensis (assembly GCF_964270895.1). NCBI lineage: Eukaryota > Metazoa > Chordata > Lepidosauria > Squamata > Lacertidae > Podarcis > Podarcis filfolensis. Next base: position 32,766,983 of record NC_139605.1, on the reverse strand, counting down.
GCAGTTGTTTTATTTTTTTAAAAAAAATCATATTAAATAATGCACATAAAAAGCCATTCTGTTTATACTAAATCAACACTTTTCTTACAAACCGAGTAGCTTCCATAAACCTTTAAATACAGTCAAAAACATAAATATATACGGTATCATTATCCGATCCTTCTTTCTGAACATTCATTCTTGCCCAGCTTCAATAAGACTAAATATTTATGCACAGTAGAAGTTAGAGAAGCCTGTAGCTATAAGAAAGTAATAGCTGCATGTGAATTAGATTCAGAATGACCACCTTTGGGAATGTGGTTCAGTGGTCAGCTGGATAGCCTCTGGCTACTTGTGCCCTGGGATACGGTCCAATGTGCTGCTACAGGTTTTGCCTAATTGCCCTCTCTTTGCTGGATGAGTGGCTTATAGTCCAGGTGGCAAGTTGATGTTTCATCAATGGAAACTAATGACAGTACAGGTAATATCGACGGATTGCTCTCCTGCTGTTGAAATGAAATACCAAGTCAAGTTTGCAGGAGGCAATAGTCCTGTAGCTGAAGAACAGGGAGAACTAAAAGAGGCAGAAACACACAGACGGCTGACAGTTTCACAGATGGGTGTTAGTAAGAAACTGGGCTGCAGAAGTCGCAACTCTCATGCACTGTGCTTTAAAGCCCTAAACGGCCTTGGCCCAGTATACCTGAAGGAGCGTCTCCACCCCCATTGTTCCGCCAGGACGCTGAGGTCCAGCGCCGAGGGCCTTCTGGCGGTTCCCTCATTGCGAGAAGCAAAGCTACAGGGAACCAGGCAGAGGGCCTTCTCGGTAGTGGCGCCCGCCCTGTGGAACGCCCTCCCATCAGATGTCAAAGCGATAAACAACTACCTGACATTCAGAGGACATCTTAAGGCAGCCCTGTTCAGGGAAGTTTTTAACGTGTGATATTTTACTGTATTTTTGGTCTCTGTGGAAGCCGCCCAGAGTGGCTGGGGAAACCCAGCCAGATGGGCGGGGTACAAATAATAAATTATTATTATTATTTGGGTATATCTGATTTCACAATGCTTTGGTTTGCTTTTATATGCTAAAGCATGATCCCACATTCAGGTACTTATAGCTGTTCTTACTGTCCCTTCCTTGCTGTGTGCATAGAAAAGAGAGCACTCCACATCGAATCCCAACTACGTGGCTTGTAGTTTTCTTCTTGTTCTACTGCCAGTACTTCTCCAACAATGATGATGGTGATGGCGCCAACAAATTCCTACTCTTGCTACCACCGTGATTGACTATTGATAACAATAGCAAGCTAGATGCTCAGCTAAACAGACAATGGCATGATTCCCCAGGCAAGGAGGGGGACAAAAAGAGAACAGAAGCATCCAGCTAGTAACAGGTGAGAGAGTGACATGAAACAAGCAAGTTTAAGGATTTGAAGGAAAAAAGGCATGGCGCATAATGAATGGGGAAGAGAAGAATTTGCTGTACCTTGTAGCCTCCTTTCATAATCTCAAATGATACATTTTCCAAGTAAGCATTCAGAGATTCTCATTAACTGTTGTGCGTAGACTCCTGCTGCTGCACACAATGATCCGTAGGCTATATAGTGGTACCTCTAGATACGAACGGGATCCGTTCCGGAGCCCCATTCGCATCTAGAAGCAAACATAATTAGCGACAGCACGTCTGCGCGCATCGCTTTTCGCCGCGTCTGCGCATGCGCAAGCAGTGAAACCCAGAAGTAATGCCCTCCGTTACTTCCGGGTTGCTACGGAGTGCAACTTGAGCGCGCTCAACCTGAAGCGCATTCAACCCAAGGTATGACTGTATCTGTATCTATAGACTATATCTGTAGGCAATCTTTAGTTGGGTATGGAAAGGAATTAGGGAATCCCTGATCCCCTCCTAAAATAATACACAGAACATGAGCGGGGGTGTGGTGGGAAGTACCAGCTTCTCCTGAGCTTCCTTCTTCCCAAACATGGTTGGGATTGTTTATGTATGCTATCTGCATGTGCATAACTAGAAATGAGTGCACAAAATCTATGCAGCCATAGGTTTCACACCACGGGGCAGCCAACGTATCTAGGCCTTCGCTGGTTGAGGAAGGAAGATTTCACCTGCCTCAGGATCCCTTCTTTTCCTGGAACCTTGAGTAATTCGTATCAAGTATCCTGTGTTTAGTGGTGGACTTTGGGGTCTTCAATTTCAGTGGTGCCCTATGCGATGCCAAAATTCAGTGGACCCTGCCTCTCGCCTTCCATTATGCATTATAGTTGTGGTGCCCCGAAGGCTCCGCGCCCAGTGCGACCAAACCAATTGTACTCCTCTAAATCCGCCTCTGCTGTGCTGCACTAGGGGAGACCGCTCCTAAGTTTTAGAACTGTCATAATTGCTAAATAGTTTTCCTACAACTCTGATATATAAAGTGCAATATAGAGAGACCCCTTTTCCCTCAAACATCCAGATAAGGAAATGCTTTTATTATAAACACAGCTTTCTCGGAAGGAATGTGGGTTGATGTTGAGATGCATGCTACTTTTACTGTCTATACTGCTTCAACACAATAACAGGTTGCCTTTCCCCCCATTCACTTAGCTTCAAAGACACTCCTTCTGTACGATATAAAGTACAGCTGCCACATAAAATCAGTCATCTAAACAAACTATGCTAAGGATACTTGTATGGATTGCATTCTAAACAGCCAGGGAACACCAGTCACTGTCAGTATCCTGTTTCTTTCAACATGCTTTCCAAAGGCAGCATATGTTTCTCCAAGCTTTTCAGCATTCATCATTTCAAAGTACCAAAAAAGAAAGCAAGGGGGGGGGAAGCGCCAAACCAGTGCTGCAAGCAAAACATGTGATAGCCCAACACAGACTTAGACTCTAGGAGCCTGCAGAGAGAGTGCTAACAAACAGGCCACATGGTTGTGGAAATCTACAAAAAATAAAAAAGAGAGCAAGAGATCAGATTATACACTGCAGTCTGCCTACTTGTCTATTCTCCCCTCCTATCCACACAGCAGAATTCATCATGTTATGAGAGTGCTGTGAGAGTGTGAATGGTGAGACCTCAATGATCCCTACAAACTGGGCAAATGGACAGTAAATAGTGAAATGCAAATTCAGTGCAAGCAAGCCTAAAGTCATGCGCACTAGGGCAAAAAAATAATTGCACATATATGTTCAGGGGTCTGAAGCGTGTGACCAGGAATGAGACCTTGGAGTTGTGAGTATTTCAAATGAAGATGTTGACCTAGTAATCTGTGAAAAAGTTAAATTCCATGTTGGGATATCATTAGGAAAGAGGCTGAAACGAAAACTGCCAATCTCTCTCAATTTTAGTGTAACAGAAAATATCCTAATGGCCACCCCCAGCAGCTTCATCTAGATATTGGCCTGTTTGCAAAACATTTTGTGGATAAAATTGTTAATAACCACTGTTATTGCAAATGACTTTCCAGAGGTCTCCAGAACACCATCTAGACCTGTTGAGTTGAATGAATTTGAATTACCGGTAGTAAGGCTCTTGACTCTCATGACTGATAAAAACAAGGAGGGAGGGGATGCACCAGTGAGGTGAGTGTTGTATATTATTATTATTATTATTATTATTATGATGATGATGATGATGATGATGATGATTATTATTATGCCACCCATCTGATTGGGTTGCTGCAGCCACTCTGGGAGGCTTCCAACAAATTATAAAACCACAGCAAAGCATCAAACATTAAAAACTTCCCTAAACAGATGCCTTTTGAAAGTCAGACAGCTGTTTATTTCCTTGATATCTGATGGGAGAGCATTCCACAGGGTGGGGGTGACTACCCAGAGGCCCTCTGCCTAGGTCCCTGTAACCTCACTTTTTGCAATGAGAGAACTACAGAAGGTCCTCAGAACTGGATCTCAGTGTCTGGGCTGAACGATGGGTATGGAGCCGCTCCTTCAGGTATACAGGGCCAAAGCCATTTAGGACTTTAAAGGTCAGCACTAACACAGGTGCAGCAGTGGATGTGCTAGGCTGGTGTATGGCAGGATGGGAGCCAGTAAACTGAACTTTAAACCAGGTAAGGCACTGTTAGCACAATCAGAAAGTGCTCCTTAAAATCTATGTCCCCGCTTTAAAAACAAACAAAAAACCCAACTCTATTGATTACTATAGGGAGGTGTTTATGGACTAATTGAGGAGTGTCTGAAAGTATAAGGGGCAGATTGTAAAAGTGAAGTCCAAACATAAAGACAATTCTTGCTAGGAAAGACAAGTGCATAGAGTATTTTTTTAAAAAAGAAAAAAGAAAAAAGTTTATACCACACAGATTGCCTTTTATATACTTCTCGTAACAATGAAATAAATACCATCTCTATAGAGGAGTTACAAACTAGCCTTATATTGATCCAGGGAACAAAGTCTACTTTTACCATTGCTTGGCTGCCCCCATTTATATTCCCTGCAGAGAAAATGCTACCTGGTATTGAAAATGCTTGACCAATGGGTTAAGGAACATTTTCTGATTGTGCCATACAATATAAAGAAACAGCCCAATTTAAGGAAACAAGAGAATAAACTATTGCTTTCAGGAAGCTCTAAAGTAACATCTGAAGATTTATATTTTAGGAGCCTTGAGAGGCAACTTAGAGTGCACAACAGTTTGTAGATGTCATGCCTTGCACAAAGGCTGAGGTGGGAACAGGTGAGAAGAGGGGGCACACATTTAACAGAGCTATTGGCTTTTTACACAGCTTTATACTGCTTCTTCTAGATGCCAAGTAGCTACTTTTCCAATATCCTTGAGGAAAATAACTAGGGGTGGCTTTCAAGTAAGTTTTGTTCAGAGAAGACCTACTGAAATTAATAAGTTTGACTAGTCAGGGTCATTAATTTTAATAGATGTAATCCAAGTAAAACTTAATTGAATACCAAAATATCACCCTATCTATCCAAAATCCCTACAAACTCTTATGCCAACATTGTACAGTGGTACCTCGGGTTAAGTACTTAATTCGTTCTGGAGGTCCGGTCTTAACCTGAAACTGTTCTTAACCTGAATCACCACTTTAGCTAATAGGGCCTCTTGCTGCTGCCGCCGCGCCGCTAGAGAACGATTTCTGTTCTCATCCTGAAGCAAAGTTCTTAACCTGAGGTACTATTTCTGGGTTAGCAGAGTCTGTAACCTGAAGCATCTGTATCCTGAAGCGTCTGTAACCTGAAGCATCTGTAACCTGAAGGGTATGTAACCCAAGGTATGGCTAAATTATAAGTTCCAAGCTGTTATTTGACATGGGACAAAAGCTGTCATTGCCACCAATGGCAGCTTCTCTGCATTGCTACGTCACAGCTTTGTAGTGCAATTTTTCATTAGGACCACGATGTGGAAGATGCCTCTAATCATGATCACATACACATATAACTGCTATTTTTAAAGGGGAAAAACATACAGAAGGACAGATTGGGCATTTAATGTAATATGCAGTCTAGTCCTTGTTCTCTGGGTAATAAAATGACATCTACCTCCTTCTGGACCAAAGCAAAATAATTACATCTTTTGATACTTTAAAAGTTTCCAAATACTTGTGTTGTCTGTGGAAGACAGGGATGGGAAAAGATTTCTTCTGCCATAGAATTGTGTATTTTCATCAATAAATACCTTATGTGCCTTTGTTCCTAGAGCTATTATAACGGAAATAGTTCTAAACTGCATGACTAGCACCAAAGTGATGAATTACACAGTTCAGTATATTTTACATTAAATGAGAGAGGAACATTATGAAATTTCTTTTTGTAACACTTATTCATGTAATTGGGACATTAAACGTTGATGAATTTGCCTCTTAGTGTGCTAATTTAATGATGAAATGCTCTAATGAAAATAATCTGTCATATATATTGAGATGTACTGGACATGTCAAACTCAATTTTTTTTTAAAAAGGATCCAGATGTTCCTGTCAGCCTGTTAGAACATGCATGCCTTGCAGTTTGCATTTCATTGCAACAAATGCAAACTGCGATTAGCTATTGAAAGACCCAGGCCTTGCCAGTTGGCCTCTCAATACACTAGAGTGTATGAATAGTCAAGTGTAAATTGCATTTAAACATGTGAGCTACCAGAAATGGGAGAGCTGGAATATGAAAATTATAAATTGAGGTCTCAGGCTGTTCTGTGACGAGCTTAATGCAAATTTAACCTGTCTTCAACGATACTAACACTTCAGCCTCAGGGAAACCTGATCGTCTTGTGCTTAAATGAATGTTGCTGATCTTCCCTGTTGAACTCAACAGTGTTTCCCAGCACATCTATAATAAACAGTAGAATACACTTCAAGTACATTTCAAGTACATTTTACATGAATGACTTCAGTAAACATGCCAGAGTAGGTGCAGAGCATGAATTCCTAAGAGAAGCGCTCGTGGGTAACTGACTTCAAAGTCACCACCGTAAGCAATCATTATATTAAAACGTTATTTCCAGGGTTTCATCAGGTATGAGTCCAAGACTTGCTTCCTTTGAAATAAATGCTTTGCTTTACAGAAATGCAAAGGAAGACAGTGATTCTCTGCCACTTCCTTGTGATGTCTTATCACGGCCGGAGGCACTTGTTTAATTAATAATAATAATAATGATGTATATATTATACTGTTATTCTAGTTCATTTTCCTTTGCCAATGCCAGAGGAAGTGCTAGAGCTGCTGCCGCCAACATCCATTGTCCAAGGACACCACATGGCTACTACAGAGGTTACTTCCCTGCTCTCTCATTCGTCTTAAGTGATTACCCCTTTGCTTTTGAATATTACAAGTGTATTCCATTTCTTGGGTGGGATATAGAATAGCAAGTCGCTTTGGGTTGCTTTGGGCAAGATAAACCGACTAACAAATTTAATAATGAACAACAATGACAATAACCCTTAGGTCAAAATTATCCCATTGGTCTTTCTTTCTAAGACTCCTTCGTACCTGTTCTTTGGTAAAAAACGCACCCATTACCTCTTTTTCCTACAAGGAAGCCAAACCTACTCAGCACTTAACAGGAAATCTTACCATCATTTCTCAAGATTAAAGGTGTAGGAGGTCCCAGCACTCTGTTGTTAGTTACAGTGTTTGTCACTACACAAGTGTAATTCCCCACATCAGATTTCTCCACTTTAGCTATGTACAAATTTCCAGTCTCCTGAGAAACAAAACGACGATTATCCTGATGCACAAAAGATGGGTATTCATTGAAGATCCAGGCATAGATCAGTTCTGAAAGGGAAAGGGGAGAAAGACTATTAATATTATTTTTTTATACAAATACTGCAAAACTATAATCTTGATGATATAATGGAATCACAGAAATGCACAGCCATTTGAAGCAGTTTCTATGAGGCCTATGGCCTTGTGAATCAACTCTGAGCTAGTCGAAAAATAATCAAAACTTAGCTTAGGTGCTTGAAAAAATTAAAGGTTTAAGACATTTAAGAACACAGGAGCCATAGAGCAGACAAAGTCCAACATAGTCCAGTATCTCACTATGACCAACCAGAAGTCTGTCTATAGGAAGCCCACATGCAGGGCCCAAATCCAAGAGCTCTCTCTGAATGCACTTTCCAGAGGTGTTGGCTGGGCAAGAAAATGTATCACATATAATATGAGAATTTCCTGGATCCCAAGATCAAGGTTTGGTTCAAGTACTCTTTGGTGAGAGAACCCCAGCATAGATTTGAAATCACAAAACATGCAGCGAAGTAAATCATGGGAATATAGGCTGTTAGACCTTTAAAATATGCCCTTTTAAGTTCTTCCAAAGTTTCCTACTTCCCCTAGTGTAGAAGAAAATTAAACACTTGGAAAGTTTAAAGTGGATTCCTTACAAACTCTTCATAGGTCAGATTCATGTACTTTTCCATACAGCATCCAGAAAATACGGGCAACCAAACATAGGTGAAAGTTCTTAAATCATTTGTATACGGACAAAAGGAATGGCTTGCTAGAGACTGTGATGATACCTCTTATTGAATAAAAGCTTGCAGCTCTTTGCTCCTCTCACCCCAACAGTCAGCCAGACCCACTATTTGTGATATGGCTGAGCTCCTGCCACACCTGCACCTTCTCCTGAAATGGATGGGGCACAGCTACCCCTCTCCTCCCCCCACTCACAATGAGAAGGGGAAATGGCTGCTGTTTGTTCATGACTGGTTGAGTCTCTTTCTCCAGTTTGATGATCAGTCCTTCATCCACCTTCCTTGTTCCCTGGTGCTCCAGAGTCTTGCTACAAGAATTCTCAGAGAAAGGTGAGCCTAACAGTGAGTGGAGGGATGTTCTAATGCAGGGGTCAGCAACCTTTCTCAGCTGTTGGCCGGTCCACCTTCCCTCAGACCATGTGGTGGGCTGGACTATATATATTTTTTTTGGGGGGGGAATGAATTAATTCCTATGCCCCACAAATAACCCAGAGATGCATTTTAAATAAAAGCACACATTCTACTCATGTAAAAACATGCTGATTCCTGGACCGTCCATGGGCCAGATTGAGAAGGCGATTGGGCCGGATCCGGCCCCTGGGCCTTAGGTTGCCTACCCCTGGTCTAATGTATCTTTCCCCCTACTTAAGCACTGTTAATGGAGCAAGCAGGATCTCCACACTGCAACCTGCAAAGTGTGCGGTTCCAGAATACGGAACAGGTGCAGGATTAATTACAGAGACCAACCCAACAGACCACGGCCACTTTTGAAAGCCAACATCTAAAACATCCACCATTTCCCTAAATACACAAATGGAAACTGTTTGCATATATACAGACATCTGTTTAGACAGCATCTATTGACTGCTTGGAAATTTGCATGATTTGGAGATAATGTGCCCAGTTCCCTGTGGTTAAAATCTCCATCTGATTCTTCTGGTGAGCTCATCTTCTTGGATTAACAAAATAAACATTATTCAAGGCCTCTCCGTGCCTCCCCCCCCCCCGCCCAAATCATATACAGATTTGGTTTTATATACGCTTGAGGGCAAGAGAAAAACAAGCCTGTATAGTAAATGAAGTTGTAATCAACTGCATTATGACTAATTATATAATACTCCCAAATTTATAGAATATATTTGGAAAATATCCAACAAGGAAAACAAGAATAGTGTTTAGGTTAATTTACTACAATCTCATGAATATAAAGCGAATACCCTGAACACCCTGGATAGACTCCGGAAATTAGAGAACAAGAAGATGTTGCCTCTTTATACGAGGAACACTAATTATAGTGAAAAAGTGTGCTCTTATTTTAATACTCTCTAATGAGTCATCATTGTAATTGACCTCAACTGTTGTGATGCAATTTGCGAATATACTGGGCTCAATCCAACACAATAATTTCCTGCAGGATCGACCACCATTCATCTCTCTGTGACTTGTGTGAGCCTATTATGTTCTAATGTTCCATTGTTTGCCGACATAAGATAAAGGCATGTAGATTGTTGGGCTTTTATAGTAACAAAAACCCCACAGGGCTAGAGACCCTCTTCATAGACGTGGTTTTTTTTTTATAAAAAAAGATATGATAATTATGTTTATGTGGGACTATCTAATCATTGTATTTACACATGTGCATCTAATTATGAGTAACCCCATGCTGATGTCAAGAGGATACTCAGAGTAAACAAGGTAACACTTCTCAGCAGGCTTAAATTTTCCAGAAAGTAATTAGCATTTATTTTTTGTTTTAATTTACACTTGCCAAACAATTAACTAGTTTCTTTGTAATGCAGGCAGCAGTAAGCAGCCATTCCTACTTTCCTATGCACAGGGAGGTTTTTGGTTGTTTTTTTAAGCCTTCATTTATTCTCCACAGACCCTACACTTCTCATCAGAAAACAAGGAAGAATCTGGGAACACAAACCTTTTCAGCACTGCTAAAACAAGATATGGTAATTCACAAGCACCTTTCACATGCTTCCCCTGCCGTAAAGGGGAGCTATTCTACTATAGCACAATGCCATGCGGCAGAGGAGCTCCTTTGAAATCTGTGACCACATCAGTAGGGTCAAACACATGCCTCTTACCAATGAAACTGGCCTGCTACTGGGATGGAGAGTGATTGCTATGTAGGGCCTATACACCTGGTTCTACATAGACATTTTTTATTCTTCACACATGTACTCCTTCAGTGTTGGGACACACTGCACTGAAATACAACCGAGACAAGGCAGGGCATTTGGAGGTCGTCACATCCTGCTTCTGAAATGCAAAGCTGAGCCATGGCGTTGGCACCACAGTAAACAGAGCGCAAGATACTTGAGGGAGTGGATTTACATGTTCACACTGAGAGCATCCCCCATGTGCAGCATAGTGAGTCACCGCTGATCATTGTGCTTTATCACCTCTCATCTACATTTCTGTTTTAGAGTTTTTATCAAGATGATAAAACAAGATCTGCTGTAATGGTGACTCAGCGCATGGTGACTGATGCAGGAGGTGATAAGTGCACACACCATACGGATTAACGTTGCAAGAACTTCCTCATGGAAACGCTTAGTTTAAGGGTGTTCTTTTAAAAAGAATTGGGGTGGCCATCAATGCTGTCAATTAGAGCAAATCATTCTAAATCCGATGTGACAATCTGGAATTATTACAAGAACATGACTCAAAGTTAACATGCTCACTTTGTGAATAGTGTTGGCCTAACTGAAATTTTATAAATGGTTTTCTTTTGCCTCTGCTACCACAACACTGCACTATTTTTTTAAAAAATAAATAAATAAACTGAACCAACCAAGTATCCCGTCCTATTCATTTCTAAATCATTATTTTTTAAAATATAGTATTTTTAAAAGCATTAGCCCAAAATATTTTCCTCAATCTGTACGGAACAAGGGTACCAAAATGATGGCTATTTATATTATTCTATCCATCTACAGGAATACAGAAACATGTAAGTTATGACTGAATGCAGTAACAGCAGCATGTAAATATATGCTGCAAAATACTCATTTTGATTTCCTTAGAGATTCCCATGTGCTATTTGTGTCTGTTCAAACTTGACGGATTTCTTCTGATAAGGCTTCACATGCTAATTGCTCTGGAAGTGACAGGCAGTTCCTGTCCCATAGGCAATTTGTAACAACTGAGTAAACAGACACTTAAAATACAGCATGAAATGGCTTTTGGCTAGTCTGGCGAGCAACTGAAATACTATTAGAACTTATAACAACAAGGTGTCTGCCAGCGCTGAGAATGCAAGCACAGCAGCAAAGCAATTTATGGCTTTTCAGATAGACAGTGCCAGATGTGAAGTAAAATTTCATGGAAAAATCTGGGAATTTTAGCCTAATAGTGTGTGTGTGTGTGTGTGTGTGTGTGTGTGTAGCAGAAAGGGTGCTTGTTGGAAGTAGCTGTCTCATTCATGAAAGAGCATTTGTGCATCTTCGCAAGTGTGCCATTAAATTAGCTATTCACCCACACAATGTAGCATTCTTGTCATCTAGCTGTTAATTTTCCTTACCCTAGTCCTTGAACATTTAAGTGGTATGTATATTTAACTAGCCCTTCCTTCCAGTCCTATGTTTTGGAACTCAAATTCTACATGCAAAACTATAATAATTCTGGGGAAGAGCCAAGGCTCACTGCTAGACTCTACCCTTCCATTTACAATATCCCTGGTTCAATCCCTGTAGCCTATAATTCAATCACTAACGGGTAAACCTCTGGTCTAATTAGGGCTCCCCATTTTGTCTGTGATACAGTTTGATCCAAACCACACCTACCTGGCAATCAACTAACAATAAATGATATCAGACACAGGACAGGTAAACTTATAGGGCCAAACAGAAAAGGAAGAATCAGGAGCACACTTCGCATTCACTCTGTATTCTTCCTTTCAAGCTGCTGGTACAAAATCAGCATTTTTTAAAAAATGGTGCAATATTCAAAATGTATCAAATTACAGCTTGGTTCAAGAAATGTGTGCAAAAGAAGAAGGGAAGAATCAGAAGCATACTTAGAGTGAGCTCATAAGTGTCTTCCTTTGAAGTTGAATGACCTGATGTCATGTGATTAACAGGTGGGCAGCATTGTTTGGATTTACCCACCAACTCCTGAGCTTAAGGAATGCAACAAGGTGTGGTATGCAACAAGGATAATGGAACCTGCTTAGCCACAAGATCCCTAAGTGACGTTGGGCAGATCATCATTTGCCAAACTGACTTCATATAGGGCATTTGTCTGTTCTTGGTGGGGTTGCACTCTCTCTGAAAGAAAAGGTTCATAGTTTGGAAGGGCTCCTGGATCCATCTCTTGTCACTTCAGGCTCAGGTAGTCTCTGTGACTAGGAATGCCTTTGGTGGCTCCCACAACTATGGCTATTCTTGAATGGGGATAGCCTGGTCACAGTGTTTCATGCACTGGTAACCTCAAGACCTGATTACTGTAATGTGCTCTACGTGGGGTTATTCTTGGTCCAGATGGTGCAAAAGGCTGTAGCTAGGCTAAAAGTTTGCACAGGCTGCCCATACATTACTGGGCCAAGTTGAAGGTTCTTGTATTAATTGACCTCTTGGACCCAAGATACATTAAAGACAGCCTGATCACTTATATCTCTGCTCAATCATTAAGGTATTCAAGGGAGGCATCGTTGGTGGTCCTCCATGGCTTGCATCCTCCCCTAATCTGCTCTGGAGGTTGGGGTGAACTCCTAGAACAGAATTAAGGAGGAATGGGAGGAAGAAAAGGGGGCAAATGTCCCACTGTGCTAGTGGTAATCCTTGCACAGACAAGAACCTGACATAGTGCTATGCTGAATAAAACCCAAATAACTTCCTTTTTCAGCTGTTCACTATCATAGATTTTGCCTAGTGTTTTAACACAAGTACCTGCTTAACACCTGAATTTTAATCTGATTACTATTCTAGTTAGTTCTCTACTGTCCCATTAATATTTAAATTATCACTTTAACAGTTAATGGGCTGTTTCTCCCTGAACATTGTAGCTGCATGAACCAGAAGTGCTTCCCTTCAGCTCCTTCATGGAGCTGCGTGAGCACAACTTTTCTTCTATTCACAAGAGCTCCTTCCATTCACAGAACAATGCTGGATCCCACCCAATAAAATCATATGGGCAGACTAGAATTTTTCACACACGTGCTGAATGCAGCATGTACTCTTGTGTATGGACATTTCACTGACCAAAGGGAATTGGTTTGCCCTAGATACCTCATTGTGAGTCTTTCTTTACATGCCCTGGGTACTCCGCTAAGCTTCCTGTAACACGAAAAAAGGAAAGCAGATTTTGTCAAAGAGTTAAACTCTTTGTGCACAAGGTCACAAGGTATTAAAACCTGCTCTAAAGCTCTGGGGCGACAAGGCAGATATGAAACACGGATATGAAACATGTTAAATTCCCTAATGACCCTTGGGCTCTTTGAGGGAAACCTGAACTATCCAAGCATTTGAAATCTGGCGAAGAGGAAAGATGGTGACAATGCTATGGATGAAACAAAACACAACTCTACAGATTCCTTTGGTGAAGGGCTGTAGCTCAATAACAGAGCATCTGCTTTGGAAGGAGAGAGTTCTCCAGGTTCCATAGCTGCCATCTCCAGATAGGGCTGGTAAATTCTTCCAGTCTGAAACCCTGGAGAGCCAGTACAGACAATACTGAATTAAGCAGACCATTGATCTGACTCAGGCACCATGCAATAGCACACTGGCAGTCAGACCAGCTTGGGATCCAGCAGATCCTGAGCTGATTCAGCCCCCCCCCTTTACCCTTGGAATATCTCCTTTTGGAGCTTTTCTACTTGGTCCTGCCAGTGCAGATCCCAGCAGCAGGGCTCCTACCACCCCACTAATTCAGCCACTGGTGCTAGGCAGGCTAAGCCGGGAAAGCTGGACAGAGGGACATCTTAACCTAATATCACCACCCCACCCCACCACCTGGAATATGAGGGGCTTGGATTGCTCGGTAAAACAGGCCACTAAGTAAAATCACATTCTTAGTTAAAAACAAAATTAAAGAAAGATGTTTACAATGACAGCCTAAACCGTAACAAGGAGGGGGGCAGTTGTATTTGCCAATGGAGGAAGTTTCACAATTGTGGGGCCATCACTGAAAAGGCCTCACTTGTCTATTGCACCTCCCAAACTAAATTCCCTTCCAGGCAAGTCCATGAGAAGCCCCTCTGCAGCTAATTACACTTATCTGGCAAGTTCATAGGCACAGGCTTTAAGTAATTTGGTCCCACACCATTTAAGACACTGCTCGGGAATTTTTTTTGATCTAAGACTCAGATTACATCTGAGCTTCCTTGCAATCAAGAGGCCAGATGCTCAAGGGGGATTAGAATCATATAGATTTATTATACGTGTGTGTGTGTGTGTATGCAATGATATTCTAAAGGACCACTTTAAGGACTGATACTATTAAATAAATTAAAGATTTCTCTCTTAACTTTGCTTCTTCCCTTTGAGTCTATAGTCTTCTAACTTTCTCACTGGGCACCCGCTCCTTTTTATAAATCTTATACCCAAGCATGGTACAAAGACAGGTATAGATTTGGTTGGCTGTAGCAGCTTAGATTTCATCATTTTTAAAATTAAAAGATGAAAATCTGCATTCAGTTGAATGTAGGGCCTCTGAATATACTACTCAAACACTACTGCAGCCTATTTCTGCATAAATTGAAGTTTCTATTTTAAAGAAAGTAAATCTGAATTCTGAAACAACTGGTTTCACTTGTGATGTGCAATGAATGGAGAGGGAAATATCTAACCTAAGGTATAGTTTTAAATAGATGGTTTGTCACAGTAATGTTCTCAGATACTTGTGTGTCTCTTATATTCTTTTACTATTCTTTCTTAACAAAACTAGTTCACACATGGGGTGGTACTCAGCTATATTTTCCTCAGAATAGATCGGCTGAAATTAATTAACATTACTAAGCTACGTCTACTCTGAGTAAAACTTAGTTGAATACCACCTGTGTACTCTTTCCCCACCATTTTATAACATGTAGTAAAATAACACATTTTCCATAAAACTAAGCAAATTTAAAAGGACTGTGATGATATGAAAAGCTATTAAAACACCATGATTAAATTCACTATAAAGCTAAATGGAAGACTCAAAATGTAAAAATTAATACCACCAACAAAAATGGGACATTCATAACTTTTATTAAAAATGGAATATTGCAATATGCAATTTTGGGTTTTACAAGGTCTCTTGAAGCAAAAAAGATAAATCAGCTCATTAATAACACCTTCAATCTGTAGTTTATCATCCCTCAATATTTTACCCCCAGTGAGTGGGGAAAAAATGATACCCTCTTAAACTGAGAAAGTTTTAGCTTTATAAAATATGAAATGTTAAGATGAAGCATAGAAAAACCAGAGATGTAAATCAGTCAACCCTATTCTGTACCTGCCAATCATCAGTCTTGAATAATGCCTGATTGCCTTAAGTGTGCAGAGGCTACTTTTTCTCCCTTCTCCCTTTGTCTATAATACAAAAGGAATTTGTTCTGCAACACCAAGTCCTAGAAGGCCCAGTGCTGTTGAAATATTTTATTAATTTATGATATGTACTGAAAAAAGATAAATACCTTCTCACAGATTTGTTCTAAGAACCAGGTTGGGAGGTTTGTTCCGTATCACCCAACCATATATGGGCTTCCCCAAGGAGTACAGATGGTTGCAGCTTCAAAACTGTACTGACATCACAGCAACTTCTGTTTATGGAATACATAAAAAAAGCCAGCCTGCTTCTTATACACACCTATTGTAGCACTGCTGCAGAAAAATAGTTTCAAGGCTTGCCACGTCAAAATCTCTGAAGATTCTAAATAGGCATACAATGCTTTGAGTATACAGCTTCAGCGTTCAGGGACTTTAGGATTTCTTCCTCCAGGACTGTCAGTATTTCATTCTCTCATTGCTGGTTCATGTGATCCTTATTTACACTCCATACTGCTGGCAGTGTGGGAACGGAAACTCAGACAAGAGAACTTCCGTTCTGTGTGCTTTTGTTTTTCTGCCCTTTGTTCTCTGCTTTCAGACAGAGAAGACGTGTGTGAGAGACACTGCTCACACCAGCCATGTTTTGTTGTTTTGATTTGCTGTAAATTAATAAATTTCATGATGCCACATGCCTATACAGTGGTACCTCGGGTTAAGTACTTAATACGTTGCGGAGGTCCGTACTTAACCTGAAACTGTTCTTAACCTAAAGCACCACTTTAGCTAATGGGGCCTCCTGCTGCTGCCGCACCGCCGGAGCCCAATTTCTGTTCTTATCCTGAAGCAAAGTTCTTAACCTGAAGCACTATTTCTAGGTTAGCGGAGTTTGTAACCTGAAGCGTATGTAACCTGAGGTACCACTGTACAGCCTTGCTTCTTGCGTAACTCTGCTCAGCGTGCATACAGCTCCATTGGATGTATGTCACAGTTCTCTTACGTACAAGGGATTCTACGAACAAGGACTAGATATCAACCTGCACTGAGGGCTTGAGGCCCAACAGCTACCCTCACCTAGTTTAGCTGGCAAGTCGAAGTTGTTCCCAGGGTGTGGCTGCTGTCACATGTGACACCTTCTAGGAGCCACAGGTGAGAGCTAAGTGCAGGGTGGGGACCAAGGGTGACAAACTATCCCAGAAGGAGCAGAATGTGTCCCCCACCAGAAGTACTACCCCTCCTAACTCCCACAATAGGAGAGAAAATATTTACGCTCCAGGGATGGTGCAGATAATGAACGGTGGGAGGATCCAAGTTGCCACCGAATCCACCACAACTTGCTTCTTTTCACACCCTGCCACTGCCAGAGCTTTCGGCCACTGTAACAAGGATGCCATTGGTATCACAATGGATAGGAGAGTCCACTAGAGTAGACAAGTCTATTATTTGGGCGTTTGGCAATGGAGGGACTCCATGTCACTAAGTTGCCACTCATGGAGTCCTCTCTTATACCTCATAGCCATTGTGATGGCAAAACTAAGTCTCAGCACACATCTTTCTTTTGGAGATAAACTGAAATGTTTGATTTAAAGGATCAACTTCCCTTTCACTAGCTCTGTTAAATTCTGCTTCTTCGGACCTCCCCAGCTTCACAGTACTTGGAGAGCAGATGGAGTTGTGACAGGTATATAAAGCTATACACTCTAACAGTTTCTTGGGAGGTGTGCTTCACTTAAATCAGCATGGATGGAAAATAAGGTCTATATAAAGGATTCCTTGTAGACACTCCAGACGGAGGAAAGACTGAAGTTATAAGGTTTTCATTTTCTTCTCTCATATTATCTATTATTAATGGAATGGAAGCAGATTCTGCAAGTTTCCTTCGCTCACTATGAATGAAGGAGCAAGGACACGAGTAAATTTATGGAGTTGCTGGTTATCTTTACCTTCCAACGATTTTCCTGAAATGGAGGGGGAAGAATTCATAGCTAAAACGTCAGTGTTTTGTTACAACATTTCCTTGCAGTGTTTAGTGTCCTAGATTAATAGTCCGGGGAGGGGGGGGAGCTTGTGCCACCTCCCCAGGTTAACACAGTTGTTCCTCTTGTTTGCTTTAAGCGACATAATTGTTTTGATTACAGTTGATAAGAGTGTAACTCTCTTTGTGTAGACAGATATGCGCAGCACCTCTATTGCCGTGCACCATAGGCAGTGGACATATAACAGCATTTGCCCTGATTAAGTGATGATTTCTACACTGTAGGAACCACATAAAAATGCATTACTGCCATCCACATTACAAAACACATGGCAGGTTGTGATAGAGCACCATGCACTGTGCAGCAGGCTGTCAGGACAATGCCTCAAGGAGGCCAAGTCGAGCAGACCAGTGCTAGATTTATATTCAAATCTTCCAGCCATGGAGAATGGAAGACAGTCTCTTAGCACTGTACTTAACGCATCTACGTGTAAATTTCCATAGTAATTTCCATGGAGACTTACCTAACAAACTAAAAGGAGCTGGTATTTTGCCTGCATTCCCTAGCAGCAACGGGACATATTGTATACATTCTAGACAGCTTTCATAGCATTCACTTTCCCCCCCTCTCTGTCAAGTGCTGCTATTCTTCACTTTTATATCCTTACACCACAATCCATTTTGTTAGAGTATTAAAAAGAGAGAGAGAGAGAGAAAGGAGTGACAAGGGGCCCAAAGCACAATGAAATAACTATCTGTCAACTTTCAGGCATTTGCTAAAAAAAAAAAAAAGTCTTCGAAACTACATCCTCCCAAATAGTCCCACTAAAGTCCTAGATTGCATCAAGTTACACCATCAAAATCATTACAACAGCATATAAAACAAGGGTAGGCATAGATCTCTGGGCGATCTGCAGTAGAATGGCAATGGCTTCTGACTACCAGGTTTTTATAGCAACAGCAACAACATAATGACTCACCACACAAATTATACTTGGGGAATAACTGAGCTAGGATATAAGGGTTCGTGAGATCCCTAAGGTAGCTTGGATCTAAGTTAGGGCTTTGCATATGACTACAAGGACCCTGGAACCTGGCTAAACTTAGGGTCTTGGCAGGTATTTATGGGAGAAGACAATCTTCCAGGTAACCTGGCCCCAAGCTGTTTCGGAAGTGGCCACATATCTGTTCAGAATTTCAAGCAGCATGATCATGTCTAAAGATGCAATTCTAAAAATACCGTATTTTTCCGTGTATAAGACTAGGTTTCCCCCCTAAAAAAATAATGTCAAAAATTAGGGGGAGTCTTATACACGGATACACCCCCCCATTTTCTTAAATCTGAGTCCCCAAAAATAGGGGGCATCTTATACATGGGGGCGTCGTATAGATGAAAAAATATGGCATTTACTTGGGAGTAAGTCATATTGGGCACTTCTGAGCATTCTTGTGTGCATTAAGTCCCACTGAACACAATATGATGTATTTCCAAGTAAGCGTATAAAGGACTGGGCTGCGATTCACGAGCAGACACAAACAAAATAATTATGTTGTTGTTGTTTGGAAACAAAGTGACTTGCAGGTGATCTGTGTCTGCATGTATCCCGACAATGACACAGAACAATGTAAGTGTGAGTCAGGCCAATGGAAAGAAACAGGGGAGGACTGGTCTTCCAACATCTCAAGCTCTGAATGTGAAAGGGCAGACCACAAATTGAATAGAATATTGGCAGTCTTGTCCGCATATTGCACTGCAAACCCATCACATAGGGCATTAGATGTCTCCGGGTGAAGACATTCTAAAGTGTGGTGGAAGTGGTTTGAAGAAGACAAGGTGGCCGCATTCCAAAGCTCAGGTGTAATGTGTGTTCAAATCACTTCCACAGTACTTTATAATGGCTGTCTGTCTACATCCTTGGTCTCTAGACAGAGACTGGCAGGATCCACTAGGATGTTCATCAGCCAGAAAAAGCTTCACTAGATGATAGATGAGGCGGCAGCAAAAGATAAGAATTTCATTGGCACAACTGCTGCCAGGGCAAAATATTTTAGGAACACTTTATGTGGTGACTGGTCAGCTTTGATGGAAATGCCTTGGTTAGTGTTTCTGCCCTGTAAACTGAAGCATTTTAGCTGTGATCAATGTAGTTCAGAAAGCATCTTTTCCTGTTTATCTGCAGTCTGGATAGCTACTTTTCAGCTGAGGGATGCATTTCTCTAGACTCCTGAGAGCCCCACAGTTTCCTCATCATCTCTCTTGTGGATATTATGGTGGGAGTGCATAATAACTTAAATTATTCATTATGTATAATATTTGCTGTGATCTTGCTTAGCTCATTTCTTTCTTCACAAATCACGCAAGAGCTGTTCCCGGCGTCTAAAAACTTTTCTTTTAAACAAAAAATTAATGCTCTTAAATATACAATAAATAATTTAGCAGAACAAACTGAATTCGCCTTGCCTTTCTCCTTCATGGAATATGACATGGGACACGAGAAGCCCATGGAAGTTGCTTCTCATTTTTTCTTTCTTAGGGAGGATATTGGAAGTGAAGTGCAAATCATCATCATCAAAATTACATTCACAGAAGAATAGCTTCATGTGCTAAAAAATAATTACATTTGTAGAAATACTTTTCTCCCTGTTTCCAAATATCCGGAAACAATGCTCAATTAGATAGACTTTAAGACGTTCAGCTATACAGGGACTTCCTATGCATGAGCTTGTGTGGTTGGGATAACTTTTAAATAAAGCAGCTACATGGGTGGGTTCTGATAGCATGTGACTTCCCATCAGCCTCAACTGTAGAATTGGAAGGGACCCTGAGAGTCATCTAGTCCAACCCCTTGCAATGCAGGAATCTCAACTAAAGCATCTATGACAGGTGGCTATCCCACTTCGGCTTAAAAACCACCAATGAGGAAGAGTCCACCAACTTCTGAGGGAGTCCATTCCACAGCATAATGATCAGAACTGCAGTACAATAATTTCCGAAGCGCCACAGGCTCCCCATCCCTGCTAGCAGGAATTTGGTTTGCATTAAAAAACAAACCCCAAACCTGACTACTCACATGTTTTTAAGGTCCTTCAAGCTCCCACCTACCCCATTTGTCCATTTATTTTTTAAAAAAATAAACTTCTACTAGTTATACTTCATCCACACTTACTCTGAGATGCTTACCCCAGAGCGCTGGCCATAGGACAATCAGGCCCTTAGCCCCGCCCAGAAAAGGTCAGCTGACTTTGGCCTCCCCAAAGCTGATGCCGTCTATCCTATGAATTGCAACCTGCAACAGCTTATGACACAACAGCGCTTAACCTATAAATTAAACCTAACAAATATTGCTAAAGATTATGATGACCTATAATATTAAATACATTACCCAGTCCTCATGCCAGACATTATAGGCTTGCATCAATGAATGCGAAGTGCACTCTCTACTAATTAATTCTTTTTTTTAATAAAGGCACCGCCATTGTATTTTGGACCATTGTGGGGTGGCACATTGAAATCAGCTGTCTCTCCACTCTCTCCAAGCCTCCTCTATCTTTAAAACTGTTAAAGATTTGACAGCTGTTCAATAATTGCCCCGGCTTATCTCCTACAAACAGGTTCCCTTCCCAGTCAATTGCTAGCTATCATAGTTGCTATAGCAACTGTAAACATTAATGATTACCCCAACATGCTATTGGGAATTTCAGCACATTTTTAACTTAAATTGCCTTAGGGGAGAAAAATCAGCCGCAGCTCCTATCTATGACAGGAGGAGATACTGCAAGACTGAAACCCCACTGTTTCTATATTTATGGCAGCTAAACCCAAACCTGTCTCAGGGGTGTCAGAAGGAAGCAACCAAATGAGTTTGGTTTGAATCAAGTACGTATGAATTCTGTTAGTTATGGAAAACAAAAGGTGATTTGCTGCCCATAATAGAACAATTAGAAGACTGTGGGAGTTGGCATGGGATTGTGGCTAAGAGACAGCGCTATGAATTTTAAGGCCCTTCATTCAGACCTTGCCCCTGTTTGTGATCTCACTAGGTGGCGTTAGGGAGGCCACACTCTCCCCGCCACAAAGGTTGTGTGATAAGATGTCTGCGAAATGTTTTTAAGGCATTGTGTAAACCCTAAGTATTTCCATTAGATGTGCAGTGCTTTTAATCAAAGGAGACAGAGGAGCCACCTTGGGTCCAACACTGGAAGGGCTGAGTGCTGCAATGCATGCCTGTGACATAACATGCGTGAGGTGTGGCACACACACAAATGCAAAGCTGGAAGCAGGCCAAGAGCCTGGCAGCAGACTGGGTGAGCCTCCTGCCAGCCAGGCTGCAGCATGGCTGAGGCTGTCATGGCCATAGTGGAGCTGCAGCAGCAGTGAAGGGGGAATCAGCAGTGGCAACAGAGAGCTGCAGCAGGGCTCCCTGGCCATGGGAGGGCTAGCCACTTGCAGAGCCACAGCCACTTCTGCAGAGGGCCTTGTGGAAGCAGCGAAGGCAGGTAGAGGCAGCAGTAGTGGCAGCAGGGTGGCGTGGGCAGCGCTTCACTTAGCGCTCAGCCTCCTCTGCCCCCTCAATATTTGGGGGGGGGGCTGAGCCCCCTGTTAAAACAATATAAAGAAGATTCCTCAGCACATAGTAGTTGGTGCCTATGAAAGGAGATATTCTACCACTGAGCTCTAGCCCTGCATTCCATCAATTCAAAAGCACAAAGTGCAAGTAGATAAATAGGTACCGCTCTAGCGGGAAGGTAAACGGCATTTCCGTGCGCTGCTCTGGTTTGCCAGAAGAGGCTTAGTCATGCTGGCCACATGACCTGGAAGCTGTATGCCGGCTCCCTCGGCCAGTAAAGCGAGATGAGCGCCGCAACCCCAGAGTCGTCCGCGACTGGACCTAACAGTCAGGGGTCCCTTTACTTTTAGCTTTATTTAACATTATAAGCATATTAGATATATCATTCTAAAACGTATGCATTATGAACATTAAAAGTAGGACATTATCAAAACCCTTCCTTAACGTTAAAAACCATGAGTGTAGATCTGCCCTATGTTGCAAGCAAAGCCAAAGGAGCGAGAACTTCATGGTGCTGCTAGAGTGGTGTAGAGGAGCAGGTGGTCTCATAGGAAGCTGCCTGGGGGTAGATGTGGAGGATCGTAGGGCAGATTATGTGAAGGAGAAAAGAGAGGAAGGGAGTGGTGTTTCTGAGCTGTCATTAAAAGAAAAAGGCTGCTGTTATGCTTAAGGACTTTATTTCCAACTATATCCCCTCTACCTCTGTTGGGGTTGCAGCATTAATTTCTTCCCAAATTCCCATGAGCACCCATAAGTATTGCACTTGGTATATACAAATCAGGTGAGGCTGCAAGCCTAAACACACTGACAAGGGAATAAATTCCATTGAACACAATGGAACTTGCTTCCAATGAGACATGCCTAGGGATTGTAATGTCAGCCACTGGCTTCCTATGAATGAGTCGCCTTTTACTTTCACGTTTGATAGTAATAAAGTGGTACCTTGAGTTACAAACGCCTCAGGTTACAAACACTTGAGGCGTTACCTCAAGTTACCTTGAGTTGAGAACTTTGCCCCAGGATGAGAACAGAAATCGTGTGCCGGCGGCGCAGCAGCAGCAGCAAGAGGCCCCATTAGCAAAAGCACACCTCTAGTTAAGAACAGTTTCAGGTTAAGAACGGACCTCTGGAACGAATTAAGTTCATAACTAGAGGTACCACTGTAATGCTCAAACCATGCAACTGGTTAGAACTAAAAAATCTCAGGAGCTGCAAAAGACATTTGAAACTGACTGGCCATTCTTGGACCACACTTGCTAATAGCATGCTATCAGACCTGGGCAGCTGCAAGCGGGCAGAGGAAGAATCGGCCCAATGGCTGAGACTAAGACAGGCTGCAACTTTACTGGAGCAATGCTGCATCAACTAAGAACAGTGTGGAGGAACTGGTTTTAATCCAGGGGTTCCCAAATTGTGGCCCGTGAACCACCAGTGGTCCGTAAGATTCATTCAGTTGGTCTGCTGCCAGGCTGTGGATTTGTGGTTGAAGACGGGAGATGGCACATCCATCCCATTAAATATTCATATTAATTTTTAATTGTATTTTTATTGCTTCTGTTACTTCTTACATTGCATTTTATTGTCTTACTATCTGAATTTTATGGAGTTACAACTGCTTACAACAGGCAGAAAAAAATCAATAAGTGGACTGCTAAGACCCTTGGCAATTTTCAAGTGGGCAGTCCTTGGGGAACAAAGTTTTAATCCTTTCCTCAGCATGTTTAGGGAAGCTTTTCATGTTTGACAGACAACTGTATTTTAATATTTTGTTGGAAGCCGCCCAGCCAGATGGGTGGGGTATAAATATATTATTATTATTATTATTATTATTATTATTATTATTATTATTATTATTAATAGCTGTTCAGGGAAAGGAGCATGGCGAGCCAGCCACAAGGTCTGTGCAGGTTCTTAAAGTTTGATCCCGAGCTATACTTCAACTGGTAGCAAGCTGTCCCCTTTGTGAGACAAGGTTTGCCTACAAGCTGCCTAAAACATTGCTTCTTGGTTCAATCCACTTGTGGAGAGAACTCGGAGGTGACTGAAAAGGAAAATGAGTAATGACAAAGAGTTGAGAAGATGGGACTGGAAACATCATTGTAAACATGAAAGCAGCAGAAATATAGATGATTGGACTCCTGCCGATCGCGAAGCATGGGTACCCCCCACAAAAATTCAAAAATGTATAATTTGGAAAACATTTGGACTTTATGATGTGTATTGATATAATTTGGACTAATTGGTATGATATGTTTAATCTGGTAAATGGAAACTTAATAAAAAAATTTTTTTTAAAAAAACAACAACATTGCTTCTTGGACCCTAGCTTCACAGGACCACTTTTGAGACAGGGGCTGACTTTGGTCTTTCAAATTTCAGAGACATACTGTGTGAGGCCAAAATTTGGCGCCCTCTTGCCTTTTACTTTTCATTTTGCTCAATTCACTACAGCATAGTTGTGACACCCCGAGGTGCCCCCTAGGCTTGGTATCCAGTGTGGAGAAACAAGTTGTGCTGCCTTAAATCTACCTCTATTTGAGCCCCTCCAGCCTCATTAGTGTCTTGCTTTTTTGTATCTGGCGCCTACTCTCAATATGTTGGTGGCATCCTCTGCTTTCTCAATGGTCCTTCAGACAAATGATGAACAATTGTGCAATGCCAAATTGAACCAAACTGAAGCAAGAATTGTAAGCCACATCCACAAGAAGGAATAACTGAGGAAAGGTGAAAATAACATATCAGTCTGAAATCCAGCTTTTGAGGTAATTTGTGGGGGTATTTTTTAAGGAAATGTTAGCTATAAAATCAACATCAGGACTTCAAATGTTAGTTTTGTTCACCTTGCCATTAAAAATATGAATTTTTAAATAATATGAATCACAAATATTGCACTCTGGCCTGATACCGACTTTATTTTCTTTTATGTTGATATGATAGCGTTGCCTAATCATTCCGAATTTATACAGAACTTTCACTACATGCTCAAAGTATATTATGCCATCAATTTTCAGGTCATTCGTCACTTCTGATTTCATTGGGAAGTTCTCCTCTAAACAAAAATACCCCAGGCTGACACCATCCAAGGAGCAGCATTGACAGGTTTCGAAAAACTACTCAACTCAACTGCAAAGCTGAGATAAGGTACCTCAGTAGCAGATCTTGTCAGCAGAAAAGAAAAAAGGAGATGTGACAGCAAAAAGACAGCAAAGAACAAAATGTTGCTGTTAATTACTTGATAGTTACACATGTCACAGTGGAACTGGTTCCACCGTTTAAAATACCCATATTCTATGATATAATTTAAGAGTTAGTTACAATAGCAGCGTTTTATTTTCATTTTAATATGCATATCATACTGAGATTGGGACATAGACTTAATCCACCTCCTTGCTTTTTTGTTTAATAGTCCAAGCCGTTAGCCTAAAAGCCTTCTTTTATGTTTGCTTCAACAAAACTAAGAGACTTCGTGTTTGTTTGGAAACATATTTCAATGTGACCCAGCTAATCCTTTAATACCATGCTTTTACTACACTTTGATCAGCCTTTCGCTACACCTAAAAGAGATTAGATCAAACTGGTGTGTGCTTTTTAAAGTAATGTTTCTGAACGTCCCTTCTGAAGTGCATTAAGATTATGTAGTTAGCTCTTAAGGACAGAATGTCATCGAAGCTTGGATGTCCCTTTGAGGTATAACAGAGTATGAATAAACATTTAGTGTTCCTGACTGTAACCATGCCATTACTATTATATAACATAGTGTTCACTGGAACTGAACACTGTACACAACAGATTATTTTTTTTTTAAGAAGCGAGATATTATACAAGGTTCATTATCAATTGATAATGTGCATTCAAGTCTCAAAATGAAACATTAGATGAAAAGGAAGAACAGAAATCTAATTAGACAGTATAGTGGTACCTCGGGTTAAGTACTTAATTCGTTCCAGAGGTCCGTTCTTAACCTGAAACTGTTCTTAACCTGAAGCACCACTTTAGCTAATAGGGCCTCCTGCTGCTGCCGCGCCGCTGGAGCCCAATTTCTGTTCTCATCCTGAAGCAAAGTTCTTAACCCGAGGTACTATTTCTGGGTTAGCGGAGTCTGTAACCTGAAGCGTATGTAACCTGAAGTGTATGTAACCTGAGGTACCACTGTAAAGGGAATTAAGAAAAAAGGTGTTGTAAGTCGTGAATGTGAATGGGGCATATACAGGTTTGAACCAAATTCAAATTCTGTAATAATCAGAGTTTTACAGTCTATACTCACACATCACCACTGATTTCAGTGGGTTTTACTTTGTGGTATGTGTGTACAGAGGAGTTGCCTTTTGGATGAAGGGGGCTGAAAAGCTGTAAACACAACCCTTACCTGAGAGTAAATCTCACTGAACTCAGTGAAGCTTACCTCTGTGTGTATTATTTATACACATATGGAAGGGGAGAAGCAATCTTTGCTATACCTGCCTCCACTATGCAGTCCTCTGTGCCTGCCAAAACCTGCTCTGGAGAACTGGGGAACCCTATGGAATGGCATGGGAGGCAATGTGAAGGGTTGTAGGGAAAAAGGCACAATTCATGAAATTTCCATCCTTCCGCCTTCCATTCGCAGAAGCTTCCACTGAATCAAAGAGCCACCCGTGAATAAATATTTCCAAAAAATAAACTCCTCGTTAAGAAAATGCCTGCGGGGCTCTTCAACTCCAAGATTATGGTTATTAAAAATGCAACTACAAATTAAATGAGAATTTGGCATTACGAACTTGGAATTATATCACCAAGCTTACTTATTGTCAACTAATAGATATTGGAAACCCAAAACTAGTGATGATTTTCCAACATGGGCAACCTTCGAATATAAATATATAGCCCCTTTATTTGAATGGATGGCATTGGGATCAAAATGCACTAAAACCCGGGATTTGTCTGAAACAATTTTGTCAGTTAGAAAGATATGGAACATTCTGCTTAGTAAAAAGACATTTGACCAATTTCCCCGTGCTAAACTCACTTTGTGGGGAAATACTACTTTAAAAATCGGGGCGGTGGGGGTGTGGAAATGGTAGCATGGAAGAACTGGATGGGGATATATAAAATCTAGACCAATTAATATATAAGAATGACAAATTCTTTACTTAAAACAAAATACCAATTATTGGATTTGACCCAATGGCAATTACTTGCAGTTGCAACGTATATTAACATCTTTCTTTGAACCAGCAGCTTTTACAGAATCTAAGATACCTGAGATATTAGAAGCATTGGCTAAATCTATCAGAAGAAAAGCCAGTGTTTGTCATTTATTGATATCTGGTTTCAATTAAGCCATGCGATGTACAAAATCTGAGAAATGAATGGTATAAAGAACTGGCAGTTCCAATTCTACTTATCCAGCGCAACAATGTTTTAACTTTGGTAGCTAATGTGCCATTACATTATAAACTATGTTTTATACAACAAAAATATTTAGAATTTATTGGACTCTGCTATATTTGTACACAAATGGAATAATAATAATAATAATAATAATAATAATAATAATAATAATAATAATAATATCCCACCCATCTGGCTTAGTTTCCCCAGCCACTCTGGGCGGCTGCCAATTGAGTGTTAAAAACAATACAGCATTAAATATTAAAAACTTCCCTAAACTACACAATGCTGCAGATGGAACAAGGAAAAAGCTTCTTGAAAGATGTTTTTGCAGCATCTGACACATATAAGTTTTTGGAGGGAGAAAGGAGGGACATGATGTGTTATAAAGCTCCCACTTCAGTTTAATTTTCCTGAAATACCGTCTTTGCAGGTAGTTAAGCAGTTGTAAATTACCAAGAAGAAAAATAAAGGTTCTGCATGATGTGGGAGCTCATGCCTTAATTTTTTTTAAAAAAAATTTTGCATGCCACAAACTGTCAATCAGGAAAGCAACATAATTAATGGCATATTCCACATACTTTAAATATTCCCAGGGTCTCTGCAGAGTGAGGATAATATTAAAATTCCGTTTCCATGAATGCAGCATGAGTTACGGATGCCAGATGTCTTTCCCCTGACTGTCTGTCATGTGGCAGTCCAACTGGCATCTAAAGGTAGAATAGTAGGCGTTTGCTGGGAAGCTTGCAGTTTTCAAAGATTTAGTCAGTTATTAATGGGGAAAGTCTCTGGGTACTTAATGCACACGTGTCAGAGTTTCAAACTTTAGTGCAAATCCCTAGGGAAAGCCACAGTGACAGATGTGTTCCAAGACAGAATTGCAAGTGGGCTAAGCAGTCAGATGGAGATCATTAGTCAGTGTGACAAGTTACACCTCTTGAGTGATTAAATGGTAACAACCACCAGTAAAAATATGTAAGTTATATACGTTTTGGTTAGCACAGCATGCATTTTCATATATATATGTATGTATGTTATATGCAAAGTTAGAGGAAAATTGTAAGAAAGAATATTAGGTAGAATTGCTTAACCATCTCTGCTGCATAAATAGTTATAAATAAGGTAGGCAGCTTATTTATATCTATTTATACAAAAGGGGCTGATGGCTCGAAGAAGCCAAGGCAGCCAAAGTATAGCCTCATTGAAGACAATCAAAGCATGCAGCTGTTCTAGAGTTACGACTTTCAGAAGCCCCCAATCACTGCCATGTGGAGAGAATACAGAATTCAGCTGTTACAAAAAAAAAAAATCAAACTAAAAAAGAAAATCAATCAATTAAAAATAATGCAAAACCAAGTTATTCTATAAACACTATGTGTTGACTGATAACCTCTATGAGACCCTATTTGTGGTCTCATGTAGATTATTTTATTTACACTCCAAGTAGATCTGGTCCAAACTTCTTTATAGGACACGGACATTATTATTGCTGAAAACTCTGCATTATGGCACAGATATTCGGTAGTGCTTTTCAGAGACATATCCTTTGTGGATGGAGATGGGGGGGAGAGGCTTGTTTTATAAGCATCAGGTGAGAACGACCATGTTTTCCTGGGCTTTCACCTAGCTGGGTTTTCACTGCTGCTGGTGGTTTCTTTTTATTCGTTTTTTAACAGTTCTCAAGGTCACTGGTGGCAAAGGTGGTAAAGATGGGGCAACTGTCAATGACCCCATTGCCTCAGGAGAACCACTACTGCTGACCTGTCAAGGCTGGATGCCTCTCCAGAACTGTTTTGAGCTTCTCCTTTGCATCAAATATGTTACTGAAGAGAGTGCTGCTATTGCAGCTTCTGTGCTCAGGCTTGCTCTCTGCTTCTGGGACTGGGTGCATAGGCATATTCAGGCTGCAAAGGTAATCCTGCATGTGCCTCACAAGGAAGTGAGGAGAAAGCAGTGGTATTACAGGAACAGCACCATGGGCTTGATCACACAAAACAGAAGCATGCTCACTGAAGTTAAGGGGTGAAGTTGGAGGTGGAGAAGGAAGTCTGAGTGCAGCTGGGCACACACGAGGCGGCATCTTGTTCTCACGGTGGCCAACCAGATAACTATCGGACACCTGCCAAGCAGGACTTGAGAACAACAGCACTCTCCCCAGTTATGTTTCCCAGCAACTGAAATTCAAAGGGATACCATCTCTAATACTGGAGGTAGTGCAGAGTTACCATGGTAAGAAGCCAAGGATACCTCATCCTCCAAGAATCTGACTAAAGCCCTTTTAAAGCCACCCAATATGGCGGCCATCACTCGCAGGAGCAAGTTCTGTAGTTTAACTATGTTGCGTGAATAAGTACTTTCTTTTATCTCCCCTGAATCTCCCAATATGGTAAACTTCATTGGATGTTCATGAGTTCTAGATGGGATAGCCATCTTTAAATATTTGCGGGGCTGCCACATGGAAGATGGAGCAAGTTTGTTTCCTGCTGCTCCAGTGAGTCCAAACCAATGGGGACTCATATCACAAGAAAGGGGATTCTGACTAAACTTTAGGAAGAACTTAGGGGCTGTTTGACAGTGGAATGAACTACTTCAGAAGGTGGTGGGTTTAAAACAGATGATGGATGCCCATCTGTCAGGGATTCTTTAGCTGATTTCTGCATTGCAGAGAATTAGATACTAAATCAAGAGGCACAAGTCACAATATTGCTCTACAATCAAAGCAGAGCAGAGCAGAGCAGAGCAGAGCAGAGCAAAGCAAAGCAAAGCAAAGCAAAGCGAAACTACTGATTGGTCACTAAAAGAAGACCAATAGGTAAGGATCCTGAATGGGTCATAAAGAAAATACAGCATGCATCTCTTCAAATTGTCATCTTAAACTAATATGCTAAAAAAACAGACATATGTTAAACCACTAAAATATATATGTTTAAATGTGATGGAGACACCCTGCAGGTATTCTGATGGCTTCCTTGGGAGAATATCTAGTTAGAAATATACAGATTCTTTTCTATCTTATTAGCAGCTGCAAAATTGCTTATGGCACAATTCTGAAGAGGGGAAAAAGACAATGTACCATCAGTTGATATAAAAATAAATCAAGGCTCTGGAATAATGTAGTACTGTCAAAACTGACACACCTTATTAAATTTAGAGAAAGTAGAATGAATTAATAAATAAATTGGAAAAACTGAGTCTGGATAAGGTTATTACTTTTTGGGAAATATCAAAATATCATGTATTTGGTTACATACTACAGAAAAAAGGGAGAAAACACCATGAGACCACCCTGACTAAATCTTTTATGTTTGCAGCTTCAGACTATGAACCTTTTCAAACTTTACGTAACAGAGAAATCTCAGCCTTCTGTCACCTACATTAGTATAAGGAGAAAATATCACTTACGGTACTCCAGAATAGACTATGTTTATTTGAACATGACACTTTCCACCCTGACCACCTCCATGTTTCTCTGTCTAGTTGGTTGTTTTGTAATGCTTATATACAGAAAGGAACCTCAGATTATATAGACCCACTGAGTTGTCACTAAAAGACCGATAGGTAAGACAGGGGCAAACTTTATAGTCTTTCAAATTTCAGTAGCGCCCTGTGACAGGCCAAAATTTGCCCCTCCTATTTCTCGACTTCTGTTCTGCTTAATTCACTATGCCATAGTTGTAACTCCCTGTGGCGCCCCCTGGGCTTGGCGGCTATAGCGCTGGAACTGGTTGTGCTACCTCGAATCCACCTCTGGGCATGGACCGTGACATAGTGTGAAAATAAAGGCTACTGATAAACAGTCTTCCTAACAAATTAATGACTGGTCAGGTATAGTAACAATACTGAACCTTCTGTTACAAATCTCATGGAGCATTTGGGGTGTGTGTGTCTAAACCATAAAAAACCAAGCAAAAGCAATAGCAACATTTGTCCCTTTACCTTTAATTGCATTGCTATACCTGGTAAGAACAATTTTTTTGGGGGGGGGGATTATGGAAGATAAATGGTTGTCTTGCTTATTTTATCCTTATGAGAAGTGTTCAACATTGCATTCTCAATAATTTAAATTTTGGCTGTGACATCTCATAAACTATGAGTGAACAGACCACAAACTTTATAAAAAACATCATAACCCTAACCCTTCTGAATTTAAACATATGGTTTTAAATTCATAACTGTGGATTCCCCTACCTGCTCTGTAGACAACAGCTGTCTTAAAAATTGTGATTGCAACTTTAATAAACAGGTCCTTACTCTGTCATTTCTGACTGGATAATGTCATAATTAATTCTTTAACAGTAATGTTGTTTCCTTCCAGAACAACGGCTTCGATCGTGAAAACCATTAAAAAAGGGAAATTCACAGAAAGGAATTTTCCGTACTCCTCTTCATCCTTACAGACACCTGTGCTCCCCAGAAAGCTCATCCAGAGGGCCAGGGAGACACACTAGGATAGGGTGAGGGAAAGAAAAATGTGCAAAATCAGGGTGAGGCACCTTCTATAAGGGGAGTACACAGTTCTTAGGATCCAAGCCACAAGAAGTTAGTGGTATCTAATTTTGCAAGTACAGTGGTACCTCGGGTTAAGTACTTAATTCGTTCCAGAGGTCCATTCTTAACCTGAGACTGTTCTTAACCTGAAGCACCACTTTAGCTAATGGGGCCTGCTGCTGCGCCGCCGGAGCATGATTTCTGTTCTTATCCTGAAGCAAAGTTCTTAACCCGAGGTACTATTTCTGGGTTAGCGGAGTCTGTAACCTGAAGCGTATGTAACCCGAGGTACCACTGTAATGCTAAGCTTTATTGTCTTGATAAGGTTAAGACACGCATAGGCAAACTCCAGTCCTCCAGATGTTTGGGGCTACAATTCCCATCATCCCTGACCACTGGGGTCCTGTTAGGTAGGGATGATGGGAACTGTAGCCCCAAACATCTGGAGGGCCGGAGTTTGTCTATGCCTGGGTTAAGAGATGCATTGCTTCTGAATGTCAAAGGAATTTAAACTCCTCCTCCTTACATCACTGCCTTATTCACAATGTGACCCTCAAATATTGACATTCTAGCAACTTCTGCACATTGGAAAGAAAGCATTTCCAAGAATATTACTGGGAATGAACAGAAAAGTTGCAATCACATTCTATTAAGTTCCACGTAGGCTGGATTCACAAATGGGGTTTAAAGGTAAAGGTAAAGGTACCCCTGCCTGTCAGGGCCAGTCATGACCGACTCTAGGGTTGTGCGCTCATCTCGCTCAAGAGGCCGGGAGCCGGCGCTTGTCCGCAGACAGCTTCCGAGTCACGTGGCCCGGTGGGGTTTACTGTGTAACAAATTACTTTGTTAGTTTAATTGATTATAAGGCTTCCATTTCCATTTTTTTAAACATTACTTTTCTGCACACCGCACACTCCTGTTTTGTCACATCTCGACGATTATACCGTCAAGTTGCAGTAAATGTCATTCAAACATGTCATTCTCCCATGTCATTGTTATCCCTCTACATTCTAGCACTCTCCTAGGCTCCCACCACCTTGTTGGCATGGCTTTCTTCGCCATAATAATAGCACACTTTCTCGTCAGACGAAAAAAATAAATAAAAGGTTCAAGCCATAAAATGGACAGAGAGAGCAGTGCGTGCCGGTATGCTTCTCAAGGCTCATCACATGAGCAGCTGTGATGTGAATCCAGGAAAAAGGCAGGAAAAACACTGTAGGAAATTCCAGCAGTTTTCTGGGCTGAGAGGGCAGCAAAACATTTTCTCCAGAATCAAATAACATGGAAAGAAGCACTAGATTTGGACTATATTCCACTCCATCCCATTAGTTTTCTGGAAGTGGCTTTTATGCCGTGTGAAAGTTCAAATATAATGCACAAAATAGCAAGTTAGGGAAATGTCAGGAAAACAGAATAAACTTCAGTGTGAATGCAGCTGTAAAAGCCACTTCTGGAACTATAGTAGAATATTGGGCAAGCTGAAGGCTGTGTTATTCCCGTGTTATTTGCATCCAGCGGGGAAAAAAACATTTTGGAAATAATATGGAAATGAATGCTAAACTTGCACTTTATTCCATTATAGTTACTTTTATATCATGTGAAAGTTCAAATATAATGTGGAAATTAACAGTTGGTAAACACCCCCTGGGGGGGGAACCTGCCATGTGACTGCAGTCAAAGACTTTGACCAATTTGTGAGAGGTATTAAGATGGAAGTAGAAGAAGAAGAAGAAGAGGAGGAGGAGGAGGAGGAGGAGGAGGAGTTTGGATTTGATATCCCGCTTTATCACTACCCTAAGGAGTCTCAAAGCATCTAACAATTGCCTTTCCCTTCCTCCCCCACAACAAACACTCTGTGAGTGAGTGAGGCTGAGAGACTTCAGAGTAGTGTGACTGGCCCAAGGTCACCCAGCAGCTGCATGTGGAGGAGCAGGGAAGTGAACCCGGTTCACCAGATTACAAGTCCACCGCTCTTAACCACTACACCACACTGGCAGGTTTAGGAGGGCTTGACAGAGCTACATGTATTTCTTCTGGCAGCACCTGTACATGAGTGTGTGCTTTTTATACATGTAAGCAGTTATCCACAAGCTAAACCTGAACGTTCTGTATCAGATATGAATATATTCCTAATGCCAAAAGTAGAAAATCAGATAGTTACTTCATATTTAGCTTTCTTGAAGCTAGACTTCAATGCTAGCTGTACATTTCCCCATGATGTCCTTTGGAATGGGCCACCAGGTACCATTTAGGTGTGTGCTGTTTACCTATTTTATCTCTCACTCAATAAAGCAGAGAGCTGGAACACTTCCACTGTTACACATTTCACACATCTCGGTGAGTAATTGCCCCTGTGTCATGGCTGAAAGAATGCCCTTTCAAAGCAATGCTTAAAAGTTTGAACTGTGCTAACTGAAGCTGTTTTAGTGATTTCTCCCAGTTTATTCATGCACAGAGGAAATATGTTGCTCATACTTTCAACCCCCGTGAAGTAACATTGACATTCACTTGACAATACATTTTCTTGAAGGTAAAGAAAAACAAACAAATAACATTTCTGCATTTATATAACCATGTATAATCCCATGCTGGTTATTTTGTTTCAACTGAGGTTTGTTGTTTTTTATGAGAGGACACCGCATTTGGTTGAAATGTTTAATTAGTTACAACAGAAACCTATGAATATATGTCAATTAAATTGGAACTAGGATTAACCGAGTAGCATTTTTTTTAAAAGGTGGGATTCAAACTTAGCACCACTGCTCACACTGCTAACCAAATCTGCCTACAACCTCAGCTGCCAGACCCTCCCCCCCCCAAAAAAAAACTGCCTCTCCATTAGACCGGGGTGGGGAATCTTTTTGACTTGCACCCTGAAGGCCAGGTGGGGAGGGGCAATGTCCTCCGCTATCAAGATTTGCAAAGGAGTGTCAACCCCACCTTACCCCCAATGCCCTTGGCCAACCCCTCCACTGCCTCCCAGTCTTGCCAATCTTCCCCTCCCCTTGAGGAGAAGGTAAAGGGACCCCTGACCATTAGGTCCAGTCGTGACTGACTCTGGGGTTGCGGCGCTCATCTCGCTTTATTGGCCGAGGGAGCCGGTGTACAGCTTCCGGGTCATGTGGCGAACCAGAGCAGCGCACGGAAATGCCGTTTACCTTCCCGCCAGAGTGGTACCTATTTATCTACTTGCACTTTGACATGCTTTCGAACTGCTTGGTTGGCAGGAGGAGGGACAAAGCAACGGGAGCTCACCCCGTCATGGGGATTCGAACTGCTGACCTTCTGATCGGCAAGTCCTAGGCTCTGTGGTTTAACCCACAGCGCCACCCGCGTCCCATTCCCCCCCCCCCTTAGACCTCACCAAACTTTCTCTCCATTTGGACTGCTTCAATGCCCCCTGCTCACTGGACCTTTTCTCTCAAGGGAAAGAGAAGCAAAGGAGGGATGGTGGCATAGGGGAGTTACAGAGAAACACCAATGACAGGCCAGAGCAGCTCCTCAGCAACTGTCCTGCGGAAATGGCTTTCCTGCTGAGATAGGAGATAGTTGCTGAGAAGCTGCCCTGCCCTGTTGCAACTGTTCTTTCTTTTTTCTGCCTGCTTCAGCTGCTGCTACAGTGGCCTGGCAGTTGTCAGAAGGCTAAGGTTATGCTGCAGTTTCACAGCGCCATCTGTCAGCAGTGAAGCGAACTGCTGCATGACAACAGCCTGAGGTAAATATAGAATAGGAGAAAGGAGCTTCCGCTCACAGAAGGACGTCTAATTCATTATTTTTAATAGTGCCAATAAAAACTATGTCAACCGCGATCTTAGAAGAGGCATTCCCCCTGTGTCTTTGAAGATATGCCTGCTGCAACACATGCCTGATTATCTAGAAAAAACCCATCCTTTTTAAGGCCTATTGTTTTATGTGAAAATATACCCTGAGCTAATCTATTAATTAATCGACTAAAACTCATATACCGTATTGCCCTGAATATAAGCCTCACTTTCCCCCCAACTTCTGACTATGAAAAGCTAAAGTTAAATTCGCGACCTTACAAAAATTGGCTTTTACGATATCGCTGCTGAAACAGACATACGGTAAAACAGAACGGGCGTGAGTGCCTGAGGAATTTGAAGGGAGCGGCTTCTATTCGAATATTGTCTTTTTTCTTTTTTTCCCTTGAATTTTAAAAGTGTGGCTTATATTTGGGCCAATACGGTAATTATTTGACTAAGGTATATTTAACTAGGTGACAATGTTAGCAATGAGAGAAGAGAAATTTGAGCTATTGATAACTAAATGTATAAGCAATTTAAGTGCAAGGCATAAATCTATAATCTAATACTGAATTGCATACACCTAAATTCCATTTGTTGCAATATGTGTACACAAACCTGTATTCAGGCACCATAAATATTGCAGCGTGGAAAGTTTAATGGAGAAGAGGATATCAAAACTCATTATTTTGGGGGGTGGGACTGGGTGGAAGAAAAAATATTTAATTTGGTTTCATGTTTTCTTATATTTCACCAGCTTGAATGGTTAAAAATGTTAAGTGCATTTCAAC
This sequence comes from Podarcis filfolensis, assembly GCF_964270895.1. NCBI lineage: Eukaryota > Metazoa > Chordata > Lepidosauria > Squamata > Lacertidae > Podarcis > Podarcis filfolensis. The sequence continues at coordinate 32,730,628 of NC_139605.1, read as the reverse complement.
ATTTCCTTAAGCTCACCCAACATTTCCTAATTTCAGTATGTTGCATCATCATGCTGCTCAGCACTATGTAACACCCATGATGAATTAACTGACCTGACAAAACATTTATTCCCTAATGAAAATGCAGCACAATATATGGATGGGACTTTCCTATTACCTTAAAGGAGAAAAGCTGAATAATAATTTTGAAGTGCTTAGGAATTAAACAACAACAGAGTAAGCTCGTTGTGCATTAAAATCCCACCTGTATTAACTGCATTGATCCTATTTCTTTTTTAAAAAAAACATTTTTATTAAAGATATCTTGGTTTACAAAAGTATGTACATTGTCTCTTTTTTCAAGTTACATTTTCTACAGGTCAGTTTCATTTGTTGAGACATTAGTGTTACATTAGGAAGAAAAGGGGGAAAGAGGTGGAGGGGGGCATGGTGAGTGGGGGTGGGTTGGGGTGGCAATGATTCTATTCTACATATTGTATGTGTGGGGTTTTGTGTCAGCATCGCTTGTGCAGGTTCTCTTTACTATTCACTTGCGTTCCTTTGGTGGTGGGAAAGGTTGGGGCTTGGCCTAGGCTGTTGTTGTTTGTTTGTGATTGGCTGTGGTGAACTTTGTTTTCATGTGTGAGTGGGGTGGGTGGGTGTTTTTGAATCAGGTTAGCCATATTGATTCGTATGCTGCTGGCAGATTCTTGTCATTGTTTTGTTGGGCTGTGTATGTGAGCCATACTAGGGTGAAGGCATCTTCTTCTATTTGTCCCCATGTCAGTTTCAGTTTATTGGCTAAGCATTGATTCTATTTCTGATGTTGAGAATACTTGATAATTTGGCCCATTTAACGTCAGCTGGCATTTTCAAAGTTTATCCCTGCCCCCATGTAGCGGAGCATTTTAATGCTGTACAGAGTGCTCTATAATTGGCCTTGAAACCAAAGTGAAGAGACTAGGAGTAATCCCACTGAGAATCGGTTGCATTCTTCACCAAGAGTTCAAGAGTGCACCTTAAAATTTATTCAGTAATAATTAAGTGTTTACACCTCATTTTGATAGTTATTCATTTTCTTTCTCCCTTTCATTCTTTCTCCTTCCTACCTCATTTCCTCCGTTGGTTTGCTTGTCTTAACTATTTTGTAATGTCAGCAGTGACACTCACAGGTTGCTTTTGAGAAAGTTCCCCAACCAACTGGGGAAAGTTCCCCAATTTTTCCATTTCCCCAATTGAGGCTCCATCTGCACTATATGTTGAAAGCAGTGTCATACTGCTGAAATAGTCATGGCTTCCCCCAAAGAATCTAGAGGAGTGTAGTTTCTTAAGGGTGCTGAGTTGTTAGGAGACCTCTATTGCCCACACACAGAGCTGCAATTCCTATAGTGGTTTAACAATCAATCAATCAATCAATCCCTTTCCCCAGAGAACTCTGAAAAGTGTAGCTACAACTCTTAGCACCCTTAATAAACTACATTTCCCATGATTCTTTGGGGGAAGTGAAGATTCTTTAAAGGGGTATGATACTGCTTTGAATGTATAGTGCAGATGGGGGCTGAATCTGTCTATCACTGAAGCACTGCTCTCCAGCCAGGCCACCCAAAAACTTACCTTCTGAACACATTCAGCGCTGGATAGAGCAAAATATCAAGGCTAGAGAGACATGTCCCCCTACCCCACTACCCTGGTCACTCTGCTGTTACTGGAGCCACTGTTATTGTAACATGTTCTTTCATAAGAAGAGGATTGCAAAGCTCATTTATAAAAAATCTGGGGTTGCAAAGAGTTGCCATCAAAGTTCTTTTAGTAAGAGTGATCATCAGCCGGTATAAACTGGCATTTACCCATTTGTTAACTTGCAGAGCTTGTCAAGCAGCAGATCAGTCCTAATACAATTAACAATATTTCTAATTGAATTTGTACTGTTTGAGAGAGTGGAATGATTACCAGCTAATTACCCATACAATAAGATGGGTAGCAAAAGGATCTCCTTCAGGGAAGATGGGTACTTATCTCACAGCCCTCATGTCATGCCGGCCTGAAGTGAGAGCCGAGGCACTGTTCTGGTGTTACCAAGCCATCGCTTGGAATACATTTACACTTAATATTTCCTCCTGCAACACTTAAACAAGAGCAACAACAAGAGTTCATCCACCAAGCTCAATTTACACTGCACAGCTTTTAGCTTCAAAAATAGAAAGACATTTTCCTACCGCAAGAAAACCACAAGAACTAGAAATTGCTGGCTTCCTTTCTCTCGTGCTGGATTTATCCTACCGCTTTCTTCCTAATGTACAATAACATTTCAATTACACACAATGACACCCCTATGAATATAGAGGGCTGTAACAGGTCGGCCTTAGAAGATTTCTGAACCCGTTCTCTTCATTTTGCCGGATGAACTCCCTGATAATTAATTAACAAAAATCTAAAATTATGATTTTTTTCTAAAAGTTGTCAAATGGAGACTAGACGATTATCCCATTGACCAGGTAAAATCTTTCAAATACCTAGGGATATTTTACCAGCCAAATTTAAACTGGACAACACACAGACGTCAAATGATTATTCAAGCAAAATGCACTACATCAGCGATTCTCCATTTTTTCTTCCTCAAAGGCAACCAGATGGTCCCTGCTGCAATAAATATCTTTAATGCTAAGGTCCTTCCTAAGCTATTGTATGGTATTCCAATTTGGATACAAGCATTCAGTAGAGAAGCTGAACAAATCCAAGCGACCTTTCTTCATAAGATCCTTGGTGCCCCTAAATGCATGTTATTTAACCTTATGTGCTGAAACCAGCCAACATCTGATGGAAACCAAAGCATGGCTCTCTGCAATCAAGGCCTGCCTAAAAGTCCACTTTAGAACAACATCTAACTTCTTCTTAACCTCTATGCTTGAAGACCACATCTCATCCAGATGGTATAGAGCAATTTAAGACAAAATCCGTAGTTTGGGCATTGCTCTCAAGAGCCTTGAAGCATGTGATGAAAATAACATATTCCAATTAATCAATGACCACGAAAGACAGTGCTGTGACCACACACTCCGAGACCTTGTTCTCCAGAGGCCTTAGGTATTACAACACCCTACAGAACCTGTGCCAAATACCTAAAGGATTTACTACTCCCTTCCCATCGAAGAGTCTTTATGCTCGCAAGATTAAATGCTTTCCCTTCTGCAGTGACTAAAGGCAGATTCACACACACTCCAAATCAAGCCCATTTGTGTGCCTGCAACCAAGAAGAACCAGATTCAATGGACCACATTCTCTTACATTGCCCTTTACATAGCAGACCTCGCCAACCGATGCTGAGTAAAATGTTGGCTCTCCGGCCCACAACTCTGAGAACAAATCAAATGAGGTTTCTCCTTGCAGATCGGGACAAAGATGCCACTGCTCTAGTAGCTTCCTTTTTAGCTACAATTTTATCTGAAAAGGTTTCCAACGAACCATCCCTTCGGGAAATAGACTAGGCGCAGCAGAATATCTAAGTGCACTTGACCACAGTGTGACCTTATAACCCTTGGCAGCTTCACCCTTGTCCCTTTAATTATCTCAGTGATTTGAAACGTTTTATACTGTGATGCCAATAAAGGTATGATTTGATTTGATATAGAGGGGTGTAAGTCTGCTACAAAATATAAACAAACATATAGGAGAATCTTGGGGCACCTTAAAGAATAAAATACATTGCAGAATAACCTTTGGTGCGCACTTATGCCACAATTAACCTGACTTTCTGAAAATAATTTCTGCTGCTTTTCTTATGAACCAAGGTTAACTGGGGGATCAAAGAGGCTGAATCTGGTACTGCAGCTTCTGCTAAAATATAAAATATAAAATAGTGGGAGTACAGTTGTCAGGGACTCAGGAGCAGGAGCACTGGGGAGAGAGGAAATGGAGAGCGAAGGGGAAGAATCCGAGGGCAGCGTAGGGGAGTATGACAGTGGCCCGAGAGATTCCATGAGCTTCTCCAGCTCAGTTTATATTGTAATAATTTCACTGCTGATTTTGATCTTGTGATCATGAGAGCCTCGAACTGAAACATTTCAATGTGTACTTTTTTGTCATTTACACACACAAACCCACCTCCCCAAATAATGCTTAAACTTACCCTGTGTTTCAGGGACAGGGTACAGTGGAATAGGATCTGCTGTGGTCTGCAGCAGGGACTTCCGCAGAAGGAGCAGCCTCTTTTGGAGCTACTGACAGTGGCATTTTGTAAGCAAAGTGCACAGCAGGGCAGAGCCCCCAAGGATTCCTGGCATCTTCACCTACCCCATTTGCTAGAAAGGGCCCTTCTACTGTGCCAGTCTGGCATTGGCATTGGTGCCCTCTTCCTCTCTAACAGGAAGCAGACTACATACTTTCAGATGCAGCACTAGCTCACCATTCTGATTGATCCCAAGACAGAGTTAGAGACAGAGTCTGCCCATGATGAAATAGTAAACAATGACAACAGTAAAAGTATTGTTGTGCAAATGCATTACAAATGCACAATCTGTTCTTGGTTGAAACCTGACAGTTGAATTCACATAGGTATTAGCAAGTTTAATGTAGTTTATTTACACAGTTAAAGATAGCTGTCCACTGCTGGTCTTAGGCCAAGTCTACTGCGGATGGGGAAGTCTGTAGGATGAGCTATGCTTTAGGGAACAATGCACAGATAATTCACAGAAGAATACACCACACACACTACTAACAACAAACAACTTATCTGCTCTTCATCTGGATTCCCTAGAAATTTACTGGAACTCATGAAAGAGGCTCATATAAAAATATATGAATGCTTGCTCAGTTGTTCTAGAAATGCTTATTTACTGATAGCTTAATAACAGGAGTCTATCTCTTATGAATCTCTGAGGACATTTATTTTAGAAACCATAGTTCCCTATTCAGATGTGTTTATGTGAACAGAAAGCAAACTATCAGCGTATCTTTAACATCAACACCGTAATTACACTGGAATAATCCAGCAGGGGAAGTAAATGCCTGGAAATGAACACTTCTTCAAAGTAGAATAAGGGAAAGATTAGTGTACAAAGAGTCATAAGATAGGGAGAAATATGTTTTAGAGGAGGAAATCTTGATATATGTTGTTTCCTATGTTGTAGCTTAGGTACCTCAGAACAGGAACCATCATCTTCCCCCTATATTCTCTAATCACTTTACATCATGCTTTCCTACAAATGAATGACTATTGGTTCTCCCATGGTTCAGATCATCTTGTCACTATTACAGATGGGGGAAGGATTCACTTAATGAGCCTCATCAGCAGAAGCCCTGTGCAAGGGGGCTTCCCCTCTTTCCCCCTCCTGTACCCCCTGAAAGTTGTTTTGGCTGGGGGGGGGGTCAGGAGAACCCCCAGAACAGCATGTCAGGGGGAGAAGACTGGCAAGCTGAAATGCTTGTGCAGATGGTTCATTCATCACAGCATGACACTGAATTCCACTGGAAGCTTTTCATTTAACATGTAGCCTAAGGATTTCTTTCCTGGCGAAATTTGAAAATAATGTAGTCTCTGCTGCAATATTAAACTTAAAGTTGAACATTTATCTTCTAGGGGGTCAGACCATTTGTCCACCCAATCCAGTATTTTCAACTCTGACTCTGAGTGGTTCCCAAGGCTTCAGAGATGGGTGTTTTGTAGCCCTTCTAACTAAGATCGTTTAATTACAGGAGAATGCTGCTGCACTCATATTTCACTTACAGGCTTCTGTAGGTAACTTACTGACCACTGTGGGAACATAATGCTGTACAGTGGTACCTCAGTTTAAGAACAGCCCTGTTTATGAACTATTCGGTATACGAACTCTGCAAAACCGGAAGTAGTGTTCAGGTTAGTGAACTTTACCTTGGTCTACGAACGGAAGACGAACGGTAGAAGGGCACCGGCGGCGGGAGGCCTTATTAGGGAAAGCATGCCTCAGTTTAAGAACAACTTTGGTTTAAGAACGGACTTCCGGAACAGATTAAGTTCGTAAACCAAGGTACCACTGTACCAGGATTACCCTTTAGGTCTGATTCCACAGGCTTTTCTTATGTTCTTAAATGCTGATCCCAAAGTTTACTGCAGAACTTTCTGCAAGATTTCACAGCCATTTTGTGAAATTTTCCCCCTAAATCTCTTCTTTCCTTCTGGAGTTACAGATCTTTCTCATCATTTCCACCCCTGAGCCCCTGATTTCTAAAGTTCCTGCTTCCCTTTCATCTTCCCATTCCAGAGTTCAGAAACTCCCAATTGGTTTGTGATTTTGCACCACTCCTTCTCCACATCTGAAACATAAGAATAGCTCTACTCTCCTAAACATCTTCTTGCTTCCTCAACAAGAACTTCCACCCTGCACCTCACCTGAAGCCTGAAACTGCACCAGTTGGCCATATCATTTTACCCTACAACTCCTCCTTTCTCTCTTTCTTGGAAACTCTTATTATTTATTTTTAAATTTGAATACAAATATAATTTCTAGAAAGGTCCCCCATGAATATGTTACGTGGGTGTGCCTCTCTTTATGGCTCATAGCTACCTGTCATGTACCACATTGCAAAAGTCTCCACACGGAGCGACTTCAAGGGGCCCCTGTGTGCGTGATGTTCCATCAAGTTAGTTTAGCAGTATTTTCCATTAGGCATTTTTGTAATGTTGATATAGATCTTTTAAACCCTGCTTTAACATAATGACACAATTTCACATCATCTTTTAGGCAACAATGGAAACCAATGTTTTGTTATGCTCTTAACTATAATTGTTTTTGTAGAAAATCCTCTTTGAAACGTGATCATTTTGTTTGTCTCTTCATATTGCCATCTGCCACTCAGCAAACATTGACTTTTTGACTGTTGCTAATGCAACTTCCTTGTTAACTTCATTTTCTCAGCAGCAGCATCAATGAAATTGGCTCCAATTACGGAACAGGTTTTGATAAACATCCCATATCCCCAGAAGACAATGAACCATTTTACACTGTGTGAAGTGATTGGTTCATTTGAGTGAGAGACCTGGATATTGTTTTATTTAAGTAGTTATATTTAGGATGTCAAAGGCATTAATGTTAAGCATGTGAACCCATCAATCATAAAATACCCTTTTATGAACTAAAGAAACAGCCAATCTTTAACAAAACAACACCCCTTCCTCTTAAAGAAAAAAAATCACATAAAAAGGAACTTCATGCATAAATAGAGTCATGGAGACACAGTATATAAAATACAACATATTAGGAATCCTCCTAATAAAATACAACATATTAGGAATCCTCCTAATAACAGCTATGGGGGCAGGAAAGTCAAGTTTTTTTAATTCTTAATGAATAATAAAGGCACGTCATGTGGGTGGGGCCCCTCAATGTGGGGGGCAAGTCGACGCCCCACCAGCTTGTTCTTAATACAAAAGTATATTTGTATGAAGCTATTTACCTTAGGAATTAGGAATCTGTGGTCCTCCAGATATTGATGGACTACAACTCTCATCATTCCAACCACTGTGAGATGCGGAAGACCTGCTCCCTGCCTGGCAGGCCTTTTCCACCTGGCCTGAGAAGGCGGGACCATGACTTACTCCAGCTACAAAAGCTGAGGCTGCTCAAAAGACTCTTGGACTGGGGTGTTATTTGGGGGTTGTTGTTGTTGTTGCTGCTGCTGCTGGTGGTGGTTTTGTGTACCTTTATTGTAAATCTTGTAATTTATGTGGAAATTGTTCCATTTGGTTGGGTACAGTGGTGCCCCGCAAGACGAATGCCTCGCAAAACGAAAAACGCGAAAGGGTTTTTCGGTTTTTGCGTCGCTTCGCTAGACGATTTTCCCTATGGGCTTGCTTCGCAAGACGTAAACGTCTTGCGAGTTTCTTTGCTTTTTTCTTAAAGCCGCTTGAAGAGGCGCAGTTGCGACGGACCGTGCTTCGCAAGACGAAAAAGTCTCGCGGAACGAATTAATTTCGTCTTGCGAGGCACCACTGTAGTTTTAAATGTTTTATTTATTGTTTCTGACTACTTTTGTTTTGTTATAGTTATGTATTTTTTTTCATTGTGTGAACTGTGGAAGATGTCATACAGATGTCATGTATGTATGTCTATGCTGGCTGCGGCTGATGCAAGTCGCAGTTCAACAACATGGCTTAGGGCCCTTGTATCTACGGGACCGCCTCTCCTGGTATGCCCCGCAGAGGACCTTAAGGTCCATGAATAACCATAGTTTAGAGGTCCCAGGCCCTAAGGAAGTCAGACTATCCTCCACCAGGGCCAGGGCCTTTCCAGTGATGGCTCCGACCTGGTGGAATGCTTTGTCCCATGAGACTAGGGCCCTTCAGGATTTAATCTCCTTCCGTCAGGCCTGTAAGACAGATCTATTCCACCTGGCCTTTAATCTGAATTCAGCCTGATCTTTTATTTCCCTTCTCTTCCCTCCCCCTCCCCTTTTATGAAGATCACCCACTCTGAGACCCCACAGCTAATTCTCCCCTGGCCTCCTCGCTGGCCCAAGTAGGACCAATTCAGCCAGCTAGCCCTGGGGATTATCTAATGCTTATTTCCCCTAAATTGATTTTTGAATTTTATTGTTATTCATGTTTTTATACTGTATTTTATGCTGCTTTTATAATTAAGTGTTTTAAATTTGTTGTTAGCTGCCCTGAGCCCAGTTTTTGAACCGGGAAGGGTGGGGTATAAATAAATTATTATTATTGGTGTTGTTGTTTTATTATTATTATTATTATTATTATTATTATTATTATTATTATTATCCCAGTAGTGATGTATGGAAGTGAGAGCTGGACCATAAAGAAGGCTGATCACCGAAGAATTGATGCTTTTGAATTATGGTGCTGGAAGAGACTCTTGAGAGTCCCATGGACTGCAAGAAGATCAAACGTATCCATTCTTAAGGAAATCAGCCCTGAGTGCTCACTGGAAGGACAGATCCTGAAGCTGAGGCTCCAGTACTTTGGCCACCTCATGAGAAGAGAAGTCTCCCTAGAAAAGACCCTGATGTTGGGAAAGATGGAGGGCACAAGGAGAAGGGGACGACAGAGGACGAGATGGTTGGACAGTGTTCTCGAAGCTACAAACATGAGTCTGACCAAACTGAGGGAGGCAGTGGAAGACAGAAGTGCCTGGCGTGCTCTGGTCCATGGGGTCACGAAGAGTCGGACACGACTAAACAACAAATTATTATTATTATTATTATTATTATTATTATTATTATTATTATCTGGAGGACCATAGATCTTAAAAGACTCTGTTTGGAAAACAGAAAAGGTGCAGTCTAAAGTATGTATCATCTGATCCTTTCAATGGAGGACTGACTCTATTCTGTGATTAGCTGGTTCAGAACAACTATTCTCACACTTAGATGTAGTAATTGAAAAATATTTGCTTCTGATTTTCATTTTAATAATGAAGCAATTGTTGTAACTATTATTAAACAAAACAGATATATTTTTTTTGTTACCACTCAATAAAGCCAAAAAATGCATCAATGCTAATTATTATTATTTTATTATTAATAATAATTTTATTATTTATATCACCCATCTGGCTGGGTTTCCACAGCCACTCTGAGCGGCTTATGGCATATCTAAAAACAAAATAAAAACATCAAGTGTTAAAAACCTGCCGATAGAGAGCTGCCTTCAGGTGTTTTCCAAAAGCACTCTGAATTGTGCTCAGAAATGTACTGGAAGCCAGGGAAAATCTTTTAGGACTGGTGTTATATGGTCCTGGCAGCCACTCCCAGTCACCAGTCAAGTAAGAGGTGATATGATAGAGATTTATAAAAATTTGCATGGCGTGGAGAGGGTGGATAGCAAGAATATTATCTCCCTCACTCATAACACTAGAAATCATGGACATCCAGTGAAGCTGATTATTTGAAGGTTCAGGACAGCTAAAAGAAAGTACTTCTTCATGCAGTGCATAGCTAAACTATGGAACTCACTGCTGCAGGAGGCAATCATGGCCAACAAGTTGGATGGCTTTAAAAGAAGATAAGAAAAGTTCATGGGAAATAGGGCTATCAATGGCTACTATCTACTATGGCTATTCTCTGCCTCTATGGTTAAAGGCAGTATGCTTCTGAATACCAGTTGCTTCAAACTGCAGGAGAGAGGAGTCCTCTTCCGCTCAGGTCCCACTTGCACATTTCCCATACGCATCTGGTTGGCCAGTGTAGGAACAGGATGCCAGACTAGAAGAGCCAATCGTTTGATCCTGCAGGCTCTTATTATGTTCTTATATAAAGGTGGCAGATTTGTCATGATTCACTGTGGCAGCATGTGGATCTAGTTAAGGGATCACTGATGGCGCATATTTATTCCTTTGTAAATCCCATTCATCACAGTGGGGCTTACATGCAGTTTACTGGCATGCAGAACCCCAGCGCTCATTTGCAAGACAAGGGAGTTTATACTGATGACATTTATACTACTCACCGCCAGAATGTGGAGGTGGTCCACACAGCAGAACCATCCCTTGTCCTTGTCGTACTGACACTGTACTTCTTGTCCTGGTTTTGAAATTTTCAAGATCTATTGGGAATAGATAAATAAACACATAATGTTATGGCACACATGTTATGGCACTCACTACCCAAATGAGATTCACTAGAAGAATTTAAAGCGGTGGCATGCAGGAAACTGCTGATGGTCAAGAAGGACTACCCCCCAAGAATTCTATTGCCTCAAGGAAGTGAATAGTGTTCAGGGTGCACCTGGTTATCTCCATATTTTGCACATTCAGGATACATCTGTGTGAAGCATTTTTCTTGGGGGTGGGGGGATAAACTTGCAGGGGCCTTATAAGCTATCTAATCCACCTGCCTTTCTGCTCAGTGCAGGAGATCCAGAGCTAGAGCATCTCCAAGAGATGTTTTGAAGACTTTCAGAAGGAGACCACCAACCATCTACATAACTGGTCTCATTGCTGAACCATCCAACCACCAAGAAGTTTCTCCTAATGCTTAACTGAAATCTATTCTCCTGTAGCTTGGTTCCATTTTCTCCTGTCCTGTCTTCTGGGGCAGAAGGTAACAAAACACCATGCGTTAGCCCTTCAGGTATTTGAAAAATGCTCTCAAGTTCCCCCCTCATTTTTCTCATTTATTAAAAAGTTACAATACAGCTTTGTCTGCTGCCATATTACAGAATTATCACTCCAATCCTCAATTCCACATCACTGTCATGTTGACTCACTGAATACCCTCAATAGGAGCTCAACTACCGATCTGGTTTTCTCTTCTCTAAACCTATTCCAGTTTATCTACTTTGTTCTTAAAAGTGTGTTACCCAACATAGTATGCAGTGCTTCAGATGAAATGTGACTAATATTGAATAAAGTGGGGTTTTTAATTGTCAAGTGGTATGTGCGCATCAGACAGATTTAGTAGTAAATAGTACATTTCTGAGTCAATTCAATGTGAGTCACAGGCAGGCCTTATAGTGGGGATTTGCCCCTTCTTTCCCAAGTGTCCCTCTTCACCCCACCCGAATTTAAAAAGCATATTGCATGGAGCACAATGAGCTCTTAGAGAATGCACAAAAGGAACAAAGGGTGAAAATACTCACTACACACACATGCTTGTGTAAACACACTTAAGATGTTCACTTAATCATAGGTCGCAACTTTAGCATACTTCAGTTACACTGAGATTCTTGGACTCAAAAATCTGTGCTCCATTTCTCAGAAACCCAGTTCACTATCTGCTATCTGCATCAGTTCACTCTGAGTTTAACTGCTTTCATAAATTGCCTATCCTACAGACTGGTGATGGGTAGCTGAGTGGTTAATGGGTATTTTTGTGTGTACTGCAAAAATGGAAGAGCCCACTCATGGACACTAAATACAACATTACAGTAATCATGTGATCAAATATTTCACACAGAAGAGGTGGCCGAGATTAACTCTTGAATTATCTTGCGCACTAAACTTTCTCATCACAAGTGTCCCAAGTCACTGGAATGACAAGAATTGAAAGATGGGGAGAACTCATGCCGGTGCCTCATTGTAAGTTAGACATGGGTATATTGAGGTTCATGAGCTATGACAACTAAAATCCCCTTTTGTTTTGCATTTATCATCCCAACATTAAGTTGTGATAACAACCGTATGAAGGAAAACTGCAAAATGGCAAATTCTGTCCCAACACCAAGCACTCTGAAACATTCTTTTTCTCTGCCTTGTGTATTACACTTAAGCTTATTAATTGCCAAGGTTACTATTGGTGACCCAGCCAATGGCACCAGTTATTGATCAGCTGCCAAGGGAATTCAAGGCAAATGATCCAGCAGCACTGAATCAACTCAGGGGCTTTTTATCTTACATAGCTGTTTGTTTTTACATTCCCAGGTTTTTATTTTTTTATTTTGGGGGAGGGGGCTTTTATAGCAGCTGAGTCTTCATTTGCTGATCTCAAAATTGTTGTTCAGCACAGCATAAAACCAAGAAAATACACAGGAGATAAATGTATTGAACAGCTGGAAAGTAATTATATTGTTATAAAGGTGATAAATTAAACTTTGATTTTTATCCCACTTTGATTTTTTTCCCATTCCTGTTAAGAGCACAGTTGCACTGGCAGTACTGCTTAGGTGTACTTCCTGCAACCCTGAATGTATTTCTCCCCTCCAATTAGGACAAGCTGTTCTTTAGAAATCTGGGTGAAATTATACTGACAGTAGAATTACTAACATAAGTTAAGGCTACAACCCTATAACCATTTTCCTCGGAGTAAGAGCCACTGCGGTTACTTCTGAGTAGACATGTATACAGTTCTGCCCTTAAAGGTTTGAAGTTGAAACAAGGAATTGGGGGAGGGGGAGAGCTTTGGGGAGGGCAAAATCTCAAAAAAAAAAAGAGAGAGATAAGTTTTATTTTTATTTATTTATTTATTTTGGAAAATAGGCAAATAATCAACACTTCCGATATGGGCTGTGATTCGCCCAGGTTTTCACAGACATTTTAGCCACTTTTTGAAAATTACACCCGGACGCCATTTTCAACAGACGAATCTTGGCTATGTCTGGGAAATTCCGGACGCAAGGCAGCCCTAGTATCTTCGAATAAAGAAATTTTACAGAGTTGTCAGAGCAGGATGAGCACAGGATGAGACAGAGAGAGACTAACTATACAGAGAAATGATCTACTATCTCAGAAAAGCTCTAAGAACTTGGGACACAAACACCCAAAATAAACTAACTGTAATTGCTGGGGGGGGGGGAAACAACATGAAATATTTCCTGAAATTCCAGAATTAGCTAAAGGGACCTGTCTTATTAAAGGTGAGTGCTAGCAGTCTGGATATTTTCAAAAAAGTTGACAGATCAATGGGGACTAGGTCTATCACTGACTATGAGCCATGGCTGATACTGGGGAAAAATCCATATTCATAGTACACCTGTGATTATAAAATACTTCTGAAAATGTGAGCTTCCCAGATGAAAGTGGACTGGGTGGATCTTCATTTTGATAAAGGATGTGGGCCACTCTTTACTTCTGCCCCACCCTCCAATCATTTAAAAAATGGCCCTATTCCTGTAACAGGTGGTTTTTGAAGAAACTGAGGGTTAAAAATATCCAGATCTTATCTTGGGCACAAGAGCTCGTAAGACTAGATCGAGAGGCAATCAGCACATCTTAATAAATGTATGTGTCTGATGCTATTTCTGCAGTCATCCCTCATAACATGCACTTGGTACAATTAGGAAAATAAACTCCACATCATTAAACCAGCATTTATTATTATTAGTAGTATTATTACTACTACTGCTATTACTACAGTGGTACCTCACGTTAAGTACTTAATTCCTTCCGGAGGTCCGTACTTAACCTGAAACTGTTCTTAACCTGAAGCACCACTTTAAGTAATGGGGCCTCTTGCTGTTGCCACGCTGCCGGAGCCCAATTTCTATTCTTATCCTGAAGCAAAGTTCTTAACCTGAAGCACTATTTCTAGGTTAGCGGAGTGTGTAACCTGAAGTGTGTGTAACCTGAAGCGTATGTAACCCGAGATACCACTGTATTTTTGCAAGAAAGGTCTCTACCCCAGTCTCTGCTAGTAAAACACTGTATGCTTGTTCCACCAAAGTATCATGCTACCATTAATAATCCATTCATAGAATTGTAGAGTTAAAAGGGATCCCAAAGGTCATCTAGTCCAACTGCCTGCAATGCAGGAATCTCTGATAAAGTATCCATGACCGATGGCCATCCAATTTCTGTTGAAAAACCTCCAAGGAAGGAGAGTTCCAAGGGAGACCATTCCACTGCTGAACAGCTCTCACTGTCAAAGTTTTTCCTGATGTTTAGTAGGAATATCCTTTATTGTAACGTGAAGCCATTCATTTTTGAGTCCTACACTCCAGAGCAGGAGAAAACAAGCTTGCACCATCTTTCATGTGACAGCCCTTGAAATCTTTGAAGATGGCTATTATATTTCCTCCCAATGTCCTCTTTTCCAGGCTAAACATACTGTGCTCCTTCAACCATTCCTTATAAGGTTGGTTTCCAGCCCCTTGATCATCTTGGTTGCCCTCCTCTGCACACATTCCAGCTTGGCAACATCCTTCATAAATTGTGGTGCCCAGAATTGGACACAGTATTCTAGGTGTGGTCTGACCAAGGTAGAATAGTGTAGTATTATTACTTCCCTTGATCTGGACACCAGACTTCTGTTGATGCAGCCTAGAATAGTGTTAGCTTTTTTTGCTGCTGACTCACATTAAGCTTGTGGTTCACCAAGTTCCCTAGATCCTTTTCACATGAACTGCTAGTAAGCAAGGTGTCCCCCATCCTATATCTGTGCATCTGGTTCTTCCTGCCTAAGTGTAGAACCTTACATTTGTCCCTATTGAAATTCATTTTGTTAGCTTGGGCCCAATTCTCCAATCTGTTAGGGTCATTTTGAATTCTGATTCTGTCTTCTGCGGCATGGAGATTATCAGCATTTGAAGGTGTGCAGCAGGTTATATCGTTACCCTTTCCCTCCCCTCTTGTTCTCATATATAACTTTGATTAATGGTGGAAAAAGGAGGTGAAAGATCATCTGCCCTTGTTCCTCAAGTGCAAGGAGCTACACTTGAGATTTACCTGAGAACTAAATTGTTCTGCAAGAAGCAGCTCTCAGACTGATGATTTAAATCTAGTCAACTGATTTCGCTCAAAGGTAGATTACAGGGCATAAATAAAAATGTTGTCGATTAATACTTCATGTAGCTTCTTATTAATAAAAGCTACTAGTCTCAAATTAAGATCAACACCTATTCAAAAAGCTGCTTCATGACTGTTCACAGCCACCTTTAATATTACACTTGATTGTTGCCCATGACTATGATATACTTGCATTAAAATAAAGTATTGATTTCTTCAACTGACTTGTTATGTGACCTCGGGTAAGTCATTTAGCTTCATTGTGTCAAAGTTTGCTCATTTGAAATGATAAGTGCAATGATGCTTGAACTATCTGTGCTTCTGAAGAGGCCTAGTTAATTAATTTATGCTAAGAGTTTTGATGCTCTAAAACGAAAGGTACCAGATAAGTGCACGTGAGCCAAAATCCTCTTTTCAGCATGAACTTTGTTTTTCTCTCTAGTTCTGTGCTAACTTTTTAAAGTCACCTTCATTATGAAGTCAACACGAAATTCTCAGCAAAGTCTGAGAAACATGCCAGCTGGAAATAGATTGGCCCCGATTAAAATCTCCGTATATCGTCTAAGGGAAGAGGAATTGCCAGCTCTATCTGGTACAATACATCTCCCATTTTCTCTAACTGCTAACCTTTTGTGTAGGATGTTCTATGACTCACTTCTGCAATATCAGATGTGTCACAACAGAAGCAGAAAAATCAGAGAAAGCGAAAAACTGACAACCCACAAGTCACGCCAGCATGCTAAATATGAACATTCTAACCTGCACCATATGGCTCTTGATGGTAGCGCTGATCCATGTTTAGCTTGAATAAGCAATGTTTCTTCGCACATTTTAAAATTAACAAGAAGTGCAAACATCAATATTTACAGTCTATGAGCATGGAATTGTATGGCAAATTAGGGCTGCATTATTTCCCACCCCCCCTCTCATTTATAGCCTACACAGCCAGGGATGCAAGTTCAATCCATAAATTGGGACAGGATTAAAGTGCATGTAAATGTTACAAGAAGCCCCAGAACAACTGAACCTTCTCCTCCTCAAATACATAGACTTGATTTGTATTGTGCCAATTATGCTTCCATCAAAATCAGCACTCCCCACCCCCCATGCTGGTCTTGTAGTTCAAAACATATCCATTTCACACATGTGCATAATTTCATGGCCCATATGTTACTAAACATTCTCAACTTGGCAGCAACATCTTGAGTCCACTCAAGGTAAAATGGAACCATGACTTGAGAGAGAGAGAGAGAAAGAAAAAAACCAAAGTGATGACTTGATTTAAGTTGAAATGTGAACCCTGTGAGAATTCAATCTGCCCTACTTTGGGAGATGGACTGTCATTTCTTCCTCAAACGCTCTTCAGAAGCAACCTCTGAGATATACCAGATCTAACTGACTCCAATTTTCATCAGCAAGATCCAGGAACCAAAGGAATATCTCATGCAGTGAGGTGAAAAGAAGCCTATGGTAAGGACTAGCAGTAAAAATAGTCCATTTGCTGCTCATACTGAACTGTAAGCCTGACCCTAGTACTTTTTCTTAGAGGTCAAACCTTATCATCTGATATGATAGGGATGGCTCAAGGATGTTCATGATTGGCCTGGCTGGTGGTTGTGTTGTTGCTTTTCTTCAACCAGAGGCTTGAGCCAGTAGACAGCCTCAATTCCTGCCTAATATCTCCCAGGCCTGGATTCAAGACTAAATGTAGGTTCAAGTCCTTGTGTTGATGGGGCCACGACTTAGCGTCACTTTGGATACAACCCATGGCTGTTTACCATCTTCAGCCATTACCAACAGTGGCAGCAGGTAGCAGGCCCTGCATGTGATACATTTCATTCTCTAGCTACCAGCTTAATTCAACATGCTAACTCATTTTGAATTGAGACTTCAAGTCCTGACATGATGGTCCTATGTGAATAGATACAAGACAAGAAGTTAGAACGCCCCTCCCTGCTTCCTAAATCTGTTTTAGGGGTTTGTCCAACCCTCCCGAGCAGTTGGGGAGCAAGCTGGGGAAGCAGAGGGGGGAAATCTCATTATGCAAGCAAAAAGCACTGCACTAATGGGACCAGCTACTTGGATACCACACCATGGTCTACTCATGTGATTTCTCCTACCAGTTTTGTGTAATGGAGTGCAGTAGCTCCATTAACAACCCTTGTGGTGCCATGATTCAGTGAGCCTGGCTATTAACCAGAAAGTCGCTGGTTAAAGCCCACCCAGGGACTGGTGGTGGGCAGGATTCCTGAATTGCAGGGGGGTGTACTAGATGACCCTGGGGGTCCTTTCCAACTCTACAATTCTATGATTATATGTACATTAGAAAATTCTTCAATAGCTTTGCTTTGTTAAATTTCCTTTATATATCATTACAGTGGTACCTCTGGTTACGAACTGAATTCGTTCCGGAGGTCCGTTCTTAGGCTGAAACCGTTCTTAACCTGAGGCACGCTTTCGCTAATGGGGCCTCCGGCACGCGACTTCCGTTTGCATCCTAGGGCAAAGTTCACAACCAGGAGCAGCTACTTCCAGGTTAGTGCAGCTCGTAACCAGAAGCGTCCGTAACCAGAGGTACCACTGTATAGGCACAAATAATGACCAACAGCTATAGGTGACAGGAATAACAGGTTGAATATTTTTAAGCTGCACCACAGAAGCTAAGGGATCCAAGTAGAAAGATTAAGGGCATGGTGGAGTGAGGAGAGATTACCGTATTTTTTTTCATGTATAATATGCCCCTGTGTATAAAATGGCCCTAATTTGGGGGGACTCCAAATTAAGAAAATGGAGAGAGATTGCTCAGAGTTCTTGAGCTTTTTTGGGGGGGAGGATTGCCTAGAGTTGAGCTTTTTTTGCCGAAAATCGCTCACCCAATGGACCTACACTGCCACTCACATGCGTCACCAATCGTCTGCCCCCTCGCCACCGGCAGCCACCAATCACCCACCGAATTGCCGCAGAGACAGCCAGTAGCCACCAGTCCTTGCTGCAGCCACCAATCAACCGCCCTATCGCCACTGAAAACCTCCTGCTCAAGGCAGCAACCAATCCCCAGTCCCCCACCCAAAGCACTGTCCATGTATAAGACAACCCCCATTTTTAAAGATTATTTTATAATAATAAAAAACCTTATCTTCTACCCGGAAAAGTACAGTAACTATCTTGCAATGCTATGAACTGAAGTCCATTCATTGATCAACTCATATTCCCCACTCACTCCATCCCAATTTCTAGTCAGGCATAATGCTTGTACATTTCATACAGAAGGTTTTTTTTCTTCTTGTTGTTTTTAGCTACAATGTGGAAATAATTCAACTAGTGAACTCAATGCACCCTCAAAACAATAATGAATACACTAAAGAATCCCTAGGGAGGCTGCTTGTCTCAGGTCATTGACAATTTGACAAAGAGGCCCTTATCTCTCATGAAAGCTAAGCTCTGTTTTACACTTGTTTACCAAATGAATATTTTCATAGCTGTTTCTCCTTAGGCTTATTTTTTTACCCCCCAAAATAAAAATAAAATAAAAATTGGTTAAACATATTTTAAAATCAGAATGCTCTAAGGATTATACACTCAGGAGAGTTATTGAACATAAAAAAATAAAACAGCATTTTCCTTTGCTGGTTTCGTCAGGTCGGGCTATAGCCTTCAACTGCCCCTTACATTCCAGAATCTCCTTTCAACTTGTAGGCAGCACACAATCATATATGTTGATTCAATTATTTTAACCTTTATCTCGAATGGTAATTAACTTGGTGGGAGCTCATAATTTCCTGGTTATGGCTTGGATTCAGACTTTGCCTGCAGTGGCTAGAAAGGCTGCGGCCATCCCCTTACAGCCTCCAGCAATACTTTCTATCCTAGGGCCTCCAATGAGATGCCTGCAGGTTCAAGTGACCCTGCCAATACCTCCTACGATGCCTGCAAAAGTAAATACTCCTTCAAAACTGAACAATGCACGTGAGGCTTACGGCTCTTTCTGCTCATTTCATGAGACCATAAGCAGAGCCTACTGGATCAGGCTAATGGCCCATCTAGTCCAGCTCATCCTCTTGGCACTCACGACTCTCCTGATTTGCGGTATGTACTTTTACCCTGGGCTCAGACTCTCCTATGTTAAACATGCACCCTCGAACGTGCCCACAATTCGTTGGATGCCAGGACTAGATCCAACCCTCTTTTCTGTTCTGAGCACAGGACAGCTGCAAGGCACTTCTCTCTGTGAGCAACTGCAGTGGTGGTATATATGGGTGCCTTTCCCCTCATTGACGGGGGCAGTGGCAACAATGCAGGGGCAACAATGCAGGGGAGTGTCTGTACCTTTTTGTAGTCCTGACCCTTTTTCTGCCCTTTAAGTTCTGGAAGCCATTTTTTAAATGTTACATCCCCACAGCACTTTCTCAAAATTCCACATGTACCCATTGGCTCATAAAGGTTGATGACTCCTTTCCTGCACTAGACAACCCTCTGAGACTGTGTGGGAGGTCACAATGGAGGCAATGTAGGAGGTGGCAGACACCAGTGGGCGCTTTCCCCTCATTCGAACCTTGCTGAGAAGATAGCCTGCATCCAACCCTAGATCTTGCATCTATTTATTCTTCCATTTTCTATATCCCAACATTCATCAATTCATGAATCCAAGGTGGGATAAAATACATAACACTCATAGCAAATAGACATCACCCACCCACCCACTACAGAATAAAAGTTTAAATATCAAATAAAAGTTAATGTCCTTTAAAAAAATACATACATAATGCATCAAGAGTTTTCTAAATTTGTAAAAGAATTAAATGGCAGTGCAGAGAGTTATGTTAATGGTAAGTTAGCCAAAATAAGTGGCCACGGCCATCTTTAGAACTACCAGAATATTCTAAATTATTGGCTATTTTGAAATAATTAAATGGCTCTGATCCATTTATGCATGTGGATGTTGTATACATATAATTAAGAAGCTTCGGTCATTGTCTGGGGGAAGCAGGAAAACCAAGGCAACATCATTTGCACAATCATTTGTACACACATGCAGAGGCATAATGAATTGAGACCAACGTGTTAATGCAACTTTGAGTTACTTGAATCTTACTTATGAGTGTGTGTTAAAATTTAGTATTTATATTGTTTGTATGCTTAAAAATGAGATAATTATACACTGTGCTATAACCTAAGAGAATGCTGAGATCAATCAATTCTTCATACATTGTTAAATCCAGATTTATGAAAGCAAACATGATTAATTTTCTGGCTTAGAGCAGAAATATTAGATGCTATTACACTGCTACTTCTGACTGAAAAGCTGTCTCTTGAGGCACAAGTGGTTTATAATTGGTATGATGTGCAAAGAAACTGCAAGACAAAAATAGCTATGGTTTTGCTTTCTCAGGATATTCTTTGTTACCACAGGTCTTTGACTCTTGGAATTTGAAAATCTGTCATGAAAGATTAGCGGCTCCAATACAAGGCTACACATGCATTCTGATGCTGAGAAGTGGTAGAGGCATACCAGTGCTGTGGGAATCATACAAATGCACCACCGGGACATGGAGTGGTAGTGGTAGGATTTTAAACTGCTGAATAGGAATTTTTCATATTCAGTAAGAAAACCTTTTTGTCAAACAGCAAAGCAAGTAGCGCAGAAATCAAGTTTTTCACTACTTTTTATTCTAAGATTCTACAGGCTAACCACTGCTCAGGCAGAGCTGTGCAAATGTGTCTAAAGGATGACTTAGAATGCTCTTGGGTATTGTGCACAGCTCTGGGAAGCTCCTGAGTCTTGGAAGCAGTAATCTCTAGCTTTGACTAAGCTCAGGGAAGCTCCTTAATCTGAGAGAGCAAAAGTGTGTGCATTTTATATATACTCGTAAACCCTCTCCCAGCCCAAGGACCACACTCCTTCATGCCAGTGATGGGAGATGCTAGAGGTAAGCAGCTGGTGGAGCAAGAGATGTGAATCTGAGCTTTGTACAGTTGACTTATGTTCCAGTCCTGCAAAAGCCAGGAGTTTTCTACATACCACATCTCTCTGCACAGGCAAGCAAAAGGTACCCATCCAAGACCACAATTCAGCCAGGCAAAAGCACTTGAAGGAGGCATGAAGCACAGCCATGGATGGGTGTGGCCTAGGGTAGGATTAACAAAGGTTTACCCTGTCTACTATTCATGGCAACTAGGCATTTCTATTTTATTTTGCACATATGATTAATTGTAGTATTGTTAAACAAACAAAACTATTATCTACCTGAGCAGAATGATGATCTGAGAGTGGTGTCAGGAAAACTTAAGCAACTGCAAATTGTATTTGGCTGGGCCTGAAGCGATTCCATGATGCTGCCAGCCAATCTATATATAGTTCTTTTTTGTACCACTTCTTGCATCTCCGTATTTACAGCAAAATCATGCTTTTTGTATCCCGGACACAAAACAGACCTGGCTGCATGTGAGAAAATAAGATACCCTCCATTGGCAAACAGCTCATCCCACAACCATCGCCATCAGCAGTTTTCATATTTACTCCTTTGTCCCATGAGGAATAGATTTAAAAAGTGCTTAGGAAGATCTTTAGTCATAATAGCTAGTCACATCCTCGGCATATTTTTCTCTCTGCATCTTTCCTCTCCCTCTTTCCACCTCCTCTTCAAATACTGGGTCTTGCTCAGGACAAACTTATTAAACACAATATCCTAACTAATATAACACAACAGCAGTCATACAGCACACCTGGCTGCAAACGAAGAGGCGAGGCTTTAGCCCACTGCATCAGCCTCGCTTGGATTAGCTCCATCTCACAGAGCTGATTCCATCAGCATCTATTCTATATGGCTATAACAGAGAGACAGGAGAGTGAAACAGCAGTGCCCCCTTTGTTAATTAAGGTAGGATCAAATGTGATTTGGCTCTTCCCTGTCCATAACTGTTTCCTGCACTGGTAAATATTTAAGTTAGTTATTTAACAGCATAAAAGTAGTAGAGTCTCTGTGTTGCTCATTTTCCCCTTCCCTCCTTATTCCTTCTTCCTTTTGTACCATGTACCACCGCTTGGACATGTAAAAAAATATATACTAAGCAGTATATAATTGCTTTTTATAGGCCAAGTGGCATATAAATACTTTTAGATAAATAACGAAAGTCTATTAGCATGAGCTAATTATTTTAAACTGTAAACTACCTTGAGAACCTGAGGAAAGATAGAATGTTAAAAGCAAACAAATAAATCTCATTTGCGTTCTACATTATTTATGTGAAGACAACAAACACTACCATGGTACACATTGTAAATTAAATTTTAGCACTCTTCAACTGTTTTCACTCTCCTTCCTTGGAGGTTTTTAAACAGAGGTTGGACGGCCATCTGTCATGGATGCTTCAGTTGAGATTCCTGCATTGCAGGGGGTTGGACTAGATGACCCTTGGGTCCCCTTTCAACTCTGATTCTATGATCCACTGTTTTGCTATTTAAACAATTGTTTCACTGATGCTGCAATATTGCTGTGATATTGCTTTTATTATACTTTTCACGCACAGCATGTTTTTTGACAGAAAGAAGCATTCAACCTCAAAAATAGTCATCTTTCTTTCTGGTGTAAATCTGGGCTGGTGAAACAAGAGGATGACATGGAAAAGAACTGTGTAGTAAAAGTAGTAATTAAAAGCCTGCGGCCACAAAGTGGTGTAATTATGGGTGTAGACAGCTGTACAACTTCAGCATCAATTGTGAACCTTAAATCTGGATTTTTTTTACATCCACACTTGTTTCGGACATATTTCTTTACACATTTCTGAACATATTCTCCATGTTCAGGGAGTAAGTAGATAATTTTTTTTTGTTGGGGGAGGGGGTTATGCTGCCAGTCTGATGTTCTTCCCTCCAGCCCCCGGCACTATTCTTCACCTCAAAAACTGCACAAGATACCAGACAAGCATATCTGGTCTCTCTAATAATGTGGGACTGAGCAGCCAAATGGTCTATGAAATCTAATGGCTGCAAGGCCTTTAAATATATTAACAAAAATTATTACATGAAAAAGAGCTGAATTGTTTTATTAGAAAACTCAAAAAGGCAAGGGTACAAAAACCCTGAATAGCATATACACAAAACCTATGATACAATTACTAGGGTGGTTTTAGATTCAGACTCTTAGCTTATCATGAATATATATTTGATAAATGTATACACTGACATTCAGCACATGAGTGTTTCAGGATAGTCCACAACATTTAAAACATGATTTTTAAAAAATGCAGTAATGTCAACCGAGGTCCTCGTACAATAACAAAAAGATTCGGCAGAGGACTCACACACACAGCAGAACATAATTGGAGTCAGCAAAAATCAAGCCAAATTATCACATCATGTCAGGGAACTGCCATCGGGAGAACAGGAGGTGAAGGGACTCCCAGAGGTTGAAAGAGACTTATCAGCTGAGGAAGGAACCAGCAGGGGGAGGGAAGGAGCTCCTAGGGAAAGTGAGTCTGGGGAATGGCTCAGAGACACTTCCAGCGAAAACAGTGGGGAGGTTTCAGGCCCTCCTATAGGGACACCCACTCCTCGCCGGAAACTATCGCGCCGAGAGTCCAGAAGGCGGGTTTCCGTTAAGGAGCTTTTATGCTGGAAGAAATTCCGTAAACGCCCACTGTCGGATTCTACCAGCGACTGACGGAGCCATGCTTAGGAGCTCCGTTACAGACAGAGGTTTGCGTACATAGCCAAACTCTGAGGGACTAGGGATTTCACGCACAAGCAGCTCATCATCCCATCACACATCATTTAGCAAATAATATTATATATGTTGTCATACAAATCACAGATCATGTCGTTCATGGCACCCCCAATCACACTATCTGAGCTGGGCAATGTGGCTTTCATATCAGATTCCAGGGATGACTGCCTTGTAGCTCCTCCTACTCCTACTCATGCAGAAAAAATCGTCTATAACCTTTAAAAACTCAAGATAGTTTTCTAGGATAGAAGGGCACTGGAAGTTCAGGCCGTTACAGACTTCAGTTGACTCCTTTGCTGAGACAACATCTTTGTACAGCTCAGACGACCGAGTACACTTCAAGCAATCCACTGGAAGTTGCCTTGACTAAGGGAACAAGCCTACACACAAGAAGTTGGCATAAAGCAAGCTGCTGTAAATTAAGCTAAGCAGGTGTAAAGTTGCACCAGATTCAAACTCCGTTCAGCAGTGAGGTAACTGCTGATTAAGCCAGCCTAAGCCAAGCAGAAGAAAAAACAAGCCTTTAAAATAATGTTTGAGGTGCAGCAAACTTTTCGCTGGCATGCCAGGTCACATGACTAAGCTGAGAGGGCAAAGTCTAAGTCCCACTCCTCCATCCTTGGTCCCACATCCTATCTTCTACTTGGAAATGTCCAAGACATCAACAAAACAAAACAAAACAAAAACCACACTGTTCCCCTGTCTATCTCCCTATGAAGGCACAGTTTTATGCCAACAAGTTTTCAGCCTGGGGACATAATTCCGCTCCTTCTTTCCATCTCAACAGCCAAACATAAAAACAAATATATAAGCATACCATTCTCCCTTGGTGTTGGGCCAAGGCTCACTATGTTGGACCAGGGCTCTATTGAGACAAGATTCAACAAACCCCTCAGCAAATTTAATGTCTAACAGACCACTGTATTTTAATACTTTGTTGGAAGGGTGGCTGGGGGGACCCAGCCAGATGGGCAGGGTATAAATAATAAATTATTATTATATTATTATTAAAGTACAAGCATATAGCTGGCATGCCATAAAAAAACTATTACTAACAGTCATCAGGTAAAAGCAATCATCATGAGAGTGATGATCTAAAGGGACACCTCTTTTGGAGTCACCCCTTCAAGCTTGTTATACAGCTAAATATTCCTTACACAAGCTTCAGGCCTAATAAAAACCACATGGAATTAACTCTCTCACCTTTATGGCAACCTCAAGGGGTATCCCAATGGGGAACTGCAAAGGCAAGATCTCCTTTGGAGGCAGTTCACCACACCTTTCGTAAGGCTAGCAGCCAGTCAATCTGATAACGGCCAGCTGCTTCCAATCTTTTCTATCTCCTCCTCCTGGATCTTTTGTAGCAGGTGATATCAAGAAGCTGAGGTGAGTGGAATACTGGGCAACAAGGAATACCGTACTTGCCATCTGAAACACTGGAGAGCTATTGCCAGTCATCTGGGATGATACTGAGCTGGATGGAGCCATAGTCTGCTTTGACATAAGGCCTAGTTTCTTAGGGTTACCTCTAATATCCCTGACTTTTCCGATGTCTAAATGTTCTCTGGGTGATACTGAATACAAACATTTTAGATTGTCAAGTTATTCATATTTGCTGTGCCCTCATTAAATATTCCATATGCCTAACACACTTCAAAAATAAAAGTATTCAGTCAAATTAAATACAAAATGAGAGATTACACTAAAATGATGTACACATTAGCAGCTTGAAACACAGTGAGGTTGCTTCCCCCCCACCACTGTGTTTCAAGTCACATTCCTAACCTGTTGTACAGATCAGAGAGAGGGTTGGGATATCTTCACCCAATACGCATTACCTGATTAGTTTCCTCATCCCAAACCCCAATTCACAGACTCAGTAAATTGCCCATGCACTGTTACTGGCATGTGTGCAACAGCTCCCTGAAATGTGCACTCTTCAGCTTAACTGAAGCTTCCATGAGGAGAAAAGCACACCACACAGGAGCATTTCTCAAGAAGCTACAAGATGCCTCTGGATTGTGGATAACCTCATTTGCATTTGACTTCAAACACCACCAGTAGGGGGGGGGGCACATGGAGCTGGAATAAGCGGTAATGTTTGCAGCCTAGTTTTCAATTGTCAACAACATTAATTATTCTAAAACGACAACATCCCTGTGATTATCCTGTGACAATTTCACTTTCATCTCTGCATGATAAAGAAATTGATGGCAGTGCTCCAACACTGGTAGAGTATCTTCTTTTTCCAATATTTACTTGAAACTATCATTTTAAGAACACAACACTCCCTTGTGCATTCTCTTGCTGATTTGAAAGTATCTTCTTTGGGTGATATAAACTGAAACACATTTCCTGAGTATCAATGGGACTTTACATCACAAGACAATTATTTACAAACTCCATCAAGTCTTTAAGTAATAATGGTGCTCTTCTTATTTATAACCCTCAGGAGAAAACAGATGGATATAGATCCCCATCCCCTCTGCTTCTTTTAAAGTCTTGAGTCCTTCCATCACACTTGCAAGTACAAGATGCTAAACCTTTCATAGAATGTATTCTACTGTTTCATCTCAAATGCCACATTTGCAGTAGTGCAGAGACTGTGTGCTGATGTCAAACATATCCTATCACAGCAACAAAGATTAGAAGGTGTGAATGCATGCTTAAATGACTTCAGTTCTGGCCTCTTTATGGGATTGGTTTTGTAATTGTTTTGCTGCTGTGGTGTAAAACTGTATTTTAGGATTTGTACTTACAGTACATTGTTTTTAGTGCTTCATGTAGATTGCTGTGAGGGCACCTTGTGACAGTGTCCAATTTGTGAACTGCCCTGAGGTCTTTGGATGAAGGGTAGTATATAAATTTAAATAAATAACATCAAGAACCATGAGTCCAGTTAACAGCCTAGGGTTAGTTTAATTCTCGTCCCTGACTATTGACCATGCTGGTTGAGGATGATTGGGATTTTAATCCAACAGCATCTAGGGGCCAAAGACTGCAGAAGGCTAATATAAAGCATGACTAGTAAACTTATCACTGAATGGGGAAAACATCTGCTTAGGACCTTGAAGAGCAGCTACACTTCCAAGATTTACACCTGTGTGCACTATATGGGCTGTGGGGTCTGAAAACAAAAACAGAGCAGTCCTTTACTTTATAGCATCCTCTGAATGCTACAGAACACACAATCCATCAAATTCACCAGCGGAAACATCTAAATTAGCAAAACCACACACAAAACAAAAACTAAAAGGAAGATAAATATAACAATAAAAACACAATTAGTCTGAACACGTCTGAAAAGCTGCAGCAACTAACTGTGTCTGAGTAGGAAAATGTGTGAAGTATATATGCATGTTTTTTAAAAAATAAAATAAAATAAAAACCTGCTCTCACAAGCCAATTTAGTACATTCAGTTTAGCACAAAATATTTGTTATTGGAAAAGATATATAAGAGCTCCAGGGAATAGAATTAAATAGTCTTGACACAGGAAGAAGAGCTCTTACTGTGTCACTTAAGTGGCACACAGTTCTTAATTCTGCACACAAGGGTTGCAAAGAGGGAAGGCAAGGAGTTCCTGGGCTGGTTTTATCAGGGCCAATTAGACATCTTGATTTTCAGCAAAACATTAAGCAGAGTGCAACTAGACATTGTGTGATCTACATTTCCCCCCCAAAACAGCGGTCCAACGTTAGTATTATTTTAAATCTATCTATCCATCTGTCTATCTAATTCATATTGAGTGACTTCACGGCGTATTATAATCACATAAAATATAATTTGAAAATGAGTAACATCCACCAAAGGTACATTAAAACAGAAGAATATGCAATTCAATTAAAAAAATTATCCATGAGGGCACACATGAAGGTGTTGAAAGTAGGAATGTCTTTCTTCCCATACTTACCTATGTTGTAAACTTGTTGTGCCTTATGTTATCACATAAGGCATCTTCCTGTCTCTGCTAATGCCTTACCACTGACTGGCACTAGTGGAAAAATGCAGTGGTTTTTTTCATCCTTAACATAATCTGTTGCTACAGCCTTATCCAACCTGGCACCCTTCAGCTGCTGGGCTACAACTCCCATCTGGCTGAGGCTGATGAGAGCTGTTGTCCAAAAGAGTCAGAAAGCACCAGGTTGAGGAAGACTGTATCATTCTCTCGTTACACTGGAGGCAACACTAGACTACATTTGGCACTAATTCAAAACAGAAATCTCCTGGTGATTTAATGCCTGTGATTTAGGCCTTCTATGCCCCAAACTCACAGTCTAAATCAACATGGTGATAGGGAGGTTATGTCTTCAAAGTAGGCTGCTGTTTTGGGATGAGGGTGGCGCTGTGATCTAAACCACTGAGCCTCTTGGGCTTGCCGATCAGAAGGTCAGCGGTTCGAATCCCCCGCGATGGGGTGAGCTCCCGTTGCTCAGTCCCAGCTCCTGCCAACCTAGCAGTTTGAAAGCATACTAGTGCAAGTAAATAAATAGGTACTGCTCTGGCAGGAAGGTAAACGGCGTTTCCGTACGCTGCTCTGGTTTCACCAGAAGCGGCTTAGTCATGCTGGCCACATGACCCGAAAAAACTGTCTGTGGACAAACGGCGGCTCCCTCGGCCACTAAAGCAAGATGAGAGCCACAAGCCCAGAGTCGTATGCGACTGGACCTAACTGTCAGGGGTCCTTTACCTTTTTTAGGCTGCTGTTTAGAAGCTAGGATGAAGGTGACAGAAAGGAAGACCTGATAATGACCTAAATCCTGGTGGTTTGGACTTCCATTCTAGTAAACATACAAGAAAGCAAATAAGTGAACAAAATGGGTCAGCCCCCTGGTTGATAAGAGACACTCCTCTGACTTTGCGATTGGAAACAGTGACACGTGATAACAACTGTTTCTTCTCTGAAGGAATGTGCTGGTTCCTAACATCCCATCTTAGCATAGCTTTTACTTAGCTCACTGAATTAAAAATGATTGTGGAGAAAGTGCTTTCAAGCATAGTTGCTATAATATTTACCGAAAGCATTTAAAAAAAAAAAACCCAGAGCAAAACACCTCCCCAGGTAAAAAACAAAACAAAACACTTCACAATGAACTTCCGGCAATACTGAAGTGGGTGATAGTTCACTGTTAGTTACATATTAAAATTATGAGTACATAAAACAGCAGATTCAGAGGTTAAATGTTTTACGGTTGAGCAAATAAAGCAAAGCTCTCTATAATTTCTGCTAATGTGCATAGTTTAATTCTAAGTGCTCAGCATCTGCATCTGTATATAAATTTGGGGCTGATTGTTTTTAAGAAGTTATAAAATATTTAAGACTGAAATCTCTTATATAACATCTATAAAGAAAATAAAAATTACTACTTGGCAATATGGTTCAGAAGACTAGAGAGATGGTAATCTGTCCCCTTTGCATGATAACAGCATGTCCCAAAATACTCCCATGATTATACTGAAATGGTCCTAAAAGGCAATATGGACAAAAATTCCCTACTGCAATTGCTCAGTCTCGAGAGCAGCTTCCCAAAACGGCTAAAATATAATCCCGATCTGCACTCAACCATAAAAACCTGTTGGGGGAAGTGACAAAAAGTCTGGGAAATGGAAGTCTGATGCAGCCGAATAATGTGTCACCACTGTCACAGGGATGATAAAGCAGCACAGTACTCGATGTTTTCAAACAATGACACAAACCAACCTGATTTGCACCTGGCAGACTAATGGCCAGATTGGAACTTAATTGATGGATTGGAACTTCCTAACATAGTTCTCTCTCAGAGAGAGAGAAAGTTGAGAAATGCATATATATTTTTTGAAATAAAGTAGTTTAGAATATTTAAATACATACACATTTCCATGCAGATTCCTAAAACACCACCACCACAACAAAAGTTCTTGATTCCTGCATTGCAGGGGATTGGGAACACGTTACCCTTGAGGGGTTCCTTCCAACTCAGCAATGCTATGAAACCTCAGACTGTGGCAATAATGAGATGGAATCGACTTATGCATGAAAGCATGTGAAAGGCATATGAACTAGGAATAGACTGGGCCACCACGTTACCATTTGAAATGCTTTATATAAATGCACCCTAAAAGCAGTCTTTTAATACTTTATCAGCCTTTCATACAAGCGGCCCTATAATGTAGACCAGTTATAATCTCCATACAGTAGGGCAGATGGAGTGAAGCTGGGGCTCAAGCAATAATAGTAAGATTGTGGGTGAGGAGAGAATTTTTAGGGCTGTAAGAATTACAGCCTGTGAACCACATTTTTTCAGAGCCACATGGGGATATTTGAAAGTCAGCGTTAGCGACAGTTGAGTTTGGGATTATTAGGGAGGCAGGAGAGGATATATTATTTAATGATATCCTTCTTAACTTGCACTAGCAAGTTCCATATTCTAGCAGAGTTCCAAACACCCCCCTTTCAAATTACGCAGCCATCAGCTTATTGCTGACTCATCTGAGTTTTACTATTAAAGATTCTTTCCTGGTAAAATCCCTTCTAATCCCTCTTAAAAAGAATAAACACAAGAGTCTGATTAACGTTAATATAAAAGTAGTTTCCTCACAGATTCATTCAGGTTACCCCTGAAGGCAGGCTTAGGTTACATAACAACTAGAACTATTCCAGAAAGAAGTTAGTCCCAAGTGACTGCGACTAAGCAGTCACTTCTCCAAACACACAGCAACATACAAAATGGAGAACACACACTGATCAGAACATGGAAGCCATGTGCTCCTCCATGCTAGTACAACAGACCACAGCCTCTTCAAGTCACATGTAGTGGAAGTCCGTCCCAGCTCAGGAGGAATCAGGAAGACTTCTCCTGAGTGGTACAAAACATCCCCTAATATGTCCACTGTGGGAATGTTGTACTTGACTGCTATAAGTTTTACATCCCACAGAGTTTAGATCCATTTCCTCTTTCCAGCCCTTCCCGGAACAGACCAAAAGGTCTCAAATAGAAATTTTGGTTTGAGTCCCCCCCACCCCGCCCTCCAGCTTGCCTTTCCCCCCAATCTCCTCACTAGATTATTATTTTTCACAGTCTTCAACGGCAGAATAAAACTTCGCTTTGCCTGCCTGTTTAGAACCAGCATGTTTGTGATTGCTCATAGTCCCTGGTGCCACATACTGCTAGCTATGCAGGTCTCTCCTGGCATTATGCTATTAACTAAGTGTTAGATTTGGACTCCTGGTATTCCCAACGCAGCAGATTTTTCCAAACACAATTCATTCTCACATGCTCTTTACAGCTCCTTTGCTGTGCACATTTCACCTGTACCATCTGTGCTATCATGAGCTTTGCCTTTCCCCACACTTAATCTTCAAGATGCTTGTGTGATGATACATGAATAATGAATAAATGCTAAATGAATGCCCCCTGGACAACTTTCTTGGGGAATATCTTACTGTAAAAAAATACATTCCTGAAAACTTGTTTTCTCGCTACAATTTGCAGCAAGCAATATTTGAAGAACAACTATTCAACAGGGACTCGATCTTACAACAGTACCATGGTACCGCAGGACACAAACCTGTAGTTTTAGGGGTGCTGTCATATTTTACATTTTAATGCAGGTGAAAGGACCTAATTAAATGACAAGATAATTTGCAAGCATCTGGGAGGCTAGTCTGAAAAAGCTTGCATAAGCATGCAATGCAATTACCTGTATTTCTGCACTCACTTGAGTCTGCTTAGCTCAACTCTCCTGTTATCAACGTGAGATGGGTAAAGTGAAACAGGTGACCAAACTCTTCTCTACTATAGTGACTTGAACAATGTGCCCATGGGAGTCCCAACCTGAATTTCAGTAGGTTACCAAATTACTGGCTGATATTGCTAGAATGGAAATTCACTTACACCAGTTAATCGATAGCAGCAGGATGCCCCAACACATAAAAAACAAAATACAGCTATTGCACTTTCAAAATTTATTTTCAATATGCCTCTGACCAAAGACCATCATCCAGGAGTGTACATTCAGGAACAAGAACACTGGGAACAGATTTCCTTTGCCACTTCAAAATCTTTAGGGATAAAGGTGCTACATATTCACTTACTTATTTACTTACTTACTTACTTAATTAATTAATTACCTACCTACCTATGTACCTACCTTGGTTCTCAAATGCCTTGGTACTCAAACAACTTGGAACCCAAAAACTGCAAACCCGGAAGTAAGTGTTTTGATTTGAGAACTTTTCTCAAAAGTCGAACATGCTCTGTTTTGAGTGCCACACTTCCATTTTGAGAGTTACGCTGAGGTCTGTCTGTTTTTGCTATTTATTTTGCATTTTTGTGGCTCTTTTTGTTCTGTTTCTGTGACTGTGTGGAACCCAGTTCAGCAACTGATTGATTGATTGTGTGGCTGCAGTACACTGTTTATTGTTTTCATTTTATGGATCAATGGTCTCGTTAGACAGTAAAATTCATGTTAAATTGCTGTTTTAGGGGTTATTTTTAAAAGTCTGGAACAGACTAATCTATTTTGCATTACTTTCTATGGAAAAGCGTGCCTTGGATTGGGAACGCTTTGGTTTTGGAACGGACTTCCGGAACAGTTTAAGTTTGAGAACCAAGGTACCACTGTATTTCATTGAACTCAGTAAAGTGATCTCCAAACCAAGAATTGCCAAGACCAAGATCTGCATTGCTTCAGAAAGGTTGCTGAATTATATGGCTTCAGACCATACCCTGGCATCCAGGCGTCATATCAGGATGTGCCTGGCTTTTGTTTTCTAGTTGCTTTGTTACCAAGCAATCAGACAAGTGGATGCTAATTGTTTATAGAATAGGTGATTGACCAAAGGCTCTAATTCTTTTCATTAGAGATATGCAGGTTTTTCCCATTGGAGGAAATTTGGGGTGTACTTTTGTCCACCGCCCCCCGCCCCCCAGCCTTGGGCACATTCCCTTCAGAATTGGTACTGTATTTACTGCAGTAGCTTTTACTGGTCTTTCGAAAACTATTTGGTCCTCGTTGAAGTAATAATTCTTCTCTGAAATAGGTTACAAATAGTTTAAGGTCTTACATTATGTTTCTTGAAAACACAAGTGATTTTTCTGGGCAATACTATGCATTTTGGGTTTTTTATTTTGTGTTTTTTTCTTATTAAGATTATTATTCAGAATGTTCCAGTTCCATAATCTAGCTGGCATTTGATTGGTCAAAGAAAATTTCTTCAATTGACTGATAAAATATTATCAAATAGTGATTAGATATGCAAAACATGCATTTATTGGAGCAACTGAAAAAATAATAAAACTTGTACTAATTACAGAAAACGACAGTCACCACAGTTCTGTCCTGCCCAGTCACTCCTATAGTTTTTACTGCTGTGTTTTCTGTGAACCAATGCATGATTATAAATTAAGTAAATCTTATTTTTAAACTTACTTTACAAGTTGCCGGCTGATTCTTTGTTAAGTGGGGTAAGACGGGGGAAGCCAGCTTACTTCATAGCTGGACTTGCTCAAGACAAGGCTTTGCAGCCTAATTCCTATTCTTTTGATTTTGCTGCCAAGGGTGGGAATTTAAAACACGGTTCAAGCCACACATGTGTGCACCTGGAAGGATAAATTTCAATTAATATATCCTCCCCTACCTCATAAAACCCATCCCACATTTGGAAATACCCTTGATTCCATGGCTGGAACTTCCATAGTTCCTGACTCACAGCTCAGCTCAGACAGCTTCCCACATCTATTGCTAGAACAGTTGAGGGCACAGCGAGTGCAGAGTTAAAAGGATGTGGATCCACACTTATCTTACATATAAGTACTCAGAGCATAGGGTGATTCTTTCAGATGGGTTTTTGAAGAAGCAGAAGAGAAATGTATTTTGCAGAGCTGCTCTATCCCACTTGTATAATGAAAATAGGTAAGGTAGAGAGGCTGAAAAACTGAAATAAATGCTGCATTAGCAAGAGGATGTCAAATTTTATACCCCTCCCTAGAGGAGGAAAGGGCATAATCAGGGATGCAACTAGTTTGTATGTTCAATAGTTTAGGAACAACCTGCCCTTTGAATGGAATTCATAATAAAACTATAGCTCAGGGCTTATAAAGATTAAAAAAAAAACACGTATATGGCAAGGGTGTAAATGGATATTCTACGGATAAATCTGATAAACAGAATATGCGCAAGAGAAGATGCTGACTTGGCTAGCATGTTGCAAAGAGTCACATATCCCTATTATCTGGTCACCGTTATGCATGCCTAACAGCTCACATGAATGGTGTCCTTCCACAAGCAGCATAACATATGCAGGGAACTCACACAACGCACAAATCAACTTCAGTGAACAAGACTGTCAAATTTATGAGCTCTCTCTGTTCACAAAAATCGATCTTGGTAACGCGTGACTTATCTCCTTGTACGCTGCACTACACTGAATAAAATTACTCCTTTCAGCTACTCAGTGAATCAACCACTGAAAATACATGAAACTACCCTAAAGCTAATCACATGTGGGAAGTAAATTATCTATCTATATCTATCTATCATCTATCTATCTCTATCATATTTTTAAAACTTAATTTGCTCTTAAATGTAAAAGCTTATTTAGGATGGCTTGTAAATTTAAAGGAACTGAATTGTGGTGGTTAGCAGCAGCTAGTCTTCAAGTGTATCCGTCCTCTGCAGACTCCATAAAGCCCAAAGCCACACAAGAAGGACATGAGTGCAGTTGCACCAACTTCTGTTCCTTAGCCACTGGTATTCAGAAGCATATTGCCTTTGCAAATGGAGATTATATATAGTTTTTACATGACCCATAACTAATGAGTAGGGCTGGAGTATTGCTTAGGGATTTTTGTTGGGTGGGGGTTGTTGCTCTTATTGATATTAATTTTTGTATCTTCATTTTACAGTCATGCCTCAGGTTGAAATAGCTTCGGGATAAGTATTTTCGGGTTGCTTCCAGGTTTCGCTGCATGCACAGACGCTCAAAATGACGTCACACGAATGCACGGAAGCGGCGAATTGCGATCTGCGCAGACGCGCTTATGCGGGTTGTGTTCGCTTTTGGATGCAAATGGGGCTCTGGAACGGATCCTGTTCGCATCCAGAGATACCACTGTATATCTCATTATGATTTATGTGGGTTTTTTCCAATTTGGCTGTGTATTTTAATGTTCTATGTATTGTTTATAACTACTTTTGTTAGTTTGTAATTGTGTGTTCTTTTTCATATTGTAAGTCTGAACTATGGAAAGGCAGCATACAAATAAAATTATTAATGTAGGTACATTTGTAATGATAGCTATATCCTTCACATCCTCCATGAGATGTCTCATAGCATACTATATTGTTTCACACACCATCTCTAAGCAGAGTAGCTTTTACAGGGTCAGAAGACTTTGCAGGTAAAAACAATGGAAACAGATTTCTACAAAAAGGTTTCAATACAAACGTACAGGATGAATATGTATGCAGTGAGAATACAGGTCATGCTAGTCCCATGGCAGTCTTACTAGAAGAAAACTGTTCCATCTCTACCTCACCCAGTCTCTTCCCCAACAAAACCCATCAACTCCTGATTTAAACCAGTTGGTGGGATACACTCCAGCTGACGTGGGATGCAGACATCAAGATCATGTATGTGGGATGCAACAATCAAGATCATCCAATAGCCAGAACAAGCAAGACGCACCAAAAATGCAACAAGAACAAGAAATGAATTTGGCAAGCCAATGGTTAGCTCAATGTTTGCTGAATCTATTGGCAGGGTTCATTGCATGTGGGCTGGAGGCTGGCTTGCATGACTCTCCCTCCGCTGCTTGAATGTCCAGTGGCAGCTGGGTGGGGTGTGGGTCTCCTAGCCAACTACTCAGACCCTCTTGCCAACAGTCTCAGCATCTCCTCCCATTCCTCCTCTCCCTTTGCAGATACTGCCAGGACTGCCCATTCCTGCTTGTCGGACATTTGTGTGCTTCTTCCAATCCACTACGGCTCAGAGGTGTAATCCAAATTACCTAAATTAGGATTACAACATGACCCTAAAACGCAATGGATTATTAAGAGTCATTCCTGAAGATCACCTCATACATCTCCACAAAGGAAACCAACAGTAGCAATAAGTGAATACTCTGAAATATAAGGTATGACATAACTCTTTTTATGCCAACACAAATATATTGACTGCCAAGCTAGTAAGTGAAGTTACTGTGCTTATCTACTCTCCTGGTCCATGTGGTCTGAGATTAATCTTTGTGCAGGGAAATGTAATTTTTCAGAGTGTCCCCGAGTCAGTTACCTAGCTTCTGAATCACACTAGTTTTAAAATAGTAAAAAGTCCAGTGGCTTTTTCAATCAATCAGTCCTTCAAATTCTGGCAGCTCAATAATATTGGTATGAACAACTGTCGTTTTACGGCAGCAACATCCATCAAATAAAATGAAGGATCCAATGTCAATCATTCAGGATAATAAAGTTGTTTCAATGGTATCGTTACATGGGATCAATATCTGCTGCATATCAAGTACATTTCACTTATTTTCTCTGAGATTGTATACTTTGGTTGCTTGTGCGCCAGGATTCCTCTTCGTCAGTACTTATGTATGAGACATACAAATTTTATCCTTCAGAACAAAATGCACAGTTATTTATTTTTCTGTGTGAATTAGAAGGCATCCTTTACAATAATGGCATTTGCTGATCCAGTAAATAAGTAAACAAATGTTATGACTAACTTTTAAAAAGTATTTTCCTAATTAACCATTTTTATTATTTATTTTTTCCACGGGGGAGTCCAAGTGGAGTTCACTTGGGAGGAATCACACAGCATGATCACTAGGTGTAGTATAACCATACGGGATGCGGGTGGCGCTGTGGTCTAAACCACTGAGCCTAGGGCTTGTCGATCGGAAGGTTGGTGGTTCGAATGCTCGTAATAGGGTGAGCTCCCGTTGCTCTGTCCCAGCTCCTGCCAACCTAGCAGTTCAAAAGCACACCAGTGCAAGAAGATAAATAGGTACCGCTGCAGTGGGAAGGTAAACAGTGTTTCCATATGCTCTGGCTTCTGTCACGGTGTTCCGTTGCACCAGAAGGGGTTTATTCATGCTGGCCACCTGACCCAGAAAGCTGTCTATGGACAAACGCCAGCTCTGTCGGTCCGAAAGTGAGATGAGTGCCGCAACCCCATAGTCGCCTTTCACTGGACTTAACCATCCAGGGGTCCTTTACCTTTCACCTTTACATAGTATAAGAAGAAGAAGAAGAAGAAGAAGAAGAAGAAGAAGAAGAAGAGGAAGAAGAAGAGGAAGAAGAAGAAGAGGAGGAGTTTGGATTTGATATCCCGCCTTTCACTCCCCTTCAGGAGTCTCAAAGCGGCTAACAATCTCCTTTCCCTTCCTCCCCCACAACAAACACTCTGTGAGGTGAGTGGGGCTGAGAGACTTCAAAGAAGTGTGACTGGCCCATGGTCACCCAGCAGCTGCATGTGGAAGAGCGGAGACGCAAACCCGGTTCCCCAGATTACGAGACTACTGCTCTTAACCACTACACCACACTGGCTCTCGACCATTTTCTGAAAGTAATGATGACACAAGTAACATTTGCAGTCCAAAAAAAGTCAACCAAACTTTGGGTTATGGTCTAATTCTATTTGAATCTAAAGGAATGCCCCTCCCCACCACAAACATAGGTTTGTTTGGATGGTTTGAGTAGCAGGATGACAAATGGAACCAATGTGGTTAGTGCTACAACTCTCTTCAAGGAGAAAAGAAAATACTGTTGTAGACTTTAGAGAAACATACAAGTTAATAAATTCTAGGATTGTGATTATTTGGGGCAGGAAACGAGAAATATAAGATGCAAAGGGTAGCCTCGGTAGCCTGACCAAGCTAGGGCCATTAAGGGAACAACAGAGAGCCACTGAGGGCCCATAGAGGGTTGTTAACAAAACAAGGACCCTGGAGATTTGGAAGGTTGCCAGGGTAACTGCTCTGGGAGAGGGCAAGGGGTTTCTGGGAAGAAGAAGGGGGGGGGAGGCTGGGATCCATCTTTGAGGAAGGCAGCCTGAAGGTTACTTGTGCTGCTGTCTCCAGAAATGTGCATGATGTAAGATCTGGACTTCCTCCATGAAAACTGAAGGTGTAAATAGGCGAATAAACCCTATTTCTTAAAGCATGACAGTCTCCGCTGTGTCTTCTATTTTCCAAAGGGACACAGACCCTGTGTGTATTCCTGTGGCCCCATGTGCCCTTGCCACTGCTTGGCAGAGAAAGGGGCAGGCACCAGGCTTTGGAACAATACAAAACCCTCTTCAAGCTTAACTCTTGGAAATATTAGACCAAATTCTCTTCATGTCTACTAGTTGCAAATTATACAGAAATAAAAAATACATTTCACATGAACATAATTTCTAAAACAAAAGAAGTTAAAACTAATCCTAGATGGCTGAGAACTTACAGGTTTACTGTATGTTTATTATTTAATTTCTATACCACTTAATATATTTAAAATATCTCTAAGCGGTGTAAACAACTAAATCAACAACGGTCAAGTTACCAAAATATAGCTACATAAAAGACCTTGACGTGGGGAAAGATTGAGGGCACAAGGAGAAGGGGACGACAGAGGACGAGATGGTTGGACAGTGTCCTCGAAGCTACTAACATGAGTTTGACCAAACTGCGGGAGGCAGTGGAAGACAGGAGTGCCTGGTGTGCTCTGGTCCATGGGGTCACAAGGAGTCAGACACAACTAAACGACTAAACAACAACATAAAAATGTTTGTGTGTGTGTGTGTTTTCCATTCGGCATACACTCCCTCTAAGCCTCTGGATTCTCACCCAGGTTTCAAACAAACTCTCTGCTCACCCACAAATGTCTCACAATGAGATGGGTTCCTGGAAACAGTGGATATCACCCAGTTGTTCACTCCAGACTTGCTTTTTATGGAGAGGCCCAAGGTGGATGGTACCTTCCTCAGGCAGTCCCTCTTCACTCTCCACACCCAGTTCGAGATGCAGTAGGTTTGTTGAGTTTCCCAGAGTGTCCAGAGGATGGGGAAAGGGCCCCCCTCCACTCACAGTTCTTTCTTCGCCGCCTCCTCCAGCCATTGAGGAAAAGGCCACTGCCCATTTCTTATGACTGAGCTCTTGCCACTCACAGAAGCATGGCATGTGTAGATGTTTATCTGAACCCCCTGCGTAAGCTTTCCTTCTTTTCTTAAAATATCTATTCCTAAATCTGATTTAGTTTTGTACCAACATGAAACAAATTTCCACTGAAACATTCATGAACCTCTGAAAGCTATATGTGATCTCGGGTAGCTTAAAAAAATGTAGAGTACCATTGCCTGATGAATAATCACCACAAGTGATAAGGCACACAGCTACAGGGCCCCTGAAAGGCTTTGCTGCAATACTGCCACAATATACTAATTCCCATGATATTATGGAGCAACTTCCTCTAGCAGCCAAGAGGTCAGGCCAGAGCAAAACAAATTGGTGCTTCACTTTAAAAGCACTGGACAGCATGGAATGATCAAAGTGGGCTCAGAGCTCTCCCTTAACTCAAAACCAATCTACCAACAGAGCCTCCCGATGAACTGCAACAAGCCCTTGTGCAACACAGCCAGGGAGGATCTTCCATCCCCCTCCCCCCCCAAAAAAATGTTGAAAGGTTAACCCATGCACTAGGAACTACAATTTATGAGCAACCAGATTTTTTCATGGCCACAAGCACAAAGCAAACGGATCAAAGTGTACCAACCAACACCATAGGTGCCTGTAAGACAAGAAATAAATGTAATAAACCAGAAGGAGAGGAGGCTGCACAGCACTTTAGGAGATCAATTATTTATTTTGCTACTCGGTTATGTGTTAATAATTCATAGTTCCGAAGATCATCTTTCTGAATAGGATGAACAGCATATTGCCCACTTACAGATATAGGCTTAGTTCCTTGTTGATTTAGGCTGCAGTTCTGTAAACAGCTAGGCTGCTTAACTCCTACTGACTTCAAAATGCTTTAAGTAGCCTAACTGATTGCAGAATTTTGTTTCTGAAAAAATAAATCAATGCTTGCATCCAGTTGTGTTCTTCCACCGATGGATAAATGTCAAAGGCTTCCATGAAAGGGGGAGGGAGATGATTTTTGCCAATTCTCTCTCTTCCCTGCAGTTTCCTGCACCACTATCATGCTGTTTGCTGTTCTGAAGTGTCCTCAACCACCAGGGACAGATGGCTAGAAAGGATAGGGGAAATCAGCAGAAAATGCCTCTGCCCTTTCCACTAATGGAAGCCTCCACCTGATCAAACAGCCTTCCATCAGTGGAAGAAGACAATTGGATACCACCCAATGCCTTTATGTCCTTATTTAAGTTATCAGGCTAATATTCAGCAGAAAACAACAGTGCCATGCTAAGCTTCCCCATCCAGGAAAACCATCACAGCATAATCTGAATTACTTCATTCACATATTAATATTAGGGGCTATGCCCTTTCTCAACTTGCCAAATCCCTGCCACTCCCCTACAGTAAGTCCCTTGAGGTTCTCCTCCTCACCCTGTACAACTATTAAGCTCGTTTTTTCTTGGCCTCTTGGATTTTACTGCATGCAAATCCAGGATTGTGATGAAGCACTACAAATCCTCCAACAGGGGCTGAGTGATGACAACCTTACAATTTTATGGATATAGGAAGATTTAGTCAATGAGTATTTGACCATGCTATGAAGAATTAAATTCTGTGAATCTTTACAACTGCAAGCAAAGGTGTGTGTTTTTTAAAGTATCATCAATCCACATCTCATTAGTTATTCCTTACTTTTGTAATTTTTATTTTTTTTTTAAAAAGCATGTCAAGAAACAATGAGGAAAATTTGAAATGTTAATTATTATAACATATCAAGTATTTGAGGGCACATATATAGCACTTTTATCAAAATCAGTTTGTAACCTAAATACATATTTCAGGAATAATTGCTGATCCACTCTGACCTCCTCAAGAGCTTAAGTAGCTACTTCAGAGTTTAATCTGCAGGGAATAAGCTACATGAAAAATAATTTAGCCCTTAACCAGGAGACAGAGGGAAAGAGAGAACCAACATCTTCTAATGATGCCCTTGTATTCAAATTTAACCCTTGAATATAATGACAGCCTTTTATCTCCAAACTAGATGGGTATAATTTGCCACAGAAGATAAAATGCGGCATCAGAGGGAAGAAAGCAGAGGTCATCAACAACATAATGGGTGGTAGAGATTACAGGAGGAACTGTGAAAGGTGCTGACTGATAGGCTAACTGAACCTCCAACAGTCAAGCTATAAATATATTATAAATATAAATATATTTTCTCATGCT
This sequence comes from Podarcis filfolensis, assembly GCF_964270895.1. Taxonomy (NCBI): domain Eukaryota; kingdom Metazoa; phylum Chordata; class Lepidosauria; order Squamata; family Lacertidae; genus Podarcis; species Podarcis filfolensis. Next base: position 32,689,454 of record NC_139605.1, on the reverse strand, counting down.
ATAAATATCTTATAGTATGGTGGAAACAAAGCATGGAGCAGCCGCTGAATCTACTAGTAGGTCAAGGGCTGCAAGTACGAGAACAGTCAATACAGAGGTCCCTGAATAGCAAAGTAAGATTCAGGATAAATAGTATTGTACTGGCAGAAATAGAAACCCATGGAGCTACTGAAGTCAAATGAACTTTTTTAGTGGTGCATCAAATTATTAGTATGGGGGTGGTATTTTGAGATTTCTCCTTCACACAAAACCAAAAAGAAAGTATTTCTTCAGTGAAGGAGGCTTTGTGCTCTGAAACAGCTTGGACTTTCATGAAGTGTCCATTACAGTTCATTTTATTCTATTAGAATTACATACATTTTGGAATTGAAAAGAATACATTATTAAAATTGATGCACATCTTTATTGCTTTTTAGAAGCAAATGATATGTAATAAACTTAATCCAACAAGGATATTTCAAAATCTAGACAGTTCTGTTTGCCATCTCGGATAAAATAAGTTGATATATAATTTTGAGAAAAAACAAAATAAATTAAAAGCCCCCAAACACAACATGCCCCCCACTCCTTTCATCCTATTTCAAATCAAAATGTGAGTGATGTGTCTGACATTTACTTGATATAAATATTAAGAAGGTGCTGGGTATGAAAGTCACCATTTGCCACTTCATTGCTAAAGAACAAACTTTGCTTATTAAGGCAACCTCCTTAATTAAAAATCAGTCAAGCCAAGCTTATGCTTGCTCATCTATCAAAGCTTCTATTATAGTCCAGATGTTTTCTTGGGTCTACAATGACATACCAATTAAACAAAACACATATTTTAATGTAGCATGCTCACAATCTTCAAAGTTCTTTCTTTCTATTACAAAACAAATCAGCACACACAAAGAGTAAAATCTCCATACCTGCCAAGTTCAGTAGTTAAAAGGGCACCTCCTATTGATGTCAATTCAATATCCCCCACATTTATTTTGACACTGGATGATTTAGCTATTTATTATTGCTCTTTAAGCTCAGTGAACCGTTTAAGTAAGTGGGCAAGTCCTAGCTGAATTAATGGCTTTTGCCATTTTATCATCTTCTGTGTGGCTTGAATATATGGTCAGGCTGGTGTGGAACTTTCTCACATGGTATGATGACAGCAAAATCTTTTCAAAGCAGTTGGCTTTGAATAATAATGTACCACTGTATAGAAACTTAGTTTGATGAATAGCGAACTTATTTGATTTGTGATGTCTGAGGTACTGGAGAGCACCAGGATTCAAGAGGAAGAAGAAGTATTTATGAAGCAATCTCCCTGACAAACCAGCATCTAAAGTTATTAGTCTCCAAGAAGCCGTTCATTACCTATGTTCCACAAGAAGAGCACATTTTCAGTCCTTGAACAAACACCATCAGTATATAAGCAGCTGATACTATACTGTAAATTATTTTGAAAAATATAATACTTTGTCTTCCCAATAGCTATTACTTTTCACCAATCATTTTTCAATAAAGCCCAACATAAAAATTGGCTTTTGTTTTGGTATATGTTTTAATTTTCAATTTTAATTTTCAGCATCAATATAATCAGCATAATTCAACTACATAAATAAAATGCTGGCCAAGGAAGAGAAATGGTGACAGGGCACAAACAGGAAGCTCACTGAAAAAGTATGTTCTATGAAACTTAGGAATGTTTCACTTAAGAGGCAATTATACACATCAATTCCAGTGAATATGCGTGCGCACGCACAAACACAGGGACATAGGACAACAACCAGCTCTTCGTGTGTTTGCAAGCGGTGAAGCAGATGTCTATAATTGATTCATATTCATATATATATATATATATATATATATATATATATATATATGGTGGCCATACTGAACAGTGTCTTACCTGAGTAATTCTAGCCTTTTATTGAAGGGAACTAAAACAGGATGTGCATGCCTGATGTTAAAAACATTTTAGCTAAACACTTTGTGTTTTTAATATCCTGTTGGAAGCCACCCAAAGTGGCTGGGGAGTCCAAGCCAGATGGGCGGGGTATAAATAATTTATTATTATTATTATTAGTAGTAGTAGTAGTAGTGGTGGTGGTGGTGGTGGTGGTGGTAGTTGATTTGTAGTTTAGATGTTTTTGGTTTTTTATTTATTATGTGATTTTTGCTTAACTTTTGTAAATCACCTGGTAATGAGTTCCTCCAAAGAGGCAGAGCATGAATGTGTAAAATAATAAATAATTACAATGATTTAAGAGCAGGAAGAGTGTCCCTGCCCAAATCCACAAGTTATCCAAGGCACACATGTCTATCATTTTTTTCATACTTTGGGAAATTATGAATACAGTGGTACCTTGGGTTAAGAACTTAATTCGTTCTGGAGGTCCATTCTTAACCTGAAACTGTTCTCAACCTGAGGTACCACTTTAGCTAATGGGCCTCCTGCTGCCGCCGCGCCGCTACCGCGTGATTTCTGTTCTCATCCTGAAGCAAATTTCTTAAACTGAGGTACTATTTCTGGGTTAGCAGAGTCTGTAACCTGAAGCGTATGTAACCCGAGGTACTACTGTACTTTACAGAATACATGTCAAAAGAAGACTATGATATCCCAAGCTATTTCTGCATCTTCATCAGATTTAGATGATGATGATGATGATTAGAAACCCTAAAACCAGGACAAGCAGACTTGAGAAAGAAGAGTTTGAGACAAAAGCAAAAGCTATCCCAAGTGTGTACTCTACAGCAGGGTTCTAAAACAAAACACAGCAAAACATTTCATGGTCCAATAAAGCCGTTCCAAACAAAGATTTGCCAAAATAATGTGCCAAGTCACATCCACAAGCAAGAATCTTGATATGAATTACTTCTAACTGCTAGTATCCTTTAAAACATAGTACCGAATGGAACTATGTAATTCAAACGGCTAAACTGAGCAGTGTAAGCAATGATGTTTACTAAAAAGAAAGAGGTGAATGAGTAATAAGATAGGTTTAAATACATAGCTTATTGTATGTTCATATTTATGTAATATCACGCCATGCTCTATAAAGTAAGGCAAATCAGAACAACCTAAGAGTACAGTCTTCAGTCACCTGATACCACAACCTCAGCATGCTGACTCAGAAGTAATTACCACGGTTTTCAGTGGTGTTTTTCCCTTGTAAGTATACATGTGATTCCAGCCTAAATGTCTTTGGGGCAGGGGTAAAAAATTGATTTAAACCTTTTGACAAATTAATTAAGTTTGATAGACTTATATGACAGCTGAAAACATGGGGGGGGGGCGCGCGTCCATCCAGGAGTTCAGAACAGAACAGACAACAAACATTTGCAGACATCTAATCTGGTTTTATGTAAGTGGCATATAAAGTTGAAGGACAAATGCTATTTTCAAAGTCAGCAGTGCTGAGTAATCTACAGCCTTTCTTAGATCTCACAATACGTTATAAAAAGTCACTTTAAGTTTTGCCTTTTTGAAGTTCTGAAACGTAAAAATGTTTTGAAAACTGATGCACTTAGGCTAACAAAACTCCAGTGTCGGGAGAGAAAGATGATCTGATGTTAGATTCGCCCCTCCTTGCTTCTGTGGACATCTCCAATACTCTGGCCCAACACCAACAAAAGAAGGCTGAGGTTCGAAAAACCAAAAAGGAGGCATGCCAATGGCAGCTCTGAAGATCCAAATCCATCATTTTGGAGAGATCCAGGCTAGCTCCAGGTAGATTTAAAGGTAAAGGGACCCCTGACCATTAGGTCCAGTCGTGACCGACTCTGGGGTTGCGGTGCTCATCTCGCTTTATTGGCCGGAGTACAGCTTCCGGGTCATGTGGCCAGCATGACTAAGCCGCTTCTGGCGAACCAGAGCAGCGCACGGAAACGCCGTTTACCTTCCTGCCAGAGCGGTACCTATTTATCTACTTGCATTTTGACATGCTTTCGAACTGCTAGGTTGGCAGGAGCAGGAACTGAGCAAGGGGAGCTCACCCCGTTGCGGGGATTCGAACCGCCAACCTTCTGATCGGCAAGTCCTAGGCTCTGTGGTTTAACCCACCCCTCTTATTTTCCCCACACTGCTTACAATGGGAGGAAAACTTCACTCTGCAAAACAGTGCCGTGAACAAATGCTATTTTGCCCTCATTTCTGCACTGCTGATGGTCAACCTGCCTTTGGTTCCCTCTCACAGCCTTAATATTGCACAAATTATTAATAATTTCTCACTACATACACTTTTTTCCTTTTTAATTTCTTCTGTAAAACAGACCTATCAAAATGTTTACTTATTTACAGATTAAATAACACATCCTATGAATCAAGATACATTCTAAATGGAGCTATGTATATATGAACCTTTAAAGAGACATCAATTTAATAGCCCCACCCCAACATTATGTTGCAACAAAGTAATATCTACCATATGATATTGTTGCTACTTACACGCAAATTGTAGTTTAGCTTCTCGGCTAACAATTGTTCCAAATGAGTTCGTTGCTACGCACTGGTATGTTCCAGCATCTTGAGTTTTATTGGGATTATTGATCAACAAGCTGCCTTCAACCACACTGTAGCGGTAATCCATACCAATGTCAACAATGGTTCCATTTAACTTCCACCTATGGTACAAAAGTGGAAGTGGTTGAATTTTGCTTGGGGGGTTGGGGAGCGAGCGAGAGAGAAACACAACAAATGACCTTCTCTTTATTTCCTAAGTACCATGAAAACACATTTTCCTGTATAAATCTGAAATGTTATGTAACATTTAACTTGAGAAGTAATCTTACCAGTCAGTCACAAACCTGATTAATGTTTACATCACTGTTGCGGTACTGCTTTTACTGAAGCTGATGCTCTGGCTGATTACTAATTTTTACAGAATCTTACAGCTCAAGGGCTAAATCATCCACTCCAACACCCCACACTAAGGGAAGGTCTATTGTATCCAACACCTTCATTGATTACCTCTTCTTATTTAGATTATAATGTATAAACAGCAGAGGGATGGAAACATAATACAATAGAAACACAGAAATTCCTAGAGGATATGAAAAGTACCCCAAACTGATTTTCCCAGGGCAAAATCCATAAATTTCTAAAATAGGTCCAGAGTGGGTTTATTTCAATTTATGCCCTATAAATTGTTGTTGTTGTTGTTTTGAGAACATTCATATAACAAAACATTTTACTTAAAATTTGTTTGGATTAAAACATTTTCATATTTATAGTCTTTGGTGGAGAATCTTTACTATTTAAAGCAGAATACTTTATAAAGCGAATGTAATACACATTTACACACAGCATTTTAAATCTGCCATTCATGCTATTATTTCAGTGTTACAATCTACTGACCATGCATTAACTTCCCTATTTATAAACTACTTTATACCCCTATATTAAGTCCAAAGATACTCCCTCAGTGCAAAACAGATGCTTTATAATTTTTTAGATCTACTGCTCAGAATATCAACCTCATTTCTCAAAAAACAAGTCTATTCAGACTATTTAGGCACAATAAAATTCTTCTTTATTGACCTTCCTTTTAAAGTCACAGAAAGAGGAATGTCCAGATCCTATCATGCTTTGTTATCTCTTTCCTTTTGTCTACCAAGTCTTCTTGCCTAGTCTCTTTTCTCCTCAAGAGATTGACTGTAAGGCAGTATTCAAATTAAACAAATGAATTAAATGAAAATAAAACCCTTTTATCTCTTTCCTATTATTGCTATGATCATGTCACTCCTCTTATTAACCTTCTCCATTGGCTCTTTGAACATCACTTTCCCCATTAACTTTTAGATTTTAATTCCATGCAAAGCATCACAAGTTGTCACAAATTCAATACTTGTTAGGCATAAAATCATAGACTTGCAGAGTTGGAAGGGACCCCAAGGATCATCTAGTCCAACCCATTGCCATGCATGCTAGTAACAAACAGTATTTTGGCACTTTAAAGGATATCATTTATTGTGTGGCATAAGCTTCTGAGTGCCACAGTCTTCCTCAAACATGTGAAATCAAAACCCACTTTTACCTCCTTACGTAGTTACCCTGTGCATCAGCCAAATTACACCCTAGTTTATGAAATCATTTGACATAATAAAAATGAGCCTCTTCACAGTCCCACAAGCTTTTTCAAGGCTGCTATTGAGTGAATATGGCTGGTCCTTGGAAAGCAAAAACATTAATGTAGGCCTGATAGTTTCTTTTCAGTCTACTAGAGTTTTTTTCCTCCAACATGTATAGTGCCAGGATTTATCTTCTCTTCCTTCATAGTAACAGAACATTGTGCCCCCTCCAAAAAAAGTTGATTGATATGCAACAAACCTTATAGTTGGTTTAGGATTTCCCTTCACTTCACAGTTGAGTTTGACTTTCTTTTCCTCAGAATCCAGTGCAAAAACGACACTGCTTGGTTCCTGGATGAAAACTGGTCCGTGCAGCGTGTTATCATCTGTGGTATACATAATAATAAAATTCACGTATATTTCATGTAACTAAAACCAACCTACTATTGCTTATAAGGAAGACAATCAGGCAGTTTGAAGTGTAACATCCAATTTACATCCAGTTACGAGAGCTCCTTGGAGGAAAAGTAGAATGGATATAAATGGATAAATAAGGAGTAATCAAAATAAAAAGTATCGCTCCACCCTGCCTCAGTTTGAGGTTTGGAATCAAGGGGGAAGGGCACCCCTAAAAACTAAAGAAATCTGAACAGCCTGAGATTCAAGTATGTGAGAGAATGCCTTCTCCCAAACCTTCTCTCCATTTTTTTAAGCTCAGTTAAGGAGGCCTTCCTGGTAGTCCTGCAAATGGATGAGATAAGTAGTGCTGGGGCCCATAGCTGGGGCTTCTTCAGTGGCAGCTCTAAAACTTCTTACACCTTGCCTCAAAGTTAAATCTTTTTAGAAGCAAATTGAGGATGTACCTACCGTATTTTTCGCTCTATAAGACGCACCAGACCATAAGACGCATCTAGTTTTTGGAGGAGGAAAACAAGGAAAAAAATATTCTGAATCTCAGAAGCCAGAACAACAAGAGGGATCACTGTGCAGCAAAAGCAGCAATCCCTCTTGCTGTTCTGGCTTCTCGGATAGCTGTGCAGCCTGCATTCGCTCCATAAGACGCACACACATTTCCCCTTACTTTTTAGGAGGGAAAAAGTGAGTCTTACAGAGCAAAAAATACGGTATTTCACCAGGCAGGTGGCAATGTGTAACCTGTCTGTGGATAGTTTTGGATTGTGTCACTCACTATTTTATTTCTTTCTTAGTTTATGCTGTGCTTGTCTTGTATTTCTGTTTTAATCGCTTTTAGAATATCTATTGATGTGTTTTAATGTGCTGTATGTCGCCCTGTGACCTTATGGTGAAAGGCGGTATGTAAATTCCTAAATAAAGAAATGGCCAGATAAACCAATAAAAACCCCTAAAGAAAACAGAATCTGGGTCACAACCAGGATATTCAGGGTAAACACTGGATTTTATATGTGGGTCCTAAGCAAACCCGGCATGTGGCTGTCTGCTGGGACAGGTTTGCCTTAGTAGGTGTACAAGACTGAGTAATCCATGTTCTCATGCTACATATGGTCTTTGAACACTTAAGTTCTCAACTGAACAACCCTCCGTACCATCCTACTATTTGTAATCGTTGCCCTCATAACAACAGGAGGGAGGGGGATTTCCTAATACTGAAATGTCAGTCACATGATTTTTCTACCTTGGCACACATGGAAATCACTTTACTCCTGGATTAAGAGCGCCTGAGCAGTGCACAGTCCTGATTGGCCACAGAAACAGAGTCTGACTGAAATGCCGACATAAGCCTCAGTAAATTCATAGAAGTATAAAATGTGGGACAGGGAAGAGTAGTGTTAGTTCACAGAAACGGACTAGATGCTATAAAATCAACTAACTAACTAACTAACTAAAGATGGTAAACATTTGCCATGGATGGTAATAATGTTAAGGGTCTTGCAAAGTTCACTTCTTTGATTGAAGTGAGTTTGAGCCAAAACTTTTGGAGTTAAACGGAGTTCATTAATGGAAAAGGAGGAAGGCAGATCATTGCTTCGATATGAAGACACAGTTGGGAATAAATGGTTTTCAAATGCAAAAGTGATCTGTATTGCCTTATTATTTTAGTGGGAAAATGTGAGTGATTACTAGGCAACAAGAAATGACAAAAGGTGGAAGGCACTGCATATCGAAGAACAACAAAACCCTCACACAGCAGAAGTCACAGGACTGAGCATCCATGTTCCATAGTTCATCACTGTGAAAAGTATAGTATTCCTGAAGCTTTCAAGAGCAAAGGTTTTAACATATAACAATGAGATATGTTGCTGAAATATGAAAGTAGATACTTTTTCTTTTAGTCAATGGGTCACAGAAATGACCACTAAGCTGCTTTTGTATGAATATAATAGTCCTGAAGTGGATCGAAAGAGATGTAGGAAATATAACAAAAACGTCTGTTGGAGAAAGGCTCAAGGTGATTTTGAGAAAAGTGAATGAAAATAACTATTATCAAAACTGATCTGGATGTACTTCCACTCTTCCACTCTTGCTATGACCTTTGGAAGGATATTTCAGCAAAGTATGAATATACGACTAGAAAAGGTCTCAACACCACACCACTAACATGCTCTCTAATGCATACCTGGGAATTTACTTGGCACCATGAATGTTGCAAGAGGAGATACATCTTCCATCAATATCCTATGCATGGTTACTCAGAATTAAATCCCACCATGTTCAATGGAGCTTTCTCTCAAATAAGTGTACACAGGATGCTACCTTAATCTTTAAGTTTCCACACCTGCTATCCAGCAGCATTCCCAAACTTATGTGCCACACTGCACAATTATGACGATACATGATAAGAAGAGGGGGGAATGCTGCAAATCCAAAAAGGTTTTTAGTTGGTGTGGTAAGCCATCACAATAGCAGATTCCCTATACAGTGGTACCTCAGGTTACATACGCTTCAGGTTACAGACTCCGCTAACCCAGAAACAGTGCTTCAGGTTAAGAACTTTGCTTCAGGGTGAGAACAGAAATCGTGCTCTGGCGGCGCGGCAGCAGCAGGAGGCCCCATTAGCTAAAGTGGTGCTTCAGGTTAAGAACAGTTTCAGGTTAAGAACGGACCTCCGGAACGAATTAAGTACTTAACCCGAGGTACCACTGTATTAATTCCCAACAAAGGACCCCTCCTAGACTAAGCAACAAATAACTAGGAAAGTTTATGTGACTCGCCCCACCTAAGGGCTGCTTTATTCACACAGTCCCAAAGGGATGTGGGATCACCCCACAGTGAATATATGCGTGAACAGGTCTAATGTTATGATCCAGATACAGAGCTGAAGTTCCTCATAGCAGTACAAAAACAGGGATGTGTCATGATGAGCCCATGGAGACCTCTTGGCATGACTGGCCAGAGGGGAAGGAGGAATGGGATGAGAGTGCTGAGTTTGAGGGTGGGGTGAGGGTGGGTAGTTCACCAGATGTTTCTGCCCTGATGATGTCGGACATCCCAGCAGAGGTGGGAGAGCTATCTGAACCAGTTCCCAAACTGCCTCCTAATAGCATGAGCTCCATGGTAACTGGGGAGACACATGGACCCCAACTGTACAGTGGACTGGCTTCACAGACTTAGCAAGGGTCTGAGTACTCTAGGAGATATCCCATTGCAGGACATTTCAGCAGAGGTGGAGGTGTCATGGGAGCCTCCAATCACTCCACATTCTGTGAGCTAGGTTGCCCCAGCAACTAGGAAGGCACATGAGCCTGAGTTGAACTGTCAGCCGGCTAAGCAGAACAAAGTCCCATCTTCAAGAATATAGTGCCAGATGCACTACTATACAAGGATCCCCAGCCTACTCACAAGAAGACCAACTTGCTTTCCCAGTCCTATTGCTCAGGACCTGAAATGCACATATACCTATACCCACCCCAGTCTTCAAAAGCAGGGCAAAGGAATGTGTCTGTCAGGCGTAGAGGCAACACCCTAGCTTGTGTCTTCCCCATTTACCTTCGAGCTCTGCTTTGAACCACTGAACCATGTAACCTGAAATCTGATCTATGTTTAGACTGCGTGGTGATTTTTGGAATAAAACCTTCATTAGTAACAGAACTGCAGTTTCAAGTACTGTGACTAGGAGTGGGTTAAGCAGGACTAAGCTGCAAACAGAGGTGGCATAATGAAGTCACGATAACTGACAAATTACACTTAGCAAGTCCTTGAATGCTTACACCTGAGGGTTCTAAAACAGCTTAAATCTGAAATTGTTGCAATTTTTAAATATGCAATTTATCTCGAAAATTGGTCTGCTTACTAGAGAGTTGGAAATCAGCCAACACCACACTTATCAGAGAAGCCAGGAAACTACACATCATTACATAAAGCTCAGGTACAATTGCCAGTTGCTTTGTGGCTGCAGAGGTAAGGAGAGACACACAACATTTGGGGCTTTTAAGCTACGAAAAAAGGTAGAATAAGTGGGCACTGAAAGACATGAAGAAATCTATCCCTGGTATGGACAAAGTGGAGAGGGAGAAACCCTCATAATACAGTTGTACTGTGGACCCTGAATGCCTTGGTACTCAGATGTTTTGGCTCCCGAATGCCGCAAACCCGGAAGTGATTCTTCCGGTTTGAGAACGTTCTTTGGAAGCCGAACGTCTGATGGGGCTTCCATGGCTTCCGATTGGCTGCAGGAGCTTCCTGCAGCCAATCGGAAGCAGTGCTTTGGTTTCTGAATGTTTCCGAAGTCGAACGGACTTCCGGAACGGATTCCATTCAATTTCTGAGGTACGACTGTACCAGAACTCAGGTCCATCCGAAGAAATTGAATGTTGGAAGATTCAAAGAAAGCACTTCTCACAGCACAAAGTTACACTATGAAATTTGTTCCTACGAGATGTAGCGATGGCCACCAATCGGGATGGCTCTGAAAGGGGATTAGACAAATTCATGGAGGATAAGGCTACTACTGATGGCTACTGGGCCATGATGGCTATGTTCTCCCTCCACAGGTGCGAGAAGTGGTGTTGAACACAGGTCCTGCTTGTGGGCTTCCCTTAGGCATCTTTTTGGCCACAGTCGCAACAGAATGCTGGACTAGATGACCTGACCCTTTGACCTGACCCAGCAGCATTCTTCTTATATTCTTGTGAATATAGGTCCTTTAGTTGTGTCCAGTAGTGCTGGGATTTGTCACTGTTACATTCAACAAGTTAGCTTGGGTAAGACAGAAAAAGTAAAAAGTTGCATAACGCAGTGCAAAACTTTAGTGTAAACCATGCAGGGATATGGTTGTTTCTGACATGTCCATTTGTGTTTTCAATCCCCTCAAGAAATAGCAATCACTCACATAGAACTTGGGGTACAAAAAAGTATTAAGTTAATTAGCTTATGTCAAACATGTAGATTGTTTTTGTTTTTTTTTGTGAGGGCAGGAGAAATTACATCAAAACGATGATGACAGTTCAGCAGTTCAGGTCACTATCTGCATTTGAAAATGCCAGCAACAGGCACCTTTTAATATTTGTCTTTTAAACAATGAAGTTCTTTCTCTCAGCAAGACAAAAAGAGCCCATTAAAAATATTACTAGGTTTGAAGAAAATAAATTACATGGGCTAAAGAAAATGAGAAATTCTGAGAGCAGCTGTCAGCATAAAAGCAGAACAAAGGGGGAAATGGGGAAATGACAACAATGCACAATTATCATTATTTAACTGGTTATTCTTCTCCCCTCCCCCCAGCCCTTTTAATTACTACCACTGTATAGCGGAGATAACCAAGTTCATAATCTGTTTAGTCGACAGCCGATACAGTCCTTTAGAAATAAAAGAGCTTGTGCATTATTCTACCCATTTTGGGGTTAAATTCTCAGATGGTGCGAATCAGCACTAAATACAATAGTCTTACACAGTGCACACCTGTTGGCCACCTGGAGCAAATAATTCAGACACTCAGCTATGAATGAATGATACAAATTTGTTTTTTGGATGCCACACAGAGACAGAGAATGCATAGAAACTGCAATCCTGTGACCGCATGTGTGTTTTATTTCCTTAAAAATTAAAATTGACAACTATGTGATGAACACAGACAGTTTCAGCGAAATAATGAACACGATGGAAAAGCAGCACCACACAGCATAGAGGAAAGAATAACCTGATATTCAACAACACGACTAGTAAAAACATACCCATGTATCACAATATTTAAATCAGCCAAACCACCCAAATTATCTCCCCAGATTTTCTTCTGGTTATTTTGGAGAAAGGCCTATGTAAGTCTGTGTTCTGAAGCCCCCTATGTATGGGATGCTTAGAGCACACTTCCTTTTTGGCCTGTCACAGGACAGACAAGAATTGGTGGTCTCAGGAGTTTCTACAGTGGTGGTTCTGCACTCACCCTCCTGCATTCTACAATTAAGAGTGGGTCAATAGCAAGAGCAAGGAGGAGGCACAACTACCTCTCATATGCAATATATTTTCCACCCACGGTCAGAAAAGCAGCTGGGGCAACAATTTTGGGTAGAAAATAACGCTGCAGGGGAAAGCAATAAGCAGCCCACCGGACTTTAATATCTGCTTTCTACTGACATGTCCTTCAGACCACGCCTGGAGACTGTGTCTTGTTCTGGACGGCACAATTTAACAAGGATATTGACAAGCTGGAATATGTGCAGAGGAGGGCCACCAAGATGATCAAGGGTCTGGAAACCAAGCCTTATGAGGAAAGGTTGAGGGAGCTGAAATCAAATATCTCAAGGGCTGTCACATGGAAGATGGAGCAAGCTTGTTCTTTCCTGTTCCAGAGGGTATGACCTGAACCAATGGCTTCAAGTTACAAGAAAAGAGATTCCAATTAAACATCAGAAAGTACTTTATGATGGTAAGAGCTGTTGTAAAATAGAACAGACTCCCTCAGGGGGTTGTGGATTCTCCTTCATTTGAGGTTTTTAAGCAGAGGCTGGATGGCTAACAGTCATGGATGTTTTAGCAGTCATGGATGCTTTAGAGTGGATGGGAAACTCAGCCAGATGGGCGGGGTATAAATAATAAATTATTATTATTATTATAGCTGAGATTCCTGCATTCCAGGAGGTTGGACTAGATGACCCTTGGAGTCCCTTCCAATTCTACAATTCTATTATTCTATGGGTGCTTGTCATTGAAAAGAAAATTAAGACTATGGCACATGTTTATCCTGTGAGGTCCACTTCAGTCATAAGTAAGGATTTCAGAGAACTCTGATGGAAATGGGAATGGGAATTGCTAGTGCTCGTTTCTTTGTTCCATATCCAGAACGGATCTCAATCAAGTAAATACAATCAGTATTTGCTGCTGTTGCTGTTTTTGTGTTCACTTCACAAGCAGTACATAATTGGTTATGCCCCCCCACCCTTTCCATTTGAATTGAAATGAATAGGGTGGAATAATGTAATGACAATGTCGTTTTGCCACAGTGAACAGCGAGATGAATAAAATAGCTTTTGGTGGAATATGAACTGCAGTGGAATGGAAACGATGCTGCACACTCTGAATACAGGAATAATGGCATCAGGTGCCTTCTTACATCCCTAGTCATAAGAGTTGATTTTATCTGGGACAGAGCTCTATAAATTGGAGCTGTTTGTGAGTAAGAAAATATGCACACACATTTAAGACAGAGCAAATAGTCTCGTACATTTAATTCAGTCAAAACCTGCAGCGTGCGTGCATGCACCTACCTACACACACACACACACACACAAAATAAAGCTCAGTCTTTAAATGTAAGTGAGCAGGTGAACCATTTCAGCTGTAACTCTTCGTTAGATGCACTGATTGATATTGTTAGCAAAATGAAATTTGGTTTATGTTAATTGAAAGTTATGGCCAATTTGAGAGAAGGCTTAATTGAATATTTTGCACTTTGGGGGAAAGCTAATAACTAAACTGAAGAATATTTTTGGATTATATCCAGTGTAAATGATTTTTGAAAGATGTCCTTGTTTTCTGCTCAGGGAATTTATTTTAGATACCTTTTTATAATATAAATGGAAAGAAAGGCATACTGAATTGAGACTCTGGATTTCTGTAAGACAAAAATGAACCTTGGGAAGAGTAACTCTTCTAGAAAACTAAGAAGTAAAATGGTTAAGACAGCTGAAGGGCATCACTCATTAAAATTAGTGACTGTTTTTTTAAGACTAGTCAGCTACATCAAGTCTTCCAAATATGGAGGGTGGGGGAGAATTAAAGCTGCAATATCCTATCAATACTTACATGGGAGTACCATCTATAGCATTCTCTGTGGTGGCACCTAAGCTATGAACCCCCTCCATACAGAGGTGTGTCCAGACCCTTCACTACACAGTAAGATCACAGCTTACGTGGATTTTACTTCTGAAATTGCAGATTTACATATTTGGCTGAAATTTTTTAAGACAGGAGAGCACAGGACACATCAAAAGGGGCTGTCTAAGATCTCCATAGAGCTTTCAGAACCTGCACCTCTAAACCCTATTCTTTGATGGGTATATATGTGGACCCATCCTATTTCTCTAACTGTAAATTATGTTAATATTGTACTTCTGCAATGTTGTTACCCACCCTTAACTATTTGTCAGCATTTTAACTTCCTAAATGAACCCTTCTGTTGCACTTCCAACAACTTTATGGTTAAAGCCAGATAATATATCTAATAAATAATCAGAACAGCAGCAGCAGTGTCAGGGACTGTGCTGAGGAGGGCTGCACTGAGGAGGCATGGTGGGAGCCACCTGCTCTCCCTGCTCCTGCTCCTGCATCTTCCCAGAAGCAGAAAGACAGTATAGATTTGGAACAGTGGTTTGCAGAGGGGCATAGTTCAGAAGGCAGAAGCTGGGAAATACTGGAAGGGGAACAGCTAGGAGAAGAAACACTGGAAGAGAGAGGGTTAACAGATTCACAGTCTCTGGACAGCATTCCTCCGCTCAGCCCAAGGTTGAGAAGAACTCAAAGTCTCAAAACAGAAAGCACAGAGGGTACAAACTCAGATTACAAGACGCAGGAGTGACGTAGATTAATAGGGATGGAAGGGGTGTAAGCCTAATTGGGAGCACCACCATTCTGGGTAGACACTTTAATAAACACAGCGAAGGACAAAATAAAGAAACTAACTGGTAAGAATTCCTTTCATTTGATCTGCTCATTTATGGCCACGGGGGAGAAAGACGATTTCCCAAAGCCTGACAAGCCGCAACAGTGCTCACAGTGGAAGAGAGATCAGGTGCTATCACTCTTGCTTGGGACACATGCATCTGTAGGCTACTTTTCTGTGTTGAGGGAATAATCCTTTCCAGAACACATATAACCCCAGAGACAGGGTATGTGGGTTTACCTCTAATGTTGGAGTCTGGTGGGGGGTGGGGTGGAATTAATAAGACAAATGGGGTTTACAATATCAAAGAGAAAGGATGTGCATGCGCAGAGGCCAATTTCAGTGTGGGAAAAACAATCCGGTAATGAGCATCAGTTGAAGACATGCGCACCCACTCTCTGGTGTGTGCAGCATAAAAACAACAACTTGAAATGTAACGGGGAGGGAGGGGGAAATGACCTTACTGTGTTTTAGCTGCTGATGTGTACATAGCCCTTAGACTCCATCAGAAGTAATCACCAACTTCCTACCCTGCTATTTAAAGAAGGGTTTAGGCAGAATCAATGTACAAATATTTGTGGATAAGAAAATAGTTGCTGCTAATTCTGTAGATAAATTGATGTTCCTGCTAGATAGAAGACGGTTGCAAATAATCAGTCTGATGAATTTCTCTGAAAAGAATGGCCTGGAAACTAATTTAAGTGGCAGCAGAGAATGAGGGGAAACTGCATTTCATAATGTATGGTGTTCTTAAAATGCTTAATTTTTTTCTGTATCTGCATGATGGTGGTACATGGTGCCAAACATGGCATTCTGGCAGAGGTTGGATGGATGCTTAAGTTGACATCCCTGCATTGCAAGGGGTTGGACTCAGGATCCCTCAGGATCCATTCCAACTCTACAATTCTATGATTCTATTATCTATCTATCATCTATCTATCTATCATCTATCTATCTATCTATCTATCTATCTATCTATCTATCTATCATCTATCTATCTATCTCTCCCTCCCTCCCTCCCTCCCTCCCTCCCTCTTTTTGCAACCATCCCATTCTCTGCAGCCCCTTCTCACTCTCTTTCCTTCTTCCTATCAGCCCATTAGGTTATTTCAGGAGACAAAAAATCCTCTTATGAGAGGTATGAAATGAAAGATTGGACCTTCCTTTTCTTGCTTCATTTGTTACCTTTGGATTTCTACCTCCCATCCCTGTCTCTCCCTCCAGGCTCCCCACCACCACTTTCCTTGGGGACGGACCATAGTTCAGTAGGTCCCTGATTAAATCCCTGGCATCACCAGTTACAGCATGGAAAGAGCTGAATGAAACCCTGGAGTGTCAGTGTCAACAGTGCTGATGGTCTGACTCAGTCTAAGGCAGCTTTCACTGTTCTTATTAAATTAGTCAAAGGGCCCCATGTAGCCCTTGGCCCACAGGTTTCCCCACCCTTGCTATAAACTTTAAAGGGTAAATGACCTGGCATATTTTATTATGCATTTCAGCTTCCATGCATTTCTGCCTCCGTGTTTTCCTTAAGTATCATAATAGGATAACTGCTAAGCAACTGTGCTGACATTTCATACGATCTACTTGTCAAAACAGAAGAGTCCTCCTGTGCTTCACTTCACAATTAAAGAAGCAGGCTGCATTGATTTATTGATTTAGTCCCTTTATTTATACGTTTGCTATTTAGTTCCCAAATTTGTCTGCAGCTACAGGAGGCCCGGCTTTATAAAGTGATTTTTGCAGATGCGGCAATTTAAAACCAGATGACAATCTTATAACAGTGCCGGTGCACATGAGCAGTCATTTCACTCTGCTGCCAAATTAATAAAACCACCACAATCACAAACACTTTTGTGTTGCCTTGATGTGGCAATGTTTCTAAATATATGCAGCTTACCTTGGACACAGCATTTTAATCTTCAGTCCTCTGCTGCAGTTATGATCTGCTTTTATTCTCGAATTATAAAATAAACAACAGCCTTGTTCACACTTGTACCTTAACCTCAGAAGAATGGCAGAGTTACAGATGAAGTGTGAAAACAGAGGTAACCGATGCTTTTAATCAGTGATGTGTGAATTAATTTTCAGAAGGAATTAAATGTAAGCATTAAGGGGAAGAGTTCTCAATCCTTACTCAGTTTTAATGAAGTTATGCCTGTATCTTAGGTCAACTCACTGATTTTATGCAGTTAAAAGATGTTAAGCAGTAAGAGAATGGGACATGTTGCCTCTTAACTTATTTCTGGGCATGAGTAGCGACACCTCCTTCCTTGGGACCAGGAGGCAGCAACCTGAAACTGATTTATATCTGAAGTAAAGGGCTTCCTGTGCTCAGTCTGGAACCTGAATGGTCTCAAGCACTGAACTCCCAAAATGCAAATGGCACAAAACACACAGCAGGTGAAATCAGAAAGCATAGGTTGAGAATGTCCTTTTGGCTATGACAAGAGATGAGATACACCAGGAAAGAAATTCATCTGGCTGCTCTGTCCCTAGGCATGAATCTGCCACTAAATGATACCATGTCACAGCTTTGTTCTTGGGCAGAATTCAGTGAGGTTGATCAGGCAACCATCCATCTCTGATACAATTCGAGGGTACATAAAAAGGGACAACCTGGCAATATACACACAAGAGGTAACAGTGAACTCTGTGAAAGCAGCTCCTTAAAAGTGTCTCAAGAGCATTGGAAGTGTGACCCTAATCCAGGCAAAAGCAAAGTATAGCCATCACTGGTCTGTGCCAGCTTCTGCTTTGCACCATTCTCTTCCCTTTAACTGATAGGTGCAACCTCTGTTGTGACCCCTCAACCAGCCCCTCACACCTCCAAGATGAGGATACAGATGAAGAGGAAATAACAGGCTGCAGTTGAGCCCTCCTGACCTCTCTTACCTTTCTCAGACAATAGCATCCCCATCTCAGCCACAGAACAGAGGCCCCTTCCCAGTTTCTTGGTTCCACATCCCATGTGAGACACAATAATGGCAGGTGGAAGAACTAGTCTCCTTACCAGAAGTGTGAGGACAGAGCAGCACAGTGGTGAGGTCAAGGTGGCACAGGACTACTGGTGGAAGTACTGACTGGCTCCATTATGTTGTCTTGACCATTTTGCCACCATCTAGTCCCAGTAAATGGCTGAGGTGATGCTGTGGGGGTGCCAGCCTTGCAACCTTATTACTCCAACCACTCCAGCCCAGGCAAACAGGATGCCCACCCCACCTGTTTTCAAAATGTTTGGGCAGCAAGCTGTTGCCTCTTTTCCATTCCAGCACTTTGTGTTGGCTCTCCTTCCTCCTCCATTCCTGTTTCAGACATAATTATACTAGCACAGAGCAGATTAGCACACACATTGGTCTCTACTGAACGACTAAAGTTACTATTCCACAACACGCATCCCTGCAATTATTTGGGGGAAGCAATGTGCTTTAAATTTAAGGTGTGGGTGTGACCATAGTGGAGACTACATTCTGGATCCAACTTACAGTGTGTTAGCTGAGAATAAGGCCTGTGTCGGAATTAGAGTTAATGGGCCTACAACAATTATTTCAATGTGCACAGGCTGATATTTGACTTTATCCCCTCATCTCACCCTAGTTCGGGGAACTAACAGCTGGATTCTAATAATTACCTAATTTTACCTAATTAGGTAATTAGGACATGGGTGGCGCTGTGGTCTAAACCACAGAGCCTAGGGCTTGCCGATCAGAGGGTCGGTGGTTCGAATCCCCGCGACAGGGTGAGCTCCCGTTGCTCGGTCCCAGCTCCTGCCAACCTGGCAGTTCAAAAGCACATCAAAGTGCAAGTAGATAAATAGGTACCGCTCCGGCGGGAAGGTAAACGGCATTTCTGTGCGCTGCTCTGGTTCACCAGAAGCGGCTTAGTCATGCTGGCCACATGACCCGGAAGCTGTACGCCGGCTCCCTCGGCCAGTAAAGTGAGATGAGCGCCGTAACCCCAGAGTCGTCTGCGACTGGACCTAACAGTCAGGGTTCCCTTTATCTATAACTGAATTAAAAAAGATCCTCGCTGAACAAAAATAGGTATAACTTTAAACTTCTAAATCATGCACCATAAACTGAGATAATTGGAAGAAAGTGACTTATTTTCACATCTTTCTTCCTGTTCCAGATCATATGAGTAGACTTTTTAAAAAATGTACTTTAAGAGCTACTCTCTGATCTTACAGGATATAGAGAAAAGAAATAGGCCAGAGAAAAAGCAATAAAGCTTTCTGTATATAAATCAATGACAATGACCTATTTCCACCAGAACATATATCTGGATTATTGTAAAATCACACCGGAAGGTAGCCTTTCTGCATTTAAACCAGGGGTAGCCAATGCAGTGCCTTCCAGATGTTGTGGAATACAACCCCCATCAGCCCCAACCAGCATGGTCATTGGTCAGGCATAATGGGAAGTATAGAAGTAACCCCCCCCCAAAAAAAAATGTGAAGGCTGCTCTATACATACAGCAATCTGTATATGTGAAGTATATGCAATCTCAGGAATTTTCACTACACCACTGTAATTCTCTCCCCCCCCCCATTTAAAAAAAGAACACAATCACATGTAAAAACTGAGAGAACCAATGAGGAACATTCATATCAATTGCTTACCATATCATATCTGCTGAGTGCCCGGGGTGTGTGTGTGTGGAAAGGGACGTCCCATTTTTTCATGTGAGATTTTTATTTCATACGGCCATTTTTAGTGCTGCAATCTCACGTGCTCTTGTGCTGTGCTCTTGCCCCCTTAAAACCATGCTCCCAGAAGACACACATCCCAGTTTTGGGTCTCCCAAAGTATGCCATATGCAGATGTAAATGTAGTTGTGTTTTCAATACGTGACCATACTACTTAGCTGCATGTGTGAATTGGACATGAGGAGCTACGCAAACCATATCTAAAAATGATAATCTGTGTAACTGAATAATGAAGTATAAGAGCAAACAGTATAGGAGCACAATTGGGAAGTTGATAAATCAAGGCATTTGCTGGGCAAGGAAAAATGCCCTATCTGTAATATACAGTTAAAGCTGTATCATACCACTTTAAACAGTCATGGCTTCCCCCAAGACTCCTGGGATCTGTGAGTTGTTGGGAGACTCCTATTGCCTTCAGTTTCCAGAGTAGTTTAGCAGTCAATCCCTCTTAATAGGAAACTATAGCAGTTGTAGCTGTGTGAGGAGAATTGGGGTCTCCTAAGAACTCTTAGCACTCCTAACAAGGGTTCTTGGGGGGAAGACAGGACAGTTTAAAGTGATATGATATTACTTTAAATTGATAGAGCAGATGAGGCTTAATTTTAAAATACATCCAGTGACTCAAGTGGTGAGAGAGGCTACTTATTCCAGGAATAGGCAAAAGAATAATTGGCCATCCAACCATTTCTTTATGTCTACCACTTGGGCTCTAAAGAGCAAATTAGACACAGTAATCATATTCCCCAAGGTTAATTTTGTATAGCCTCCAATCCCTGGCTGCAAAGGAATGAAGATATTCAAGTTCCAATATTTCAGAAGAAAATGCAAGTATTTGTTTTGCTTTCTAATATTCATAAAATTGACTAAAGTATCTTGATAAAATATCCATTAAGAGAATTAAAAAGTCCTCCTGTGAAGTTCACAATCTGCACTTGTCATACTTGACTGAGGAGGAGAGATGGGAAATATTTATATAAGAAATGAATAATGGACGCGTAATACATGACCTGTACTTTGGCCACCTCATGAGAAGAGAAGACTCCCTGGAAAAGACCCTGATGTTGGGAAAGATGGAGGGCACAAAGAGAAGGGGATGACAGAGGACAAGATGGTTGGATAGTGTTTTCGAAGCTAACATGAGTTTGACCAAGCTGTGGGAGGCAGTGGAAGACAGGAGTGCCTGGCGTGCTCTGGTCCATGGGGTCACGAAGAGTTGGACACGACTAAACAACAACTACATGAGTAAACAGTGTAATCTTAAGCATGTTTACTTAAAAATAAGTCCTACTAAATCCAATGGCACTTACTTCCTAGTAAGTGTGTTTAAGATTGCACCTTAATACATTTCAACATAGGCAAATTAGCAAGCCTATGGATTTTACTAGTGCATTCCAAGAACTATTTTTCATAAGGTTCTCTGCCCAAGAGTTGAAAAAACCTAAGCATTGTTCATGTATAGCATATCAGTAGCTCCCTATTCATCTCTAAATCCAGTTCAAAATTATTGCCTTGACTTACAAAACCCTCCATAGACTTTCTGTATAGCCAAACTCTCTTCTCAAAACCACCCATCTTCCCATTATCCATTCTGTATTATTTTAGTTTACGAATACTTCACATCAACAGCTTCATCTATCTAAAGCTTTTTTCTTTTTCTTTTCTTTTTGAGCTACCAGTTCATTCCTCTTTCCTTTAGTTTATGACTGACTATAGCATTAATCTTTCATTTGGTGCACTGCTCAACATTTCATTTGCATGCTACTGCAACAAGCAGAAGAGAGTATCTTCAAATGTAATGCTTCTGTGACATATGTTTTATGAATTCATCAGCAGAATAGGGAGCTTCAATCCAAACCCACTGTCAGGGTAATCCTTTGTCTACCAGCCTGGCTCTTTTGTACTAGCAGTGCTCTTCAGAACTACTGAAACATGTGGTGATTTTTTAAAATAAATTAGATCATAAAGAATATAAGTTGTGTATATTTATCACATACATATTGACATTACAGAACAGTCTGTAAAGGAGCTATGTTTGTACACATTAATTGTACACACAGTTTCACAAATAATGCTAGCAACCTGGTCAAATTCTCAAGGTAGCCCAGTTAGACTTACAGCAAAGTCAAGAAAATGTTCTACCTACCAGAGATTAGCTGTCTCTAGACCTATCTGTTCATATCTGTGGGCTGATAGACATCTAGTGATCACTGAACAGAAATAAGGTTCACTAAATTCACTGGAACTTATTCGCAGGTAAGTATGAACAGGACTACAGCCTGAATATTTATTAACTTAAATAGATGAACACACACATGGTATATCTGTGTTTGGTATGCATACATAATCAGACATTGTAGGGCAGTTTTTCTCCATTATGTGTATGTATAATTGTCACTAGCCACTTGGAAATATTGATAATCTGCAGTTCATGAAAGCTTATGAATGATGCAATACATGTGTGACACAGCAATCTCATGCCAGGCTTGAGGGGTGGCGGTGGGGGTGGACTGAGTGGGTGGAGGTTTCCCCTTCATCCAGCTCTCCCAGCTAAGCCACCTGACTGCTGCCCACCACCATATATATGCCCACTGTCCCATATATGCAAACCTCACCACTTCAGTCTGTGGAAATGGCACTACAGGTTCCACATATTTGTTCCACACCTGTCCAGAGTTTTAGTGTGACAGCACCCACACTTTGGAACTTCAGGCGGCCACCTTCACTAAAAACATTTTAGGCAAGCCTATCCAGATAGGCAGAAGCTGTCGTGTGTTTTAATCTGGTTTCATCTTATTGTTGGTTCTAGTTTTTGAATGTTATAAGCATTTGTTCTCAACTTGAGTTTTTGTTTTCTTTTTACTGATAATTGTTTATAGTTTTTATTCTTCTTGTAAACTGTTTTGAGGTTTCATTGCGATCAAGCAGAATATAAATGTTGTGCAATAAAGGGGCAACACAATTGTCACTTTACGGATGCAGCATTCTTCCTTCCGCAATGGGTAGGGAGGTAAGTGGGGTTGCTGCTGGGCTGCCTGTTGCTGTCACAATATGGCGCTGGGCCCAATCACTGTGCCAACTCCAGGCGGCAGCAGTGTGATCTTGCTGCCCACCCCTTGCCTTGGTTGTCAGTGAAGGAGAGGGGAGCTTTGGGTTGCAGCCTGAGTCTTTAAACCAGGTGAGGAGCAACAATGTGTGGTATGCACACAGGGCCCATGCTATGCACCATCAGGTAGGGTGGGACCTCTGCCAATCACAGCATGTGGCTTTGTTCTATGTACCTAGAAGTGGACACAACATTCTTTATGTGTTACATTCATGTGCAATATCCAGTGACCAACTAGCCCAAGTGAAGAAAGTGAAAGGAAGGAGGCACAAGGCAGGGCCCTGCATCACCCTTCTAAAGAGACATTTCCAACTCAGAAGAATGTGCCATGCAGACAGCACACGTACTTTGGGCAGAGATAATGGATAGATAAATGGGCTATTAATCCTGCAGGATTCTGCATGCAGAAGGTTGTAGGTTCAATGCCTGACATCTCCAGGTAGTTCTAGGAATGTGCCCTGTCTGAAATCCTAGCCAGTCACTGTGGACAATACTAACCTAGGTAGACCAATGTTCTGATTTGGTATAAGGCAGCTTCCTATGATGACTGATCCCTGCTTACAACTTAAAGGGTATTAATTCAGCAGGACTGGGAGCAAGACTTGCAAAGCAGCCAGGGACAGTGGGTTCCCCTCCAACCCAAATCTAAACAATGGTTTCACACAGCAGATTCAATCTACCCATACCTGAAGATTTGTACCCATCTGAGATCACACAATTACATACGGTCCAACATTCACCCAATGAAAATAGGGACGTCCCATTCCATAAATGATAATTTTACTATTTATACCCCACACATCTTACTGGGTTGCCCCAGCCACTCGAGGCAGCTTTCAACATACCAGTAAATAAAAACATACTAAAACATTAAACATTAGAAAAAACTTCCCTATACAGGATCGCCTTCAGACCACTCAAGGATTGGATAGCCATACCCTCCAACATTTCTCCAATGAAAATAGGGACCTCCTAAGGAAAAGTGGGACATTCCAGGATCAATTCAGAAACCAGGACAGCTTCTCTAAATCAGGGACGTCCCTGGAAAATAGGGATACTTGGAGGGTCTGCGATTACATCACTCTTTCCTAGCATTTACAACTACAGCTGCATATAAATTTTCGAAGGGCTTTATACTCAAGTTAAGTTCAAAGTAGATTTTTTTTTTTGCCCAGCACAGCTAGCTAACTAGCAAGGTTATTAAGGTGTGATGCAAGCCTGCATGAATTAGTATTTACAGCAGTAACAAGCAAAGAGGTGATTGTGTTTGGCTGAACGGAGAGAGCCTCCTGCATCATCGCACCCCTGGGGCATTAAGGATAAACACAAAATAATTGTATCTCAGGAGATGAAGTGTAGCTAGTTGTTCCCTTGAGGAGATGCTTGTTTTGATGTTATGATGAAGGATGTTAAGTTGGGAAAAGCTCAGAAGATATGCATGCTGGTAAATAAAACCAGCTCACAGATAGGGACCAGATCATACATTAATGAGGGAAGTATGTGAGCAGACCCTGTGTGCAGGAGTTGGCATATTTCTTTGGAAAATAGATTCCAATCAGAGCAGCTTATTGTTTCAAAACAACAATGCCTTTTCATTGCCCTTGTAAGAAGTGTGTGTGTTTTGTTTCTGCGCACGCTGAATGTGGCCCTTGTGAACTAAGCTAGCAGCTAAAGAATGTATATGTGGAGGTAAATCAGCAGGTCTTTGGTTTCTTACCAGAAGTCACAGACTTGAATTTCAATAGACAGTAATAAATGTTATCCTTTGATGTATTTGAGTAGGATTAGCACAGGGGGAAAGAAACATTAACATGGAAATACAGCGAGAGAATCTTAATACAACAATGTTTCTGAATGTTTATGCCTCTGCACAGTGCTTACCAGGTGAGCACAAGGCAATTCAACAACAACACAGTCTGGAAAAGAAAAGAATAGTGTTGTGCTTTCCACCCCCCACCCCTACCCCCCATCTTTTAAATTACAAACCATGGAAGCTAAGAAAATGACTACTGAAGGCGGGGGGATATATAATCCTCCCTCTATTCTGTAAGGGAAGAGAAATCACAGTGGGTAATCAAACTATGTGTCCTGCTTCAGCAATTTTATTACAATTAAAATAATGGGTTTCACATATTAAAATTTAATGATTATGCTCAATTTGATGACACGCTGCACACAGTTTACAGACTAATTTCTTTAAAAACCTCAAATACATAAATACTTTTTTTTTTAAGATGGGATATGCATAGCAGCAAATGTGTGGTGTGCCCCCTTACAGAATGACTTATGTGCAAATAAACTAACACATTATGTCCTCTCTAGGAAGCACGCTACTTAGAAAATACTTTTAGGATGGCAAATTGGAGTGCATTTATTCCTGTATTTAATTTGTAAAATTCAAGAAGCTGCAATGTTTTAAAGGAGACAGATTGGAAGGAGCGGGAGGGGGAAAACTAGGCAAACCCGGAGAGCTACAGGTTCCTCAAAGCAGTTTAAGGACATGGCTGTTACCCTAGACCCTGATTTTATTTACTTCTTACGAATCTTATGATCTTAAAATAAGTTAAAACCCATTTATAATCAGGGGGATCTAAGGTGGGATCTAAAATCTATACATTTCAGGTATCAAAGTCCAGAAGAGCAGCATTTTCAGCATGTGACAAAAGTTATACAATGAAGGTGTCAGGGCACCTTTGTGGGGAGGGAATTTCACAGCTTAGAGAGAGAAAGCCCTTTCCTTATCTACCACGGATGGCAGCGGGCCCCCTCTGCTGACCTTAGCACCTGAGAGTGTCTGTAGGAAAGAGCACAGCCTCTCAAATATTTCGGACCAACTTTGCCAACCTGGTACCCTCCGTCAGCCCAATCTACACTGGCCATGTTCATCAGTGTACTTATTTCCACCATGGGAAATAAAAAAGACAGGACATAAATTAATAGCACACTCCTCCTCCTCCTGTTCAGATGTAAAGAGATTCACAAACATGCTACAGGACCAGAATCAGGGAAAGCGTTCATCTGTTGATTACTGGGTCTTTATAAATCTGTACTTTTATGAAACATGACACTGAGGGATCATTAAGGGCCTGCCCTGCCAGCTGGTGTTTGCTCATATTTTAGGCTTTGCCTTGAGAGGACAGTATGTTTGATCTCTTTTAATTAAGTATGTCTTCACTGAATATTTGCATACAGAAGAAACAGGGTGTAAAAGGATCTTGAAAACTAATATAGGTATTTGATTACATAGGAAAAATGCATCAACCCTTCAACAAACCGCTTCACGTCGCCATCTACACCAGCATCATCTGGGGGAAAGGAATGCAGGGACAGGCTTAAAATGCATTCAAACGGCAAAGGGAATTCAAAAGAAGGTGTAATATAATCAAATATAACATTTGCAGATGGCAAAGTATACCCAATTGGACTATAGTCAATAAATTTAGTAAGGGCCTACATATGAAGTGAAAACTTATTGAAATCTCTGACAATAAAGAAAAAGGCCATATCCCTTTTCTTGTTGGCAGAAATGTTCACTCCTCAATTACTTTTCAAGGCAGGAACAAGTAATTTGTGCCCCTGAAACAGCAACTTGTTTGCTCCTCTTCTTTTCTTGAAATGCAGAGAATTTCTAAAAAGTGATGTGGCTCATTGTCCTTACCAAACCATAGAAAGTAAATGGGTGAAACAAAACTGTGGCAACGTGGAATGTAAATTGTTCGGTTTCCTCTTGGAATAAATGAATAGGTTGGAAGGACCCTGTCAGACTGGTGCCACAAGTGATCACAATTTATTATGTTAAATTTATTAGTATTTTCTTGATGATGGACATTACGTTCCCTGCTCCAAGCACACAAGGGCACAGTTGTCCCAAGGCCTTGCTGGGTAGCAGCATGGACTGGCAGTTCGAGCAGGACAAGGAGGGATAACAGGGGGGTAGCATGGGGAGCCTGAGACCAGGATGCGGTGGCTACAGGAGGCAAGCACTTCCTTAACCCAGGAAATAGAGTCAGAATGGGAGGGCACAACCAGGTAACCCAGGACATGGTGGTGCTTCCATTTCTGGAAACAGACACAGCCTGCTCTTCCCTGTAAGAAGCAGCAATACAACTAATCAGAGTTCAGGTGAGCAGCACTGCCTCCCCACTACTGTTTAAAATTAGTTTGTTTCCTCATCAATCAAAAAGGACTCTTTACATTGCTCAACAAGATAACATGCCCAGCTAAGCTTCACAAGATGATTGTGGCCTTCTAAACAAAGATGTGCTCTCCCAAGCTCACACTCCTGTCTTAGCGATATCTAAGCTGGCGTGGTCATGTCCACAGAATGGAAGATGGCAGGATCCCCAAATGATGTGCTCTATGGGGAGCTGACTTCTGGCAGCAGGCCAACTGGCAAACCACCTCAGCATTACATGTCTGCAAACATGACATGAAGGCTGGCAGGACCAACCCTGCAATGTGGGAATCCCCTGAAGACAACCACAGTGCCTGGAGACAGGCAGTCAAGTTATGTACCCGTAGAAGTGACCAGGGGAGAAATGACCGCTGGGAGGATCGCAGAAAGAAGAATCAGCATGGTGCATCTGCAGCAGCACAACCGGATGTCTTCATCTTCCACAGCTGAAACAAAACCTGTTTCTCTCTCATCAGCCTCTACAGCCACAGCAGGCACTGCAACCCTCCAACAGCTTGACGTCACCCCTAAAGGTGTACGCCTCCATTGTCTCCTGAAACAAATGCATGCCAACACTTTCAGTTGAACTCTTTTATCGCAACTTACTTTAGTGGGATCAGGGCAAGAACAGGGAAAGATACCATTTCAGCAGCTAGTCTGCTGAAAATAAATCTGTTGCGACCCATCCAGAGATAAAAATGTTAATCTGCATGATTAGGAGTGGGGAAATGGGCTTGATATTTATGCAGCAGCTCTACATATGCGACCCTACCCAATCCTGGCTGGCATCTTTCAAGGGGTAGCTACTTCTACAGTTCACAACACTGGTCCCATGTTGGGTTGATTTAATGGCGTATGAAAGTACAGTTAGAAAACTAATTTACTTTCTGTATTCCCCATAGCTGCTTCTCCCCCTTTCTATGCAGCTGATCCAAGTTCCCAGCTACAAAAGCAAAACCTCTTTAGAACCAAAATAAATACTAATCTTAAATTCAATGTACCCTGACAGCAAATAAGTTTGCTGTGCTTACTTCAGCATGAATAAAAAAGCCTGCAAGGAGACTCCTACATAAGAGTATATTTACAAGTTCCATTACCCACTGGAGAGATTGATGTTATAAACCTATAATAAAAAGCCTTATGTATGGATTTCTCTAATGTTTCTTATCAAGCAACTTGTATTATCTTGGCTTGTGTATTCAATTTAAAACAAGTTTTCAATAAATGCTTGGGAGCTAGAGGTCATTTTTGCTTACTTTTTTTTTTTTAAAGACATAAGACTCTTCCCTAACCTTAGAATCTAAAGCCATGTTTATAGTTTAGGCATGTGGTTTAAAGTACTACCCTGTATTAATCTGCACACACACAAAAAAACCCTAACCATTTGTGGGCTCCATTATGTGATTAATTTCTTACTACTAAGCATAGTAGCAATATTTCTACTAATATTTGTAAACATAACCCTCTCCACCACTGAGAGGTCCCTGAAATTATATTTACTATTTATGGCTTTTATTAACTTGCTACTTGTTTGCACTTCATGTTGTTTGGCTAAAGTACAAGAAAAACATTTCTTACTAAAGCTTAGAAAGAGCACTTTTTAGGACACATGCATTTTATTGCAAAATACAAAACAACATACTTGTAGAAGATGCAGTAACAGGAAAAAGTAATATAGTTTCGTGGATATATTAGTAAAGGATGCTCACAGAAACAAAGTGGGGGCTGGGAACACCATTTTAAATATTATTTCTGTGCCGCTAATGGCGATAACTGATTTTTCTGTTTGGGCCGAACTGCTAATTAGTAGGCTGCAGTTTATCTCAGAAAGATATTTGGAATGAATTCAACATCACTGAAGTAATTATTCACCTACTGAATAGCTGAATAATATTATAAATTGTACCAGCAGTAATCATTGTAAATTAGTCCTGTGATCTGGAATTGCTTTTCACAAGCTGAAACTTGTGAACACTGGCAAGGAAGACACTGAGCAGAGGGAACATGCCTAAGCGGCAGGCAGCTGTGACTCTACTGCAGTTGTCAAATGTTCCCAACTCCTTCCTGTACCCTTGAAGGCATTTCACTGTAGCTACAATTTTATTATTTGATGGTCTACAACTACTCCACCGCTGGATCTGGTCCATCAGCTTCCACAGCTTTTCCTTTTGATCTGACAGGGAGATAGAATGCTCAGCTTGATCTCTGGGGAGCAATCTCTAAATAGCAGGCCAAGTGTTTTAACTCACAACCTCACGGGATAAAAATCTGTCTGCTTCTTGCTCTTTTCAGAGTAAAAGGGGGCATTCCCTGCCACCCACACTCCACTGCTGGTGCAGCAACGGGTGGAAATGCTCACTTTTAATTTTAAAGAGCAGACAGAGAACTCGTATCTTCAATCTCAGGAGACTGAGTTGAGATATGATAGCCATCTGTAAATATCTGAAGGGCTGTTACAGGGAAGATGGAGCAAGTTTGTTTTCTCCTCCAAAGGGTAGGACCCAAACCAATACGTTCAAGTTGCAAGAAAAGGAGATTCCAACTAAATATCAGGAATAACTTTCTGACAGTAAGAGTTGTACAGTCTTTCTCGGGAGGTTGTGCACTCTCCTTCATTGGAGGTTTTTAAGCAGAGGTTGGATGGCTCCCTGTCATCTTTTTAACAGGCAGGAACTTTTTGAGCCATGGAAGCATTGAAAGATATGGTTCTCATCTCTTTGTTGTTGTTGTTTAGTCATTCAGTCATGTCCGACTCTTCGTGACCCCATGGACCAGAGCACGCCAGGCACTCCTGTCTTCCACTGCCTCCCGCAGTTTGGTCAAACTCATGTTAGTATCTTTGAGAACACTATCCAACCATCTCGTCCTCTGTCGTCCCCTTCTCCTTGTGCCCTCAATCTTTCCCAACATCAGGGTCTTTTCCAGGGAGTCTTCTCTTCTCATGAGGTGGCCAAAGTATTGGAGCCTCAGCTCCAATTTGCTTTGGCAAACTGCACCCTAACCCCTTTTCTGAATATGTGACTTAGTTCTATGTATAAGAGCAGGAGATGTTCCTTATAAGCTGCACAGAGGAAGCAAAGCTTGGAGAGCAACCCTGCACTCCTAAAATAACAGGACTGCCACTGCAAGGAGAAAACTAGTTTTGTTTGTGAAGGCATATGCTGTTCAGCAAAGGCATCTGAAAGTCCCCACAGTAAGGGCCTTTTTGTACTATCAGCACAAAAAGTGACAAGCTGAATGTAGTATTGGTTAAATGAAATGAGCCACTGCATTCACCTATGCTACAATTACACAAAGCAGCATGGCTTAAATAACATAACGCATGATGCATTAGTTTAGGTCAGATTAAATGAGACCTTTCATGTTTTTATAATAAAGGACCTTGTTTGGTGTGTAATAGCTTTCAAGATTGAAAAAGAAAGGGAAAAAGGATACTCAGGAGCAACTTTTAATGAAACATCTTGAATGAATTACAGCAAAAGATAAGTTGAGTCCTTGATAATTTAAATGTTATTTTTACCACTATTGTGAATTCAACCTTAGCAAATTAAAACAGGAAGAATTAATTGGATATGCAAATGAGATTATTCAGTATATAAATCTAATTACATCCCAATTTGCTTTAACAGCATGAAAAAAGAATAAATTGTTCTTTGTAAATTGACTGTCTTAACCACCTGTAGCACAAGGCAATGGTGTTGTAAAGCTGTATTTTAAAGGCAGTCATTTTGTTGACATTAATAATACAATGCTCTTCAAATATATGTCAGAAGAGGCAGCCTCCTTACAATACTGATTTACAATATTCCATTATTAGGCTTTAAGTATGTACTAAAACACAGTCAAACGGGCTTCACTTTTCTTTGAACATCAGCTCGACTGAAGACAATTTTTTAACAGAATACACTGATCTTTAAATCACTGAGTGCTCTAGTGGCCCCTTCCAACTCTACAATCGTATGATTGTAAATCAGAAAACTTAGGAGAAAGAGAAATATGGACTAGATTCTGATAATAACTGCCAATTAAAGGATGGTGCCCATAGAAAGGGAATTTCTCTCTTGTCTTCCCTACCTTTTTAAAATATATACATATTAAAGATTTTCTTGGTTTTGAAAAGTACATGCATGGTCTCATTTTTCAGGTTGTAACATCTTTTCTACAAATCAGTTACATTAACGTCGTATACAGTATAAGATCCGGGAAGGAGGAGGGGAAGGAGGGGTGGTGGTGAAACTTATATCCTTTTATATAGTGTATGTGTGGGGTTATGTGTCAATGTCAGCTGGATAGGTTCTCTTTCTGTTTGCTTGTTACATTTCCTTGGTAGTGAGAGGGATTGGGGGAGCCCAGGGTGTGGTTGGTTGTCTGCAGTTGTTTGCATTTATGGGGGGGGGGATTGCTGGGTAAAGTAAGCCATATTGATTTGTATGTTGCCGGTGGGTTCTTGTTGTCTTGTTGAGCTGTGCATGTGCTAAAGGGGAGCCATACTGAGGTGAAGGCATCCTCTTCTGTTTGTCCCCATCTCAGTTTCAGTCTGATGGCTAGCTTTTCTAGTAAGGCTGTTTCCCATGTGATTTGGTACCAGTGGTCCATGTTCACTCCTGACAGGGCTTTCCAGTGGCTATGCTGCTTCTGGCTGCTGAGAGTAGGTGAGTTATAAACACTTTATAATGTGGGTGGCCATTATTATCTTGGAAAATGTTCAGTAGGGCTGACTTCTGCTTCAAAACACTGTTCCAGATACTTCCCCTCGAGCAAGGTGCCTCTGCTTAATTCTGGACAATTCCCCTCTCCCCCAACCATCCCCATGCCCAAATCATACTTCCTAGAAGAACCCCCCCCAATCTTCAGGAGGGAGCTTTAAAGAGGCACAGAGCCTTTCATTCCTGCTTCTCAGGATCCAGCCCTACCTAAACTGTAATGGTGTTGTAAGCCAAAAATGGATTATCTTCTCTAAAACTCAGAGACAAGAGGAGTTAGGAGTCCATTGTTGTTTATTGCTAGGCGGTAGGTTACAGTCGAATTGTTTTGCAAAACTGCAACACCGCCCAAGGGTCAGGGTGGTGGTAGTTATAATATTTCAAACTAAGGATTTCAATTTTCACCAATCATGTACAGTACATCACTACCCCATTTCATGTTTAATACACATGCGCAATAAGCATTGCTAACTAAGCTTTGATTCTCACCGTGATCTGTTACATTATGTTAGTATGCATGTTGGGAACCTGTGTTACATGTAGCCATTTTCACCATGTATCAACTTATGTTCTAGTTTATGAGATCTATCTTTGTGATTCACATATTAGCTGTACTCCTGCCCCAATAGGGGCAGCAACTTGCAAAATCATCAGTTTCATAATGCAACAGGTTACCATAACATCTCTATTAGAAGCACACTCAAGGATTTTTAGGGGTTCACAATGGGACAAATAAATCCCCATTGTATCAAACACTCCCCCCACAATTAAAATAACTAGAAGTAAAGGAACTATAAAGACTTATTTAAAGAAAAAGAAAATGAAAGAATAAAGCTGGAAATTAAGGGAAAGGGTCTTGAATGTCCTTTGCAGGAAACAAAAGACCAGTATAGGCCCTCTTTAAGCTGTAGTCCTTGGTGGCAATGCACAATCATTTACTCTGACTTTCTACAGAATATCAAGGGCAATCATACACCCAGCCATGAGATAAAGCATAACTTTTATTACTGCAGACTACAAGGAGTAGATCAAAGCACCGTAGGCAAGGAACTTCAAAGACTGAACCCAAACAACAAACACTTCAAATAATATGCAGGCCAGCAAAAATCCAGCACTGTTTGCAGAACAATTAGATGTCAGATTTACTGAATCTACAGTTACTGATGTAGAGCTTTGACCCTAAAAAAAAAGAGCAAATCAAGGACCATCTCACTTCTTAGAATGCTAAAAGGAATAGTTCCCTTTTTATTTGTTTTTACTAAGGAACGAGTCTCAGTTTGCATAGCACGGCTAATAGAATACTGAATTATATATTTGTGTATATATTTTACATAGATATATATCTCATATATATCTTAAATCATATACAAAAAAGTGATAAAATTCAAAATTAAAATAATTTACGGAATCTTGGTCCACTTAAATTGTAAATAAAATAATGATTCTAAACGTTTAGTAAAACGTAAAACCTGTCCAAATAGATTTATGGTCAATAGTAAGATAATGGCTTTCACTTTCAGAAATTTGTAAAGGTCTCATTTAGGGGGAGAAACTCTGTTTATTGCACACTAATTATATACTTGTTAAACTTGATGGATGAGAGCACTAAATGGCCATCAAGCATCCCATGGATATTGTTGTAATACTGAGGGGGTGGCATTGGACAGAAGAAGGTTAATGGAACTGGTCTTACTAAATTGCCAAAGTTAATAGTCCTAGCAAAGTTGCTAAGTGCTTTACTTTTGTAAGTGAGATGAGGTTACCTCTCTCAGCAGCTGGCCTCCTAATGGCTAGAAAACACCTGTAAGGGGGATTCCTCTCCCTCTACCCTAACTGAGTATGGTATGCTCCAGGCATTTGCACACAAACAGCAGCTAGACTTGAAAGACATGGAAACAGATCTGACTTTGGGCTCTGTAAGCTAGCAATATTTTTTTTTGGGGGGGGGGTGATTTCTTCCTAGAGATCAGATGTGGGAGCCTTGGAATTTGGGGAGTAAGTACAAGTGTTGAAGGTGAACCTCCACCTCTCTTCAACATGCTTGTTTGTAAATAAACAATCACAAATATTACAAAATGCCAGCACATCTCCAGTGATCTCCTTCCAAAGAAAACCAAAGCTGGGAAAGACCTGCAACCCTTCTTGCCGCTCAGAGAGGTGGATGATTTGGCTGCTAGGCGTGATGGCTAAATCCCCACTGAATGCCTATGAATGCCAGCTGGTGGGAATAACAAAGGAGGAGGGTACTTTTGCACTGATGTCACACTTCTGGCTTCCCATAGGCATCTGGCTGATCACAGAGAACCGAGTGATGGGCCTTTGGCATAACCCAGCAGAGCCCTTCTTATGTTCCCTGTACTGTTGCCATTGCAATGAAGGCAGCAGCTTAACCGAAGGGGAGCGGTGTATGTAGCTTTAACCCTTTGCCCCCAAGCCAGACATTCTCCCCATATGCCAGCAATTTCTATACAGAAAAAAGCTCTCACTGAAGCAAATAAGCTTTTCCCCTTGCAAAGACTGGAAGGGTAGGGTCCAGAATGGAAAAACAATTAAAGCCCCCTAGCCTCCACACTAAGGGACACGAGTGGCACTGTGGTCTAAACCACTGAGCCTCTTGGACTTGCCAATCAGGAGGTCAGCGGTTCGAATCCCCGTGACGGGGTGAGCTCCTGTTGCTCAGTCCTAGCTCCTGCCAACCTAGCAGTTCAAAAGCACACCCAAAAATGCAAGTAGATAAATAGGTACCACTCCAGCAGGAAGGTAAACAGCATTTCCATGCGCTGCTCTGGTTTCGGTATTCTATTGTGCCAGAAACAGCTTAGTCATGCTGGCCACATGACCCGCAAAAACTGTCTGCGGACAAACGCCGACTCCCTCGGCCTGTAAAGCGAGATGAGTGCCACAACACCAGAGTCGCCTGGGACTGGACTTAACTGTCAGGGGTCCTTTACCTTTACCTTTAGCTTCCGCACTAGGTTCCCAATCTAGATCAGGGACCCTACACTGGGAATTTTTGTGGGGGTGTTTTAAGCAGCTTGTATTTTAAAAGCACTAACACCATAGCTAGTTTGGGCCTAAGCTTCTACTAGCAACTAGTAACCTGAACAGCTCATGAATAACAAAAGAAAGAAGAAGAACGCCCTCCCTCACCCTCTCCTTCCTAAAACAGAATATGTTTTACATGTTCACATAAGCCGTCAGACCCACTAGAGACATGACCTTCATCTCAGAATGACTGCACAGCAGACTGCCAAAAGATCTACAAAGTGCCTTGCAAAGCAACAACTTTCAACTTTCATCCTGTTTCCCTAAGGAGAATTCTATTTTATCCAAGTTAACGAAAATGAAGTTTCACCATAAATGGTGTTTATTATCAATGAGGAGGAGAGCTTAGTGTCACCTGTACATGAGGATTTTGAAGTCAGCAGCTGTGCCCGATGTCACATTTTACTTCTTTCGTCTCAGTGGGCAAGATGTCAGCACACACTGCTGAAAAATTAATCACTGCAGCATTATTTGAGAAATCTAACATAATCTTAAATATTGCTGATGCTTGGGGGAAAAGATAAGTGCTGCAATGACTTAAGTAGAATGATTAAAGCACAGCTGGTTAAATATGATGACAACCCATTCACTTACCTACCTACCTACCTACCATGCTTTTGAGTCTAGCATATGCACTGAATGTAAACACTTAACCCTGAGTCACATTAGCTGTCAGGTAGATCACGGATTTAAGCTTATCTTTCTTCTGCTATTCCTGACTATTTCCATCAGCTTTCCAACATTACAGAATGTGGGGTATTAACGCGCAGTCCTTCTACTTCATCCTTTCTCCTGCTTGACTTATTTCAAAAGGAAAGAACCATTCTTAAATTCTTTAGGTTGCTCAATATAAATTCTCAGGTGTTAACAATGTTCAGAGGGGTAGCCATATTACGACACAACAAAGGCAGCAAACACAACAAAGAGCCTTGTGACATCTTAAAGACGGCCGTTTTTATTCTAGCATGAGTTTTCGTTTTGCTACTGTCTACTGCATCAGGTACACAAAGTGTTATCCCAAGCTGCAGGTACTTATATACGTGTGTGTGTATGTGTAAACAGTAAGGTTAAAAGGAAATGAAAAACAGAAAGGCACAGATGGTGAAAATTACCTTATGAACACACATTCCCACACAAAAACTGTGTGCTGAATTGACAAGTAGTAGCATGGAGCCTCTTGATATATTGTAATTCCACTACTTCTCGTTGTACTTTCACTTTGAAATTATTTTGTTCAATGGCCACCTTAAAGATCCATTATAGAGTGTCACAGAAGGTCTGAAATGTTTACCCACTGGCTTTTCTATATTGCCATTTCTCATGACACATTAGTGTCCATTTTTACTTTACATATGAACAGGAACTTCAGTAATGCAATTCTCAACTGCTTACATGTCTACAAATATGTGGCTTTGCCCATACAAATGCAAAATAAGTAAACATACGCAAATCTCCCAAGTGAAAAAAAAACAACCTCATTTTGGAGAAAAATTAATGATTAGCAATGGAAGATATGGGATGGAATAATGGTTCAACAATGTTAAAAGAAAACCAATTTTATCCGTCCCTAGGTTGTTTTGAGACTGAACCAAATCTATTCCAGCAGGAATCCTGAAGGAACACCATGGAAACCTGCAGATATTTCCACCAGACACTGTAGATCATGGGTGGGTAGACTTCAGGTTTCTGGCATTGGCTAGAAGTTCTTGTAGCTCCTTAACTACTAACAGATTTAATATGGTATTGGCTTTTGCAAACACATCAGTTTATACTATTTAAAAACTGTTAGGTGATACAAAAACCTTTGTTTTCATTGTGTACACACACACACACACACACACACACATATAGTCTCGGCCATGTTGGGGTTTTTTGTTTTTAATGAAACCCAGAAGTATTTGTTTCAAGCTTACTCTCCTTACAAATTGGGTTTATCGTTCCCACTCACCACCCTACGTCCTGAAAGTGGGGTGTGTTGGCTGCAAGCAATTAACCTGCAGCTGGCAATCTGGGATGTTTGTTTCAGGCCTCCTTCTGGTGACTTCAAAATCTTTGCTCAAATAAAGTGAAAGGCAGGATGAAAAACAAGCAGCAAGAAGACTTTTTTGTGTAAGGAACTTGTATTCATGGGCATGAACTTGCACTTATCCTGAATTTATATATTGTACAACCTTTTTATATATATTGCAAAGCTGAAGGTGACTAAACTACCAAGGTCACTGTGAAAAGCTACTCAGCACAGAGGCTCTATTACTATGACAACCAGGGGGCACAGAAGCAATATCCCGCCTGAGCTTTATTTCTCCTGTCACTTTCATGAACATGACCTCTTTGTGCCATTGCATCATTTTTAGTTATTAAAAGTTAAAACATAAATGGTTGTCCAGGCTCAAGCTGGTTAACCAATATAAGCCTTCCCTTCGGCACAGAGACCAGAATGTTAAAACACTCAAAACACCAATATAGCTTTATAATAGAAATTCTAAAAAGCGGATTTAGGAATTTTAAGCAAGCCCAATCTATCAGTTACAAATTGCCCCAACCTTCCAGGATATATTCTTTTAAAAAGGAGGGGGTCTTTAAAACTCATCAAAATAAATATATATTTTTTATTATTTTAAAATATTAAATATGGTATGATAACTCTGAAAATAACTTTATACTGTTAGCTTGAATAAGGAACCCAGTAAACATTTGTTGAATGCAACGGTCCCTTTATGAAAGCTGTTTATGTGTACTACCGGTTGTATCATTTGTCAGTGTTTGTAAAACAAAAAGAAAAGGAAAGGGTTCTGACCTCCCTTTGTCTCCTCAGCCTGGTCCTCAGACCCTTGTCGGCATAAAAGAGTCCACAAGAAGAGTGCTTTCTGCTTTTATTCTTAAAAGTCTTTGTGCAAAAGCGACTGACCAACTATACACACAACAACACTATCAGCTTTCACTAACCAACCAACCCAACCAACATTTCTCACTCTCTATATACAACCCAGTGCGGGCCGCTGACTCATGCTGACCCAGCTTGTTTAAGTATTAAAGAAACAGCGGCCATTTTAGCCGTAACATCATTAAGGTCTGGGTATGGTATGAGGGAAAACACTTTGTTTCCCACAGAAAAAAGCACTGGTGCCCCCCACCCTTTCTGTCTCCTTTGGCCTGCTCTGGTGCTTCCCCCCTCCCCTATTCACTTTTTTGGGGGGAGGGGGGCATTTTCTTTAATAAACACAACTCAAACACATACCTAACTGTGGACCATTTTGGATGTTCTAAAGTAGCAGCAACAACTGAAGCAGGAATGATTCATACACCCTTCTCCTCTTGGTTCCAGGTCTTATGCACAAAGGGTAAAGGGGATACACGTGCCATGTTTATTTACTTAATGTATTTACAGGCGGTGAGCATTTCATGTGGCGGCTCTGTTCCCAGCCCCCATGCACATCGGGATAACGCATATAAGCATGCCCTGCCCGTTCTGCTCTCTTCCAGGTCCAAAAATACCTGCACGCCAGCGATTGTGTGTTAATTGGATGCACCTAAAATGATTGCTGCCTGTATTACATTTATAGACCACCTTTATCTTCCAAGGAACTCAGGGTGGTGTACATTGTTCTCCTCCTCCCCATTTCATCCTCACAGCAACCCTGTGAGGTAGGTCAATGGCTGAGTAGGGATTCAAATCCCGGTCTCCCAGGTCCCTAGTCTCTAGCCATTTAGCCGCATTGGTTCCCAGCTAAGCTAGAGGGTTTTTGCTCCCAGCCTTTGAGACTGAGGCTTGGTGTGTTCCAAATGGTCTGACCATTCAGGTTTGGGAAAATTACGTCAGCCCTTATTATGCATATGTATAAAGGTAAAGGGACCCCTGGCCGTTAGGTCCAGTCGCGGATGACTCTGGGGTTGCGGCGCTCATCTCGCTCTATAAGCCAAGGGAGCCGGCATTTGTCCGCAGACAGCTTCCGGGTTATGTGGCCAGCATGACTAAGCCACTTCTGGCAAACCAGAGCAGCACACGGAAACGTCGTTTACCTTCCCACCAGAGCGGTACTTATTTATCTACTTGCACTTTGACATGCATATTCACTGAATGTTTCAAAGGAGTGCAGAGTCTGGTAGGTTTGAAGTTGCAAACTGATGTGACAACTGTAACATGACTTCACTTTCTAAAGCAGAGGGAGGCAGAAGGAAGACTGGTATCCATTAATAAGCCACTGAATGATTTGCAATAGCTCAGCAGCTCCCAATGGTTTACAAAATTGATCACATTGCTCTTCTTCTTCTTCTTCTTCTTCTTCTTCTTCTTCTTCTTCTTCTTCTTCTTCTTCTTCCTGGAATAGCCAGGCTAGCTGTCTGGTGAGGTGATGGTCTTTGGAGTATGGGTCATTAACAAAGGAAGAGTATCAGTGACGGATGTAAAATGGGTGCCCCCTCCCCAATTTGCTGGTAGTTAGAAACACAAAGACCAAAGTTGAAAGTGGTGCTATGTGAACCAGAAGCTAGAAAGTGGCCAGCTGACCAGCTGGGAGACAGAGTAATGCCCGATTTCTGCTGGAATCCAAGGTTGTGGCTATGGGAGAAGCAAGACCCTCTTGGGGTGTTAATGCTGTGAACCCATCCATCATAGGCTCAGGTTGTATATATGTGTAAATAAACCATATAAATATCTATCCTAAAGACACCATAGTCTCTGCTATCCCTCATTTCAAGGAAACCAAACCCTGGGTAAGAGCCTAGAACCCCTTGAATCTGGCAGCGCTCAGAGACTGAGGTGCATGCAACAATATACAAGATATATAAACAAAGTAAAAAAACAAGTCAATTATCCATATGATGTATAAACAATGCAAAACAGCCAATGTGTCTATAACACAGTACCATCGGCTTGTAGAAATATTAGGGTCAACATCAACAAAAGTTTATTTCCCAGACATCAATCAGAATAAAAATAAATAAATTACTGCAGCAGCCCATCGCCTGCCATGCAGAACTATCAAAAACCTGGAAGCAGAGGAAAGTTTTTAATATTTAACTCATTAAAAATGGGAATATTTGAGTTTTGTTCTGAATCTTATCATTCTTCTGCTACTCAGTTTCAAGGTGGATGAGGAATAAATTTGCACTCATGAATAACCTGTGAACCAGTACTTTCTGTCACTTAAAACAAAAATCAAAGAGAATGCAGCATTTACTTTATACAGCATTCATACTTCACAGACTAGTTAAAGTTAAGCATCTCATAAGTACCTTTGCCTACAAAGAAGAATGAAATATATCTGAATGCAGTGGTGAATACATTTCCCTCCCTTTAACTCTGCTATGACTACACAGTCAGTGCATATTTTGGCAGCACACACAACATACACTTGAAGCACACTTTGTTTCTCCCAAAGAATACTGGGAGCTACCAGTATAGCGAGAAGTCGAAATAAACAATTGAAATCATTTTAAAACTACTGCGTTATTATGCTTAGATAATGCAGTAACCATAAGGAATAGTATATCAGTAGTATAGTGTTACATCTTTATCTTTACCTTTATCTAGCAGCTATTTTTGCACCATAACCCTGAATTGCTGAAAATGCACATTTCCCTTTATATTTCATCACTGTCTCCTTCTTTCTATGCTTTTTGACAGCTGATATTATAGGGTCTATTTTTGCCAAAGGAAGAGCGATAGGTCAACAGACAATGCCACGACTCCTCCGAGTATCAACTATTACAGCTTTACACTGAAACACTTGCCTACACCCTGTTTAATGAGTGGGGGGGGGCTTTTATTTGAGGGTGGGGAGTTAGGGTAGGTACATATATTTCTTATACCTATGTGCAAGGTTGAATTAGTAAGTTGTTCAAGGAGATTGATCCATAAAAAAGAGCCAACACGATGTACAGAACTTGTTTATAATATTTTTGCACTGTTCACTACATCTGCTAAGACTTCAGTGTGACTTCTTTTCTCTTAAACAGCAGCTACGTCTTTACTTAGAATTTAGGCTGATTGATGGTTACAAAAATGCTTCAAATATCTGGGATTTAAGGAGTGGAATTTGGATCCCTGCAGAGCCACTGATATGGTTTTTCAGAGCCTAAGATATTGACCAAAGCACTAAGTCAACATGTTGATGATTAAAGGTCAGGGGCGCTTCCAGACTGTCACTACATTCAGACAGGAATCAATCACATATTGGCAAATTCAGGATGCACAATGAAACTTGATTTGGTGCTCTTCCACAACAAATCCATATCACCCCATAAGGAAGGTGACAGGACAAATGCACTGGAAAGGGTCTTGCTTGACAGAATGTTATGTAACCCCACCCCAAACCCACAAACAAATCAGAATGAAGACTTAATAAACAGTGAACATTGTCCAACATCCTCACAGATGTTGTACAAATGGAATCAGAACATATTTCAAACAGAGTATTTGCCAAACCTAGTTCTAAGCAACACTCCAAGTTTCCACTTCAAAGCTAAATGACGCACAACAATGTTTTCAAGAGCCATCATTGAGTTTCTGTGCTGTTGATGATGGTGCTAGCAAGCAACTCTTAACTGATAGCATTTGGAGCGAGTATCACACTGCCTGGGCCTTAAGGTCTTATGTCTTGTGCAGGTTTGGACTGCGGAAACTATGCTGTCAGAACTCTTCTGGATAAGAACTAATTTAGTACTTCATGTAAGTGGGTTGCAGTCAGGGTGGATAAAAATCAATGATTTCTTTCCAAAAAAAATTAAAAAATCAGATTTTCTTTATTTAAATCAGATTTTTTTTTTTAATTTAAATCGGATTTTTAAAATAAAATGCTTCTGGAGGAAAAATCTTTCTAAAGATAATTTTCTGTTTAAGTTACATTATAGTCCGAAGGCTATTCATCAGGAAATAAGGATTTGTTTTAAGTTTTTCATGCGTGCTAAAACTCAGTCTAAGGTTTTTAAAAAACAACGTTTAACCACATCAGTTAACAAACATTGATACATATGCTATAGTGTTATTGCTTTAGTTCAATAAATTGTTATTAAGGAAATGTTTATTTTTCTCCTTCCAATAAAGTACAGCAGGAAAGTTGTCCAAATATAAACAGTTAACATTAAAGCTCACAGTAATTTCATAATTATCTGCCTATGTATTTCTAATAGTATAACCAAATCAGTAATTTTTGGTATAACTGTAAAAACTACTCTGAAAATTTATTATTCCAAAAATGAAACCTTCATCTGGTTCTAAATATTAAGATTATACCAGCAAGAATGAGTCTTTCTGTAAAAAAAATGATTTACATCAAATCTTACTGACTAGTGATTTAAATCGATTTGATTTAAATCAAATCCACCCTGGTTGCAGTAAATGTGGATTATTATTTTTATAATTATTAATTAAGTTTAAATAAAAAAATAGGAGCAACTTGTCTTGTGAGTTAGTATTCTTAAGATCACAATTTTGAGGCCTGGTGGCTGCATCTGAGATTCAGAAGTAACATTCTCAGATCAGCCTGGACAAAAGCCAGGGAAGGGAGAAGGGAGGGGAAATAATATATTAATAATGTGAACTACCCTGAGGTCTGTAAACAAGCAAAGCTAGACATGCTTTTCCTGGCATGGAAATGCAAAAATAAATAAATAAAACAAAATACATTAATGTTTGCCACGTTTGTGTCCACACAACTTAACATAAAAGCCACAGAATTTGGAGTGTGGGGGAAGGAGAGGGTCTGATAAACCTATTTCAACTAAGCAAAAATGTTTCTCACAGAGAAATTATGTAATCAGAAGTCACCGCATGGCAGTAGTATACCAAATGGTACGAAAGTGAACAATTTAAAGTGCACACAGTTCCTAGCACCTTGATCATATATTAGAAAATATACAGTATTTTAAATAAAGCTATACTATAAATAAGGGACATGAGTGGTGCTGTGGGTTAAACCACAGAGCCTAGGGCTTGCTGATCAGAAGGTCGGCGGTTCGAATCCCTGTGACGGGGTGATCTCCCGTTGCTCGGTCCCTGCTCCTGCCAACCTAGCAGTTCGAAAGCACGTCAAGTGGAAGTAGATAAATAGGTACTGCTCCGGCGGGAAGGTAAATGGTGTTTCCGTGCACTGCTCTGGTTCGCCAGAAGCGGCTTAGTCATGCTGGCCACATGACCCGGAAGCTGTATGCTGGCTCCCTCGGCCAGTAAAGCGAGATGAGCGCTGCAATCCCAGAGTCGGTCACGACTGGACCTTATGGTCAGGGGCCCCTTTACCTTTATACTATAAATAACAAAGAATTATAGAGGCTAAAAGTTAAACACATGCAGCTTCCTAGAGACATTTCACAGAACTAATTTTTGTTCAGTCTTGACAAGAATAAGACTGTGCTGAAAGTTCAACTGAGGATGTGTTCAGGGTGAAAGGTGTGATTCCACAAAGAAGACGAAATCCCCACCCCACACACCATACCATTTGGGGGGCTGTTCAGTGATTAGCAGCCATTCCCTCCAACACATTACTTCAGCACCATTTCCAATGGTCCTTTCTTCCCAGCAGAACCAATCTCAATCAACTAGGAAGCACAAGAGTTACTATGACATCACAACAGCACAAAGCCAATCAGAATTTGGTTATAGGATTACATCACTGAAGACAATTGTCCCCAACCTAAACAGCAGTGTCCTTTCTCTTTCAAAGTCCTCACCCTCCACTGCCTAAAGTAGAAGGGTTGCCTCTGTTTAAAGTGTTTGTGCAAAGTATCCCCCACCTGTGGTTTAACCATAGATAAGAGGGCAAGTATCCAAGCAGTCTACTTTCGTCCCCAAAAACAATTGCTCCTGTAGTGTTCATAAGCAGCATGTGACAATTTTAATGAGCAGAAAAATAATCATGATTGTCCAGTCACACATTGCCATTCATAACGTAAGCAGTCTTGGAGGATATGCTGCATAGGCCATTACTACAGTCCTTTCTCAAATAATCTCACACATATTTCAACTGGCTGTAGGTCTCTTAAAGAAGAATTGCAATGGGAAAAGGGTCTCTATAGGTTGCACTCAACTAAATTCTACTCAAAATAGAAACAATTAACCTAAGTCAGCCATGCTCACTAAGTGCAATGTGTTTGTGTAGGACTAGCATTGGCTACAACCCTTATTCTCTAACTCAAGAAACTGCCCTTTCTTGGTCAAAATACAAATTGTCACAACCATTAAAAGTTCAAGAGTCCCATCTAAAGTGCTTTCTGGTAATTCCATACGTACTAAATTTTAAATATAAAAATATTGTTTTATATTTTATTCTCCACTTATGAAACACACACACATTCTTATATATATGAATCTTTCAATTATTTACAACCAGAGACAACATTTTTAAAATAATTTACATGCCACAGAATCACTACATTCCTAGGAGGAAGATAGCCAAAGCTAGAGGTTAATTTTACCTTTAACTGGGTGCTGCTTCAGAACTATATATATGTATATACAGGCATTGTGCTTGTGTTGCTTTTAACTCAACATATGAGCTGTTAATTCAGCTGCTAACTCAAAAGTGTAAGACCTAACAGAAGGCTAACAACCTTTCCCACATCAATTCTGAAATCTCCTTTGGCAGACATTTAACTTTGTGTGTCACAGAGGGAGGAAAAGTAAAGCTTTCAGAATGTTTTATGCATAGTGAAGTTATTTTAGAAGCAGCTTAGGAAGGCAAAACACCGCTTCGTTCAGAAGACCATTAGAAAAAAAAACAGAAGTAACAAAAAAATTAACAGAGTTTCTTAATTCCAATTCAACAGGACTCGAAGCAAGCTGTTAAGGAGATAAAATAGTAAAATGTTTATGGAAATTAACTTGGTAAACTTTTGCTTTGCCCCCTCCTGCTGCAATCCATGCTGAT
Organism: Podarcis filfolensis; assembly: GCF_964270895.1. Classification (NCBI taxonomy): domain Eukaryota; kingdom Metazoa; phylum Chordata; class Lepidosauria; order Squamata; family Lacertidae; genus Podarcis; species Podarcis filfolensis. The sequence goes on along the minus strand of NC_139605.1, from coordinate 32,644,740 downwards.
ATCTGTGAACATCATTGATCTCACCATGAGATTTGTGAGTCCCACTTTGTCTGTTAAAACAGATTGTGGGGAAGTGGAAAGAACAACTCACTCATATCTGTACAGTTCCCTATTTTTTCCAAGTTACATTTGAATTTTCTTAAGGGAGGGGTGTTCTGTTGTGTGTGTTTTTTTTTAAGCCAAAAACAAGGATAGAAACATAATCCCTGATGGTCATAGTTATGCAGCAAAAACACTTGAACTCTGCTTGCTAACCCCCTGATATCTCCCCATTAAGTCCTTAGACTCAGAGCTATCCCTTCCCACCTCATGCAACTACTAAGCTCCCTTTTCACCTTCCCAACCCCATTTCTGAAGCCACTTCTCTTCTTTTGCAGCCCTGCTTTGCACCTTTGATTTACCTTTACCCCCATGTCCATGCCCAGCTCCTTTTGTGCAACCACCCATCCACACAAACCACCCAGTGGTAATCTTTTGCATCTTCCTTCTCCCACACATTGCAACTGCTAAGCACCTTATCAATCTTCCACCCAATTATAAAAGCACCCCCTCCTATTCTTCAGACTGTTTCATTCTCCTAGTCTCATCTTCAACTCCATTTCCCTATCTCCCACTCCCTCCTTTTTTTGCAACCCCCTATGCACCCCCCTCTCTTTTTCCTTCCAGCCTCCTCCTAACTTTCCTCAACTCTCCCTTGCACACAGATCACTCCCATATCTATATGATTATGTGAAATCAAAGGCAATTACATGAATATAATCCTCAATTTGAGTCTTCCAACATGAAATCTTTCGGAGAGTTGGGCTGGAACTCCTTAAATCATTTTCCCCCTTTGTGGAACACTATATAGCTCCTTAGTCCAAGAAACTTTTCCATTTCCATTATCCCCCCCCCTCAAAAAAAGCACTTGCTCTCATCTCTCAACTCACTGTTCTCTTTTAGTCTCCTTGCACCTCACGCCCCACACCTAAAATAGTTTTGTTTTCAGTGTGCTGGATGTTCAAACTCCCTTCTTTGAAGATCATCTTCAACTCTACTCACAAATCAACCTGGGTAAAGAGTGAGAACATTTTTACCTACACCCTCTCCCTTCTTCTCTTCCACAGATTTGTTCAGGAAGAAAAGGCGCAGTACTACTACTGCAATAATCTTGTTAACTCCAGAAGAGGTTAGAGTTTAACAGGCTTACAGGGAAAGCCTGCCAGAGTTTAGAGGGTTGTCAGGGACCCAGAATCATACCACTGCTTTTTAAAGAATTGTTTCATGGATCCAGGTTACTTCATCTAAATGTGCAAGTGTGCATTAAGGACTCATCTGGTAGAATCACAGAATCTTAAGAGTTGGAAGGGACCCCAAAAGCCATCTAGTTCAACCCCCTGCAATGCAGGAATCTCATCTAAAGCATCCATGACAGATGGCCACCCAGTCTCTGCTTAAAAACGTCCAAGGGAGGAGAGTCCACCACCTCCAAGGGAGTCTGTTCCACAGCCAAACAGCTTCTGCTGCCAGAAAGTTTCTCAAATGTTTAGTCAAAATCTCCTTTCTTGAAGCCATTGGTTTGAGTCCTACCCTAACTAATACATATATAATCAGTCAGCCGCAACTTCATTCCATATACTCAAAGACCATTAGAATGGAATAGCAATTTCATTAAAATCAACGTGTTAAAAGTAAACCCACAAAATAACAATGCACAAAATTTCAAAAGTAAAACAAGCGCCAGCAAGCCATTAAACTTAAATACAAGAATCAGTTTTAAACGAAAGGATCATATAGCCATAGAAAAAATATTATGGGAAAACACATTTTGGATTTTTATATGGGGAAATTAATGATTTTTCAAAAACAAGTGTGTAGTTTCTTAGCACAGCAAATAGAGCTACTACTGTAAGTAAGTAGCATTTATCATCCAGTAGTTCCAACACCACAGCCTGGGGGGCATTTGGTCTACAAGTTGCTGGAGAATGGGCAATAGTATACCCCCAACCCCAGCTACATATAAAAGGGACAGAATAGCAAATAGCATACCAGATCTTGGATCTGTTTGCAATTGTTTGTTTTGCTGGTGAAATTTCTATATAACATCTCCCCAACGTAGGTGGAGGGCATCACTTGAAACCTGAGTTCTGCATATTTATTTGAAAATCACAGCCTGAAGGTAAAATGGTTCGCCTTGAACTAGGCATACCAGGTGGAGAAAAACATCAAAAATCATGGTGACCCACAGACCAATATTTCTCCATAGATAAATTATAAACTGGGGACACTATGTACTCTACTTTGTATGGGGGCAAAAACCTCAACGCCACATATAATTCCAAATGCAAAATTTATGTGAGGCATCAATTCTATTTGCATGTTTTGGAAGCTTCAGTAGACAACAGCTTTCAAACACATAGCACAATTCTGTGCATGTCTACTCAGAGGTAAGTTTCTTTAAACTCATTGGGGACTTACCTCTGAGTGGACAGAGTTAACGCTGTGGATTGACAAAAAGTAAACTGCAGAATCTTCAACAATGACATATATATGCATGTCCTATTTTTATTCACATTCAGATTTTTTAATTGAGGAAAAATGTGAAGTGAGATGCAGTCCTTAAGAACACTAGTTAAAATCAATACACATAATTTCCAAGACACTGCAATGAGAATGTTTTAATGTAGCAGTCCTTATGCACAATTCAAATATGATTTAGTGGTTGTTATTTTCAAAACAACATGAAACAGGAATGGAACGCACATAATGTTTCTTTTAAGACACAAAGCCTTTCATAATTTTAAAACATAAAAGAAAAATGATGGTACTTCGCCACATAAGATTTCTGAGCTTAGACACCTTAGATGTTTAATTAAGTTGGAAATCACCAACTTCTTCTCAAGATGCTGACTGCTGGCTTGTTAATTAGTTCCCTCTTTTATTGATTAGCAACTTAAGCAGTACTCAGTTATAAATGGCTGTAATGCCTGCCTTGTTTCAGAGTCTAATTAATATGATATAGACTGTTTAACAATTGGTGCCTCCAAGTAATTTATTGTTCTAAATCTGTATATTTTATTGCTAATCAGCAAGAATAGTGCACAATGAAAATAAAAAAATCTAACTGTAGCACCATAGTCAAGATTTGTGTGTTTTGTTTTTATTATAATTTGTAAAAAAAAACACACAAAAAAAACTTTTCAAAAGTTGGCATAACTGTGAGCCAGTAGCAAACCTATTGCTTCATTTCAGAATTGAGGTGTCACAATATTTGATGAACAGATTGATAAAGTAGGATTAGATTATGTGAACTTCTTCCCCATTAACCCTACTGAAAGAAGTGGCGGCTAGATAAGGGCATGTAGCTCAGTCACTGAGTATTGAACTAAAACTGAGCGGAGCTCTACAAGAAGAGATTATTTATCACAGCCAAGCTCTTACCTGCTATTTATAAAGCCTTGCAATTTATAAGACTGCTCACAGGACAGGCCTGGGGCAGAGGGGACACCCATTCCTCCATCTTCCTTGCCTTCAACTTCCAACCATCCAGATATTTGTTGCAAAGAGCTGGGGGACTCTTCAGAACAGCATGGAAGGTGACACAGGGAGCTGCAGGTGTTAAGGGTGAATCAACAAACAGTGCCCCTCTCATCTTCCACCAGCGGGATCCTCTACTGGACTGAAGGGCATTGTGTGAATAGAATGGGTTGCTTACATTTGCTGAAGTGCAAGCCATATTGTTTGAACTGGAAAGTATTCTCTTAGCATGGCTACAATTATAAACAGAGCACGTGTCTTGTAAAGTAGGAACAAATTCCAAAACATAGCTGTTTTATTCTGTAACAGCAAAGAACAACAAGGAGTCCTGTGGCACTTGAAAAATAACAAATTTGGTGTGCAGTGGGCTTTTGTAGCCAGAGTCCATGACTAATTTCTCACCTATTAAAAGCTAGAACCACAATAAATTTGTTGTTTCCTTAGTGTTGACTGAATACACATGTTGAGAGCTATACACATCTCTCGGTTGTGCATGAAACCTAGAAGCAATGAATGAAGCTTCACTAATAAAATGAAGGACCTAGAACATACTACGTATTATTTTTATCAAAGCAAATTGATACTGGGTTGTGGTGGTGGACTGTTCCTCTATTCCTCTCCCCACTGTCTCTAAATGGTAGAGGCAATAAGATCTGGGGTGGATTGTCTGGGAAGCGGAAGCAGCAGCAGCAGATGCTGTGTGTTATGACTCCCTAGTTTCTATAGTTTCTTATTTCCTCCTCTCCCACCAAAGACATTATCTTGCCTGATTCATAATAAATTATAAAGCTGTAAAGTCCTTGCTGGGGGGCAGGGGCACTGAATCAGCTTCAAATGAGAACACACTACTGGCAGTCTCTTATTACAGGAGTACACCTCCCTTCACTGGTTTCCATGATAAATCTCCTCTGGCATTTGCTGGTTTGGAAAGAAGTTGAAGCCAGTAGCTTCACCTCATCTTCAACCTACCTGCCAGAGTTCTCCACCATAACTCTTCTTCCTTCAGTGCCTGAGTTTAAATCTATCCATTTAGCAACTCACCCTGAGCAATATCCCATCTCACCTCCCTGAACTGAAACCAATCATGGACTATACATTACGCTTGCAGCTGTCACATTTCTCACTGCTTGCATGATGACTTCCCTTCCTCTGCTCTGTGTCTGTCCTGTCCTGTAACCTCTTCGTGACAGGGCTTTGTTAGAGTATTTGTATAGTTCTCGGGAGAGTGGAACATCAGTTATTATACCTGGTAATATAGGGCAATGAAATAGTGGAGATCTAGCCAGATAAAAGAATAAAAATGACTTAGATCCAGCCTGGGGAACTTTTTTTCGGCCTGAGGAACACATTCCTTTCTAAGCAACCTTACAGGCACATACCAGCTTGCACACTTATGGGTTCCCTTCATGGAACTATACTTATTTGTTTGGGTGATGAAGTTTATCTAGGATGGTTTGGCCCTTAACTGCAGGCAGGATATTTCCTAACTGCCTGTTTAGGTAAAACCTAACCAGGCACAAGTTTAGGTAAAACCTGTTTAGGTAAAACCTAAACAGGCACAAGTTTTCCACACTGTATTTAATAACTATAACCTTTCTACCAATACAGTGGTACCTCAGGTTACATACACTTTAGGTTACATACACTTCAGGTTACAGACTCCGCTAACCCAGAAATAGTGCCTCAGGTTAAGAACTTTGCTTCAGGATAAGAACAGAAACCAGGCTCCAGCGGCGTGGCAGCAGCAGGAGGCCCCATTAGCTAAAGTGGTGCTTCAGGTTAAGAACAGTTTCAGGTTAAGTACGGACCTCCAGAACGAATTAAGTACTTAACCTGAGGTACCACTGTACCTGTTGTTGAATCTTCTGAGTGTAGGACAAATGATGGATGTCCCTTACTATCATTCTGTCACATACTACAGCACTCCAAAATAAGGGGCTCCTACCAAAATAAGGAACTTCCACCAATCCTTGTTTCAAGAAATTTGATTCTTGACGAACCCCAGGTGAACAAATCAGTTCTCAAAAGTGACTTTTTGGGTAAGGAAAACTCACTTTGAATTCACAGGATGACAAGTAAAGAATAGATGAATAATGCAAAGACAGTTTTCAGCTATAGAGGTTCATGTGAAGGAAAAGAAAAGATTCTGTAATGTGCCTTAAAGAAAGCAGCAAAACAAACATAACATATTGCTTTCTTTATGCTCTGTGCTTTGAAGTAGTGAAACAACAACACTTTATCCCTGCTGCAAACTGCCGAAAAGGAAGCAAGGTGTAACACAGTCAAATTCTCACTTCCACATTACTAAATTACCACATTACTACTATTACTTTCTGCTCATCTTTATTCATTGCGGTGTAGCATAAGCTTTCCACTCAGTCTGTTTCTCACTCATTGTGACTAGAACAAAACATTATGCTAGATTTAATTGACATGTGTCCACATTTCTCTCCCTCTCTCTCTCTCTCTCTCTCTCTCTCTCTCACACACACACACACACACACAGAGAGAGAGAGAGAGAGGGGGGGGGAGAGAGACTGCTTCCTTGAATGCATAATGAGATACCTCAAGACTGTTTCAGGCACTGATAAATTCCAAATCAATAATTCTGGCTCTGATACATTTACAAGGGCAGGGACTATCAGAGCCATTTTAGCGTATTCGTTCCATTAATCTGAGCTCCATTTGAAAACACCAGACAAAATTATATGCATGCTTACCCAGAAGTAACTCCCATTATGTTCAACATGATTAATTTCAGGCAAATGTAGATAAGATCACAGCAACAAGGTATCAGAACCCCCATCTGGTTCTGAAAAATTGAACTAACCGAAACAGAGGAGAAAATGATTATCGAAGGCAATCACCTCCTCGCTTGCAACTTGCTTCAACCTGAAGTTACCAGCTTGAACCATAAAAACCTTCCAGCTGAAGAGGTAAACTGTGATCTCTTTGTGGATCCTTTGCTTGGGAAAAAATGCTGCTGAGCACCTGCCACTTTTGTCCAGGCCGCTAGCCCTGGCATGAGGAGAAAGAAACGCTGGATAACCAGTAGTGTGTTGGCAGCTGTGAAAACAACAGCTTGACAACAAAAGTAGTTCTTATTCAGAGAGGGGAGGGGTGTGTGTGTGTGTGTGTGTGTGTGTGTGTGTGTGTCAGAATTTGCATAAAATCAGGACCATCTGAAACAGTAAGAAGACTGTGAAACGGTGTATGTACGTGCAAACCTGAACAGCAGGAAATTCATAAGTTACCGGTATCTTTCAGGTGGAACTAGCCCAAATAGAGACAAGTGCTTGTTCCCTTTTCGGCACCCACTGAAGACCAAGACACTGAGGTCCACCTCTGAGGGTTTTCTGGCAGTTCTCCCAAAGCAAGAAGTTAAGTTACAGAGAACCAGGCTGAGAGGGCCTTCTCAGCAGTGGCGCCCTCCCTGTGGAACGTCCTCCCACTGGATGTCAAGGAGATAAAGAACTACACAACTTTTAGAAAACATCTGAAGGCAGCCCTGTATTGGGAAGTTTTTAATGTTTGACATTTTATCAGGTTTTTAAATTTTACTGGAAGCCGCCCAGAGTGGCTGGGGAAACCCAGCTAGATGGGAAAGGTATTAATAATAAATTTATTATTATTAATAATAAGCCTTTAAAAATATTTTTATCTCAGTCTGTATCAGTACTGGATTTGAAATTCTTTATTATGTATGTTTTCATGATGTTTTCATTGTCAATTGCTTTGGGCTGCTTTATGGGAAGTTATTGCTAAATGAAGTTGTGATTCGACTTCAGTTTAGCAGCCTCCCCCCCAATCCAGCCTATTATTTCCTCTAGGCAACGGTCCAGCACCTGCATGGCCTCACCTGATGGAAATGACAAGGAGAAACAGAGCTGCATGTTGTCCACAAGCTGGTGGCACAATAGTCTACACAGTGCCCAATAACCACTCCCCCAACAGCTTCAAATAAATGTTTAAAAGCTTGGGGGACAAGATGGAACCCTAAAAGACCTCACAACATTATTGCCATAGGACCATACAGCATCCCCCCTCTTTCACTCTCTGAAAACAGATGTGCAGGTAGGAGTGGATCCACCATATCACCATGCCTTCAATTCACATAGCCATTCCAAGAGTACATCATGGCCGATGGTATCAAAAATTGTCCAGAGATCCAGGTAAATTGACACAGTCACATTGCCCTCTCCTTCTGATGAAGGTCACCAGTCAGGGCAACCAAGACTGTTCCAGTGCCAAAACCAGGCCTGAAGCCAGACTGAAATGGGTGTAGATCAGTGTTTCCCAAACTTGGGTCTCCAGCTGTTTTTGGATTACAAAACTCAAACATCACTGAGCTTCCCTCCCCCCCCCCAAATGAAGCCTAAAAATAGAGTAGGGAATGCACCCCCCCCCATATTATTTATGGCACATGGGTTAGCAGTTTCAGAATCAGAACTTATGGCAGGGGGGAAAGCAAACAAAGCAACAAAAACCACTCAGCACTAATGTTGTAGCTCATCATTACCAAGGTCCCTGTGTTTCATATGCATGCTATGCCATCAGATAATTATATATATTTTAAATCAGCTCCACATTATACAGCTCAATGAAAAGATGTACTGCATCTACCCTGTACGCTTTTCACTGTATGGCCTCTATAATTTCGTAAGAAATCACTTAGACTATACAGATAAGTCCTTAACAGCCTTTTCATTTTCTAGAAAATGAACTTATTAAAAACAAAAGCATTATCATAAAATTATATGACAAGCTATAGCTCAGGGATCCATTTCCTCGGAAATGTCACGTGTGTATATTCGCTTTCATTATGAACAAAAAGCAGACATTCAATTTTGCTTGACAGGTTTAGCAAATAGCTCTTTCTGAATAAAACCTGGTGAACCAACAATATTGAAAGTCTGCAAATGTGAGATCCTAGAAGACTTATGAAAAAATAAATAAATAACCTAGATTCTAGTAGACTAAATGACAGTACAGACGTGTTTTTAAGTACTTGGATTTCTTCTCCTCCTCCTTTCTTCCTGACAATTGTACAGACTATGTTTGCATGTCACACTAAACCATGTTTTGAGTGCAGCATGCGCAAGCTTGTGTACCTTCCACATATAAGCCAGATGGAGTACAATGGTACCTCAGGTTAAGTACTTAATTCTCCTCCTGCTGCTGCCGTGCCGCCAGAGCACGATTTCTGTTCTCATCCTGAAGCAAAGTTCTTAACCTGAAGCATTATTTCTGGGTTAGCGGAGGCTGTAACCTGAAGCGTATGTAACCTGAAGCGTATGTAACCCGAGGTACCACTGTACTTGGGATGTTTTAACTTTCCATTTCCTTTAAACGAAGCCTGTTGATTTCTTCAGCTGGGGATAGTGGTTTAGTCTAACTATGTTTAAACATGTTTTGATGTTGCCTTGTTTTCAAACTGTCCACATTCAGTGATAAACTACCTAGAAACTGATAAAAAAATATTTCCCCAGAGCACTAGCCGTTTTGGTCTGTTGCAGCAAAAGCTACGAAGTGTCTTGTGGCACTTTAAAGACTAACAAATTTATTATATCGTAAGCCTTCAAGGACTACAGTCCACTTTATCAGCTGCACGGAATGTTACCCTGAGTATATGTGCAGCTGCTACTCAGGATAATACTTCAAGCATACCATAATAAATTTGTTAGTCTTTCAGATGCCACAAGACTCACTGTTGCTTTGACAGAAACCTTCTAAGGTCTTCCTCCTGGCTACACAGAAGGGATGAGGTAAGCAAGTGAACTTGAGGCTTGCTTCCCCTTTTTCCTACTTGTGCACATCATGATGCTAACACAGCCATCTCGTCAGCATATTTAGAGCAGATTATAGCTTGGACTAATTTTCACTTTAGAAAATATATGCTTGCACGATATCACTTCCGATTCCTGGTGGGCAGGGCTGGTCAAGGCCATTTTGCTACCATGTCATTAACTAAAAATGCCACCACCTGCCCTCCTTACACCTGAGGAGCCCCAGGGAACAAAAGGAGGAAGGTGGCAGTGTGTGGATTTGCTAGGTAAGTGGGTCTGGAACCTCTTGAATCTCACACTGGGCAAGAATACTTGAATGAATTTTAAGGGATCTGCAACAGGTTGCAGCCCAACATAACTAACTACCTGCCTTCAATGTGCTCCCCCTTTCCGACCAAGGTAGAGCAGCTTCCTCACAACCCTCACATTAACATGCCAATGAGACCTTGCCAAATCATAACCACTTGGGCCTCACAGTTTTGTATGAATGAGTCGGGCAAGCAGCAAGTGGAGGTCCTGTCCTTTCTAGCCTAGCAGCTTTTGAAGGAACTTCAAGGAAGCCTTGCTTGACCTAAAAGATGGCTCAGGATGTCTGTCAACATGTGTTTTTCGTTTTTCTTCTCTTAAATATACATGGCACCTGCTAACATATCCTACGCTGGCAATCACTCTGTAGCCAGCTTCACACTCATGTTAAAACACACACACACACGCACACACGCACACACACACACACACAAATAGCCACCAGCAACTTTTCCAGTCCGAGGCAACAGACAAAAAAATTCCTGCACAGCCCTGCTAAGCAGCAGCCTGTTCAACCTATATTACATAGTGGGCAGGTGGGTGGGTGCTGAGCCCAAGGGCAAAAGAGAGGATTTCAGGAGAAGAGCCAGGCTTTCTATGGCTCCACTCTGCTAATTCTGCACCTGGTGTGCCAGTTTTGCCACAGCCAGGTCACTCTTTCCTACCTTTTGGGGCAAAGTGTCCCCCACGTTTACCAGAAAAGTGTGTGTGTAAATTGGCAATGGTTTTTTTGTTTTGTTTTTTTTACAAAAATACAAGAGAATACAGGAAACAAGCAAACTCCCAGAGCGCACAGTTCAACTGCTCACTGATATAGGAATTAGATACCCTAGGTAAATTTTTATTATTTTAATAATGTTTCAGTGGTTCACTGTAACTGCATTTAACATTTTAGAATGTATTAAGCTTGATTTTTGTGTGTTCTGCATTTGTGATTCTCCCCCTCTTATACACTGCATTCCATCTCTCCTTATCTACCCCTGAAAGTGGTACAAATGACAGGATGTTTTAGCACCACAGTGTAAATCAGCTATCCTTGAAGCTATCTGAGACCCAGGAAGAGGATTTTATGATGCTCTTCCCTCACTGAAGGCTAGGTTGCCAGGGTAACACCAGACATCCGATACCTAAAATGGTCTGGGCACACTGGGGCCACTCCAAGGTAACTGTAGGGGTGAAGATACCAGTATGGAGCCATGCGTGTTTTACTTCTCATGACTTATAACCTTTCCTGATGTATGTGAAGATGTTTTATGACTCTTTGCTGCATTTGAACTACTATATAAGCTTTGATTTTGAAGCGCCTCAGGGCAGACCTTCTCAACTGGCATGTTGAGTTGAGTGAGCTCCGTCCTATTGCAATAGCTATAATAAATGCTGGATCCCTAAATCTGCATGCTGGACTTGAAGATAGTTTCCTTGGTTCTGTGGTTTATTCAAAAGGTGGTTGTTCCTCACCTGGGTAACAAATAAGGTGGTGTAGAGGTGAATTCTTACCACATCAGCCTGCATCAAATTTTGAAGGAGCAACACTTTGAGATTTTATCCTGAAATCCCAGATGAAACTCCCAAGACTATTGTTTTTGTTGTTGTTGTTTTGCTATTTTGGACCCTATAGAATTTTTTTTTAAGCTTCTGATCACCTTTTCAATTCACACAAAATCATAATAATCAAGAGAGCCAAACCCGTCACTTTCCCAACTGACAGTCGCATGTATAGAAGATAAAATAATGTGGTTTAAAAAAATAAAACAGTAGTTTTCAGAAAAACAACAACGCTTCTATTATATTAAAGCATAATTAAAAAATGAGAGACATTATCACGGTTATTACAAATATGCTACCTTCTTTTAAAAAGAAGTCAGGTCAGGATTTGCTATGCAAAACCAACTGATCATTTAGAAAGTAGATTTCACATAGACCTTTGTTCATAGTGAAGTGAAGTGATTCTGAATGGTCACCACATGCCAAAACTGTGCCCAAAGCACTAACTGATGTACTTGGACAGACTTTACACTGGAAAGGACCTATGCTGTTGCAAATTTCCTACTTTTAGAACAAAACAGTTTGCAAAGTAACTGCTCAGGTTGTTGGCAAAGAAACTGGACTATGATGCACAGAGCATTGGTTTGATTTAGCAGATTTTTAAATCTTCATAGGCCTTGCAGAATTTAAATGACTAGATCACAAGATGCCCCTCACATGTTTTAAAAATCATACAGCATCCACAATACATCCTTCTTAGCAAAACTTATCTGCCTCAGAAAGTAGATTGAAAGCAGAAGGAGAGAAATGAAGGCCTAGGGCAGCCATGGCCAAACTTGGCCCTCCAGCTGTTTTGGGACTACAATTCCCATCATCCCTGACCACGGGTCCTGTTAGCTAGTGATGATGGGAGTTGTAGTCCCAAAACAGCTGGAAGGCCAAGTTTGGCCATACCTGGCCTAGGGAAACAATAAAGCCATAGTTAGCAAAATGTAGTGATACAAGTACCAGAGTTCTACATTCATACACATTTGAGTCATTTCTTAAGTGCATTCATTTTGTAACTGAACCACTTCTCACAAGTGGGGGACCTGCCACCTCAATAGAGGGCTCAATTGGACATTAAATGCTTTACATGAAAGAGGAGGAAAGTAATGCTTCTTGTCAACTAACCACTCTGAATGAAAAATGTTGCAAAATGGAACAGGTTAAAGTAGCTTGAACCTAGGTGTGGAAGGTACTACCAATATTAAAAGAGGAGGTTAAGAACATCAGTATAGTCTAGTTAAATACAAGCCAAGAAGGGCAGCTTTATTCGCTACTTTATCATGGGCGTATGAAATTCAATGCCCTTTTGAATTAATGTATAATATTACAGTGGCATTTTAAAATAAGAAATAAAGGAAGGGGGAAAAGTTTTAAAAATGACACTTTACCTGCAAGGCACAACATGAATGATTGCAGTACGAGCAGTTCCCATAGCAACCTCATTTTCAGTTTCTGAGGTCAAAGGAGGCCCAACTCCAATATGTAATGATTAGAATGCTGCTTCGTTTAAGTTTTATACAATCTTTAATCTGTAGGGATACAAAGAGAAATATCATTACTATGTGATTCAGGATTACAGCTCCGTATGTTCTTTGAGATTCTCTACCTTTCCATATGATCTAAAATAAATTTGCACCCGAAGGAATTCAGAGAAGCTGTTATTTTTAAGTCGGTGAGGCAGGTAAAAATAAATAAATCATACCCTTTAGATATAATACTATATTTTAATGTGTGTGTGTGTGTGTGTGTGTGTGAGAGAGAGAGAGAGAGAGAGAGAGAGAGAGAGAGAGAGAGAGAGACAGACAGAGAGAGAGAGGGGCTGTGACAGAAAGACTTTAAGTTAAAAGAAAGCCTACAAGTTGTGAGGAAAAAGCTCTTCTGAGTTAGATATTAGATCTTCCCACTCTGTCATCTTCTTTCCGCAGCCTTACACAAGCCGTATTAACCTCACTGCCAGCTCACTAATCTAGTAATTATTATTTAGTTAATTGTACAAAACACCTTGAAGATGGCAGTCCACTAAGTGTTTGTCATCCTCTACTTTATCCCTTGACAACTTTGAACTTGCTCACATCTCAGCAAGTGAAATGGTAATAAGGGCAACCTACGGGTCCCTGTGGAGATGATAAATGCCCTTCTGTATACAAAGTCAGGGTGAGCCATTAGAGGAGAGCAAGACATCCCTTTTTGCCCAGGGAGCTAGGGCACAGTCTCCCCATTGCTCACGGCCATCCAGCAGCACAGATAGCCCGAGATTAATTGCTGCACTGTAACTCAAATCTCCCGCATGACAGTGTGTTGTCTTCCTTGCAGACCTCTGGAGCAGCTGGGGGAGGGGGGTCAGCAAGTTGGCAAACCACTTAAACTCTTTTAGCCATTTGACTGGAGGTAATTTATTTTCAGCAAAGCACGACTCCATTCTGCACCCCTCCCCTTTTTAAAGCAACTTCTCTGCTATCTGGGCTTCAACGAAAAGGTTCTATCAGACTTGCTTCAGTATTCTTAATCTAAGCTCCGCTCAATCTAATATAAATTCAAACAGCCTCCCTTCACCTTTGTACTTTAAGTAGTTTTAGAGAACTAGTTCCACAATGTTTTGCCTGTGTGTTTGGGTGGCTGTGTGTGTGTGTGTGTGTGTGCGCGCGCGCACACAGACACACACACACACACACACACACACACACACATTAAACACACACACACACATCTCTTCAAGTATCTATGCCAGGCATTTTTAGATTAAAAATAAATAAAGCCATCTAATCATATGTTCTCATCATTTATTCATCTTTCTGATGTCTGGAAGTTAAGGAGCCTTCAAGTTTACAAGACAAACGGCATGCCTAATAGAAAGTGAAGTGGTATCATTAGAGGTCTCTGCCTGCTTTTGTAAGTTAAAATTGTTCAGTTTCTAATAAAGTCAGGTTCAATGTGCTGAGAAGACTAAGAATCCCTATCATCTGATCTGCAGATGTTACTTGAAGGGAGTAATTGGAATATATTCCACAATTCTGACACGTTCGGTGATTAAGCTGACTGCAGATAAGCAGAAAAGTGTTGATCAATGGAACTGAATAGCATTTTAACGCAAATGATTACAGCAAACATTATTAATTGGGCAAGGAGCATGTCACAGATTCTGCTATGCAATGTTCAGCAGCTCCTGCCTCGTATCTTTAAAGGACAGCTCAAGGATGCACCAGGTTTTAGGGCCATATACATTAATTGTGTCGATGAAATTAAAGCTCCCCTTTTAAGCAAATGTAAGTAACAACTGTATGGGGGACTGAGCAGCATAGGAACCATGTGGGTGGCGAGGGGGAGTTTAACTCTTTCCAACTATGATGGTTCCAATTAACTACCCCTACCCTCAATCTAGGGACGCGGATGGCGCTGTGGGTAAAACCTCAGCGCCTAGGACTTGCCGATCGCATGGTCGGCGGTTCAAATCCCCGCGGCAGGGTGCGCTCCCGTCGTTCGGTCCCAGTGCCTGCCAACCTAGCAGTTCGAAAGCACCTCCGGGTGCAAGTAGATAAATAGGGACCGCTTACCAGCTTGAAGGTAAACGGCGTTCCGTGTGCTGCGCTGGCTCGCCAGATGCAGCTTGTCACGCTGGCCACGTGACCCGGAAGTGTCTGCGGACAGCGCTGGCTCCCGGCCTATAGAGTGAGATGAGCGCACAACCCTAGAGTCTGGCAAGACTGGCCCGAACGGGCAGGGGTACCTTTACCTTTTACCCTCAATCTATGTTTATCAGAAAGGAAGCCAATCGTAGCCCAATCTTGGGGTAGAAATTTCATCAGGACTAGGGTGGTGGTGGGAAATGGCTAAATTGTCTCTCCCAGTCCCCTGTGGTTCCTATGCTGTTCAAGGCTCTGCCAATAAGCAACCATGGCAACTTTGGCATCAGAACAGAACAGAAGGCTGGCAGGCAAGCCAGTAGCACAGGTGGAAGGTAGCCCAGGTGAGCTGTTTTAAGGAGAATGGGAGCATCTTCTGCCTGCTTTAAAAAGGGACTGGGGTGAGCTATAAGGGAAGGGGGTGGTTTGGGGTAAGACAGAGGGGTTTGGGGAAAGCTGTGAGTGGATAGGCAAAGGGGTAGGTGAGGTGTAAATGAAGAGCTGTTTGGTCAGGTGTAAAGGGAGAAGGGGCTAGGAGTGGGGGGAAAGGAGGCCCCCCACAAGAGTGACTAGTGGGGTGCCACAGAATTCTGTCTTGGGCCCGGTCTTATTCAACATCTTTATCAACGACTTGGATGATGGACTCAAGGGCATCCTGATCAAATTTGCAGATGACACCAAACTGGGAGGGGTGGCTAACACCCCAGAGGACAGGATCACACTTCAAAACGACCTTGACAGATTAGAGAACTGGGCCAAAACAAACAAGATGAATTTTAACAGGGAGAAATGTAAAGTATTGCACTTGGGCAAAAAAAATGAGAGGCACAAATACAAGATGGGTGACACCTGGCTTGAGAGCAGTACATGTAAAAAGGATCTAGGAGTCTTGGTTGACCACAAACTTGACATGAGCCAACAGTGTGATGCAGCAGCTAAAAAAGCCAATGCAATTCTGGGCTGCATCAATAGGAGTATAGCATCTAGATCAAGGGAAGTAATAGTGCCACTGTATTCTGCTCTGGTCAGACCTCACCTGGAGTACTGTGTCCAGTTCTGGGCACCACAGTTCAAGAAGGACACTGACAAACTGGAACGTGTCCAGAGGAGGGCAACCAAAATGGTCAAAGGCCTGGAAACGATGCCTTATGAGGAACGGCTAAGGGAGCTGGGCATGTTTAGCCTGGAGAAGAGGAGGTTAAGGGGTGATATGATAGCCATGTTCAAATATATAAAAGGATGTCACATAGAGGAGGGAGAAAGGTTGTTTTCTGCTGCTCCAGAGCAGTGGACACGGAGCAATGGATCCAAACTACAAGAAAGAAGATTCCACCTAAACATTAGGAAGAACTTCCTGACAGTAAGAGCTGTTCGACAGTGGAATTTGCTGCCAAGGAGTGTGGTGGAGTCTCCTTCTTTGGAGGTCTTTAAGCAGAGGCTTGACAACCATATGTCAGGAGTGCTCTGATGGTGTTTCCTGCTTGGCAGGGGGTTGGACTCGATGGCCCTTGTGGTCTCTTCCAACTATGATTCTATGATTCTATGATCTTCCAGGCCTGCACTGCCATGTGAGATCACTCTTTTTCGAGCTGTGCTTTTTCAGGCACAGCACCCAAAACACACATTTGGGGTGCCCTGCCTGAAAAAAAGTGCAGCCCGAAATCACCCATTTTTACCGGGACAGTTGACGGGTATGAATGTCATTAGAATAATATGACAATATTTGAGTCCTGAAATATTGGACTCAAACAGCCTCAAGTTCGCAGTACAGCCCAGAGCGGATACCATTATCTTGAGAAGTGACATTCCCAACTGTTATCACAGTTTCATAGAGTTAAAACTACATGTAATGTTAAATACATCCTGGGGTAGCTCAGTTGGTAGAGCATGAGACTCTTAATCTCAGGGTCATGGGTTTGAGCCCCATGTTGGGGGAAAGCTTCCTGCATTGCAAGGGGCTGCGCTAGATTACATTTGTTGACTCATGGACTCTATGAGTCTACGATCAATTTTAACATGTTTATGGCTGTTGCTGTTTTTCTTGTGAAAAACAAATTGTATTTACTGATTTCGAATTTACCTTCAGAACTGTGTGTTTCTTTTAAACAGTCTCGTTCCTTTGGCAAACAGCATTTTGTGGGGGAGAGGGATTATTGACACTGTGGTGCAGAAAAACAGGTTGTGTACCATGTGCAGCCCCAATCCTGATCCACCCCGCTCTCGGTTAAAAGCCAAAACAGACATAAAAAAATGCAATTATGCATTTCATGTAACTTGTAATTAGTGCATGTACTTTATTTGTTTGTATTTCAAATACCTCTTCTCCTAAAACATACTGACTCTCCTTAAAACTGCTACACATGCCAGGAAGGAAAATCTTTACTATACGGTTATCCAAAAGTTGTCCCCTTAACACTTCTGTTTCAGCTATGGGACTTCATTTTCTACTCCAGTCTTTGTGCCCCACTTCAAAAACTCTTATACAGGAACCCCCAGAACAATTTGGGGAAGTGGGGACAGAGAAGATGGAAAGGAAATAGCATTGTGCAGGTGAACAGGGACAGTTTTGTTGTATACGACCCATAGCTACATTTTTTGTATGTTCAATAATTTCCCCAAAGCCCCAATTTAATACATGCATTCTGCCCTTCTTCTAATTTCTGTATAAGCACAAAAAAATTGCAGACTCTAAATGGCACCAAACATATAAAGTAAATGTTTGCCTTATTAAAAAGGAAAAAAGAAAAAGAAAATCTGCATAGTTACAAGTGACCTGAAGAGATGGAGAAAAATGATATATAAATACAATTTGAATCTAATGCTGTTCTCACATTTGTGCTGATGCTTTTCTAACTTTACTTTTTGGCGATTCCATCCAGCTGTGGCAAATTGTTTTGAAAGGCACCTTTGTTCGTAATTGGATTTTGATAGAAAAAGTTGACTGTAAGAACTCTGAGCATGATAAGGCAAGGAAGAAGCAACATGGGCATTGTTGAAAAAGTGTTTAGGGGCTCTTTTTCAGAGGCTCTCAGCAAATGAAATACACTGCTATGGGTACTCAGAACCTTTGGAAAACAAATTGTTGAACCTATGTGTTGCTTTGATGACTAAAAAGCAATTCCATTTTTCCCATTCAGAAGGAAAACAAATCAGTCTGCCATGAAGATGTTTGCATATAAAGTCCTATTGCTTGTACTGTCAATTTCTCCTGGCATCCCATAAAAAGTATGTTTTATAAAGTAACTCAGAGCCATATCAAAAGAGCTGCAAACAAGAATAGGCTTCTTTGGGAATTGTCTCACGTTTGTTTTTCTTCTGCCCACTGGTGTGCTACTGTGTGCCAATTCTGTTAAATGCCAAAATAAATCACCATTAATGATGTATGTTGTGCATGCCAGGCAACGACTGGCGTTTTAATCACCTAAATAAAAGTCAAGCTAAAGATGAGCATAAAAAGCAACTCTAAAACCGAGTGTAATGACTGTTTGTCAGAGTAATGTTGCAATGCTTTGCACTCTTCCTTCAGAGTAACTCAGTGGAAATTATGTGCAGGATTAGGCGGCATGTCTTCAATCATTAACATGCCAACATGGAACCAAATCCCAACAATATAACTTACTTCCAAGTAAACCTAGGGTGATTAAAGATGGTTGCAGCACAATGAATTCCGTATCAACTTTAATATGATTGATTCTGTTTAATCCTATAAAAGTATAACAAGAGTGCATACAGGAGATCACTAAAATAAAATTAGATGTGCTCATCCTTAACAACTTTGCTGTTGTTGTTGTTATAATACGGAAGCCTCTTGTACCAACGTGCTTAATTCAGCTAACACTCTCTACATGCCCCTGAAGCTTCACTCTAGATTGCACAAAGAAGCAAACTGTAGTGCACTTGACCCCATTGAAAGGTGGCTACTAACACTCATGAATTACTAGTGCAATTGTTTTAAGTCTAGAAGCATTATTTTGTAATAACTGAGGCCTCTGAACTATCTTTTTTAAAAATATTTTTATTCATTTTCCAATACAAATTTATACAATTCATACATCTTAATTATATCCCCTTTCTCTTTTTTGACTTCCCTCAACCTGACTGAAACTCCTTCATAATTTTACTTCTTCAAGGCCTCTGAACTATCAAGGATGTTCCATGTACAATGCATTGCAGAAATTCAGACATGACAGCCAGACCATCACTGCCTAGGAAAGTCTGTAGCTGGTACACCAGCAGCACCCATTGAAAGTGTTTCATGTCACTACGGCCAATTCAATTTCCAGAGTTACCTGTACTAAATGCTAATGTACCGTTTTCCACTGTACTGAAAGTTGAGCTCCAACAGACTCCTCCCTCTTACTGTCTTTGTAGCTCTGTAAGGGATAAACTACAACCCCACAAATACTTTAGGAGGTGGGAATGTACTTTAAAGATATACTGTGTATGCAGTCTCCACCAGCTCTTCCAACAACTTTTGGATCCTCCTCTCATTGGATTTTATCTATTTGGGGTGGTCATTACAAGAACTTTGTAACGAAGAATTAGTGTCCAGGTTTGCCTCCCCACCCTACCAAGCCTTTTTCATATGCCACCCACTACTGGGCCAGTAACGATACGTCCAAATAATAATAATAATAATAATAATTCACCAATAGCTACTTAACACAGACCACTTAATTTTATCCTAGAAGAAATAACTCCAACCTAAATGGTATTACCAAAGAAGGAACTATTGCCTTTATTCCACACTACGGCTTCCCAAAGTTCTGCTACTGGAATCATAGGGGAACTAGTTGACCCATTTTGCACTGAGTTCCTCGGAAAATGAACTGTATGTCATGCATTTAAATAATTAATTCAACAGGTGTTCTTAGTAAGGAAGTGTACTATTAAAAGCACTAATCTCTTTCTTGCAGAACATGGATCTCCATTTTCAGCTTCTTCTTTTTTGAGCTACACACTTTGAAAGCTTGATACTTGCATAGTTTTCATGAAATATGTACAGTACAGTGGTGCCCCGCAAGACGAATGCCTCGCAAGATGGAAAACTCGCTAGACGAAAGGGTTTTCCGTTTTTTGAGCTGCTTCGCAAGACGAATTTCCCTATGGGCTTGCTTTGCAAGACAAAAACGTCTTGCAAGTTTGTTTCCTTTTTCTTAACACCGTTAATACAGTTGTGACTTGACTTCGAGGAGCAACTCATAGAACGCAGTGTACATAGTAGCCTTTTTTTTGAGGTTTTTAAAGACTTTGGTGATTTTTGAAGCTTTTCCAAAACTTCTTTTGCAGCCATTTGGTAAGTTAAGCTTTTAAAACTTTTGGGGGGAGGGGTTGGATTTTGGGTTGGGGTGTTTGGAATTCAAGGACTTGGTGTTGGGGAGGGGTTTGCAAGAATCTGGAAGCTTGTGTTTTTTTTTCCTGCATTTTTATGATTTTCTGTGACCATTGGGGCACTCTGCTGTTTTTTTAAAAAAAATTCTGGGTTTGAATTTTGAAATGCTCTTTACAGTATGTGTGACTTTAAAGAGCACTTAATAAACTCTTGTTGTACCAAATTTGGCTTTGTTTGGACTTTTTTTGACCATAGGAACGCATTAATTGATTTTCAATGCATTCCTATGGGATTTCGTGCTTCGCAAGACGAAAAATTCGCTAGACGAAAAAATTCGTGGAACGAATTAATTTCGTCTTGCGAGGCACCACTGTACCTCTAACTTCCCTGCAAAACATAATGCACTATATATAGCACCCAGTCCTTGTAAAAGGAATTACTTGACATTAATTTAGTCTTCAAGGAGGCATTTAGTGATATATTCCCAATGAAACTTATGCAAACGTAGTATTTCAGAAATCACCTTATTTATATTACAAGTGAAAGCAGAGGAAATAAGAAGAGGGAAAGCAGTTACAAGAGGAAGAGTTATGGAAGCAAGATAGTGGGATCAACAAATGAACTCAACCCACCACTCATTCTTCCAGAAAACATGCCAGATCATGAAATGTCTCACATCTTCCTTATATGTCATGAGAATGACATATACGTAAAAGCCTTTGATATGATAAGCACCATGCAGAATACTTATATGCAAGCAGCCTACTGTACGAAGTTACTTTGTCAAATGAGGCTATTATGCATAATGTTCACAGTGTGGGATAAATGGAATTTAAATAGCTGAAGCACATATTGAGTTATTGGGTATCTCCTTGTCAGACTAGGACGTGATTTCATTTTGCTGCTACACTGAAGTCACACACAATAACAAAGCGAGAGCCCATCTCAGCCTAGCGATTCATACTTGTCAGGCCTCTTCTCTCTGTGGTGTACAGAAAGTCCCATTTCGCTGCAGCACATCCACCATCTTTTTTTTTATTATTATTAAATATTTATTGGTATTTGCACAAAACACACAACAAACAAAAACAAAAAAATAAACAAAATAAAAACAACACAAAAAAGCATATTCGAAACTAAACAGAAAAATAGAAAAAACACATACAGTTTCTGATACTTATTTTCCTCAACCTTGTTTCTCAGACCTCCTCACACCTCCCCTTCTTGTATTCCAATTTAAATTGTCAATTCAGCAAGTCCTTAACTTATTTCTTCACCTTAACTTAAACATTTATTCTAACATACTGTTATTTTACTTTACTTCTTTTTTCCATTTCCTCCATTTATTTTTAACAGCCTTATTTTCACTTAATTTAAAAAAAAGGAAAAAAAAACCAATTTCACCTTATTAAAGTTACACATCAATACTTATACCTCATTAATTTATTCTTAAACCTTTTTCCTAAGGTCGACCAAAATTTCCCTTCCACGGTTTACCCAATTTCCTTAACACTAACAAAATATAAAACAAACAAAGCAATGCAAATTATCCTTATGTACCCTTTGGATTCCCAACCTCCACCCACCCTTCTCCCGGTTCCAGTCCCCAACCAATATCCATCAGTCTTTATATTATTTATTTAGCCTGGAGATCTCAGGTCCGAGGCCCTTATGTCTCTCTCAGTTCCTTTCTGCCGGTCTCTTTGATAGACCTTGAGCACATCCACCATCAGTTGTCATGAAACTCAATCACAATCTAAACAAAATGAGAGACTTAACATCACAGAAGAGACAGTGGGCTCTGTAGATATCTTTGTTATTTTGTCTCTTCCAAGTTCCTCAAAAACAATTCTGAAAATCTGACAGATTCCTCTCCTCTCCAATAAGCCCACCCCAAGCCTGTAAAAGCTGCTTCAGACTGCCCTCCAACCCTCCAGAGCAGATTTTGAGGGGGTTGCAGGGATGAACAGATGAGGGTTCAGTCCTAGTGCATGAGTGGAAGTCTGTTCTGCTCATTCCTGGGCAGCATTAGATAAACTATACTAGTTCATATGAGAATGCTATTTTATTAAGTAATTCCTGGTCTGCTTAGACATTAATTCCTGGATTAAAAAGCCCTTGCCACAGTGTTTTGCAAATTACATGGTGGCAACTTATGCAGCTGAAGCATTGTTGTTTTTGGGTGAAGACAAAGGCAAAGTAGGTGTCATACCTCAGGTTGAATGTGCTTCAGGTTGAGCACTTTCAGGTTGCGCTCCGTGGCAACCTGGAAGTAACAGAGTGCATTACTTCTGGGTTTTGCCGCTCGCACATGCGCAGACGCTCAAAATGACATGCGCGGAAGTGGCAAAACGCGATCCGCGCATGCGCAGACGCACTGTTGTATCTTACATTCCATTCAGGATGCGAACGGGGCTCTGGAATGGATCCCGTTCGCATCCCGAAGTACCACTGTAGGTGGAAGTGTGAAGAGGCAGGCCTCAAGCTGCTGTACCTTCTTTTCTAGCAAGGGATTTGCTGCAGGAGTAAGTTTGCACAACATCCTGATCCTATGTCTACTGTGAGACAGCACCCCGGGACTCTCCCTCAAACTTCCTCACTAAAGGCCCTCACAAATGCCTCTGTTTACAACCACAACGATAATGGTAATAATTGTATCATTTATCCCCCACCCATCTGGCTGGGTTTCCCCAGCCACTCTGGGCAGCTTCCAGCACATTAACAAATGTAAGTCCTAGTCACAAGTTGCAATCAGCTAAATAGAACTGCTACTGATTGTTAACGCTTCCCCCAATTTTTAGAGAAATAGAAGGCTACTGTAACACACACACACATTTTAATTCTTGTGGTTTACAAAAAAAAAGAGCAGTATGTATACAACCAAGGAACGCAGGTGGCACTGTGGGTTAAACCACAGTGCCTAGGACTTGCCGATCAGAAGGTCAGCGGTTCGAATCCCCGCAACGGGGTGAGCTCCCGTTGCTCGGTCCCTGTTCCTGCCAACCTAGCAGTTTGAAAGCACGTCAAAGTGCAAGTAGATAAATAGGTACCACTCCAGCGGGAAGGTAAACTGCGTTTCCGTGCGCTGTTCTGGTTCACCAGAAGTGGCTTAGTCATGCTGGCCACATGACCCGGAGAAACTGTCTGCGGACAAATGCCGGCTCCCTCGGCCTATAGAGCGAGATGAGCGCCACAACCCCAGAGTCGGTCACGACTGGACCTAATGGTCAGGGGTCCCTTTACCTTTTTATGTATACAACCAGTAAATCAGTAATGCATCAAACCATTAACACAAAAACAATTATCCAACTCAAAATAACTGATATAACTTATATTGGTTTAAACTTTACACTGTTAGCTGTTCTGTATTTGTGTATATTATTTCAACCTAAATGCAGGTTATAAATGAATTAACAATGCTAATAAGTAAGTAAATACATTTCCGACCAGCTACTAATCTCATCTCGTTCTTTGCCTGGAGTGGATTTCTAACCTAGAAATACTGTGCTCATAGTTCAAATATTTTTCATTGTTTGGTTAAGAGTTCACATTTCTACAAAGACTGAAAGGCCCATTTCTCTGTAGCTTATATTATCTGATTATTTAACTGCCTTTCTCCTAGCCTACAGATACTATCTTTCAAGGCTGCTTCACACTGTCCATTCTTTAAGTGAACAGCTTTTGCCTTCAACCCCAGACTTTTCAAACATAAGGTTAGGAGCTTAGTTCTTTATTACTCCTGTGATGCCATTAACGTTCCACTTGCCTCACACAAAAAGACATCCACCCTTAATTTTTCAAACTAATAGCATCTAGAAAGCTGTGTATTTTCTCTTACTGAGAAAATAGGCTTCCCAGAGCAATTGGGACTAGAAGTAAATTGTTGGAATTTATCTCCCAGCATCCTTTGGCATATCCATTGTGCACTATTCAGCTGTGGAAGAATTTATACAGTATCAGCTTTAATTCATTTTGGGCTGGACTGAACATAGCCTGCTAATTTAAGTCATCAAACAAATCTACATCGAAAACATACTATTACTATGACTACAAAATTGTTCAGTGTTGGGAGTGTTAATCTGACTCAGTAGTTTGTAATTTAAGCAAATGTCAACAAAGTCCATACAAATATATATAGTTTAATGAAAAGTCCTGATGTGTGTTGTGGTCATTGAAAATATGTAACAGTAGATTTGAAGAATTTTGCTTTCTTTGATCAGAAAATAAAAATGATAAGCGGTTTAGTGAATGAAAGAAAATCACGGGAGGAAACAACATATACACATTTATCCAATTTCAAATTACATAAATTATTTTTTCTTTAAAAGCTGTCACTGTTGAAAGCAATGTATTAACTTTTTCCACCAGCCAGAGACTGGCAGATGACATTATTTTACACTTTGTTTATTTTTATTTCTATGGTGAAACTTTAGCATCAAGACCGCTCTGTGTTTGGAATGTTCAATATGCCAGAATAGAAAGAATTTTAAAATTTGCATGGCTACTCATCATTACAATTCTCTAGACAGCTTACAAATGGTGTCTGTGTGTCTGTCAATAGACAGTATTTAATCTGTGGCTTAACTTCAATGTGACTATACGCAGAAGAGAACACTAGGTTTATTGAAGGTGGTGTAGAGACACTTCAGATCTAAGACTGCAGTTATATACACACTCAAAAGCAAGTAAGTGTGATCAAACTCAAACTTATTTCGGAGTAGATATGTAGAGGATTATGCCAATTCACACATGACCTAGTGACTTATTTTCTCCACATACACTTTCCCCCCATTCATGTCCCACGTATGAAACTGCATTGGGGGGGGGGTATCAAGAGTGAAAAGATACTGCTAGAATACAGCTTAATGATATATCCATTTACTGCCCAGATTTCACAGTCATGTTCTTTATGTGATTCCACACATGAGGCAGGGTTGGGAAGAGAAAATGCGTAAACAACTTGAATACATGAATCAGATTGTATAATCTTAAAATGAAAGAAAGCTGGCAAGCTATGCTCCACTACTACACTACCTAAATGTAATATAGACTCATTAAATCCTATTCACGTATAGTCAAATCACATACAGTAGCGTTTCTCACTTAGTTATGTCCTAGCATTCATCCATGTGAGCGTCAGTCCTCACACTGGCCTTTTTTCAGCTGCAACACTAAACTATGGTTAGCATTATGGGAGGAAGCCTCGGGCTATAAAGACTCCCCTTCCCTTCTGATAAACTTCCTCAGCTTATCACAGTTAAGTATTATGTTCAAAACAGATCAACGACTAAACTTGTTAGCATCCAAGCTCATTACCTTTGGGGATTTTATTATTTCTTTCAAGCAGCATCTGGTTGGAAATCAAAGTTTTTATTAACAACAAATGCCATACCGTGAATATTCAGTTTATCCTGTATTTATTTTTTTATCTTCGGCAGATGGTTGTAAAACTATTAGCATTTGTTCTTTTAAAAACATTCTGGAGGGATCAAATAATACGACAAGTAAATACAAGGAGCAGTCAAGCAATTGTAAGTGGTTGATGAGGATACAAATAATCAGCTTAATTTAAAATTGGGCTTTACTTCAGCCCTGTAAGTGGGTAATGCTCATTTGGTGTATACCAAACCACAAAGCTACTAATCTTTCTACTTTCAAAATGCAAAACAAATGATCTACAGGTGCTGAGCAACAGGTTTTGAAAAAGCAACAGCTCACCTGATGTCAGTGGGAAGCTCCAAAAATTTATAAGAAGTTAGTACAGAATGGCTTGCCAGCTGTTACTCTTAATTTAGTAGCTTCTGGGAATGCTGAAGCCTCACTGAGACAACTTTTTTTAGAGGGAAGTTTGCCCTATAGGTCCTCCTACTTCTTCAAACTTACCATTTTATATTTAGGTAAGGTAAAGGAACCCCTGACAGTTAAGTCCAGTCGAGGGCGACTCTGGGGTTGCGGCACTCATCTCGCTTTACAGGCCGAGGGAGCCAACATTTGTCCGCAGACAGCTTCTGGGTCATGTGGCCAGCATGACTAAGCCGCTTCTGGCGAACCACAGCAGCGCCATAGCTGTCAACCTTCCCTTTTTTGGCGGGAAGTTCCCTTATTTCAGCGCCGTTTCCCGCTGCTATCCCGGATTGTTAAATATCCTGTAGACTGTCTCCGGGACAGGTGAGGCTGCTGATCCCTTATTTTCAAATCCGAAAGTTGACAGCTATGAGCAGCGCACGGAAACACCGTTCACCTACCTATTTATCTACTTGCACTTTGATGTGCTTTCGAACTGCTAGGTTGGCAGGGCAGGGACCGAACAACGGGAGCTCACCCTGTCGCTGAGATTCGAACCACCAACCTTTTGATCGGCAAGCCCTGGGCTCTGTGGTTTAGACCACAGTACCACCCACGTCGCCACATAGAATTTCACTTGATTCATAATGCAGACCATTATCAGGGAACCATTCTATCTGTTCTCTTCTTATCCCAACTGTGTGACTATCCTATCAGAGGATGAAAACCAAGGATAAAGCAGTTTTGGAAAAGTACAGATCTTTTAATGGCCATAACCTAGTTCTTAACAGTGAAAAACCAATATAATAGGATACAGATTTGTAAACAAACCCAACAAAGCAAGTATTATGTTGTAAACATTTTTTTAAAAGGCAAAGTACTTATATATCTTCTCTATTTGTGTGTAGATATACACACTTATTTGGCTCGGCAATTTTATTTGCAACCTATTAATATTTTAATTAATATTTAATCAATTTAAGTAATTATTATTGTTGCTCATTTCTTTTATCATGGTCATCTCAGGACCCTGCAAGGTAATTGATAAATCATTTCATGTTGAGAGAACTATAAGCCTCATTTATGTGGCAAGCAAAACCAGCTCTTCTATCACTTTCCTTCACAATGGTGACTACTCTTCTTACCAATGTATGACTATTGTTACCAAGGTTTTCTTTCTCGTGACTACTTCACAAACTTTAAGACACTGAAGTGGTTTCCCTGGCATTAAATAAGAACCCCCTTGGAGAGTGTAAGAATAGATTTGGAAAACCTACATGGGCAGACACCGTGAAAATGCTTATTGTACATTGTCTGGATTCCCCATATGAAAATCACTGCAGCAGTAGCACTCAGGTGCCTACAGAGAAAACTGCACATGATGACATTTAAAATTTAAGACCTGAAATGCTGAATCCACTGTTTATTGTAGTGCGCCCTGGGTGTGCAGTAAGCCTTCTCCAACAATTTTAGCACTCATCCCAGAAGGTGGTTATTTATTTTATTTCCTTATGGAATGTATTATACACTTTATATTCCAGAAAATTCAAAGTGATGTTCAGAAAGTCTTTATATGTAATTTAATGCTTGAAAATAGATAAGAAGCATGGCTGTGACCATCTATCTGGATGTCTAGATATGTAATAGGCACAAAGAGACCAATATGATTGGTGCCTGTCTAATTTGTGCAGGGTGGAAATTTCTATACAACTGGTATTGCAATGCTAAAGGTCGGGTTTTGACTTGTCATGGAGCAGATGTCCTAGGCACCATTGGAAGAGATTCCTCTGATGAGCACAGCTGTCAAACAAGTATATTGGGGGTGAGATTATCTTTCAAACAACCTGGTGTTGAATTGTTTCAGGCCTCATACATTGCTAAAACTTTATATTTGGTCCAGAGAAATATTTGCAGCTAGTGTAGGTTGTTCAGCCCTAGTTTTATATACTAGTGATAGTCTATTCCACTCCCACCTGCCCCTTTTTGCACAAACTGAAGCTTCCAGACTAACCTTAAGGGCAGCCCCACATCAAGAATATTGAACTAATTGAGTATTGAGGTTAACCTCTGTGAACTTTGATAGGTGTCCATCACCTGGCATCCTGATGACATCAGGTGGTGGACAGATGGGTGGTCCTGCCCACCTGTCAAAGCTAGCCCACCAGAAGGGGGCTAATTAGGGATCTGATTTGATCTAGTCCTCCACCCCCTGTGCACTTTTTAAAGATAACATTTTATTTTTGCGTCTTTTAGAAGAACTACATTGTGTGGAAAAATCCAATCATAATTTCCCATGCAACATCCAGTTTAGTTCTCAGTTTGACAAATGTAATTTGGTTGCTGTGAACATTCAGCAAAAACCAAAAAAAAACAAAATCCACCAGCCATACAATTGTATGATACCTAACTGATTAATTCTATAGAGCAAATGTTTTCATTCTGTCACTGTCCCCTTTCTCAGTAACTTCCCTGAATTGCTGAATATAACTGAAAATAAACTGTGAAATAAAAGCAAAGAAATTGCATTGCATTCAATTTATGGAAGGCATTATTTAGCTTAAAACTGATATAAAAACCCTGCATGTTTACAATATCCTATCAGAAGGCTTGAAAGCATGAATGAAACAGCACATCTTAAGTATGTGGATTTTGTGGCATTATTGATACCAGCCATCCCACCCTTTTTTATTTCCCAAGAAGTGAATTATAGTTGTATAAACTCAGCCTCACACTAAATGCTGGCTCCTGCTGGAAAGAAAGCAGTAAGACTGCAGAAAGCTCTTTCTCCTAGCCAGAGGCTATCAAGCTGCTAAAGTATTCAGCAGTCAGCTGTGGCATGCAAATGAGAGGAAACACCTGCAAAAGCAAGATCAACCCCGGGTAATACCAGAAAGATTCCTACAGGGGGTATCATGTGGGATGATCTGAAGTGCACAAAATAATCTCTCCAGTAACCTGTTTGCAGACCCAAAAATGTAATTTTCTCAATCTGTAAGTGTTCATACTTGTCCTCAACACACTACTTACCTAAATTGATTCTGGACCCTGTCATCAACAAGAGTTGGTGAGGTTACTTGACATGTGTCTGAAAATTATCCCCTTAATTGGGTTACCCATGCCTTTTCCTCCCTGCACATGCCCCATGTGAATGAAGAAAGAAGCAGTGGTTGTGATCTTGGTACATGCCCACCCACAGCACCATTGGACAGGTGTGGATACACATCCCCCACTGCCAGGACCACCTGTGTTTTCAAATAGACATACTGCTGGGTAATGCAGAATCAATCTGCAATCAGCTTTTAGTTTGAATTCAAACCAGTTTCTCAAGAAGCACAAACATATGCAATAAATCTTGATTTTGTGTGCAGACTGCGGAGAAAAAAACAAGGACTCCATTGAGTCTAGAATAAAGTGTTGTGTGTACATAGCCCTTATGTGTTCTCTCCCTTTTTTTAAATAGAGAAGAGATATACATCCAACAGCAAAGGACCAATTTTGTATGCAGAAGGCCACAGGTTCAATCAAAAGCATCATCAGGTAAGGGATTTCAGATAGTGTGGAAGGGAAATATCTCACTCTGCCCAAGACAATGGGGACCTGCTGACATTGAGATTAGATAGTGCTGGGTTAGATGAACATATGATGTGACTTGGTATAAGGCATTCATTTATGTTCCTTTGTTCAAGTGGACAGAGCCACCACCACCACCAAAAAACAGGAAATTAATCTTCCATTTCATTTTCTTCCATTGCATGACTTTCACAGATACAAGAGGAGTAAAGGACTAGTCAGCTAGTGTAAAAGAGCACCAGCATACTTCAAACTAATTCTCACAAAATCAAGGGAATGCTCTCAAAATCAAAACTCATCTATAACTCTTAAATACAGAAAAAGAAAAAGGGGCCACATAAAAAGACAAAGACATGATTAGAATAAGGAACAACATTATGAGTATTGTTAAGCACCCAGATATCTCTTAGCTAGATGAATAAGCAATTTTTAAAAGAAATATTAAGCAAACAAGTTGAGGCACCCAACAACAAATGACCAAGAAACATGATCTATTTAAGGGATGGGTTTGAGGGTTGGGGAGTGGAGAGCTAATCTCATTTGGGAAAAATTTCCTCCCATCCCCAAACAAGTGGATTAGACAAACCTTGGGTATGCAGAAAGCTTCATTCACCATTTTACTCCACTCATTGATGGGAGACAGCTTTCTTAGTCCTTTAAGCACCAGTCCAATGTGACCAATACCCCTGGAGCCATCTTTGAGGGTTAGTGTTTCTCTCCCCTTCCAGGATTACAAATAACTCTCACTGACTTCAGTGGGAGTTACTTGTATCTGCCAGGGGAGAATCATGATGGAGTGTGCAAGGAAGCATTCTGCCCTTAAAAATGTCAAAAATCATTAGGAGTGACTGCGCAGCATGAGCAGGAATCAATATTAGAGAAGACAGGAGTAAGCAAATGAGACAGGAAGTGGAGACTGTTAAAGGGAAACCTAGAAGCAAAATAGAAACCTGTGGGGGAGAGAAAGATATTGGCCCAGGGATAAAAATATACGCAGGGGAAGGAGGAGGAAAATGAAAATAAAGAGAGAAATGAGACACTAACAAGCCTCAGCAGCAAAAGAGGGGGAAGAAAATGGCCTTTGCAAGGGCTTAAACAGAAGGAAAACAGATTGGATTATAATTCTGAAGCTACATTGTAGCAATGTGATTAGGATTTTAATTTATTTTTGTATGTTAATATACAAGCACTGTAATATAAATGTATACCGTGTATCATATTTACATGTGGAAATTGGAAGTTACGTTCACCAAACATTTCATAGGTAATGTACTATGCAGTTCCAAATTCTGACAGTTTAAAGCATTTGCATGCTTGGTTTTTGCTTAAGAGAAATTATTCCAGTTCAAGCAGCATTTCACCATCAACTAAAAAAGATTTTTTTCATATGTACATTTCCACTTCATACCTCAGCATTTAAGACCTACCACTTGAATGGGTTTGTCTTGTTTCTACTAAAAAGCACTGAACTACAAGGTGGTATGAAAACTCTCTGTTGTTGGTTCCATGATAGCCAAAGAGCACCATTTAGCAAATGCAGGTCATTGCTAGATGCTAGATGTTGCTGCTCTATGAGATATTATATAAAAGTAAACTATTAACTAATGGAGTGTTACGAGAGGGGGTAATAGACTCCTTCTGGAGTAGTTTGTCCACCTTTGGTCCCCACTCTGCACTCGGCTGTGGCTCCTAAAAGCTATCAGCGTGAGGCAGCGGCCACACCCTGGGAATGGCTTCAACTGGCTGGCTAATCTTCCCCTGCATGTGGAAAAAAGGTGCCAGCGGATTGAGCAGACAAGATCAATAGTGGGGTCCAATGGTCAAGAAGGAGGTTTCTGCACATGCTGTAGGAGTGAGGAGCAGATGGAGCTTGTCAACCTGGGAAGGTAGCCCATCTAGAAGAAGGAAAACTATGCTCCTAATCCTCTGCTGCCTTGGGGAGGGGGGTTGGGAGAAGAAAAGGCTAAGGAGTAGACGCTACACAAATCCGGAGTGGAGTCCCTAAGACAGCTGGATGGCACCTTTTGCACCTTCTTCCGACAACCAAGTTACTGCCAAATGTATTGTTCTGCTTTCCTTTGGACCATATCAGAGAAGCTGGAGGGCGGTCTGGTCGTCTGGGCAGTCCAGGACCTCCATATACACTGCCCAGGCTTGTGCCCCAGGGATTTCACTTTGGTGCTGCTAACACAGTGATTTGACTCCATCCCTGGAGGCACACTCCATTGGTTTTCAAGGCAGATGGATGCCAACAATGACCAACTTTGGCTCTCCTACCACTGAACCTGATGTGTTCTGACTCTATGTGGTTTCAGCTTTAAGCGCAATCCCTAGAACATAATCCCCATTTAAATTGCAGGCTTACGGTATCTGGGAAGAAACTACAGGTTTCTAGATGGCTAAACCAGAATGAACAGATTACTTGCTGCAAAGCAGCTGTAATACTGCTGGATCACTTCTCTTTATTCTAAAGAAGAAAGACATTAAATAAAGGATATTTATGAGCTACTGAATGGTAAGTATCTTTCCTGCCTGAAGAAAATATTAATGAAGCAGACAAAATTTAAAATTTGTTTCCCAGGACTTGGCATTAATTCACAGAGCAGAAGTAGATAGGAGTAACAGGAAGTCTTATCTCCTCCTCCCCCCCCCCACATGTGTCCACATCATCTAGACACACTGGCCCACATTGTTTTACTTAGGTATTTTGAGTAGTGGATTATTTAATTTGCAGCAACTGACTTTTAAAGTGTACAGCCCAAGCCTCATGTCAACTCAGTCAAAATCAAGTGAATGATCCTTTGCTGGTGACAAATCTTCTGAAAAGAAAACCCCAAACAACCCTCCGGTAACACAAGATGCTCCATTTCCTTAAATTGCTATATAATGTGTTACAAGGCTGAGGGCTACAGGCTTGAAAAATTATGGAGAACATGATATATGTGACTTGAATCATGTATGTTCCCCCCTTTTCTATTCTTTGCTTTAGGTATATTTATTATCACTGTAAAAAGGACCAACCAGCTTAGCATCCCCTAACATCGATTCCAGCTAAATATCCCTCTGAGAAGCCAACTGTCAAATCATCTTCCCCAACTCAAGAGGCAACGGTTTTCTTCTTTTGTTCCACCCCCCTCTCCCCCATGTTTCTTTTCCACTGGCTAACTTTCAGCCTTCAGTTAGTAGAGTCATATCCAGCTCCTTTAGCCTCAAACTATAGTTCTAAAAAGGCAGTGAGAAATCAAGATCAGCTTCAGCTGGACCAATGGAAATCACATGAAACATTATGCTGTCACACAATATACTCCAAATATATTAAAGTAGAAGTACCATGGAGGTGCACACCTTATAGTACCCAATCTTTCAATTTATGCAATGAACTGTAATTAAGTGGCTAAATACACATTCCTGCCATGGTTTCCATGTGTGATATAAACATAACAGGTAAAAAGAAACAACTGACACGAAATATTCACCTGTTAAGGAACCCTCAGTTAAGGAACACCACACCTCAAAACTCACAGGCATTGTACTCAGTTGTAGCCTTCAACATACCAAACTGAATACAAAAGGCTAAGCAAAAAAAAAAAGGAATCACCTCCAACTTTCTCATACACCCTGAGATGCAATCTACCAAGTCATGGCTTTCAGTAGAGCCCTGTTTTTGTTGTTGTTGTTTAGTCGTTTAGTCGTGTCCGACTCTTTGTGACCCCATGGACCAGAGCACGCCAGGCACTTCTGTCTTCCACTGCCTCCCGCAGTTTGGTCAGACTCATGTCTGTAGCTTCGAAGACACTATCCAACCATCTCGTCCCCTTCTCCTTGTGCCCTCCATCTTTCCCAACATCAGGGTCTTTTCCAGGGAGTCTTCTCTTCTCATGAGGTGGCCAAAGTATTGGAGCCTCAGCTTCACGATCTGTCCTTCCAGTGAGCACTCAGGGCTGATTTCCTTAAGAATGGATAGGTTTGATCTTCTTGCAGTCCATGGGACTCTCAAGAGTCTCCTCCAGCACCATAATTCAAAAGCATCAATTCTTCGACGATCAGCCTTCTTTATGGTCCAGCTCTCACTTCCATACATCACTACTGGGAAAACCATAGCTTTTACTATACGGACCTTTGTTGGCAAGGTGATGTCTCTACTTTTTAAGATGCCGTCTAGGTTGGCCATTGCTTTCCTCCCAAGAAGCAGGCGTCTCTTAATTTCGTGGCTGCTGTCACCATCTGCAGTGATCATGGAGCCCAAGAAAGTAAAATCTCTCATTGCCTCCATTTCTTCTCCTTCTATTTGCCAGAGCCCTGTTTTAGGATATCACTTATTATGAGTCTCTAGTACACAGGCATCTTTCTTCTTCACTTGCAGAGTTCCATTGCATCAGAATCTCTGGCTGTTCTAAAAGAAGTTACTGACTCAAACTTGTGTGCATGAAAGGGTTAACCTGGTCCCTGGGCTCAAGTTACCAGTGTGAGTATGGCTTAGCAGGTTCTGCTTCCTCCTCCATTCTCAGTCTTTTTCTTCTTCATGCAAGTGAATTGACTCTCTCTAAAAAGAGATTTTATAGCCTGCATCTTTGCTAATCCAAATACTGAATGATCTTTTTGTAAGGAAACCTAGTACTTTTTTCTCTTTTTAAATCATTTGGAACCTTTTTCATCATCTTTTTTTCTACTCCTAATGGATGATCACTTGTTCACTTGTTTGGAAACTGTGAGTAAAATATTCACTTATTTGTGAAGCTAAGTGTCTGTGATTTATTCTAGCCTAAGCATTTTCATGGAGAATGTTTATTTAAAGGTGGATGAGGACAGATCTAACCCTAACCAAGTTTTAATATGCTTGGTAGCAATCACCATTGCACTTAACTTTCCTACTGGAGAGTAGGAATCTCTCTTCCAAACCTCTCTCCAACAGTAACCTACACTCAAAAGGGTCAAGCTGCTAGACACCCAAGTTGAAAATGAGGGTGGTTTTCATCTGGCTTTGTTAGTCTGGCAACACTAGGCTTGGGACAGGTTAATGAGCAAACTATATCTGATTGGGGCAGTAGTACACACAGAACTTCAGCCTGTTGCATGAACCTTCTGGGTGTGTGGGGTGTGAAAGAGTAAGTGAGAGAGAGAGACGGGCAAAAATAATGACTATTGTATCAGAATAGAATTATTTTCTATCACACCTGAATCTTGACAACCGAAATTTAAGTAAATAACTTCACGTTTCAGCAACAGAGGCCTATCAAAGACATGTCCAGAAGTAAAATATCAGGACTAAAAACCTCACCTGGTGCTAAATTAGTTATTGCTTGGAGTGATTTTGCTTTGTATAATAATATGTTTACTATTCACGTTTCATACAGCATAACCACAAAAATCTCACCCAAATCTAAGCACTTCATGGTAGTAAATCTTCATAGGCAGGCTCAAATAATAACTAATATTCCCCTTGCTATAATGATAGGTTTTATTGAAAGTTTAAAGGAAGATTAATTCCTTCAAACATAGACAGCACACAATTTGTTGACTCAAAATACTTAGTGGTCCAGACTTTTTCACTAGGAAGTGATTTCCATTAAGCTGTAAAAGTGAGCATGCCTTTATCTAAAGAATTTTAATCATTGTATCTTTCTCCTTCCTACGACAGCTGTCATCGTGTCACCATAGCAGAAAGAAGTTAAATGTCACTCCCCAGCTTCCAAGTTGTCACTTAACAGCAATGAAATATGCATTGTTCCAGAGAGGAGAAATAAACATTTTTACTGAGAGCTTCAGGATGCACTGAAAACTTTCTAGCAAGCTCATGCATTTTGTACATGATGCAGAGCAGAAACAATTAAACATCCCCCCCTCAATAAACACATTGCACAATTGAAGCGTGCACAAATTACAGCATATCATATGGGCCGGGTCTTGGAAGTCATAGAATTGTAGAGTTGGAAGGAAACACAAGTGTCATCTAGTCCAACAGCTTGCAACGCAGGAATCTTTTGCCCAATGTGGGGCTCAAACCCACAGCCCTGAGATTAAGAGTCTCATGTTCTGCCAACTGAGCTAATTCTTCAACAATGCAGGATGCAACTACAGCATGCAACAGATTCTTGTTCACCCACTGGTTAAATGCTCCCAGGAAAGGAGAGTCCACCAGTTCCTGAGGCTGTCTATTCCAATATTGAACAGCTCTTACTGTTAACCGTGAAATCCAAATTGTCATTAAATATCTAACAAGTTCATCATAAAGTCCCTAGTCAGGCATACAAAGAACACTGTCCTTGGAATGTGACAGTAACCTGGAACAGAATTTACATTGGAATACGTACTCCATTTTGTCGTTTCAAATAGTGAGCTGGGATTTCTTGTTTTGTCCCCCCCCCCCCCCGTGTTATTATTTGCCAGTGTCCCTTTCCCCACTTCATTTGTTATTGTGTGGCTCTTTGTGTGTACATAAAGTACACAAAAGAATGACAAGAACACAGAAAGGACAAAAGAGGCAATAAAACAAATAATCCATGTAGAAATCATTAATTGCAACAAACTTTAAGTCACAGTTTTCCAGTTCTGAGATACCTGAAGTGTATAGTGAAGGCACACCTAAGATGACATTTGGATAGAACTGTTAATCAACTGTGGTTCTTAAATGGTGAAAATTAAGATTGTATTGAAACAGTACATCCTCCTCATGGAGGTGAACGACAATTGCCTTTTTGTGTTAATGCTCCATAACAAAGAAACATGGGCATTTCACTTTACTGTATGATCTAGAGAATGTCTATGCCAGTGCTACCCATTGCCAAAAAATGCATTGTTGGTGTACATATTCACCATGCAAAAACAAATAGTAAGCAACCTCCAAACTTCACAGTCGCCCAACATGCAGTGCAGAAACTTTAATGACACCCTCTGAATGAATGGCACATGATTTGAACTGAACCTGAGAAGTTATCAGTCCACTTCACTATCTCAAAACGTAACACTGAATGACTGAAGAGATGTGACAACACAAAATAACACAATTTCATTAATTCCCAAGTTACCCCATGTGCAATAAAATAAATTGTTTGCTTTCAGTAATTTGCAACATTAAGATATATTGATTACTCAGAAGTGGTAGAGCACAGGTTATGGAGGTAATCACAGCCGACAAACAATTCATGCTGCAATATATAATTCTGCTTGTGCCACATGCTTCATAGACTTATTTCAGAGATTGTAAAAAAAAAAGTACATTGCACAGCTTAGAAAAAATTATTACTACCTTTAATCGTATTTCTGAAATTTGTTATGGAGTGTGTAAGACAGGCATGGCCAAACTTGGCCCTCCAGCTGTTTTGGGACTACAATTCCCATCATCCCTGACCACTGGTCCCGTTAGCTAGGGATGATGGGAGTTGTACTCCCTCGGCCAATAAAGCGAGATAAGCGCCACAACCCCAGAGTCGGTCACAACTGGACCTAATGGTCAGGGGTCCCTTTACCTTACAGCACAGCTATGTTTTATTTCCACTGTCAGAGGCAGTATGCCTCTGAATACCAGTGGCTGGGAATCCTAACTGGGGAGAGTGCTATTGCACTCAGGTCCTGCTTTCAAGTTGGACTAGAACTTGAAAAGCTGGACTAGAAGAGCCTTTGGCCTGATCCAGTAGCACTCTTACGTTCCTATGAGCTAGATATACCAATAGTCTGAAAGGCAGCTTCCTATGTTCCTATCAGCAATGGAATGCCAAGGGATCTCTTCTGAACCTTTCTCAGATATTCAGAGGCACAACATGAGCCTACAAGATATTCTCTGCTCAACAACCATTTGTGGCCAAAGCACCACTGTCCGAATAAAGTGCTGTAAAAACTTGCAATAATTAACATACGTGCTGCTCTGAATAATGGCTGTGTCTGCATGTGACACTAAAGCGTAGCTAAGAGTTACAAGGAGAAGCCACAGCAAGCTCTGAACTCATGAACTTCCTCCTCCACTTCCAGCACAGCCATGAGGAGGAGTTTTGAAGCCTCTGATTCTGTTTTAGAATGCAGTTTGTTGTGGCATCCAAACAAGGAAAAAATGTGGTTAATCTTAACTATGGTTAGTTAAACAAGTCTGCTTCAAACCACACTTTAAGAAGCTGTTTTGTTTTTCAGTTTAGTGATTCAATGTAGCATTAAGTTGTGATTAATCTAAAATAGAAAGTTATGATCTCTTGCTTCACAGCCACATTGGAAGTTGAAGAGGAACATTTTTGTCTAGTGCCTAAAGGTATATAATGAAGGCGCCAGCCAAACCTCCCTGAGGAGAACACTCCACCAATTGGAAATTTGACCAATGCCAAGTGTGTGTGTGTGTGTGTGTGTGTGTGTGTGTGTGTGTGTGTTTATGAAATACCCAACACATGTTCAAATCATGGCTTAACCTTATTCTGTACTCTACCCACTTTTTGAGAGTTTCCAAGGAGTAGCAAGTTGCAATTTGTTTTACAACTTCGACAAGACCAGTTTGGTTCACTTTTACCACTAAAAAGGTCACGAAGAATCGGACACGACTAAACTACTAAACAACTACAACCATGCAGGTTGAACTACTGCTTCCAGTAAATATGAATCAGTTCATATATTTGCTATTTAACAAGTTAGCACATTAATAAGGACTTCTAGATGCCAGTGGCTCAGACAGTCACTACAGGCACATCCTGCAGAACTGTTTTCGTCTAGCCTTCCCTTCCTCCATGCTCCCTACAAGGAGAGAGTCACTGCCATTGATTTGCTATCGCACCAGCATCACTTTATCTTGCTAGATTCACAAAGTCCCATTCAAGCCTCCTGCCTTTCTTGTTCTCTCAGATCTGCCTTCGTTGGGAAAGGATGAAAATCAAGCAGCAAAAAAGAAAAAGAACAAAAGAACAAAAGGCAAGCAGAAAAGTTTGGCAGAAATTAAATCAGTTATTCTTGTTTTATAAATGGGGGAAAATAAGGTATTGTGACTTGCTCAAAGCTACCAAGCATGTTTGTAGCTTAAGCAGGACACAAGCACAGGACCGAAGAATGTGACACCATTGGTTTCAAATGTGCACTTCCATTGAAATGTAACCCAAGCTACTTTGGGGGAATGTAGCTAAACAACAGAGATCTATCTTGCTTGAGGCAAGCCACAGAGTGGCTAGAAGCAGTTATCTTCTAACCAAGATTCCAGTGACCCACATTACTCTAACCCTTTCCTTCTGTGTATTCAAGAGCCACATGCTGAAATTTCAAATCTAAATTTCTATCATTATCTAAAATTCAAGAGCTTGACTTTCCATTAAGGGCTGGCAGAGTTCATCTTTAAGATTCTCAGTCAGGGCTCTCAAAAATATGACCAGAAAAGTATGATTTCAACTATTGTCTTTCTATGAAATGAAACATCTGAACAGACAACCCACAAGATGCAATGACAGCCACCAACTTAAAAGGGAATTAGACAAATTCATGAAGAAGCCTATCAATATCTATTACAGTCACGATGGCTATATATTACCTCCAGCATCAGAGGCACTAGGCATCATGTGTCTGAATCCTAGTTGCTAAGGAACATGAGCAGGAGAGAGCTATTGCACTCAGGCCCTCCTTATGGGCTTCCCATAGGCACTGTGGGGAGCATGATGCTGGACTTGCCAAGCCATTGGTCTGATCCAATAAGGCTGTCTTTATGTTCTTAAATCGGAAATATGATGGACTACAAAGCCAGGCCAGGCTGAGACTCAAGGGTGTATTTAAAATTCAGTCACAACAGAGGATAGCTTCTGTACAGTACTTTTATAAGCAGGTACTTTGCTTCACAGCTGAACAGGGCATACTCCACTGAGCGGGGCCCTATGGGGCCTTATATACTGCAGAAACTGTGGAACCCAGCACAAATGAATGCTGATGTTTTCATTTTGTTCTTGTAGTAAGCGAAGGGAGACTAGCTAGATCCTGCTTCACTTTGTGTTTGAAGTGCTGTACCTCAAACCAACTTTAAGGAACAATCTGCATGGTGAAGAGCCCTGGAATCTCCTCATCAAGTGATAAATATATCTGACAAAATTCTAACAGCATTTGTTTTTAAACTGGCTTTTCTGATTGTGAACCAGATAAATGTTCTGAAGTTATATAATGATGTCAGAGAATATGTTTTTAAAGAATTCTTGGATTAAGAAGACACAATGATAAAAGGCTTTGTGACT
Source organism: Podarcis filfolensis (assembly GCF_964270895.1). Classification (NCBI taxonomy): domain Eukaryota; kingdom Metazoa; phylum Chordata; class Lepidosauria; order Squamata; family Lacertidae; genus Podarcis; species Podarcis filfolensis. The sequence goes on along the minus strand of NC_139605.1, from coordinate 32,605,115 downwards.
CCTTAAGGTTTATGGCAATGTATTCTACAACTGTAAAAAGACAATTATTGCAATGATAGCCTGAGCTATACAATACTTGACTGAAAACATGAAGAAAAGGTGAATGACATTTATGGCTATGCCAGAGTTTTAGTTACATTTTTGCCAGTTTGTTTCCTTTCTTCCATAACATATACAACCTGTACAGAAAAGCAATAATTACACTATTTCTATTTTTAGTGCAGAACACTATTCTGACCTACTCAGCAAGGCAATTCCTTCCTCCCCCCACACCGGGCCGCTAACCTTTAATGTCATTCTATCATTGTGCTGTTGGCTGAACACTCCCTGGCAGATGTGGGATGGGCCACTAGCTCTTCATTAACTGCAGCCGCAGCTTCTTTCTTTTCGCTTGAACAAAGTATCCAGAGAGCAGTTCATAGTCTTTAACCAGTCCTTCAAGTTAGATATCAGTGCCATGTTGTGAAACATTCACCGGGATGTTGCCAGACTCGGTGGGGCCAGCATTCTCCACACACACACACACACACACACACACACACACACACAGACACTTATAATGTGTTTTCAGGAGTCACTGGTTCTTTGGCACACATGGAAAACACTTCTGATTTGCAGGAAACTGATATACAAAATTGTGAAGTTCTAGAGCTATAGCTATTTTGTGCAGCCTTTGGGTTGCATTTTGTGCTAAACAGTTTGGGCAGGGGTGGGGGACTGATTTTAATTTTTATATATGGTTCTCCAGTTGGTTTCAAGAGCAAAGAGGAGGTTAAGGACTATAATAAACTGGATTTGCCTCATTTGAGTTGTGCTATGGCAGGGAAAGTGATTACCAAGTAGAACAGAACTCTTGGACTTTGAAACGTACAAATGCAGCTGAACAATACAAACTAATTATCTTTTTAACAATATATTCTATAGCATAGAGATAAGATAGATATAGATAGATGATAGATAGATAGATAGATAGATAGATAGATAGATAGATAGATAGATGATAGATAGATAGGAGCCAGCCTCAATGCACTGGGAACTTCTCCTTTGTAAACCAAATTGAAATGAATGGGGAAACTTCTTAGAATGGCCATTTCACACAAAAATATTGTTATCTGTGCAGATTCTACAAGGATCGTTAATGACAGTAATTAAAGAAGAAAAAGAAAAAGAAGAATTCAACAGAAATAAAATTCTTTGAGTCTGAAAAGTACACAAACATACCTTAAAATGCCACAATTGATGAAATTGCTTTTTGCTTACTGACCCTAATCCATTACCTTGCTCATAAATAATCACACACCTAATGACAAAAGGCATTCCAGTAAACCTCTGTGGTGCACAGATGTTTTAGTTTCATTTGAACTATCAGAACTCATAAAAGTTAATATATATGACATAAAATAGTTTTAACAGAACATCTAATCTCTCATGGATCCTCCAAGGAGATTATTTCCCTTTATAAGCATTGTAAATTTTAGTTATTGTAGTATCTGTACATATATGTGCAGCTAGCTACCTTTGTAACCGCCCCTCACTAATTTCTGCTTGTTAAATAAAAGCTATTAAGCAAGCATTGCCTCGCACAGTACCAGGAAGAGTGAATGCATCTAGTACTATTCTAAATACTTTCTATAGAATAGAGTTTGCTTCAAAGCTTGGGCAGTGATGCTATTAATGTGCTCAGTCATAATAAAAAAAGTTGCTAGAGGCAACAACATCTCTAAACATCCTTTTCACACTACAAGCTATTCAAGATTCATAGTAATTTATTCGGCCACTTACCAGCAAACATGACAGCTGCTCCTGAATCTGTCCCAATGTTGTTGATATTTTTTCCACTCATACACATCCTCTCCCCTCCGCTCCTGGAAACAGTTTCCCTGCATTTCATCTGGCCATAATAAGCTCAGGCTTCTTTTGCCTTATTTACATTTTCTTTGCAGTGTCAATACACTTTACTGGACAGCAGCAAGCATTCTGCCAGGCATTTGAATTTCTCCCCACTGATATAAAGTCTTCCGCCTGGTGAACCTTAAATCTCTCTTCCTGACTCTCCTTTGCCAGCAGCCTGAGATATCTTGCTTCCGTAAATTTTGCCATCTCCTCTAAAATCCACACCACTGCATTTTATGTCTCACCGTAAGAGATACTTTATTCCTTTGCAGCCCTTCTTATGCTTTCCTCTCAACATTAAATCACAAGATTCTCTTTCCTGACAAACCAACTGATGCAAGTACAGCCCCTTTTCTGTGAGAAACATCACCTCCAGACCTTCCCTCTCTAAGAAAGCAAGCATGTGAATTGAAAGGCAGAGGGGTTTAGCCTCCTTCTCAAATCCTCGTATGTATGTCTTGTTTGAGAAGCCTACCATTGGCTTATACCATACAATAGAGCCATTTGGTACATAAGCAGAACTATTTGCTCAACAACAACGAATACCACAAATGGCCAGAGCTGTTAACTTAAAATGATACATTTGAGGTTGATGTGCAAGGCACAATAATTAACAACTTGAAATACATCGAAGATGCAAGTGATATAATATCAACAACCACAAGACTGCCTGTGTAAAGGTATACTTTTCTTCAATTTAGAAATAAAATTCCAAGGCGGAGAGAGAGAAAACAATGACGGGGAAAGGGGACTAACTAGGTTAACCTGCATCGGTGCTTCCTCTTAATTGGTTTGCTACTGTCCAGCAAATATATATTGATACTAAGGAAACAAAAGCAAATGATTTTCATATACTGCATTGATTCACATAAAATATTTAACTGTCTCCTGGCTCAATAGGCTGTGGTGTGGATACTTAATCAGGGGCAACATTAGCCTCAGATTCTCATCAAACAGTGAGGAGAAGCAAAAAAAGAAAAAGAAAAGAAAAAGCCAAGTTCTAATAATTTTAGTAGTTTGTGTCTGGGGATAATCACATGGCACAGCATCATTATAGAAATGCAAACTATAAAGGGAATTAACATTCCATTATTTTATAGTACTGTTGCATCAACACTAATTGCAAGCATGCACACACACAGAGGAAGATGCAGCACAAATGCATTCTCTGCCAGTTATTTAAAGAACAATCTTAAGCACATATACTGGTACTTGGAAAGTATGTCCCATTAATTTCTGGAGATTTAATTCCAAGTAAGTGTGCTTCGGAGCACAGCCTAAGGAGATATATCATAATTTCCACATGTAATGCATCAAGAAATAGGTCAGATATAAATATGCTTAAAATAAGATCTTATAAGAACCACAGGCTTCAAAGGATGCACCAGAAGTTTCAAAATCAATGTAACATGCAAAGCACTTCCTTAACATTTTGATTGAGTGCGAAAATAGTGTGCCAAATTTGTTTCTTCAGTGCTAGAGATAAAGAGTTGTATTCAATGTTAGTTCTACTTAGAGTTGACCCGTTGAGATAATTGGCATGGCTTAGGTCCAAGTAACTACTCGGAGTATGATTTAGTTGGCTATAATCCGAAATGCAAAAGTATTCCCTCATTCACCCCAACAAGGCTTGATTCCAACTGATTGTGAGCAAAACCAGGAGTGACTCACTTGAGGTGGAGCCATAGCAATAGCTTCTTGGCAGAAGTGCCACTGCTGCTTACTTCGTGACAGCAAGGTGGGAGTTGTCTGGGTGCACTGGTAGGAGCACCAGACTGGGTCCAACGGTTTGCCCTTGCTGCCACCTTGCCCAGCAATCAACAGTGATGCTTCTGTTGAGAGGCTACTGCTGTAACTCCACCCCACCTGGCTAGCCACTGCTGAAACGACTTGTGGTTGCCTCCCTCTGAAGACATCTCTTTCACCTTCTCAGCCTCCCAAGGACCTACCACATTTAATTAAAAGAGGGCTGGCTCAAGTTCCTTGCTGGTGAGTCCAAGTGCTTTCACTGGACGGAAAAGGTATGTTGAGGAGTTGAACCTCTGCTAACAACAGGATTGGAGCCAAAATGGGGACAATGAGAAATAAATGGGAAGCATCAACATCCTTGGGTAAAGTCCCAGGCATGCAGAAATCCATTTTTTTAAAAAAAAAAATCCACAATAGGATCCTCATCCGGTGGGAAAACATAACCACTCAATGAGAAATGAACATCCAGGAGCCACAGAATATTGGGTGCCAGCTGGAAAAGAAAACCAGAAATCTATCCTAGTGGTGGGAGACAGAAAGCAAGTGAATTGGTTTGCTTGATCCCTATGAAGCTTATATTGACCTGGAGGGAGGCATAGCTGACTGGAATCCTTAACTGGTCGCAGGCCCCACTTGTTACGAGTAATAGCCATTGTTAGACCATGTCTAAGGCATCTTAGCGGCCACAGCCATCATGACATAATGAAAGAGTATTCAATTTCGTCTGATTGTTGTGTGTATGAAGGAGCAAGGCGGATGACCTACATTTTTACCCTATTGTGTTTGCTAAGGATCTGTATTCTGACAAACTCATTTATCTTCCCCCCCTTTGAGACACATTCTGTTTAGGCTCATAGCCTTTGTGAGCCAGTCACAACTCATTGGTGAATCATTACCAGTTTGAGATTTTAATTCCAGAATGTAAGTAGAAGGATATTACCTATATAGAAGGCTAGGAATATTTCTGAGGTGTGTGTGTGTAAATTTTTTATTAAATTTTCTGTTTTTCAATTTAGAATATTCATTTAAACAACCTTAAAATATCAATGACTTTCCTTATTCTCTTCCCATGGTTCATTTTGCATATTATGGAATATTTCTGAGATTTGGAAGAGAGAGTGGCAGATCCAATCACTCAGTTCTTGTGTTCTGCTTCTCATGTAGATGGAGCCCAGTTATCCTAGTCTGAGTGCCAGTCCTGTACCTTTGCCATGATGCAGGGGTGTGTGTGCAATGAATGAAGGACTGGATAGCCCACCAGCCAATCTGCACTTCTCCCACAGGAGCAGAGTTCAAGTCTGGTTTGGAAAATGGCAGGTACATTTCAGGTGGGATTTCCTATGGATGGTGTGTCCTGCCTTCCTTCTATAGCACACGCCTGACGCCAAACGTGTGTAATGCTTAATTATTTACTCACACTGTTTGCAAACTGTCAGCACAAGCTTCTGTTTGGTCCTTACTGGCCCTGATGAGAACAGAAACTTGCTCCTGAAGGACACTGGTAACTTAATACCCATTTGCATCTTCTAAGAATAAGCCCAGTTCCCACATGGGACACTTCTACCAATCGAGCACAGATATGATATAGAGACTTTAAACAACTTTGTTCCAATTAAGACTGCGCAACCAATTTGCTTCGCTTGCAGTGGTACAACAAATTCACATATTGTTCTGCTGTGTCCCTTCTGTCCACCCAAATCAAAATTTGTCTCTGGTGCCCTCTTCCCTCAAGAAGCCAGCCAGTTCTTTAGTCCAGCCTGTAAATTCTTCGCTACCCAGTTTAGTCCTCCTTGGATCATGCCTCAATGAGACTGCTCCAAACTGATTCCGTCCACCCAAATCAAAGTTTGTCTGTTCCAGACTGATTCCCAATAAGCAGAAGGGCTTCAGCTCCCCTCCTTACATCTTCCACTCCATTCCTATACAGTGGTACTTCTGGATGTCAACGGGATCCGTTTCGGAGCCCCGTTCGCATCCCGAAGTGAACGCAACCTATATCCGCGCATGCCGCGATTTGCCGCTTCTGTGCATGATGTCATTTTGAGTGTCTGTGCATACGCGAGCAGCGAAACCTGGAAGTAACACGCTCCGTTACTTCCGGGTCGCCGCAGAGCGCAAACCAAAAATGCTCAATCAGAAGCTACTTCAACCCAAGGTATGACTGTACCTCTTTTCCATGTTTGTTATTTTCCTTGAGCTATTCAGGAAATTTAATGGGTACACAAGTCTCATGTTTCCATTTATATAATACTTATCTGGGGTTGTTGTTGTTTTGAACTGCATTGGGAGGTTCTAAAGAAACCCTAGCTGCTTACTTGGACATCACATGGCACGGGGCTAGAGTGTGACTTACAAAGAATGGCACTCCTTCAATCTCCGCATGACTGACATTGTCCTGAATGATTCGAAGTCTGCTTTTCAGTATTAGCAGACTGCAACCAAAATCCACAAGACTTAGCTGATTATAGAACACTGCTATAAAGCCATGACCCTAAACACTTTGGTCACATTTTCCATTTTATTTGAACCCAGATTTTTAAGTATCCATGGTATAGTGCAAAACAGGCAACCCCCAATTTGCGCAGGGGTTGCATTCCAGGTCATCACATGCAATGGCAGAGTGCACAGAAGCCCCTTCTGCCTTGTTGCAGCCCCGCCCCCTTTTCCAGCCACTCCTGGGTTGCCACAATTCGCATCAATTGGACGCATGTAAATCGGTCATTACCTGTTTCCCTGATGGCATACAAAAATTTCCTGATCAAGGACCCCAAATAGCACACCTGTAATTACCTGGTCATGTTGTAATAATAGGCTTGGTATCTGGGGGTGTGAAGAGACTGTAATTTAACAAAGATTTCCTTTCTTTTTATAATTTAATACTGATAGATATCAATGTGATCAAAACAGAGAAAATTATAAAAATGCCGGGCGGATTAAACACATGATTGAGAATCAGAAGGCATGGCTTTAGTTTTCATTATTATCATACTGAAGAATTGCCTGGAGTTTATGCAACTAATGACGATGATGAAATCATGAGAAACAAAATTGATACCTTGAAAAACAAGCAAGGGAGGAAAATGGGGAAAACAGAACATAAAGTCAAAACACAAGCTAAAAGGCACACGATGAAAGTGCAATAAATATCTGCATTCCAAATCTACTACTCAACCCCCCCCCCCCCCGGATCTGCTTGAGTAAACATTGTTCTTCACCAAATATTAGCTCTTTGGTATTCCCAAGGCTAACCTCAATTGAAGTTAAAACCTGAAACAAAAATAAGAAGGTGCTGTGCAACCTTTAAAGACTAGCACATTTAGCACATACTTTGATGAGCTAGATTCCACTTCATTAGATGCATCAAGTGGACTCTAATCTACAAAATCTTATGCTCCAATAAATCTGCTAAGTCTTTAAAGTGCCACAAGATTCTTTGTTGCCTTTTTACTGCAGGAGACTAACACAACTACCTTTTTGTAAGTTGTCACCTGAATCAAATTCCTACTGCTGTTCTGACAGGGGTACAACTTGGTAATATGACTGTGCTTCTGCTGTGGGCATGTTCAGAAGCACTGGCTCAACAGCGTTCTTGTTAATTCCTTCTTCTATCCATTTCTGAGTCTGTGGATCCAATTCCAAACATTTTTTGTTTTGCTTTATCTAACAATAAGGGTTTGCTGGCGCTCTCCAATGCCAGCAACTTTATACACATACATGCATAACGTCAGCACAGCTTTTAATCCCATCAGGGCCATTCAATGCTTTCCTAGGCTGTTCTTTACAGCTGTCGCCTATATCTGATTTTCATTCACGTAAGAACAGAGGCAGTCAGAAGCTCAGATCTTCAAACTGTTTCAAACAACTGGAAACCCATTTAAATTATTAAAGTCACAGAACTACAAATATTCAAAGTCTTAGTAATGACTGTGGATGTTGCAGTGCAATTCAGCAATATCACCAGCTCAAGCCTTTTCTCCTCCTCTACTCATTTAAAAGAGAATTAAAGCACTTGCTTTGACGAAATCATGCTTCCTGCAGGGACTTTAGATAAGTGTTTGGTTTCTACTGAAAAAACACAGGTTCTTAGGAGATCAGGTCTGTTCACTACCAACACCAGCTTCATCCACCCACCCATTGCAAAGGAATACAAATGGAATTGTTCTCTCATTTTTTTTAGCCTTTATGTGTGCGTGTATATATTTGCAAACGGTTTGACAACATAACTAAGGATGTTATTTTCACTAATATGCCTAACAGAGCAATATCATATTCCACACCATACTTGCTTATGACCATTATACAAATGCTGAAATTACAAATTTGCTGGGAGAATAAATTACTGTAATATCTCTATAAGCCTTCTGTAAAACAAGTGCTCACTGAAATAGCTTTTTTGTTTTGAAACAAAGGCTGACCCTTCTTTCAATTAAAAGAAAGTGCTTGTGGATGCAGTTGCTGAAAACAATAAGATTTTTTTTAAAAAAAAGAATAAAGAAATGTTTATTGATGCATATTTACTTCAGACAAGCCCTTTCCATGGATCCAGCCAGTACTAAGCTGAAATATCAGCATACGTCTGTAAGGCGGAATAAATCAGGTAACTTTGGAGTGGGGGAAGAGACTGAGAAAGAAAAGAGGCTACATTGATTTCCTACCATTTTTTTCCAGGTACAGTTTCTTTATTTTGCTCCCAATACCCCCAGGCTGTGTGGATGCTTTTTGTGCTACTGTAGGTAACCATCTATTGTGACATTCTCCCTTTTCTTTAGCCATTCACATCAACCACAGCTAATGAGAGGATACTCTGTCCTCAGCAGCGAGCCACTTTCATACCTAACAGCCTGTGGTTCTGCTCTGCTTTGAGACTTATTGCCTATTCAGGAATATATATATATATATTTGCATTCCAGTAGGTGCTTTCCACACCACATGGTTTCATTCAACTTGTGCAGCATGCCAGCTTTCAAGCAGCGGTGCCTTAAAACTGCTTTGTCCTGAAATAGGCATGAACACTAGAACAACAGGCCCAAGGCCACCGTAATTCATATCTTTTTTAAGGTCAACTGTCATTGGGAAACAAATGAGGGAACCCCAAAACATATGTTATGAGCCACACACACACACACACACACACACCCTTTCAGCTGTCAATATGCAATGCCACAACTTGCTGCAACCTGTCATTTGCAAAACTCATACAGTACTACTATGATAACTCAGTAGTACTTTTGTGTCTATAACAAAGAACGAAGAGGTGTTAAATATTAGGGATTAACATACTGTGTTTTGCAATAAAAATAATTCTATTGGAAGAACGCTGTTTTGAAAAATAAAGCCACATCAAATACATCAGCTGCATAATAGTTCCCAGTTCTGAACTCAACGCTCAAATCATAAATAAAACATTTCAACAATTTTTAAATAAAACACCTGAACACTATAAGTAATATTATTGTGCTTATTCTGCACACTAAGTTATGGACTACATTTGTCAGAACAACAAGTCTGCCACTACACTATTCCTTCCCCCAACACAACTTTTATTGAAATTTAAAAAGATATAATGAGAAACTGTAAGCCTACATCAAATTTAAAAAGATGCTTTCTGATGGCACTTAGTAAATGCTGATTTGAAGAAATAGTACCCCCCCCAATATTAACTGACACAAAAAGGATAGTTTAAAGAAGACATCCAAGCCACACTTCAAAGCAAAACATCAAACTATGCAGCTACATTTTGTTAAACTCTCAAAGAAGAAAACCCAGTTTAAAAAGTCAAGTTATTTGTTTCCTTGAAACAATCATCACATGCCTGCATTTTAGATAGCCAAAGCAACCTGCAATCTGTAAACAGATTACCCTCATTCCTCCCTGTTAAATTCAGCAAAGAGCAGTGGAACAGAAAATTATATGTAGCTGGCAAAGTCACAACTCGCTCACATGCAGCTATGGAAGAAAAACCGGTACTTACAGAACTGTAAAATAAAATATCCCAGTTTCTCTTTTACATTTTACAGCAAATCAAACAAAGATCTCAGCTCTCATCAAGTCACTGCTTCCACTGTACTGATCATCCAGGCAGAAAAGGCCCTTATGGATTCCCTATGCAGCTGGGAGATAATGGAACCATATTCTCAGCTGGGACTAGAGAAGCCTAACCGCTATGCACTGAGCACTGTATGGCTGCTCACTAGCATTAATCAGGAAGTACAGTGCTCCTGCTTTATGCCTCCCTTCCCCCAAGGACCTGCACAATTAACACATGAATCAAAGATGCACACATTGGGAGACCTTGTACACAGAAGGACATATAATCCCAGTTCAGGGATATCTGAAAACTGGTTAATTTTGTTCACTGATCAAGGATACAAGACTTCTTTTTAATTAAAGGCAAACACACACATTTATGTCTATGGTTCCTGGATTTAAGTAACACTGTAATCTTGCTATGACCACATAACAGATGATTACATAAATCTCTGTAATTAAGCTGAATGCTTTGCATATACAGCATCGAACGCTGCTATAAACCCAGATTTCTGCATCAGGTCTTTTCTGAAGCAGTTAAATTTCTAACACACTGGGTTGTGTGTTGTTGTTGTTTTTTTAAAAAAGAGTCTCCACCTTTCCTAATCCTTAGGATGAGGGCAGGTAATAATTTTTAAAAATATGAATCACAACACACTATTTAAATATAAAGCACAAAAATGAGTAACATATAAAACGTAAAGGCCACAGCTGAGCATCATGTTAGTAGATAGAGTTTGGGGTCTGAGATACCTTTGTTTAAATTCAGGCATGGATAACTGGGTGGTCCTAAGCCTTAGCTATTTATTCCTCAGACTTCAGTTAAATTAAGATTTGACCAATTACATAGGGTTATCAGGGACAAACAATGACGGTTAAATGCTAATCATAGTATAAATGTTTGAGAAATTATCAGTGGGAAATAGCCAACAAAATATTTGCCTAAGTAGAATGACTTCTGCTTGTGCAATAGGACTTTCCCCCTCCCCCCCATATGACATACAACTCCCAAATCTGCTGGCGGGGGGGGGGGGGAGAGAATGTTTGCCTTACTGCTATGTTGGAGTCCCACCCATTAACAGCAAGTAAAATAATTATAAAATAATTATATTGTTATTAATTGTTGTTATTATTCTTATTATTTATTTCTCTCAAACAAGCAGTGTTTTAAAGATTCTGCTGTGTAAACATGAGGTTAAATTAAGCTGCCATTGAGCACTTTCTCATTGGGGAAGATGTGTGAATGGGAAATGGGACAAGTAATCATCACTGTCAGAACAACTTCCATAGACGCAGGGTGGGAGGTCTTGCTGTGCCTTGACAACTAACACGTTAATTATGGTTAAGCTTTCATAGACAAAAGTCAAATTCACCTGATAGAAGAATGGAGTGTCATCCTCAGTTGGCAGATGCACAGGTACACACAGAGAGATTCAGAGAAAAAGATAACTGGAAATAATGCAGTTAAATTGCAAAATATGCATGAAGGACAAGATGCGACAATTTTATGGGAAGCTAAAGAGAAGCAAAGTTATCATTCATAAAAGCAATAAAGGTTGGTGATAAATTCCAAGCATTCTTGAATCAAGTAAGACTTGCAGTGGGAAAGGAAGCTCACAAGCCTAGGGTTGCACCATCAAGCAATTCACACCTCAGGTTCTTCGGGATTACTTGGCTGACAAGGTAGCAGCCTGTATGTTACCAGATACAGTGGTACCTTGGGTTAAGAACTTAATTTGTTCTGGAGGTCTGTTCTTAACCTGAAACTGTTCTTAACCTGAAGCACCACTTTAGCTAATGGGGCCTCCTGCTGCCAATGTGCCACCGCTGCATGATTTCTTTTTTTTTTTCTGACCGTTAAAAGGTAATTAAACTCTAATTGAATTAAAGTAATACAAAAAAATTAAAATATTAATGGTAAAAACAACACAGCACCATTTAAAAGCTGATTTCTGTTCTCATCCTGAAGCAAAGTTTTTAACCCGAGGTAATATTTATGGGTTAGTGGAGTCTGTAACCTGAAGCGTATGTAACCTGAAGCGTATGTAACCTGAGGTACCACTGTACAGGTTTTTGGCATTGCTATGTTTGCCCAGCTGGATCTGTTCCCAATGGTTTTGGTGAGCCAGTCATGATTTGTGTCACAATCACAGCTGTCTATCTGGGATGCCCTCAGACAGAAGAAAATAGTGAACACCAATCTACCAGTGTCATGTTTTCCCTGGATCTTTGTTATGTTATGTTATGGTTTGTTTGTTTAACACAGGCATGTCTAACTGGTCGATCGTGATCTACTGGTCGATCATGGAGTGTTCCTGGTCGATCCTGGGCCAAAAAAAAAAAGAGCGCTCAACAGCTCTGATGAAGCCCTCCCCCCCCCCAAAAAAAGATCAACAACTCTGTGCAATCCTGGGTAGATCACTGCCAGCTTTTTATACTGGGAGTAGATCAAAGTCTCTTGGGAGTTGGACGTGCCTGATAGAACGTTTGGGGGACTAAAGAGCAGAGAATAATATGTTTATACAAAATATACAATCAATCAATTTGTGATGCTTTACTCATTGGTTTTTCAATGTTGCCATACACTTTTTGTCTGCTTTCTTCTGGAGAGTATGTCACTATTGTAGAAAAAAGCCTTCAGCATAGTCCATTATAATCTACAGAGTGCTCTGGTACCTGAACCTGAATTAGTGAACACAAAAAGGTTGAGTAGGGCATCCATTATCATTTATTTTTGAATGCTGATTTCTGGTATTCTGATTTCTGACAGAAAGTGAAGCACTGGGCACTTTCTGATTCACACATGCATATAAATAACTTGATTTCTTTATATGATAATACTGGCTGCTGAATGTGTGCAATAACACTACTGAAAAGCATTAAAGCAACAATGTGCTATTAAACTTCTGTCTGTTGTTTTTGAACTGAAGTGGTTCATTAATGCCTGCAAGTTACAACTTGATATTGCAGTCATCAAGTGAACGATATATACTGTAGGACAGCAAATTACAAACATAGTTTATAAACAATATGGAACTGTTCTAAACATGAAAGGCAGGCTTGGGAAAAAAACCCAAACATTTACAGAAGAGCAATTAAAAACAATGTGGAAGGGTGGGGGTGGGGGATTAAAAAACAAACAAACTCAGTCCAATAAAGTATAAGCATGTTCAGTGGCACAAAAGGACATAGCTGATTAGAAGCATTAAAAGGAGTACCCCACTGTGCAACGTTTAGCAGCTAATCCTTCATAGCAAATTCATAAAGATCTGAGATACTCTATACATTATAAAGCCACCTGCAGCATTCCAACCTAAAGACCACTTCCATTGATAAATTATATCACACCTGAACCAACATATCAATCAATGTTCCAGAGGGCATGAAGGAGATATGAAAGCCTTTTTCACAATTACCATTCATCCCTACCCAGTTGTCAGTACTCTACACTTTTTGTTGCTGTTGGTTCCTCTGGGTATCCACGCATATGTCGGAAGGGCCATAGCACTGTGGCAAAAATTCATGTTTTCTATGAAGAAGTTCAGAGATTCAGCCCCTGGTTGCTCCAGGTAAGGTTGGGAAAGACCCGTTTGAAACCCATGGAAGCTGCTGGCAGTAAGTGCAGAATAGCTAAAGGGACAAATGGTCTGTCTTGCTATAAGGCAGCTTAGCAGCGCAACTCTATAAATGTTTACTCAGTTTTAAGCCCCAGTGAGTTCAAAGGAGCTTGCTCTCATTTACGTGGGTACAGGGTTACAGTCTAGGTATACAGTGGTACCTCGGGTTAAGTACTTAATTCGTTCCAGAGGTCTGTTCTTAACCTGAAACTGTTCTTAACCTGAAGCACCACTTTAGCTAATGGGGCCTCCTGCTGCCGCCACACCGCCAGAGCACGGTTTCTGTTTGTATCCTGAAGCAAATTTCTTAACTTGAAGCACTATTTCTGGGTTAGCAGAGTCTATAACCTGAAGCGTATGTAACCCGAGGTACCACTGTAGTTTTATCAAAATATGTGTGAATGCAATGTTGGAGAAAGCAATGTTGGAGTAATAATTTTTTGGACTTTCAGGTGTATCCCAGGAAGCTAGGATAAGAAACTACTCAACTCAGTAGCAGGCAGTATTGTGGGGCAGCATCACACAGCTGACCTCCACTTTTTTGCATCCTGCTGCCTACCAGGAGGTAGTGCGGGAGAGATAAGGTTGGTGTGATGTGATTTCAACTATGGGAGCACTGAATTGGCTCCACCAGTGTGTGTGCACGAGCCAGCTCTCTGCCTCCTCTTTGCCTCTCTGCCTCCTGATAAGTAGAGCGATGCAACTGACCAGAGGGCACATGAGCTACTGATACTGAGGATGGATGGCGGCTAATGGATTGAGGTTGAATCCTGACAAGACAGAAGTACTGTTTTTGGGGGACAGGGGCGGGCTGGTGTGGAGGACTCCCTGATCCTGAATGGGGTAACTGTGCCCCTGAAGGACCAGGTGTGCAGCCTGGGAGTCATTTTGGACTCACAGCTGTCCATGGAGGCGCAGGTGAATTCTGTATCCAGGGCAGCTGTCTACCAGCTCCACCTGGTACGCAGGCTGAGACCCTACCTGCCCGCAGACTGTCTCACCAGAGTGGTGCATGCTCTAGTTATTTCCGGCTTGGACTACTGCAATGCGCGCTACATGGGGCTACCTTTGAAGGTGACCCGGAAACTACAACTAATCCAGAATGCGGCAGCTAGACTGGTGACTGGGGGCGGCCGCCGAGACCACATAACACCGGTCTTGAAAGACCTACATTGGCTCCCAGTACGTTTCCAAGCACAATTCAAAGTGTTGGTGTTGACCTTTAAAGCCCTAAAAGGCCTCGGCCCAGTATACCTGAAGGAGTGTCTCCACCCCCATCGTTCTGCCCGGATGCTGAGGTCCAGTGCTGAGGGCCTTCTGGCGGTTCCCTCATTGTGAGTAGCAAAGCTACAGGGAACCAGGCAGAGGGCCTTCTAGGTAGTGGCGCCCACCCTGTGGAACGCCCTCCCATCAGATGTCAAAGAGATAAACAACTACCTGACATTCAGAAGACATCTGAAGGCAGCCCTGTTCAGGGAAGTTTTTAATGTGTGACATTTTAGTGTATTTTTGGTCTTTGTTGGAAGCTGCCCAGAGTGGCAGCGTATTTGTGGCAGGGTACAAATAATTGATGATGATGATGATGATACAAATGTTCCCTTACTCTAGCTATGACAACCGCAGTTGGAATCCTGTTCTGTAATTGAATAAGATGTATAAGACATTGGAAGAAGCTGCAGATAATTAAAAACAATAGCATAATCCTATGCCTGTCTACTCTTCAGTAAATACCATATATTTCAACTGGATTCAGTCCCAGGTAAGTGTAAACGGGTAAGGTTGGAGTCTGAAAAGTATTTCACAGTGTGGGTTTTGTTGGGTAAGGCGGCTGTGAGAAGAACAAACCACACACCCCAAATCCAAGTACTGTATTTGGATTTGTGTGAATCACACGGCCTGCGTCTCTTATTCATCTAATACAAAAAAAGAGGAGCAGGGAAATTAGAAGCACAACTTGCCTATTACCTTGTAAATATGCCATCTTCAGAGGCCTTCGCAACAATCGCATTAAAAAGAAACCCAAGCGTACTTACATAAACAGTGTGCCTCATTTCCTGTTTGTAAAATACAAGGCCATTAATCTCTTTCTGTCTCACATACAAAATGTTTATAGCAATGATAATTACCTACTCCACAGGGGTGTATTGAGGCTTAGTTAATATTTAAAAAGCAATTTGGTATTTATGGACAAATGGTACTAAATATAGGTGTAGTTTATTATTGCAATTATTATTACTGTCACTTCCAGATATAGTTCATTCTGTGCACTGTGCACAAAATATCCTGTGTCTGATTTTGCAAAGTGCATTTGAGACATATGCAACATATTATATCTAATAGCTATGGAGATAATGCAGTTCTCATATCACTTCACAGCTACAACAATGACTTTAAATGGTAAGCCAATGAGAGGCACAATTTGATGACTTCCAGAATTCTACCATCAGCTTTATCTTTGGATAAGGTCCCAAGTTAACCAAAACCCTGAGCTCTGGAAAAATAATAACAGCATGTACCAAATACAAAATTCTTTTCTCCGGCATCCCTGGTAGGGTACATAATGAGGACTGGACCCTGGTAAATAAAACAGTTTACTTCCTGGAAGACAGAGGGAAGAAAGGGAGGCTGGACTGCATACAAAAAAGAACAGAATAAAATAAAATATTGTAGACCCAGTGCTGATAAAGTGTATAGTTTAGGCCTGCCCAATATATAACTCACCAAAATGAAATTAGTCCACCACACATGCATAGTGGCCCACCAGCTCAATAAACAATATATTGTACCTCCTGCCTAAAGCCCAAAAGGCAGATTGCTTGTTAATCTCCTGCATCACAGTAATTTGCTGTGATGCAGCATCAAGTTCTGATTTTCTATGCAAAAAGCAGGGGAAGACTTACCTGAAAATGTTAAAATAAGCAATAAAAAAGAGAGTAACCCCACAACAATAGACTCTTCAAAAGTATGAGAAAACCATGTGTGGTTCGATAGCTTATTTGGCTAGTGTGTGGTGGGTGTGGATTACAAGTGGAAATCTCCCCCCTGGAGGGCACCAGGTTGATGAAGGCTGCATACAATACTGCAAACAAGTGAGCTCCAGAAGTTCTACTAAATAGTTTTGCACTAAGAAAACACACCAAAAGCCTAAATATAATGCAGAAGTTCCTGTATACATGAAGGGCAACATAAGATTATGATTCTTCTAATGTGATCCAATACAGCAAATTAAGAATGCTTCTGAGATGAGAGGTTCCACAATATATTGTTAGCTGAATACTGCCCTGTACAGAGACAAATTTGCTTGAGGGATGCTCTTGTGAGCCAAGTGCTGGAGGCTATGTCTTGAACATCCTGCATCCCCATCACCCTAGATCTTACATGCTAGGTACATCTCACATCACCCATCATTTTCTTAGAAGATCACAAAGATGAAAAGCAACTGAAGAAACAGCAGCAACCAAACTCTTGCTGCAAGCACCCGAAGCAATAGTAGCAGGGAATAAAGGCTCTATAATGTTCCCGCCTGGAAGAGAAGACTATGTTCTATTAATATTCCTTGAAAGAACTCTCCAAGGAGGAATTGGGCAAAGAAAGTCTTCTGTTCCCCAGGCCAGCTTAGATTCTGGGAGTTCATTTCAAAAGCAGAATGCCAGAGCATATATCCCCACCTCCTCAATCTCCTAGAATCCCAGATGACTAGATATATCATATGAAGCAGAAGCAGTATATAAGTGGGAGATATGTGAAAAATAATAAGAAGCTTGGTTCAGGTTAAGATGATATAACATCTTTTTAAATTGGCAATCCAGGGAAAAATCTCCACCACCACAATTTTTGGCAGCATTGGGAGCTTCTAATTTTAATTGTGGTGGTATGTGAAGATTTTTCCCTTTTTTAGGACTGTGCTGAGGTGGTAAGAATTATACCTCTCCTGCCTCTATGTCATTTTAATGAATATTACCTAATACTGAAGGCGGGCGGGGGGAGGTGCTCAGCTGTAGTTGCTCATAATGAAAGTAATGCCGTATTTACTCAAATCTAATACTCGGCTTTTTAAATTACATTGCAAAAATTAAGGTGTGCATTAGATTTGATGGTACGTTTACATTTGCCAGCAAGTACTTTTGTTTTGGTTTCAATGTTCTGAAAATTGGGGTGCACATTAGATTCGATGGCGCATTAGACTCGAGTAAATGCGGTATCTAGAGAAGGTCTACAACATGTTTGTGTGAGTCACTGAATACTTTGTGTGAATCTCCCACAAACTACTAACATGGCAAGCTTTCAAAATGTTTTGCAAAGGTAAGAACATAAAAAAGAGACTGCTGGATCAGGCCAGTGGCCTATTTAGACCACTATTCTGTTTTAACAGTGGCCAACAATCTCTAGATGGGTCTGGGCAATATGAATGCTGGGCAGAGCACTGAGAGGGGTTTGTGCCCACTCGTCCCTTGATGCTCTCTATGCCAGCCGAGGCAAACTTGTATTCCATTCCTTGCTACGGAAGTGGAAGAGGAAAGGTGTTGTAGCGAAAGGATCAGCTTAGCATGGTGAGTCTTCTACGCCCTGTCATTGAGACTGAGGAGAAATTAGCCTGGGACATGCACCCAAATGCACACCCAAACATTGCCTGCTCTCTCTTAGGAGAGGGTGGAAGGTGAAGCATCTTTTATCCTTTCCAATTATCATGGTAAAATAAATGACAAGGTCTCAACATTAAAATGTATGGATCTTCCCTAGCCTTCCAACAAAGGTCATTGGGAAGGAGAAAGTAATTATCTTGATTACTAATTGGTCATCTCTTTATTGGGAGCTCCCATGAACTTTCAGTCTCTGTGATCAAGCCAATCCTATCAACTAGGGGCCCCTCATCTTGGATAGTATGTTTTAAGAATCCTGTCTGGAACCAGGAATTGATTCAATCTCAGTTTATAGACTTTCCTAGTGATATGGAGAAGCGAATTCTTGGATGATACATGAGCTGCTTGAAACAGCAAACTATTCACCCTTCATGGTGTGAATCCACTTATCAGCAGCCAAGGAGGGGGCAGGGAAAGAATTCTCAAGGATCTGAATTACAGTAACAATTTGCGCTTCATCAGATTTGATAGTGTCCCATACATAATGAAGGAGACGTCTTTGTAGGCCTTCATAATGGATGTCCAAGTATCTTGTGCCTCGGAATGCAGCACTGTCAGGATAGTCAATAAGCCATTTAAATTGTTGCTCCTCTGCATCTCCATCACAACTCAACCATTCCACATGTCATGTCAGAGGAAGAAAATAAGCTCGAGAAAGAAGTTTTTTAATCTGTTTCTACCTGGTTGATACCTTTGGCACTCTGTGGTCCTTTATAGCTTTTCAGATGAGCTTTTCAGAGGGTTCCCTCAGGAGATCAATAGCTCATCATGTCTTCAATATGGCTTGTACTCCCTTGTGCCTCATGCCCACTCTGCATTAGTCCCCCCCCCCACTTCTTCTTCAAAATTTTGCCACAAATAAAAGATTCCTTTGTAGACTGGCCTTTTCTTTTTCCCTTCAGAAAGTCGGCATTCTAGCCATATTGACAAGAAGCGCCTCACCATTCTAATTCCTTACTTCACATGATGCCTTTGGGGAAATCCCTAATTCTAGTTGAGTATAATGGTTATGCCTACAAATTAAAATACCCACAGAATATTGAAAGCAAGAGATGTTCTTGTTTATGACAATTAGCATTTATACACAGGAAAAAAATATTTTCATTCCATACAAACAAAGCTTTTGATACCCAAAGGCAATTAAATTTTATGTTAATTCAATTAAAGATCTACAACTCAGCATGTACATTTGTTGTACTTTTCAGGGGGGTTTTCCTCCTTGTAAAATTATTTTTTATTAGGAAGAGCAGAAGAAGATTATACACATAATTATTATCATCGCCCTGAGAATCCTACCACCTTTGTGGTAGCATTCTGAAATCAAACAGATAGCGGCAGCAGACCTTGCAAGCACGCAAACACAGCATTATTTATTTACTCATTTAAACAGATTTATACCCCACTCTTCTTTCTCAGCCACATGACTGAAGAGCATGAATATATATGGGATGATAGTAATCTGCTGAAGTCACCATACAAAGGCCAACCAATGTACACGAAACATATTAGATGATTCTTTAGGTGCCACAGACTGTGTTGCATGTGCTTGAACAATAAAGGTCTGGTTCAGAAAAAGTTCTGACCCATGACATAGTAATACAGTTAAAACTAATTAAGTCCAGCCCTGGAAATTTTATGTAAGATGCTCTGTACTACAGCAGCCCCAGTCAGCATGGTGAATGGTCAGGGATGATGCAGTTCAACAACATCTGGAGGCCACAGGTTAACTTCTCCTGCTTTAGAGGGTGGTATATTATACAAATAAAACGACATTCTGTTGCCCATTTAGTTGGATCTATTTCTTCAATCAATTCAATTTCCCAGATTTGTTTTAGGAATTCCAAGAATCCCTTTTGTGATCTTAAGAGTACACATTCACAGAACTGAAGAGTCATCTGGTCCAACCCCCTGCAATACAGAAATCAGAAATAAAGCATCCCTGACCAGTGCTTTTTTTCTTTTAAAAAAATGTTTAGGAGTACTCTCATTTTGACTCAAAAAAATCACCATTTTATAGTTCAAATCGGGGGAAATAAATACAGTAAATGGACGAAAGTACAAAGATTCACAAAATGTTTAGGGGTATGCATACCCCTGCATCCCCTCAGAAAAAAGCACTGTCCCTGACATCTAAACTCTGCCAATGAAGGATAGCTCACAACCTTTCGAGGGTGTTTGTTCCATTGTCAAAAATTATAAATGAGAAATTAGTTCCATTGGGGGGGGTGTTAAATTGTACATTTAAGAGTGAATTTTTCAAAGGAATTATTGGTCTAGTGCAGGCTTCCTCAACCTCAGCCCCCACAGATGTTTTGGGACTACAACTCCCATCATTCCTGACCACTGGTCCTGCTAGCTAGGGATCATGGGAGTTGTAGGCCAAAAACAGCTGGAGGGCCAAAGTTGAGGAAGCCTGGGCTAGTGGTCTGCTGAGTCTGATTACTAGTTTCAACAGATCTTCAACAGTATAATTCAGCTCATTTCTCTTTTCTAATTAACACCATATACTGATTGAATACAATCAGTCGCTAATATCCAAGGTTGCCTTGGTTTAGACAGCTATAACATTTCATATTATCTCATCTCTGCTAACAAAGATTACCCTTTTCTATGCAGTGCTCAGGGTTGCAGTCACAATTTTAACATAAGATACCACTAGTCTAGCTAAGTTTCCATGTTTATGCTTCTGTGGTCCATGTCACACAGTATTGGTCTCAGAGTTTTCAAAGAACATATCTGGAACTAACAAAGGTGCTAGGCTTTTTCATCCTTCCTAGAGGAATGGGTCACATTAACTGGTGTAGTTAAAATTGAGTACTGGAGGCAATCTGATATAGACCTGTATTGTGTGTGGCTAGGTTGTCCTGTAGTCCCTCTGGAGTGGAATTTAGAAAATGACCGTATGTAAGGCAATGATATACAATGAGACGAAGGCTAACTTGCAACCCCCCAGATGTTGCTAAACTTCAACTCCCAGCATACCGACCATTGGACATACTTGCTGGGGCTAATGGAAGTTGGAGATGAACAGCATCTGGAGGGCTGCAGGTTAGCCATCCTTGCAACAGAATGAAGAATTGTACAAAATTACAGCTCTAATGTTTTACAGAATATAATCAGATGAGAGCAGCAGATGAAAGAAACAAGGCCATTGTCAAAATCTACTTATATTTACATTCCTGTTGTTCATAATTAGCAGAATTATCTTCTTCATAAAAGCCTGCATGTGTGGAGCTGGGAGTCTGAAAAAGTATCCTTCAAACTATGTTTTATATTACTTTTCATGGTTCATCTCTTGTTGTGGAAATCATTACTGCGTTACTTGCTTAGAACAATAGGCTGTGAAAGCCATTCAAACAAAGCCCTATGATTATTTATTGCCTCGTAGCAATCTGCTGAAGCATCAATAGTAAATATGAAAGGTCAGGAACAACGTTAACTACTAACCTTCCGAAAGCAAACCTTTCTGTGATAGATGATGACAATGACTAACTTACATGACTATTCGGCACTTTTCCTAGAGAACGTGCAAAAACATGTTCATTCTCATGCTATTATTATCCATATTATTCACTTTTCACACAGAGAAGAGAGTCCCAAGCAACTTAAGAGAATAAATGGCATTAAATATAATCATAAAACAGTCATGAAACATAATAACCAAGCACAGTACATATATAACAATTATTCCAATTGATGTGTGCACTGATAGTTTTCTAGGGGTGCATCCATTTGCGGGTGGAGCTAAACAAAGTTATGTTGTGCAGTTATTCATCATCATCATCATCATCATCATTTATTATTTCTACCCTGCCCATCTGGCTGGGTCTCCCCAGCCACTCTGGGCGGCTTCCAACAGAAGGTTGAAAATACATTAAAACATCAGTTATTAAAAACTTCCCTAAACAGGGCTGCCTTCAGATGTCTTCTAAATGTCAGATAGTTGTTTATTTCCTGGACATCTGATGGGAGGGCATTCCACAGGGTGGGCACCACTAGCGAGAAGGCCCTCTGCTTGGTTTCACAACAGCATTCTGTTGATGTTATTGTTCTCTGCTGCTACAGAGGGCAGACAGGAAATTGCGAGGAAACAGATTTTGGCAAAACATTCAGGGACACTTTCTGGTGGCATGAGCTGTTTCACTGTGGAACAGACTGCCTTGGGAGGTAGTGGACTTTTCATGTAGATGCTTCATGCATAGCACATCCTGCAATTAGTACTGTGGGATATGGGGTGGTCTACATAACACAAAAGTTCCTTTGAAACCCTAGGATGTGGTTTCAAGTCTGTCACTCCCCCCTTTTTAAAAAAACTTGTTTTAAATATACAAATTATATACAGAGCATCCATATGCATACTGACATTCACAAATAATAATAATAATAATAATAATAATAATAATAATAATAGTAAATAATTCACATGTCCATCAAACTGCCCAGTTTCAAAGAAATGCAAGAAGAATTAAGAATAAAGTACTGTATATACTCGAGTATAAGCCGACTTTTCCAGCACATTTTTAATGCTGAAAAAGCCCCCCTCGGCTTATACTCGAGTGAGGGTCCTTTCAGGCTGCTCCTTCCTACTCCTCTGCCTTTGCCGCTGTTGGCGGCAGCAGAGGAGAAACCAGTAGCCCGAAAGCAGCCCTTTTGGGTACTGGAAGACACAAGAACTACCCACACTGGAAGAATGGCAGACCAAGGTGATTGAATACATGGGACTGGCGGAGATGACTGGCAGAATCCGCGACCAAGGGAGAGAGACGGTGGAAGAAGATTGGAAGAAATTTAAAGTTTATCTCAAGAACTGTTGCAAAATTAATGAGTGCTAAAATGTTTTGGGTCAGGTAAAACAGAATTGCGGGGACAAATAATTGGATATGAGAAAAAGGATTCAAAGGGGGAAAAAAGTGTTATAAGTTGACATTGGGGCTTGCTGGAAAACTTTAAAACAGGGATGCAGAAAGGGGAGGTATGAGGAAGTCGATGAAAGAAGGTTTAAGAAAAAATGTGAAGAAATTATACATGTTTATATGTTTGTTTGTTTTTGTATTGTTTTGTATTGTCTATTATTATGTGTTAAAAAACCAATAAAAATTTTATAAAAAAAAAAAAAAGAAAGCAGCCCTTTTGGGCTGCTTGTTCTTCCTCCGCCGCTGCTGCTGCCACCACCAAGTTTGTGGTGTGGTAAACCGGCTTATACTTGAGTCAATAAGTTTTCCCAGTTTTTTGTGCTAAAATTAGGTGCCTCGGCTTATATTCGGGTTGGGTTATACTCGAGTATATACGGTAAATTTGCAGCGGTATTATTCTGTCATTGATAAGCACTCCAAACTACACACATGGAACTCAGTTGCATGAAATACTTTCCACGCTCAGTATAATGGAAGGAAGAATTCTGCATGAACAAAGAGATACACTGATGCACTGGATTATATAGACTATTGCTGCTAAACCCAGTGATGTCCTTACTGAGATAACTGAGTGACTGCCCACTACAGTGCAAACAAAATTCTGAAATGGCACAAACCTGTGCTTTGCATGCAGCATAGACATAATGTCTCTGCCAAATCATATCTACCAACTTTGATGAAGTTTATCTTATAAATCTTCATTTCACATTCTTTCTTGCAAGATTTCTTTTTTTCTTTTTTTAGGAAGGACAATTCTCACTGTTTTACATGCCTATGATTGCACCAGATCAGCAAATAACACAAAAATATTTCAATTTCATAACTAACAGGAGTATAATTTGGAAAAACAAAAACAAAATCTGGTTGTGTGCCAAATGAAAACTAATGCAAGTCAGCAACTCTCCATGGGGCCATGGTAAGATGAATGATTTGATCCCTTCTGTATTATTTATTATGCCTTTTTATCTATGAATTTTAAACTATCCATTACCAGAAATGATGCCTATTTAAATAATATTATGACAGGGAGTTTTTTCTTTTTCCTAAAAGCTCTTTGCATCGAATCTGCAGTTAATACTGTACCATAGAAGTTAAGCCTCCATACTTCTTCCAATTGTTCTCAGGCTATATAATACCCTCTGTATTGTATGGGATTACTTGCTTACTTGCCGCAGCATGCAAGAATGTGAATTGCTAATTGGTATCCAATGCATTTTAAATAATTAGTGATGATTGCTGTATTTGAAGTGTAAGCAATTGTAAAATGTGCTGCTTGGCAAAAGTCCAGAAAACTAACACAGTATTTGGGATAATTATAGACAGTTAAATTGCTTTGGGTGTATTAATTGATAAGGTACATAAAAAGTGAAGGAGAGGAGAAACGTAAAAGTGTCTAAAATTCTGTGTGGGTCCACAGATTTGCTTCTTAGATTCTGGCCTTATATTATTTGGAAATGTGAGTAATTTGGGGCCTACAATTATTATTTGATTTAAGTTATTTGGCCTTTACACTTTATTTATACTGACACCGTTAATAAAAAGAATCATAGCAGTGAACAGCATAAAATCAACCATAAAATTACATCCACAAAACAAGCACCAAATACATCATGTTGTTTCAAATACACACATTTGAATAACCTGTAATAACTGTCTCCATCACTCAACAAACTCACTTATGGGATGTTTTCTTTTGCAGAATGTTAAATACTATTGCATTTCTAATGAGGTTGTTCCCAGAATGGCACTGCAATGCTGGCAGCCCAACGATACCACTGTACTCCATTATAGCCTGAACACAGCACTGAAGAAGTATAAAATAGGGATGGAGGAAAACCACATTTTCCCCTCTCAGTACTCCTCCATTCCTGCCTTATTCAAACCTCTGCCCATGTTTAAAATAGTCACTTTTCCCTATCCCTTCTCACTCTCCCATTCCTCAGCTGCCTCACATGAGAAATGTAAAGGATGTGGAGCCCTCAAATAGTCCCATGATACTTTATTCGATCCTGTGTTCTTGTAATATAATAATAATAATAATAATAATAATAATAATAATAATGTTAATATTAATAATAATAATAATAATAATAATAATAATACTGAAATCGATTCCTCACCAGTGTTCTGCTAGTTCCTTTGGAGCAGTTACACCAACAGTAACAAAATGTTTGGTATTAGTATAAGACAGCTTTCTGTAGACAGATAAATCAAATGATAACAAATTTAAAGTGCTTAATAAGAACCTGTATCCGAACATCTTGACCGGGCTTAGTTTCAGCGATTACACTTAAAGAAATTTTTTGCTGGTTTTCATTTGTCATATTTCTATTTTGGTAGCATTTTATTTCATTTATTATTGCATTTATATATTGTCTTCCTGCCAAGGCACACAGTACAGTTATTCAATATTTATCTATATTTTATCTTATATTTCCCCGAAGTATTGTTACTTTCTCTGAATCCTTGGCATGGAAAGAACTAACATAAAATGAATGAATAAATGCTTGCAACATACAGTATTTGAAATGGTATTCTACCTTTTCTGTAGGAATTTGTCTATCAATGTTATAACTAGCTTAACTCCAGATCCAGACACAATAAGCCCTAAATAACAGTTGTGGAGAAACAGTGGTTGAGAGCTGTTGCCTTCAAACCCTATCTGCGGGCTCCATGGAGGCATCTGGTTCCTACATTATTATGCTTGGTTCAGAAATAAAAATTCAAGAACCAACATAGAGCTCCTTGTGTTATATCCTTGAAAGCTATATAGCTGAACTAGTGTGAAGCAGTCATATCATTAAAACTTTTTGATGTTGTAGGGTGTTTGTTTGTTTGTTTGTTTGCGGGGTAAGGAATTCAGTTTGATTAAATATGCTAAATCCTAATCTAAAAATGCTAGCAGCCACTCAGGAAGCTGACATGTGTTTTTTTTTGGGGGGGGGGACGATGACACAGTTACAAGTAACACATTAACAAAAACTATTCATTCTGATTCTTTTTAGTATTTTGACATTTGTGTACACATGCATTAAAACAACAAATATTTTAAACATCACAGTTTCAAGACATTTATGTAATCTGCGTTCTCCCCTTCGCTCAGTGGACTCTGAGAGTGAGGATAATGAGCTGGAAAGGCAGATTTCATGTCTCGTGGTGTGCATTACACATGTGCTTAGGCCAATGTGCCATGCCGGAGGACAGATAATCCTCTCAGGGATGGCTTGGTGGCTCTTTCCCTGCCCACAGTCAATCCTTTTAGAACTTATTTAAACATCTGTCACAAGGAAGATGGAGCAAGCTTGTTTCCTCCCGCTTCAAAGGCTAAGACCCGAACCAATGGCTTCAAGTTAGAAGAACGGACATTCCGACTAAACACCAGGAAGAACTTTCTGACTGTAAGAGCTGTTCAGCAGCAGAACAGACTCCCTCAGAAGGTGGTGGTCTCTCCTTCTTTGAAGATATTGAAGCAGAGGTTTGATGGCCATCTGTCATGCATGATCTAGTTGAGATTCATACGTTCCAGGAGTGGACTAGATGACCCTTGCGGTCCTGTCCAACTCTACAATTTTATGATTCCAGTCATGTGAAAGCCCACACAGCCCAAAGGTGTTTGGTTTAGTTTGGTTTTTTTTTAAATAAATGTTTATTAAAAATTTTCCATCTTAGTAAAAAAAAAAAAAATCAAAAAAGGAAAAAAGAAAAATTTTTTAAAAAACACATAAAGTTTACAATCCATATTTTCCATGACATATTTCCCTGACTTCCCCACACCTCCCCTTCTTATATTCCAATTCAAATTGTTAGTTCAGCAAGTTCTTATCCCCAATTTTTGACCTTTTTATATTTAGTTCATTTTGAATAAAAAAACCCATTTTAACTTATAAACATCCCTATTTATACATCAGTACTCATTCTTAAAACCTTTTTCTAAAGCCGACCCAAATTCCCTTCCACGAATTCCCCAATTTTCTTACTAATAGCAAAACAAAATAAAAGAAAAACAATTATAGTTATACACCCTTTGGATTCTCAAACCCCGCCACCCCCTTTCCCGGTTTCGATCCCCAACAAAAGTCCATCAGTCTTAATCTACTGTCAGCCTGGAGACCTCACATCCGAGGCTCTTAATTCTCTCTCAGTTCCTCTCTGCCGGTTTTTTTATAGTCTTTAGTATTAAACACCAGATCTCGGAGAAGCCCTGTCCCCATAAAGTCCATGTTTCTTCCAGCCAGACCTCCATACTTGAAAAAGGAGCCCAAATCTTGTTTCTTACTCCTTTTAAGTCCAATTGTCCCGAAGGCTCTAACTTCCACCTTGATCAAATTTGTAATCCATAGGTCTTCAGATCTCCACATAAGGAGATCTCTCCATTCTTCAATCTCCAATTCAAACCAGATTTTCATCATCCAGTATTTATTTTCCTTTGTAGCCGTCATGTCAGGCCTCTGGCTCGATTTCTTATTTTCCTTTGTGTCCATCATGTCAGGCCTCTGGCTCTCCTTTGTCATCTGCAAAATTACAGCTCCTCCTTCCTTTTCTTCAGAATCAACATATGTCTCCTTCTCCATACTCTCAAAACTCTCAAATGTCTCTTTTTGTCCAGCTGCATGGGCTTCCTGAGTCAAATCCTTATCAAATTCAATGATATTATTTACTGTTAAGTTCAGAGTTGCAACATTTGTAGCCAAAACATCCATTTGGCCTTGTAACTTTCCCAAGAGAACAAAAGCTCTGTTCAGCCCAGCTTGAATTTTCCCTTCTCCAGCCATTCTTGTAATGTCCCAAATCCCCCTCTAGAGGGATTTTGGTTACTTAGTATTCTTTCCAGTTCAAATCCAAAAGTCAAGTTAGTTTGTATCAGTTCTTCCTTATTTTCAACAAAATATGACCAAATTGCAACAAATATTTCCAGCAGAGACAGCAAAAACAAAGTTCTCTTTTTCCTTCTTGACAGCTAATTTTGACAGCTGTCAAACTCTTCTATATCTCCTCAACAGGCTCTCTCGTGGATCACTCCGGGTCCGGGGGGGTGGCACTTCAGCTCTCAAAGTTAGCTCTTATGCTCCAATAAGGTTATTTATGCTTACACTGCCAAATCGTGCAATTAATATCTTTTACCCAATGAAGAAAAAGAAATTCTCTCGACCTTAGTTAACTAGTCCTTGCTTTAAAATATTTACAAGATGGGGAGGCGGACTTCCTGTTTGCACCTTCCCCGATCGTGCCAAATTTAACAAAAAAAAATCCTTTTCAAGTCCAATTTCCGTACTACTCACGGGTTGTTACTTTTAGAGTCCAATTGTTCACAAGAAAAAGTCAGCGCTCTCCGACCATGGCATGCGGCTTCACTCCGCAGGAGGAGCAGTCGACTCTCAGCACCGCGCCGCTCACCCCGTCCCCCGTTCTGAAGCCTTTAAAAAGGCTCCTTCGCAGGTCGCAGGGGCGCAAATGGTGCCCGCCGAGTCACCAGGTTCACAGGCTTCAGTGCCTGTGATTTCTGAGGGTCCCCGCGTCGCCGCAGCGGCCAGACCCAGCTCCTGCGCAGCCGATTCCCTCCGGAGCTCGGAGGGAATCCGCCATTAGCCGGTCGCGCTAACCTGGAAGTCGGTGTTTGGTTTAGTTTGGATGGCATGTTTAGCATTAGCTTTAAGATAGGCTTAGTACTGTGGCAGCAGAGTTCTATAGAAAGTGAAGACTTTCAGCCGATGCCTTCTTTTGAAATTAATTGTGGTACCTCAGGTTAAGAACTTAATTCGTTCTGGAGGTCTGTTCTTAACCTGAAATTGTTCTTAACCTGAAGCACCGCTTTAGCTAATGGGGCCTCCCACTGCCGCCGTGCCACCTCCGCACAATTTCTGTTCTCATCCTGAAGCAAAGTTCTTAACCTGAGGTATTATTTCTGGGTTAGCGGAGTCTGTAACCTGAAGCGTCTGTAACCTGAAGCATCTGTAACCCAAGGTATCACTGTATTTTTAAAAAAATGTGATTATCCTGAATGTTTACAGTGTCATGAAACATGATCTTACTCTCTAACCTTTTCATGAACAGAATAGGTTTTAAGAAATGATTACAGCAAAAAGAATTTCCATATTGATACAATAAACTGAATTTATTATGATATCTGAGCAATCAAAGTTTAAGGTTAACATTAAGGCTTCATTGATGTACTCTAGTAAAACTAGTCTGGTAAAAAAAAAGTAAGTTATGTATACATTAATAAATGACAGCATTTGTTCAAATTAATATAGTACAGTCTTTCTTCCATCTTTTGACCTGCGATATCAAAGGCACAGGAAATGAGCTTTAATTTATGAAAATCAAGCTTTGCCTACAGCTGAATAAGGTTGCAATAATTTATTGTACATTCATAAAGTAATTGTTATGAAGCTCAAAACTGGCATTCAGGTGAGGTAGAATGAAGTACCAATGACATAGGATCTATCCCTCATATTATTAGTGGAGCTGCATATACACAAGCATTACCTAACCATTCATTCATGTAGTTGATGCTAGCCAACATATGTAAATGCATTCCAATAGTTGATGCCATAGAATAGCCTTAAACAGCTGTGCAGTGATATAAACAGCAATAATTCACTGAGGGATGCTGCTAGATCTGTGGCAACAAAGACACTGATTAATCAACATGATATCACAATAGCAGCCTGCAATATTGTGCTCAGGGCATTTTTGTGCAATAGTACAATAGAGGAGAGGGAGGAACAGAATAGAGACCAAGGGGAAATGTATTTCTATGTATTTATGCACCTAAACGACATTCTTGTCTTTATAAGAGCAGCATACAGGGTTTCATTGCTAGTGAACTGCTTCAAGCATTTAAATAAAAAGTGTGTGTATATACTCTCTCTCTCTCTCTCTCTCTCTCTCTCTCTCTCTCACACACACACACACACACACACACACACAAACACCCCCCAGATAGATAGATAGATAGATAGATAGATAGATAGATAGATAGATAGATATAGTTGGTTAGTTAGTTAAAAGAAGAAGCCATAATCAAACCATGGTTTGGGATGCTGGCGTGAACATTGAAGCTATGGGGAACTGTAGTTGGTATAAATATAGAAGTGGATTCTTCTGTTAAATTCCTCCAGCACATGAAAAATGAAAAGTTGCAATGGCTGGATCCATACTAGTGAAGTAACGTTTCCTACAGAGTCTGAACTGGGCCACAATATTCAATGGTTATTAAGCATGAATGACCAATGTGGCAGCCATCTTCCCTCTGGGAAGGATACTGCATTATGACATAGCATTGTTATTTCCTGGAATAGTTCCCAGGAACATGGCCAGAGCAGCCATGCCATTGCTTGAAGTTGTGGCAAGCCTTTTCTTGTTGTTAAAGAAGAAAAGAAAGGGAAAGTTGGCCACCATATATTTAGTGTAAAATGAATTTTCTTCACTCAAATCATCATACTTCTAAAAAGTTGGGAGATTTGGTTTAATACCTACTAGTCTGTGTATATAAAAGCTATCTTTTTCAAATTATTTGTTCTTTCTCCAAAATGCTTTTCTTTTATTTCTGTGATACCATAATGTGTGTGTATATATCTATTTTTATAGTGCAATATTTGTGTGTGTGTGTGTGTTTTCAAGCAGCAGCCATACTAGACGAATCTCTGTTAAGATCTGAGGGATTTTTTTAGTTTGATATTTAGGGCATTATATGTAAATCATCTTATTTATAACCTTTATTTTATACTCAGTGATGTAGGGAAGAATTCTTCTCAGTGCTTTGTTTTTTGGTGGAAAAAAATTATTTTCATAAGTTCATTAGTAACAATGAATGAATGCCAGTTCCAAATTCAATATTAGGCAAGCTTGGCAGTTTCAAAGTATTTATCTTTCTTTACTAAATGTATGTAAAATAAGAATGCTAAATTAGAACACTTTCTAACGCAAAGTGAACATTTTCTAATGCAAATTATCCAATGCAATAATTTGCATAGAATTTTTTTTCTATTCAAAACTTTCCAGAAACCCAGTATAACTGTTTATACTTTTAGCTGAACAAAAGAGATTATTTCCATTGTGCAATGGGAAAATGTGGTATTACTACAGTAGTGGTTACCAATGACAGCTTAAAAAATGATGCAAGTGTATCTGCTTGGCCTACCCTACACCTGCTCTGTGAACTGAATATTAGCATATTAACTTCAAATGTTAATTAGTTTCATTTAATTTTTAGAAGATGTAGTGCTGCACCTGTTGAATACAGTGGTACCTTGGGTTACAGACGCTTCAGGTTACAGACTCCGCTAACCCAGAAATATTACCTCAGGTTAAGAACTTTGCTTCAGGATGAGAACAAAAATTGTGCTCTGGAGGCGCGGCAGCAGCAGGAGGCCCCATTAGCTAAAGTGGTGCTTCAGGTTAAGAACAGTTTCAGGTTAAGAACGGACCTCCGGAACGAATTAAGTACTTAACCCGAGGTACCACTGTATGTCTTTTAAAAACACAGGAGGTCTACTGGAACAACAACAACAACAACAAATGAAAAAGAAGGTTAATTTTTGACTAAGCACTGTTAATTTTTGAATACATTAAGTCCTGATATTTAGATAAGAAGGACACCCACGGGAGATGTCTAGGGATAAATCTTGTAAGGATGAGCAATTAGATGTGCTAAGAAGAAAGATGAGCAGTGAAATCTAGACATGTGAAGAATGCAGAAAATGGAGTGCAAAGCCCTTTGGCAAAAGTTGACAGGCTATGATGAGACGGAACAAGGAGAAACACATCAGTAGAAAACATAAAAGCATCACAGCAGGAGAAAGAACTGCATAGGTTCTGCATTATCAGACTGTGAAGAGACTCACCCAAACAATCACTCTCTGCTGTTGCTTAAGTCAGGCAGGCACATTACTTAATTGGCATGGCAGGTAGCAAAAGTGCTTCCCCCAAAGACCCCGGTATGGCACCATCATTAAAAATCATAGCCTAAATATTTAAAATGTTATCAAAATATTGCTGCAATGCCGTGAATGCTATTTAATCAGATTTCTGAAAGCGACTAGGAACTGCGTTCTGGTAACCTTTCAGAGTAACATTTTTATCAGAGAAAACTCAAGAGCTCGTAATGAGAAGAATAAAACACACACTAGAAGAACTCTGCCGTTTTAAGCTGAACATGTGTTCTCGCTCTTTCCGCAACAGATTCTTTCTAATAAATATTAGTGTACCACTCAAAAATATAAATAAATCTGGAGCCGTTCAATTATTTACTTTCCACATTTTTGTGTCCCTCAGACACTGTGGAACGTAGCAAGGTCCCTGGTTTACTGGGGAGCCCCAGGCAATGAAAGCTGGAGTGCAAACTCCTGTTGTGACGGTGACTTGGCATGATCATTCCCCCCACTTTGTAGCAGCGGAAGAGGCAAAGAAGTCCCGCTTTGCTGCCTCAGTGGCTCCGGGTGTTCATTACCAGCTTTGGTGAGTTAGCCTACTATGACTGTTCCTCAACAGGATTAGCCTTGTCATCATTGTCTGTGCACTGGTAACAAGTCTGGATGGCTGCAATAAGCTGTATGTGGAGCTTATGCCCGATTTGATCGCTTCAACCAGTGCAAAATTCGACTGCTAGGGTGTCTAGTTTTGCATATATTACACTGGTAATGAAAAACCAGGTTCAAGGTTTTGTGGTTGACATTTAATACCATTTAATGCCCTTCCAGAGGTTGATTTAGATGTACAGTGGTACCTCTGATTAAGTACTTAATTCGTTCCGGAGGTCCATACTTAACCTGAAACCGTTCTTAACCTGAAGCACCACTTTAGCTAATGGGGCCTTCTGCTGCTGCTGCGCCGCTGGAGCACGATTTCTGTTCTCACCCTGAAGCAAAGTTCTTAACCTGAAGCACTATTTCTGGGTTAGCGGAGTCTGTAACCTGAAGCGTATGTAACCCGAGGTACCACTGTACATACAGCAGACTGCATGCAATGCCCCTTTAAAATATACATGTTTACTCAAGTTTTCCTGGATACTGATTCCTAATGCTTAAACTTTATTTACAGCAGAGCTTTCCAAACTGTGTGTCGTGACACATTAGCGTGTCGACTGCAGTGTGCCACTGAACACTCCCCACGCTCCTGCTGTGGCTGGAAAGGGGTTAATTTAACCTTCGGTTTGCTAGTAAAACCAAATCACTGTGTCGCAAAATGACGCATGTCTAAAAAGTGTTTCACCAACATGAAAAGTTTGGAAAGCTCTGATCTACAGCATATACTTTTATCTACAGCATATCAGTTTTAAATGCTTTGGGAAAAGGTGTTACTTGATTTCCATGTGAACACACACAAGATTTCTATTTTTAGGTACTACATAAATGTTATAAATTATAAATAATAGTGTACAGAATGCAGATCAGAGAGTCTAAAATAGATAATTTTCCACCCCTCAGTCATCTGAAATAGCTTTCTGATAGCAAAATCTAGCTCAAAGGGATCATTATTCCCCATCCCCATATATATATTCAGAGAGACCTATTATTTCTTCAGAACACAAAATGAGAGCCTTGATTTAGCTCAATAGCACAAAAACTAGACAAAGAGAAATTAGAAAGTCATTGATAAATTAAGGGCAGAAGGAAAACGTTATCAGAAATGAGGGGAAACTATAAATAGAAAGGAAAAAAGTCAAGTAATAGTAAAAAAAAAAAGTTTTTGTTTCTTAAAAAAAGAAAAGACTAATGAAGGCAAGGAACATTTCCCAAAAACAAAGGGAAGAAAAAAGAACAGGGAATAAAGGAAATGGAATTTAAAAAAGGCAAGTGAACACAGATTTTTAAAAATCCAGAAGACCCTGGAGACAATGTATGCATATGAATGAAGGGAAATATTAAGACAAGTTCTTGTACGAACAGATGTTTCTGGTGTAACTCTCTGCAAGCAGCATAATTATTTTAATCAATGCTGCACACTGTATCTTGCTATGAAGTTATCAGGCGTGGCCATCAGTATCAATGAAAAAAGGTTAATAGAAGAGGAACTCCTACATGGAGGACATCTTACAGAGATTAACTAATTCAATCTTTATACCAATCTCTACAAAGGGATACATTTAGCTTTGTTCTGTATTTTAAATTGTTGCAGATATGTCCAGCTTCACTAAAGCTGGGTTAGCATTTTTATGAAGCAAACAGCAGGGATGGATCCACACGTCACTAAAGTTAACTCTTTGTGAGGCTGCCCTTGAAGTCGACCTGAAAGCTGCAGCTAGGGCAAATATGGCAGCTCAGCAGCTCACCTTCATGTTACACTGCTGTTAATAGAATCACACTGGCTGCCAGTGAGTTAATTGATTGATTGATCATAACAATTCATATCCTGCCCTTCCTCCCAAAACCGTCCCAGGGTGGCAAACACACCAATAATAAAACAGTCAAAATTTCTAAAAACATGAAAACAGCAATTCCCCCCAAAAAGGTGCGGATTGGGAAAGATCTCTACCTAAATGACTTGTTGGAAGAGGAAGAGCTTCAGCAGATGCGGAAAAGGCAGCAATGTTAGTGCCTGTCTAATATTTAATGGGAGGGACTTCCTATGAGTAGGTGTTACAGCACCCAAGGCCCGATTCCTATATTATAGAGAATGAACTTCTTGACAAGATGGTATTTGTAGAAGCACCTGCAGAGCACAGTAATGGGCTGAGTATATAAGGGGAGAGATGATCTTTCAATTACCTGCTGGACTGTTAAATGTGCTGGTACTAGTGTATAAAGCCGTATACTGTAGCAGTATTTCTGGAGTGCTTTCTTGTGATGGCTGGGACTTCATCAAGTCTTGAATTCAGGCTGTGGAACTAAAATTCAAATGGTGTAGAGAGACTTAAACAAGGAGATTCCCAGTGTGCAAATAATGTTGTGAGTCGAGGCCCCGTTCCCCGCTTTGTAATGAATAAGACACATGGACACAAGTATTTTAGGTTAATGGGCTAAAAAAGCCCACAACTTTATTGGTTACAGAATGTGAGTGGCATTGGCTTAGGCACTGGATCCGAACAGACTATACTTGACTCCTGCCCGCTCTGCAGGGAGTCACACCAGGGTTAACAACCTGTAGGGGGAGCTTGTTGATGCAAATCAACTGGAAGCTTTCCCCTGGAGTAACCAGAGGGTCGTGCCATGGCCCCAGCCACCACCTGGGCATCAGACAGGAACCACGACCGCCGGATTCCTTTAACGGAATACCCTTCAAGGGGAGGGGTAGGTGATGGCCACAACCTCCCCTCCGACACACAACATCATTTCCAATTCCTAACCACCAAACCTCACAAAGTTGTGATGATTTGCTACGAGGTAGGCAAAAAAACCAAGTGGTTGGAGCAAATCTGCCAAGTGGGGAAAAATTCCTACCAGGCCCCTTGGACAACCAAGGCGACCAACCGAGGTCCATAGCAAGGTTAGGTGCTGAGGCAAAACCTAAAGGGAGGGCGGGCGAGTGATCTGAGGAAGCCAAGAAGGAGGAGCTTGTGAGTCCGCGACCATTTTAAACGGCTAAACCACGCCCATCAGCCAGCCAGGTTAACTGGCTGAAGTGCATGACACGGGCCCAGGCCTTCAGTGACGCAGGGGGCCCGCCACGCCCCCCTGCGAACGCGGGAAGCGATTCCCGCTCACAATTCCTCCCCTCCGGGAAGAGGAGAGGCTTTCCGTCAACATGTCATTGAGATTGAAGCGGCTGTTCCTAGCCTGTAGGAATGTCCCTGTCAAAAGGCATAGGCCCACAACTATAGATGTTCCTATAGTATATTCCCTGAAAAGGCCCTAGCTCTTTGTCTAATCAGCCACGTGGCATATGTATGAGCTTTTCCATATAAAACTAAGCAGCTAATTGTACTGCATTAATCGGACTGTATTTTATGAAGCAAAATAGAGCAGAAATTTTTGTTGCTGTTAAATTAAAAAGCAATTAACTAACAGAGTACAATCCTTTGCTTTAAATTCAAGATAAAGACACCACAACATTTATTATTGCTCGAACACATTTATTTGCACTACCATCCTAGGCATGCATATTCTGAAGAAAGCCCCCTAGTAAATGTACATAGGATTGCAATCTAATAATATATTGCATATCAGTAATGCTGTAAAGATGGTAACGTGAGCGTATTGCCATCATGCATTCAAATAAAAATTAGACAGGGGAGTGCGATGGTTTAGCAGCTCCATCCCAAAGTTAATGTAAAGCTCTATTAAACCTTTCAGTGTGCTGAGGAATTAGGACCCCATAAACTATGCAATGTGTATCATTCAGAGTGCATATTTTTTACGGTTCTGCTAGTAACAATCACATATATACTGCAAATGCACAAAAAGCAAAGTGGAAAAATTAGTCACTTCAGGAACAGTTTGACATAATGTGAATTTAAAATAAGTTTGTAGATAAAACTGATTAATGGAATGCTTACAGGTTGCTATGTGGCAATTTCAGATCAATCTATTTTTTTCCCTTATGCTTGTTTAACATATGTAGGTGTTCATTTCATCCTGCATTTACAAATTGTGTGAAGGAAAAGTTTGGGACATGCTAGCTCTCTCTGCCTCCCTCCATCATGTACTTGTCACCAGTCCCCCTGCCCTCCACACGCTGAAGGGTGAAATAATAATAATAATAATTGTGGAAGATCTGACCATGTGCAAACCTCTCTGAATGCAGCAGCATCCCTGCTGCAGACATTTGCCTCCCCCACCCAATGTGTGAGGAGAAGAATGCCTGAACAGAGCTATAATTTGATCTGAACAATAAGGAATAAATACTGAAAACAAACGGAACAAATTTTATTTGCTTATTGTGGTAATACATAATTAGCTGTGAACTGGCCAACCTAAGGGGGTTGTGGCATGCATTTATATTAGAAACTACAAAGGCAATGAGTTAGGGGTTTTTTTTGCGATACGTGTGGCCTTAAAAAAAACAACCCATGAAACATACATAGATCAGAAAAATAAATAAATAAATAAATAAATAAATAAATAAATATTGTAACTTACATAAATGCTGGTGAAAGCTATTGATGCCTTTATGAAATGTACTAAACAAAAAAACTACATTTTAAAGCACATCAGACAATGAATGCATGTCTTATGCTACTGGCACACCTGCAATAATTATTACAGAGAGATTAGTGAGTCTATTCTATGCTCTGATAGCTCCATGTAGTGTTAGTTTAGTGCACTGAAGTGCATGTAATAGACTGAATTCCCTGGTGCTTCGAACAGACATCCAATTACAAAGTACTTGCACACTTTGTGTTTTTGACCTTGCCCATAACAAAATCTGAGAATGATGTACCAAGTCACTTTAAAATTGTGGAAAGCTAATAACAAACAAAATGCAGCAGCCTCCCTGAAAACGTTTTATATTTAAGGGTAATCACAAGAATATTAAATATGTACACAATACTGAGCAGTAAATAGGGCCAAAAGAATGTGTAATGATCCCATGTATTCAATTGAATGTCTGGGCCACAGTGGAAAAAGGCATAAGGTAAAAGGTAAAGGTAAAGGACCCCTGGACAGTTAAGTCCAGTCAAAGGTGACTATGGAGTTGCGGTGCTCATCTCGCTTTCAGGCCGAGGAGCTGGCGTTTGTCCACAGACAGCTTTCCAGGTTACATGGCCAGCAAGACTAAACTGCTTCTGTTGCAACAGAACACCGTGACGGAAACCAGACCGCACGGAAACACCGTTTACCTTCCCGCCACAGCGGTACCTAATTATCTACTTGCACTGGCCAGCGCACACAGGAAAATGGTGGGGGATTTTCACCGGAAACATTAGTGCTTGGCACCTGATCATGTGCTTCCTTTGCTGCTGTAAAGAACCCTATATAAGACCTAAGTTAACACTTTTTGAGCAAGGCCTAAGGCTCCAGTCTCGATTTCAAAGCAAATGCATTCCATTGAAGTCTGTATGAATTTTGTGCACACCGTGGATCTACACCAATGCCATCCCAAATGCAACTATACATTGTTGTTCATTATAATTTGTCGCAACAAGCGGGACACAAATGTTAGGAACACTGGAAGCTTCCTTATATCAAGTTAGATCACTGGTTCATCTAGTTCAATATTATTTAAATTGACTGGCAGTCACTGTCCAAGGCTTCAGGAAGGTTTCTCTCCCTGCCCTAACTGGAAAGTCCAGGGACTGAAACTGGGACCTGCTGCATGGCAAGTCTCCATCCATACCAAGAAGCTATTTTCCCTATGGAGGAAGTAGTGGAAGTCAGTGATGGCACAGCTGAAGCCATGGCCCAGGAGTGAATCCTAGTCCCACCCTTGAAATCCCACTGGTCCCTCTTCCAGGTAGATTGGCTTCCAGGTGGATATGCACCTGAATTAAGTCAGGTACCTCCCCCTGCCACACCCCCAAATCAGAGGCCCTGGCAAGCTGGGGCCCCCTTCTTACATGCGAATTCTTAAGGTACAAAAATAAATTTCGCTTAAAAATATATTCTGCTTAAACCAGGTGAATAAAACATGCATTTCTCATAACTCATTGAGCAAAACATAGTCTTTGATTAACCTGAAGCTGTGTCCCATTGGAATTGGAGGCCAGCAACATCGTGAGTTGTCCCCCCAACCCCACATCTACCTTAAACCATTCCATGGCATTCCATTCTATATGTGCCATAAATCTAAAGGTGTTCTAAATAAAACAAAAAGAAACATTTATATCAATGTCACTGTGATAGAACATTAAAATTACTGGAGTTTATAGTTTGCACAGATCTCATTAAAAGGTTAGTTTGTTTCTTGATTCCTGTGACATTCCATAGCAAATGACTGGCATTGAAATTCCTTCTTGAAATTGCCCTTGAATACATGCATACAGGAAGTAATATCTCACTCTGGATGCGAACAGGAAAGCGTTAACACTCCCCTTGGCAGCTACAAGAAACAATGTAATCATTTAAGCTTATGCTGAGATTGCAATTCACTTGCCTCAGGTATTAAGTGTGTGTAATTTTCTTAACCACGGGATATCCATTTATCAGAGGTGATACTCAGAAGGGGGAAAAATGGTGCTGACACCCTATAGCTGATTCACTGTTCCAGAATGGCATTACCCCAATAAAGGGGTTTTGAAAACAAATATCTAAAAATCACAAGAAATATCCAATTTATATTAAATAACCTTACATCCTGTGGAAATGTTAATAGCCAACAATAATGCAACGCCACCTTTGTAAACATTTTAGAAAAAATTAGTTTACCCTGGTACCTTGGTTTTAGAACAGCTTAGTTTATGAACAACTTGGAAATAGTATGCTGCAAACCCGTAAGTAGGTGTTTCCGTTTGTGAACTTTGCCTTGGAAGCTGAACGTGTTCCGCTTCCTGTTGAGTGTGTTCTGTTTGTAAATTGAGTTCCCCGCTGCTAATCAGAGGCTTCCTGTTGAGTCTGTTGGCTGCTGAGTCCCAAGCACCCACGCAACACAGAGGCGGTATTTGGAGCTTTTGCTTTTCCTTTTGTTGCATTTTTGTTTTGTGGCTTTTTCATTTTTTTGACTGTGACTTACTCTTCGTTTCATGGGACTGATTTGTGACTGTGGCTTGTGACTTTGTTTTGTGACTGTGTGGAACCCAGTTCAGCTACTGATTGATTGTGTGACTGCCCCATCCAAACAATGATTATCATCAGTGCACATAAGAAAAAATATTACTGTCTTATTTATTTTATAGCACAGTACATTGATTATTGCTTTCATTTTATGGATCAATGGTCTTGTTAGATAGCAAGATTCATGTTAAATTGCTGTTTTAGGGGTTGTTCTTAAAAGTCTGGAACAGATTAATCCATTTTGCATTACTTTCTATGGGAAAGCATGCCTTGGTTTTAGAACGCTTTGGTTTTGGAATAGACTTCCGGAACGGATTAAGTTTGGGAACCAGAGTACCACTGTATTCCATTTTTAAGAAACTAAAGTACATTCTTGTGAGTGTTTTTTGTTTACTCTAATGCACATATGGTCAACTCCTGAGACCACATGCAGCTCTTGGAAGCCTTCAGTGCAGCCTCTATGGATGGGGGGCGACGGCCCCAAATTTCCCTTTGCCAACTGCCTCCCTGAAAAGGTGAGAGTAGTGTGCAGGGATCAGCCTCCACATATGCTTTCCTCCCCAGCCTGCCAAACAGGTGTTGAGGGAGCAGGATTGCCATGGGGGAGAGGCGGAATGTGAGGAGGTAACGAGTACAAAAATGCAACAACTAAGATAAAATGTGTATCACATGCATATATTGGTGAAAATAACATAAATAAATATAATTAAATAATTAATTAATTATAGGAGGGGAAAACTGTTTGCGAAAGTTTATATATTAAGCAAAATTTGTGTTAAAATGTGCACTCTAGGGGAAAGTCACATTAAAAGTACTGGTGAATTTTCAAGAGGGTTTTAAAAAAAGATATCACGAACTGTTGTGGAAATGGGGGGAACTCAGATTAACATTGGGAAAATGAGAATCTGAAAGAAATTGACAGATTCATCCACCCCTAGTGGTATGTGAATGAGCCCAGGCCCTACCTACTGCCAGTTCTAGCCTTGCCCAGCTACAGCTACTGGCTGTGATCCTGCCTGCGGCTGGATCTGGTCAACCGTCCATCTACATCCATATATAACCATTATCTAGCCCTCATCAAGTAGATAGAGCAAAGGATAGTTTGGCAATTAAAAACAACAACAGTGTAATTCAGTTTTGAATTTCATCTGATTGTACAAATGGAAAACAAGAGTAGCTGCTTTTGCCCAGTTCCTAACAAAGGAAACTTCAGCTGGTCCAATATGCAGCAGCACAGGTCTTGTTGGGTGCCTTCGCTTCAGAGCATTTGATGTCGATTTTTGCCATAGCGACACTGGCTTTCCATTGACTTCCAGGATACCAATCAAAAGTGTTGCTTATTAATCCTAAAGCTCCCAGGATACCACACAGCCCGCCCTCTTTAAAATGCAAAGAAGGGCCCTGTCTGCATTTTAATGGTAGTGGACATGTGACTCATTGGGACACTGGAGACAGCTTTCTGTATGGCTGCATCCAATATTTGTAATTCCCTTTTGCAGAAAGCTTTGTTGACCCCAAACTTTGGGGTCAACTTTGTTGACTTTGTTGTATTTGTTACAACAGCTATTTGGCCTGGTCTGTTGAGTAGTTTTAATAGATTGATGCCCGCCCTATGGTTTTTGTTTGTTTGTTTTATATTTATATATACTGCCCCATATGTAATTTGTGTTTTTTAATGGGCTTTGCAGGGGGGTTATATTTTTGTAAGTCATCATGTGTATTGTTAGTGCAATGCAGGCACAGGAATGAATTTTCCAAATATATATGTATAGGTGCTCTTTTCAGCAGGAAGTTTAATCCTAAGGAAAATTCAGTAGCAAATTGCATGCTTTTCCATAGCATGTCCATGCCAAATGGCCAGTATGAACAATGCATAAGAAATAGAAAAATATAATGGAAATAAATCACTTTACACTTAATGAAGATATCCAAGCACAATAAATATATTTTACAATTAAGGTTACTTTCTTGTCCAACAAGGAATGCCTAAATAATTAAAAACGATCTAAATAATGTAAAGCATGTATTTTTCAGATTATATATAATCTATTATTTGCACTCCCCCTTTATGTATATTTTTCACAATTTTATTCATTAACAATTCATTATGGAAACTAAAATAACTCTCAGGGTGTTGTATTTTTCATGTATCTGCCTACAGGTTTAGATCATTATTAACTGAGCGAAGCAGTAGAGTATTTTCCTACATTATACTTTTTAATATATTTTAGCTAAACATTCTATTCCAGTTTACATTAATTGTATAACTGGACTGGCCCTACATCCACCACCTTA
This sequence comes from Podarcis filfolensis, assembly GCF_964270895.1. Taxonomy (NCBI): domain Eukaryota; kingdom Metazoa; phylum Chordata; class Lepidosauria; order Squamata; family Lacertidae; genus Podarcis; species Podarcis filfolensis. Next base: position 32,563,392 of record NC_139605.1, on the reverse strand, counting down.
CAAAAATAAATTCCTGCATTAAGTGGGAAGGTATACATGGGGATTGTAAGCATATTGGCCTGTAAATAGGAAGAAAAAATAAATCCCTACCTGTGCCCAGAAACTGAATCCACAGGGTTTCTGATTGCAGGGAAGACTGTAATCATGTTCAGTCAAATTCACTTACAATACTTCAGACCTTCCCACTCAATGCAGGAAAGTGAGGGTGGTTTGTACACCTTGTTCCCCTTCCAATTTAAGCATTGCTGAATAGGACTAGATTGAAAAACTGAGAAAGTATAGAATTAAAGTCACAGATCTGTAGAGTTGGAAGGGACCCCAAGCGTCATCTAGTCCAACTCCCTGCAATGCAGGAATTTTCATGCCATGCTAAGCTCCCCATGTTGAATTTGTGCCTACTAATTCCTGCTCTGTCATTACGAATGTGCCCACAGTTTAAAACAAAAACCCTCAACCAGCCAAAACCAAAACAGAGGGTGTGGGAATATTTTTTAATGTGTGTGTGTGTGTGTGTATGGGGCTTTGATTTCAATACAGTGGTACCTCGGGTTACAGACGCTTCAGGTTACAGACTCCGCTAACCCAGAAATAGTACCTTAGGTTAAGAACTTTGCTTCAGGATGAGAACAGAAATCATGCTCCGGCGGTGCGGCTGCAGCAGGAGGCCCCATTAGCTAAAGTGGTGCTTCAGGTTAAGAACAGTTTCAGGTTAAGAACGGACCGCTGGAACGAATTAAGTACTTAACCTGAGGTACCACTGTATTTCAATTTCTAGGAGACTTAAGAGTCTACTTTGCCAGAAACATGGAACCATACCCTAAATTGGAAAGCTATGTATCACATTTGTGGGCATTGCTACATAGTAAATATTTTGTTTCTAGCGCAGAAGTGTGGAATCCGAAGGCTTCCAGGTGTTACTGGACTCCATCAGCTTCAACCAGCACAGTCAACATTCAGAGAAAAGTTGCATATAAATGTTGTGAAATTAAAAGTAAATAAAAAAATCTAAAGAATACCTTAGAGAAGCCTTTCTTTGAAGTTAATAAATTTCACCCTGCACCATTATATAGGTTTTAAATAAGGGCTCCCCATTCACCTACCAGTACCGAAAAGCAAAACCAATTCCCAGGTTTTAGTTTCATCTCTTTCACAGCACTCTAGTCATTCTCAGCCAGTTAATATAGTTATTTCTGGTTAATGGCCCTCTCAGCAGAGTCAGCCTTCAGGCAGAATTATACAATAACCTCTCATTAGACAAGTTATTATTGCTCTGTGTAAAAAATCAATAATGCTGAATGATGAATAATGGTTATCAGCAGCTGATGACTTTTCCTTACTGATAAATAATTAGTGTGTTGTTTCCTGACCTATTTGTCGAGTGCTGCCCATTCTTCACAGTATTCAGCTCAATGAAAACGGAACATTTTTCTTCAAACAGAAAGAATACAAGGCCAGCAGCTTTACAGATTGCTAGATATCCCTTCCTGAGTAATTGCACCATGATTTGGTTTTTTCCTGTATTGTAAATTACAGGCTTTATTTTTGTCTATGTTGTGGTGACAGATATAACACATCCAATGTGTTTTAGCTGTTGCACTTAGACATCCCTTGCTAAGAAACACACCAATCTGCCAGTATCCCATCTGATGACATGTTTAATTACAGGATTAAAGTAATATATATTTGGGATATTTCTTTAGGGTCCTTGATCCTGTTTCTAGAGTGGTGACTTGAAAGGGAAAGTCATTTCTGATTAATGCTAAGCCAAAAGAAGGAGTTGTTTTTGCGATCCTTTTCACTAACATTTGCCTATTAACATATATTCCCTTACTCTGAATAAAGGTAATTTGCTGTCACTGAACTCTCATTGGCTAGGATCTTCCATAAGAGCAGTGCAGGAGGCATTCGGTAGTGGCGCCTGCCCTGCAGAACACCCTCCCATCAGATGTCAAGGCAATAAACAACTATCTTACTTTTAAAAGACATCTGAAGGTAGCCCCGTTTAGGGAAGTTTTAAATGTTTAATGCTGTATTGTGTTTTTAATATTCGGTTGGGAGCTGCCCAGAGTGGCTGGGGAAGCCCAGCCAGATGGGCAGGGTATAAATTATTATTATTATTATTACTCCGACTCTAAATCAGTTTCGTTTCCCCCTCAAGTGATGCCAGCATGTAACAAAACTTTTTAAGTTACAAAACACTACATCAATCCTGATTAGCTGGAATTAATCTAGGTAGGGGAGCCTTAATCAGGAAAAAATGGTACAGAAAGAGGCAGAAGAAACATCAACAAAGGTGAACATCCACATTTCACTTTTTAAAGGGAACCTTTGTCACATCATTTCTGCACAGAACTCCTGACAAATATTCAGACCAGGTTTTGTACTATATTTGGCTTTGTGGCCATCATAATTTTGAAAGTGGGGTAGAGAATTCATGAATATTGCATGTCTGGATGATTGTGAGTCAGTGAGGAGGTCGTAGATCACTTGTTCTTTGAAGGGAATAAGGGAGCTCCCAACTACTTCTCCACAAAGCACAGATGGTTGTGACATTCAAGTTCACAAGTTTATTGTTCCTCACTAAAGGTCTTCACTAATCTGCAGCAATAGTTTCAACAAAATAACACAGAACATACACCCACAATACAAGCCCAAACCCATGATGCAAGAGGGGGAAGACACTGGAGACACCAACAAGCTCAAATGCAGCTTAATTTCAGATGAAAAGATTATTAGTGCTGTTTTTGTTGTTTAAATTTCTATGCTATCCTTCATCCAAAGATCACAGGGCAGTTTACAATATAATAAGGAAGTAATTAGAGATAAAGATTTTTTTGTTGACATGCACTAATAAAAATAACACAAAGGAACCAGGGGAGGGACGGGAAGGAAGTCAGGGGATTCGCTGAATCCCAAAATATGGATTAATACTAAGCGTGAATATAGATGTTTTAATTGTTAAAAAAACAATATAATAACACAAAAGTACATATCATAATAAAAAACAAAGTCTCTCTGGGGAGAGAATTCCACAAGTGGGGAACCACTGCAGAAAAGGCCCATTCTCGTGTTGCCACCCTCCAGATCTCTTGTCAGGGAGTCACATGAAGAAGGACCTCAGATGATGATTGCAGGGTCCAGGTTGGTTCATATGGGAAGAGCTGATCCTTGACGTATTACAGTCCTGAATTGTTTAATAGATCAAAACAAGCATTGAATTGGGCCCAGAAACTAATTGGCAACCAGTGTAGTTGGGGCAGGATTGGCATTATATGCTCAAACCATCTTGCCCCTGTAAGAAACCTGGTTGCTGAATTCTGCATCAGCAGAACTTTCCAAACCATCTTCAGATATAGCCCTACATATAATGTATTGCAGTAATCTAACCTAGAGGTTACCAGAGCATAGACAACAGAAGTTAAGCTATCCCTTTCTAGATAGGGGTGGAGCTGGGCCACTAGCTGAAGCTGATAGAAGGCAGCTTCTCTCTGCACCACCCAGGTCACCTGGATCCTCAAGCGACAGCCATCATGCTGCATGCCCCATCAAGAGCAGGCAACCTCCCATCCATCTGGTCTAGGAAACTATCCACTAACAGTGCCTCAGTTTTATATGGATTCAGTCCACTGCTGACAACGGTCCAGCACATCCACTACAAAACCTGCAGATGTAAAGAAGTAGAGCTGTGTGTCATCGGTATATTGCTGGCAATGTACTCCAAAATTCCGGATAATCCCATTCAGCAGTATCGGAAGTTTACCTTCCCTTCCACCTCACCTCATTTCCAAATTCTAGTCCCCACTGCTCACAGTGAACATGGCTTGGACCAAGGACCAATGAATTACAACTGAATTACTAAAACAACTTTCATTGATTTTATCTAACTCCCTTTCCCCTGATTCTTGGCAGCCACTTCATAAAGGGCCACTTGCTGTGTTATGATGCTGTTAGTGTCTCTCAAATGAAACCAAACCATTTCTACTGGGATTTGTAATGTACAAAGGAAGATTTCATAGTTTACATAGTTCTCCTCCAATTTATCTTCTTTATACAATGATAGATATAGTTACATATAGGACCACTTTTATCTTTTGAGTTACAAACTCTTTTTTTCCATTTCTCTTCTATATATGTGCTCTATCAGAATACACACTATATAACAATATCCTGAAGAAACCACAGTTTATAGTCCAGTTCCCTAAAAGCATGGAAATTATTCTTCCACATAATCTATGATTTCCCTTCTTCTCCCCATCCTGGTTAGCTCAAATGTAAAACAATGGTGATGTTGATCTCTAACTTTGTATATTAATTTGCTTTACTGAATTCATAAAGGGAGTTCAGTGAAGATAACAGAGTGGTACAAGACAGTTTTTCAGAAAGTTATAGTGATTTGTTACACAGTTTGATGATTTTGACATGATTGATTTTGTTCTTGGTCAGTTAATTATATAGCTATAAATTAGTGGATTATTTTATCCTGGGAGATGCTTGCAGAAATTAGGTCACTGTCATATATCATTATAATATCTTTTCCTAACACATCTGATCTCTGCATCCATTTTTACTTTACAGCATCCCCCCCCCCCAGTTAACATATATTCTCAATAATTACCATGATACAGTGAATACAAGTTGAGCTGACAAGGTCTTATAAAGCATGAGGAATTGCTCTCCATTTTTCTCATCCTAATTATCTTCATTTAAAAAGCCCATAATAGGATTGCGCTTTGTTTTGTTTTTACACATACCAATATAGTATTTGAGAAAAGTACGAAGTGACCATTGAAAGCTCAAGTGTACATTAATATAAGGAGACTTTCTCTATGGCCAGCAGATAAAGGCATAAATCATTGCTGTGCTCCGAGGTACTGTGGGATACCATAGGAAGTTATCAGTAGTTCCTAAATCCTAACTAAGCACAGATATTACTCAACCACTATTAATCAATGTCTGCAATATGCAGAAAGAGGGAGCTTCTGAGTGTGCTCTACCTCAGTTCTAACCAGATGATGATGAAAGCCAACAGGCCTGACTCGTGCCCTGAGCATGGGCCATAAAATCCTCAGATTCCTTTAAAACCTACAAGGACATCCATATCAGAAAATTAGGGGATCCATGGCAGAGAAGTTGGAGTGCAGAGGTCATTCAATTACCTTCCCATAATTATTATGTCTAGAAGTCCCAGTCTTCCTCCAAAGCTTGTAGCAGAGAGAGAATTCTAGTGGTTGATCCGTTCTTTGAACGTATGTTTTTTGAGTACATGGAAGTATGACAAAGCTGTGGAAACAATCCCGTCCCCCGTCCCCCATCTGAAAGCTCAGAAAAGGTCCTGTGTCTCATCATGTTCACAAGAAAACATAGCGAAGTTCCATATACCTGCCTGGTATGATACCTGAGCACTTGCCAGAATGGAAAGGTGGCTTGCTATGCCCTATGACAGAGCAAGGAAACAGGCGGCATAATATATGTTGCTAGACTACAACTCCCATCACCTCTGATCACTGACTATGCTGACTTGGGTGGAAGTCAAAAACATGTGGAGAGCCACATATTCACCATCTCTGTCCCATGACCATGCCTGCACATGCAAATTGCTGGATGAAATTGCTGCTGTGTGAAGAATTATTCACATATACTGTTACTCTGGAATTAGCACTTAGGCAGGGGGTAAAGTATAGGAACTGTCAATAAACACTGCCCTGAATTCTACAGCTCAGTATCCATGTCCTGGAGTTGTTGTTTTTTAATGAAGCTGTAGTTCCAAACATAGTCAAAAAGTGCTTGGTTCATGAGGCAATCAAGTGGAAATCTGGCCTTTGTGCAAGTTTTCCAAGTTGAAAACTGCAAAGAAGAGGCTCTGTGATTGCCACCTACAAGATAATGAGAATTTAAAGTGTCGTCCTTGATTAAACACCACATCTAGGTCCTAACTTCATATTATGGAAATGACCTGATTAGCAGTCATGTTCTTTGTCTTTTATAGGGAGGGTTGGGAGGGGGCATTGGCATTGCAGTCACACAGAGCAGAGGTTAAGCCTTCCCTCTCCAGCTTAGATATCAGTAAAAACCGCTTACACAGAAGCACTTAGCACCAGGGAAAAACACTCCCCACTTTGCTAACTGCCACATGGGCAAGGGTTTTTTACCATAATTTCAGCTGGGGAAGGAAAATTGAAGCCTCCAGTTCACATACTACAGTGCCAATGACCAAACATTTCACTTTATTTTCAAAACATAATGGACCAGATTCAGCATTCTCTGTCCATTAGTGTAAGTGCTGTTGCACCAGAAGGAATAATGGTTGCGCAATATGAAATCCAGTGCAACAGTTGTGCTAAGGGAAGCTTGTTGTGTAACCAGCTGTAAAACTGCTTGTGCAATAGGAAGTAACGGTGCTACAGCACTCTGTTGTGTAACCAGCCACGAGAGCCGGGCTGGCTTTCTGCGTCTTCTTTTGTGCAAGCCACTTTGCTAGCACAAGTAGTACAGCACTAAGAGACTTTAACTTAGCAAGATACTGAATTCCTCCCAATGAAATGAAATGGATGCAGTTTACTACCATTGCCTTCAAATGGCAGAATCTTAGAAAAGACATTAATGGCTGTTCTAAAATCTAATTAAATTTTAGAGTGCTAGTAATACAGCCATAAGGCTTGCATAAGCCATTATCTACATTAATAAAAATTAAAGTCAAAAATTAAAGTCAAACAATATCTGCACAATAGTAATGTACCTGGATTCAAGGTCACTTTAATTCCCTGATTATGTTATTCTTGTTTATAGTTGCCATAAAAATTATTGATTATTTAATCAAGTTTCCAGATGCATGTTCATTTGTTTTAACTTTGTTCTCCAAATGCACATTATTGAGGCAGAAATTATGAAGATAATTATTTCTTTGCCATTACAAACAGAGTATGAATTTTATGAAAATCTGCAGAGATGCTTGGGAAAGAAAAGTGTAAGGGGGGGGGGGAGAAAAGAAGAGATTTAAGATGTATTTCTCTCTAAGGCATGAAGATGTACAGAACAAGCATCACCAGTTAGGTGAGAATATAAACATAGGGGATGAAGCAGTCAGTATCCCTGCACAGCTCTGTAGAATATATACAACACCATGTGAAAGATGTGCTCTCTCTCTGTGTGTGTTAATATCCTCATGGAGGGTTCCCTCTTGAGTTAAACATTCAGGAAAGTAGGTGTGGTGAAATACCTCTATCTGATACCTTGGAGGCCCACTGCCACTTAATAACGGCCTAGATGAACTATTATGATTGCAGTTCCAATAATTTAAAAAGGTTGGATTATGTGAGTCCTAAAAAAAGAAAAGGAAGAAACATAGGGGGGAAGTGCAGGAGAATGACTTTATTGTGGCATCCCCATAACAGATACTCCATTAAAAAAAAACAAGTGACTTGAGAGTGGCATGTCATTTGAAAATACCCGGGGGTTGGGGGTCTGGTTTTTGGAAAAGAAAAGTCTCGACTTTTACTGAGTAGTTTCATTTTAGATTATTTTTTATATCCCATTTTCCTACTAAATTAATACCAAAAGTGGTTGTAGTAGATAAATACTACCCCAAAATCCCAGACGGGATGAGCTGCATTTGCTTTGTTAGCATACATTTGCAGGAACTTCCAATATTCCAAAAACTACTAGCTGATGAAAATAGTTAAGAGTTGCTGTTTTAATTTTCCCTGAGTTCCTGAAACAATGTGAATGGGCACTTTTCAAAGCTTTATTAGATTCTGGAGTGTAGCCAAAATATTAGAGTGGTGGTGGGAAGTTCAGGTGTCAATCGGCTGACAGAGGGAAGATTTTGAGGTATCAGGCATGGTGATTTAGTATGCCTACACTGAGACAGTAAGTCATGCAGGGTTTGCAACAATCCTCATGCCAATCCGAATGGCTGTTCAGGGACCAACAAGATCAGTCTAGGTCAGCAATATTCAAAACAGCGACCCTGCTAATAAATCACCCTCCTAGTTGGTACCTCTCACATAGTGGACAGTTCTCTTTAACATGCAGGGGTGTCCATGCTTTATTCAAAGAGGGCCAGATCTGATGAAGTGAACATGCATGAGGGCCGACCGAAGTTGTTGACCTTTCTTTAGGGTTGAATTTGTTTACCTTTTTTTTAGGATTCAGGTTGTTGGCCTTCTTTTCGGATTTTACCCCAGGAAATAAACTGCCACAGGGGCCAGATTAAGCCGAGCGGCCCCCGGGCTGGACTTTGGACATGCCTGCATTACAGCTATTTAACATTCCTCTCCACAAAGAATCCTAGAAACTTTTGTTTGTTAAGGGTGCTGGAAACTGTAGTTCTGTGAAGGGTGAATTAGAGTTCCCAGGATTCTTTTTGGGGGGTGGGATGTGCTTTTAATGTAGGGTGTGTATGCAGTTACAGTAAAGGCATAAAATGAGTTGAAGGATGGCATAGGCTACCATGCTTTCTTGTTTAAGCCCTGTGATGTCACTCTTAGTATTCCACTTTTAAGCTACTATGTGTTGGATCTAGAGTGTTCCTTTTGTGAGTAGAAGTGCTCATTTTGCCTTTGTGGAAAGGACTGTGACCCAAAGGGAGGAAGGCAGGGAGGCAGCTTTCACTAATCTCTCCCTTCATCCCGTAGACCCCACTGTCAGCCCTCCTAAGCAATGCTGCAAGGGAACTATGATATCATCAAACACCATGTTTCTCCTTCCACTAGCAGGAACATCCTGTGAGTAGAGTTCTTACAGGAACTTTGGATCTAAGCTACTGTCTTTAGCCGCATGCTCCTTTTCCTTCAAAGCAAATAGTGGGTGATATCCAGTTGTGTTCTCTCTGCTTATTGAAGGCATCTATCAGCACAATAAGGACAGAGACAATTTTCAGTGATGCTTCCACCCTGCAGCTCTGTGTGCCCCCACCCTGTGTGCTTTATAGAGTCTCCAAACCCTTCAGAGCAGATTTATTCCAAGAGATGCCTTCAAATCAGTGGAGGTAACACTATGAACACCACCCTATACTTTAGTAATGTGCTACAAGAAGAACCTTATAACATAACTCACTTGTTTCTGATGGTCCCAAATTGAGTCTATATGCTTTAAGTCTGGTTCTTGCTATTTGAAAATAATCTTCTAAAGTGCAGTGCAGTAAAGTACTCCAACGCCCACTTTACAGTGCAGGGATGAAGAACCTGTGGCCCTCCAGATGAAACCCAATTCCAATTCCTGCCATCCCCAGCCACCATGAACAATGGTCAGAAATGACAGGACTTAGTCCAACAAAATCTGGAAGGTCAGAGTTTGCGCACCCTTGCTGCAATGGTTCTTCCACACGAAGTACGTATCTTAACTAACCACATCCAAATTGCTTATCCTATAAAAACCCAACTTTAAGAGAGGTATGTACATAAGCAATTGTAGAGATAGCTGGGAATACTTGGTTTAAACAATGTATGCAAAAGAAACCACTATCTATAAACTACTGTCTCGTCACTCAAATCCAGTTAATTTCTTCTAGCTTTTTCTAGCTCTTTACCACTCCTTGTTTAGCTCATTTTTTACACATGAAAGAAGTGCCAATTGGCTGCTGGCTTGAAGAGAAAACAGATTCCACATACAGGAGGACCGTGCATATGGTGTTAAATGAGGAATTATGTCTTTCTAGGTCTTTCTAGGATACACACATTTTTTTCTCATCGAATTAACTTGTAAAAATATGGAGAAGAAAATGCATACTTCAGGTGGCATAAAGATCATATTCTACTTGAAAATGCATGTACTAATAGGAGCTAACAAAGATTTAGAGGGAAAAGTGGAATGAGAGAAATAAAAATTTAACCACTGCAAAATCCAACTAATAGCAAAACACGCTATTCAAAAATATGTGCAAAACCTACAATTTGGAAAATATTTTGAGAGATTCCCATACTCTGCCAGGGAAATATGGTATCATCAAAAACCTTCTTTCTCCTTCCATCAGCAGGAACATCTGTGAGTAGAGTCAATTTTCAGTATTGTGTACTGTATCTAGAACTTTCAAAATGAGTCCCACTAGTAGATTTATCTAATTTCTTTTTCTCTTTCTTATTTAAAACGACTGCTTCAAGAGCTTCACCCAAGACTTAAATGAATGGATGAATCACCATGAAAGAAGATAGTCTTAAGGCACTATTAAGAGGGCAGCCACACTGCTGCAGTTAATGAAGGGAAGACAACCAAAGAGAAGAGGACGGATGACCATGGATGTGTAAAATGGGATGGGGTGGGGGTAGGGAGAGTCCATGAAGCATGAATAGATCACAAGAAGCATTTGGTTTTGGATGACAAATTATACTGCAATACCCTTTTTCTGTGCCTTCAGGATGGATAGCTGGTAATGGAGCAAAGTGTATCAATTACTCTGGGAAAATAGGTAGCACAAAATGCCTTTTGCTTCTCTTGCTAGTGCACAGAATAGCATTTTCAGTTCTATATTGTGTCAATTAGCCAAACAGGATGTGTTTGTTAAAAGAAAATGTTTGTCTCACACAGTGACCATTTTAGGATTTCTTCTTTCTTCTGCTTGGCAGGGGGTTGGACTCGATGGCCCTTGTGGTCTCTTCCAACTCTATGATTCTATGATTCTATGATTCTCTCGCTCGCTACAGGATTGAGGTTGGGATGACTTCTCACAAGCAACACACCCCAACAAGAAAACTTTACCACAGGAACTGGGAACTTTTTCATCTCAAGAAGAATTTTATGTGATTACAATTCTTTCTCCCCTTTTAAAATCTGTCCACAAGAAACCTTCGAAAATGATTCTATACCATATTATTATTATTATTATTATTACTATTATTATTTTGTTAGTTATTGAATTATTCTCCTGTCCTCCCGTCCTCCCCCCGAGATGCCCAGGGCAGCAAAATATCTACAAGCAGTTACAGCTAAAAACATTATTCCATCCAATTATTTCTGGGTTGCCAGGAACCATATTCTTCAGACACCAAATGGCTGGGTAAATAGGAATGCTTTCAATTTCCTCCTGAAAATTAATAATAATAGAGCCAAGTGCACCTCACTAGGGAGGGCATTCCACAACCAAGGAACCAGCACTGAAAGAACCCTGTGTCAATTGTCAATAGTCAATAGTCAGGTCAGAGGTGGTTGGTACAGTGGTACCTCGGGTTACATACACTTCAGGTTACAGACTCCGCTAACCCAGAAATAGTACCTCGGCTTAAGAACTTTGCTTCAGGATGAGAACAGAAATCGTGCTCTGGCGGCGCGGCGGCAGCGGGAGGCCCCAATATCTAAAGTGGTGCTTCAGGTTAAGAACAGTTTCAGGTTAAAAACGGATCTCCAGAACGAGTTAAGTACTTAACCCGAGGTACCACTGTTTTGGGGAAGGCACTCTTTAGCATGAAGAAGAAGATTATGAAGGCATCTTAGTACTGAGACAGATAATGTTTACCACATCAGGGGAAAGACTTGTGAGCTTCCTAATATGGTACATTTTCAGATGTACACCAATGATTTTTATAATGCTCATTAATCTCCCTGTATAGTGGAAATTCCATACATTGCTAAAAGGAAGATCTATTGTTGTATTAAGGCAATTCACTTTTGCTTTTCCACTGAGCAAACATCTCAAAAGCACCAGCTCATAACATGATGGAACATAAAGGTAAAGGTAAAGGACCCCTGACAGTTAAGTCCAGTTGTCAACAATTCTGGAGTTGCGGCGCTCATCTCACTTTACTGACTTTACACTTTACTCACTTTACTCACTTTACAAACAAGGAGCTGATGTTTGTCCGCAGACAGTTTTTCTGGGTCATGTGGCCAGCATGAATAAGCCGTTTCTGGCAAAACCAGAGCAGCAAACGGAAACGCCATTTTACCTTCCCACCAGAGAAGTACCTATTGATCTACTTGCACTTTGACGTGCTTTCAAACTGCTAGGTTGGCAGGAGCTGGGACCGAGCATCGGGAGCTTACCCTGTCGCAGGGATTCCAACCGTCAACCTTCCGATCAGCAAGCCCAAGGCTCAGTGGTTTACACCACAGCACCACCCTTAACATCTCAAAAGCACCAGCTCATAACATGATGGAACATAGAGAGGAGCAAATGAGCGCATTCCACAATATTCTGTATGGCCAGAGACCTATAAACTAAATGTGCACCCATGAAACAAACATGTTTAATGTTTGGTATTTAAGATTTTCTGGTGTAGCTTTCATCTGATCATTTTAGTTTCTGCCAGAGGTTCTTCCCATTTGTGTCCTTTTTTGTAGTTTCTTCTGACAGTTACACATTTAAACAAAAGGTTCTCTGTATGTGTGTGTATATACTTTAATAAACTTTTTTTTTTCATAGGAAAGGTTATGTTGTGTTAGGATGAGTGCATAAAAGGTCTCAGAGCATCTTCTGTTTAGCCCGCAGAGGAGCTGTGAGCCTCGGGCAGAAGGAATTGCAGATTGCTAGCCGATTAGAATAAAAAATATTCTTTTTAATATTTTTGTATGCTTTATTGCTTTTTCACTTGCTTGACAGTTTCATCTACCCACTGCCATCGGCTATCTTCATCAGTGACTAATCTCTTTTCCCTCTCCTGTCCAACAATGCAGGAACATTTGAATTGCAGGACAGACTAGAAACCTTTATTTCATATAATAATAATAATTGTTACAATAGAAAGTGACTGCTGTGTACGGAACATTCTTGAATGTCACTTGATTCACATTTAAATATTCTCCTCTATGTCTCACTATAACAAAGAAACTGAATACTAAACAATGGAGCCATTACCAATCCAAAATCTACATCCACTACTCAACAGTCATTGGTCAGTAGGACTATTTTACCTACCGCCCAGGTGATTATGAGTGTAATGAATGACTAATGGCTATGCATGCAACACAGAACAAACATAAACATCCATGGAGTAATTTTTTTAAGGACTGAAGTCATATGTGGCATATCCTCTTCTCTCTCTCTCTCTCTCTGGAAATATAGCAGATCAAAGAAACTGGACTGTTACATTTAGGGGTCACCCTTCTGGATAAAGCGGGGGTGGGGGAGAGGATAAATTATATTTCGACAGCATTCACGTTGCTTGCATTTTGTACACAGATTCCACTGAGATGGAAAGCTGTCTCAAGTAGGTTGTGCAACATTTCAGAAACCACCATGGTATCACAAATTCCAAATACAGGCATATTGATTTGGTACACGTGTTTGGGTGTCTTCTTGGTTAACGAAAGAAATAATTAATGCCAAACTGTATAAAGAGCCTACCCACAGTTCAACTTAGTGTGTCAGTTTTTTCATAAGCATCAACAACCGCTGACAGTTAATTTACTGCCATTTATTGGTGACTTCCTGGTGCTGGGCTATTGTTAATCTCGTTGCCACTAGACTAGTCATCTATGGGAGAGGAGGCTCATATCACCAGGGTGGGTGAGGGATGAAATAGGCAAACTTTTCACCCTGAAGCATTTCATTGTGAAACTTTTTATAAGCCAATGTTCAACAGAGTCCTGTGAAGAACATTCACTGTTCTATAATATATCAAGAAGTTTTCTGGGTGGTGGTTTGTATAAATTATTTTCTCATCAACCCTTTTACAAGGCAAGTTAAATGATGAGAATGAGGAAAAATCAGCCTTGAATAATTTCTAAAAAGAAACGTGCCAAAATCAATCAGATAAATTATTAGCAATGAATAATTTGACCAGCTCAATTAGGCTAAAATGTCAGCATTAGCCACTGTCAGAAAGAGGTTAGCTAATCAGTTAAAATCATCTGACTGTTCTGTGGGACAAATTTTGATTATGATGATAATGATGACAATAATAATAATAATAATAATAATAATAATAATAATAATAATATATTTATACTGCACCCATCTGGCTGGGCTTCCCCAGCCACTCTGGGCAGTTTCCAACAAAATATTAAAATACAGTAATCCATCAAGCTTCAATGAAACTGTACAATTCCCACTCCAACAGTTCACAATAATCTCTCTGATATAGTTTTATGGTTTCTAAATGCAAATCCCAAACAAATCATTCTTTAAATTCCCTGTCTCTAGCCTACTTGTCCACCTACAATCATTATGAAAGAAACTTTTGCTTCTGATCAAACGTTTGACATCAACATAGACCACAACCAGTATTTAATCATGCTGGTAAAGAGGTCGGAATATGGTAAAAACAATCCTAGTTCATCATGAAATGAACCCTTGGATCTGCTTTAGTCTAAACCTGGGGTACTTGAGACCCTCTAGATGTTGCAAGAATCTAACTGCCATCAGTCCCCACCAAGCATGGCCAATGGACAAAGATGATGACAACAGCATATACGCAGCTCCCCGTCCCCTAAAGGCCATCCCATCCAACTCACTTCAATGCAAGAATCTCAACTAAAGCATCCATAATAAATGGCCATCCAACCTCTGCTTAAAAACCTCAAATGAAGGAGAGTCCACCACTTTCCAAATGAGTCTGTTCCAATGCTACTTACTCTGTCTAGCTGTCTAGGCACAGGAATTTCTTAGCCTTGCTGCCTTACATTTTTAAAGTAATTAAAGTGGTACCTGTGGTTACGTACTTAATTCATTCCGGAGGTCCGTTCTTAACCTGAAACTGTTCTTAACCTGAAGCACCACTTTAGCTAATGGGGCCTCCTGCTGCTGCCGCGCCGCCAGAACACGATTTCTGTTCTCATCCTGAAGCAAAGTTCTTAACCCAAGGTTAGCAGAGTCTGTAACCTGAAGCGTATGTAACCTGAAGCGTTTGTAACCTGAAGCATATGTAACCCAAGGTACCACTGTATATAGTAGATTGGCCCTGACAACTTTTAAGTGCAAATTGGTGATCTACAGCACTTCCAAGAGTGTTTCGTTACTACTATATTGCAGGCCCTGCAAATATAGCACTGCAAATAACAAGGCCAGTGGAAGTGATGGTATTCCAGCTGAACTATTTAAAATTTTAAAAGATGATGCTGTTAAGGTGCTACACTCAATATGCCAGCAAGTTTGGAAAACTCAGCAGTGGCCAGAGGATTGGAGAAGATCAGTCTACATCCCAATCCCAAAGAAGGGCAGTGCTAAAGAATGCTCCAACTACCGCACAATTGCACTCATTTCACACGCTAGCAAGGTTATGCTTAAAATTCTACAAGGAAGGCTCAAGCAGTATGTGGACCGAGAACTCCCAGAAGTGCAAGCTGGATTTAGAAGAGGCAGAGGAACCAGAGACCAAATTGCAAACATGCGCTGGATTATGGAGAAAGCCAGAGAGTTCCAGAAAGACATCTACTTCTGCTTCATTGACTATGCAAAAGCCTTTGACTGTGTTGACCACAGCAAACTATGGCAAGTTCTTAAAGAAATGGGAGTGCCTGATCACCTCATCTGTCTCCTGAGAAATCTCTATGTGGGACAAGAAGCTACAGTTAGAACTGGATATGGAACAACTGATTGGTTCAAAATTGGGAAAGGAGTACGACAAGGCTGTATATTGTCTCCCTGGTTATTTAACTTATATGCAGAATTCATCATGCGAAAGGCTGGGCTGGATGAATCCCTAGCCGGAATTAAGATTGCTGGAAGAAATATCAACAACCTCAGATATGCAGATGACACAACCTTGATGGCAGAAAGTGAGGAGGAATTAAAGAACCTTTTATTGAGGGTAAAAGAGGAGAGCGCAAAATATGGCCTGAAGCTCAACATCAAAAAAACGAAGATCATGGCCACTGGTCCCATCACCTCCTGGCAAATAGAAGGAGAAGAAATGGAGGCAGTGAGAGATTTTACTTTCTTGGGTTCCATGATCACTGCAGATGGTGACAGCAGCCACGAAATTAAGAGACGCCTGCTTCTTGGGAGGAAAGCAATGACCAACCTAGACAGCATCTTAAAAAGTAGAGACATCACCTTGCCAACAAAGGTCCGTATAGTAAAAGCTATGGTTTTCCCAGTAGTGATGTATGGAAGTGAGAGCTGGACCATAAAGAAGGCTGATCGTCAAAGAATTGATGCTTTTGAATTATGGTGCTGGAGGAGACTCTTGAGAGTCCCATGGACTGCAAGAAGATCAAACCTATCCATTCTTAAGGAAATCAGCCCTGAGTGCTCACTGGAAGGACAGATCGTGAAGCTGAGGCTCCAATACTTTGGCCACCTCATGAGAAGAGAAGACTCCCTGGAAAAGACCCTGATGTTGGGAAAGATGGAGGGCACAAGGAGAAGGGGACGACAGAGGACGAGATGGTTGGATAGTGTCTTCGAAGCTACAAACATGAGTCTGACTAAACTGCGGGAGGCAGTGGAAGACAGAAGTGCCTGGCGTGCTCTGGTCCATGGGGTCACGAAGAGTCGGACACGACTAAACGACTAAACAACAACAAATATTGCAGGCAGAGAAGTTGGCATGAATGTTTAGGAACATAGTGATGGCAAAATTACAAAACCCTATGAGAAATACTTATGGACGGATGAAAACTCTTTTGCTGTTTTCAGAATTGGAATGCAATCCACAGCGAGAGGGGGAGGATTAACTATGCCACGAATTATTAACCATTTGATATTAGAGGCCCAGTGACTAGAGTATATTTGGGATTCTAATCCTGGCCCAGCCTGACATATTTGGGCTGCTGCTGCTAAACCCAGCTAGAAACTACTTGCAAACTTTGATCACCAGGATTATGGCACAGGTACTGCAGAGTTGAAGAAAACATAGCCTGAAAATAGAAAAGTATTTTCCTCTTCAGAGTATCTGAAAACTGACAAACAAGGAATGTATTATATCATTCAGAAATCACGCTCACCTTTTTTGGAACCGCTTCTTAAACTGTCCATGGGATAGCTCTTTCCCTGGTATTTATGATGAAGGGTCCCAAACATGTGACACGCACCTGCATTAAAAAAACAAAAACAAACCAGAGCTCATATTTAGATCAGTGAAGCAGATAATGTAGGGAGGATGGTGCTGAGCCCATAGACCTAAATAAAAGCAGAGATGTAGGACATCATAGAGCTATAACACAGAGAAAAGATAAGAAACAACTGAGTCGAAAGATCCTTTGTGGGGATGCTGATCCACCTTGTCATCTCCACCCATAAAAACAAGTTCTGCCATGGGACAGCAAAGCAGCTGCATGAGAAGCCTGCAGAGGCTACAGAAAGAACTGTAAGAGTGGAGGGATGTCCTATTTGCCATCCTTGGGCCCACCTGGGAATATCACCAAACCTGCTATAGCCTGGAACTGAATGTGGAGAGTGCAGCCAGGAATGGCCCAAGACATTTTGGCACCTGAAGTGAACCACAAAATGGTGCTTCTCAAGCAAGGAAAAAAGTGTTTAATGAAGCTCTACATCAGGAACAAGGTGGAAGGGGGTGTGGAATAAGGATCTACACTGGCACCTGTTGCCCCTGTGGATTCCGCTGCCTGAGGTGGTTGCCTCAACTTACATCATGGGTGGGCCGGCGCTGAGTGCAGCTGACTGCTGAATAGGGCATAATGTGGGAAGCCTGAGGAAATGCCATCTACCCTGGTGGCAGTCGATAAAAACTGCCTAGAGAGAGTGATTAGGATAACGACAGCAGGTTGTTGGAGCTCTCTTTTTTTGTGAGATTTTGCAGGTGAGCTGTGAGCTTGTTTGGTCCCTGGGAGGGTGGGTGAGTGGAGTCCTGCATAAAAGCCAGGAGGTTGAGAGAAGAAATGTGCCATTAAGAAGGAACGGGTAACGGGTCTATATTTCTATCAACATAGCATTTGCACATTTAAACACCATGTGTATTTTTGTAACATTTGTTGTTTTAAGTTGTCTGTGTTGGTATAGTTCACACACACACACACAAAAAAAAAACACAAATATAACACACTATCCAGCAAAGGAATTCTTGTTAAAATGGCTGTGTGTGTATAGATATAGAGAGTACACCAAAGAATAATAACTCTTACACAGTTGTCAGTGGGTGTGTGAAATGTAGGAGCACAGGGGTTGGGTGAGAAGGAGCAAAGCACTTCCGGAGCTGGGGGCAAAAGAGTAATGGTGCTGTGCAAGACATCTGCCTCTCTTATTTTTCCTGGAGGACAGAAAATCTTTTGTTATCAACTTGTTCAGTTAAATTACAAGCTCCAGCAAAGCCGATTACGTACTATCCAGTGCCTCTTGCTATTCTTAATCATTTGACTATGACTTCAGCCGAAAGGAGGTGCTTTCTCTAGACATTGCAGAGTTTGCAGCTGAAATAATCTAATTTCACTCTCACTTAAGTAAATCTCTAGTTCAATAGACACTGTTCCAGTTTGTTCTTGATCAAAGTTCTGATGCCCTGCTCTGGGGAGCAATAAAGCCATTTCCCCCCCTTTACAAACAATATCACTCCATAGCCTCATGACAGCAGTATCTCCACATATGCAGGAGTAAGAAAGAGCAGTCAAGAGAGCATGTCTTTTCACTCTCAATAAAAGGTTTCCTCCTGTCTGTCATTCCCCCCCCCCCCAATAAGAAAGCATCAAAATAACAACTTTGACTCTAAGTGGCTCATATTAAAGTTGTACTCTTCATAAGCCCATCTAAAAGACATTTGTTGCTATTAAGGGCTTCAGTTTTTGAAAGCCAAGCTACATAGTATCTATCAAAATATTTGTACTTGTCTGTAAACTGCTGGCTCAACTTTTAAACTATCATTTCTTGGGTAACTAATCTCTACTTTGAAGTAACACCCTAGGATTATAACCATATTTATACACTACTAGATAAATCGCAGGATAAAAACATTTGAGGGTTATTTCAGGAGGAACTGGAATGTTCTGTGCTGACCTATTTCTCAAACTGTAATAGCTTTCTTAAGAGTGGATCATGTTTTATTGGGATTAATATTGACTTAAGGTGCCTGTAATGGATAAGTGTCTTCCCAGGTGCATCCTGGGGCTCTTTCAAATATTAGTCAGAGAAATAAGTTCTGCCAGTGTTCTGAGAAAGCACTTCTATTTGCTTAATTCAAATGTATGTCTGGATGAGAATGATCAATGTTCATTAAAAAAAAAAAACAACTACCAAAGTGACAGGTACACAAAACAGCTCTAGATGTTTACACATTTAAGCTTTCAGAGTTTTAATGAATAAATGGACTGTGTGCTTCCAAACGCAGGAAGGCACCATCTATAACTTTATATATTTGACACTTGATTACTCTTAGAAAGAATCTGGCTTGTGTGTTTGTTTCGAAACTTGCAAGGATGGTACTACTTAAAAACAAGCTGCAGGAAGCACAATCTTTTAAAATTCCAAGAAAAATGGAAGTGGTGATATTTTGGTGAAATAAAAGATTTATTATCTTCAATATTGCCACTATCTAATTTAATACAAAGTTTAGTTGGAAAATAAAAATTGTCTCCAAATGCTCCATAAGCTACTATTTCCTCTACCCGCTTCAAATGTATGCAATATTTCTGAGCGATCTCTGCTATAGGGAAACAGATTCCAAGTGACAAAAATGGACTCTTCTTAAAACTTAAATAGAAAAGAGCCCAGGTCATGAAAACCTGCTTGATTTACAATTTAGCAGGATTAATAAAGGATGTAAAAATTTACTCCTGATTTCTCAAGGTTTGACTGGGGACTTGCTTCTGCCAGCCACAACCTAAACTGGAAAAAAAAGAAACATGACGGATGGACAGAGGGGAAGATTCTCACTCCCCAAAAGCTTGTACAGCGAGCACAAAGGCTTGTAATATTGCAGTCAAGCAGAAATTTACAGACCAAGTTTGCAAAGCAACAGAACAAAAAGAACACTTTTTTGTGATGAATGGCTTCCATCTGTGGAGTTCACAGGCAAAAAGAAACTAGATTAATCTAAAGCCTAACAAGATGAATACAGAGTCATCTATATGCTCCAAAAACCGTGACTAAGGAATGTGTAAAGCGAAGCCTTAGACAACCAACACACTTCGGTAACCACTTGTGGGGTGGTGGGAGGGAACTGTGATTCAATTATGTAAGGTGCACAAGGTTTTTTTTTTAAATTTAATTTTCCTGAGAAGTGATCCCTTGTATAGCAAATCTTAACCAAGGGACTGATTCAGTTTTCATCTGCATCCCCTATGTGTACTGGTCCACACATGAAAGTTTTCACCTGTCAACCTACCAGCAGCTGTCCCACCAGCACAGTAATGCACTTGTGGAATTGCTATGGATGTCTTGTAGCATGAATAAAGGATTAGGCTTAAAATGTTCACTTTAAAAAAAAAGAAATCCTGGCACATTAGTCGCTCTTGTGAATGTAAAAAAAAACCCCTGAAACCTTCTAAAATATTATCTATCCAATAAAGCCCTAGAGCTAAACTTGCAATTGTGGTCATTATACTGTTGGTGCTCCCGACTATAAGAGCAGCTTCACACCAGTTGGACACTTACAGCTGTATGCAATGTTAAGAAAGGTGCTATAAATAAAAGCACTTTCTACCTTTGAGAGCATTCACTTTTGGCATGCTAATTGCATATGTACAATCACCCAGAAGGCTGTAGCTCTGCCCCTGACTTTATTTGTTTCCCAGTAAGGCAGTAACCACCCAGTGAAAGTAAATACTCAAGCTGGTGATTGCAAGGTGTGCTTACTGGCAGAACTTCTAGCTACAGGGAAGGTCTGAGGATTTTAATATGACATCACAGCTACCATTTTTTCCTTGTTACTTTTGCAGCTACAACAAGACATAGGCACAAACATCTCCTAGCTTGCATATGTCTCATCTTGCTGCTCTGGATAGGGCTGCCACTGCTGCAAGAAAAATGATGGAAACCTATAAAGAATTATAGCCTGAGGTGGGTGCTACATCTGCACAGCTCCTCTGGTTTTTTTGTTTGTTTGTTTTTCCAGTGCGACATTATCCTTGCCAGACTTGATGCCTTTAGGCAAACAGCTTGCTGCTTTACTACCCCTTTGATGAAACAAAACTGATGAATGGGGTTGGGTGTTGTTGCTCATTTGTTTTTTGTTTTTTTGTCCTTATACTCACGTCTGTTCTGGTTTTTAAAACTGCAACATGTTCTTCTTATCTGTAATTAAATAATGCCCTATTTTTTTATAAAGTGTCTTGAGGGGAGGCCCTATTCATTTTCTCTCACAAAAATGACTTGGCAAGTCTTCCTTGAGCTCAGAGTTGGCAGAGGAGGAGCTGACTGCGACTAAGGCTATCATACCACCAGCTGGGTAATTGGACCAGGCTCCCATGGCTGGTGGATCAGAATCCATGGAGCCCAAGGCTGGTCGTCCAAAGCCTGCAGCAGAATCACAAATGCGTACTTGCTGTTGGAATTGAGTGCCTGCATTTACCAGCCCTCCTACTACCATGCATGGAGATGCAGAAAAGCAAACAAGTGCAATATGCTTTTTCAAACACCACAAGAAAAGTGACATGCTTTCCTTTAACCTACATGTTGACATCAGACAGACCCTAGTTTGCTGTCTGAACCACTCACATAGCCCCCAATGCAAAGTTCCTCTTTGTCTTCCATCTAGACTGAAGCCTAGGTGAGTATCTGAAAGAAGAAAACCTTTTATTTCTGACACACACTAGCTTCCCCCTTCCTGCTTTGCTTCCCTGGAAGTCAGCCTGATCAAGCTGCACCGAAATAAGAAGGGTTTCTGATCCCGAGGCCACAGAGATATGGCCTGACAGTGAGAGGATTAATCTTTCTTTTGCTATTCAACTCTGATCTAAACCTCAACCCAATAATTTGCTGGTCACACAAGCTATAATGTACCAGATATATTTGTGTAGACGTTTTGGTACAAGTGTAAACAGGCAAACTCTGCTGTAATATTCACTATTTTTCCTGGGTGGAAAGGGTAGTATTATACAACATGATTAAGACTGTATTTTTAATTTCAAAACCAGACTCCACTAAAAGGCCAAGTCTCAAGTACTTAAAAGCCATTCTCTAGAAGTCTTCAATGGGTGAAGACAGAGCCACGGATGTAGGAGGCTGGTGTCATGAGTAGAATTGTGTAAGGCACAGTAGCTGACACAAGCCTGAAGAAAGAAGCATTAGCAGGCCTCTAGAGATGTAGTGTAGAGACTAAGAAATGATGCAAAAAGGAAAAAAAGAGGGAGGAAAATAGGTACTAAATGAGCTATCCAAAAGTTAGAAATGAATGAATTTTACAGCAACCTGGATTTTGCTTTCCCCAGGTGTTCCATGAATAAAATGAATTGGTAGCATCATAACACACATGACTTGGAGACACTGATAGATCGATTCACTATTGCTCTCCTTTTGCCATGAAGCTGAAAGCAAATGCCTACAACAGAGTACTGCGTAGTGGAAAGTAAGTCAACAATATTAGATATAGAGAGAGGAAAAATGTATTCTCTGTTTTGTTCTTTCTTTTTGTCAGTCACACCCACCCCCCACAAATTCCTATTATAGAATTAATATGTCCCAGTTCACATATAATTCTAATCACAATTCAGAGTAAAATTGTGGCCACTTTGCTTCTCCCCCTGTCCTGTTGTTGTCATGCTACCAGCCACTAAGACATGGTTTGGCTTAGTATTGCATCTGAACCAGTGCTACAGCTCATAGTTTTGTTTGGAGCAAGGCAAGTAATAAACTTGGGTTCACATGAACACTAAGTCAAATCATGCTTTAGCTCTGGGTTGTATGGCAGCAGCAGGACCAAGGGAAAAACAAAGCAGCTGTGGTTTTTCACAAAATCCACTCATATTTACCATATTTGCTCTTAGCAACATCCAAAGTTGCATTCTTTTTTCTTGCATATGCTGTGTTTGTGCTTGTTCCTTCAGACAAGAAAGCTAACACCGAACACTATTGTCCCAAATAGAATATAATGACTACCATATTTTTAATGTTATTCTGATACTAAAACATTTCCAAAACTCCACCCAAACGTTACATTTATCATAAAGAAAAGATAAACCTTTTCATTGCCCCTTCCAGAAATGAAAACGTAAATATTGAGGTGTCTTGTAGTAACATGTAACAACTAAAAGCCCACATTGTGAAAATTCTGTTTTGCTTTGGGTAGAATAATACAGAGTCTTGACGAACAAAGACAATCAATAGCAGTACAAATATGTTTGCTCCCTGGCATGGTCACTCACACTAGGAAAGGTTAGGTATACAAGGCCAGATAAAAGGCTCAACACTCCTGGCACAACATGTTATAAGGTAAAGAACTTTGACAATGTGATGTAAGATTAAATAACAGCTGTGCTATGTCTGGTGAAAAGCCATAGTGGTGCTACTGAAAGGTGAAAAAGGAAACATTCGCAGCTGTGTGGTCAAGGAACTGCCCTGCTCTTCTCTCCCTGCCAAGGTATTTGATCATTGCTTTATGCATAGTCCCAGAGAGATTTCCTGTGTTAGGTAGTGCACTCTCTTAGCATCTGATAAAATCAACAATGAATAGAGCTGAAGGTCATCAAAACAGGTCATTTGAATAGGTTACATTTAGCTTGAAAAGAGGCACACACTGCTCCAGTTATCGACAGACTTGTAGGAGCTAGCACACTATACTTTGCAGAAAGAAATCCAGTCCACAGTTTGTCTTGGGTTGTATCTGAATTGGTTAAGGAGTGGCTTTCAGTCTGAGCCCCGGCCACAGCAATAAACTACAGCAAGATCCACTCCAGGACATACGGCATGCACTAAAGAGTCAACAGTAGGAATAAGGCTGCTTAGTACAGTATTACTGGATTAATCAACAAGCTCAAGTGGCTCTAGGGAGCCATTGCCCATTTGCCAGTTGGCAAGGTCCCACAGCATTTATGGCCAGTCTTGAAAATTGGGGGAAGAGGACATTCACTAGGGGGAGAGCTTGTACTGAAGTAAGTAGAGGAAATGGATTGAGGTGAGTTGAATTACACAATTAAATTTTTAAGTAAAACTCAGAGAAGCTATCGCTGTATAAATCCATACAAGATACTGCATCACATACATATTTCTTATTCTTCTTTTGAGCCCGATGAAAGAACAGCTGAGGCAACTGACAACTAAATGGAAAAGCTATAGAGCTATAAATGATTATGAGGCCTCTGTATAAATTGAACCTGGGAATCTGTGGTTTCATCTGAAGAAGATGGCTAAAGGCAGTTAATGAGAAAAACAAAGACAAGATATACATCCATCTACTTCCCAATTAATCAAAATTTAGTGGACTGTTAATAAGGTAGACTTTGCATAATTTCCTGACCCTTTCATATTTTCCCTTGTTCATAGCAGATTGAAACAGAGAACATAAATATTTATTCTCGTTTGACAAAAACATACAGAAGAGAAGTCTCTTTCAAAGGTCAATGTTACAAATATCACGCCTTTGTTTTAAGACACTAGGCTACCTTCAAACATTTAATTATAAGTAGACTGTTACATTCAATGATAAAAGCTAGAACTGATTCCAGCTTGTGGTGAAGCATTTACTAATACCATCAATAAAATTCAGGAGAAACAGCATCCTGCTATGATCAACAGTGGATCATAGTAAATACTGGAAAATAGCCTCTTCATTGTAAAACCATAAACAGCAGAAAGCACATGAAAGTGTTTTGAACGAGAAATGGATTGAAGATTACCAACAAAGTAGTTAGACTCTGAATAACCTGACAAATGAGTCTCCAGATAAACCTACAATATTAATCAGGCCATTCAGGAAATAAAGGAAAACTATTCTGTTGCTAACACAGGAGCCAGTAGTAAATGTGGATGAGATAGCATTTGCACTGCTTATTGTAAATTAAAATCAATGTTTTTGCAGCAATAAATATAAAACAAAGCAGGTAAGAAAACTTTGAGAATATTACATCCAATACAAATTAGTGTGTAAGCCACGTAAACACACTAAGAGAGGAAAGCGTAAACTGGCATAAAACAAGAAACTGGCATAAAGCAAGCGGATGTAAATTAAGCTGGCATAAAGTTACACAAGATATACGTAAACCCCGTTTCACAGCAAGGCTACTGCTGCAGCTCTTCCTAAACCTGGCCGGGGGCGGGGTGTGCTTTGAAATAGTGTTCTATGTCAAGTTGCAAGGTCAAAAGATCAAGTTGAACTGTCTAAGATCCCCTCTCTAGGTCTACCCCACCCCACACCCCTTTAGGGATCTACACTGTCAGCTTTGGCTCGGTCAGATGAGACCCAGCTAATCTAGAATGAGCATGTTATGCCCGTGTATTTTGGGTTGTGCCAGGGCTGGAGACTTAATGTCAGCTGAGCCCAGCTGAGCTGGATATCCTTTGCATCTTAAACTGTGCATCCTGGTGAATTTCGCCATAGGACTGTCCCCTAAAAATAGGGCTTTTCTTCAAGTAAATCAGTCCCCCCCCTTGTAACCCCCCAAAAGTAAATGGTTTCCTCAAGTCTCACAAAAAAGGAGAAAAGCTAAAAAATATGTGTTTTTTTTATAGGGTAAAAATGAAAGGCTCATGGCCAAGATACTGGCTGTCATGGTCAGCATTTTTTCTTTGTGTTTTTATTTTTAATTAAAAATCAAATAGAAAATATATTGGGTTGCAGAAGATGCACTGAAATCAATACCCTTGACTAACTTACATGCACTGATACTTCAGTGGATCCATGCTTAATATGACTTAGCTGAATACAACCCATTCTATTTATCTTTCTGTTATACCATTCTGAAACTGAGGGAGTGATAGGTATCCCAGTAAGAATTATTATTATTATTATTATTATTATTATTATTATTATTATTATCACTACTACTACTACTACTCAAGCTTTTTTGCCACAATGGTGCTGTTTTGTTTATTTTTAAAAATATATACCACTTGATTCTAAAAAACAAACAAAGCATTGTACAATAAATACTCAAATAATCAATAAAACAATGAAAAACAAATAATTAAAAACATTTAAAAGACAATTTAAATAAGATTAGGCTAAAAAGAAATTAAAACACGTCCATGTTTATGTGCCTTGACAGGATTGCCCAAACCAAAATGTTTTAAGCAAGCACTGATATACTGACAAAATACGAAACACATACACGTGCAGTGGGGAGAAACACATGCATTGTTTATTTTGGTTGAATACCTACTGACTATCAGAAGCATCCCTGGGTGTCAAGGATGCATAATAGCCCAATCATACACCCACTCTGAATATGATAATGCAATCAAACATACTCCTTTGAACACAGCTCAGCAAAAGGACAAATATTTACCAAAATCAAAAATAAAGCACATCACAGAATACTACACATTTGAAGAAATGGCTATCCGGCTTCATGACAGAATAAATCAGCCTGCAGTTTATAAAGGAAAATTCACTTTTCTATCAATTACAACACAGACAAAGGAATAAAAAAAGTTGAAGCAAGGGAACCCTTCAAACTTCGAGAGGATTATAGTTCAAAACTATCATGAATAATACAACAAATTGTGTCTAATTTTCTATTTTCAGTGTATGATAAGGGGAGGCTGGATAAGTTTCAAATCACGTAGGACAACTGAACACTATTAAAAGGGGGCAGGTGGTTGTTGGGTTTGTTTTGCATTATGTTACAAATTTTACAAATCTTTGATGGATAATTATGATTTTGTGTTGCATTCTTCTCACAATGTGAAGTATTTTATTAGTCTGGATTAATTAGGAACCTCTTATGCTCTCTTTATACATTTATTTCCTCACAACAGCAGAGATTTATCACAGCTGTTCCAATTTTATTTGTCTTAGGGCAACATCTGTGTGAGCAACTCTATTCCAAATAATAAAGTAGCAAGAGTTAAGTGGCTAAATATATGCACTGTGGTGCCTCCTTCCAGCTATTATTTAATAAGAATGGGTTGATGTTATCGTAATCTCTCAGTTATTCATAAGCTTGGCTCAGTATAGTAGATGCTTTATGGTGACCTTTAGAGTTCTGCTTCACAATTAAGAGACCAGCCAGTCATTTTTCACTGAGGAGCAGGGCAGCTGTGGAAGCCAGCAGTGAATGGAACAATACAGCACTACTCCTCATTGTAAGCAGGGCCACGTATTACCACAAGCCAGGAGTAGTTGCCATTGGACTGAGAGGGTCTAACTGCAGACAACTTGCCCTCAAGCATGTATTTCTGCATGCCACATCTGCACACACAAATGGTGAGGAGCTGAAATACTTGTAAACTGATAAATCATGGAGCTTATAGAAGCACGAAACAACTTAAATTTAAACAGCTCCTAGGGGCACACAATGGATTCAAGTGCATTTCTTCGTTAGTGGAAAGGAGGGAAATCAGAGAGATAGATGGGATTACAGTACAGTGGTACCTTGGGTTACATACGCTTCAGGTTACATACGCTTCCTGTTACAGACTCTGCTAACCCGGAAATATTACCTCAGGTTAAGAACTTTGCTTCAGAAATCGTGCTCCAGCGGCAGCGGGAGGCCCCATTAGCTAAAGTGGTGCTTCAGGTTAAGAACAGTTTCAGGTTAAGTACGGAGCTCCGGAATGAATTAAGTACTTAACCCGAGGTACCACTGTACATCAGCCATGATGAAAATATTTCCGTGTGACTGAGCCCAAGGAGGACTCTTTTGCTGCAGTATTATGTCCAGTAGCTTAGGATGCAGCACATACAAGGTGAGCAGTAACCTGGAATTTGGTAGGTCACGGTGGTTCTCTCTAGACCCAACACTGTGAGGTTGAAAAGGGGCAAAGTATGATGGCATAAATGAGGGATATGCAAAGTTCAGACTTCCTTTTTTAATAAGAACCCCAGGATGTACCAACCAAAGTCAGGTGCTTAAGACATACAGGTAGAATTAAACAGCAGGGTGCCTCTAACACATTCTGAGTTTAGGAATTTGTTTTTTGTGCAAAAACTGGACCAAAGTAAACAGTCCTTTCACGTAAAATTTAGGTGGGAAAAGAAGTTCTGGTAATACTGAATTTTAGGGCAGTTACTGTATGACTAAAAATCATTGGACTTGATGGCAGCCCAACATGCTATACATGATTAATTTCTAGCAGTTGTTCAATTTTATGGAGCTAAAGTGCCATAGAATGTCACACAGATCTTCTTTGCCATGTTCAGGGGTCCACAATCAGAGGATTTTCTAGTATGTCCACGAAAACTTCACTGCCATTGCTGGCCTGCCTTGTGTACTGAACGAAGTGGGGACCGGAACAAAGGCATTTTGGAGTTGTATCAGGGACACGTTGGGGGACATTTTGTACCCACCATATCTAAACTGCTCTCATTCCTCGGACATGCCCACAGAACTGGGAGAGGGGATATGCTAGCCCTAGAGAACCCCACTTCTCCCCCTGGAGTCAACAGAAGAGAAAATCTTAAAAGAGAAAGGAAAAAGGAAAAGTGTTGCCTTCTAACTAGGGTTGGCTACTGTAGGCCTAACAGGGCTTAAGATGCAGTTGCTATTCCATCTCTGTAATAGATATAATAATAGGTACCACATGGATTCAATGAAACCCATCGTCTACTTGGACAATAATATTTTGTCAATGGTGTGGCAGATATCGACAATTGGGAAAATAAGCAGAATCTCTGTCAGCAGTCCCTGAACAAGAGATGTTTTAGTCAGACAATAAGGACATTACTTTAGAGCAGCACACTGAGTGATTGACAGATGACTGTGTTAAAGGATGTAATTACAGGGCAGGTTGTAGAAACAGGTCTTATGCAAGTGTGTACTTGAGTCGCAAGGTGAAGTCCTTGGTGATTATTGGCTTGCTGGAGGAAAAGCTGCAAAAGCAGGTTCATGAGTTTAAGATTTCCATCTCTTGCCCCCTCTAGAGTCCTGCAGACCCTCTGCGCTCAAATGATCAGAAACTTAAATCCTAGATCTCATAAAAATTGTTCTGACAAAAGAAAGGGAGAATTGAGTATACTTCTTACATTTCCAGTCCAGTGGCTTTGATTCTCAAAGTTCATATGGATATTAGCATTCCTAGGCTGATAAAATCATTTTAGGTTTAAACAACAAGATATTATGAGCAAACTCTCCTCTGTTTACCTTAGATTCTGACCCCTAAATAATTATTCAACCTAAGTGAATAATCAGGCAGTGATCACATTTTTCCACATAAAGGAATGCAAATTTACCCTTATATAATCTAATGTAGGCAAGGAAATACTTGATCAACCCATCTGTTAAAAATCAGCTACCAAAGGATTTTATTTTATTTTAAAATCACGTTAAACCTCTTGTATGCTATTTAATTTTTCCCAGTAAGTCACTTTCTTAGACATTGTGCCCTACCACCATGTTGTACGTATATTGTAATTTTACTTGCTGCAAGTAAATACCGTTGGGAGAACTTTGATTTTATTCTGATCTGTAATCTTGTTGCTTTCAAACATTTCCAAGCATTGTTTGTTAAGGTGAGCAAAGAATGTAGTGTTCCCTGCTGTATACACAGGTGGCATTATGTTCCAAACACACCTCGACCAATGAGGACGAGTGACGGGATTTTTAGTTCTTTATTGGCAAAGCACTGCTAACATGCAAGTGAGATAAGATGACACATCCTGCTAACTAGCTGTCTGGGCAATCTCTGGTTGCAGACCTGTGCACTGACCCGGACAATTACAGCAACAACATAACCCCCCTTTCTTAAACCCCCTTGTCTGACGCGCAATGGCAGCTCTAACTGTACCTGTAGCTTCAAGCCCCTCTTTGAGCTTGGAGACAATAGAGGAGGGGACCTGGGGATTCCAAAGACACAACTCTCTCTAGGAGCACCACAGGCTCTCCAGACTCCTCCTTTGTCTCTGGCTACCCGGTCTCCTCCTCCCGATTCCCTTCTTCCACCACCACTGGCAGCTACCTCAGGGGGAGCATAGAACTCCACAAATCATTGGCCCCTTCACCCTGGATCATCCTCCTTCCCACCTGCCTCCTCTGTCCACACATCCCCCCACTCCTCAGGTTCCTGTTTATCTCTGACATATGATCACTTCTTTGTTGTTGTTTAGTCGTTTAGTCATGTCCGACTCTTTGTGACCCCATGGACCAGAGCACGCCAGGCACTCCTGTCTCCCACTGCCTCCCGCAGTTTGGATAAACTCATGATGGTAGCTTCGAGAACACTGTCCAACCATCTCTGTCATCCCCTTCTCCTTGTGCCCTCCATCTTTCCCAACATCAGGGACTTTTCCAGGGAGTCTTCTCTTCTCATGAGGTGGCCAAAGTATTGGAGCCTCAGCTTCAGGATCTGTCCTTCCAGTGAGCACTCAGGGCTGATTTCCTTAAGAATGGATAGGTTTGATCTTCCTGCAGTCCATGGGACTCTCAAGAGTCTCCTCCAGCACCATAATTCAAAAGCATCAATTCTTCGGCGATCAGCCTTCTTTATGGTCCAGCTCTCACTTCCATACATCACTACTGGGAAAACCATAGCTTTAACTATACGGACCTTTGTTGGCAAGGTGATGTCTCTGCTTTTTAAGATGCTGTCTAGGTTTCTTACAGAGGCAAAAAGTATCAATTGTCTGCAACTGACTACTATTATTATTATCATTATTATTAGTGTTAAAAATCTTACACAACTGCCCACTCAGTTTGCAGCACCTAATTGTACATTCTCCTAAACTGTGCAGAGAGCTTTCATGAGCAGAGAAGTCTCCCAGGTTTTCAGACCTCCACTCAATAAACCCAATAAAGGTGATGCACTTTGGGGCAAGGCTAACTTGGCCACTTCTCCCTCACATTTGTTTACATGCAATTACAGCAAATGTCCAAACACAATCTATGCATCCTTTGTAACCACATGAGCCATAATGAAATATTTATATAGTTAACTAATTTAGCAATGTAAAGTGCTGTTCTTAGAATTCTACCTTCAGACTCTCTCCAGCACCCTTGAACCCAGCTGCCTCCCCTAGGTGGCCCAACCCATCTGTAAAGTCATGTGAATTAAGACAATGGCAGCCAGTAGTTCTGACCCCTTGCCTAATGCAGCTTCAGTGTGACATATTATTGCCAAGAAGCAAATGGCTAATCTCAGCCGGAATGCTCTGAACATACTGGCTCCTACATTATCTACAGAGAATTCCCAACACAGATTTGCACTTTTCTAAGCATATGCTAAAATGGACCAGAAGGCCAGATAGATGTGCGCTGAAATACCACTTTTGCAATCTTTATTAAATAAAGCCATAAAGCATTTTTAAACAGCAATTTTTTTCCAAAGCATTTCCATTAGCAAGGAACATGGTTTTTCTCCCCACAAATGAGAATTAGAAATGATAAACCCAACAACTACTTCTATTTTGTAAAGCTAAATTTTCCTAATATTTAATTTATAAATAAATTCCCAGATGGATTAGTAATAAATGTTTGAAGGCGGCAGACAGGAATACAAGGAAGTATAATGTTTGCTGGTTACTAGGAGGCCTCATTAAAAAGGCATCAAGTGAAAGAAAAATAAAAACAACCCTGTAAACTTTTGTAATTGGTCTCAAGGGAAATGTAACTTTAAGGACATCAATGTAGTCTCAGCTTGATCAAACATCCCAAAACTGAAAAGCAACATTCTATAGCATCTCAGTGTCACTTCTTGCTATGTCAGTTATTTTTAGGGATTTTTTATTTCCCAGTGTGAGCCCCTGCACAGCTATAAACCAGTTTCTAAACAAGAAGCATACAATTAGGATTTTGCTTTGAAATAAAGCAGAGGTAGGCTAACTTCAGACTTGCAGAATCTGTTTTGCTTGGTACTAGTACCCTGAGATATGCCTACTAGAATCAATGCTAATTATTAAAGAATTCTGAGCACAGAAACTTATTTTGAGTTCCAGAACTCAATTCGCACTTCACACAAAAAACCTACTCCAGTTTTCTTTCTTCTAGTATGGAAAGTTGTTTTGTTACTGCCACAGTTTATCAATTGGGAACCAGAAATTATTGCTGATCAGTTTCCACATCCCCCTGAAACCTACCAGTAAATCTCGATTGACCTTCTCCCCATCCCTAAAGCAAAGAACATTAGGTTCCTTTTCTTTTAATTACTTAGTTATCTAACAATGTTATCAGAGGCCATATTTGAATTCAACAAGCTTTTGACAAAGACAAATGATTAATTAGGGTAAGTGTAAATTAAAACAAATGTTTTATCAAAACCTCCTCTGCAATCTATTGTTTCAGCACTTATGTAGAGCTATGCAAGTATGCAGCTTATGAGTTTTTGATTGTGAAAACAGAACTACATATAGCACTCTGGCAAAATATGGGTTACAGCGATCAAAGCAATCGTGTTCAAGCAAGGAATTCCACTTCTGCAACATCACCTCCTCTTCCTCTTCTCCCACTCAGAGCATAACTGAGAAGCACATTGGGTACATGGAGAAAGGAAGGGGAGAAGTTCCCACAGCACAAGTGGAAGTGATTGAAACATCTCTGTTGGATATAACCCTATATGTATATCCAAGCTACAATGCCCAATGTTTTGACATCAAGTAGAATGGAGCAGGTACTTTACTTCACTCCAAGAAGTGCCATCAATTATTTCAGGAGTGGTTTCCAAGAGTGAATCTATTAAACATAATCTTTTGCCTCTTTTATATGAAGCTGTTGCCAGACTGAATGGAGTGATTATTCCCCACCCACCCTGCAATACACTAATTGTACTATGGTTATCAACAAGTAAAGTGCTTTCAGGAAAATGCGTAGTCATTTGTGAGAATGTGCAGCTACTATGAGTATCCTTCTTCGCCGAGAGCTTTACAAAGCTGCTGTAGCCAGTTACAATACTCCTTGGCCAGGAATAGTGTAGCACTGGTGGAACTGTAGGGGCTATAGGGAAGGCAGGGACTGGCTACAACTCAGCTGCCAGTACTGGACATGACCATGTCAGCAGAGCAGAACACTTTGTGGCTTAATCAACTTTTAACAATTAAGGCTGCAATCCTTTACTCACAGAGCTAGAAGTAAGACCCATTGAACTAAGTGATGCTTATTTCTCAAGACATGTATAGGACCATACTATAATGTATATATGCCTGTTGCCTTTGTCCATGGAGTTTTCTTGGCAGGGATACTGGAGTGGCTTGCTGGTTCCTGCTCCAGGTGGATCACGTTTGGTCAAAACTCTCCACTATGACCTGTCCATCTTGGGTGGCCCTGCACGGCGTAGCTCATAGCTTCTCTGAGTTATTCAAGCCCCTTCGCCACGGCAAGGCAGTGATCCATGAAGGGGAAAGGCGATGGCAAACCTAGACAGTATCTTAAAAAGCAGAGACATCACCTTGCCAACAAAGGTCCGTATAGTTAAAGCCATGGTTTTCCCAGTAGTGATGTATGGAAGTGAGAGCTGGACCATAAAGAAGGCTGATCGCCGAAGAATTGATGCTTTTGAATTATGGTGCTGGAGGAGACTCTTGAGAGTCCCATGGACTGCAGGAAGATCAAACCTCTCCATTCTGAAGGAAATCAGCCCTGAGTGCTCACTGGAAGGACAGATCCTGAAGCTGAGGCTCCAGTACTTTGGCCACCTCATGAGAAGAGAAGACTCCCTGGAAAAGACCCTGATGTTGGGAAAGATAGAGGGCACAAGGAGAAGGGGATGACAGAGGACGAGATGGTTGGACAGTGTTCTTGAAGCTACCAACATGAGTTTGACCAAACTGCGGGAGGCAGTGGAAGACAGAAGTGCCTGGCGTGCTCTGGTCCATGGGGTCACGAAGAGTCGGACACGACTAAACGACTAAACAACAACAACAACAATAATTTATATAACAGTTGGGAATAACTGGACATGGAACAACTTTTTAATACTCTCTCCAATGACGGTTAACCAGTCAGAAAGATTGACAGCTGCCCAAATGACTTTTGCTTCCTTGGGTTGCTCCCTGCTTGCCTGTTATTAAATGTAAACACATATGCCACTTGCTAGCCCCCCACCAAATATAGCCTTCCACTTCATACTGAACAGACTGCGAAATTCATACTTAAATCCAGCAAGTCCCAAGGGCTCTTTTCAGATACTTCCGGTTTTCCCAGAAGACTTGTGAAACTTGATTAAGCTAAAAACTGCATTTCATTTTCCAGTTTTATTTTGCATTTAAATGTAGAAAGTTACAGCTGGAAAATAACCATTCATTTTCCTATGCACTTCCACTCTAGCAGTGAACATTTACATAACATTCTCAGATGCTTTAAGTCTATATTTCTCCATGTTTTGGGCAAAAAAGGGCTGTTATACTTACGGTGAAAAGTATTTCTGGATTCCGTAAAAGCTGCAGCCAGATTGGGTTTAGGTTCAGCGCCACCTGGCAGTCAATAGGCAACATTTCAAGCTTGCAAAAATAAATAAATAATTCAAACAGGAAGCTGCTGTCTTGGCTCCTCCCAGCTTCTTCCTCCCTCAGTTTTTAGATAACAAGCCAGAAAGCGAGGAGATTTGGTATTACTATAGCATGGGAGGTGCCTTTTAACAGAAAAATGTTGCCTAAAAGATTCACAGACTCCCTGGTAAGGAAGATAGAAAAGTATGATTGAGGAACTATCAGAAAAGGCACACAAGAGTAGAGGTACCACAGAATAAACACAGAATAAAGAGTTGCTGATGGCCTGGGTGGGCTCTGGTGGCAGCTTTTATGGGTTCTATAAATACCTTTCATGGAAAGTATAATGGCCTTTTCTGGAGACTCAGTAAAAGCTGCAGCCAGATTAGGATGTACAAAAGCCTACTGAGCCATGAAGGGTGGGACAAATAGGAAGTTGTTGCTTAGGTGGTTGGAAGGACATACTGTAAACCTCCAGTGAGGTGAGAGTTTGTGGCTCTGCCAATCTCTTCTGGAGGGGCATTAAGGGAGAAGGCCGCAGGGGTGGCCGTGGGCCTGGTCGAGTGAGTCTTGATTACAGTAGGTAGAGGGAAACATAAGCCAACGAGATGGATCCTTTTAGCCATCTAGCTTGGGTAGATGATGAGACTCTTTTCCCCATCAAGGGAGAAAGAAAGGAGGTACAGGCTGGTCCGACATATGGATGGTGTACAATGGATGTAGACCTCCCATGTTCACCAAGCATCAAGGGACTGTCATGTCTACTGATGGATGCACCCTTAGCCTTTTTTTTTCTGCGGAAGACTGTCAGCTGAAGATATTTTGCCCCATGACACAAATAGCAGCTTGAGGACAGGGCTTATTTCATTCAAGGACGCTGCAAGTGTAAAGAGCTGTCTCCCTTTCTTCCACCTTAATACCAGTTGGCCACCCGCATGGCTGCTCTCTTTTTTGGTAACATTATGGAAAACTTGTTAGGAAAAAATCCGTATCTTGTCATACCCACTTTTCCTAGGAACTGCCATCTCTCATTTTAAGAGATAGATCTTGTGTGACCTTTGAATTAATACTGACAGAATAACCATCTAGACAGAAGCATCTCCTATTTTGTTCAGCTGGATAGATAAATTTAGTTGCCATCCAAGCTTCTGTTATTGTTTTTTGTCTTTCTAAGACTGCAACTGGTTTTAGAAAGCCACATATACTCAGCCTGGCTGACTCTTGGAACTCAAGACTTGGGTGCCTGTTTTTATACCCGTTCATGCTTGGCTGGGATCCTTGCCCAGGCGAATCTTGCCATAGTTGTGGAACAACTATTCTTCCAGCCTTCTTTTGGATTCCCTTTGACTTAAGAGCCACAGTTTCCCCACCTCTTTGACATGGTTTTGGGCTGATTTATTCTCTCTCTTTCCCTTTCCAGCTTCCACCACCCCATTCCCTTCTTTCCTCCCAAATGCTCCAAGTACCACCACACAGCTATTCTTGCAGTGACTGCAGGGTTTGCTTCTCTTTGCTCTCCCTCATCTGTTTCCAACACCCCTTCTTTATGAGACAAGCCTTCAGTAAGTTGCATGGAAAGTTGCATTTTATTTTTATTCCTCAATAAAGCTGTAAAAAAAAAAAAAGCTCTCATTTCTGACTGTGTCCCAGACACAAGGACACTCATAGAGGTAGCTCTGCTCATAGACTGTACAGCTCTCAATAGCTAGTACTTGAGATGCTTGTGTACTATTTCCAGAATCAGAGGCTGTATGACTCTTAACACCACCTTCCCTGGAGATCACGAGCAGGAAAGCACTACTGCACTCATGTCCTGCTTGTGAGCTTTCTATAGATATCTGGTTGGTCACTGTGAAGAATAATGCTGGACTGATCCAGTAGGGCTCTTCTTATGCTCTTCGCTAGTTTTCATTGCAAGTGCTGATCTAAGATAAACGCAAGCAAGATTTTTCAGCTTCTCAGCCTTTCAGACTGAGAAGAATTGCTTGCTATTTCATAAGGTCAAATAAATCACTTCTTACAAAAATTATTGCAAGTGCTCACTAAATTGGATTCAGATCAGCCTTATTTAGGCAGAAACATAGGAATAAATTAGTTTCCCCTCTGAAGTTAATGTTATTGAACCATTGTTACTAGCAACCTCATCACCTATCTCTATTTCCATTCCCAGGAAAATTGTACACAGTGGGAAAACACTTTCTCATAAACTAGATATTACGTGGAGGGAAGGAGAGAGGGAGAAAGAAAATGTCTAAATATTTATTTAATAAAAGTGTCTGGAGTATTCTATCTTGAAAACACGATGTCCTCAAAACCTCAATGCTCCAATGAGCAAATTAAAGAGGAACATGTGGTTCTTTGCTTACTGTGTGTAGGGCAGTGCAAGTGCCATTAGCTTTTCAAAACTCTGCAACTAAACGGGTGATAAGAGTTCAGATGGAGAAAACACTGCAGAAAGCTGACAAGTTGCTCTTCCACTTTACTATGGTTGCCACGTGTGTCAGTCTCTTTTAGCAACAGGCCTTGAAATAAAATGCTGTCAAGGTGCAGGTGTGGTTACAACCAGCTGACATGTCAAAGACCTCATTTCCAGCTGCTTCACTCTTATTAGATTACAGTCAAGCAGATGTTCATTACTCCAACAGAAGCTCTAACACCTTATAGAGTTATAGCTTCATTTCTCTCCAAAGGGATGGTAGGAAAGAGGTGAAAAGCCTACCACCATTTTATATCCTTAAAAAAAGAAGTATTTTTAGGATTAAAATTTTAACTCTCCTGGTATTTCTGAGGCACTGCTTGTGACTGGTTTTCTGTTAAGCTAAACAAAACTGCCACGCATTATGCACTATATCTGCTTAGGCATGATGAAGGAACAATATAAGAAATCTATACTGTGCCAAAATATCTTACAATATTTTATCAAAAGTAATGTTAATCAATAATTGAAATATAAACCCTGTAGTTGTCGAAAAGACCACTCAGTGTTATTATGCACCTAAAATATACACCTAAACCTTAGGCGCTATGCAGATCTGCACATATTGCTTGCTGACAATTTTATCAAATGTTTTCCTTGTGAATGCAATCACTATACAATTTATTACAATTTGCAGTTTTATAATACAAATTTGAGATATTTCTGTCTGTGATTAGAAAAAGAGAAGGCAATAAAATGGGATTTTAGCTAATTATCCCCACTGTAAGCTTAATTTTGGTTTGCATGTGTCGAGTTTATTGGAGGCCTCATAACTTTTAACAGTTCTTATTGCAAACCTTACCTTACGCACCACCTTTCTGAGAACAACTATGATATGCTTTTATCAGCAGGTGCTGCAATCCTAGATCACAAATATTCCCTCTGCATAACCACATAAATTGTCTCTCTGCTTCCTTGTCTTGAAATGGCTTGAGACAGTGCTGGCTTATGCTGGTAATGACATGCAAATTACATTACTCATTAAGTGCCTGGAGGCCCAAATCTGTAAATTTGAAAGCCACCAAGTGAGCAGCCCAACATAATGAAAGACATTGAGCAACTCCATGACCCCAATGCCGAGATCTTCCAGCATATGCATGAGAGGTGCTCATGTACATACTGTTTTACCAAAGGATCACCTCTGCTGAATACATGGTCAGCACTGCTCACCTGTTGAAACAGAAGGAGAAAGTGGGCAACCCATCCATCTCCCGGGGGAAGGTGCACTTGCTATCCATTTTGTGAAGCACACACACCAAGAATACTGTACAAAGAGTTTCCCCGCTTCTTGCCTTCTAGCATCATGTATCATACACAGGCTCTGCATCTGGGAAGTCAATATCCATGTTCAAGCTCCACATTTAGTTCTCCCATGCTGGGTGGATAATGTGCCTACTTCTTAAGTTTGTGCAAGGATGTTGAAGATAAGATTAATTAGTAAGTTTAATGGTGCTTGCCCCAAGGGAAATGGACACTGGAATGCAACCTTCAAGTTCCATCACTTTGGTGGCTATAACCCATGGGTAGGTAAACTAAGGCCCAGGGGCTGGATCCAGCCCAATCTCCTTCTAAATCCAGCCTGCGGACGATCAGGGTATCAGTGTGTTTTTATATGAGTAGAATGTGTCCTTTTATTTAAAATGCATCTCTGGGTTATTTGTGGGGCCTGCCTGGTGTTTTTACATGCATAGAATGTGTGCTTTTATTTAAAATGCATCTCTGGATTATTTGTGGGGCATAGGAATTCGTTCATTTCCCCCTCCCCCTCCCCAATAGTCTGGGCCCCCACAAGATCTGAGGGACAGTGGACCGGTCCCCTGCTGAAAAAGTTTGCTGACCCCTGTTAACCTGTAGCCTTCCAGATGCTGCTGATTAGCAACTCTCATCTTCCCTGATCATTAGCCAAGCTGGCTGGGGCTGATGGGTTGTAGTTTAGCAACTTCAAAAAGGTCTAGATTTAAGATGGTTGGAGTTGCTAGGAAATCTATTTTTAAAGACTGATGGCACCAGGTTATACCTATAACACTCTGATGCTGTGCTATAATGTTGTTGCTGTTATTTGTTGCACTTGCTGTTGTTTAAAAAAACACCCTGAAAGCAACTTACAAAATATTTTAACATGCAAAACTGAAATTAAAGAAACTTTAAAACATGTCTGTAATGTGACCCAAAGTGTGCTCAGTATGCCCAAATGTCATCAGTATGCTACAAACTGCTTGTTGACAATCCACCAAAACAATATGCAAAACTGTTTTTCTTTCGTGTCTTCTCCATGACTGTCTCAAGCACGAAAGACATTTTGAAACAAGCAACTCAGTAACCACAGAAACGTTTATTTCGGCACAGAACATGATGCATTATAATATTTATATTCTGTCAAAAGTGACAGAAACTAATAAGAACAAATGTTCTTGGCTTGCTCAGATTTAAATGTATTTTGTAAAACATTTCAAGGACTTTCATTCTGACTTTTTGAAGAATTTGACAGCATTTGTGACTAGCTATCTAAGACCCAAAGAAAAAGTAGTAAATCCCCCGCCCCCGGTTATTCCACCCCACTTCACTGAAAAGCTGAAGAGGAAATGGGATACTTTAAGTGAACTAGTTTATATTTAAGAATAATCATAGAATATTAGAATTGTAGAGTTGGAAGAGACCCCAAGGGTAATTTAATCCAACCTCCTGCAATGCGGGAATCACAGATAAACAATCCCTGACAGATTTCCATCCAAATTCTGCTTAAAAACCTCCAATGAAGGGGAGTCCACAGAGCCAGTGTGGTGTAGTGGTTAAGAGAGGTAGTCTCGTAATCTGGGGAACCGGGTTCGCGTCTCTGCTCCTCCACATGCAGCATGCAGCTGCTGGGTGACCTTGGGCTAGTCACACTTCTTTGAAGTCTCTCAGCCCCACTCACCTCACAGAGTGTTTGTTGTGGGGGAGGAAGGGAAAGGAGAATGTTAGCCGCTTTGAGACTCCTTAAAGGGAGTGATAAAGCGGGATATCAAATCCAAACTCCCTTCTTCTTCTTCTTCTTCTTCTTCTTCTTCTTCTTCTTCTTCTTCTTCTTCTTCTATAGTCTGTAATACTGTCAAACAGCTCTTATCATCAGAACATTTCTTGTCGTTTGAATTGGGTCCTACCCTCTAGAGCAACAAGGAACAATATTGCCTCTATCTTCCATATGACAGCCCTTCAGAAATGTTGAATTCCTTCCGAAGTTTTTAAGTCTAAATAATACAAACTTTCTTAAATTTACTATGATATTTTCTATTTTCCAAACTGTAAAAGAAAGAAAATCTGCTAAAGGGTATAATTATATTTGCCAAGTTATACCTAATGTCTGAGATCTCCTGCTCTGTTCTTCTTGCACATTTGGCCTTACTATCACCCTCCCTTTCCGAAGCTTTCTGCCCTAAGCATCAGGGCTGCTACA
Source organism: Podarcis filfolensis (assembly GCF_964270895.1). Lineage (NCBI taxonomy): Eukaryota > Metazoa > Chordata > Lepidosauria > Squamata > Lacertidae > Podarcis > Podarcis filfolensis. Next base: position 32,523,218 of record NC_139605.1, on the reverse strand, counting down.
GAGTTACACACACATACCATAAGCGAAAGGGGCTGCCATAAGGAAATACTGCATCCCATGTACGAATTGACGTTGTTGCTTTTTTGCATGCACACAGTCAAATTTGGATTCCAGTCAATGCATTTTATGCTCTCAATGTAGTAAAATTACTTTAGGTTGCTAAGGAAGTAAGCTCATTCTCATATATTTTAATTTTCTCAAAATGTCTATTTTTCAAATATATATCTGTAAAAATATCATCCTAAAAGTTTCAATGTTTTCTAGAAATGCTACCTCTTTTACTTGTTAATCATGGCGAATGGAAATATTGTTTATGCATTTTTGCAACAGCATTATCTCCTGAGGGTTAAACAAAATATAAACAATAAATGCCTGCATAATAATAATAATAATTTATTATTTATACCCTGCCCATCTGGCTGGGTTTCCCCAGCTACTCTGGACGGCTTCCAACAAAATATTAAAATACAATGGTCTGTTAAACATTAAAAGCTTCCCTAAACAGGGCTGCCTTCCAATGTCTTCTAAAAGTCTGGTAGTTGTTTTTCTCTTTGACATCTGGTAGGAGGGTGTTCCACGGGGCGGGCGCCACTACCGAGAAGGCCCTCTGCCTGGTTCCCTGTAACTTGGCTTCTCACAGTGAGGGAACTGCCAGAAGGCCCTCGGCGCTGGACCTCAGTGTCTGGGCAGAACGATGGGGGTGGAGACGCTCCTTCAGGTATACTGGACTGAGGCCGTTTAGGGCTTTAAACACTTTGAATTGAGCTCGGAAACGTACTTTCTGAGTACATGCATCACCCAGTCCTGTGTAGATGCAAGGATCCTTCCTAGACTGCATTTCTGTGTTCACTGCATTCCTATAAATTTTGAGCAATATAAGATGATCCAAATGCTTAGGGATTTAGACTAATTTAAAACTGCTGTCAAGTGATATAGGAGGAGGAAAATGAATTTGTGTCTGTGCATATCTAGATCTTTTAACCACAATATTTAGAGATATGCTGCGTTGGGTTGTGGTTCAATTTATTTTTCCCTTGTTGCAGTGGTTGAGGAGGAGGAGTTCCTAACTAAAGCATTTTCTAATTCATTCTGTCAAATTAAATTATGAAACACACCCACCCTAGAAATGACTCAACTTGAAAGATTTCATTATTAGCAAAACACCCACATCTAATGATTATCTTCAGAAGAAATACCACAGAGGTACCAGTATCATGTTGGTCCTTTCTGTGCCATAAACATATGGTAAGTTCACAATGAAAGCCTTGTTTCTTATCCTGATTGAAAGGCACTTCTGGTTTTGTTTTGTTTTGTTTTTATTCAGCATGCCAGGATTGCCAATTACTTTATCAAAATGCTAAAAATGATTCTAAGAACTTCACATTTTCTTCAAGCATAAAAGGACATTTATGCTTGCATACATCTAAAGATTGACAACGAACTATGGTGTGCTCAAAGGCTCAAGAAACAGAAAGAAAAATGAAAAAATATTTGAAACAGTAATTCTTTTCAGCTCATGGCATAATAGGGGACAAATTCAATGTTTGCTTTAATATTTTAGGCTGACAATCCCGTGCAATTATTTCCATATTATAGATGAGCATTGCATTAAAGAGAACAGAATTAATTTCTTTTCAAAACAGTGTCATATTTAAGACACATAGGTTAGAAAAGAGAACATGGAAGCAGTCTTGCGCACACTTATTTGGAAAGTTGACCCACGGAATGCAACGGGGCTTCTGAATAGACATCTATTAGATTGTACTTTAAATTGCACTAATGCCAATAATAACTTGAGATTCAGAATACATGAAAGCAAGCAGAGACTAGAAGATGGAGAACAGACTGATTAGCCAGGTTCACAGGTTATTTCCCAAATTAAATAAATTGATACAAAACCTAAGCATGAACTAATATGCCTCAATCTTTAAAATTCATGAAAACTGCAACTTTCAAGTGATGGTTTGTTTTTGCCTTTTGTTGTTAATTGGAGATGCTAATGTGTACATTTTTGAACAAATGAGATAGATGGAGGTCCACTATGGAAACTCAAGGAGTAAAGTGAAAAACGGGATTATCCTATGTACATTTCTGGCCAAAGACATCCATGAACTGAAAAAATGGTATTCCTTGATGTCTGTGTACAACAAGATATGCACATAAAGTGATGTTTTGATTCATGGTGTTAATTAAATGAAGAAATAGTATGCTAGTGTCCATATCAGAAAACAAATGTTATTTTGGAACAGGCAAGCTCTTGGGTTGAAGAGTCTATAAAGCAAATATCAGGACCAAGATTTGATTCTCTGCTTAGAATTCCATTTAGAATATCACATCAATGGAATGCTTCTTACAGGAGCAAACTAGTTAAAATTAGCATTATGAAGGCTATTAATTGAAATGGGACAGTTTATCATGTACTTAAATATCTCCCATTCAAATCAGTGGGACATGAGCACTTAATATTGGATGTGCTACATCCTAAGTGTTTCACATACTTCTGGAAATATTTGTTTTATCAAATAGGAAACAAGTTTGTAAGATATGTTCTTCCACAAAAGTAGACCCCATTGATTAAACTGAAAGTTGTGTTATTAATATAAACCTATCTAATTCAAAACACAGTGCCATATATCCATACCATACTGGATAACTGGTGCACAATATCAGAAATTTGCTTTCTATGAAATGGTAGTTGTAATTCTGTCATTCTGTGTATGATAATATAGATTCTATAATAATGTAAATTGCTCCGAGTTTCCTTGCTAGCTTATTTCCTTTTATGTATAATTTATGAGATAGTCAACCATGTTTTCGGATTTCATTTTGCAGTGATGTTTTTAAAATATTGTTGCAATGTCTTACTGATAAACAAATAGGCTTGTTTACTTTCAATACGATCCTATAAATGTGTAAGTCCCACTGTAAACAAGGAGCTTACTTCCAGGAAAGTGGGTACAGGATTTTAGCCATTCTTGTTTGCCAGTTCGTATGAGAAAGGGATAGACCATGCAAAAAAAGGGATGTCAGAAAACAGCTATGTACAATACTTCTTTCTTTTAGAGCACTACACAAGAAAACATAACAAGATCTCACAGCACAATCCTATACATGCCTCCTCGGAAGCAAGCCCCACTAAGTTCAATGAGACTTCATTTGAGTTAAATGGATATAGGATTGCAGCCTCAGACACCTATAACCCAGGCTATGTATACAAAACCATTTTAAAAGTTAAGCCGGCTTGTGAGCAAACCCAAGTTAAATTCCAACAAAAAGCATCCCATGACAAAATGGATTGATAGACTGGTGACATATCTGGGCAATTTCTTTGTGCATTACCTGCATAAACGCACTGGAATTTACATGTGAAAAGTTAAATACATTTCCCCACATTTGATATTTAGAACAAAAACGCAAGCAAATTTATCAGTGATAAAAATATTTACTTACATTTATGTTAGACTGGTTGAAATATTCTTGCACTTCAGCATAACTGGACTTCATACTGACTATTTATTTTATTTTCCTCAAAAGTGGGGCAAAAGCATTTTCAGCTCTTTGCTTTGGAACCCATTCCTATGCAAGCTCACTCATTTCCTGATGCTAACCTTCTCCCCAAATCAACAAACTTTCTCCTTTTAAACCCCCGATGAAATCCATGCAAATTTCTCCTTTTTTACAGAATTTTGCAGATGGTGGGGGGATTACTTCCTTACTTTGTGTTACATTTCGGAAAGTTTAGCGGACGAATATCCTATTCCTTTCCAGCAGGCCACAAAGTGCTAAATGGTAAGAATTGCATTACTGCTGCTTCTTAGATTATGACTGATAAGGTGAACCTTTTACATTTATATTGAGTTCCGAAGAGCTGATGCTATACTGGTCAAATAGTTAATAATTCATGGCACCAAACTGCAACCCAGAAGGATGCAGCCTCTTTTACTAGTTCTTTCATATTCCACTAATTTATATGTGACAATGTGGAAGAACTGTAACAAAGTGGGAGACGGTGGGAAAGGTTAGCTTTAAGATTTAGATTTTAAGTTTAAACAACTTTTTAGCAAAGTACTGTTAAGACGAATTCAAATGCTGCCTCTCTGCTGGTGAAAGACTTCGATCAGCAATACTGAGATCAAGGCAATATCCAGAAATTCAACCCACCCCACCCACTCGCTCGCAGCTCCATCCCGCCCCCCATCTGCTCCACAGGTTTGGGGTACCATTCAGAATAAGTGTGAAAGGTGGTGCAGGGAGGGGAGGCGGGAGTGCTGAAGATCACCGCAGATCTCTTGTTCCACTGGATACAACTCCATAACTTTTTTTTAATAAAATGACACTTTGTGGCAATCAACATCTGAAACACTGAAGGGTAAAGGGACCCCCTGACAGTTAAGTCCAGTCGCGAACAACTCTGGGGTTGCGGCACTCATCTCGCTTTACAGGCCGGGGGAGCCAGCATTTGTCCGCTCCGCTGACAGTTTTTCCAGGTCATGTGGCCAGCATGACTAAGCCGCTTCTGGCAAAACCAAAGCAGCACACAGAAACACTGTTTACCTTCCCGCTGGAGCGGTACCTATTTATCTACTTGTACTGCGTGCTTTCGAACTGCTAGGTTGGCAGGACCTGGGACCGAACAACGGGAGCTCACCCTGTCGCGGGGATTCGAACTACCGACCTTTCGATCAGCAAGCCCCGGCGGCACAGTGGTTTAACCCACAGCGCCACCCACGTCCCTTCTATTTGAAACATTACTGTAGGTTATATAATACAAAATGTACACTTGTATCAATGGACATGCTTGTGAAAGGGATGGGTGGAACATCAGGTTGGATGCCATCTGTCATGGATGCTTTAGTTGCAATTCCTGCATTGCAAAGGGGGGTCCCTTACAATTCAACAATTCTGTGCTTCTATGATCTGAGAGTTAGGAGATGTTCCTGACTAGGAAAGCGCAGGGGAAGGGGAAACTGGGAAGAGGCACTTTTCATGAGCAGAGCTTCCATTCGCGGAAAGCCCAATACCCAATTTTCAGCTACTTCTCCACTTCCCTCTCAGTTATGTACATACCCCACAGCTCACTGCATTCAGAAGGCTCCCCCAACACTTTGGAGAGATAGGGAAGGAAAGTTTCCTTCTCCCCACTGCAACAAGACATAGAAGAAAATAATGAACAATTGTTATTTACTCTAAACTGTGATTTATGTTACAGTTGCATGACTATACTTATTTCGAGTGAGCAATTTCTTGTCTTGTTAACAACTGCACAGTGAAGTAGATATGTTGTGACAGCAGTGGGCTTTCATATGCACAACATGGAAAAATCAATTTTAGCACAAATTCAGCAACTTTAAGTTGTGATAGTTATTAATTATCATTAAACTAAGCAGAAAAAAATAAGCAAGACAGATGAGTAAAAAAAAAAAAACAGGTCATGAAATAAAAGGCCTGACTTCCACTGGGTGCTGTGCATGTAATATGAGCACAAATGTGCCCTATGCTGTTACATGCACTGGAATGCCTTCTTGATAACTGGCCCTTAGTTAGGCATCCATCTGGGCAGGGTGTAAGGGGGGGGGGCACTTGTCCACTCGGATAATGAAGGAAAATGTCCAGATTTCCAGGTTCTGTTTGTTTTTGGTTTTTTAAAAAAGTATGATTTTAGTATTTGTAGGTTAAGATATAAGTCAAAATGTACAGACAATATTCTTCTACTTTAAATGGGAAAAAAATTGTCTGCTCCCTATTCTAAGTGTTTTACTTTGCCCTCCTTCCCCTGCACCAACACTTGAAAAAATGCCTGTAGATGCCTAGAGTCAGACCCACTATAATTTATTTGTTTATTTCATAAAACTTACACACCACATTTAAAAAACCCCTCAAAGCAGCTTTAAAAAAGATAAAACAACACAACCAAGAAAAATTCACAACCATACATTAAGTAAAATGTAGTAAAAATACTACAAAAGATTAAAATTACCTCAATTTTCTAAGCATCTTGGTTGATTTGTCTACATGAGAATGTTTTTAGCAAGCACCAAAAATAGGACACTGAAGGCACCAGCTTGATCTCAACCGGCACACTAAATGATTTGAGTTTGTACAAATGTGGAATTAGTATTACGTGGCACCTGCAGTGACAATTCTGCCAATCAAAGTGGTTGAGTGGGCACATGTGGAGTAAAGCGATCTCTCAGTCTTTAAGGGCCTTATATGCTAAGAATAACACCCTGAACATGGCCTGGTAGCAACTTGGCAACTGAGCACAGGTGTTATATGCTGACAGGGCCTCACTCCTGTCAGCAATCACGCTGCAGTATTCTGCACTTTGCAGCTTCCAGATCAAATGCAAGGTCATTGGAGTAATCCACTCTTGAAGTAACTGATGCATGAATTACTGTGGCAAGGCTTTCCTGGTCCAGGAATGGCCGTAGTTGTCGAACCAGCCGCAGATGGTAATAGAATGGAAACTTTACCTTAGCAGCCTGTCTTAAGCAGCTACACATGCACAGAGTCAATTGAAATCAAATAAGAGATTTTCATATTCACATCACATGCATATCGTATCATGTTGCTGGAAAAGAGTACCTAATTACAAAAGTTTACCTGTCAGAGTGACCATGAAGTTGCAGTTTTGCTCCTTCTCCGACATTTCGGAAGTTTCAATGAAATAAAATAATAGATCAGCTTTGCTTTGGATTGCTACTTAAGTAACTGTGTTTCAAAGCCAAGCATCAAATGAACAAGACAGCAACTTAAAAACGAAACAAAAACTTTTTCAAAATGGCCGTGTAAATGTCTAGCATTTGGTTCTGTAGTATTAATATCTAATGCAAATCAGTACCTTAATTTTATCTATAAGCATACCCATGTAAAATTGTTCCACAGCAACACAGAGGCAAAATTCACCAGCCTAGCGCTCCTCACGTCCAATAGCTTTATAGTTTGGAATGCTTCCAGCACCAAATTTGGAAATGTGGTAGCATCTTCCCAGGTGCCACTACCAGGAGCACAGATAAACTGTCCCCACCACCACTGTTAAACAGCAGCAACACACACACACACATGGAACTGGTGTGCCCCCACATCATTGGTAATCTGTATACAAACCCCAGGAACATTTTATCCGATTTCAAACAACCCCCAAACTGGCCATCAATTTAAGAGGGGATATTTCAATTTAGCAAGTTCAAACTGAAATTTTTCAAGGGTACCTGTTTGGCTAAGCACTGTATACAATACTACATTCACTCCACATCATGTAACTGCTGTACTTAAGTCAGCCACTAACAGCCCCAACAAGGCAATGCTCATCTACTTCACCATTTTTGACCTTTCCTCTGCAATCACAAGGACAACGAAATGTAGAATACCAGGAATCCTATTTCCACTCTGTACCCTAGATTTTACAAGACACTATACAACTGTAGCCGTGCAGTAGACCAGTTTTCTATTTCAAGATCCATATGAAATAATAACTTCTCATCAGCCTGGTGGTATGTGGAATGGTGACGAATGTCCTATTTTATACGTCTGTATGTATGTCTGTATTGCCTCTTTTACAAAAGACTCAGCCACACTTTTGTGCTGCATTTCTGGGCATGGGTCTGGGCTTTCCAGGTCTGTCTCCGAGAGGATTTTTCTTTTTTGTCCCAGTACTTTCTCTGCTAAATGCGAGCAAATGACAATCAGATTTTCCATAGATTGCCATTTGTTCTGATTCAGTAATAAAACACAAGTTTTCCTTGGTAAAGTGCAGTGACAAAGGAGGAGGAGGAGGAGGAGGAGGGAAGGAAGGAAGGAAGGAAGGAAGGAAGGAAGGAAGGAAGGAAGGAAGGGAGGGAGGGAGGGAGGGAGGGAGGGAGGGAGGGAGGAAGGAAGGAAGGAAGGAAGGAAGGAAGGAAGGAAGGAAGGAAGGAAGGAAGGAATCCTGCTTGGACACACCTGGAAAACCTGGACCTTTGCCTAAAACGTGCAGAGCACAGGTAAGTGTGGATGAGCCCAAAGTTTTTGGTGCAGCGTACTTCACAGACATTTATATCATGTTAACTTAAACTCAAAAACATTTGCCACTTGGATCGTTAAGAAGCATTAGGAATGTAGATTACCATGCTAATTAATGTGGGCCCTGGGTATCTCATTTATCTGTTTGTAATCTGCAATAGTCTGCTCCTCTAAACAGCATAAAATTTTGTAACTCGATAATGTTTATTATTTCCATGCCATTTTTTATATCCAAGCAGAAAATATTAATGATGAGATTTAATGTTCAAGTTCTTTGCTTTGTATCTGAATGGATTTAAGTGAAAGGCCCCTCCAAATGTCCTATGTATTGTGCATTTATGATGATGATTTGTGCTCATGATGATCTCGGCGCTGTCATACACGATCCCATTTTAGATATTCTAGGCTGCATCAACAGAAGTAGGAATTGTGGGAAGCACAATTTAAGAAGGATGTTGTCAAGCTGGAATGTGTGCAGAGGTTGACCAAGATGATCAAGGGTATGTAAACCAAGCCTTAAGAGAAGTGGTTGAAGGAGCTGGGTATGTTTAGCCTGGAAAAGAGGAGACTGAGAGGAGATATATCTAATATCTAAAGGGCTGTCACATGATAAATGGAGCACACTTGTTTTCTCCTGCTCTGGATGGTAGTGACAGGGCTGGTGGCCAAATCCAGAAATCCAAGCCTGGGCAACTACAGGACATGGGTAAAAAAAAGCAGAGTCCACTTTGTGCAGAAAATAGGGAGGAGGGAAAACACAGGCAGCACAGTTTTTCAGTAAAATTTTACTGAGGTTTAAAAGCACACATGAACTTACTGGATCCCCAGTAAGGCAAAACCTTTGCTCAAAAGCACATCCAGCTACAGAAGCAAAGAAATACACAATATATACAAAAATGAAAATAAAGAAGGAAGGATAAACAATGCGCTCAGTGGCAGGTTTATATCTTCCCGTCTCTAAGCACTGACCTTGAGTTCTCACATGACTCACAGCGAAAACACCAGCTATGGGCATGTTTGACTAGAAAGCACCAGAATGTTCTCGGAAGTTCTAGTAAATGCTGAAATATTCTGCATCCACAAAACTCCATCCCTGACAAGTAGAACCCGAAACAATGGCTTAAAGTTGAAAGGAAGGAGATTCCGACTAAACATCAGGAAAAACTTTCTGATGGTAAGAGCTGTTTGACAGTGGAACGGACTCCCTCAAGAAGTTGTGGACTTTCCTTCCTTGAAGATTTTGAAGTAGAGCTTGCGTGGCCACCTGTCATGGATGCTTTAGTTTAGATTCCTGCATTGCAGCGAGTTGGACTGGATGACCCTCAGTGTCCCTTCCAACTCTGCAGTTCTATGACTCTATAACAATGTTTGCCCCTTTGAAGTTTCGGGGACAGACATATTGCTTAATTTCCAGTAACTATAACTTCCTGCTGAAATCCCATAACTTTTCATAACACACACATTCTGGGGTTGATGAGTTTTTTTGTTGTTGTTTTTTTTGGTGCTGCTTTGGTAGCACTATAGCCTCTCCAGACAGCAATAATGTGATAGTATTGGTAGAACAACTAATAAAGCAGAATAAATTTACCACTAATTGTGTCATTAGTGTTATTGTGTCAAGAACACGTTGCAGAATAAGCCTCGAATAAAACACTAGTCTGGGGGAGGAGGTGTAAAACTTTAATCCACTGACTTCATTGTGTCTACTCATGTGGGTTTTAATGTTGCAGTAAAAATGCGGCAAACACCATGCTGACAAGCTGGAAAAAAGACATACAAACAATTTTTTCCCCTACTACGGCATTCATCATGTCTGTCTAGAGAATAAAAATAATCTAGCAACACAGCAGTTACAAAGATGGTTTACCTTGGGAATTAGTTTGTTTTTCCACCTACATTCTGCTGTCTAAATGTGAGGTGGGATGGAGGGCAAGGAAGAATCTTGTTTTTCTTTGCAGTTAGTTTAACTTTGTCTTCAGTATCTCCTAAGTCATTTTCAGCTGACATAACTGGATAATTCAAAATGGGTATGCAAGGGCAGGAATGCTACTATGGGTCTTGCTCCACAGAACTTGTGCACATGTAAGTTGCATCTGTGAACTGCAACCCTGAATTTCACAAAGCTCCCAAGTGTTTGAAGAGAACCTATGTGTCTCTCTCACACACCAACAGAGGAAAGCTCTCTGAGTTAAGTGAGATTGCATTTTTTTGCAGAGGCATGGCTTTTTCAGAGGGGGGCAAAGAGCAGTTCATTTACGTTAATTAAAACAACTCAGATTTCTATGTAATCTTGCTCCTCTTTAGGAAAATCAAATAGAAAAGTCAATGTGAGAAAAACAAGGGCACTGGGCATGACCTTTCTCATTCAGGCGTCTCACAGAGGAGAAAGGCTGAACCACTGGAAATTTGTAATGCCATCACACAGACAGAGATAGAGAAAGAGAGAGAGAGAGAGAAATGGAGAAAAAGAAGAGACACATACAGTCAGGAAGGCACTGTGGAGGAGCCTATTAATGAGCTCTCTACATTAAGGCACAACTAGGTATTTATATTACAGATGCTCAGATAGTGAACTATCCACTCCATTTGGAGCCTATCAGATAGCAGGGCTATCAGGATAAAAAATCTTTATCTGCTGCATGTAAAAACCACTGGATAGAGTATCTGGAACTCAAGCACTACAGCAGTACATTTTTCCATTTTAGTAACAGCAGTAACGTGACACCCTATCTGCATCTTTCTCAGTAAAGGATGGACAGCCAAAAGGATAACAGCAATAAACTATATCAGTTCAACAAGCAGGAACGGAGGAAGCAATGTGGCTGGTACTGAGCAAGCTGTCAGGACACCAACAGTGACTAAACAGCAAGTCTTGCAGAGTATAAGAAAGTTTCAAGAAGTCAGGTTCAACTATTAGGACTGACTTAAATTATAATGTACAGTACCCTCCCCCCTAAACTCAGTATCTTGTTTTTAAAAGAGGAGTGTTTCCTTGTTTCCCTTTTCTTCTATTGGGTGACCATTTTGTTCTCCAATAATACCCAAGAAATGGTGCTACATCATGATGTGACAGGCAACTTGTCAGAGCCCTCACCACAATAGCAAAATCACTGGGAAAATTGGGGGGGGGGGTAAAGAGAAGGCCTGCCTATGCCACTTTTTAACATAAAACTGACCCTGGAAAATAATTACAATTTCATACCCCCTGAAAAAAAAGTGCTCCTTTACCTTCACAACCTCAGAATGGGGTCATGAAAGCTAGGAGGAATTTTCAGTTCAAGTATAGTACTGCTATACCTGTAGAAGTTAATAGAGAACATGCAAAATGCAAAACAAATCCCTACAACATTTAAAAGCACACCAAAAGTAAACTTGAAAAGCAGCTGCTAAAACTAATTATATCAACACACCATCAAATAAATTCTAAGGGTTCATTGGCAGAACTTAAAAATACTTATAGCACCAAAGAGCCTTCCTATAAACGAAACTAGTAACTTATTGAGGGGGGCAAGACAAACCTCTCCTGGAAGAAAGTTTCAGAGCCTGACTGTAACTACTCTCTCTTGGTCCCAGTTATTTAGTACATATTTCTGGAATATAAGGACTCCATTGATCATACAGTGGGCAAGTTCATATGAGAATATGTGGTCCTTCAGAAATCCTGGTCTCAAACCATAATAGGCTTTAGAGGTCACCAGCTGCATTTTGAATTGGGTTCATAAATAAATTTGAAACAAGTGCAGCTGCTTTAGTAATGAACTCACACAATCCAAATATACAGCCCTCATTAATCTTCTGGCCATCCCATTCTGGATCACTTGCAGTTTCAGGACATTTGAAAGACCAGCCCATGCGAAGCAGCTTGCAGCAATCCAGATGTAATTAACTAAGGCACATGCCACCACTGCATAGATCTACCATCTACAGCAGGCATGTCCAACTCCCAAGAGACTGAGATCTACTCAAAGTATAGGAAGACTGGCTGTGATCTACCCATTGTCATTGCCAGGAGTTGAGCTTTTGGGGGGGTGGTTTGACCAAAGTTGTTGAGCTTGGGAAGGGGGTTGACCAGAGTTGTTGAGCTGTTTGGGGGAGCTATAAGGAACACTAAGGTTATCACTATACTTGATACTGCGAGCGGCCTGAGACACCCCTGTGATCGACTGGTAGATCATAATTGACCTGTTGTATATGCCTGATCTATAGAAATGGGTGCTGTTTGCACACCAGCCTGAACTGCACAAATGTGTACTTGGCCACAGCTTGACACCACACTATCAAGAGTTTCTTCAGGAACACTGTTTTCAAGATGAGGGCTACCTCATACAACACAGGATGAATCCTCATCTCTGTGTCAGCTCTAAGCAATCGAGAACACATATGCCTTGTCTGGATTAAGCTTCAGTTCATTTGCTCACATCCAGTCCATTACTACTTCCATAAGACGCCTTTTCTCGCAGCAAAAGAAGAATACTGGAATTTGTGAGGTATTAAAATGACATGGTTAAAAACATGTTATACATGTATGTGAACTCTTCTTGTGCTCTACGGAGAGAGGGAATTGGCATATGGCACATATTCTGCAAAATACTATCTAGTACAGGCATGTCAAATTCACAGCTCATTTGCTATGCTTAGCATAGCAGCCATATATCGCAGCCTGCCAGGTGTGTGCAGCAAGCTCCTTGTTTTAGTGATCTGCCTTGGACTGTAAAAACAGGGATTCATCAAGCCTGCTTTATGGACTGATCTACTTGGCTGTGTGCTATGTACACACAAGTAGTCACAATTTTCAGAGGTGTTATCTAGCGTAGGTTTTCCAGACTGTTGTTCTTCCAGAAAACACAAGGCCTGGTGGTCTAAAATCTGTGCATTTTCTGAGACATGGGAAAAGTAAACAAAATTAAAATACGAAATGGTTTATCACATATCACAAGAAACAAATAATTTTTTTTTAAAGAAAGAACATTTGAGGGCTAAAACAATAAACCAGTTTAATATGGTACATCATTTGTTTTTGAAAAAAGAGACAGCACCAAATAAAACTAGTTTTTTTTTTTTAATCTCAGGAGACTATAACAAGTTTGAACAACAACGAAATAATGTATTAATATCCTTTCTGAAAACGCCAACAGACTGAATCCAGTTAATCTTCCGCTTAAGCAGCCAATTCAACACCAATTCCCTCACTGCCTATCATTCCATTAGCATTCTGTTCCCTTTACTAAAAATTGTGCAACAGCTTTCTGTCTCGTATTGTCAGGTGTGTCTATATTATTTCACTTTCCCAGACTCTTGCCAATTCATTTTCTGATCAGGGTATGTTACTGAGCTTTAGTCTTTTATGTTCACACAGGCCTTGCATTGAAACAGCACGATGAACTAGTGAATTTGCCGTGTGCCGTGTGAAGAAGTGCTTTTATTTGGCTATCCTGAATCTTTCACGATTCAGCTTCATTGGATGTCCACAAGCTCAAGTGTTTATGGGAGAGAGAGAAAAAATTTCCTATTCACATTCTCCAAACCATACATAATATTATACACTGCTATCATGTTGCCTCTTAGGGACACAGGTGGTGTTGTGGGTTAAACCACAGAGCCTAGGGCTTGCCGATCAGAAGGTCGGCGGCTCGAATCCCTGCGACGGGGTGAGTTCCCGTTGCTTGGTCCCTGCTCCTGCCAACCTAGCAGTTCTAAAGCACGTCAAAGTGCAAGTAGATAAATAGGTACCGCTCCAGCGGGAAGGTAAACGGTGTTTCCATGCGCTGCTCTGGTTCGCCAGAAGTGGCTTAGTCATGCTGGCCACATGACCCGGAAGCTGTACGCTGGCTCCCTCGGCCAATAAAGCGAGATGAGCGCCGCAACCCCAGAGTCGGCCACGACTGGACCTAATGGTCAGGGGTCCCTTTACCTTTATCTATCACGTTGCCTCTTACTAGCCTTTTCTCTGAACCGTTCCTCATACAGGAGTTACTCCATCCCCTTGATCATTTGGGTTACCCTTTTCTGAACATTTTTCAACCCCACAACAGTGTGATGTAGTCACACCATTCATTTGCTTAGCAACATTATGATGGCAGTTTCGTTTTCAGCTTGGTGCATGAGATTCAAATAAAATCACAATAGCACTTCTTGTGACGGTATTGCCACAATATGCAAAAGCACCCTAGGAAGGGCAATCCAGAATTGGACAACAAACCAGTGGGATAGTAGTGTCCTTGATGGGAGAAACTCATTGAAAGATTTAACAGCTATTCACAGCAGACCCCATATCATGGATTGTTAAGCTTTTCAAATCCAGAAATATATGAGCATGTGAAGCTCTTTCCCTTACCACAGCTGGCAATGCAAACTGTGTTGGGAGCTTCAGGCTACTCTACTAAACTGCGGTCATGTACTTTAATAACAGTATTTATAAACTGAGTTGTATAAACGTGAGTTGTGTTTTATATATATTGATGTGTACGAAGACTCATTTGCATAAAGACTGACTTGTAGGTGTTGCTAAAGGTTTTTTTTGTGTGTGAAAGAGGATGTGTGCAAATATTTTTAGCTTACTTCTGTGTGCTGCAGAAATAGGTTAATGGGGGGGGAATACTGAGCAATAGGCTGAGAGGCTAGATGTGTGGGGACCAGCTGTTCTTTTTCAACTGATGAATCTAGGTCAGACATAATTAAGACTAGGTGAACATGTGGACCAAACGAAAAGTATGTAATATTTCCAGGAAACACAGTAGCTCAGATTATTTATTATTTGCATATTTACAGTGTCTTTTTTAAATAAAAAAAATACAGTACAAAATCCACAGCTTTTTGTTTATCCAGCTGAAAACAATAAACTGAGGATGTGTTATTAAATACCTGCCTGCTCAAAAATAAATCATACTGTGTTGAACAGGTCCTACACAGAGGTAAGTGGCTATAGGATTGCAGCCTTAGGCTGGACTCCTACCTTTTTACCTAGAAGAATGTCCCAAGAAATCAATGGAACTTAGTTCAGAGCAGACATGCAGAAGATTGTAGTGTATATCTCTTTTATGAGCTATCTGAATCTTGTATAGAAATAATGAAAATATTGGATGAGAAAGGTCTAAAAGTCTGACTGAGAATACTTGTAAAGAACTGCTACTTTCTCTCAATTTCTGATAGGAATTAACAGCAGCAGCAATATACAAATATTTGTACTAGTTGACTAGTAAAATTAATGAATTGCTTGAGAGTCTTTAAAGGGAATTGTTTCTGAAACAGTGTTTCAGATTCCTAGAAGCAAGTGCAGTTCTGAAGAACGTGGGCAGCTTCACTGTCCTGATACACTTCTGTGTGACCTATGGATTCCTGCTGTTTTCAGATTAAAATACGACAGGTGCGAAGGTTCAGGCCTGCCTGAACTCATATATGTCTTGCCCTGGAAATCTTTATTACTAAGCCACAGACCAACAGGAACTAAATGTACTGAGAATGTGATAAAGAAACTCTATACAAAGGGACTGCTATGTCTATTTCTTCATTGGTTCCAGAAATTGAGATGAGGCCTTGTTAGCCATGACTAAAATTCTCCACTATGCTGTAACAGTAATAATACGAATTTGCAGGCAGAGGGTCAAGTTCCTAGATGTCAGCCTTGCACTAATCATTCAGAGGGTGATGGGCAGCTTGGAGAAAAAGAGAGAAAAGTGTCTGAAAGCAAAGGATGAATAAGTAATTTGGGCATATGGGTCAGGAAGTATTAGGAAAGAAGTTGAAAATAAAACAGCTGTATTTGGAATACAATTTTGGTCACAATGGGCTTGGTAGCACACAGGCAACTAAGTTATGGTAAGCCATGACACTTTGATGGCAGCATTCTGCACTACTGCACTTTGATGGCAGCATTCTGCACTACTGCAGCTTCTAAACAATCTTCAATGGTTCCTCCACGTAGAGTGGATCTAAATAATGAAGTACCAAAGCATGCATTGCTGTGGCCAGGCTATTTTTGTCCAGTAATGGCTATAGCTAGTGAACCATCTGGAGCTGGGAAAATGCACTCCATGGCGCCACCTGATAATAAAGTGAAAATGCTGGATCTAGGAGTCCTCTCAGACTATGAGCCTGGAGCTTCAAGGGGAGAACAACCTCATCTAGTACAGATTGTCTACCTACTTTCTGGGCAAGATTTATCAGTTTATTGCTCTGATAGACCAGGACTATTACGTTCTTAATATATCCTGTCTCCCATCCACCCCCTATTTTGAACTTTACTCACATGAAAAGATTCCTCTTTTCTTCTTTCTATTTTTAAGATCATCACTTAATTATTGTTGCCTGATTTCTCGCAGGACGACCAAGATTTTTCTAAATCATACCCAAAATCATTACTATTGATATTGTTGAAGGAAAGACGAGTAGGAAACATTTCTCTTTCCATATTACACTTTCAAACTTTTAAACTGTAAGCACAATGCCATATATTGAATTGCAACGAATCTCCAATAATAGCATCTATTTTCTCTCGGTACAAAGTTTGTCTTAATTAGGTTGACCTTTAAAGAGCCTTTCAAGCATTAGAGAACTTTAAATGCTTTCAGATACAATTCACTCAATGCTTTCTGCCCCAGTAGAAGGATAAAAGCTTTAGTACACATTCAAACCTGGAGGCAATGAAGAATACAGGAAGGCACAAGAAATTTTTACTATTCTGTGGATTCATATCAGTGTATACAGTCAAGGATCAAACTCCATGTGTATATATACATGAACTTCAAAATGTAGAATGCAGGATTCCACATACTTCTACTGTTTAAGTGGTGGAACAATGCAGACAAATGTAGAAAAAGCTGCAACTTTTTTTCATTGTTTGTCCATATGATTGCTGCAACTACAAATTCAAAGCAGCTCATTGTCCACTGCTGTTGCCAACCAAGTGGGAAAGCTATAAGCTTGTGATCTATGCACATGTTCAGCTAAGAACACAGAGACTGGGAATGAGGATGGTGTCTATGATCCTGCTCCTTCTTTGTGTGTTCAGTCTACTGAAGGAGCAGTGATTAGGTAATAACTGGTAACAGGTCTTGACGCTGATCACTGAAAAGCACTAGCTGCAGATACACACCGTACCCCAATAGCTGACCACTAGGCATTTTTTATTCTAATGAATCACCAGCATTCTAAGCAGAGTGGTTCTATGTAAGGCATTTAAGACATGAATGCAGACTATGGAAGTACAAGATTGTGGCTGTGTTCCTGCATAGCACTAAATGATAGTTTCTATGCTACAGGGTAAAGTCTCCCCAAAGGCTAAGCAAAGCACAAGGCTTGTACATTCACTCATTCCTTCTCAGCAGCCAGGTGTACATCTGAGTTTATTTTCACTTATTTGTCGGCCTCTATCAGAAGCTTTGTTTGTGTTATCTCATGTACTGCCCTCCATTCTTGGGGTTGCATCCAACTAAGTCGCACCCACTAAGTGAGCCCGAGTTAACCAGGTTCATTAGCTTTAACGGGTCTCCTCTAAGTAAGGCTAGCATCAGATGCAATTCTTGGTAACAGCTTTTATATACTCCCTAAATGCTTAATACTGAATATTACTGAAAACATCATTAATGAAATGCAGGAGCTCCCTGTAAAAAATATGCTGAGCTGTGTCTCCTTTTTGAAATTTATTTTTGAAATGTTTTATTTTCTCTACATATCAGTTACTGGGTGCCTCTTTTGTATGCTCAGAACAAAGAACTCTGGATATATTAGTAGCGCTGGTTATACTAGACTACTTGCATTGATGGAAATGAAAAAAGGGAGAATAAGCCTACAATACCAAGACACAGCAACATATACCGTATTTTTCCCTCTATTACACGCAGATTTTTTCTCCTAAAAAGTATGGGGAAATGTCTGTGCGTGTTATAGAGCGAATGTGTGGTCCCTGGAGCTGACAAGCGCGAGTGAAGGCAAAAATCAGGCAAATATCAAATCGTCCGGAGAAGGGAGGAAAGAGGAAGCTGCTGCTTTCCTGCATTCTGCCTCAGGGTCTTACTGCCCACCCGCTTCTGTTTCCTTACTGTGTTTGCTCAGACGGAACAAAGAGCAGAGAAAACCCCTCCCCTCCAGGCAAGCAGAGTGGAAAACAGATTCCTCTCCGTGCGTCTGGGACTCGAAGGCAACATGCAGGTTGGGAGGGGGGGGGAGAGAGAGCTGGTTGGCTTGTGGGGGGGGGACTTTTGCCTTCCTTTCCTCCCTCCGGTAAAACCCCTCTCCTGCATTCTTAGCCAGCTGCTTCTCTGCACACCCCTCTCCTTGTCGCTTCTATGTTTTTCCTTCCCTCCCTACTTAAAACGTGGTTCCAATCACGGATCCACATGGATCCTCAGGATCTTTGCATTGAGTCACCCCAAATTCACCATCAGATCACATAGCAATGATCTGATGCAAAAACAGGGCTGCAATGGTGCAAAAACGTGGTTACAAAGCACGGATCCACATGGATCCTCAGGATCTTTGCATTGGGTCACCCCAAATTCACCATCAGATCACATAGCATGTCCATGGCTACAGCCTGCACCAAAAAAATCATGCACCCACTGTTGCCTGGGGCTGCAATGGTGCAAAAACATGGTTACAAAGCACGGATCCACATGGATCCTCAGGATCTTTGCATTGGGTCACCCCAAATTCACCATCAGATCACATAGCATGTCCATGGCTACAGCCTGCACCAAAAAAATCATGCACCCACTGTTGCCTGGGGCTGCAATGGTGCAAAAACATGGTTACAAAGCACGGATCCACATGGATCCTCAGGATCTTTGCATTGGGTCACCCCAAATTCACCATCAGATCACATAGCATGTCCATGGCTACAGCCTGCACCAAAAAAATCATGCACCCACTGTTGCCTGGGGCTGCAATGGTGCAAAAACGTGGTTACAAAGCATGGATCCACATGGATCCTCAGGATCTTTGCATTGGGTCACCCCAAATTCACCATCAGATCACATAGCATGTCCATGGCTACAGCCTGCACCAAAAAAATCACGCACCCACTGTTGCCTGGGGCTGCAATGGTGCAAAAACGTGCTTACAAAGCATGGATCCACATGGATCCTCAGGATCTTTGCATTGGGCTACCCCAAACTCACCGTCAAATCACATGTCTGTGGCCACAGCATGAAGCACAAAAATGATACATCCACTGTTTCATTCAGAATTTTTTTTTCTTGTTTTCCTCCTCTAAAAACTATGTGCGTGTTATGGTCAGGTGCGTGTTATCGAGCGAAAAATACGGTAACTGGGCAATTGACACAGTTGGTACAAGTAAATAAACAGGCCATACTTTCAGAATGTGGAAGGAATGACCTTAACATTTTCTGTCTGAGGAATAGGTTATCATCTAATCAGCATTCAATACCGTTGTCTGGAGGAGGAAACCTGAGCTGAAGGGGCTTGGGGGGGGGAGCGGAATTAAGGAGGGGGAGGAAAGCAGTGATGAGTGGGGATGTGGAAATCGGGCTTGAGAGTATTTATTTTCCTCATGTTAAGTATTATTTCCTCAAATCAGCATTCCCAACTAATAAATTTTCGGCATTACATACCAAACTCTTAACAGAAAAGGTTATCATCTGGCAAAGAATAGTCATGCAAATAGGGCTTTATCACTTCTAGGAATGCCACAAGGAGTCATGAGCCTCATTCACACTGAAGTGCCTGCCCACCCAGGATCCTAACTCCATGGAGAGAATGTATTACTGATGTGCCTAATGCTGATATGGGCAAGCCGTTTTCGGTTTGCTGAAAAGTATGAACGCACATAATGCAAAATTCATCAACTGCCTCTCAAAACCCGTAGTTCTTCTCGGTCCTCATTTTCAGGAACAATACTCAGTCCTTAGTCTTGATGGGGTGGTCTCCCCACACTGAGAGAAAAAAATTATATGAACACTGACAGATACTTTTTTAAGTTGATGTACTGTCAAAATAGCTATTTCCTTTTGAAATCACACTTGTAAAGATGCTAATTTTGCAAATGAAAAAGGTGGGCTCTTGTCTATTTTCAAGAAATAGAGATACAAAACACACACAACCCAAACATTTCCATCAGGAAGGATTTCCTTTTGCTTTGCCAAGATTAAACACGAATGAAAGCAATAGGGAGCACACCCCATACCTCCACAGCAACATGCCTACTCTTACCCACTCACAGACCAGTCAGCTCTTTCAAATGTCATCAAACCTGACTACCTGGGAAAATATCATAAGATCACTGCAGCTGAGCTGCTCCTGACCCCATGATATTTATGTTTATAAAAGGATCCTTCAAAGAAGATATAAAAGGGGATTTCTTGCGTAAGCTTAGAGCTCAGTTCTGTTATTTGAAGAGTGACTGCAACTCTCATTGACTGCAGACAACTGATAGTACCAAGCTATTCAGAGGATCATGAACATGAGAGATGGGTTTCTGTTTGAGGATAATTTTCTTGCAGAAACACATAAATGGACTCTTTCCAAAACTTCATGTAAGAGAGTCCAGAAACATATGCATACTATGCATCACAAATTAAATTATCTTCTTTTTTCTCAAGGCCTAATAATAATAGCATTAAAATATAGCCTACAGCAAAGACTAAGTTCACTTATTAGTGCTGGATAAGCAAAAGGCAAGCCCGATATGTTGTCTTCAAAAATATAATTGGAGAAGCATACATAACCTCTAAAAGCAAGTAGTACTATTTTACAAAACTCACAAGTTTCACATTCGCCTATTAACGTATTATTCAACATTAAGCAGGTACATGTTACCTAGAGCTGTTTATTAATTAGTGGGAAGAGGCCAGACATGAATTGTTCATTGTGTGCTATCTTCAGTCACACTTTGATCAATCATGTTTTCCTCAGCTGCACTTGTTGGTATTTTGACATGGTATGCAACAACACAGTGGTCAATTAATAGTGTGAAGTTTTTTTAAAAAAATTGTCTGTTTACTTGCACGTAAGAGAGACAGATAAGTGGAGACAAAAAATATTGGTTTTAAAAGAGAAACTGCGAAAAGTTACAGACTGAGAAAATTAGGAAGTTGAAGACAAAGGAAAGCAGTTATACCCAATGCACTTCTATGAGGTCTTTGTAATTCCGCTCCCATTCTTCTGAGCAGTGTATTAGGACAAATTGTTTTATTTCAAAACCAGTGAATTTAAAAAAATAATGAATGGCAAAATAAATTTGTCTAAGGATACAGATGCAGTTCATTCTGCACCAATATTTATTTGCCATCCTGGCATGGAACAGTGAAATGAGGGGTAGCCTTTTTGTCTACATCTTGTTGTCAGATTGGACCATCACAACACAGAGAACCAACATAATATAACCAGGTATCACAGAATTTGACAGAAAAAGTATTTATCAGCTACCCAATTTAAAAATTATTCCCTCTTCCAGTGGAGCTCAGGATTTATGTTAGAACTATTATTTATTAACTTGCTTACTTAGTGTGTGATCCTACAAAAACCTTCTCAGAAGTAAGCCATATTGGGTAATATCCAACATTAGTCATACTCACAGCAGTCTCATTGAAATCAATGGATCTAAGTAACAAATCTCTTTATTTCAATGGGCCTACTGAGTGTATGGATATTATCCATAGAACTGGGTATCACACATATAACTGAATGGGACTTACTCCCAGACTAGGATTGCAGACTTTTGCTGCATTCAGATGAGGGGTTTATTGCAGTAGTTTTACTGGTATTAGTGCAAGCGCAGGTGGCGCTGTGGTCTAAACCACTGAGCCTCTTGGGCTTGCCGATTGGAAGGTTGACGGTTCGAATCCCCACGACGGGGTGAGCTCCCATTGCTCAGTCCCAGATCCTGCCAACCTAGCAGTTCAAAAGCACATCAAAGTGCAAGTAGATAAATAGGTACCGCTCCAGCAGGAAGGTAAACGGCCTTTCCATGAGTTGCTCTGGTTTTGATGTTCCGTTGCACCTGAAGCGGCTTAGTCATGCTGGCCACATGACCTGGAAGAACTGTCTGCGGACAAACGCCGGCTCCCTCGGCCAGTAAAGTGAGATGAGCGCCACAACCCCAGTTGTTTGCGACTGGACTTAACTGTCAGGGGTCCTTTACTTTACCTTTTTTCTGTTCTGATTTCTAACATTAATGTCACACTGTACTTAAGGAACCGTACCACCACATCACAGAAAATTCCAAAGGAAATAATTGTATGCCCCAATTTTTGTCATATCAGCAGTGGTGGCATGATCATGAAAACTATGGTGAAATTGCAATGCAAAACTCCTGAGACTTCCTGAGTTAGCGGGAATGCAAATTGATTTCCCCCCTGAAAACAATCAACATAGAAATGAGCACTAAACTTCTGCTAGATTCCACTGGATTTCCAGAAGTGGCTTTTCCATTATGTGACAGTTGACATAAAGCACAAAAATTAACAGGTAAGAAAACACCAGGAAGACTAAATAGAGTGGTGCCTGAATACGATCTTACTCCTGTATTTAAAGAATTTGCACCTTCTCTGTTAAAAACAAACAAACACAACTAACTTCTTAAGTTTCCCGCTTAAAGGTTTAGGAAAATAAACAGGTTCTTTCCCAAAATTATGTCAGAGTGGCATGGGCATAGCCAGGTTTTTTTTAGGTGAGAAGGTTTTTCTTAGGGGTTGGGCAAAAACTCAGATTTTTATTGATTTGGGGAGAACTGATCGTATCCAGATTCCCTAGGTCAGGCAAAAGCACTACATAGACACATTAATTTCACTGAAAAATCAGACTTAATGTACTCTAGAGTTTGCCTCTTCAACCCAAAGGAATCACTTATGTGTTTGAAGGAATTGCGGAATATTTGAAGATGCTCAAGACAATTATGTGGTAATGAACCAATGAAATGCACCCATGTTTTAAACAAAAAACATAACCTCATCTGTAACATAGAACAAGCTATTGCATTATCATACTGTATTGATTCAGCTTCTGAGGGAAGACACACATACAGTGGCCTGGATCCCAAGATTGCATTGTAGTGAGAAGAAAGCTCAGCTGCTTGAATGTGGGATGGGATGTGGGAATCGCCTATTTTCAGCAAATCCCCTTTCATCACCCATTCCTACTATATCACCAGTCATTCTGGAAGGTGCCCCCAATCTTCAAGAACAGGTTGCAGGGAGATGCAGAAGGAAAGGAGGAGTGTGGAAGTTGTATGATAACCAGCCTCATATAAACAAAATGCTTAAGTCTAATTAATGCATTAAGGGGTTAATGCCACAAAGTAAGCTGTCTGCCAGTCTTAGCTAGGTCACTCACCCTCACCTTGGGAAGAAGGAAGACAAGTCTATTGCTTATTCCACCTACCATGTGAACTCCTGCATGTAAAGAGATCAGAGATGGTTGCTTCAAACTCAGATCACATTGCTTTCTTTCTATGAAATATACTCAGAGTCGCAAAGTGATTTCATGCTCTTTATTCAGCTCATAGTGGTGAGGAGGAAAGAATGAAAGTCCCCTCAAAGTATCTGCTTTATATACATTATTTACACAATGGGCTGCACATGATTGGCTAATTCTTGAATTCTACTGTAAGCTAATCAGGTTGTGGATTCATTTATATCTGGAGCATGATTGGGTGGTTCCTGCCAACCAATCATACTGCTGCATTGTTCTAGGACCAATCAGACTGCTGCATTCTGAATCCTATTGTTCTAGGACCAATCAGACTGCTGCAATTTGGATCCTATTGTTCTAGGACCAATCAGACTGCTGCAGTTTGGATCCTATTCAACTCAGTACATAACATTCTACAAGCCATCCTTGTGTTCCTATACAAATAATTTAGGAACTTTCAACGGTTTGGAGCTAACCTAAGTTTTGCTGCCTGGGTTGGATGCCAGAAGTTGGATTGCCATTTGTCATGTATGATGTAGTTGAGATTCCTGCATTGAAGGAGGTTGGACTAGATGACAATCTGGGTCCCTTTCAGCTCTATAATTATATGATTCTATGAAAGTCCAACTGCTACAGAGGTACATAAGAGTTTGGCACAGGCACGAACAAGTACACGTTGCCTTGCTAATGCCCCTGGCATGGGCCTGTGGCAAGGAAGATTCCCACCAGCGCTTTTTGGGATTTTGCTGGAATTTGAAGAAACAAAGAAATGACAGGAGTATTTCATGCTGTCTTTAACCTTCTCTAGACCACAGCATAAATCAGATACTATCTTGTCCTCGTGCCTCTGACAAAGATGGAGTCAGAATTGTTCCTACCATTTTCACTGTATTCTGGACAATATTAGAAACAGCAGTAGGAACTCCATATTGTTTCACAAATGAGATAAAACCTCTCCCAAACACTCAAGGAAGAGGTGGAATCTTCATTTGCTTATGTATCATTTTGAAGAAGGGGAGAACCACATGAATTTCTCAATCTATTTCTGCACAAATTAGAGAGGGTAATAAGCCAAGCCACTGTTTGTGGCTCCCTTGACATGCACGTTGCAAAATAGTTGATTTTTTTTTTAAGTAGCTGAGACAGTTGGGAAGCATTTCACAAACTTCATGAGATATGCAGTGTTCAAGGGGTATCTTTGATAAATGAATTAGTTTATAAACAACATTAAACAATATATCATAATTAAATGTAGTACCTAATGGCATCCTCCTCCCTTCTATTAAGCAACGTAAAAATAATTAAAATAAAGTTTTTAAAAACCTATTAAAAACTCTTTCCTAAATGAACTCGAATAGGAACAACTTGATGAGGTGTACACTGCTATTTACTGCTATTTGTCAAAACAACAGAGCCTGTCTTTAAATTACCATTATTACTGAATCAAATGGTACAGAACTGATTGCTTCTGTATGTGTGCCATCAAACTCTACAAGTCAACTATCAAGTCATTGTCACTCTTTGGCTTGTTACTGTATGTGCTGCCCACAAAACAGGAAAATTCTGACCCTTAAGAAAACGAATTACTGTACCGTATAAGGATTTGTTATAATGAGAGTGTTTGTTATAATAGGTCACGATTAGGAAAGTGATCCAGAAGTGCAGTTCAAAAGTGCTAGGCATCCACATAACTAACTGTTTGGTCCCAGATTTCTCCAAGAGGCAGAATCCTAATTATATCTATGCAGAAGTAAGTCCTACTGAATTCAAGGGTGCTTTGCCTCAGGTAAGTAGTGTGAGGATTGCACCTATGACACAACCAGTTCTTCACCCAAAGTTCCTATGTGCTTAGGGTTTCTCTTGGGTTGGGAATAGCCAATTTGGGCTTGATACAATGAAACGTATCTCCAACTTTTAAATATTCTCTTATGTTGTGCTATGCATTTTGCATAGTTTCTCAGTAGTGGGTCAAGATGCTCTCTCTATAATAACCTTTGCAGGTAAGTCACTAGATCGATGCAGGTGGCGCTGTGGTCTAAACCACTGAGCCTCTTGGACTTGCCAATCAGAAGGTCGGTGCTTCGAATCCCCGCGATGAGGTGAGCTCCCATTGCTCTGTCCCAGCTTCTCCCAACCTAGCAGTTCGGAAGCATGCCAGTGCAAGTAGATAAATAGGTACCACTGTGGCAGGAAGGTAAACGGCGTTTCCATGCGCACTGGTTTCTGTCCCTGTGTTCCGTTGCTCCAGAAACAGTTTAGTCATGCTGGCCACGACCCAGAAAGCCGTCTGTGGACAAACGCCAGCTCCCTCAGCCTGAAGCAATATGAACGCTGCAACCCCATAGTCGCCTTTGACTGGACTTAACCATCCAGGGGTCCTTTACCTTTTTTTACCTATTAGGTCGATGACATCCATGTGGCAAAAGAATGTAAATTCAGAGTGAATAAAGGAGTTTCAAATTCAAGTTTAAAAAATAAAATAAAAAGGTTGGATCTGCCACTCTTTCATAGGATCAAGTAATTTGCTTTAGGTGTTCAGCTTATATTTATCCACAGTTGAACTCTGGTTGCTTTGCAGGGGAATCACAAAGACAGAGATTGAACTCATTGTCTGAAGCAAAGAAAATTTTCAGTACAGAAATACATGGAGCTATTCAAAGCTAAACGCTGTTAGAATAATAGGAAATAATGAGCAGGATGATAGGAATTCTCTATGATTTTCTTGTGAGCCATGCATGCCCTATTGGGTCATGGGTTGTGCCCTACTGTGCCAAATCTGCTTCAAATCGTACCACGAAGAGCTGCAAAATTATTCAGGGCCAAATAAAAGGTTTACAGAATCTGTAATCTTGCTTTATTATTTTTTATTGTGGTCTTCTTCCTAAAACACACACAATCAAATCACTGCCCATATAATGATTTCACATTATCGTACACCCAGTCAGGTAGGCTCATGGAAGATACGTCTATCAATGGGTACTAGTTATGACGTTCTATCTCCACTGTTGGAGGCAGAATGCTTCTGTATTCTAGTGGGGAGACTATTCTTGTACTGAAGTTCTGCTTGCAGGTCTTTCATGGACGTCTGGTTAGCCACTGCGAGAACAGAATGCTAAACTGGATGGGTCTTTGGTATGATCCAGAAAGGCTCTTATGTTCTTAAATTTATTTATGTGTAACTATCATTAAATTTAATCAGAGGGCAGAAAGCATTGGCTACACTCGGAACAGGCTTTCTGGTAACAGTACACAGTCTGGCTAGGATCAGGAATTGGAGTGACACCCCTTTCTCAAATCACTGGGCTAGGTAGTTGTGGGATTAAGGTTTGGAATAGTTTACATGTTTGAGAAATTTACCCCAGTAGTATCAGTTCTGCCAGCAGTAAAAAATTTTTTTTTCAAAATTTACGTCTCAGTTCTGTTGAATATGGCAACTCATGCAAAGCAGATAAAGGCCACTCCCACTGATTTTAATGAAGCTTATTATCAGGCCTTAATGTTAAGCAGACTGATAAATCTTGCTTTATAAGAATTCTTGCTATTCTCTTTTTTGCTGCAAATCTGAACACTAGGTTAAAGAAAAAAGAGGCAGCTCGTCTCAAGAAGGATTATGAACGTATTTGGGGATTATGTTATTATTACTTGCATGCCTGACTCCCTACCCCCTTTCAGCTCATTTTTTTTAATGGTATCTCAGCTCTTTATCACAGACCAAAGATTAATTTTGAATTTCTGCTGATTTTATTAACTTGAGACAATAAGTTTTAATATTCCCCGTGACATTCCTTAGTGTCCACTTCCCAAAAGATTTAATAATTTTCTACTTGCTTTTGTTGCAATGAACTGTATTTAAAGGAACAGTTTGCCTTGGGAATATGTAATTTATCACTATATTTTTCCTGCAAAATGTTTTTTAAGTCAAGGAGTCTTATTCATAATTTGAATGTACAAGTAAAACATAGACCTGTATTAGATGTTTTCCCCTCATACAACTGAAAAGGCAGCATATTTTAAATAGTAAGTTTCTGATTATCAAAATGGCAATTATATTATGCTGTAGTGTATTAGCTTATGTTTGCATTGGAAAGATTTTCCTCTTGCTAACAATGATATTCCATTCCATTTCACTGCTACATTCATTCATTATAGTAATGTTTTTGTCCATTGTTCTCCTCCTGTATCGATAAGCCTGAAAGGATAATTCATCAGATGAATCCTACCAGCCATTTGACTGATCCTCGGCTTCTCTTGGCTTTTAACATGGTGTATACATACAAAAGGATCATTTATTTGCATTGCTATTAATCCTCACTACCTTAAGGACAGTTTCTGCCTTGTTTGAAGATTATTGTAATTAACAATCTTCCCAAAAGGCCACACTCTTTTAACAAGAAAGCAGCAAACTTTCATCTTCTCGTTTCAAAGACAAAGGTTCAAAAGTGGTGATTATATTTATTGCATGCAGCCAAGCCCTTGTCCATTCCCCTATGTTTGCTTTGGCCTTCACTGCAGATCAGATAGCTTAATCACAAGCTTGGTAAGATAAAGATAAGGTAAAGGTAAAGGATCCCTGGACAATTAAGTCCAGTCAAATTCAACTTTGGGTGCAGCGCTCATCTCCGCTTTCAAGCCTAGGGAGCTGGCATTTGTCCGCAGACAGCTTTCCGGGTCATGTGGCCAGCATGACTAAACTGCTTCTGGAGCAATGCAACATCGTGACACAGGCCACAGTGCACAGAAACGCTGTTTACCTTCCCATCACAGTGTACCTATTTATCTACTTGGACTGCTATGCTTTTGAACTGCTAGGTTGGCAGGAGCTGGGCCATTGTGCAGATTCGAACTGCCAACCTTGCAATTGGCAAGTCCAAGAGCCTTGTAGTTTAGACCACAGCGTTACCCGCGTCCCCTTGTGTCCCAAACCATTGTTTAAGCATTGTTCAAAAGTCATGATGGGGTAACAGTTTTAATCAGGTTTTGTTTTTGTTTTTACCCAGAACTCACTGGAACTCAGTCCCGGCACCTCTCAGGTATGTGCCATTGCCATTCTAAGAGAACAAGGGAGGTGAGTTCCAGCACCTCTTTTTCTTGAAAAATAGTACTGGTTTTAATTATTTGCCCATGAAAACACTATATTCACTGTACATGAAGACCTAATCTTAAATGGTTTCTGATCTTGACACACTTGGATCTTCTTTTAGCCTACAAACTGTACAATGTTACAGTAGACACAATCCTTTGACTTCTTCCTAACAAAAATTGTATTAAAGAAATCCAATAACCCAATTGCCATTCCACAGAATAACACTATCCAATCTGCTTGCTTTGTACTAAAACAAAAGCTATCCGCTCAAAACTCTTGCTCAGAGGCAGTGACTGAGTCTCATGTAAGCATATTTAGGACTGCAGCAAGTGTAACACATTGCACAATTTTGAGAAAGCAAAATGAAAGGGAGAGAAAGGGGGAGAGAGATAACTTTGCATGTAACATTTGAACACACAGAGAGGGGGGGTGAAAAAGAGAAGTAGTAAGCAAGGTTTAAAAGGAGAAAATATTTTAACTCAATAAGTTTAAAAGGTGGAAATACTTTAGACTCAGAAACGTCTGTTCATAAGCCTAGAAATCTCCAATTTTGTGTCAGTAACACAATTGCAGTTACAAATTGAGTCATAAAAGTATTGAATTATTCAGATATCAGCTAGAGAATGGTAATCAAATTACACATTTTTAAAAGTCCCAGTGTTTTCAAAAAGTCTTTTTTCTTCTGTGAACTCCCTCTGCCAAAATGAGAGGGAGCATATGCTCTGACAATTCCAACATTGCCCTTATGGTGTGCTAATGATATTCTTGCAATGCAGTTAATATAGCCTGAAGTTCTAAAATCACTAGCTTCTGAAAGGCTTCAACAATGTTGATGAAACTACTCTGAAGGATTTATCTCACTACATTTCAATAAGAAATACATCTCATATAGTGTGTGTGTGCATATGCGCGTGTGCATATTGTTTTTTGTTTTTTTTACAAAATCTTAAAAGTTTCTTTGCTCAGTAAAAAGCATTTGTGGATTTGATAAGCCAATCAAGAAGAAGTAGGAAGCCCAACAGCACTTTCCATTTTAAAATGTCTAGCAGAGTAAAATATAACTCAGGCTGCAAAATGTCCAAACCTAGGATACAGGGTAATCTCAAAGTCTCTTTTATCATTCACCCTTTGGTTTGGTCCCAGGAATCCTATTACCCTCTAAATGTACATCATCTTGGTAACTATGGTTTAAAGGTGGTATATGAAAAGAAATAATTTGGCTTTTCAATTATATCATACAGATGAAATAAAAAATTTAAGGTCTTATATATATAATAAATGTTCGTAAATGGACCAGCCAAGCACGTACATAGATATGTGGACCACATGTCTGGAGCAGCACAAGAAGACCATCCTGAAACCATTTTGACTCCCAAACTGACCAAATGTTTTCTCTGCAAGGGGGTCAGGGAACCTTCCCATTGTCTCAGGAATTGGGAAATCACCATCTCAAAGGAATGGCCAGACTACCAGGAAAGGCAATCAGATAAGGCATTATCAAATAACCTGACAGACAGGAAAAACAACAACATTCAAATTTCTGTTACAGACCACCTTTTTTGTGATGTAGGTATGATGTTTGTGGGGGTGGTCTTGGGCTACACCCCTTCTATGATGTATGTATGATATATGGAGGGGTGGTCTTGAGATCCAGGGCAGGAAATTTAAAATGTCTATATAAGGGCAGGCACACCATGGTTCTGGGTCCTCCTCCTTTCCTGTGTGTTGTCATGAAACCCAATCCTGCCTTCATCATGACAAAATGCAAGAAAAATTATGGTGTGTGCAATGGAGCAGTATTAATTACCACAGCCTCCACCCCTAGCAAAACTGCCCCAGGTAAGACGGTTGAGGGCCATATCCTACCTATCATTATCCCACATTGAATTCAAGCATAAAAGAATAGACTTTAACACTCCTTGGCTGCCTCCTCTTGCCCTGTGGTTTCACATGATGAGTGATATTGAAGGGGTATGTATGGAATATATTATAATGAATAATCTCTGAAAAATATTAACTAATGTAATTTAACTTAATTAATACAGATCAATTATGTAACAATGCGACATTTTTTTATCCTGCAACTTGTGTACTTTGCTTTGACATAAAGTCACACATGAATAAACAAACAAATACTTAAAACAGCATCCACTAAAAGCTTTTATAGATGTGGACAGGGAATGGATTAGGGGAAAGCAGACTATATGGCATTAACATATCAGGAGTGGGTTTTCTCTTAGGCAACATGCGAAACCCAAGATAGCTCACTTGCTTGTACCGGTGTGCCACTGACAACGCCAAATCAAAGCAAAAAGGAGCCCTTTGAAACCTTGTCTTCTAATATTTATTCTAACAATAATAAACCTGAGTCTGCAGATCTGAACACCTTCCTCATGGGATTTCAGGTCCCGCATGATAAATAACCAGTCAGAAAGATGGATTACACAGGAAGCTGTATCAGCAAGGAAGATAAAGGAGGTCATAAAATCTTCCAAGAATTTGTAGCTGGATGGCTTTCTTGAGGAATTTTATAAGGAAAGTGTGAATCGGATAATGCCATTTCATCACTAAAATGCTTTCAGCTCACTACAATTATAAAGGAATGAAGATACTACTGTCAACACTTTAATTTTCAGTACCAGATAAAGATGAAGGGAAACCACTTACAGGCCACATTTTAACACCTCGCTTAACTATAGTTTAATTCAACATGAACATACCACGGCGGCGGCAGCAGGAATCAGCAAACCTCAGCATGGCAGAGAGGAGTTTTGAACCTTCGACTCCCATTTTTACTTAACTGCAGTTGATTGATATTGACTATAATTTCTTTAAAAGAAGACAACTTGAAACCATGGTTCTGAAGTCAATCCAGTTGTGCTGGAGGCGAAGCTCACTGCAGCTTGTTGTGTTAATGCAGGTTGTGTCAAACTACATGGGGGTGATTGAGCTCTACATTGGGCAAAAGGTTCCTGCACTGTAGCGGGTTGGACTAGATGACCCTCGTAGTGCCCTCCAACTCTACACTTCTATGATTCTAACCTTTTGTTGCTTCTATAAACAGCCGCTGACCAATTGGGGGGGAGGGATCAATTGGAGTTGGAAAAGCATATTATTTTGCAAGCTGTCACTGAATGCATATTTTTAGAAAGAATTGATTTTGTAAACATTCCTGTTTAGGAATAAAGCAAACTTCATCTGAACATCTACTTT
Source organism: Podarcis filfolensis (assembly GCF_964270895.1). Lineage (NCBI taxonomy): Eukaryota > Metazoa > Chordata > Lepidosauria > Squamata > Lacertidae > Podarcis > Podarcis filfolensis. The sequence continues at coordinate 32,491,558 of NC_139605.1, read as the reverse complement.
AGAACTAATAAAGACAAGTAATCAAGAACACTCCAATTTTCATATGATTTTTCTGCCATCAATCAGTGCTAAAGTTCGTGAACAATTCAACATTATATTGTCTCTTGATTTCTTATTCTATGATCTGTGTTGGAAAATGTGTTGTTTTCTATAGAAAATGTTTACTCAGGTAAAGCTCCACACCACATAGGCCTTCTGTCTTCTGATGTTCATGCTTAGTGCACAGACATCAGGGGGATAGGCCAAAGAAGCAAGCAATGTCTAGGACAGCATTGCCCACTTTACATTAAAAGCCTGAGCAAGGTGAACCAGAGCAGCGCACGGAAATGCCGTTTACCTTCCCGCTGGAGCGATACCTATTTATCTACTTGCACTTTGACATGCTTTTGAACTGCTAGGTTGGCAGGAGCAGGGACCGAACGATGGGAGCTCACCCCGTTGCGGGGATTCGAACCGCCAACCTTCTGATCAGCAAGTCCTAGGCTCTGTGGTTTAACCCACAGCGCCACCTGCGTCCCTCTAAAAGCCTGAGTGGGTGGTGATTATCAAGTCCATTTATACATAAAATAACATATCTAACACTGCAATTCTGCTTACTTTCTAGATTAGGCGCTATTGCGGGATGCTGCCAACATCCATCCCATCATCCAGCAAGGGACATGGACGCAGAGGGTTTTCTTGCAAGCCCTAAATCGGCATCGTGCCAGCCCAGGAAGTAGATAACAGTCTGCCTGTCAATTGGCCAATCGTAGACAGGCTATTGGATTGGCCCCGCCCCTGGGGTGGATCAGATTGAGCTGGCAGGCTTCTCTTTGGTCTGCCCTTCTCTTTGGTCTGCCATATACCAAGTCAGACCATTGGTCCATCTAGCTCAGCTTTTTCCTGCACTGACTAGAAACAGCTCTTGGTTTCAGACCAGAGTCTTTCCCAGCCATACTTGGAGAAGCTGGGGATCGAAGCAGAGACCTTCCTTCTTATATGATTTGTAATAGCCTTTACCAAGCTTTAGTCAGTCACAGTAATCAGGTTGTTGTCAGGAACCAGCCGATTTAATCATGTACTGTATGCTAGTTTCACTATGTGCATTTTAATACACATTTTATATGCATTTTCCTGGTACACATTACTTGACGGGAGAAAACTGCATTGCAAAATTAAGAGACGTGACAATTTTGAAGGACAGCTATACTTCCATTTGTGTGCTCACCTTTGCATATGAACTGAATCAAATTTCTCCCCCATCTCTATTTGGGACATTTGATCATAAGGATTCATTCGTTCGTTACATAAATCCTACCTATACATTATTTTATCAGCTCTAATGGCTACTGCAAGTTTCTGATCTATGCTATCCTAAGGAACAATACTTGTTTTAAATCTATGAAAGGACATTTCATGTCATTGTGATTTTAAAAAGACACACAGAGAAAGTCTACACAGATTGAATATCATTCTTTCACCCCATCTGTTTCTTTCATATGTCTGCAGAATCTAATCTCACTTTCTAAGCTGTCTATATATTTTATCAAAAGGAAAATGGTTTTCAGTTGACACAGAGAAAGCAGGAGTAAAAACATTATCTTCATGAGTTACTTTCCTAAATTAACAAGGGCAAATTATTTCTTTATTCCTGACAAATCCACAGAACTTTCATCTTTAAACAAATTAAATTTAAACCAATTAAACAAACGTTCACTTTGCTTTGATTTTTAACACTGCCTTCGTTGCACTATGAATGTCACCCCCTCCCTCCTTGAAACTATTTCCAATTGATCTCAGATAACCATGTTTTTCCCCCAACAGTGTCTCAAATACCAGGAATGTAGAGGATGCATTTTAAGGTGACAGTTCCTTATTGCAACTAAGGCTCAATAAACTCAAGAGAATATAACAATGTAAAAAGAGCTCTGGGGAATTAGACGAAAGGCCAGTCAAGTCCAGCATGCTATTTCTCACAATGGGCAACAAAATGCCTTTGCAAAACTCACAAGCAGATATAGTTTCCAAGGCACAATTTATAATAGTGTAAATGAGGCAGCTCACCAAGGCCCATGCCTGCAAGTAATTCTCTAGCCCTACTGGCAGGAAAGTTATAAAACCAAATGCACCTTTCCAAAGTAATTTATGTGAGAGACACCAGCATGGCTACTCCCACCTTTCAGTGCTTTTAGGGAAATGTGGACCTTTGGTTAAACTAAAAGAACCAAAATCTTATGCTTATGATACAAGCACTTAAGCCCCCTTTGCAACCATTTTATGCCTCCTTCTATATTCTCACAGTAGCCATGTGAAGTAGGTCAGGTTGAGAGTTGGTGACACACCCAAGGTAGTAAGTGAGCTTGGATTATTTCCATTTCTCTTTATTATTCTTTACGAAGGTTGCCATAATATTTTTATGTGTTTTGTATTGCTTTTGCATTTTGCTGACAGTTGTGAAATGCTCAGAGGGTAGAATTCAGTGTAACACTAAGTGAGGCATGCATGCACCAAATGAGGTCTACTTGAGCAATGGGAGTTTCCCCCTTCTCCTCTCCTAAACATGTTCTGTGGGTTCCCCCAACCTCCACAGTAGATTTAGGGGGTCCAGGAACATACAGGAGGAGATTTTTAAAGCCCACTGAAAATTTTCTGACTGTACTCATCTTGTTTAACTGTTAAAAGGATGCAGAAAGCAAAGCTTTACAAGGCTTTGGATATGGCTTCTGGCGCCAAAATTGTTGTTTGGTTCTTCAGCATGAAGAGAGTTCAATCAGTGCAGAACTGACCGTTATATGTGCTCTATGTATTTAGTTTGTTTACCTTTTCTTTGCTATGAGACTGAGTCATAGAGAGAGGTATGAAATAAGAATTAGATGTTTGTAATTGTAGAAGTAGTGACATAAGCTCGCAGCTGCCTCATGAGGCAATGGCTCTGCCAGTGGTGGACTTGGGGCTCTCAAATTTCAGCAGTTCCCTCTGCAGGGTTGAAATTTGGTGCCCCAACCTCTTCCACTCCCTTTTACAGGACTGTTGTGGCACCTCCTGTAGCACAACACCCAGTGTGGCCGCACCAGTTGCGCTACCCTAAAACCGCCTCTGAATCTGAAAGGTGAGGACTCTATTTTACTCCATGCGTAAAACAGGTACTTTCTTCATGTTCAGAAACCATCATACTAACTATTTCAAATGTTATTGGTATAAGCTATGGTAATAAAAGTAAGATCCAGCTTGAGTTGTAGCATATGCTGTTCAAAATTATGCCAGGAAATGACAGGAGAAAAGTTCACCTAAAAAGCACTGCAAAAAAATTGTTGTCAATGTGTGTACCCCTACTTCTGAATCTTTGCTCAGTTTGAATGTGCGAAGAGTAAGCAGCAAAAGTGGCCATGTGTTTACAATATATTCTTTTTGCAGTTACATCAGGCACCGAAATACATTTCTCCCAACTTCCTGCATGTATTATTTTATTTCTTAATTCCATAATACCTGGGTTTAAAAATGTTAATACCTAAAAGAGGAGATTAGGGAGCTGTTTTCACACAAACCTCACTCCCTCTCAAGTTTCCACCTCAGACTGTGTATTTCAGACTAGTGAAAAATTTTCTATGCTACTTTTCGTAAGCTCATTTGCTAGGCTAACCTTGCTTCTGTGGGTGATTAATACATCACAAATGTCTAAGCTCAGATGTGTAGGGTCAAGTGGGTATGCAACAATCTGAGTGAGGTCATAGCTTTCATTGACTTATTTGTATGAGTGAACCTGTTAGTTACAACTTCTGTACTTGTGCAGAGTATAAGTGCAAGTACTTAGAACATCTGACTTCTAAGGAAGAGGGTGGACGTGCATCTGGATTAAATGCAAAGAGGATGTGGTCTTTTAATATACAACTATAGAGGTTAAGTCATAGTAATAGCAAGTTATGAAAACTTTCTTTTTAAAAAGAGGGGGCTTGTCACAAACAGAGCTCTACTGAGTTTTGTAAAGCAGAGGTAATGAATGCTTCTGAAGCCAAGGGCTACATTTCCACATTTCCTCATGGGAAACTTTCTGGGGCACACATGCCAAAAGTGGGTGATGGAAGGGGGGGGGGACGTGGCTAGGGCAAGAGACAAAAAAACAGGTGGAGGAAGAGACATGCCATTTGCAGTGGGCAACATTCCAGCTGCACTGAAGTCACAGATTCTCTCTCTCTCTCTCTCTCTCTCTGACACACACACACACACACACACACACACACACACACACACACACACTTCTCCATCCTGGCAAGCAAGAGGCCATTATCACAGTTTAAGGATACATCCCAGTCAGGCAAAAGTACTCAGAGGAGAGCATGGAGCACGACTAGTGAAGGAATTGGCTTGGGGAGAGTCATATTTGTTCTCAAAAGCTAAAGTTTCCCACCCGACTGTAATAGAATAAATCTGCTACAGCTATATGCATTTCATCTTATTTTATTATTATTATTATTATTATTATTATTATTATTATTATTATTAACCTAGCTTTTAACAAAACCTTGTAGTATGTATACAGTATATATCAAACATCTGTCTTTCTTCACATTTCCCGATTGGTTCTAGGTAACTATGGAAAAATGGAATCACTGGGCAACCATCCCTTCCTCCTCATTTTGTAATAAAATGGTGTCTGCCAAAGGACTGCACTTGAATATCTATAAACAGAGAGTTGTTGACCTTAAAAGTAGGAAAGTCAAATGTCAATGTAAGTCAAAGCTCTGTGCATGTTATCTGTAAATTGAGACTGTAGTCATGGCTTAATGAGGAACAGTTACTGTCAGCTAAAGTGATGTTATCCAATGCATATAAATAAGCACTTGCTGGAATATATCTAGGAATATGTTTTACTCAGACAATATTCCACAAAGAAGGGAAGAAGGATAGAAATTGCAACAAGAAAGCATCAGCATTTTATACCTCCAGTTTTGTAATTTGATTAAAATTCATGAAACTACACTATCCACCGTACATTACTTTAAGGATTGGCATTAATCGCTGTCTTTCTAGTGACATCTAATCTCCAAGCAATATTTGCAAATGCTATTTGTTAGGTACTCAACAGCTTAGTTTTACATCATAATGACAGAATATAACAACACATAAAATTTATAATATAAAAACCTAATTCAATTGATAATTAAGGTACAATTCAAACTGCTGTTGAGTTGTTGTAAGTTGTGTTAAGCAAGATATAATTCAAAGTCAGTTGACTTACGCCATGGATAATAAAATGGATTGTTAAAGTTATAACTGTTGTACAGATCAGAAACTTATCGCTAGCTAACTGAAGCATAATATTGTCTCTGTTAAGAACGATGGAAAAGCCCTCAAAGACTGCTATTTGCAGATCTGACTTCTGGCACAGACAACTGAAGCCAAAGACCCATTTATTCAGAATTTTCCTACCCCAACACACTGAAGACAGTTAAATATGGGAGCACTTTCTTGGCTAGCAAGCAGGATATAAATGTAAACCATAAATACTGCAGTTTAAAAACTAAATATGTGATTAACTGGTTCCTTGTAAACAGCTCAGTCAAATGGTGGCAGTATGGTTCCTGCCAAAAAAATATCTCCTCATGGTAAGCAATTGAGCATAAACTCAACTATGTACAGTGGTACCTTGGGCTACATACATGCGCAGCAGCAGGAGGACCCATTAGCTAAAGTGGTGCTTCAGGTTAATAACAGTTTCAGGTTAAGTACGGACCTCCGGAACAAATTAAGTACTTAACCCGAGGTACCACTGTACTAGAATTGTACTAGCTTTCTAGGTAAGGTCACCACTCTCTCTTGAATGACTCTATTACTGACTCCACTTCTGTGCTGCTGATGTTCTATTTGGGATAGCACTGATCCCGCGAGCAAGTTTGTAACGCAAGTAAAGACTGTCACAACACGCACGCACACACACGCACACACACACCCCAATACAAAAACATTATATGGTGCCAGCCACACCATCACCTCAACATATGAATTTTCAATCACATGTTGAGAAAGACGCTTTAAAAATATAGCAAATAAATTGAATAAGATTACCACAATATATCTGCAAATGTGGTTTGAGCGAAAAATGATAGCCCATGTGATGTATAAAATATAAAATATTAGCCTTGTAAGCAAAATGATGATGATGATGATGAATAGGATCTCCTGAAGCTAAACATAGAAACTGGCTTCTAAGAGTTTTCTTTCTGCTTATCCTTATACATATATTTTTGCTGTCTTTCTTTTCAGTTGCCCTCTACTCTTTTTACTCTTAAAAGATGCATTCATTACTGCCATTTCTGTTAAGATGATTTCAGCATTTTATCCTACTGTTTTATTGACTGGTTGGTGTGTACTATTTTAACTTGATTCGTGATATACAATTGTATCAACCTATAGCACACATACCTTGGGGAACAAAAATATAGTGGTAGTTAGAAAGAGTTTTGGAGAAGTGCTTGTAAACAATGAATGGCAACACCTGGTTTCCATTCCAGAAATAATCTTTAACCTTTACCATCCCAGTCTATCTGGGCTGTAGATTTTGTAGAAGAGATCTGCCTGAAAATTATGCCTCCCACCTTTACAATCTGAAAAGTTCCTTCCACCTAACACCGGTATGTACATTTCTGGCTATGAAAGTCAAAGGTATAAATCAGACCAGCCAAATCTCCACCCCAAACCAAAGTACACTAAAAAAGTGAGATTAAAGAAAAGGATAGTAAGCAAGAGTATCAGATGAAATCTGCCAGGAGTTTTCAGGCAATGCTTATTGTCCTGTAAAAAGCAAAACATTTTCCAACTTCTTATGCTCCCGTGAAGAGCAAACATTTTCCAACTGATATAACCTGTTCACAAAAGCATAAATGTACGCCCAGTTCTACATTCCTTAAACCTCAATGATGGCATTCACTCTAAGCTGGCAGGGTATGCACAACAGAGCAATTCCCACTCAAGAAATTACCCCTAGGTGCACCCATTAAGAATTCCCAAAGGGCAATGGATTTTCTGCTTCAAGAAGCAATTGTTTGTTTATTTAAAAGGAAGAAATCTAAAACCTATAAAGAACTTCAGGGCCAAAAAAAATCCTGTGTGCGTGTGTGTGTGTGTGTGAGAGAGAGAGAGAGAGAGAGAGAGACAGACAGACAGACAGACAGACAGACAGACAGAGACAGAGAGTTAGGCCTTTTGGTCAGAACTTGATTGCACCATCTATCTGCCATTAATATTCCACAGAATATCCTAATCTAGAAAGACATGCTAAAAATAAATCAAGATTGCAAGTATATGCAGCCTGCCATGGCCGGAAAGTCCCACACCTAAACAAAAGTAATCAAGTAAATGCCCATACTTTGATGTAGATAACGGATGTTCCCCTTTCACCTCTAGTTGTAGGATGCATTCCTCAAGCTTAAATAAACTAACCCTGTTTATCTCTATTTATTTATAATGTTTAAAGACCACTACTCATTAAAAAATAAGATAAGTTTACAACAATCGTATAACCATATAATAAAAACCAAGTAACAATTTTAAAATCAGAGATCAATTAACTATTTTTGGACATTTTCTTAATTGCCAGCGTAAGCCTAACAGCATAGAAAAGCTTTCAAAAGGTGTTTGAAGGTTAGAAGAGAAGGTGCTTTATGGATCTCTGTTGGCAGTGTTCCACATGATTGGCCCAATGACACAAGGTTTCCTGTAGCTGTCAGGTGAGCCTTTCCAACTCAAGGAATGATCCACAATGCTCCTCTCTACCCACTTACCATACAGGATCTCAGGGTGAAGGATGCAGGGTTATAAAGCTAACTTTCAGGCTACTGGCCTAGCCCAGAACTGTCTACACTGACTTGCTATGTCCCCTCTAGGAATTACTGTATATAACGCTGTGACTTAAGGGAGTTTTCCTACTTCTTAGACAAAAACAAAATGTAAAGTCATACAACTACAAGAAGAGAAAGAAATGATACATATTTTCAAAAGTAAAATTTGAGGCAGTAAAATTTCAGGTGATTGCTTCATTAAGCAGAAATGGATTTTATATTCCAACAATATTGAATATTCCCACAAAAGGAAAATAAGGAAAGATCCCATCCTGTGAGCTTTTTTTACAATATGGGTGAAGAAAATGCACCCAATGGGGGGCAGTACTCCTCAAGGCTTAGTTTTCCTTTTCTGTGATGAGGCACCCATCTCTGTAGAGCACGGGTAGGCAAACTAAGGCCTGGGGGCCGGATAGGGCCCAATCGCCTTCTAAATCCGGCCCGCAGACAGTCTGGGAATCAGCATGTTTTTACATGAGTAGAATGTATCCTTTTATTTAAAATGTATCTGAATTCATTCTTTCTTCTTCTTTTTTTCCAAAATGTAGACCAGCCCCCCACAAGGTCTGAGGGACAGTGGACTGGCCCCCTGCTGGAAAAGTTTGCTGACCCCTGCTATAGAGCTTTCCTAGAGGATTGAATGCTCACTTGCAGAAATATGTGGTATGCCTTTGGGAGTTTGAATGAGACCAAGACACATGAAGAAATCTTTGGGGAGACATTTGAAGGAGCTGCTCTAAAAAAATGACCTTTAAGGAGGCACAACTCCATTATATGGACAATCTGATATATGCTTATATTAACTTTAGGTCACTGGATGACTAGAAAATGAGTCAAACAGAGGAGTTAAAAGAAAACATCGTGAAGTGCCATTACTGTAAGGACATGAAGTTGGCAGCTGGGAAGTCACAACACTGTTGTGTAAGAGTGCTCCAATTCCCAGAAGGATATCTGCTCCTTCTGTAAAACATTAATTTCAGCTCAATTAATGCAAATATATTAATCTCTAACCATACTACTTTTCCCCCTTCAGGGTACCATGGGACATGTGGCATTTAACCAGGTCTATCACTGAGCAAATGAACAATTTTGTAACCAAACTAGATGGAATGAGAAAGAAAATTAATTGCAAATAGCTCTCATTATATTTTCTGAAGCTATGATTTTTTTTTAATTATTATTTCTTGCATCAAAATTTCTATTGTTTCTTCTTTAAACATGAACAAGAATGCATGGTATGGATAACAGCAATTCTGTTTAAGGATTTCATGATCCAAATGCTCAGAAAACAACATCATGGTGGTGTATTACAGATCATTTTCATTGAACCTGTACAGTTATGGACAGACCATATGTCTTTCCTATTACAAATCCTATAACAACTGATGGAAGGCTTGCCTGATCCTGATCATCATGCTCTTCCTCAATAAGCCTATTGAAGAAATCCAAAGCAATACTTCGAAGTAGGTTCCTTGCATCTTAGCACGGAAACTAGAGAGTCACTAAATTTGATCTAACCAGTGTCGTCCATACATTCATAACATCCAGGCTAGACGCCTGTGATAGCTGAATGTGAGTCTGCTAATGCCAGCCTTTTGGAAACTTCAACTCATTAAGTCACTCATACAGTCACTAACGCGGGTGGCACTGTGGGTAAAACCTCAGTGCCTAGGACTTGCTGATTGTATGGTCGGCGGTTCGAATCCCCGCGGCAGGGTGAGCTCCCGTCTTTCGGTCCCAGCTCCTGCCCACCTAGCAGTTCAAAAGCACCCCTAAGTGCAAGTAGATAAATAGGTACCGCTTTATAGCGGGAAGGTAAACGGCGTTTCCGTGTGCTGCGCTGGTGCCGGCTCGACAGAGCAGCTTCGTCACGCTGGCCACGTGACCCAGAAGTGTCTGCAGACAGCGCTGGCTCCCGGCCTCTTAAGTGAGATGAGTGCACAACCCTAGAGTCGGACACGACTGGCCCGTACAGGCAGGGGTACCTTTACCTTCACCTTACAGTCACTAAACTGTTAGCTGGTTGACATGATCATATATCTATGACACTTAAACAATTCAGTGGTTGCTAACTTGCTTCTGGGTAGAATCAGAAGTGCTGGGTCTGACTTATAAACCATTTATAAACCACTCACTGAACATTCTGGGACTACTGTATCTGAAGGAACACCAGCTCCCAAATGTAGTTGCCTACCCATTAAGGTCTTCACTGGATCCCCATATCTGGACACCCCTACTTTCTTAAGTGAATGGCTATCAGGAATAGAACATTCTTGGTGATTCTGTGTCACCTGTGGAATGCCTCAGAACATCTACTTGACTAGAACCCAGGGCAGGCCCACCCATGATGCAAGGTGAGGCACCTACCTCAGGTGGCAGGATCCACAGAGGCAGCAGATGTGGCCTTCAAGGAATGATTTACCACTGCTGCTGTCACTACCACAGTAACTGCTGTAGTGTGCTCCTTGGAGGCCACATCTGTCACGTTCTCAGCAGCCCCCCAATGGCACCTCTACGGTGGCCTCTCAGGAAACAGGAGGCACTGCTGGCTTCCTCCCACCTCTAGGGAGAACATAGTGGTCTCCTGGGCTCTGTACCCACCCAGTGTGATTCACAGGCCTCCATCACTACCAAAATGGTTTTCGACCATGGGTAAGGTTCAACAATCAGGTAAGGTTGATTTAATTTCCCGCCTTGTTCCCAATGTAGATCTTCACATACCTCCTTTCATGCCCCAGGGCAGGGGTGGGGAGCATTCTGTGGTTCACTTCAGTTGTCAAACGTATGTCATTCATGCTACAAGTATTCATGTGTGCCCATGCATTAAATGCCTCTTAAGTTTACTGACTCATCATTTGTTGTAGATATTTTTAGCAAAGAAGCCAATGAGGGGACCCAAAACAGATTCTGTGGAGAAGGTGCCAAGATCACTTCCTAAACCTGTGACCGAGGAAGGTATTACTCTTTTGTTATTGGATCTAGAACCAGGTCAGAGCCAGCAGCTGGGATTTTGGACGCTGGTCTAGGTAAGAATGGAAAGAGACAGAAATGGGCTATATACCTTCTAAGGAAGGGCTCTTTTCACAGAATTGGGTATAGCTCCTGCTTTGGTGTATGAATCTAGCTTTGTGCTTCTTATTACATTTGAAACGCTTGAACAAGTTTGGGCTACATGAATCTCCCTTGCAGTAACCTTTCTCACCAACTCAAGGAAGACTGGATCAAGTGGAGATCAGAATGGATCCTCCCAGGCTTTGTGAAGATACTTGAAAAAGTGATATGGGGGGGGGATAGGCTAGTACTCCCATTGTACCCCCAGAACGACTTCCACTGGCACGATGAAACTTTCCCCCTCCTCTCCTGCACTCCCAAATATGCCCTGGAGGAATAGGGGAACCCTTGGTACATATTTGTTTGAAGGGGGGAGGATGGCAGGGAAGCACAAGGGAGGAGAAGTTCTGCTGCATAAGTGGAATGAATTCCACAAGTGCAATGACTTCATTGGATACAATCCTAAACTGCCTCTGATGGTGACATTGTGCAGAAAGGCTCCACCAACTACTATTCCATCCATTTATTTTCCTAGTGTCTACTCCATGTTGTCTCAGAAGAAGTGAATGGCCTGTCCATTCTAATACAAGAGAAGGAAGTAGGCCTGAACATGGCAAATTCTGTGTGAGCCTCAGCCACCCTGAAGTAGGGGTTTTTAGATCCCTCAATATTTTGGCATGAAAATACCATGGGGTGACTGGTCAGGTCTGTCTTGTGCTGCTGTGGGAAAAGAAGTTATTACAAAAGCCAAAGCATTCTAATCCCTTGTATACAGTGGTACCTCGGGTTACATACGCTTCAGGTTACACACTCCACTAACCCAGAAATAGTACCTCGGGTTAAGAACTTTGCTTCAGGATGAGAACAGAAATCATGCGGCGGCGGTGGCACGGCAGCAGCAGGAGGCCCCATTAGCTAAAGTGGTGCTTCAGGTTAAGAACAGTTTCAGGTTAAGAACAGACCTCCGGAACGAATTAAGTACTTAACCTGAGGTACCACTGTAATTGATCCTAGCTACAAAAAACAATCAGAATTATTCTCTCTCTATCTTTTTAATGGTCTCTTTACTTGAAACAGCACAATAAGCTTTCTACTGGTTGCTAAGACAGGGTAAGCCTGAATATGTGTGGAGCCTCTCATCCAAGAGGAAGAATTAACTGGAAAAGGACCTTGTCTTTGATCCCCAGAGACAATCCTAATGAGCAGGCTTCCCTATAACCACCAGGGGAAGACTTTTTCCTTTGCTAGCTGGCTTTCACCGAGCTTGCCTTCAAACTTTACACACTTACCAAATAATTGGCAGATTTTTTTTCTGTCAAGCTAATACATCCTAGCTGACACTTGCATTGTGGAAAAGTCATTGGATTTGACACAGTTAGAGGCAATTATTGCTGTAGGACGGAACCATCTACTGTAATCATCATTGCATAAAGAAACTGGATTATTTTTACGTTGTCTGATATATCTCAGTTTTTCATTCATCTGTATATATATTTAAGGTAATTGGGTCTTAGCTGAAGCAATCTCTCTTAGAGACAGGTGCCCTTTTATATAAATACTGACGATTTTTTTGATGTTTTCCAGCTAAAGCTACTTAAATATGATCTTTAAGGATCTTATTTAGATCTGTCACATAACATCAAGACTCTCAAAGAGATCATTACTAGACAGGAAGTGCCAATTACATTTCTCTTGAGACACCTCTCATGGAGTCATCAAAAAAACTGAAGACTGATAAAATTAAAATCCCTCTCGCCCCCGCCCTAAAATAAAAAAAGTTTTTGGGGAGCAGACAAATGCCATTCTGGATAACGACAGAGAACATACTCTTTCTCCCTGATGACATACCAAGCAGCCTAGCTGCTCTTTGTTCCTACAGACAATTGCTTAAACTGAAATTATTGCTGCTTTGCAATAAGGTCTGTTATAGACTGAAATATCATGTAGGAATAATAATCAAGAAGTCCCCCATCAACAAACAACACATTTGCTCCCCACCAAAAAAAAATTCGAAATTATTTTTCAGACTTACTTACAGTAAAAAAGAATTTGAATTCTTAATTCGAAATAAATATTCCATGGCACATATCCACCAGTGTAAACCACAGGCAAAATATTGTAACATGTTCAAGGTCATTCTCAGTTTAGTCCAGCAACCTTTGATAGCGAAATTTAAACAGAAACTGACAGATTTTGGATAAATAGGTAACTCTTCATCACTCTCTTGTGAAACTGGTTGTTGTGATTATGGCAAAGGGTTAAAAAGAAACCAGTATTCATACAAATATATAACTGTATGCACCAAATCAAGTGCCAATCTTCCACACGGGATACTGGGCTTTATTCCATCAGCAGAGATTACTTCTTTTATTTCCAGGACCAAAAAGGACAAACTCTCCTTGTCAAAAAACATTTCTACACTGTTCTCAGCATGCATGCAGTCTACATATGCAAAAGCAAATTCAGAAGTTACTTGCTAGTAAGTATGCCAAATCTGCAGTGTGTTATAGCAGCTTGGACACTTCCTATATTGTTCCACATTCTTTTTACTAGAAAGTTTATCTGCTCAACAAGGAGCTTACTATTTGTAATCTGTAGCTGGGACATCTATCTATGCATTATTTTAGTTTATTAGTTTATTAAATTTCTGCACCACCCTTCATCTGATGATCACAGTGTGGTTTACAACACAAAAATGCATGCAATAATAATGCACAAAGACAATACCCCTCCACAAACACATACACAGTTTAAGAGGCCATAGATTGCTTAATTAGCCAAAGGCCTGGGAGGAGGAATGTTTTTGTCTGTAGTTATGCAGAGAAGGCGCCAGGAGAGCTTCCCTGAGGAGAGGATTCTACAAACAGGGAGCCATCACAAAAGAGGCTTCTCATGTTGCCACCCTCTGACCTCTCATGGAGGGTGTATACATGAAGAAGGGCCTCTGATGATGATCATACAGTCCAGTTTGGTTCACACTATTGCAATCCTGAGTCATTTAAAGCTTTATAGGTCAAAACCAGCACTTTGTAATGGGCCTGGAAAGTAACTGGCAGCCAGTGCAGTCAGACCAGGATTGGCAGTATACGCTCAAACTGTCTTGCCACAGTGAGCAACCTGGTCACTAAATTCTGCGCCAGTTTAAGTTCTGAACTATATTCAGAGGTAGCCCCATGTATAATGCATTTCAGCATAGATAACAGGCATTAGGATATTCCTGTCCAGATAGGGGTGCAGCTGGGCCACTAGCCAAAGCTGATGCAAGGCACTCCGTACTACCAAAGCCACCTGAACCTCAAGCGACAGCAATAGAACCAGAAGTACTTCCCAGCTGCACACCAGCTCCTTCAGAGGGAGTATAACTCCATGAAGACCAGGCAACTTGCCATCCATCCAGTCTAGAGAACCACCCACTAACAGTGGCTGAGTCTTATCTGGATGGAGCTTCAGCTGATTTGCTTTCATCCAGTCCATTAACAAGGCAAGACAAAGTACCAGCACATTCACTGCCACACTTGCAGACATAGAGAAGTAAAGTTGTGTGTCATCAGCATATGGCTGTCAACGTATTCCATAACTTCAAATAAACCCACTCAGTCATTTCATGTAGATGTTAAACATGGGGGACAAAATCAAACTGTGTGGATCCCCGTATTGAAGGCTCCACGGGACCAAAGAATACTCCCCAAGCATCATCCTCTGGAAACGCTAAGCTAGGTAGGACCAAAGCCACTGCAAAGTGGTGCCACCCGCCCTTAACTCAGACATCATTCCAGAAGGATACCATGGCTGATGGTATCAAAAACACGAAAACAACTAGTAATTGAAAGGTGTGCTATCCTATCATTGCAAGCAGCAAGATGGACAGCTTACCCTAGATTTACTTCTGAGAGCATAATTAGTTTGTCAGTTTACTCAATAGATTGGAATGCTTACTCACAAGTAACAAACTAAATTCCACATGAAAGAAGAAGAAGAAGAGTTTGGATTTGATATCCCGCTTTATCACTACCCTAAGCTGTGGGTTAAACCACAGAGCCTAGGGCTTGCCAATCAGAAGGTCAGCAGTTCGAATCCCCGCGACGAGGTAAGCTCCCATTGCTTGGTCCCTGCTCCTGCCAACCTAGCAGTTCGAAAGCACGAAGTACAAGTAGATAAATAGGTACTGCTCCGGCAGGAAGGTAAACAACGTTTCCGTGCGCTGCTCTGCTTCACCAGAAGCAGCTTAGTCATGCTGGCCACATGACCCGGAAGCTGTATGCCGGCTCCATCGGCCAGTAAAGTGAGATGAGCACCGCAACCCCAGAGTCGTCCACGGCTGGACCTAACAGTCAGGGGTCCCTTTACCTTTTTTAAGGAGTCTCAAAGCGGCTGACAATCTACTTTCCCTTCCTCACACACAACAAACATTCTGTGAGGTGAGTGAAGCTGAGAGACTTCAGAGAAGTGTGACTAGCCCAAGGTCACCCAGCAGCTGCATGTGGAGGAGCGGAGACGCGAACCCGGTTCACCAGATTACGAGTCCAACGCTCTTAACCACTACACCGCACTGGCTTTTCCCACTAATTCAACTATAGTTTGGATTGAGTCAGAGTTGGGCATGAAGGATGGGCGAAAGAATGAAGCCTATAAACATCTGGCATAAATATACAAATGTTTCAGCAGAAGTACGAAAGCTGAAACATTTTAGCGCTACTATCTCCTTTGTAGTGAAAAGCATTGACATCTCACTAGGATATAGGTTCACAGCACTGGAACATCAACAGTTTTAGAGAAATTACTGGCATGCTGTGTTTGGTTTACTGTCTACCACCTTTCATTTTTCAAACTGTATCAAAACACAGAGGGTAACCACTCCAATTTCTTTCACAGCAGCTATGCTGGGTGAGAAAATTTGTTAGGGATTAAATAGAATGAAGTATCCAGAGCAAATGTAAAGTGTGGCCACCTACTAGTACCGAATGACATTGCTGAGGGTAGTATGATAAGGATTTTTCTGGCAATCACAAGGAATGTGAGTTTATGGCAATGCAATTCAGGGCAAAATTACATACACCCAGCAAGAACAAATATAAAGTCTTGCATCTGATATGCCAGTATTTGCAGATAAAAGCCACTATTATAGAGTCACACTAAATGCACTGTTTATTTTCTGCTAGGCATGCAGTTTATTCCGATGAGCTAACACTCTTCCCCATTTCAAGATAAAAACAAAAGCTAAATTTCTGTAATCTTTATAGAAATGAATGGCACTAAGCCAACTGAATATCTGAGTGCTTCATTGAAAGTGTTAATGTTGATTAAGTACTTTAGAAAAAATGGGATGAAGTTAACTCTTTCAAAAACAATAATCAACATGTAATAACATTCATTAATAGCATTCATCATTTAACATTCAATCTTAAAAACAACATTTTAGCCCTTTAATTATCTAATTACAATTTTAAAAATTTACATATAAAAAATCTGCAAAATGGATAACAAAAATGTTTTGAAGAAATATTGAAGGGAGAATAATTTAACTTATTATTCATCCTTTAAAACTTTTTTCATTGCAGTATTAGATAAATAAAACATAACCCAAATAGTCTTTAAACCAAAACCCAGAAAACCCAGAAAACAAATCTACCCATAATTCACAGATTTATTTAAGTTTTGCTCTTCCCAATAAAAACTGGCTTCTACCCATCAATAAACTAATAATTTAAGTTTACTGATCTATCAGTTTAACCAATTTGAAGCCCTAATCTACACATGTGCAATTTGTCTCCGTATATGTGGCTAAAATTTTATCATTTTAAATTCATGCTGTCTTTCAAAAGCCATACTGGTGGAGCCAACACAAGGCTTTTCAACTTTAAGGGCCAGTTATGAGGTTAGCCTTATTGGATAGACAAGACATGAAAAGAGCTTTATTCAAGTGTTTGTTGCATGAACTGCCATCACATTATACTGTACAGTGTATTATCGTCCAGCTAGGCACTGATGCTTTAGTCAGGAATCTGTCAGAGATTCCATTTAAAAAAAATCATTTTTGAACTCTTGATAATCCATCCATTCAAAGCAGCATTGAACTGAAACTTGACACAGCTTGTTCCTGGCTTATATAATGTATATATATGCACACTTTAAAGGGAAAATTCTTTAATGGGCTCAATCATCATCATTATTTTTCTTTTCTGAGCACTTTTAGCAAGCAAGGGAGAAAAAACCTGCAGGGCTATTTAGGGCACTTGCAGAGAGTTATAATAGATACCTGCCATGAAACAGTTTTTATATTCAGCTGACCCATTTGATATGCTTAGATGAACAACCAATCTGTAGCTCCAAAGGTTGAGGGTCATTCTAATAAGCCATTGCACAAACTCTAAAGCTCCAATATAGCCATCAGTCATCTGCAAGCAGTACACTTTGAAGGGTAAGCTACTGCTGCTAAATTATCCTGTGGGGGATCCAACATTAACAACTGAAGAAAGCATAAGCTCCCTGTACTACTGATAGGAGCAATAGAAGCATCTTTCCCTGGCAGCTCTTCCTCCATGATATGACAGAAACTGCCAAACATTATGCTGTCTAGCTGCTTAGTAAAGAGTTGTACAAGTACAGAAAATGAAGTAGCCGTGGTTTTCAATAAACCTGGATCTACATTGGAGGCAAATATGGGTGCAGCCTGGATACAGATGCTAAAGTATCATGTAAGTGGCTTGACCACATGTTCACTAAATTCTAAGGCAGAGACATTATAGAAATATTCCTTTAATTGATTTAAGTTTATTTTTTAGTAAGTCATATTTTTACTGACTTATTTGCATTGGATCAGAAGGTTATAGAATTATGTTCTTTGTTATATTTTGTCACTTCTGTAGCTTGCAACTCACATACACAACTGAATCAGTATACCATTGCTTATCGTGCTATAGGTTACTTTGTTACAATCCTTATAATGTAGCTTCTTTTTAAAGGGGGAAAAAAAACCTGTCAAATATATTCTGAGTAGAGCTCAGATAATCTTTTGCACCACTGCAGTATTTCTTAAGTTTCAGGATGATCAGGAAAACAAAACATAGCGCCTATCAGTTCTGCTCTTGTATACAGTATTCTGCTAATGTATACAGTTCTGCTAATATATGCGGTGGAAGCCTAGGCCCTTGGTTTGTCTGCAAGTGTGCACAATAAAATAATAATAATAATAATAATAATAATAATAATAATAATAATAATAACAACAACAACAACAACAACAACAATAATTTATTATTTATACCCCGCCCATCTGGCTGGGCCTCCCCAGCCACTCTGGGCGGCTTCCATAAAAACCAAAAATACAGTAAAATATCACACGTTAAAAACTTCCCTGAACAGGGCTGCCTTAAGATGTCTTCTGAATGTCAGGTAGTTGTTTATCGCTTTGACATCTGCTGGAAGGGCGTTCCACAGGGCGGGCGCCACTACCGAGAAGGCCCTCTGCCTGGTTCCCTGTAGCTTTGCTTCTCGCAATGAGGGAACCGCCAGAAGGCCCTCGGCGCTGGACCTCAGCGTCTGGGCAGAATGATGGGGGTGGAGACGCTCCTTCAGGTATACTGGACCAAGGCCGTTTAGGGCTTTAAAGGTCAGCACCAACACTTTGAATTGTGCTCGGAAACGTACTGGGTGTAATAGCACTATAGAACTATGTGTAATAGCAGCTATGTGTAATAGAACTATGTGTAATAGCAGCTACTTTTTCTTTTTCTTTGATTCATTTAATTCTGCACATCATTGTTGTTGCTAGCAGTAGTAGTAATAAATGGATGAATAAATAAATAAATAAAAGAATACAGTTGTCAAAGGCATTTACAACTGTATGAAGATGTTGATATTGCCCAGTATTCAGAATAATAATACTTTCATCTTATCACAGTTTAAGAGATGTTAATTGTACATCTAGGTAATGAACTGTCCCCTGGTGTTGCATTTTGTGGGTCATATCACACAATGTCAGAAAGAGGCTGCCTTTTACACTTCATTATTTTTCTAATTACCAAAGCCAGTCACGTGAGATCTAAATTATGCTTGAAACTGAAGGGAGATGATTAGTGTGTTTGCTTGTCAATAAAGACAATGCCCCTCTCCTGTACACCTTCTTCAGCAGAGAATGGATATCTAGAGATAGATAGATGACAGCTGATAGATAGATGATGATAGATAGATAGATAGATGATAGATAGATGATAGATAGATAGATAGATGATAGATAGATAGATAGATAGATAGATAGATAGATGATAGATAGATATAGATAGATGATAGATAGATGATAGATGGTAGATAGATGATAGATAGATGATAGATAGATAGACAGACAGACAGATAGAGATACAGATCCACTGAAAGGAAGTCAGGAAGAAAGTAGAGTTGTTAAAAATTTGTCAATACAGGAATGTGGTCCAAAGATCCAATTTCTGTAGTTGGTGAATACAATTCCAGCATTCAGCAAGTCTGGCATTTACCTAGCAAATGCAGCTGTCGAAAACATAATAAGTTACATCATATGGAAAATAGAACTTAGTCAGAAAAAAATAACTGCAGAACTGCTTGAAGGATCTTCTCACAAGAACAACTGAAGCTCATTCATTCTTTTTTAATGGGCTACATACAGTGCCCTCGGTCAATAGCCTAAGGGTAGCAGGGTCTGGGTGGGAGGAATCAACTTGTGGGGAAAAGTGCAAGAAATACAATAGAACACTGGTGCTTTATATAAACATATATATCAGACTTGGTTTGCTTTTGTCTTGGTCCTCCATCAATTAGAATGTGAGCTGCATTTTATACTGAATTGGCTTTCAAACCTTATTCTTGCTGTGACTAGTGCTCAGGGCATATAATCAAATTTAACACAAATCCAAAAGAATAAAACATAAGGTGAAGCTGCTAAAACCAGCCATCAACAAAAAGGTCAGGGCCTATGGCAATGAAAGTGGGGGTGGAATTACTCCCCAGTTTTCAAACAGATTTATTCCTCAGGTAAAGAAGCACCATTTATTGCAAGGCAAAATTTTAAAACTGGTACTAAAGCATGTTACAAGCTTTCTTAATTCAATTTTCCCTGGCATTTATCGTGTTTAATAAAATACCCAAATGTCAACTGGATTTCTAAAAATGTATTTATAGCTTAATAAAAAGTGTAAACTGGATTATTCAGGAACAGTTTATATGGAGTCCAAGAGCCTAAAATTGATATAGATTTTGTTTGTTTTCTTCTCCCATCCTAAAAGTGATTTTCCTTTGCTTGCAATGGTTTTTACGGTAACTGGTACTTAAAGAGGAAAACAGTATTTTCTTTGCATTGCCATTCCTTCCCATGCATTCATTGTTCAGCTTCCATCTGTCTTCTTTTCATCACACTCAACCTTTATTGGGAGAAGACAGGCTGACAAGGACATCTTCGTACCTATTCATTGCCTCAGAAATATAACTGAGAATTCTACTATTGACATAACCTCCTAAACAATTACCCAGTAAGTCAGAGCTCAAGTTGAGTGGCCTAATGTGCCTACCTGGGAGGGTGAATACCACAGTCTAAGATATAGATTATAGATTTTCATTTGTGCACTAAGCTTCAGTGATTAAGGAGGGGTTTTTTTGTTGGTTTTTTTTTTTTTTTGGCAATAAAAAGAAGAATCTAAAGTAAACAACACAACTTCACTCATGGAAGCATGCCAGTATCCAAGCCATATCTGGAATTAATGGAAAAGAAAATTCTGTTGCTGCTTGCTGAAAGGAAGCTTTGGAACTATGCACATGGACGTCAACAAAACTATGGCTGGATTCAAGCCACACAGCCAGTGGGAAAGGAGACAGACAATAGATGAGTTTGTATGCTAGTCAACCATGGTTTCAGTGCAGGGGTGGCCAGGCCTATGCAGAACTTGTCTGAGGCGTGGGATGGGAGTCTTGTTATAAAGTTAAAAAATAAAAAATAAAAAAGCAGCCAGTCCCTGACGGGCTCCTCCAACCAGCTTAGCTCTGCGAGGCCAAGGGCAAGTGTATCCAGCTATCTGCTGCTCTGCATTGCCTGCAGGTAGCTAACCTGTGGCTATGCTAATATTGGTGGATATAATTTTCATAATCCATAACCATTGGTGACACTGAATGAAGCTACTGTGAGACAGTCCAACAATATTTGGAGAGCTTGCAGCTTAGCTCTGGTTTTGTAAGACATTAGTAAGCCTGGCCACACAACACCCCTCCCTTCTTCTCTATCCACTCAGCCAGGAGAAGGTGTTCAGAAGCATCCACTTCAGCAGTTGCATTACTTAAAACTAAACATTATTGTTACCCAGTTTGTCATGTACGGACAATGTTTTGAAGCATATTTAACCAAGGGTGAAAATGAAATAATCTGAGTGATGGGGAGGAGAGTGAGAGAGCCTAGGAAGAGGCTAGGATTGTTTACATCTTGCTAAACTAAACCTTAGTTTAGCATAGCATCCAAACATGGCCATTAAGATTTCTCCCTCCAAAATGTTCAAGGTCAAAAGACACATCATTCATCCCTCATGATTTCATTCTATTTTGCTGCCCTGGGAGACCTGGTAATCATATTCCCTCCTCTCCTCTCCCCTGCCCCTACCCCGCACTATCTGGAATTCAGTAAATGGTGATTGGGAAGAGGTTGTGGCATTCTGTCTGCAGGATGTGCTCCTCAGAGCGGTTCACCTGGCACCAATCTTGACAACATCTTAGCATGCAATTAGCAACATTGTATTTGCTTTGACAGTTCAGGACCTAGTTCAGTCATTCTGCTGAATTTTCATGCCTTAGTCACAGGACTCAGTTATACAGTTTCAAATATAATGTTTTAAGTGTGTTTTAAGTGCATTATACAAATGTGACACTACTAGAGGGTGATGGCAAATTCAATATATTTTTCAAAACACTTTTTTTAAAAAAGCATTTTCACAGCTTTTTTTATATGTGTCTAGATTCTACCACATTTTAGATTTTGTTTTATTTTTGTAGTTTTTATTTGTTATTTTAGCATCTTTTGTTTGTTTGTTTTTTGCTTTTTTGTTTTGTTTTTTGCACCTAGGGAAGCACATAAATGTATGTTCAAGTGCAGCCTTCTAAAATAAAAGAGCAGATCGACATATAGATAGGTGGCAATCGATTAAAAGATGAAGAGTTAAAATAGGGAAAGAGGAATTCTATTAGTTATAAACCAGGACCAAATAAATCTAAAGAGCTTAAATAAGTCAAAAGAAATAACGCTTTCCGCCCAAAATTGCTGCATACTTCTTTCTGCTGCAATGAAGAATGTTCTGCAGTAGAGAATGATATTTCAGGCACTAAGAAACAGGCACTACTTAGGACAAGGATAGTAGGCAGGGCTGGATGAAGACAAAGTTCAAAGGAAAGACATTTAGTCTCAGATTCATTTTGTTCTGTAAGCGTGGTGCTCCAAGGCACTCTCCCCTTTGCTGTGCCATCTATAAATCTATTAACTGACGTTGGAGGATATTGAGAGTGGTCTCTGACACAATGCAAGGGATTGTGTGCAGGAAAACAAAGGATGAAAACCCTAATGCAGCTAATGTTCTCCCAGCCAATGAGGAAGAACATTTTTCTCCTTCACAATTTAGGGTTTGAAATGAATTAAAGTTATATTTAATTCAGGTGTATTGTGTGTTAATTAGAAACTGATTGTATGTGGTTACAGTATCCAATCTTTTGTCTAATTCACAGGTTTCTGTGATTACACACCCTTTCATTAATTTCCATTTATGAAAAAGAACAACTTCTCTTACACTTAATATTTTTCCATTTTCTTCACTTCAGCATTTGGACTTCTGTCTTCAGAGAACTATAATATCTGTATCACTGCATCTTATGTCAGCACTTCTAATAAATTTTAATGTTCTTTAGTGAGCTCCATAGTAAGGACAATGATGGGGAATAATCTATTCTTAACAAGCGTAACCAAAGCTTTTAAAAGTAATTAGCTCTACAAACTGAGTTTGGATACAATATCATTTCTATCTGAAATACATTTAGTGAACATTAAGATATCCTAGACTGCAGGACTACATGTTTCAAAACTATTAATGAATATTTCATTTTAAAACTGTCTAAACTGCATCACTGAAAGTAGTATCAACAAAAGTTAAAGCAGCTGACTGTCCCCACTGGCTTTTAATAGAGAATGTTTTTTCCCACCCCCCGCTCCTGAAGAACT
Source organism: Podarcis filfolensis (assembly GCF_964270895.1). Classification (NCBI taxonomy): domain Eukaryota; kingdom Metazoa; phylum Chordata; class Lepidosauria; order Squamata; family Lacertidae; genus Podarcis; species Podarcis filfolensis. Next base: position 32,468,479 of record NC_139605.1, on the reverse strand, counting down.
GCAAAGTATTTATTTTAGTTTAGAACAATATAACTTGCAATACAGTGGGCTTCTTCAATACATGAAAGAGCATAACCATCTCTCCCAGGATTACTCTTTGGCAGGGGTCAGCAAACTTTTTCAGCAGGGGGCCGGTCCACTGCCCCTCAGACCTTGTGGGGGGCCAGACTATATTCTGAAGAAAAAATATGAACGAATTCCTATGCCCTACAAATAACCCAGAGATGCATTTAAAATAAAAGCACACATTCTACTCATGTAAAAACATCAGGCAGCCCCCACAAATAACCCAGAGATGCATTTTAGATGAAGAAGAGAAAAGTTTGGATTTGATATCCCGCTTTATCACTACCCTGAGGAGTCTCAAAGCGGCTCACAATCTCCTTTTCCCTTCCTCCCCCACAACAAACACTCTGTGAGGTGAGTGGGGCTGAGAGACTTCAGAGAAGTGTGACTGGCCCAAGGTCACCCAGCAGCTGCATGTGGAGGAGTGGGGAATCGAACCCGGTTCACCAGATTACGAGTCCACCGCTCTTAACCACTACACCACACTGGCTCTTTTAAATAAAAGGACACATTCTACTCATGTAAAAACATGCTAATTCCCAGACCATTCGCAGGCTGGATTGAGAAGGCGATTGGGCCAGATCCTGTCCCTGGGCCTTAGTTTGCCTACCCACGATCTTTGGACATGACCCTGCAGACACGACTGGAGACACCACAACACAATGCAACTGACTCCCACAGAGTCAGTCCAGAAGGATACTATGGTCAATAGTGTGAAGAAAAGTGGACCATCTTAATCCCTCACCCTTTCAGGAGGACAGCTACCATAAATCCAAACATCAGCAGGAAGTGATGTCTTCCCAAACACATCAAAATGTAATTGAGGAAGGGAGAGAGGTGGAGGAGGTAGCAGCAAGCACTCTGACAGATGTACGGAGTACTACTTTCTCTCTTCTGGTCTTGGCTACAAGTCCCAGGGGTCCTGGTGGGCGAGGGGAAATAGGCTTTAACTCATTGATAAGGTTTAGGTTTGAGCATTTAAAATGCATAAATCGTGAGCAAGCTTTACTGTTTAATATCCTTGGCAATCACCAGGAACGGTACGTGAACTCCTTTTGGGAGCCTGAACATTCCACGCTTGAAGTGTTGTGTCAAAAATTGTGATGTTTGTTGAATACAGTCTGTCCAAATCAAAATGCTAATTTTCAATCCTTTGCATAAAACTTGTTAACACATGATTATTAGTGCATCCATTGTTGTTCAACCTCAATATTTATAAGGCCCTTTCATTAACATTTTATGGATTAGCACATTTAGCTTTTTAATGAATTTGCGTCAAACCAATTAGGGTCTGTCACTGCTCAAAAAAGCCTTTTTTTTTTTTAATCTACGGCAAATATCTCTTGGCCTTGCTCAAGCTTATAGGTTAGTAGACCATTAACTGCACTGTGAGAAGTGACAGATAGGTAGCCGTGTTGGTCTGCCATAGTCAAAAAAAAAAAAAAATTCCTTCCAGTAACACCTTAAAGACCAACTAAGTTAGTTCTTGGTATGAGCTTTCGTGTGCATGCCAAGTATCTGAAGAAGTGTGCATGCACACGAAAGCTCATACCAAGAACTAACTTAGTTGGTCTTTAAGGTGCTACTGGAAGGGAAAAAAAATTTTTGTTGTGAGAAGTGAGTCACTGTGAGAATATTGAACTGATAGTTTGCAAATGAGTCTTACTAACGTGATTGAAACTATACCACTTAAAAAACATAAACAAAATCTAACTGAGTCATCCCAGTGGCTATTCTCTGGTAGCTACTGACACCAATGGTTGTTTTGTACTAACATGGGGAAATATTAATTTACTCATGTGGCTATAGGAAGTGATAAAGGGTTGGTCATTCTATATGGCTCAGCCTATCTTCTAGGTAAGAGACAAACTGAGTCACGGAAACCCAATTTAACAAACAGAAAAGTAACGATGTAATCTTGTACAGAAGAGCAGATGAATAGAATAAACTACAAATGATACAATGAAATACAAATAACACAAATCAAGGCCATGCAGGCTGGGGTGAGAACTCCAAGACTGTGCCTTGTTTCATACTTCTTCAAACACCAACGGAACAAAATGCATGGACTGCAGTCATTAACACCTTATTGCCTCAATTATTCTTCCTTGATTTTTCTTCCTTTCAGGAAAATATTGTCCCTGTAAATCCTGCTAAGAGTCAGCTACATGCTCATGTGCACATGAGTACAGCCAAAGGGGTTGTAACTGTGGCCCCAAAGTGAGGAATTTTCCTTCACAGAAGTAGAGTGAGAATATAAAAAAGCTGGTATCCTCTAGGGATTAACGTGCATTACCCCTTTATTTGCTCAGTTTTATAAGTATCACTTCTGCTGGACCCAAAAGAGTTTGTAGGACATTTATGATTATGAGTAATCAAAAATGCCATCAGGACTGTACTCTGGAGTAACTGCCCCTCCCCTCCGCCTCTTCTTCAGCAACTGAAATCCAACATGGCCATACTGCAATCTTTGGAAGTGGCCTCAGTCCACTGCCCTTCCTGACCAGCCCCTTGCCACAGGTGTGGGCATTTCTTTGGAGAGAATATCCACACCCACAGGGTGTGTTACAGACCATGAATTTAAAGCACGTGCTTCCCCTCCAAAAGTCTTGTGTCAGGGACTGGCTGGCTGAAGAGGAGTGGTGAGAGGCACGAGCTGGGGAACCCCCTAAAGGTAAAGGGACCCCTGACTGTTAGGTCCAGTCGCGGACGACTCTGGGGTTGCGCGCTCATCTCACTCTATAGGCCAAGGGAGCCGGCATTTGTCCGCAGACAGCTTTCGGGTTATGTGACCAGCATGACTAAGCCGCTTCTTGCGAATTAGAGCAGCGCACGGAAATGCTGTTTACCTTCCCACTGGAGCGGTACCTATTTATCTACTTGCACTTGACGTGCTTTCGAACTGCTAGGTGGGCAGGAGCACGGACCAAGCAACGGGAGCTTACCTCGTCGCAGGGATTCGAACTGCCGACCTTCCAATCAGCAAGCCCTAGGCTCTGTGGTTTAGACCACAGCGCCACCCAGGTCCCCTGGGGAACCCCCTAGGGAAGCCTTAAAGGAAGACGGCTCAGAGCCCAGGGAGTGGTGGTGCGAAACTGTGAGGACAAGTCAGAGGGGGAAGGAGGCGAGTATTAGCTGGATGCTGAAGAGGCAACAGGCTTTAGTGAGCAAGAGGAGTCAGGTGCAGAAAGCAGTTCAGACTCAGCTGACGAAGCAGAGACAGAGGAGGGGACAGATGCTGCAGAAGCATCCCATGAGCTTGCTGTTCCTACTGTACAAACCTCCAGTCCCCTCTAGTCTCCAAGGACATGGAGGGATATGCATGCAGCAGAACAAGCACATCCGGCATAGTTTGAAGCTGCTTGGATATCATCTGGCAGGGGAGGAGACTTAGAGAGAAGTAGAAGGTGAAGACCTTCAGTTTCATAGGGGCCAGTCCTGCTTGTAGGCACTGCTGCCTTCTATGCTCTTTTCTTGCATAGAGAACCAACTTTTTTGTTTATCTCTGTGCCTTGAGTGCCGACCTGCATCTGAACTAGTTCTGACATACGTATTGGGAACTGTAGCTCCCCCCCCCCGCCCCGAGATACATTCCCCAGCACCCTTTGCAAACTATGGTTCCCAGGGCTCTTTGGGGTAAGCCTTGTGCTTTCACTGCCCTGTGCCAATCTTTTTATCATGTCTACAGGTAGAGAATATCACATTCCATAATACTATTTTAACTTAGCAACCTCTACACTGAAAGTCTCTGATAGCTCTATTACCTACTAGCAGAGCATTTGATTCTAACTATTTGTGAGCCAGCACTGTAGCCAAACCAAGGGTACTGCCAAACTCAGAAAAATGAAGGAAAGTTCCTAGTCATCAAGATGAATTAATCATTAATATGAAGATAAGTGGTAGGAGGGCAATGGGCCCCTGGAAAATGCTGAACTGTTTGATAGAGCAGCCACAGTAATATTAATGCTCATAGCATTTTTAAAAATGTAAGCCATTGTCTTGGATAATAATTAATCAAAACAGATCTATGGAGCACCTACGCTATGGGAAGAAAGAAACAGCACAGCATTTTTAAGCCTTCAGACAGTAAGAAACATTTGCCTTTAATTTCTGAATATGTTCATTATGGTGATTCTGTCTTCTTTAACCTAGCTGTAATATATGTAGTAGTGGAAAATGCTAGCAATAAACAGGCTTTAAGGTTATCAATCACACATGAGAGCCATTCATTTTCTCATGAAAATTACCTTGCCAGCATGAAAATGATTATCCCTTAAATACCAAGCGTCCATGGCTTCACTGCTGTATTATTCCCATAAGTGCATTCTCTCTAAATTGGTTCTCCTTGGTATGACATCAGAGCCTCGGCAAATCAAGATGAGCAGTAGTCTAATTATGCAGAAACCTGAGTCTGCCACTGTTCAACTGTGATTTACTCTAAAAGTATTCCTATTAATTTCAACGGGAACTGCTGAGGTGAAAAATACTAAACTTGAAACTGTGGGAACTAAATGTTATATAAACGCTCTACTTAAATTAGCAATTATGGTATGTGACATTAAAGTGTAGCTGGAATGGGAGAGCACTTTTCTTAAATATTGCCTCCTTTCACCAAAAGTGTAACTTGTGTGGAATTCCTCATGAAGCAGGAAAGCACTGGCAAAGTGGGACCATACTTCTGCTGCCCACAAATGCTGAACCAGGAACTAGCATATCTGGGTGGTGGCATTCCAGAGTGAGCGTCATTTGCAGTCCTGGTGGGCTGCTGCTTCATGGCCAGTTTTTCCTTTAGTTCATTTTGGTTTCCTTCTTCCTCAGAACAGCACAGTAGTCAGCTGACTCACTACCAAAGGAAAACACAGTTAATTCATACTAAAGGCAATATGATACAGGAACTGTAAGTTCTCTGTGAATTAACTATGTTTATCCTAATTAAAGTGCTCACATATTACGTGAAATAATGGCAGAGAAAGTTTAATAAATATGTATACAATTATGAGTTGCATGTAAATTATATTCAGCTATAATGTTGGTGAATTTTAATTTGCTGCAAGTCTAAACAAAATAAATGAATCCCATACCTTCTATAATTCTTTTTTTACTGCAAATATTGTTTGTGTAAGACATTAGTAAACATTCTTGATACAACCAGTACTAGATCATATAGACATATCAAGGATTCATTTTACATTATTCAACAACAGACTTTAAAGGTAAACGAACTTTCATCATTTCAGTGATTACTGTTTCTCTTACCAGTTTTTGAAAAAGATTTATTACATAACCACAGCATATGAGTGAAAACACCCTTAAAGTTTGTGCAGAATCAATGCCTCCCATTACAAAGTTAACATGGAACAGCCATTTTCCAACATGTAAAAATACCCAAAGCAAGGAACCTTTGAAGCATAAAAAAATGACAAAAGTAATTATAGCTCTCTCAGTGTGTATAGATTCACCCCGCTCTCTTTCACCCATACAGATACACAAACATGCATACCCAGAGATCAGTCTTTATATAAAATTTATTTAAAATTATATTTTTGACTGAGCAGGAACTGATTTCAAGGTATTGGAATTCCTTGAATTCAGCAGACATAGGGTATAGTTTGTATGCTTTCCACATTACAAAAATTGTTATTCTGACAGGCCAAATACAATAATTAATTAATAAACCTTAATTAACATCTAGTTAGTTCTAGGGCTGGGCAATATCAGCTTTTTCAACATCGCGGTTTGGCGATATACTGTGATGTTGAAAAAACAAGCTGCACTGTCCTCTGCCCATGAGGCACCTGGTGAAATTGCCCCAGCTCTGACCTCGAGAAACTGAGGCAGTTTCACCCAGTCGCTCATGGGCTGGGACAATGCAGCTTGTGGGTTCAGCTCAGCTCCTGCTTGGCAGGGGGTTGGACTCGATGGCCCTTGTGGTCTCTTCCAACTCTATGATTCTATGATTCAGCTCGGGAAGGTTCCTGCTCCCTAACTGAGTCAGCCCCAGCACTCCTGCCGCTCGCGCACAAGGGGCAGGATCGCCGGGGCTGCTTTGCGCAGAAGGGGGAAGATTCAGCTCAGGGATGAGTGGACAGAACATCGGGGCTCCTTTAACTGCTCGCTGCAGGGAATGTCAATCGCGCTCCCCTCAGCTGAATTCCTCTATTGTTGGTATGCACATCTTTTGTATGTTTATACTATGACTCTTATTTCATTCCCTCATTCATCTATTAACTTCCAAAGAATTCAGTTCAAAATATACATTGAAATACATATTTTGATGCGTTAAAATCACCAAGAACTGTGCTTAGGCAGCTAAGTTCTGAACTGTACCTTAGTCCAAGATACAGGTCATTCTGTAATGGAATTCACAAAGATCAGATTCCTCAAGCATCCTACACTTAGGCTAAGCCAAAAGTTCTCTTCTCATGTGTGACTGAGGTCACTAATAATAGATGAAGTTATAACATTTAATCAAGAAAAGGGCAGCAAGGGAGATCATTTTTCTTTTCAGGAATTTACTCCCAAGTACTTTACCTCAAAATGTTCACTATAATTGAAATCATATCTGTTTTTCCCAAGAGAACGACTTACTGCATTAAATAGGATAGAGCAGATATCATGGAAATGTACATTTTCACAAACACACACACAATATTTGAGATTGCTTGAGTTTTACTCATCTTTAATAATTTAATGCTTACATCCCCAAATTAGTGAATCAGAAAGCTATACATTCTTTAATCTGCAATTAATGTGGGAAGATCTGAAGGCTCTATTAGCTGTATTTGTTTAGGGAAAGGTAACTTTACAGTGACCTCTTCTAACTCTTAGTCTCATTCCTCTGGTAATTTCCATGTTAGATCCTCAACTACCATATTACTAACATTACCAATATTATTATATTCTTATTAACTCATTTGTTTTATATTGTTGCTTTTAGTTTGCATATTTTGCTTGACAATATCAGAGGTAGGATTTGAAAAGGATTGTGTTTCTTATTATGAGGACAAACAGTATTACTGAAGTCCAGATCCATCTTCTTGGATCTTTTGCCTGAGAAAAACAAAATTTCCATTAACTGAAGGATTTAGAGAATCAGGAGCCTTGAGCCTTGAGCTGATTCATTCTACCAATTTTTGAAAGACAGGCTTCTGAAAGGCTTCCCTTCCCTCTGTGTGTTGTCTGTTTGCTCTTCCCTTCTCAAGATAAGGTGTCTATTAAAGCATTTAACACCACCTGAGCAATCCCTCCCATTAACTGAGCTTGGTTTGTAAGACTCCAAGATTTTGTGTTATTTTCCAACACCGTACCCTTTCTGCTTTATTTTTTTTCCCTGAGAAACCTATCAAGAGATTCATAACAACTTAAATTCTTCCTAATAGGGCAATCAGGCATATCCTCTAAGAGACACCACAGTCATTCTAAGAACAAGGCAGTAGTTGATGTGACTGCAGTGTTCCTTCCCTGGACAGCTGATAAAAAGCAGTCTATGTCACCCTCAGCTGAAACAGGAACTTAAATACACCACTGAAGTGCTTATTTTGTAAAGGAGTTTATAGTAGCCAACATCCAGGTATTCAGTAATATTTGGGTGAATCTGTGTGAATGATGAAGGTGATCATCTTCTTCTTTGGTGATCACTCGTAACCGAGTAAGATTGTCTTCTATAAACACGGTTTTAACAGTGAGTCTGTAAGTGACTGTGGAGGCCAATTCTGGATCCACATGTCCTTCCACAGTGGGGACATTGGTTTCCGAGCGGGAGTTGATCACGGTGTGGATTTGCCAAGCGTGCCTTCCTCTTAGCACGTTTCTCCTTTGTGTCCTGAGTTCAAGTGTCTTCAAAGCCCATGACACCATTGGTAGAGGCTGTTCTCCAACTGGAGCACTAGCAGGCCAGTGTTTCCCAGTTGTCAGTGTTTATACTACGTTTTTTAAGATTTGCCTTGAGACAGTCTTTAAACCTCTTTTGTTGACCACCAGCATTACGCTTTCCATTTTTAAGTTCGGAATAGAGTAGTTGCTTTGGAAGACAATCATCAGGCATCCGCACAACATGACCAGTCCAATGAAGTTGATGTTGAAGAATCATTGCTTCAACACTGATGATCTTTGCTTCTTCCAGTACACTGAAATTAGTTCGCCTGTCTTCCCAAGTGATGTGTAAAATTTTTCGGAGTCACCATGATCACCCTAGAACAGGCATCTCCAAACTCGGCCCTCCAGCTGTTTTGGGACTACAATTCCCACCATCCCTGACCACTGGTCCTCTTAGCTAGGAATGATGGGAGTTGTAGACCCAAAGCAGCTGAAGGGCCAAGTTTGGGGATGCCTGCCCTAGAATCTGCAGAATGGAATGGATGCAACTGTTGCTCATCATTTAAGCAGGCCTGAATATCTGCTTTAAGGGCAAAAATATCTCTGTTTGGCAGGAACATGAGAAACAGAAAGGTTGGCAATTCTTTAGTCAAACTGAGATCATGCACCTCTGCAAAGAAGCACTGGTGTTTAGGCCTTGAAATTTTGGCTCATGAACAACCCTGAGAGGATTGTTTTGCTTCTCTTATTTTGAGATACAGTTATTTCACATATGCTGTGGGGTCCCCAAAACTTCACCAGTAGAGACATACCCCAATGTACCTTCCAACTCCTTTGCTTCTTCAATTTATTGATTTTTAAAATTGAGTCTGGGGCCTTTCAGGGGATTGTTTGGTGTGTGGGGAGGGGAATTCTGCCTCTTTTCTGCAGGGTGGATTGCTTTGTCTGTACTTTATTTTTCTTCTGATTCATCAGAGCTATTTTATTACTTGGCAGTCTTCGAGAATCGCTAGTTTTTCTTTTGTGAAATGGGTATTTCATGGTGTCCACTGAAGTTGCTTAGATTTCCAAATATACCCCCAGGCCCAACAAGGTTGGGTGCTTTTGCTTTGTTCTAATATGCAAGAAATAGCAGTAGTTGGTTAGGTGGGGGTGGGGTGGGGGTTAACCCAAAAAATCTAAGCCATTCAAAAGTGATCAGACCTATATTCAATCAATCAATCAATCTAATTTCTATAATGCCCTTCCATCCAAAGATCACAGGGCAGTTTACAATATAAAAATGCATAACATAATAACAAACAAAAACAATAACCACACACACAAACACACAGTTTAAAGGGCCATATATTGTTTAATTAGCCAAAGGCCTGGGAAAGGTGGAATGCTTTTGTCTGGTGCCTAAATATATGTAACAAAGATATATTGGTTCTCAGAGAAGAATCCAGTTCAATAAATGTATCTAAGATTGATGGAGTTAGGACACAGCCTTACAAGATCACAGTGTTCAATTTCACTAATTTTTGTAAGAAATCGGTATTAGTAGAAAATAAAAGACAAAAAAACACTTCTGTTATCAATAACACTTAGAAATGATATAGCACGTATAATTTCCTATTTAAAGGTAGCTTTTAGTAAGCCTTCACAACCTTTTTTGTTGAGCCTATTCGAATGAAGAGTTAAATCAGGGATGCACTAATATGCATTATTGCTTTGTGGGGGCAAAACACTTTTCTTTCTTTCTTTTTTCGCTATAAAAAAAATAATTGGGTCCGTAGTGACTTTGTAAATTAGAGCTTCCTTATGTTGGTGCTGCTAATTTATGCATATCAGCTTTCTGAAAATTCCAGGCTTCCGTAGATGGAAAGATGTGCAATTTTGGCAAGTTAATACTTTGTCTTACTCATTTTCTACTCTTTCTTGATGGCTGCACGGCTACCCGCCCTACCAACAGATGCATGAATATGACTAGTTCTTGCATTTATTAAGTGGTTGAAATGTGTAGCAGGTAATTAATAGGAAACTAGACTCTCATTTCTTCTTGCCAATTATCAAAGCTGAGCACAATAAATCTCAACTTACAATACATCAAGATTAATTTAGCATCATTACGATTTTCTGCTTGTATCTGATATTTGTCTTAGAAAGTTGCAAATACCAAGGCCAGTAATAATTTGTCACATGAACTTTCCTGGTGGTTAAGAAGTGGATCTTACAACAGTTTAACTTCCCTAAACATAGAATGAAAATTCCAGCTTTAGGGTGAAATCCTATGGTCTCCAGGACAGTATTTCAGAGGATGTAAGAGATGTGGTCTACCCCTGACACTGGAAACTGAGACCTGATGTTAGAACTCCCTCTCTGATACTACCAGCTTCTCTAAAGCACTGGCTTTCAAATTTCAGAGATCTCACATTGGGATGGTCAAACAGAGGGCGTGCACCTTGCATGCAAAACAGTTCTGGCCCTGCACACACATCAATCTGTGGGAGGTGAGGTTAAAACCTACTTCTGAATGTCTAAATCCATTGGAAACTGGCTGGGTAAAAACCTTGTTGGATGTATATTCTGTAAAAAAAAAAGTCTGAAGATGAAGGGTGTTTTTCCTAGGAAGTGAAGATTCTGTTATAATTGATTGTGTTTCCTTATTTCCCAAGGCCATTGGTAGAATACAGAATATTATGTTTTTGTTTCATTTAATTTTTTTTAAGTACATCTCAAGCACTGATTAAAATGTGCTCTTACCAATAAAAGCTGGAACCAATGAGTTGATTAATTCGTCAACTCAAAGTCCATAGTCCTAAAATCTAGTTTTATACATTGGGTTTGAGCAAAAGGGGGGGGGAGAAGAATGTGCTTTTCTATATACATCCACACAATAGTTCCTAAAGCACTGTGGTTCTGAAGTCATTTTCATGCTTCTGCAAGTGATGGGACTTTTTGCACCTCCCTTTCTTGTGCACCATTCTAGTATGAAGTGCAAAGCTGCCTTTCGGTGATGAGAAAACACTGGAAGGGCAGCTTTGAATAGAGTCCGAGGGAGAATGTTCATCTTCCATATCATATATAGTAACACTTTCAGAAGTGTGTTTGTTAATTAAAGCACCAGCACCAGCATCAAAACTGGCAAGTAGAGAAATAAATAATAAACCTGTAACAGAAGTGAGTGCTTACCAAGCTTTCATTTAATCAATAGTTAATGTAGGCAGTGATTGCAAAACTTTACTACATGAATTTAATCAGATATGTTTTCTTGGCACGTTGGCGGATAATACACTGATTAATTAATTTCTTCTCCTGGAGTGAGGAAAGCTCCCAGCAGAGGAAATTTGAACAGTTCAGTGTCACTGTGAGCCATAAAACTCTGCCATAAAAAATGTAAGTGGTCTCTTGCTTAAGACCCTAATACAGCAACCATGATCAGTGCTAGAACAGATTGACGAAAAGGGCTAATGCCAAAACAAAGGTGAGAGAACAGTGGCTAAATATAATGATAAACAAGATACTGATAAAGATATAATTTTCCAAAGCTTTTTAGGAATTTTGACGGACTACTAATTTGATAACTTTTAATACTTCTCCTCAGCATTCAGAATAATCTTTATAACTAAGTCAGGCTGATGGATAATGATCTAGGAAATGCCAACTACTGAATTTTTTGTGGCTGATAAGAGTATTGAACTTTGGCCCATCAACCCTATCCACACTAGTTAAGCTTCATTTTCATTTTTAATGTTATTCCTAAGAAAACGGGTTAAATATTTCCCCTTTTGATATATATTGAGATTCTGCCCCGTCAGTGTCATTTAAAGGGGCTTTCTGAAATTTAAAAGTTGTGATTAATTCACAGAGTTCCTGAACTCTGAACCCTGGGGTCTGCTTTATGGCCTCTGAACACATGCGTACAAACTGTACAAACTGCTAAGAGTTTTTAAAGGGCCTGCAAAAAGCTTTGACCCTTCTGTCATATGTGCCAAGAGGTGTCCAGTTTACTTTTCGTTTTCATGGAATGAAGCACACCCAGCTACTTCAAGGTTGCACTGTATCCTGCACATCAGCATAGCTTTACTGTAGGATTGTTTCAGCTAATTCAATTCCTGTAGAACCTACAATGCTTCCATCACTGGCGGTACCATTCAGTTTAAACACACATGAAGTTTACACACAGTTTTCTTCCTGTTTCTAATAGGTGAAGTTTCCTGGCTGTTGATAGGCATTTATTCTACCCGATAGACTTCGACGGCACCAATCCAGGAGTACAGAAAGGTGGTTGAATGGACATGCCCTGAGAGAACTTTGTCCTTTTTGATAGTTTAGGTAGTGGTAATTCCCCAGCTAGCTATTTCCAGATTATGTGCTATTTCTGGGACCTCAGTGATCTTGCCTATTCCCTGCATTCTGTCAAGCAGACATCTAATACGTTATTATAAATTGGTTTAAACTTCCTGAAGTGAGCTGCCAATGATACGGTATCCATCAGAGTTATTACTTCATTGTGACACAAAGAAAAGAAGTGTCAAGCCTTCTGTGTTTCTTTCATGATGCTTTCTTTATCTGCTGTCTCGTCCCACTTTCCCACGATTTCCTATTTTAACTTTTCAGTGTACAAGATTTTACAGAAGCCCAAGATCAGAGACCCACTGTATCCTCTTTGTAGAAAGATACATATTGGGGAGGGGGGGAAAGAAACATCAAGGTTTCTTAAAATAGCGAAGATAAAACAGAACTATGGTTTAAGGAACAGGTGAAGGAAATTGAGTTTGCCTTATTCAACCTATAATAAGTAATAAAAATGTAAAAACACAGATTCAAAAATCTGCCAATTATTGCAGGTGGCAAACTGAAATAAAAACATTCAAACAACCTCTGGCTATATGTGCACTTGTGTCAATTCTTCATTCATTAGAAAAAACAAGAATCTGATGGGTTTTAAGTTGAATTATCTCTGAGAAATTTGGGGAGAAATTTTTCATGATCAGGGGCAATTAAACAAAGGAATTGTTTTTATCCAAGTGCATTGAGCCCCATGGAATGGGATGACAATTTAGTAAACAGTGCAATCCTATGCTCATATTTTTGGGAGTAAGGCCCTTTTACGTCAATGGGACTTACTTCTGAGTAATGCACAGGACTGCCTTCCCCATAGCAATAGACACAACTGTGGCTGATAAGGTGGAAACCTTTTAGGCTAACATCAGGCGTGCAGATAAAGTGGTGCATCACCCCCAGCACAGAATTGTGCAATAACAGGGTACCCCGTTGAGAGGGCTAGTAAGAAGGCTCTGTCCTAAAACCAAGACATGCAGCAGATGGGCCACAGAGTTTCCTGTGTCTTGCATAGGGCCCTTAATCCCAGGCTTGACCCTGTAATGCAGGCATCCCCTAACTCGGCCCTCCAGATGTTTTGGGACTACAATTCCCATCATCCCTGACCACTGGTCCTGTTGGTTAGGGATGATGGGAGTTGTAGTCCCAAAACAGCTGGAGGGCCGATTTGGGGGTGCCTGCTGTAATGCATCAGCCATCCATCAGGGGGAGGAGATGTGCCCAGTGCCTAAGTCAAGTCCAACCTACATCTGGAATAAAGTTGTGGCCTAATTTTAAATCCCAGAACATTGTCTTATCCAGTTTTGGGGTTTTTTGCCTTCACAGGTTAGGCCTTGTTCCCTGGGGCAGGGTCACTGTGAGTGGGTCCACAACACCTGCTTTTAAAAAAGGCTTAGTTTGCGGGGGGACGGGGGACGGGCGGGGAATATCACCAGGAAATTCCATACAGATGTTTACATGCTGTAGTAGTTTTTAATGCCATTAATACCTGGATATCTTAAAATTGTATTTACACAAACCACTTAAGAGATTTTCTTAGAGTCAAGCAGTATCCAATTTTTGTTAAATGAAATAAATAAAAATCCTGTGACCAAAGTAAAACTCTTAACTTTCTGTTTCATGAAGAAAGCCTATGAGTTCATCAAAATTAAAGTCTACAGCAAGGGTGAAAAACCTGTGGGCCTCCAGATGCTACTGCACTACCACTCCCATTATCCCTGACAGCTGCCATGCTGGGTGGCGATGATGGCAGCTGTAATCCAAAAACATCTGGAGAGACCATGTTTTCCCATGAGTGGTATATGGAAAGATATCAGTAACATACTATTAATAAAAGGTTTACAGCATGGGGTATCGTGGTAACTGTCTTGCACAGCCTCTAACATACCTTTTGGAATATACAGGTGTAATCAGTGCTGTTTTTGTAGAAAAAGAGGTGCCGGAACCCACCCTGACTCCTCCCTTGTTCTCTGATAATAGCAAAGGCGTCCACCCGAGAGATGCCGGAACTGAGTTCGGTGAGTTCTGGCTGAAAAAAGGCTCTGCCTTTAATGATTTAGGGCCCCCCCCCCACTAGACACAGCAAACAAGATATGCTTAGAAAAGCTCAGAGATGGAAATGAAAATATTTATATACAAGAATTGACTTGACCATCTTGCTCTTCAAATTGTCCCAGATGAACAGCAAATAATAATTTCACCCTTTGGCATTCATTTCAATAGCATTAATGATGATGAACCCATTTTGCTATTCATACAGATGTAAATTAGCTGATTTCTTATGCATGGTGACCTTTTGCAATCAAGATGTCCCTAATGGAATAATGATTATTTTATTTATCCTGGCACAAAGCCTGTGTATAACACAATTATTTCCTACTTCTGTACATCTCTGTCAAAAACAATGCTCGTGTTAGCAATAGAAACGAGCTCAGGTCAATTTCATTAAGAACCCTTCTTTTGGTCTTTTCTCTGAGTCACAAATTTATGATGCCTGTGTCCAGCATAAACATTTCAGAAGATGTCATATGTATAACTGTCTACTTTCCCTCCGATCTATAAAAATGCTCTTCCTTTACAGCTATTCAATAAAGTTTGGCATTTCTTAAGCAGAGGGCAGTATTACTACAGAAAACAAGTTAAGCCATCTATAGCACTGTGAAATTTCACCTTTGCAGCATACAAAGCTTGAATATTGACTTAAAACATATTTTTAAACTTTGCATGAACTTGGATATTCTTGGGACACACATAACAACAGCACCGTAAGAGTGAAATTCTTTATCATTAAAAACTATGAGGGAAAATACCACTTAATCAAGCCTCATGGCCAGAAAATAGGAATGAGGGCATATTTTACATGTGTTCACATACAATTTTTATCATCTTCATTCTGGTTTTCTGATGTTACTTCAGCTTCATGGGGAAAAACAGAATCACAATTGCTTCTTACAGTGATTGCCCAGGGTCAAATGGAAACAGCTTATAAGCCAGCTACTTTTTGTACCGGAATTTCCCTGTTGAAGCTGTTAGTCAGCAGGGTGATGCCATGAATCAGCAACTGTACTCTACCACTTTACATTTCAGAAAAAGGAATGTCATCCCACCAAAAAACAAAAACAAAATCACAGCTGTCCTAGTTTTCTACATGAGTGAAATATTACGTATAGGAAACCATCCCCTGCTTACTGAAGAAGAAGAAAAAGAGTTTGGATTTGATATCCCGCTTTATCACTACCCAAAGAAATCTCAAAGCGGCTAACATTCTCCTTTCCCTTCCTCCCCCACAACAAACACTCTGTGAGGTGAGTGGGGCTGAGAGACTTCAAAGAAGTGTGACTAGCCCAAGGTCACCCAGCAGCTGCATGTGGAGGAGCGGGGAAGCGAACTCGGTTCACCAGATTACGAGTCCACCACTCTTAACCACTACACCACACTGGCTCTCTTTAAGCACCACACTGCTTAAAGGTGTACAGCCCGGCAGCAGATTCATCACACATGCATGCTGATTGTATAAGTGTTCAAGAGTTTCATTTAAAACTGCTATACTGACAAGCTGGAACGTGTGTAGAGGAAGGCAAACGAGATAATCAAGGGACTGGAAACCAAGCCTTGTAAGGAATGGTTGAGGGAATTGGGTTTTTGGGAAAGGAGGGACTGAGAGGAGATATGACAGCCATCTTCAACTATTGAAAGCACTGTCACATGGAAGATAGAGCAAGCTTGCTTTCTCCTGCTCTGGAGGGTAGGACCCATACCAATGGATTCAAGATACAAGAAAGGAGATTCTGACTAAACACCGGGGGGCGGGGCGGGAATTCTGACAGTTAGAGCTGTTCAACAGTGGAATACACTTCCTCAGGAGGTTTAGAACTCTCCTTCACTGGAGTTTTTTAAGCAGAGGTTGGATGGCCATCTGTCACAGATGCATTAGCTGAGATTCCTGCATTGCAGGGGGTTGGACTAGATGACCCTTGGGATCCCTTCCAACTCTATGATGATTCTATAGCCTTCTTGAATACCTTCTCAACTATGTGTTACACACAATCAGTGCTTTTTTTCTAAAAAAAAATATTTAGGGGTACTCTCATTTTGACTCAAGAAAATCAACATTTTATAGTTCAAATCAGGGAAAATAAATACAGTAAATGGACAAAAGTACAAAGATTCACAAAATATGTAGGGGTACGCATCCCTCTGCATCCCCCCAGAAAAAAGCACTGCACAAAATTACCCAGATTTGTAGAAGCCAGACGGCTAAAGGAGGAGAATTTGGAGTAGAGGGGACAAGGTGCTCCAAACTGCCTCCAGGCTCCTCCAACCCCAATTGTTTTCCAAACTTGTGCTTGCCAATGAAAATATGAAGCATTTGGAACCCCAGAGGAGGAGGTAAGCTTGAAGGGTATTGCCAGATGAGCTCCATTTTGTCCTCACTCTTCCATTTCGTCTATAACTTCCTAGCTGGCAAGGTCTAGGCCTGATGCAAGACCAGTTGTCACTTTTTATTATCAGAGGGAAAAGCCAGTATCTTAACTCTAAGAGTTCTGGGCTGTGAAATTCTTGGATATGCAAATACCAAAAATCCCCTATATTCTAATACAATAAAGACTGGAAACAGACTAGGCAAACTGGTTGCCTTGATCAGGTGTGGCTACAGATTGCAGAGATCTGCCCCTAGCCTCTTTGCTGTAGGTGTCCTTCAGGGTGTTCTTTGAAGCCCCATTAGGTATGGCTAGAGAGGGAATACCAACTATGCCTTTTTCGCTGCCGCACACACACTGCTTGGGAAGGTACAGAAGTCCTGGATTTAAGTCTGTCCAAGGCATTGATGCAGAATACTGTATCCCTCTTCTTATTGAGAGAGTGCTTCCCCTGGAACTCTGAAGCAGCTCTGGGACAAACTGACTGTCCCTGGGGTTTGGGACTTAGTCTCGAGGATACTGGAGATTGGAAAGAATCTGGGCCAGGGGTGAAAGTAGGTAATGTGAAGCAACATTTCTTGAATAAACCTTGATAGAGAGCTGAGCAGATGTGAGTCAGTCTTTTTTTGACCACTTTGCCAGGTGTGCCCCATGGAAGGCATGTAACACACCTCCTCAAATGTGCCCCATACCCAAAGGTACAGCACACAGATACCCTGGTTTTCATTTTTCTAAGAAGATAAGATGATAAGAAGAGCCTTCTAGATGAGGCCAATGGTTCTATATATCTATCTATTGCATTTGTACTTCAGCCAAAAGAGGCTCCCAGATCTGTTACATGCATATTTGCCTGAAACATGTAATTAGTCCCTTGCTGTGATATGTATGTATGTCTCTTCATTCCAAGTCAGCAGCAAGAATAGATCACAAGCTTCCATTCAGCTTAATGACTCTTGGGTGTTTGTCTTTCCAGCTTCTATATTTAAAAGTAGGAAGGCTGACACTTTACTGATACTCTCTGTTTCTTAACCAGAAAGCTTGAAAAGCCTGCTGGGAAATAACATTCAAAACCCACACCTAAACCTAAACCTAAAACTTTCCCCAATACCTTGACATTTCTGTAACATTCAGAGCCCATTTGCACAACGCAGGAAGGATGATAATGCTGAAGCCATTCAGTGGGAATGCATTATCAATTCCTAGCTGACATCTTTCACTAAATGGAACATTTAATTTGATCCTAGGCCAGTTCTGATTCTTTCTTCAGAAGAATGCATGAAAATAAATGTGCCTCTTACTGGTTTGGCACTCTTTGCAGGCTGCATTCTCTCTTTAAAATGAACTTTAGCTGTTTTGCAGTGCAGCTACAAGAAATGTCGAACTGCTGGTAGCAACACCTCATTAGTCAAAATACTCCACAGACTAGGCTGGTTGAATGCACAAATGGATTTAGAATTCACAACCGTACAGGGAAGGTGGAACAGAAATGAAAGTGAAAGTCATCTAAAAATTGGTTCCCAGCATAGGAGAAAATAAAAGGAAAAATGCAGCCCTTTAGCACCATCTCTGTATTTATCTTTTGCAAGTGACATTTTCTTCAAAACTGGTCTGTGTGTGCTATATATGTGAGTTACAGCAATGCCTGAAATACCCATATAAGTGGGGATACAGTAAACAAAAGTCATTGTGTTCTTTAAAAACACACACACATGCAAACACTGTTTTTGAAAGCTAGGTGTGTCTGGCATAAGACAGAGATAATGACAACATTCAGATAAAACACAAAGCCATTAACCATAGTTCAACAGGTTAGCCTGCAGGTGTGTTGTTTACCTGTGCAAGCACCCAGAATGTTCTCACTTCACTTCATGCTTCACTTCTACCTGGAGAAAGCAAACCACAGAGTAGCTGGATCAGTGTCATGTCTGAACCAGCACTCATGGTTTGTTTCTTGCAAACAAGCTACTACCAGAAGGTAAGAACAAACATTGATTTCATGTTGAATATCATGTTAACCTAGCCACCTCACCTAAGAGGGGAGTGAACCAAGAAAGCTTCGACCGTGCTCACCACCATGCAGCTTATGTGTAAGCTAATTTGCTAATTACATCCAAATACACTTTTCCAAATCACTGTACTTTGTTTTCCGGGTTTTAGTCTTCCCTGTGTGTGTTTCAAACTGCTAAAAATATGAATGTATGGCACTATAGTTTTCTATAGTTCTTACATATGTCATTACTTGCTTTTGTTATGAATGTTTCCCAACGCACATGTCCAGTCCAGTTACACAGAAAAGGGATTGGGGTAACCTAATCTGTCCCACTACTCCCATAAGAGCATTTGAAAACACATTTTATTGGATTTCTAAGCACACATGCATGCAGAGTCATATTGAAACATGAAACCAAAACACATCTGGGGAAAGGCAAGTATGGAGAAGTAATGGTTAAATCATCATAAAACCAACAGCTCCCCACACGTTGGGCTGATAAGTGTACAAAGAAGTTCTCTAAACAAAATGCCATTATCCAGCACATAGACATGGCATGTTTGAATTATTCCATTGTATCACTCTGTGCTAGCGTGTATATTCATAAGAATATATGAACTCCAAGCATACAGAAACAAATCTGAATGGTGTCTATCACATGTCCACCAAACCAGAAGGGCTGCTTCACTGTGGAAAGAACAAAACAAATACCAAGAAACACACTTGAAGTTTTCAAACGTAAAGTAAAACCAAAGTTTAGCACTGTAAGGATGAGTTGTAGCAATATTTGAGGTCATACATGAACCCTTCCCTTCTCCTCTTTTGGCATGGTTGTACAGATTGAAAATTTCTATGTCAGTTTTAGATTAATCATTGTTGAACTATAGGACAGACATAGGCAAACTCAGCCCTCCAGATGTTTTGGGACTACAACTCCCTTCATCCCTAGCTAACAGGACCAGTGGTCAGGGATGATGGGAACTGTAGTCTCAAAACATCTGGAGGGCCGAGTTTGCCTATGCCTGGTTTAGGGTTTGGATATAATCTTAACTAAGGTTTGCTGAAACAAACTAGATCCTTAAAGTATACAAGCTGCTATTAATAAACCCTGCCTCATACTGTGCTGGGGGCAGTAGAGAAATTTAATAAATAATACATGATTTAGTAGACATATTTTCACAAGCAAGCAAACAAAAAAGGCTTCCACTGAACTGAGTATACAGATTAGCAACAAGCTGTACATATCTGGCAAAAAAAAGTTTAGGAAAATAATATTAATCGTATTCAAAAGCTAGCAGCAATCAGTATGCATTTGGCACAAAAGGTTTAGGAAAATATTATGCTTCTTCAAAAGCTCGAAGTGTTGCAATAAAGCAGAACCTTTGGGGAGCAGAAAAGCACATTTGTAACCACTGCATATTGTGTTCAGGATCATAAGGTCAAAAAAATAAGACAGTCTTGTTGACCAATTTATCTCAGACAACAATTCATGTCAAAGACCCTGAAGGAACTAAACCTATCTGGCACAGAAAAAATATAATCATTTCAAGGGATAAGCTGGGGAGTGGGCAAAGAGAATTATCTGCAGATAACAGTTACCAATAACAAAGCCAAAAGGAAGGAGATGTAATTCTGAACAAAAAATTATACACATACTCGCACACTTCCCAACTGGTAGGTAATTTTAACTTGCAGCTTTTGCTTGACAAAAAAGTCATCACAGAAACCACTGAACTGTGCTTGAAGATAACCTTGTGTATCAAAGAGCAAGGAGATAGAGTTCAGGCAATTTTGGACTATGTATTAACAAACAAAAAGGAGATAATTGTGATTTCAGAAGTGTTGCAAGATAGGATAGTGTTTGAGTGGGCCAAGGAGTTTGATCCCTCATTATGCAAATTTCAGAGAGGTAGATGTGTTATTATTTGAAAAAATTAAATTAACAAAGAGAATCTTGTGGCACCTTGAAGACTAACAAAATTATTGTAGCATTAGCTTTTGTAGTCTATTGCTGACAAGACATCACTGGGACTCATGCTTCTCTCACGGGAACTTCACTGCATCCACTCAAAGAAAAAGAAATTGACCTCGTTAGGATGCAACGCTAAACTATGTAATGCTAAATAATGCAAAGAAAGCCATGGGCTCTTGAATTCCTCCTCTTTCATCCTCCCACATGGCTCAAAGGAGAAGACTGGAAGGCCCAATGAGCTCATTGGGACTTACCCCAGGTAACTGTGTATCAAATAGAAAATGAAGTTACCTCTAAATTATACTGTTGACTAAAAACAAAAAGGTAAGTAACGAAATGCAATAGGCAGAATTAAATGTCTAAGGAGATAATTCCAACAGTGCAAGCATTTTTGCTTGCCAGGTGAAATAATTTCCCCTCTCTTCCTCCCATGTACTGTTCCGGTGGTTCTTCTAACTTTCCTGAGTTGAGTTATGGAGGGTGTGGGCATGCACAGAGGAAGAGGTGGGGAGAAATCCCATTATGCTAGCTCTAAAATTCGTATTTACATTGACAATTTTTTTACAATTTATTTATTTACGGCTATTAGCCCATAAATACATTGACAACAGGGGGTTGCCCTATTGGTCAAATTTTGTTTTCATTTGAAGGGATGGGGCTAAGAGGGATGGTATGGTTTGAGGAGGAAAGTGGGGGGTCAAGAGGCCCACTGATTGATTGCTTGTGCACAAGGCACCCTGTGTACCTGGAGCTGGCTCTGGCTGCTGCAGTGTATCAACAAAGAACAATAAAGTGTTCCAAGCATTCATTGGAAATGCAACACATAGAGATTTTTTTTTTTTTGTACTGAAAGCAAAGACGATTTGTTCCATTTATAAACCATTGCACCCTTATTTTATTGCTATGGCTAGCGGCTGATGCAAATAAAGATTCCTCTGATCTGAACATTGCACCCTGTATTACTTTCTAAATGTTGTGTAAATATAAAAAGTGTATACCATATTCAATATGCAGAAACAGTTTATTTGGGCCTTTTATCCTAGGGCCCCTAGAATAGCCTAATCACAAATTTCATTTTACATAAAATTATCCAAATTACACTCTGAAAAGTCCAAATTCCAAATACGAAACTGAGGTCTTCTCCTAAAGTGGGGTGGGAAACGCCATCGCCTCAAGTGCTATATTGTGACTGAAATGAGTCTTTGAAGTGTAATAATGCTTCTTGCTTGCCTAGAATGCAGATAAAGAAAAGGGCATGTGCATATAAACTTCTGCCTTTTATGTGGTTGAAATGTAGGCTTCTATAAAAACGTAAGATTCTGATTCAGCACTCCACCCATTTTCCCTCTAGCCTTGCCCACCACTGGAATATCAGACCCTCCAAGGGTCCTTATCTTCCAGGGACAGTTCTGTATTTACAGAAGCCACCCCCGTTTCTGATTTGATCCTGGAATGTCCCGCTTTTCCTTAGGATGTCCCTATTTTCATCAGATAAATGTTGGAAGGTATGGAGTTATGTGGCCCCCCAAGCCAAGAAGACAAGTAACTTTACAACCTTTAGAAGATATCTAAAGGCAGCCCTGCATAAGGAAGTTTTTGAATGTTCAATGTTTTATATATGTTGGAAGCTACCCTGAGAGCCCAGAGAAACCCAATCAAAATGGGCAGGGTGTTGTTGTTGAATAATAAGAACATCCCTATTTTCAGAGGAGAAATGCTGGAGTGTATGGAATGGGGCTTTTTCACGAGGTTGTCCACAACATGGCCCTCGGATTGAAAAAAAGGTACCATTACCCGGTTCTAAAGCGTAGGTGGATTGGTGGATATGTCCAGAGGTGATATTCTTACACTCTTATAAAAATTTATAGCATGGAAGAAGGGAGCATTGTGCAGAGTATAGTATTCAACACAACAGAAGCAAGCCAATAAATATTTTACTGCAGACACTGCAGCAAGCAATAGAAAGGAAACTTCAGCTGAACACGAGGCATGCGATAAAGCACTTTCATTCATTACCAGCCACTACATATCCCTTGGGAAGCAAAGGAAAATGTTTAGCGAAAATGTAAACAAACATTTCAAAGAGAGACAGATGGGGTGAGTGGATTACTTTTGTTTCATTTATAGTGAGTTTCATTCCAAAAGTATTGTTAGGTTTTTCATGTAGCACAGCTCAGTTTTCCAAGGGTTTAAGTTCCATGAAGAAAATTCTTAGGTGTTCTTACTGTGGAATCAGAATTGAGACTATTCTACTTAATCCAATGCAAAATCATGTTATTAAGAATCCTTTAGCTAGATAATAGTAATGATAAATTATGAAGTACAAAAAGCAATTAGGAGGAAAGTGGACTGAACAATAATGCTCTTGTAAGAAACTGGGCGGAAAGGCCACATACAGAGGCATGTTTGTTACATGCTGTAATTGTTCTTTAGTGGCTGATAGAAGGATTTCAGTTTTCTGAGGTTGTTTAGAAACCAGCTAAACGGTGGTGCAAATATAATACTTGTAAATTGGTTTTTGCAAAGATGTGTTAGGTCAGTTCGTACTGAACATGTAGGAAGTTTGGGACTTATGATACAGCAGCAACTAGGCCATGTTACACAAAGCACTGGAACATGTTTTATGACGTTATCACTAATTCTATACTCTGTTGTGTGCAAACAGGGCAGTAGTTAGAACATTTCTGAATGGTTTTACAAAAGCTCATTATTACCAGTGATCTAGTTTGAACCAATGTTTACTCAGAGTAGACCCACTGAAATGAATTGGTGTAACTAACTTGGGTTCATTAATTCTAATCGGTCTACTCTGAATAGAACTCAGTCGGATACAACCCAGTACTGGAGAAAAACAACATTCATCATGATAAACCCAACTTCATGTGAGTCTACTCTAAGGAGTGAGCCCGTTTTTGCATGCTGCACAACTGAACCAAGCTTTGCCTACATATGGATTACTTGAGCACTGTTGAGATCATTCAAAGTGGCTGGTAGCTTATCTGAAATTTACACAGCATTCTACCCTGTAAAACCTGTATGGCCTACTATATTTATCATCCCCTTACTTTGTCAAAGAAGACTAACAGAAAGGCACTAGCAACCATATCCTGCTACTTTCTACAGAAATTCTCTATTTCTATAATTCAAAGAGTACCACAACAATTTCCAAGGCATGTAGCATGAATGAGAAAGTGTAAGTAATATGCAACCCTTTTATGATATTCCTGATGTTGCCTTTCACATTTTAAACATGAACAGCAAGATCTCTTGCCCTCCATACTTTATGATGACACATACATGGTGACAGTTGTTTACCTTCTGAGGCATTTGTTTTTAATGCAGCAAATATGGGTTGAAATTGTCAATATCTTTGACATCTACAAATCCACCTTGGACATTTTAATCAATACAAATCTTCTTTGTGGATACTGTCTTTTTTCACTGCAAGGCTGATGGAATGATGCTGTTAATTTTTATTTTTATTTTACTCAGCCATGCATTATTTTGCTGTGATATTTTAAGCACTATGTATTGCTTTATTGCATAGTATCTCTATTGTTCTTTTATTAATTTACAGTGGTACCTTGGGTTAAGAACTTAATTCGTTCTGGAGGTCGGTTCTTAACCTGAAACTGTTCTTAACCTGAAACACCACTTTAGCTAATGGGGCCTCCCGCTGGTGCCACGCTGCTGCTGTGCAATTTCTGTTCTCATCCTGAAGCAAAGTTCTTAACCCAAGGTACTATTTCTGGGTTAGTGGAGTCTGTAACCTGAAGCATCTGTAACCTGAAGCATCTGTAACCCAAGGTACCACTGTATGTCATTCTGGGAGTCCTTTGGACTAAAAATGGAGAGTACTAAATAGAATAATGAAATACAGCTATAGATGTTCCAATGTTCCTGCCCATACTAATATGCTAAAGGAGGTCTAACAGAGTTTTCATCCCAAAATGTCAGTTTTTCATGAGTAGACTTATTTTATGTGAATGTGTCTGGCCTTGGAGTGTCAAACAGTACATTGTAGCAACAGATCCATCTCACTGGGTTTCTACTTGTCTGTTTCACTAATGTTAGAGGAAAAGCAGGTCTCCTCTCAGTCCTTGAACAAGTCTATGACAGAAGTCTCCCAGCTTGAACCCAGAGTCAAAAACTGGGCTATGCCTGCTCAATCAAGTGATTCTGCAGTTGAAAATTTCACATCTTAGAATCTACATCTAAAATTTTGCTTTTGCAAAATACTCTTATCTCAGGGATTTCCAAACTATGGCTCCCAGAACACCAGTGGCCCACAAGCTTCATTCAGGTGGTCCGTGGCAAGTCTGCATAAAAATATTTGCATGTGTTTTTAATTGTAATCTATTTTTATTGCTTGTTTTATTTCTCATTTTGTATTTTATTGTATTAGAATTTATAAAAAATATGACATGAGAAATAGAAGACGCAATAAAAATATAATTAGAAACCATACAACATCTAGCACAGTGCATTAGCATTGTTTCAACAGGCAGAAAAACAATTCAGTGGTCCACCAGAATCATCAAGTGGTCGGTGGGAGGAGGTTGGGAACCACTGCTCTACCCTCAGGAAAGACAAATTCTCCACTACTTACATCACATGGGGAAACAGAACAAACCAGAAGTCTGCCAGTACTGGAAATATCTGAGGATCTGTAACTACTTAGCCAAGCGCCAAACATGCACCGCTTTCTGTCATGAAAAATAATGTAATAGGTACACTAGATAAGTATTACTGAGGGAAGAAATCCATCTTAGTAAAATACCCCTTTCCCTGAAATGCTTTTCAGACCCAGTATCTCTCCACCCTTTTCCTTCTAGCACCCCAACATTTCATTTTTCACAATAGTGAACTTCTTTACAAACCAGGTCATCAAAAGCACTTTTCATGACAGCAGCAGCCGCAGCTCTTAACTAAAAACTCCTTACCTTCTTTTATTTAATAAAAATCAGTTTAGCCCAGAACTCTAGCCACTTTTGAACACATTAGAACTCTAGCTCCTTACTTTTGAGCAGTTTAAAAAGGCTACTTCTGTTTGACTTGCTTTACATTTGATTGTAATAACAACAAGAAGGAACAGCCTTAAAAACATCACTCACGAGTGCAATGGAAGTGCTTGGCTGCCCTTACATGTAAGCAATTTGTGACTGAATCTCTTTGGTGTCAGGACAATGCATACTTGTTTTTCCACTTAGCAGATTTTCTCCACAACTGAAAATGTCAACTTGTTCAACAATTCTCAACAATGTTCACTTTCTCAACAATGCAATTCAGGCTAATAGTTACAACATGAACATATTTGTTAAAGAAACTTCACTCATTTTCCCCTCGTTGCAATGTTGGAACACTTAGATCAAGCATTTCTTTTTGCTTACATGTACACAACATTCTAGAATTAAAAAGTATGAAGAACAATAAAAAAATCATAAAAAGGACCTGCAGAATCAGGCCACTGATCTAGCCCAGCATCCTGTCCTTACAGCGGCCTTTGGGAAACCTACAAGCAGGTTTTGAGCACAAGAGCACAATCTTCTCCCATTGTTTCCAGCAACTGGTATTCAGAAGCATTGCTGCCTTCAGGTGTGTCTAATGCTCTTTTAAAGCCATCCAGGTAGGTGGCCATCATGCCTTCTGTGGGAGTCAGTTCCAGATAACTATGTGCTGCATAAAGAAGCACTTTCTTTTATCTGTCCTGAATCTTCAAATATTCATCTTCTTCTTCATCATGCTTTCATTGTGAACTTTACTTAATATACATTTTTTGTCTGATAATGCAAAGCAATTTCCTCTTATATAATGCATTTTCATAATTTATTTCTATCTGTATACAAATTTTTAATCTACAGTTTAGTATATGCATTTTTGTGCACATTCCTTGGCTGTAGAACTACACTGCAAAATTCAGAGAAGTGTGGCTTTCACATGACATCTGTGGTTCAATTCATGAATTGTTTCAGAAAGTATGAATCTAGGATGCAGACTGAATTGAATTTCCCCCTCATCCCTACTTTTCTCTTATTTTTAAGAAGTTATTTCTCCATTAGATATCCCAGAATGCTGCCCGTCAATCATTACAATCTACTTACTTGTAGCTACAGCAGCTACAAGACTCCTCAATCTGGAAGGAGCCATCTTCATTGTAGGAAAATGGTTAACCAGGAAGAGAAAATCAGGTCCTGAGATTGGGTAGAATAATAACCTTCCCAATTTAAATGCTGAAAAGACTGTGAATACTCATTGGGTTTTCAGAAAAACAATCCCCTGCAATTTCCTCCATTTTTTGATGCACTGAAATGGGCAAGACAACATATGGAACACAAACTGTAGGTGAAAGGGAAGCAATTGACAGAACAACACAAACTGTTCCAAGAAGAAACATTATTAAACTGGTGTATTTTGGCCACTTCTCAATGGATGTGCCAGAAAACTGGCCAACTCACAGTGCCCTACATGGAGACAATTTTATACCACCACCATCACACTTAGTAAATGTTTCAATAAAGACATATTTAACACATGTCCCATTCAAATATGCTATATACAAAGCACACAGTACAATAGCTGGATATTTCACGCTATGTCTATCATCATGTGTTATTTTCATTTCAGCAGAAATTACATTGATAATACAAAATCCCTAAACCCACAATTGAAGTGGACAGACTGGAAGCCTTTTTTTAAAAAAAAAATAATAATAGCCATTTGTGCAATACAGATTAAAAACTCATCACCATTATCAATTGCTGGTGACAGCAGTTTGTGGCAATGTTTATTTGCAGTCCATATTTAACTGAATTAGTTCTTAGCTTTCCTAGAAAGCCATAATGATCTCTATTCAGCATCCTGAGCTAAGTGCAGAAAAGTGGATTTGCTTAATACAGATTTATTTTTCTCCTTTCTAAACATGCAACGACACTTGCTGACTTAATAGGCACTTGGTTTGGTTTTTGGAGCATTATGTGCTTGAGCAACAAGAATCAATAAACAGAATTCAAGAGCAAGTCATAGATGGCAAAATCGTCTGGACATCCTTCTCCAGTTACATCATCTCTAGATGTAGCATACAAGCTTAAATCCTGAAGGTTCCAGGATGCAGCATACAACAAACTATAAAGAAGCAATTTACTATTTGCTGAAAATATAATAATGCTGGTTAGCTCGCTGAGATCAGATGGCGACTTCAGTAGTGCTGCCCTGATGAGAACTCACACATACAAAAACTTGAATTTTGTGACAGAACTCCCACCTTACACTATATATCTAGCAACAAAGCACAGCAGCATCCAGCTTAGCCAAGCCTAATAAGTGACTACTTATCAATCATTTCAACACCATAGTTCAGTGTACAATGTGCTTTTATTCTTTTATTCTCTCATCCCCAAATTCTCTCATCCCCAAATTGCAGCCCTATGAAACAGATTAGGGCATCTAATGTGATCCCTGGATAAGCAGAGATTTTATCATGGCCAAACATCACACTGAATCCATGGGAAACACAATACTTGGTTGTGTGATTCATTGAGACATACATGTGACAAAGCAGTCTATCGCAGAAATATTAAGATGACTTCTGTTGGGTGCTTGTGCTCTCTGTTTAACCTGAGGGTATGTCTACACAATTTCTAAAAACTCAAGCATTTTCTCTTTCTCCCAGAGAGCTTACACTTTTTTAATACAGAAATCTAGTTATATGGGAGAAAATTAGCTGTATTTGATGTTTGACACTACTTCAGAATACTAATCCAAATAAGTATTGCATTAAAATAGAGAGTACTTGAGTAGAATTTAAATTGTTAAGACACAGGGAATGCCTATACAGTAACTATGTTATTTCATTAAACCAAATCACTGCAATGATACCACAAAGAATGAAGCAAAAGACAAGCCTATCACTGGAAGTAGTAACTTCTATGGTATTAATGAAAGCCATTATTTGATGGTGGAGAGGCAGGGTGTCAGGAACCACGGGTAACTTCTGTTCTGTGTTGTCCATGTTTCTTTGTAATATCCTGCGTACAAACATCCTCAAACATTAAAATCTGCAAATGAGGCCTTATATGGGGAAACTTTTTTGTGGGACATCTATTGCATGGAGCAAAACTTTGTATCAGCTGTGGTTCCAATCTAGCCAGAGGTCCTCCTTGGGTCACCACATAATGTAATTCTAAATAATGGATAAGAACATTTACCTTTAGGCTGGAAGGTTACCTCTAGTTCTCTCTCTCAGTAGTTCATTTGCTCTTGTTCTTTTAAAAAATCTACATGATTTTATTCTCTCATTTTTTGTGATTTAATTTATGATTGTACAGTTTTAACTTGAAGCCTGGTATAAACAACACCTGAAGCTTAACTTCCACATGTCTTCCTACTGTGAACTGCCAGATGTCCTAATGTGGTTGCAGCTTGCACATTGGTCTGCAGGGGAAAATACAATTTTTCTACTTTAGATATTGGCTTGGCTCACACATCACATTAAACCATTGTTTCTTCCCTCACTCCTGTTGCTGCCATGCTTCAGATCAAGAAGCATAGCCTGAATTGTTATTTCGTCTAACCTAGGGTCATGGCTTGTTTTCTTACAAATGAGCTATGAGCATTAAGCAAAGAAAACAACAACCATGGTTATCTATCACCCACGATTTGTTTGTAGGAAACAAATCAAGTGTCTTGGATCAGACAATACAGTGAACCAGACTCTGGCTTGTTTTGTCTGCAGTATGGCAGCGGAAGTAGGGGAGCAGCATTGTGTGAAATTTTGTTTCAAACTATGATTCAATATAGCATCTGAATAAGGCCATTATAGGAGATGCTGGACAGCAGGTCAGTGTCACTGGTTTGCATATTACCTGCATCATCTCCCCAAACAACACCGAAACACTAATGAAGACAGCATATTTAGTAACCACAGAATGTGGTTATCAGCTGAAAGGGGGGGGTTTAGAATGGTGATGTAATCCAGGCTGGCTTTGTGAACAGGAGCCCTTCACACTGCCACATTTTGTGCAAGCCAACTTTTGCAATTAGCCAAATTCTGAGTTTATATTAATCAGTTGCTGGGAAGAAAACAGCAGGAAAGTGCTGTCAACTTCATGCCCTGCTTGCAGCCTTCCCGTGGGAAGCAGTATGATAAACCAGATATTGTGGTCTGATCCAACGTGTCTTTTAAGTTCTTAAGGCCTAGTGCTATACAGAATGCAGAATGCATAGTGTGAAGCTCACCACAATTACCAAAAGTATCAACTAATGACTCAGCCATAAGAAGGGCATGTAAAGAAGCACTGGAGAAGTTTTATTCTGGTGAATTTTGAATGTGGAAATGTCCTTACAAATCAAGCACAGCTGACCATAGAAAGGTCAAGGTGGTTTAAAAGGAATTATGTGGCAAAGAAACTGGAAAGTAAAGAAGGGGAACTGAGCAACAAAAATGGAGATATTGTTAATACAAGGGATTAAAAAGTCCATGTATACCATGGACCAAAGAATGGAAGCAAATAAAGCTATGCTGAAGAAGAAACTCCTAAGTTCTCCAGGAGAACCAATAACACTAATCATTCATTAGGGATCAGCTCAGAGTAGTTAGTGGATCAAATTTTATTTTAGGAAAGCATCCAGCTGACGCACCAAACATAAAGGAAATTACTTGCACAAGGACACAAATTACACTTTTACATTCCAAGGGTCACACACAATATAAAGTGAAACAGGGAAAGCCAATGATAGTAAAGACTTGTACTAAGTAAGGGGGTCAGGAATGGGGTTTGGTTTTTTTTAAGAATTTATCATACTTCAGCAGAACGTTCTTTGCATATTACAAAGTCAGCATAAAATGTCACATTTGCATTAAGGAATTATAGTAGGATTCATGTATGCTTGATGTAAGAATATAAATATTCAGCAGCTGCAAAATGATTGCAGAGAAGACTAAATGCTCACTTGTAAACCACAGTGCTACTCGTATATCATGAAATATGGAAAAATACTGTAGGCAAAAAAATGCCATGTAAAACAAATTGGGTTTGGACCATATTTGATTTGCAAATGAAATTGAAGAAGACAACACTAAACTATCTAAGATAATCAGTAAACAGCAGGTTCACATACAGGGCACTTGTTCAGATATCCGTGGGTATAAGACCCTCTCCTCTTACCTTTTACTGGTATTCACTTGGAAGTAGAAAAGATTTACATGGAGAAATACAGATATTACTGAAACAGGTAATCATTTCAGGAAGTAACTTTCCTTAAAAGTTGCAAGCCTTCATCAAATTCTTTTTGAAAAGTCTAAGCACACAGTGTTGACTGGATCATCTTTATCTATATGCTCATTGACATTCAAAGAACTCTATTGTGCTTATTCTTGCAGACGCCATGCTGTTTTCTTCTTCAGCCAGACTTGTTCTTCTGTACGCTTGGTGATTCTATATTTAATGATGATTTCTACAAACTCTCCCGGAACAACCAACCTGGATCCCCTTTAAAACATTAACTAATAACTAGTTCTGAAATCTGCTTTCCCCCCCTCCAAATTGCTTTTCCTTTTGTGTCATGTAGATTATAAGCCTATGAGCAAGGACTGTCTTATTACTGATATTTATAAGCCAATCTGGGGGGCTCTTTCATTTGAAAAGCAGGGTGAACATTAGATAGATAGACAGACAGACAGATAAGTGTTACAATATGAGCTGTGAAAATTTCCCAGTTCAAATTTTACATCTGTGCTATGAACGTGCTAGATGACATTCAGCCACCCACAGCAATATGGGGATAATAATACTGATCTAACTTGTAGGTCAACTGAAAGGATTACTGAGATAATGCATATGAAGAGTTCTCAGTGTGCCAAAACACTGCATCCAGCATTAACTGTAGAATTCCCAGCACTGCACTTCTTAGAAGAGAATCTAAAAATCCTGCATTAAATATAAAAATCCTTTCTGCATATTTGGAAATTGAAAACTGTCTAAACAATGCACAACAAAAGAGGGAAATAGAAAGAAGTGGGAAAATGTTTTGGAAAAGACGTATTGAGTTGAAACTGAATCGTCCGGTTCAGAAAAAAATGTCTTCAATTCTCTTATTATTTCAAACAATAAAATAAGGTCAATTAGCATTCTCAACAACATGCTAGCAACCCAAGAGAAACATATGAATAATTCAAATCTGGAAAAAGGAGAACAATTGACAAAATAAATATTTTAATGATCTGCTCGTCTGCAACCACTCAGTAGAGACAGAGTAATAAAATCTGAGAGTAAAAGAACAGCACTGGGGAAATGATTCAGTAGATTATTAATTGATTTCAAAATTTCAAAATCCCCTACATATTAGCTTTCAAAAGATGATTGTGAAGACTTTGTAGACTGCACAGAATACAGAAGTAGCCTGGCACGTAGCTGCAGACAAGAGCTCCTTCAAAAAGAGTTGGTGCAATAAAAACTACTTTCAAGGATTTATCATACTTATTCTTAAAATGACAGTTACAGATAGGTAGCCGTGTTGGTCTGCCATAGTCAAAACAAAAATTTTTTTTCCTTCCAGTAGCACCTTAAAGACCAACTAAGTTAGTTCTTGGTATGAGCTTTCGTGTGCATGCACACTTCTTCAGATACCTTCTTAAACATTCTTAAAATGTTTTGGGTTTTTTGTGTGAACAAAAATAAAGCTGTAGCAGCCGTGGTTTCAACACTTTAGTTCGTCCCATATAGAACTTCAAGCTCAGCAATTCTGTGTGTCTTTATAAACTACTGTAGCACATAAACTGCTCATTAGATTTTTATACAGAGTCTATAACTTCCTTTATTCAACATCCTTTGTGAACATCACATCAGCTGCACAACAACAGGAAATACAATTCACTCATGCATCTCTCCCTCACATCTAAATAATCTGAAAATCTGCAAAGAGCAGGATTCGAACAGATACTAGTGCATGAAGATGGCATATATAGTTGCACAAGGGTGGGTTCTGCATTTTCCACCCAACTTCACTCTTCAGCAGCAATCCCACACCTTTCTCAAGTGTCACCTGTCTCTCAGGGGACATAGGGACTACATTAGGGAACGAGCAAGGTAGTTATGATTCAACCATCTTAGTGTAACTCGAAGGTAAAATTATCTTCACGTGAAATCAAAGTTTACTCAATTTCATTGAGAAATCATGGAACTGATTTCACAATAACACAATAACAGTTTATACAAGCAAGGAACACAGGAAGCTGCCTTATACTGATTCAGACTGTTGACCCATCTTCTTCATTATCATCTACACTGATTGGCAGGGGCTCTTCTAGACCTACCTGGAGATCCCAGGGACTGAACTTTGGACATTCTGTATGTAAAGCAGGTGTTCTATCACTTAGTAGAGGACCCACACTTACACCAATTAGGACCAAGAATGTAATGCGAGCTGTACCAATACTGCAATGGCATAACCTCCTTCAATAGACTATGATTGATATAAGGAAACTCATCTTTTAGCAAAGAATTGGCCTTCAAACAATAGGCCCAATATGTTTCCTCTTATTTTTAGGCATTTTACTGTTTGTAAATGTATTGTTGAGTGGAAAAAAAGAATGTGCTCTACATACTGAACTACTTCAAAACAACTTTCTGGATTGGATCATGCCTATTCTGAAGTCACAGTATTTCAAAACTGTGCTTTCCCCCAAAACGTACAGATTTCATAAAATTTAACAAAAAAAATGAATTTAGCTTGAAAGTATATCTAAGGAATTATTCTCTCAGATTGCTCCACACTCCCAATGCTATCAACCTAAGGTACCAAGTAGGGTCTATGTGAATCTGTCCAGAACTTCTGATTCACTCAGTGACTGCCAACCTCTAATTCAACTCAGTTCAAATTCTGAATCTCACATTGTAAGTCTGAACAAATGATAGGCTAAAGTGTTTTCCCCCCAGAATTTATCGTGTGAACAGCCCCCCTTCCCTGATCTTGCCTCAGATGAAAATAAACAAGCATTTGTACAGACCCATCTGTCATCACAAGTTGCCATTTTTCAGAAGAAGCTTGGGACAAAATATTAAGAGATAAATCATTATGATGCGATAGAATAACCAACAACATTAAGATACAAACTCTACTTACTTCAAGGCATGATACAGAGTCCTGTTTCAGTTCACCATCACCTGTAAGAACACATATGTAATGTTACCATGTGTATTGATTAAAATAAGTTATTTTACTAATTAGATTCAGCCTTCAATTTTAAAAACAGTGAATATAAGCAGACTGATCCATTTCCCTGAAAATTGTTTGGAGGTGCTATTATGAATCAATACAAATTATAAAATTGAGCAAGAGTAATGTTTCTATTGCTTAGAAACATTACGCTATTCTTACAAGAATTAGCTTTCCTCCGAATATTCCTCCTGTACACAAAAGGGATCTGAATATTTATCCACATGTACAAGGCTAATTTAGCATAGCAAAATCATGAATTAAAAACAAAAAATGCCAAACTGAGCACTCCCCTGGATTATTCCACTCTATGAATCACTGCTTCCTTCCTTCTACTTGAGTTACCTCTTAATTCTCTCTTGAGCAGCTCTTGACAGCTATACGCTACTCTCAGGCCTCCTGTGTGCACAGCTCTCAATGCTCTGAGTTCAGCTATTCCACCTGTAGCTATTTGAACCTCATCATTCGGCAGCCTGGACTCAACACCCAGCTGTCCAAAACTGACTTCGGGCAGAACAAGCTCTTTTCAGCCTGCCAAGCCCCTCTGGAACCTTCCGCTTCTCTTGTTTGCCCAGATGCTCTCAGCGTGCCAAAGTCAGCAGTCTCAAAGCTGGAACTAACAGTCTCCAGCTGCACAAAAAATCTCAGCATGTGTTTCCCTTAAAATGGCCGGGGTGAAAATGACTGGGTCCAAATTCTGGATTTAAAAGCCAAAGGTGATTGTCAGGAGAGCCTTTATGCTGGATTTTGGTGCCTTTCATGGAAACTGGGATGGAATTACTACAAAAAGAAGTTGCTGCTTAGGATGTAGTGAATATGAAAAGTGGGTGGTCATGAAGTTGGTACCACAGGAATAAGTGTGATTTTAATCAAAATTGGAGAACTAAGTCGAAATAAATTAAAAAATTGTCCAGTAGCACCTTAGAGACCAACTAAGTTTGTTCTGCATGCACACGTCTTCAGATACACATGAAAGCTTATACCCAGAACAAACTTAGTTGGTCTCTAAGGTGCTACTGGACAATTTTTTTATTTTTTTGTTTATTTCGACTGTGCCAGGCCAACACGGCTACCTACCTGAATGGAGAACTAAGGTTTTATTTTACTTTTTAAAGAAGATATACATTGCTTTTACCCATGCCCATTTTCTTTTTTACTTTAAAATCATGCTGCTACCTCGGAAAATGTTAAAATATGAAGCACTTAAGAATATTTGCATTCTACTAAACTTCTCATTCTAGGATATAGCCGAATAGATCCTAGTTCAGTGTTTAGCAGCAATGATGGGTTGTAATTGTTATTCCAGCAAATGGTTTTCGCTGTATGTTTATAATATATAAAGTTCATCAGACACACAACATGGAGACTACAAACACAACTCACAAAACTACAGTACAAATCAGCATCTAATCAACTACTTGGAGCATCAACTTAAAAAAACAGATCAAAGTATTTAAGCTGTTGCCTCCATCAAGTGGCCAGAAAGAAGATTTAGAATGACTCCCTTGACAGATCATGCAGCTGCATGAAACAGAAAGACTGTTCCATTAAGTGTTCCTACACTGTATTATTCCATTTCAATAAATGTATTGTGATCCTTTTTGTCCATTTCCTAATATTATGAAGTTACAGTAGTGGATCCAGGAGCAGAACAAACAGCTTGAGGGAACTATGGGGGGGCATGCACATCATCACACAAGGTCATAAAATCTGGAGACAAAATCTAAAATTCCAAAAAGGAGATTTTTTTATATTCACAAACACTTCTAGTTAACCATTTCTGTGCAATTAAATCACTGGAAAACCAGTAGAGCATAGTGGTTAGTGAGACTAGGGCTGATGACACCAAGGTTCGCATCTCACGTCAGTCATGTCAGCCAGTCACTATTTCTCAAGCTAACCTATTTCTTAAGTGTTTTTATATAATTAATTATGTTATTCAACACCATTTATTTTAATGCAAGGGAAATATAATGAGAAGGGAGGCGGGAAGTAATCAATTAGGTACCATTTGTGGAATGAAAACAACAATCACATTCACTGGATTGATTACTTCTCTGCAATTTCCATTCCTGTTTCTGGTGGAATTTTCCGACATCCCAAGACAAAGCCACAGAGAACAGCCAATCTGCCTCTCTCCATATGTGAAGAGAAGAACACCTAAACCATACAGAGCAGGAAACTGCAACATCATTTTCAAACTCCTTCAGTTCCCACTTGAATGCATATACTGTTCTGCTCCTTCGCACTTGCCTCTCATTTCCTAGAGTTCTTCTTCATCCCTCGCCCCACATTTCCATGGACTTGCACCAGCACCTGCAGGCGAACAATTAGCTTGATCCAGTGCTTTTTTGGGTAAGAAATGGGGTGTCAGTACTTACATCTAGATAAAAGTGTCACGGCACACAATGGCTGCCAATTGTGGAGCGGGGAGTGATGGCATTCTGTCAGAAATAAAGCACTGTCTAGAGATCACTGGCCTCTTTCCCCAATCCCCTGCTTAAGATAAAAGATATAAATATAGGTTTTATACCAACTGCTCCTAAGCTCCCCACTGGGCTGCTGTTTTCTGAAGAATGCAGATGTTGCCAAGAAGTATGACAAAACCCGGATTGTACTCTGGCAGAGGAAATCATTGTGTTCACTGTGCTTTCTTCCTAGCTATTGAGAATGGATTGTTGGGTGTACCAGAATGAACACACAGGAACACAGAATGCTAGCTTATACCAAGTCAGAGCATTGGACCATCTGACTTGGTACTGTCTACAATGACTGACAGTGGCTTTTCCACAATTTCCATGATTTCAGGCAGGGGCCAATCTCAGCCCCATCTGGAGATGCCAGGGTTTGAACCTTGGAATCTTCATCATGCAAAACAGATGCTTTCCCACTTAAATACAGCTCTTCACAGTCTAGGTATGAGTGGATACAGGGGAGAGAGTTTGCCTAAAAGCAAAGGGTAATGTGGTTTTGGTTGGCTGGTTGGTTGGTGGAGCAGGCACAATATTTTTATGAAGAGCTGCTAGGCAGGAGTTGCGAAAAAACAATACTGGATTATTTCTTCGTATGAAGGAGAACATGTTCTCTAGTTACATACTGTCTACTTAAAAGGGAGGTGGGTCCTTTCCATTTCTAAAAGTAGGTTTCCATTTCTAAAAGCAGGGTGTCATCACTGAGGGGAGTGTGTGACAAAATGAGTTTTTTTTTTAAATAAAAAATGGGTTCACGAAACTTTTTAGGAGTGACGTGGTGGCTTAGGTGCCTGCAGGTTTCGCGCTGCCTGAAAAGTCAGCATGGGACTTGCGTCTGCATACTGCCTTTCCCTCAGCCGTCCTAAAGCTGAGGGGGAGGCGTCGGAGAGGCTCTGCCCGCCCCCATGGGCAGCTCACCCCACAGGCTGATCTCCCCACCCCCACGGGCGCAGATTACCCCACCCCCATGGGCGGCTCGCCCTGCTCCCGGCTACAGGACACACATCCGCACCAGGCACCCGATTGGCTAGCTACGCCGCTGGGTGAAGGGGAGAGGCTTGTAGTAGCCACAGATGCTGATAGAGAAGGAACAAGGGCTGTGCCTCCTGCTCTACAATAGAGTCCTGATTTGGTTCCTTCCCCTCCCTCGCTCTCAGCGCAGGAATGAAGGGTTGAGAAAAAGCTAGAACCGAGTCACAGCAAAAGCCGAGTCACAGCAAAAAAAAACGCAAGGAGGGAGGTATAAATAAGGGATGAAGAGGGACTTTAGCTTCTGCAACTGACTTGCTTATCTGATGGATGTGTCATGTGCTGACTCCTTGGCTACTGAGCAATAAAGTTAATTACTGAGAAGCAGTGTGTCTGTTTCTGCTTACTGCATGAGACAACAGACAGAAGGGCTTTTCTGCTAGCCTGACAGCACATCACCTGTGCACGACATTTGGCCCAGCTGACACACCTACCCTATACCTAATGCAATATGTGATGTGGAGCAAGTAAAGATGTAGTAGCAAAGGAACATGTTATTTACAAGCAGATTATTTTTTTTCTGGGAACAAATGGCATGAGCTATATTTTGTTATATCTCTGGAAATGTATTTAGCTTGTGTGAAAGCTCAACTATAAGAAGGAAATTAACAGAGAAACATTGAAGAAATGAATAAACTGCCATGAGAAAGCAACCCAATGTGCATAGCAAAAAATAAGTAGCTATACAGTAGTACCTCAGGTTAAGTATTTAATTCGTTCCGGAGGTCTGTACTTAACCTGAAACTGTTCTTAACCTGAAGCACCACTTTAGCTAATAGGGCCTCCCGCTGCTGCCGCGCCGCCGTAGCCCGATTTCTGTTCTCATCCTGAAGCAAAGTTCTTAACCTGAAGCACTATTTCTGGGTTAGTGGAGTCTGTAACCTGAAGCGTATGTAACCTGAGGTACCACTGTATAGAACTACCAAAGTATGTTTAGAAGCTATTCTATTCTCCTGCAAAAAATAGAAAGAAAAGAATATCCTATTCCTTGCCTTTAATTGAACCTTGAAGTAAAGCTCCTACTGGATTCATTAGTCTACTCACTTACTTCCTAGCTTATTTAACAATTTTGCTAGCTATAATTTTGGAGGTAGAATTATGTGTTACTGTTTCAGAATGGAAGGGTTACAGCTCCATCATAACAAGTATGTGCTACGCACATATAATTAGACTAACCTGGAGACCAATTTTGACATGTCTTAGCCAGCACTTGTGAGTCATGTTCATAAACTCCAAGAGAGAGCAGCAGCCCGGTTCCTGCAGTATTAGTGCCACATCTTTTATTCTCTGCGCTGTTGTAGCTTTCATTCAGATTAGCTGGAGGGAAGAGTTTTCTTCCAGCTCAAGCATTATGGCTTGATCTGAAGTGTGTGGAATTGAGGCCTCTCAGAATGGGAATAACACCGAGGCTTCGAGAGACAGAGACTGAGCTCTACCCAAATCTGTACATAACGATGGCTCAAGAAGGCAAATATTTGAGATTTTGTGTAATAGCTATGTAGACTTTGATATAAACTCTAAAGGTTCATACTACTGGAGGCAATTCATTTGAACACATATGTTCATATGAACCAATGTGATGAGGACTGATTGTTGTCAAGCAGTTTATAAAGCAAGCTAAAGACAAAGCTAGGGTTGCCATATTTCAAAAAGTAAAAACCAAGATACCACCAAAATTGTTGAGGATTTTTAAGGAAAACCTGGACATTGGGGAACTTTAAGCTTTCAAAGTTGTCAATTTTCAATTAACTTGCCTAAGATCCAGGACAAAGCCACACCTTTTGGAAATCCCCCCAGATGTCAATTCCACCTTTGAAATCCGGACGTATGGCAGCCCAAGACAATGCTGTCTTGATGGTCAACAAAAGGATCTACCCAAAGTATCACATGCAGGCTGCAATCTGGAACTGGGGTCCAAGGCTTTGCGAATGCCCAGTGGGATTTCTCCCTTTCCCCCTTTGCACAGACAACCACAAAGAACTCTTAGCAGTGGAGGGTAATCTGCAGAACAGCAACCTTCGTTTCCTAAGCCCTGCCAGCACTGGCTAAGGCAGAAGGTGGAGACAACCATTTCCCCCCCTTCCCCTTTCCCATTGCATCCAATGGGAATGAATTAATTGTGCCAGCTCTCAAGCGGCAGTAGTTTCCCACAAGGGAGCTGAGGATTCCATGGGTCCCTGGCCACCCAGACATCTCCCCGGAATGCTCCAGTTTTGGCCCCATTACTGGTGGAGCACTACTGGAAGGCACCATGTCAAATTCAGGGAGGACCTCCAGCAACAGACCTTCTGCTCAAGAACCCAAATACTGGAACCTCCAGTCATGCTACAAACTATTTTTGAACAAGCCTGCAGATTCAAAAGTATTTTGCAAAGCAGGCATCCAGGAAGAAGGGCCACTGCTAGTCTAACACCAAAACCTGAAAACATTATTGGGCACATAATATAGTTGTGCAGTTCACTGAATATCCATAGTTTCTAAGACCTATTAGGCACTTCCATCATCCCAGATCTGAGTGGGAATCACTAAAAGATGCTATGTGTACAAAATAAAGCTAAAATCACAAAAAATAGGTTTTCAAGCATTCATAGCTTTGAAAACTCTATTCCCATTGCTCACTTATTCACTATTTCTAGTTTTTTACCCTTTCGTCACATTAATTTGAGAAGTTCCATGACATATGGTGTTCATTGCTAATAGCACTAATAAAAATGTGTGTTGTGATTTTATTAGTGACTTTTTTCTCCGCTTTGATTTTGTTACTTTAGTAATATTTGTCTGTGCCTGCAGATGTGTGTTTGAACAAGAATAAATATACAAACCATGAGACTTTTCAAAACCAAAAAAAAAAAAAGCCTGAATTGAAGCTTATAGGCTTTTTTCTCTCTTTAGAAGGATCAGCTATAAGGAAAGATGAGGGTTTTTTAATTCCACTGCACTGAAAAATTAATTCACCCATCTTTCTTTGAAGTACAGTATGTGCCACTGTTGTAGATACACATTTGAGGTGTTTGTTGTTCTTATATCCTTACAGGCCACACAGAAACCATATTTCTACACTTAAAATCTAATACATTTAAACTATGTTAACACCCAGTACTCAGCAAGTCCAAAGCAATTTCACTTTAAAACAAGTGTATGTCAGCTTCCGTCAACTCAAGTGCTTGCATCTTTCACAAGCAGAGATCACGCTGGGAGTCATAACTATGAAATTACCGTGAAACAAACATAATGCTCTCCTATACAACAGTATATAATGCATTACAGTAAGACTGTGTGAAGCTATAAGCTTCTCAGCAATTTCCATAGCCATCCTTCTGTAAATGTCAAGAACAGTAGTATGACATTGGATTCAAAGATACGAGTGACATTCTTTTAATATTACTCTGCCCATCAGAACTGAGGTTTGTTCTCTCAGCTGTACCCAAAGAAAGATCCCCATTTCATATGAAATAGCGTGAACATCAATTAGGAAACACTTCATGGAGGGAGGGGGAAAATGTGGACTCCACTCCATAAACGTATCTTCCAATTGTTCTGTGTATATGTTAGCAATCTCAAAAGCCATGGGGGATTCCATCGCTATCCATTTTGACTTGGTACTAGAACTGTCTATCAAACAGAAAATGTTTTTGCATAAAGCAATTTTCACTAAAGGCAAAATAAAATGTGTAGGAGGTTTTCAAGAATCCTGTCTACAAAGAAAAACCTGCTCTATACCAATAAGTGCACTCAGATCCTGCTTGTGAGCTTCCGACAGGCATCCAGTTGAACAGGATGAGAACTCTAGCACCATAAAAGGCTCAAACATGAAGAGTCACCAGTTTATCCTTAATTATTATTTTTATTATTAATATTTATTAAATTTGTATACTACCCTATAACCATAGATCTCAGGGCAGTTCACAACATAAAATAGTAGGTATAAAAATAATAATATACATTATTAAAACAAAAACAACCCAATAATTCCCCCTTCTACAACACATTTCAAAAGGGTACCGGATGTCAATCAGCCAAAGGAGTAGTTAAAGAGGAACATTTTCTCCTGGCGCCTAAAGGTGCATAATGAAGGTGCCAGCGGAACCTCTCTGGGGACAGCATTCCACAAATGAAGAGCCACTACAGAGAAGGCCCGTCCTCATGTTGCCACTCTCCAGACCTGTTATGTAGGAAGAACATAAAGAAGGGCCTCAGAAGATGTTCTCAGGGTCCCAGGTAGCTTCATGTGGAGAGAGGCGGTCCTGAGCAATACTTCAAGGTAATTGTATGTATTTGCAATCCATTCAAAATCAGAGTTTCTGATATGAAATTCTATGAAGGGAACAAATGGATGATGATGAAGAAAACTCATATTAAGATAGTGAGCCTGGGCTGGAGTCTCTATCAGAAACCATGGTTTGCTTGGAAGTGGAGGATGTAGATTTCTTTATACAAGAACTAGAATGTGAAGATTACCAATGTAAAGACCACAGTTTGGGAACCCCTGATATAGAAAACTTAGGATGCATTTGAATCCAGTGAACTAACTGGGCATACTGGAAAATAAGCATCAAGTGGTAATATTTAATATAAAGCATGTTTAATAATATGACTATGTTAGTGATGTTACAATTTCAGGGCTACTAATGGTGAATCCTACTAAAGTGCATTATTTAAAAAGTGTGTGGTACTATAGTTTCATTCCATTCCACCCCTTTCCACTACCAGAAGATGAAACTGTGATCTTGACAGGCCCGTTCCCTCCCATCCTAAGTCTACAATGGGCCAGTAAGAGGAAAGCTGACTCTCTTGTGCAGGGAAACAGTGATTTTGCCCAAAAGGAATGCCATGTTTAACTCATCTTCCAGCTGTACTTGATAAATTATAAAGTACATCACAGCTTTTTGTCATACAATATTTGGATCACAGGCTCTACTCCTATTCATGAATTCATTCATTGTCATTAACACAATAGATTGGTGATGACAGCTAAACTGGAGAGTGAGACACTTTTGAAAACCTGAAACTTAAAATCCATTCTATACACATTTTAGGCATATTCACTTCCTTTCCATACAAACAATGTCTGACATCAGTCGAAACATGTCTGGTAAGTGTAATCTCTCTGATGAAGGAAGGTGTTCCACAAGCCAACTTTCAAGGCTTAAAGAGGAATAGTTGGGGTGATTTGTTCTGTAATACAAATCAGTATGAACTTGCAGTGTCCAGGTGCTTTTCCTAATAAATTAATTGGAAGCAAGACTGTTGATTTTAGTACCTTAG
This sequence comes from Podarcis filfolensis, assembly GCF_964270895.1. Classification (NCBI taxonomy): domain Eukaryota; kingdom Metazoa; phylum Chordata; class Lepidosauria; order Squamata; family Lacertidae; genus Podarcis; species Podarcis filfolensis. The sequence goes on along the minus strand of NC_139605.1, from coordinate 32,425,912 downwards.
GTAAGAATATGAACAGCCGCTATCGTGCACTCATACAACAAAGTGGGTTGTATCCAACTAAGTCCTACTCAAGAGTACACCCATTGAAACTAGCGGGTTTAAATTAGTCATCTCAATTAACTTCAATGGTTCTGCCCTAAGTAGGACTAGTATTGGATAAAATCCAGGGCATACAAGGCAGGGCCTCTTCCAATACTTTGGGTGTAGAATATGATGCTGTAATCAAAGCTACAGAGTGGCACATGTGTACAAATTAGCAAGGTCTGAGGATGGGGAAATTGCAAGCACTATGTACTACCTGTTGGAGAAGGAACTGGCAATCCACTCCAGTATTTTGCCAAGAAAACTCCATGCACATAAAAAAGGAGAAGCTTTGAGAAGAAAGTGAGAGTTTCCAAGGCATGCTCTGGTTCATGGGGTCACAGAGAGTCGTACACGACTAAGATGACTAAACAACAACATGTACTACCTGTGGTGCTGTAAGTTACTTTTTGTGCTGGTAAAATGAAGTCAATTCACAGAGTTATAACAGTTCACTACCCACCAAGAAAACAAAGTAAGATATCTGATCAGGGCACAGTCAACTCACAACTTGTGCATTCAGTGTTCGCTATTGCAGCTCTAAGTGCTTGGTGGCCAGCCAGGTGCAATCGCATAAGTTAAACACACATGCTTACCAGGCTGTGGGAAGGTATCACATAGGTTCTAGGGGGCTTTCACAAGATTTTGGACAGCCCAGATTCTTGAAAGTCTCGTGGAGCCTAGTAAGCAAGGTGCAAAGCTTAAAAGCTCTCCATCTTGCAGAAGTGGGAGTGAGACCTGCTCAGGAAACCAGCTTCAGAAAGGTCAGGATGGCTGCATGGGAGGGGGTTGGGTGGGGGAGTTCCAGGCTGGTTCTGACTCCTGTATAGACAATTTCACCTTTACCCACACACCCCCTCCCAGAGGGTAGCCCCCACACATTGTGAGCCTATTGTACCTTAAAGCCGATACTCTGTTGTAGTTAGTACACAATTCTATGTAACTGAATGAGAGTTTATATGAGTGCTTCTAATTCTGGAATAAACAGTTTGAGAGTATCATTTTTTTTCTGTTGGGGAAATACCTAGTGTTGGGATTAGTTAAATACTGTATAGTAAAACAAGCAAAAGCAATTTGCTCACCACTTCCATAAAAGTGAAAATTGAATCTCAAAACATTACAAGATGATAACAAACTGAATGTATCCATCATTAGGGAACAGATTTATACACATCAATTGATTTTGGGGTTTGAAAATGAAATTTGTTTGATGTAATTAGTTTTACAAATGAAATGAACACTGACCTTCCTGGCTTTGTATTGACAATATCATCCTTAGATATCCGACCTATTTGCAACAATTGTCAGAAGTAAAGAAAAAAGCATGATTTACAGGCTTATTTAAAAGCCAAGGATATTAGTTGTTCAACCTTATCTTTTCCTTCCTATTTAATGTATGCTTTTCATATGCTCTAGAGAGAATCATCTGTGCACTCCAATGTATTAAAAATAAAGATACAGGATATATATGAAAAAATATGCTGGGAAGCAGCTTTCTTAGGTAAATGCAAGAGGAGTGCACCTGTCAGTGAAAATAAATGATTACTTAAAAATATAGTTCATACTATGACACTCCGGCATATTCATTACCTTTCAGCTTGAAATAAAACACACTGCAATTTGCTTTGCTTTCAGTTGATACACATACTGTGTTTGAACTGCTGATTAAGTGATTCTTTCCTTATTTGCATAGAATAAATCAACTACACCACTTATAACAATGTATAATTAACATGGTATGCCAATCTTAGGTAGTTTTTGTTTTGCTTTTTTAAGTGAGGAGGCAATGCAAGTTTGCTTTCTCGGTGTCAAGTACATTTATGTTACACCTCTAAATCTTTTCCAGCAGGGGAAAGAGAGCTCTTGCACTCATGTCCTGCTAGTTTTACTTATTTATGTGTCTGCTTTGTTTGTTTGACTTTTACTGGCCCTTTACCATACAGGTTACAACCTTGGGCTTCTGGGCTTTGGAGCCCAATCTTCCCAGCCACCATCATCAAGTTAGCAGCCGGTAGCAGTTCTGTTTAGCTGTTTGCAGGCTCTGGAAGCTTGTGACTAGGACTTGTAAACAGCATTTTACTGAGGCAGTTTGAGAGAGAGGTCAGGAGTGCTGTCTTTCAGTGGACATGGACATGGACAATGAAGGAGCTGCTGTGCCATGTTTGCCTTCCTGTCTGAGAATGCACAAAACTACACCTATAGCAAGTACAAGCTATTTGCCTTGCTGGAAGCTGGAAGAGAAGATACAGCAACATGAGGCCCACCTATTCACTCTTCAAGCTATTGGGCAAGATGAAGAATTTATTGACAGAGCAGAACAAAAAAAATTTTTCCCTTCCAGTAGCACCTTAAAGACCAACTAAGTTAGTTCTTGGTATGAGCTTTCGTGTGCATGCACACTTCTTCAGATACACGGTGCAGGCACACGAAAGCTCATACCAAGAACTAACTTACCGTATTTTTCGCTCTATAACACGCACCTGACCATAACACGCACATAGTTTTTAGAGGAGGAAAACATGAAAAAAAATATTCTAAATGAAACAGTGGATGTATGATTTTTGTGGTTCATGCTGTGGCCACAGACATGTGATCTGACGGTGAGTTTGGGGTAGCCCAATGCAAAAATCCCGAGGATCCATGTGGATCCGTGCTTTGTAACCACGTTTTAAGTGGGGAGGGAAGGAAAAGCATTCAAGGGACAAGGAGCATGCGTGGGGTGGGTGGAGAAGGATGCTGCTAATAATGCAGAAGAGGGGTATAAGGGGAGAAGGCTCCTCTTCTCTCCCACTTTGCTCCTTTAAAACAAGCAGTCTCTGCTTCTCTCCCTCCTCCCCGGCTTAGAGAGCTGAAAAGCTTTGCTGCTATTTAGCGAGGCGAGCTGAGTGGGGAGGAGAGAGGGACAGACAGCACGGTTTAAAGCAGCCAACCAGACAGGAGCCGCTTACACCTGTGTAAGCGGCTCCTCTCCCTCTTTGCTGTTTCAAAGCGAGCCACGGAGGAGGGAAGGAAAGGGAACCATGGATCCTCTGCTCATGACTGCAGCAGACCCCCCCCCCCCGCTGGCATTCGCTCCATAACACGCACAGACATTTCCCCTTACTTTCTAGGAGGAAAAAAGTGAGTGTTATGGTGCAAAAAATACGGTAGTTGGTCTTTAAGGTGCTACTGGAAGGAAAAAAAATTTTTTGTTTTGACTATGGCAGACCAACATGGCTACCTATCTGTAATTGACAGAGCAGAGTGGACTGTCCTGAAACAGCAATGCAGGTGGGGTGCCCCCACAGAGGAGGAAAATCGGCCATTGCAGAAATCAAACCTCTGGAGTAACGCAACACACAGAAACATGTCCATGCGGACTGGTGGTGGGCAAATGTTGTCCTCATTAAAACAAAACCTCTGGAGAATCAAAGAGTGCTCACAAATAGTTTCTCATCATCCTGGGAAAAAGTGACAAGTGGGGTACCGCAGGGTTCTTTTCTGGGACCATTGTTGTTTGAACCAAACCTGTTGTTGGAAACCAAGTCTTATGAGGAACAGTTGATGGAGTTGGGTATGTTTAGCCTGGAAAATGGAAGGCTGAGAGGAGATATGATAGCCATCTTCAAGTATATAAAGGGTTGTCATACATGGAAGGTGGAGCAAACTTATTTTCTTCTGCTTCGGAGGGTAGGACCCGAACCAATACGATTCAAGTGTGCCATTATTGCTCACATGTAGGAGAATAAGAGTTTTGTTCTTAAGTCAAAACCTTTCTACAGAGCAATTCACACTGTTGGAAAGGTAAGAAACATAAAAATAAAACTTGAGTTATAAATGACTGGACAAATCACACGTCATTGCCCTTGATGACATTCATACAGCATATCCTCCAAAAGCATCTTAATAGGGTAGTCTTTTGGTTATGGTTACTTTGCAGTGTGCATCTGTCCATGCCAGGTGTTAAGGTTATTATCTTACTGCTTCAGATGACTCCAATAGGACTCTCATCTGTAAGTTCTAATTCTGAGTAAAATTTGGAGGAACATTTTAAAGTGGCATGAAGGTATAACTTGAAAATAAGCATATTTTGATTACTTATTGGTACTCCTAACTCTGGGTAGTTTAAAAAGTATTAAGCTACAAAAGTAAAGAAAGGGCACACTCCTTCAAAATTATATTCATAAGGCCAGCTGAGACAATCAGTGCTCCCCACTCCCAGACAAATCACTTGGGAGACTGTTCAGTCATATGCATAATTATGTAACATGAAAAGTATTCATGTTTTCTTAATTGCAAGTATTTCAACTATGTTTAAATACATCATTCACTTTACAAGGTACAAATAAGTATGTGCAATTACATGCTAATTAGTTACAATTTAATTACTGTGTAAATACTGGTATGTAAGAAGATAATCAGATGGTTACTTGTGCAGTGTAAATTAATTGATAACAAGAGATTTACAATTGCAAATTAGGGCGATTACACTCTGAGTGCTATGTTAGATGTTAAGTGCAATGCATAGTTAATCACTTATCTATTATTTCACTATATTGTTGTATGATGTGTTGAAATAGCAGTTTAGGTCTTATATCAGTGTCTGGAACTCACCTTTCTGAAGTAGGTTGATCACACGTTTGGATCTTCATTTCTAAAACAATTATCTCTAGCATAATTTCAATCATTATCCGTTATCTCAAAATGTTCCTAATGCTGTTGATAATAGGGTGCTTTGCTGTGATTACGTCTGGGGAGAGAAATGTCTGCCACCTTATCTTTAACTTGCATTTCAGATTCCCTGTTCTCTCCCTGCCTCACGCAGCACTCAATTTAGCTTCACTTCTGTGGCCATCTGGTGCTATAAACCTAAATTGTGTGCAATTTTATGCCTGAAAAAATGCTGGTTTGACCTGTATTTCTTTCATTATTTCACCAACATGCTGCGGAGAGATAAAATAATGGGGATGGCTGCTTTTGCTGTTTGCTGGAAGTTGTTTGTCCTCTTTTAAAAGACTTTTTGTGTGCTATTCCAGAATGCTAGCATGTTGACTCTGATTCTTGCTAGATAAAGGATGTCTGCAGTAGCTGTTTGTTGATTTTCTATTGACTTCTGTTTGAGACTGAAGGTGTTTCTCATTACTTTCTTATAATACAGTGAAGATAGCAATTTAGTTACATTGACCTTGTAATGATGCTTAGTTCTTCTTTTATTAGTGCCCATGTTGAGCATACCTTTTTATTACTCTATCCATGTCTTTTTCCCTCAGCCTTTTAGATTACATGAAATGGCTTCTGTGCATAGCCCACACTTCCTCATTTTCCCCTATTTTTAACATATTTTTATTAAAGATTTCTTGGTTTACAAAAGTATGTGCAATGTCTTTTTTTTTCCAAGTTACATTTTCTACAGATCAGTTTCATTTGTTCCTCCCAAACAAACTAAGGAAAATTCCCACAACACTAAAAAGGTACACACAGACTATGCTTAAAGCAGAAATAGGCAAACTGTCCCCAAACCCATCCCCACTAATTCTCCTGGCACATCACCCACAATCATGCAGCACAAAACCTCGAGATAAAAACCTGGCAAACCAAAGGCTTATACAGTGGTACCTCCGGTTAAGTACTTAATTCGTTCCGGAGATCTGTTCTTAACCTGAAGCACCACTTTAGCTAATGGGGCCTCCCACTGCTGCTGCGCCGCCGGAGCACGATTTCTGTTCTCATCCTGAAGCAAAGTTCTTAACCTGAAGCACTATTTCTGGGTTAGTGGAGTCTGTAACCTGAGGCGTATGTAACCTGAAGCATATGTAAACTGAGGTACCATTGTATCGCCTGACAGACTTCTACATTTCCTCATTTTTTAATCCTGCAGGGGGGTTCCCCCCTTGATAATAAGGAGGAACCAGTATAGGCTTTACATTAGACCAGAGACAGAATTTGGGGATAAAGGCTAAAAGCAGGCAAAATTAAAACGAATTCCAAACCATATGTAAATATTTAGGCAATCTCTGTAAAAGTCAAGTTTTGATGCCTCATATATTGGTCAAAATATCAATAGAATTGAATCCTATTGTTGTCATCAACCATTTCAGGAGAGGAAATGAAGGTTCAAACCATGCCACAATAGCTAATCTCACTCGATGTATATTTGGCTCAGTTCCCATCTGTGACATGAGTGGAAGGAGTACCCTATAAGACAAGAGAGGGGAACTTGTCCCTTTCAGTCATTGTTGGAAATCCAAATCCCAACAGCCCCAGCTGGTATGGCCTACAGCATGGCCCCCAAACCCCAGACACAGGTTTTTCAAAATCTCTCATATGCTCTCACAAGCCACACTGGGTTGAGTCCAACAATACTTTTACTCAGTGTACATCCACTGAAATTAATGGACATGACTAACTTTGGGCTATTAATTTCAATACATCCATTAAAATTAGTTTGTAGGAACTACATCCAAGTCTCTTATTTTATCCTCAAACAGGCATTCTGACAGATTTAATTATAAAAGAGGACAACATTTCATTTATTTAAAAGCCAATATTCTAATGTTTAATAAACAACAGGCATCTTGATAGCAGAAAAAAACCTTGAAACTGCATGTAATAAAACTCTAGATACTTCTCCTTAACTAAACTTTCTGCTCTTTAAATGTCAGATGCTACAATGCAAATGAACGCAACCCATGAATAGCGATACCACCCTAGGAAATGTTCCAGTCTTAGCAAAACTTTATTATGGTTGGGGTTTTTATTTACACTTCGTCCACAATTCCATGGATACTTTGCCCAAAGAGGAACCTCTAATGCTTTTTGCTTTGAAATTTTATCTTAAGCAAAACTCAAGTCCAATTTATTATCAACCTGGCCCACTGAACGTTTCAGTCAAACTCTTAACAGGCCATCCAAATGCTAATGAGAAGCAGATAGCAACAAGGTACATCAACTAAAAGTTTTTTATAGGGCCTTGAACTTGAACCTCAATAAGAAATACAAGATGATATATATGTGATAAGAGTTTTGTTTCCCACAAAAATGCCAATTTCACCCAAGCAGGAACCTCCAAATTACCCCTGATTCATCAATGGCTGCTCTACTAGGGGAGCGCTACACAAGAAAAACAATTTAGAAATATTGTCCACAAAGAACTTAATAGGTGAGACACCAAACGACAAAGACTGAAGACATATTTGTGCCTCCATTTTCCTCAATGCCTAGCTGATTTTTGCAACTACAGTACACTCACACACATTTAACTTCTATGCATTCAGCTTTAAGCTCTTGGCAATTAAAAAAATAAATAAAAGGGTGGAGAAAAGGAAACGGGCATCTGGGGGCAAAGACTTTGGCAATCCCACCCATCAATGCACCCAATGTGTTTTGTCTATACACTATTTTGTTTCTATGTAATAGCGTCAGAATGTAACCCCCACGTAAGATGTGCTTGCTGTATACTGCATTGCTTGGAAATCCTGATTCAAGCCATGAAAATATTTGGAGACAAACAAGGAGAACTTACCCACCAAGTGGGTCTACATAGATCTAATCTAGAAGGAGAGTACAAAGTCAGCAAATGCAGGAAAATGCTAATGAAAATCAATCCTGTACAATCGGGAAGTGCAGTAAAGTTGAAGGGAAAACGGCTAGAAAATTTACTGCTTGACACTGGTATATTTTTGTAACATTATTTTTTTCTGACTAGTGAATGTTTAGTTTAAATGATGCGTCTTTTCTGCTGAAACACAGCCACACAAACAAAGACAAAAGATAGTCCTCCGTGGTTTTTATCCTTAGATCTTCCTCTAGTCTGGTAGAGACTTCTGAAAACAACTGTTTTACCCCGAGTCAGTTTTCTCATACTTAGGAAACCTAGATTATTTGTTTGCTTTTTCAAATAATAATAATTCTCTGTTCTAAAAAAAGTAGATGCTTCAGGCAGAATATATAAGATTTAGACAAGATATTTATGTAATGTATCATACCTGTGCGCCTCAAGAAAAAACAAAATGTGCATGCAGAGAAAGGAAATGTGAAATTATGATGACTGCGCCTGACTCCATGTGCTGGCTCTACACGTGTACAACTGTATGTGTCATCCTAGACTTTTGCAAGTGTGCAGGACCTACATATACAGCTGTGTATGTGTAAAGCCTGTTGTTCCACCTAAAGTGTGGAAGAGAGGGCAGAACCAGCTGGTGTTTTTCTGCTCCGCTCTGTGCATTGAATAAATATGTGGAACGAAGCGTGAAAATAGCTATATTTAACTATAGTCTTTCCCCCAAATCCTTTGGTAAGAACAGCCTTGATTATAGTTAACATTAATCACCGGCCTCCAGCAGGAGGAAAGGGTGGGAAATAATAAAATAAAATAAAAATTCAAGGGAATGAATTATGTCCCTCTTCTGGACTTTCAACCTCAGCAGGACAAAAATCAAGACTCTTATATCACCTACATAGAATTCAAATATAACACTGAACTCTTCTAGGACGAGTGGTATATATGACAACGCAATCTATTTCATTTTTTTATTACAGTGGTACCTCGGGTTACATACGCTTCAGGTTACATACACTTCAGGTTACAGACTCCGCTAACCCAGAAATAGTACCTAGGGTTAAGAACTTTGCTTCAGGATGAGAACAGAAATCGTGCTCTGGCAGCGCGGCAGCAGCAGGAGGCCCCTTTAGCTAAAGTGGTGCTTCAGGTTAAGAACAGTTTCAGATTAAGAACGGACCTCCAGAACGAATTAAGTACTTAACCCGAGGTACCACTGTTATCCTTGTTTATTAATACTAAACAAAGGATATAATTTTATTTGGTGATGTGAACATATATACACAAATGGCAACAAATAAAAAAAAGACAACAGAGACGTGGCAGACAGCTATTGATATTCCTATGGCTGCAAAATGAATATCTCAACTTCAGAGGGAAAAACATTTTGATTTTTCAGAAAGGGCTGAAAACTGAAGCAAACGAACAATTAAAAGTTTAGCACTTTGAAGTTAACCCTTTTGTGTTATCACAGCAGTTCTACAATACAGCAAGCATTTTCCAGACAAATAATGTTTCCAAATCATAAAGAATGTTTGTTTTGGACAGGTTAGAATATAAGCTGAACCACAAACACAAAGTTCTGTTAACAGCCACAGCATTCGACATTTGTTTTTAAATTCTAATGTGCTTTTAACAGATAAAAGGGATATTGAACACCAGTGTCACTCAAAAGCAGCTCACAGAAGTTGACAAAAGGCTACTTGCTACGCATCATGGGAAAGCTACTCAGTAATTTGATGAAGCACGCAGTAGAAACAAGTTTATTAAGATACACGACATGTTCTCCACCTGCTAACAGATCAACTATGCATGGGAATAGGATGTTTTTACCTGTACTGCAGTATTCTTAGTCAAGTGGGAATACATTTACTACAATGAAACTGAACACACAATTTTAAAAAGGGAAAGGTCCTTAGCTGTAATTCTACCATTGGCAGGCTAGAATATAAATGCAGCAGAATATATGTTAGTCAAGTAGAATTTTGCCATTATGCTTGGCTGAAAACAGATATGGAAGAAGGGAATCAACAGTCACCATTACAAACATAAACAAAACAGAACGAGAGTCAGAGTAGAGTTGCCACTGAAAGTTCACTACAGAGAAATTTCTTCGAATCAGATCTGAGGGTTTCTTCTTGGATAAAAAAAAAATCTGAAAAAGTCTAAGGTGCTTTCCTGTGGAAGAAGTGGATAAACCAGAGTCACGGACAACAATGCATCACCTATCAACTGGCTATCTGAAAGACCATATTCCCTCAAACGAGCCTGCCCAGGGTTTGAGATCTTCAAGGGAGGCCATTCTCTAGGTCCTGTCACCCTCACAGGCACCTTTAATGGCCTTTTTGGTGGCTGCTCCCAGACTCTGAGACTCTCTCCCTAGAGAAGCTACACTGGCTCCCTCCTTGCTGTCCTTCTGCCAGCAGGTGTAGACTTTCTTGTTCCAACAGGCTTTTCAGAATTGACTGCTGGTGCTGTGATGTTTTTATTGCAATTGTGGGTATATTTTAGACATACTTTATATATGCATATGTATATAGTTTTAATTCCATCAATGTTTAATTATATTTTTATGATTGATTTTTCTGTGTTTTTAGTGGTTATTGTTTGTATCTGTAAGATGCCTTGACTCCTGTCAGGGGAAAAGGCGGGACATAAACAAACAAACAAACAAACAAACACTCTCAAGCAGCAGTGTACCACACCTGCTTAAAAAAAAGAAAAGACAACTATATTTTGTTCACCTGGAAATAATGAAATACTTCCTTTTTGCAGACACTACAGTACCAGCCCTTAAAACTCCTGACTTCGGGTGCCCATTTCTGTGCCCCCTTTCTCAAACAATCTTTGTCTGGTCAAGCATAGCTGCATTCTTCTCTTCCTACCTCTTCATAACAATTTACCCTGATGCTAAGGATCTTCAGTTCACCATGTGTTTGAAGACAGTAGAAGAAAAGGCAAGGTTTAATTTGCCCTGTTTCTCTACCCCTGCCAGCTTTCTGGCTCCCACCACTGCAGCCCCTTCTCCATATGCATCACCAAGCAGCCTCCTTTGACTCATTGCTATCTCATTCCCCTTTACATCTTCTATTTCTGGAACATTCTTCAATTGTTAACCCATACATTTTGTTCTCTCAATAAAAGCTCCTTTCTCGAAAGGTTCTGTTCTTATTGCTGCACTACACAGGCACTCTGATACCACAGAAGGTGTTGTTCCTAAGTTACACATGCTGTATTTCAGTGTACATCTCTGTCAGCCTGACAGTAGCATGTCCTCTGGCAGAATAGTGCCGGGACCATAGGAATTTATTCTGTTTTCCCGCTATAATAATATCGAACAGGAAAAGTGGAAACCAGGAACCAACTACAGAAAAAACAGATAGCCAAGGTATCTTAATGCCTCTAATATTTTTTATAGATGCCTCAGGCAACAGTAGTTGGCAATAGCTATTGATGCCCAAGAGATCTTCAGTAGTGCTTCTGTTAGAAAGTCTATTCTGGATTTCTCCAATCAGTGGTTAAATCGTTGTTAAAATCTCTGAAAATGCCATAGTAATAACAGAGAGAAAGAAGCTCACTTTCCTTTTAAAAGAATTTGTTCCTTCACTGAAAGGTTACAGCCTTACAAACCAGATCTTTATCTTAAAAGCAGATGCTTGTAAAGAAACTGAGTATATGTCAGAAAGGTCCCCTTCAACTCTCTGTATCATGAAAGGAGGGAAAAGGCAGAGACATAAGACAAGAGTCCTTGATAGTACTTTAGCAGCCACTGCAGCTCATGCTTATCTCTGGCATGGAAAAGAACTAATACGGACTTCTGAGTTGTCACCTGAAGAGATAAATGATTGCGTTCTTCCTCTGTAAGCCAGGAACAACCAATGTGCTGCCCTCCAGGTGTTCTTGACTTCAACTCCATTCAGCTCCAGCCAGCATGATCAATGGTAAGGGATGCTGGACTTCCATCTGGAAGGCACCACTTTGGCTACCTCAGCTCTAAACTACATATTATCCAAAAACCACATGTGAAAAAGCATAAATCAAGATCTAGTCCATTTAGTTTTGTGAAAGTTTGTGAAAGCTGATCAGTATCTTCATCAGTTCAGGAGAACATGTAGGGAGTTCCTTCAGGCCATAAATCTGAGAAACAGTGGAGACTGCTCCATTAGGATGAGTAGCTGTCAGGGAATCAAATGCCTGGGAATAGTCACTCTGGAGATGAAGGAATGCCTCTACATAGGGAGGCAGAGTCTGACTCTAGAGATGAGGAATTGCAGCCACAGCCAGAGCTGGGCTAGTTCGGCCCTCCTTTGCCAAGACTTCCCAGACTCGGAAAGCTCAAAGGCAGAAGGAGGGGAAGAGATAGATGACATTGAGGGAGTTGCTATGCAACCAGGAAGGAGGCAGAATTTAGAGGGATCTTCATTTAATATCTTCATTTCCCCGAACCAGAACAGCTGAAAGGGTTGCAATGCAACAGAAGTGTAAGAGAGAAAGGACTGGACTTTGGCGCCCTTCGTGCTGTGACAGGGCAGAGTCTCAGAGTGACCAACTAAGGGCGGCAGGACCAGAGCCGCTCTCTGGATGTAAATTGTAAATAAACATACATAAAACTGCCAGAGACTCATTAATTCTTATTGGCGCTTGCTTGCCTGCCTGAGATCATTACAATAGCACCGCCCCATGAAGCTCAGTCTGCCCTCAGCTAGCCTCCATTTACCTACCTCCTAACTTAAAACCAATATAGGGGATGGAACTGCTGTCAGCCTCTTCCTCCTTAAGTCTCAGTGTTGCCTTTGTTGAAGTCAGCAGGAAAGAGGATGGGGTCAAAACCAGAATTAGTTGGCTCCACTGCCTTTAGCTCTGCCAGTCATTTCCTTTGGCTCCCACCAGTGTTGGCATCCCTGCCTTCTGTCTTACCAATCCCCAAAGGCACCAGCCTCCCCTCTCCTGCTAATGACTGGTATGTCAAGATAGGATAGCTTTTTAAATGAATGCAACTGTTCTATTCAAACAAACTTGCACCTGTAAATTTCTACTGTACATTAGAAATTATTCAAATTATTAGAAATTTGGATCTAAAGATTTAGATTTCTTTTTAGGTCAGATATTGTCACTTTTAGGAGATAAGGTTGTTGTAGAAGACTGTGTGTGTACCATACCACAAGGTCCCTCCTCAGTTTTCTTGGCCTAGCTGTTTGCAGGAAGCAATCAAAAATAAATATGCATTGTTTTCAAATCACTGGGCTATTTTATTAAGCCATGGCCTAAGGCAAGCCTCAGAATTCAGAAAAGGCCAAACAGAAGCATTTCATTTATGTGTAGCATTACTTAAGATTGTCAAACAAAGGATGAGTTTTAAAACAAGAAATTAATATGATTTGAAAGGTCAAACCTTGCCTATTTCTTTAAATGAAAGGGTTATAGCCTTGTCAGATCCTTATCCACATGACACCGCTGTATGTAAGAAAATTATCTTATTCTACGCTGTTTGTTTTGCCTATTATGCTAATAATCAGGAGAATGGAGGACTCTAAAGCTTCACCCCATACCCATTAAAACAGAGAGAACCTTCCTTTACAGAGGATATCGGCACAGACATACTCTTCAAATAAGCCAGCTGCCTTTAAGCGACATGAGTATTACTGAAAAGCTGGAACTCCTTTAGGATTTTGAATGTCTACCTCTGCTATCACATTGCGCTTACGATAAAATTACTATGTAGAAGAAATGGCTGTAGACTAATAATTGCATAGTTACAAATGCACCACGAAGTTATGTAACAGAAACCCATACTGAGATTTCTTGACAGAGTATAGAATACAAAGGGAAAACAGCAACCCAACATTTTGCCCACTAAATTTCAATGGGGCTTACTCTAAAGCAGGCAAGGCAGGGAATCTAGACTGAATCAGAAAAGAAAAAAGGTATGCTGGAGCAAAATGCACAGGTGTAAAAGAGCTTTGAAAAATAAGATACGCCATATGCCAGCCCGCCCAAGACCTGTGAGGGAGGCCCTTATTATTGTATTGTATTATTAGATTTATATACCGCCCTCCATCATAAGATCTCAGGATGGTTCACAGAATAAAATACAGGATAAAAACAGCCAAATAAGTAAAACAAAACAGCAAAACAATAACCCCCTTCCCACAGACATATTTAAAAGGCTGTAGAATACAGTGGTACCCTGAGTTACATACGCTTCAGGTTACAGACTCCGCTAACCCAGAAATAGTACCTTGGGTTGAGAACTTTGCTTCAGGATGAGAACAGAAATCGTGTTCTGGCGGCGCGGTGGCAGCGGGAGGCCCCATTAGCTAAAGTGGTGCTTCAGGTTAAGAACAGTTTCAGGTTAAGAACGGACCTCCGGAACGAATTAAGTACTTAGCCCGAGGTACCATTGTATTAGTTAGCCAAAGGCCTGGTTGAAAATGAATGTTTTCACCTAGCAGCTAAAAATATTTAATGAAGGCACCAGACAAGGCTCGGGGAGAGCATTCCACAAACAGGAATCCACTACAGAGAAGGCCCGTTATTGTGTTGTGACCCTCCAGACTGCATGTGGAGGAGGCACACAAAGAAGGATCTCAGACGTTGAGCACAGAGTCTGGGACAGCTTATATGGGGAGAGTCTTGTCTGCAAGCAGCCCTGTTCAGGGAAGTTTTTAATATATAACGCTGTATTGTTTTTAACACTTGATTGGAAGCCGCCCAGAGTGGCTGGGGAAACTCAGCCAGATGGGCGGGGTATAAATAATAATAATAATAATAATAATAATAATAATAATAATAATTATTATTATTATTATTATTATTATTATTATTATTATTATTATGGCTGAGGCACAACTGAGAGGAAAAGTGAGACAAGGCCTCCTCATGGCTGCACCTGAGTGGAATACCTTAATCCAGTGAGATCCATTTGTTCTCCTCTCTTACGATTTTTATTTTATTTCTTATTTATTTATATCATCTGTTCTCTGCTCTTCAGCCAAAAAGGTTCCCGGAGCAGCTTACATAAAATCGAAACAAGAAACCCCCTACCTACAGGCTTACAATATAAAGAAGAAAAACCACAACAAACAAGGGAAAGGTAAGGAGAGAAGATGAACATCAAAATCAAAACTCAGGCACCAATTTCTAGACAGTTGCTTCTAAATTGACCAGCTTGCACAGTTGGAGGCAGGAGGGGGCTGATGGAGCTGGGCCTCCAGCAAAGCCAATGAGGTGAGCTTTCCTTCCTCTCTGTCCTGTTGAGACAGTCTGATGGAATGGTTGTCCCTAGATGACAGCTGAGAGAGAGGAGGCAAGGTTCTGGCAAGGATTTCCAGGTTGATGAAGATGATTGATGTGGCAGACCTTTATTTTAGATATACCGTATTTTTTGCTCCATAAGATGCACTTTTTTCCTCCTAAAAAGTAAGGGGAAATGTCTGTGTGTCTTATGGAGCGAATGTGTGGTTGATCGCTGGCTCCCTTTCCAGCCTGTCAATTGCCTATTGTCCTTTAATACTATAAATCCTGTTTGCCAGGGGCTTTAGGTGGTTAATTCTCTCCACAGGCAGCAACTGCTTCAGTTCACATGTTTGTCTGTGGTCAGGAATGGATCTCAATCAAGTGAATATGGATTGGCATTTGCTCACAATGTTGTTGTTTTTTAAAAAAACACAGCAAAAACACAAATTATGTGTAAAGTGTTTTGACATTTCATTACATTGCAATTACAGTGGTACCTTGGGTTAAGTACTTAATTCGTTCCAGAGGTCCGTTCTTAACCTGAAACTGTTCTTAACCTGAAGCACCACTTTAGCTAATGGGGCCTCTTGCTGCTGCCGCACTGCCGGAGCACGATTTCTGTTCTCATCCTGAAGCAAAGTTCTTAACCTGAGGTAATATTTCTGGGTTAGCGGAGTCTGTAACCTGAAGCGTATGTAACCTGAAGCATATGTAACCCGAGGTACCACTGTAATAAAGCCAACCAAACAGGATTTAACCTTCCGCTCATCAAGAGATCGGCAGGGAGTTCAATCCTGTTTTCTGCAGCGCTGTGCTGCAACAGCAACAATAATTATGACAGAGCTACAACAGAAATAAGATAGAAATTATGATGAATGCTACTATAGCAGTCAGTCAGATGAATAAGGTAGTATTTGGTAGAAATCAAACCGCAAGGGAACAGAAAGAGTGCTGATTATGATGAATACAGGTCTGAATGGAAATTGCTGATTTCTTACATACCTAATCTGGTAGCAACCATGTTTGCTCCTGCTCCTGTAGAGTCTACATTTACAGCCTCTAGGCCCATGTGTTCGCCGCAATATGTAAAGAGCTCAATCTGCAAACTCTGCAACCCCCAATTGTTACAGATAGTTTTCATAGAATTACAGCTAACAACATGGATTTTCTATTGCTATGTTCAACATGTGGCCATGAGGCAGGCCCAAAGTACTTGGGAAGAGCAGAGAGAAACCTGGAGGAGGGTGCGTATTATCCACTTTTCCATCACATAATGGCTATATACCAGCCTTCTCCAACCTGGTGCTCTCCAGATACTTAGGACTACAACTTCCATAATCTCTTACCATTGGCCATGTTGGCGAGGGTTTATTGGAGAAGTCCAAAACCCCTGGAGGGCACCAGATTAGGGAAAGCTGTTCCGTGCTGTGGCACAATGAATTAGTGTGTCTGTACGTTAACCAGAAAGTTGTTGGTTTAAGCCCAACCCGGGACGGCTGTGGGCAGATGCCTGCACTGCAGGGGGTTGGACTTGATAACCATCAATACTCCTTCCAATTCTACAATTCTATGATTCTAATGCAAGTAGCAGAGAGCGAAAGGAAGGTAAGGCAAGTTTAACTGTTTTTTGTTTTGTTCATAAGGCCGCATTTGTTTACCTTGAAATTTTACATTCTGGTTTGCAACCATGCAAAATAGTAAACCTCAATTTACATCTGCAGAAGCTCCAAAGAAAACATATAACTCAAACACTAAAGTATCACACTGCAAGCCCCATTCCAATCAAGTTGCTGTTAGGTTTCTCAGAACTTTAAGACGGGTTTTTTTTTTTTTACATATAAAAGTTTAAGTTATAACAAAATACTTCAAACAGAAATAAATTTTTCTAGGCTCTAAACCCATCAGTGAAAGCTTGTTTATATGGTACTTTTTAATAACAGAAGCCCAGAAAACGCTATTGAAATTTCAAGCCAATGTATTTAGCAGGCTTCTACCATTGACAAAGGGTAGTCAGTAGGAAAATATAATGCTAATAAAATTTCACCCTAGCCAATTCAGATATTTAGAGCTGCACAAGTTATGACAGAATATGAATATTTCATATATGAACATCATCTTGTTAGGAAGCAAGATGCTTCTAGACAACGGATAAAAAGAAGCCCCAAGAGACACAAAAAGTCTTAATTTCAATCTTTCCTTGAGCAGCCTAATAGCAGAGTAACTTTTGGATGCTTACTGAGTTGCCCTGCTATTTTAGAAAGGCCAGAAACAAATAGGTGAAGCACCAGAATCTCACCTTCCAATTTATAATAGAAAATGCCCATATATTTTTGTTTCTTAAATCTGCACGTGGTCCAGACAGTATGCTTTCCTCAAGCAAAATAAACTATATGCTAGAAATACAATATGGACACTAGCATGGCATGCTTATGCTTTCTATCTTTTTTTAATTTATAAAAAATCTAATATGCCTTGTATATTTTACAGATATGCAGTCTTAAGCAAAGCTATCTAATTAGATTCACAAAGCTTGCATTCCGGACAGAAATTCTCCAGTCTCTTGGGGCAATCAAAATATCCATGAGATGTTAGCAGCAATTTAAGTATGCTTCTAAGTACTAGGAGTCCTCATAGGATTGTGACTTAGAACTCAGAACGGCACTTTTCAATAACTTTTACGTGTTTAGATTAGGCAGTGTGTTTTTAACATATTTACAGTGGTACCTCAGGTTAAGTACTTAATTCGTTCCGGAGGTCCGTACCTAACCTGAAACTGTTCTTAACCTGAAGCACCACTTTAGCTAATAGGGCCTCCTGCTGCTGCTGCGCCGCTGGAGCCCAATTTCTGTTCTCATCCTGAAGCAAAGTTCTTAACCTGAAGCACTATTTCTGGGTTAGTGGAGTTTGTAACCTGAAGCGTATGTAACCTGAAGCGTATGTAACCCAAGGTACCACTGTAATAAAAAAATGAAATACCTGAGGTACCACTGTATTTTATTGTAGTTTTAAATTGTTGCAAGCTGTCCTGAAGCAGGATATACGTAATTCTTTATATAATAAATATTGTTTTACGTTTGGCATAGCTGGTTTTATCTGTGCATATGTTATAAGCCACCCTGGTATTGGCAAGGATGAAGGGTTGCATGTAGTATTTATCTACTTATCTACAGTGTCTCCATCTATGTTTACAAGCAAGTTCTAGTCAGTCAGTCCTGGGTGTTGCAATGTGAAAAGTTGAAATGGAGACAGAGCTATTACAATCGCTTGTGATGGGAAGACAAACAAGACAAGGGAAGCAGGCTTCAGGCATAAAAACTCAGCTTTTTGCCTTAGCAACTAAGAATCTTTCCACACAGGAACCCCGTCTTATGTTCCCCCTTTCCCCTTCTTATGCATTCTCAATCACTTTCTTCTGCTGGAGAGAAAACCTCAATGCCAAGCTGCTTCCTTCCAAAATTAAAGAGAGGTACTATACCTCTTCTCTCTCTTCAGTCAAATCTGCCCCCCCACCCCCGCTAGCTTCAGTCAGCACACACACTTTCCCTGACCAATTTACTGCATCCAGGAGTTTCTATGTGCATGCTTTTTGGAACTTTCATCTGGAATAGTGATAAAGAACAACAAACCCCTGTGTTGCAAACTTAACACAACAAACAACACAAGCAACACAATGACCAGTATACTAGATAGCACTGCAATTCTTATTGCATAATATACATAATTTAATACAACAAAAACGAAATGTGTACACTTGTAAATTCTCTAATATGTAGACTTATACTTCTATAGACTTTCAAAGATGGACAGACGTGTGTTCATTTGATTTCCAATATATTAGAGAATTTACAAGTGTACACATTTTGTTTTTGTTTTTGTTGTACTAAATTATGTATATTATGCAATAAGAATTGCAGTCAGTGCTATCTAGTATACTGGTCATCGTGTTGCTTGTGTTATCTGGAATGGTGAGGCTAGTTTCAAAGAGTTAAGTCTAACGTTAGTGCATTACTTATAAAAGTCAGTGTCAATTGATTCTGTTTAACATCTTTTTAATGAATATGCTAATTCCCTTTTATTATACTAAATTGCTTGAATGGTATTCTGTGGTATTCTTTGACTCCATGAAGTGCTACTTTCAAGACATGCTCAGGTCTCAGTGTCAAAAGTTCCTGAAGGGAGTCTGGGTTGCATGTGTGAACTGCACATTTCATTACACTTCAAACACCCCAGTTCCAAACCACATCAGGGGGTTCAAGGTCATAACCCAGAACTTTAAATTTGGCCCTGAATGAATGGAAAGCTAAATTGTGTGGGCAGATAAACCTTTATAAGTTTTTAAAATAGACTTTGCATCTCATTTAATTTAACTGAGTTTTAATCCTCTTATTAAGCACTTATTAACCTTCAGAAAATGTTTTTATATTTAGTGCCCACATCCAGCATGTTATGTTGTGAACTGCCCTGTGATCTTCGGATGAAGGGTGGTATACAAATTTAATAAATGATATAGAATAATCCATCTTGCAAAGGAACTTTCTAGCAAGGCAAATCTGTTCTTCAGCCCTGCCCATGTGGTTCTGCACTGCGGAATATTGACTATGGTTAAGTCTATGCTGCCATGTTGAGAAATGTATTTCCTCCTTGCTTAGTGTTCATATTACCTCTTACCACTTACTATTTAAAAAAAAAATATTGGAGTTTAAAGGCTACATTTTAAAAATTACATTGGGAAAACATGTTATGAAGCACTTTTCCAGGTCATTTGTTCAACAGAGGTCTCTTATACAGGGAGCAAACATCGACCCAGTGGCTGAAAGTTTGAAATACTGTTAATAGCCTAGTTATGTTTCGAAGGAATATTGTAATTTTTCTTGATTTTGGTGATCTCATAATTTTGCTTACATATAAATTAATATCCACAGTACTATGGAAATGTCATGCAATGGACACTGTATCAAGGGTACCTGGTTACTGACTCGTTTAGCATCTCTTGCTCATGAGATAGAAAAAGGCACTATCAAAACTAGCAGTATGAAATGAGTGGTGGTGAACTCTTTGGGAATTAAAGCTGATGCACAATTTGGCATGCCACTTCTTAACAGGAATGGGCTACAAAGATCATGTTCCACAAATATCCAAGAACAGACTTTGGCTACAGCTTGTAGTTAGCATGGAAATAACTGGATCACAAACCCAGGTTCGGAGATGCTAAGCCAAACTTTGGTTTGTGGTATAGGTGTAAAAAAGAACAAGGAAGATTAAAGCAGCTGTAAGCTCCTCTCTGAGGCCAACGGCATCAGCTTGCCCCCGCAACCATGGGTGCCCAGGGCTGCACACCGTCACCGGGGCAAGCATGCACACCATGGGTTGCACGCGCTACATCATCACACCCCATAGCATGCTGATGTCACTTGCACACATAATGGGGCATGGCCACATAGCGAGCACACGCCAGGGGGCATGATGATGTGGTGTGAACATGCCCCGCAGCATATACGCGTGGCCACACTTGTGGGTGCCCAGCCCCTCATTTAAAACGTGGGAGCCACAGCACCCCAATCCTCGGGGACTTGGCGTTATGTTGAATCCTGTATCTTTCCATGCTATTGGCAAGCTAAAGTTCAGCTTTCCATGATGTGCAAACCAGGACAAAGCTGCTCTTAATTAGTAATTGAACAGGAATATTCTGAACTGTGTACAGTTTTCAAATCATGGTTTAGAATAAATTCCTGGTTTAAAGCTAACAATAGTTTGTTTGATTCAGGTGTCATAGAAACCTATGGTAATCAGATCCCATTTAAGGCAAGAGAAAAACTGCTCTATAACAGAGGGATCAGAAGAGAATGCAGCATGTTCCTAATTTTGAAACCGTAAAGGATTAGGATTGTGGCATCTCGATTATCTGCCAGAAAACCCAGAATTTAATTTCCAAATGTGAAATCACTGCCATCAGTCTTGACTTTTTGATAAGCATAATCGGATAATAAATATACTTGGCTGGTAAACATTTGTCTTATACATACCAGTGCAGATTCCCTACACACCCCAAATGTGAAGCAACAGTAAAATCATGGTGAAGGAATCTAATGCCTAGCTGAATAAATAAATATTTTAAAGACAGCATCCTCAAAAAGTCTAATGAACTTCCTATAACAGTTTACAGTGGTACCTCAGGTTACGTACGCTTCAGGTTACTGACTCCGCTAACCCAGAAATATTACCTCGGGTTAAGAACTTTGCTTCAGGATAAGAACAGAAATCGTGCAGCGGCAGCACAGCGGCAGCAGGAGGCCCCATTAGCTAAAGTGGTGCTTCAGGTTAAGAACAGTTTCAGGTTAAGAACAGACCTCCAGAACAAATTAAGTTCTTAACTCGAGGTATTTACAAGAACAGATTATATACTGAATTTTTAAAATTAAATTAGAAAATTCATTGTGCAACCAATTCTGAAGAAATTTCTTTTACACTTTGGTCAACACTTCTTTTTTTTTCTTAAAAGACATGCACAGAAAATACATTTGGAATCTCTGCCAAGGTAGTGACAGCTGAAGGATGGATCAAATCTGATACCTGGAATACACAAGGATATTGTCTGAAAAGGGGAGGGAATGAATGACAACAGCCATGGGTGACACAACACAAAGGAAAATTAATCAAAACCAGGACATGTAGTCGATACTGTCTTTGCGTTCATTAGCCAGTACCAAAATGAATAATGGGGTTGCACCACTGTGAATCCATGGCTCGATATTAGTTGAAGCTCTTTCTACGCGTGTCAATCCCTCTGCTTTCTTCAGAGTAAGAAGATGATTTTGTAATAAAATGCAGAGTAAGGTATTTATCACTATGAAAGTAGAGAGAAGGAAAATAACTTTTACTGTAATGCAAAATTAGCACCATCCAGATGTTGTTAAACTATGGTTCTCATCATCCTCACCACTGGCACAGCTGGCTGGGGCTGGCAGGAGTCCAACAACTTCTGGAGCAATACAGGTTTTCCATACCTGTTTTTAAGGCATATCCTACTGTAAGAGGAGCTGAGAAACTCCAGTAAGGGGCAAACAATTAGTGTGCAACCTCTATGTAAGTGTTAGACTTCCAAACAAAATTAGTAAGTATGTGTACTTTGGAAAAAGTAAGTTTGCCTCAGAAGATTACACAGAAGATTACGGGGCCAGGCTACCCAATTAGGGTGTGTGGGTTTCTTTTAATTAAAGTATAAGCAAAACAATGATTCCCAGCTGGTTATAAGAGCCAGTTTAGCAGTGTATGCCTTGATTTTTAGTCACTTCTAAAGAACAACAACAAAATAAAGAACTTTTGCTTTGAGTTACGAAATGCTGCATCACATTGTGACTTCACAGACTAAAAATGAATAAATCATGCTATTCTTGAGATATTTCCTTCCCCAGTAAAACAATATAGTCAAGTGTGATCCGCCAGGATGCCCCCAACTCAAAAGAGGTGGTGGTGCAAGCAATGACTGCCCATAGTTTCTGGTTCGTCAAGCAAGTAGATGGTAAGATTAAGGTGTGAATTCAGGACCATGGATATGAGGACCTGCATCTGAGGCTGAACACTGAGATTGTCTTAACATGATCGTGGAGCAACTGGTTGAGTTTTCTAGGAGGGCTAGATAATCACTGACTAGAAGCCCCACCTCACGCAGAGTGCTGCCTCCTGGCCTGGTACCTTCTTCTGCAAATGTACTGACCCCCACAACGGAATGGTGGACCAGCCATTAGAGCCACATTACTTGAGCAACCTATGCACAATCACATTTCATAACTGCACAAGTGGGCCAGACAAAATGGTTACATGGAGCAGTTCACTGCTCCAATTGTCTATTATTACACTGGCCACAAAGATGACACCTCCCCATGCCAGCTGTAGCAAGTCCAGTCACTTCTGTGGCTGCTTCTCTTGATATGCTAAACAAAGCAGCTGTGTCTAGACTCAAAGGAAAATCCTTCCCATTCTTTTAAACACAACTTACAAACCAATTTTTGAAACTAAAAATGCCATTCTTGACATTTCTAGATTTGCAGGCAAAGAATTTCAGGGAAATTTCACATGTTTTTCAGTATCCCAGCCAGAAGTCCCCTGTCCAATGGCACATTGATGGTGAAGTTGTCAGTTCTTATATGCCACCAAGAACCCTGTAAATGTGTTGGTAGCTTTTCAGCCACTGTCTGGCCTATGCTCCAAGCTGCAGGGACACATTCTACCTTCTCCTCACACACATCTTCACCATAAACAGAATATGCTTGTAATTACTATACGTTTAGAATTGCATGCCATGTCTTGCAGATTTGGGTGGCATATACTGCTGCTTCAGCTTCCTCTATATCATCATCATCATCATCATCATCAATTTTTATTTGTATCCCGCCATCCCCGGCCGAAACTGGGCTCAGGGTGGCTAACATCAGATATATAACATTGGTATAAAATCAAACAATAATTAAGTTACCTCCTAAAAACAAGTCAGGATCAAATTAAAATCTAATTAGATGGCTTTCTGCAGGATTAGGGTTGGGAACAGTAAATGCTCATCAGGCCCAACTGTTTACACTGTTCTTATATGGGCCTGTAAGAATGCTGGGAGGCCTCTTTCATACTAGTTCTTATACAAAAAGGGAAAGGGAGTCAGGCTGAGCCCTGACCGAAGACCTGGCGGAACAACTCCGTCTTGCGGGCCCTGCAGAAAGATGTCAAATCCCGCAGGGCCCTGATCTCTTGTGGCAGAGCGTTCCACCAGGCCGGAGCCAAGGCCAAGGCAAGCCTAACCTCCCTGAGGCCCAGGATCTCCAAGATGTTATTATTTGCTAAACATATCCCACAATTTGCACACAGGGACAAACTTGTCTCTCCAAACTGATATCTTTATTCTTTTGAAAGAGGCCAGTGACACGGCACACCAACAAGGGCATATATTGCAGAAGTCTTTCTGTGAAACAAGAAAAATTGTCATGCGAAGGCCTTGATGCATTGAGGGGACAGGGTGGCTTTGGTGCTCTCCTGGCAGCATTGCTGCTCAACAGGATGGGGTGACGTGATAGTGAGGTCAGGGGAGGTAAGGCTGGCAGCAGCATTATTCTGCAAGTGCACACACACACACACACCTGAGAGTTGTTAATGGGCAAATTTAAATAGGCAAACAATACTGGAAAGGAAGAAAACACCAAGCTTTTTCACCAAGTTTATTATACAATGTTCAGGATTACCATTGTAGTAGGCTGCAATCCTAACCTTGTTTAGCAGAGACTCAATTGAACTTATTCATCACTAGACATGTCCTTAGATGTTCTTTGCATCAATTTGGGACTGCTGCCAAATCATGTATCTCATGCTGTAATCTTCCATTCATATTGTTAGAACAATCTCCTTTTTTCCTCACCTTAGCCTTTTCACCTTCCTCTGAAGAGCTATCTGCAATTTCTCCATACGTATCTTTCACTTTTGCATAGCCTCAAGGCTCCTTATTCTGTTTACAGACAATTTAACAGAAAACAGAGCCAGACAGATGTGGCTTTATATCAGTATATAAAAAAGTGATTAAACAAAGTAAAAATAACCCCCCCACACATATCCAAAAAACAAATATTGTCCTTTTGCCCATTTATGGCCAACAGTCACATGCTGTGTCTTCATATAATCCTAATCTATGAAAACAATTCCAATTCTCATTCCTCCTTGTTAATACTGTTATCACTGAACAACCCTCTCTTATATAGAACTGGATGCATTAGGCTCACAGATACATGTGTGTTTATTGTATCAAGGTGCTTCTGAAAAAAAAGCCAGAATTGTTTTCTTTTACAGTGGTACCTCGGGTTAAGTACTTAATTCGTTCCGGAGGTCTGTTCTTAACCTGAAACTGTTCTTAACCTGAAGCACTACTTTAGCTAATGGGGCCTCCTGCTGCCGCCGCACCACCGGAGCACGATTTCTGTTCTTATCCTGAAGCAAGGTTCTTAACCTGAAGCACTATTTCTGGGTTAGCGGAGTGTGTAACCTGAAGCGTATGTAACCCGAGGTACCACTGTACTAGAATGAACCTGTAGGGCGTGTGGTACCCGCCTGTTGCCTGCAAGAACTGCAGGAACAAACCACAGGAAGCAGGAGACTCAGCAAGAGACAAGAGCTGTTTGTGCAGTCCAGGGGGGTACTACACATTGTGTTTGAGAACCAAGGCAGACCTTTCAAGCTAAGCAGAAGAAAACATAGAAGCTTGCCTGGGGAGAAAATAAAAATAGTGGGCAACACCTACTCTTCTGAACTGTAGGACTGTTTTTTACATCACACTAATTACAAATTAGCAAAAGATCACAGAACAGTCAGCTTGAAGGGAGAAGAGCAGTTCCCTTACTTCTCAATCCAAATGGATTAAGCAAGCTCCAAATCTGTAACTAAGACCTGGTTCTTAACAGTCAGGCATCTCTTCTTGGACCTGGAGGTCCTTGCATTGGCACACATTTTAAACGAGACAAATCACTTGAAGTTGATTTCTGAGGATCATAAACTTGGATGGGAGACTTCTAACCCCTTCCTGATGCAGGACACCCAGAGCTACAGGATCTGAAACAAATTATTGTCCAGCCTCCACTTGCAAACCTGCAGTGAGGGAGAGCCAGCCCACCCACTCCCTTAGGCAATTGGTTCCATTGACCAAATACCATTAATTTCACCCACTTATTTCAACCACATCAAGTGACATCTCACCACTGCCCTCATCTGTACCTGCTGCAATTTGTCTAGATTCTTCTTGAAGCACTGATGCCAAGAACTTGATACAGCACTCCAGATAAGATCTGACTAGCATATTACATCCTATGACTTGGGAACTGCAGTTCTATTAAAATCATGCTACCATTTCTTTCTCCATCTTTTTTGGCAGAATCACCACTGTCAAAACATGTTCAAGTTTATGATCAGCTGCAATTCTAAGATCATTTTTACATGTATGACTGCCAAGCCTCATGCTATACGCTTGCTTCTGAAATTCTCCTCTAAATCAGGGGTTGTCAACCTGGTCCCTTCTGCCCACTAGTGGGCGTTTCAGGATTCTAGGTGGGCGGTAGGGGGTTCTACAGCACAAGCTGAATCCTCCTTGCATCGAGCACTGGTGGGCGGTAAGGAAATTTCACCATCAAGAAAGATGCATTAGTGGGCGGTAGGTATAAAAAGGTTGACTACCCCTGGTCTAAATGAAGGCATGGGGACTAGGCACTCTCATGAATGGGGTTTGCACATGCGCCACTAAACCATTTTCAAGTACAGCATTTTAGTATTGCAGGCTATGTGAGATACATCCTTATAAAGTATGGTGTCACTTCCTTTTAATTCTATGTACTTGAGAGTGTCAAGTGAATGAAGCTTAGGATCCCTTAATTTCTTGCATGAGCTACCTTTCCTTGCAGCACTTTTCCAATTGCCAGGGTTCTACAACAGTGATGGATGCAGATACATTTTGCACAAACGTCTAGAATATTACACAGTACAGTAAAGCATTCCTGATAATATGTAGGTAAGCTATTGCTTAGCAAATGATTTCCAATGCAGCCTACAAACTGTACTCTCTGTGATGCAGAAAAAAACTTTTGCTAACACTCTGCTAAGGGCAGTGAAGTACACGAATGACTTTTCTTTGCAAATCATGTACAAATTCAGCAATATGACAACCACCACAGAAGAAGTGTATGGCATACCAAGTCAAGAGACGTCACAAATTTTGCAGCTGAGTAGTAAAGTATAATTTTAGTAACATTCTTTTCCTGAACATTTTAATGAAGGAAGGAACATAGTATTATGGTCATACATTTTATGTTGTCCTTATTTTTTAAAAAACACTATTCATTTAAAATATCAAAGCAGTTTACACCAACCATACATATATATGCTAAAAATGTTTTTTTTTAAAATCAAGATATTAAGAAAGATATTTTCTTAATTGCCTGCATAAGCTTAGCAGCATAAAAAATTTTCAGCAGACTTTTGGCAGAGCATTCCACTGGGATGGGACAATGAGACTAAAGGCTCATTTTTTGTTGTTGTTGCTGTCAGATGAGACTTACCAACTTGAGGGAATTATGGTAGAATGGCATAAACTGGGGCGACGAAAGACAATACAAAACCAGCTAAATGTAAGTACAGTTGAGTTAAATTATTTCAATAAAATATCTGAACACAGGAGTTGGATTATCACTTACAAAGTTTGCTTCCTGCAAATATTCTGTTTCTGCTCCCTTCCCCCTAAGTCAAAGGACTGCAGGATTTGAAAAAAAGAAATCAAAGAAATCAAATCAAAACTCGGGGAAAGTGTTTTGAATATTTCTGCTGAAAGTTCCTTCAGGTCTACATGTGGCTATAGGTCATTACAGTAGCAAATGTCCATTTAACAACAATGTCCTTTTCTTGCATGGAACAATGCTGTCTTCTGACTTCTTCCAAAGCCTGATTGCTTCTTCCACTTTCCAGGCCATCTCAGGGACCACTCGGGGAAGTACAGATAATTTAGCACTTATCAGACTATCTGAAGAAAGTGCTGAACAAGTGAACTGCTATTTCCACCATAATCCTCCCTCAGCTGGCAGTAGTCACAGAGTAGTAATATATTCACCTGCCAATGCACAGCCCTGTTTTTAACAGCAGCATTTCAGAGGCTCTGTACCCACTGTCAGTCTGGAGTTGAGACAATCAAAGTATACTGGTGGTAGCACAAAGAACATGAGGTTGAGAGTAGAGTCGCAGGAAAGAGTATCAAGCTGGCAAGAGGAGCAATGGCAAGATAACAATAGCCATTTTCAAATATCTAAAGTGCTATCACACGGAAAGTGCAGCAAGCTTGTTTTCTGCTTCTCCAAAGAGTAGGACCCAAACACATGGATTCAAACGAAAAGAAACGGGTTTCTGACTAAACATTAGTCAGTAAGAACTTACAGTGGTACCTCAGGTTAAGTACTTAATTCGTTCCAGAGGTCTGGACTTAACCTGAAACTGTTCTTAACCTGAAGCACGACTTTAGCTAATGGGGCCTCCTGCTGCTGCCGCGCCACCGGAGCATGATTTCTGTTCTCATCCTGAAGCAAAGTTCTTAACCTGAGGTAACATTTCTGGGTTAGTGGAGTCTGTAACCTGAAGCGTATGTAACCTGAAGCATATGTAACCTGAGGTACCACTGTATTGTAAGAACTGTTCAGTAAGAACAGTTTCCTACAGTAAGAACCATTCAGCAGTAGAACGGACTACTTCAGAAAGTGATGGACTCTCCTTTATTTCAAGTTTTTAAACAGAGGTTGGATGGCCATCTGTTAGGAATTCTTAAGCTGTGATTCCTGCGTAGCAGGAGATTGGACTAGATGACAATTTGGACCCTTCCAGCACTATTAATCTATTATTCTATTCTACTCACTGGGTTAGACCTAAAGGAAGGCTCACTTAGGATACACTGCAGTAAGACAGTCTTGAGGTGACCAGTGCCAAGATCACAGTGGCCAAGCTATCTTGGTTCAGGAATAGCCACAGCTGTATTACCAGCCAAAGCTGGTAAAAGGTACTCCTAGCTACTGAGGCCACATGTGCCTCAAGTGACGAAGACAGAACCAGGAGCACCCCAAACCTATGTCTAAAGGTATTAAACAAATGAAAGCAGCAGAAAAGAATACCAGTACCATGTAACTGCAAAAATATGTGTTTTTCATGTCTTCATGTGGAGTAAAATACTTTTGTTTACTACCTATCATGGACGTGTAAACCAAGCTTTGCATTAGAGCAACAATTAGGAATCAAAATCTCCATTAACAGCATTTTCAGTGCCTAAGTCATCTGATAGTTAAAGAAAACAATCAGCATACTACAGACAACTATGCAGAAGAATCCTGCTAAACTAAATTACATGGCAAAATGTTGTCTGAAGGAGTCTAAATTACCAGAAAAATAAATCATGGCAGTAAAGGAAGGAAACCAGGGAGACTTTACAATCATCTTTCCATTGCTAGCAAGATTACCCATTGTCATACAACTGAAAATTAGTTTGACCTTTGCAGGATTCCAGGCCTGCGTTTTGTTTTTCCACTTGACTTGAGAATACAATGAAGTCAGTTTAAGCACATTGCTCCTCATTCTCAGATGTATCTGACTACTGGTTTTTCACCTTACATCTGCAATTACTAGTGACATATCAAATATTAAGCTCACCTCACCAATTCTTTTATCAAAAGTAGTATGTTTCCGGAATTTTATATGAAATATGCTTGGCTGTATTTTTCCTTCCTGGTACCTGTGTGTTCAAACTGCAAGATACTATATTCTTCTTCTATAAATAAATCTTTGGCACTCTGTGTTAACCATGACACCAACTTCGTTATTCCTCTGAGTTTAAAAATGAAGAGGGTGCATTAATTTTCAGATACATGTGAATAAAATATGAACAGGGAACATTCACTTATTAGAATGCTGCACAATGGAAGCAGAGGTTCTCAGCAGTCAAACTGTTCTCAGATGAATGAGCTCTGGGTAGTGCCACACATTTTACCTGGTATTAGTGCAGCTTTTTGAAGTACAGGAAAACCAAATCCATGGTTAGCTGAGAAAGCAGAGTTAGAGGTTATCTGATCCACTTAAAGGCAGGGGAGATATTTAAGAGAGGGGAGCAGGAACAAAGAATCATCAGTCAGAAGGAAAAAAACTAAGGTATGGAGGAAACAAACAGGTAATGTGTAAACTGTCCTAGGCACACGCAATAGAATGGGCATCTGTTTGCAATTCAGGAGCTTAGTGGCTTGCTGGACAGAGCTTGTATCAGGTAACCCTGCAGCTGGTGTTGAGGAACACCGAAAGCAGAAGCAGCAACAAAAATTCCCAGTCATCTCTGGAAGATCTCTTTTTTTCATACTTATCTTCTTGATTTGAGTATTAGCTCAAAAGCTTTAAAACATCAGTCTTTATCCAAGCTGAGCAGACACATTAAGAAAAGACATCTGGCTGAGATTATATTTTAGGAAATACCCAAGTTTCCGATAAATGCTTACAGTTGCCTTTCCTTACTCCATAACCAAAATGTACTCTGCCACAAGACTGGATTGAAAAATTAGCAGCATCTGACAAAACCCAACATGTGAATACGGAACAAAGCCAAAAATTGAAATACTGGCAATTATGTGAGTAAACAAGGACTTGCTTAAAAAAAAAACATTTCTGCAAGCAATGTCTTCATCATGGCCACATTTTGAAAGCACCAGAGCAATAGGTATCACGGGAACCTTGGCTTCATCAAGAACTGGCATGATTTGGCTGTTCCAAACAGAAGAGAAAGCGGAAGTAGCAGAAGATGGGAGAACAGAAAGCTGGCACCTAGGGAACTCTAGATGACAGAGGAAGGAAGCAGCACTGCCAGCTCTCTCCCCTGCCCTTCCTGCAGAGTGAACAGTCTTAGGGGTGAGGGAGAGAGACCTTGACCAGCCAGAGAGGGCCTGGGCAGGAAGTGATGGTGCCAGCGCTGGAGGCAAAGGGGCAGAAGACAACCTTGTCACCAAGATCCCATTGCCACCTTCATAGGTGGGATCAGAGGCATCCACCCCAACAGAGCATATGTGTGCAGCAGGCTCAAAGAGCAGGAGAGTCCTATAACTGAACCAGTTGTCATCTTTAAAAGCTTGGCAAAAGGGACACCTTCATCACTTCTGTTTTTATGAACCTCTTGCCTTGCTCATGTACCTTGAAATCTTGCATTCTGGACCTTGTGTTTGCTGCTCAGCCTGGACGGCTATTTGTCTGAAGAAAGACCTCTTCCTTAGTTGCAAGAGTCAATGTGTTTTGAGATGGAAGCCTGACATAAACCCTATTGACAGTGAAATCCTTTATCCTTCCTCAGAAACGCCATGGTGCATCTGCAGCAGCACAACACACCTTCATCTGGCCCAGCTGCAACAAAACATGTCTGCCCCATACCTTTAGATAACATTTTAAAGGTTACCAAATTTAAGGAGAGAAAAGGGAAATCATAACACCTACTCATTGGCTCACTCAATCATTGCTAATTTGGTCAAGTGTCCTTATTCCCAAGAGTCACATAAAGAACAACATACATTGCTAATACTTCACTGTTGGATAATCCTGTTTCTAAATCCACATGAGACTGTGCAAGCTTTAGTTTACGCAGCCACAGACCCTAGTAGCAACCAAATAAAACATCAAAATCATATTGGGTCTAGGAAATCATGCCTCTACTCCACTCTATACAATATCTGAAATCATCTTCATCTCTGGAGGTCACAGCTCAAGTGCATGTTGGCAGTTAAGGTTTGTCTTTATCCCTCAGGTGGTGCACTGGCTGCTAACCAGAAGGTTGGTAGTTCGAGCCCACACAGGGATGACTGTGGGCAGACTCCTGCATTGCAGGGGTTGGACTAGATGACCCTCAGGGTCCATTCCAACTCTACAATTCTATGAAGACAGGAAGAGCTGAGGAGAACAGCAAGGAATGTGGTAAGATTTACAGTATGTCTGTTAATATGTTAACAAGTGACATGTGTGTGACAACCTGGATTATATATGTAATCACAAATACTGGGTGCATTAATTTCAAATGAAAACCAAAGCTGAAACATTGTTTTTAGACAGAACTTGAATAACTACATCTAGCTGAATATAAAACAGAATAAAGTTTTCCCGGATGGTAAAGGATAGCTATATAATGAAAATAACCATTCAAATATGCTAAAAATAATGGAAAATGTTGCAATTCAAAGTGACCTGCATTTTCAAATTACCAATCTGCTGCATCTATTTAAAAAACTAATTTGTATGCATACCTCAAGGCCTGGTTTGAAATCCTGCTTAAAATGCCTTCCTACAATCTGCTAAGAGTGATTCTTACTCCTTTACTTGCACACATGTTCAGCAGAGGGCATTCTGTAACTGCACAGTTAAATGATACCCACACAAGAGATCACTCCTATTAAAATCTGATGCATTTAACCCTTCTTTTTTTAAAAATGTGTGTTCTTCTGTTAACTACTAAACAAGTACTTTTTTCCCCATGAGCTAGCAGCTGACTCATGTTCAAAAATGTACTTGAGAAGCTGAGAGAGTAAAACAGCAACTGAACTCTGCCATTTTAATTTTTTTAAAAAAACAAGCTTTTACCAATAAAGCATCAGTCAGCAACAGAAGTTGGTGGCACTATCTGCTGAAATCTGCTCAACAGTCACCAAAAATGGAAAGCAGAGTCCTGAGGAAATAAAGACGTAACAACTTAGAGCTTCTCAGCTCTGCTGGAGCCATTAAGCATCAACTGCAGTTAAACCTAGACTATAGCTAAACGTAAAAGGAAGAAAGCTGGCATATCATTTTAAAGTATGAAAGCTTAAGTGCATATTTAGCTAAGTCGTATAGAATAAACTGAAGCTGTAGGTCAAAGGAGAAAAGCCTTAAAATGCAGATTTAGTCAAGCATAAGATGGGTCAGGTTATGTTTCCACAAAGAAGCTCATGTGGCTGTTAAGTATTTCTACTTGGGATCCTGCTCACACCTGCCAAGTTGTTCATTCAATAACATCTGCCTGATTTGTGTTTGCAAACTATCCACATCCAAGCACTTTGAACACAGCTGCCTTGTACTATTTCAGCCTTCTAAATAAACTCATAGAAGTTATTAGCCTGCTCTGGTACAAGTAAAGACCTTGGTCAGGATGGCTACAAAGAACAGCAAGGTGGTCTAAGGCAATGGAACTAGAGAGTTAAGGGAAGGGGAGAATTTTAATCCTGCAGAGCTATGGGTTTACGAGTTTGGTAATTTTCAGGGAGTGGGTGGGTGTTCTCTAGTTGTACCAAACTTGCAGTGATTATATGTGCTGCTTAATTTTCGGAACGGACTGAGGGGTATGCCCTCTGTGTTGTTAGTCTTTCTCCTTAATTCTGTGATAGTGGCAGGTAGCACTTGCTTGGAAGAAAGAGGGCAGCACTCTGCACAGTCAGATGCTCCTTGCAGGCTAGTAGAATTTTTATTATTACTTTCCTATCAAGCCTGGACATAACTTGTGGACCCCCAGGAAAAGATATTATGAAATAGCGGTATCCATGCCACATCACTATGATACAATGTTTTAAGCAGCTGGCTCAATAATCTAATTATGACTGTGGTAGTAAAGCTACAACTAGGCTGTATAATTTTCAGACTGAAGCAGGGGGCTCTCAAAGGATAAGGAAAAGTGCCAGTGGAAGCAGCAGAGGAAGAGAAGGCCTAGATCTAATTTTAGAAACTACCATCAATCCTGTTATGTTTATTCATTTTGGAATCCCTCAAGAATGATTTAGTAAACCTTGAGAGATGGTTGTTGTGGCTTTACCATACCATCAATTCTAAAACGACACAGTTTTCAGGTTGTGTACAAATGTATGGTGTCAAAAGCTGATAGACTGGATATTAAGAATAAACCACAAAGACTTTAAAGGGGTTTATAAATGGCAGCAGAGTTTTAGGAGTACAGGTATTAGATTATTATAGATTCTGATGTCAACAGAGCAATGCAGATGACAGTATACAATTATGTTTTGCTGTTTTTAAAAATGGTTTGTGCTTATCTACAAACCTAATGAGTTTTCTATAACACTGGCTGAAAAATAAATACACGTGCTTAGCTTTGACCAACTGCAAGGTACCTGATCGACCTTACACATGACCATGTGAAAATGAATTGTCATTCTAGGCAATTCTAGACAATTGTCATTCTCACAGTTCATATGCAGCACTGTATATTGTGGGGCCTTTCAGCAATTACCATGGGTTGAAAAACAAATAATATTGAAGTATAAATGCCTCAAAATTCAAAATTTGACGTGAGTCAAACTCATATGAATGTTGTCTTCCATTTTTTCCTATCTTGGCATTCAAATATTACTTTGATTCAACTATGTTTTAGTCAGAGTAACCCTAATTTGTTCATTAACTTTAACAAGTAAAAATCTCTTTTCTTTAATGCCTTACAGGAAGCAGCAAGTAGGGTCAAACCTGCTAATGATACAAAAAACTGAAATTACAAACAATATAGCGGGGAGGACTAAAATTTAAAGTTTCTTAGTTAGATTGGAATACCGGTTGCAAAACTAGTTTCAAAACCACAGAACATAAAATCAAAGTAAAGAAAAACAAGTGACTCAGGAGAAGATAATAATCACTCAATTTTGTGCAGGTGAAATACTGCACCCTGAAATAATGCATTTAGTTCTTACCATTTCAGGAAAAGTAGAGCAGAACTATAGAAGAGTCAAAGAGAAGAGCCATGCAAATTGGCTGTGCTTCTTTCATTTACAGCAAAAGTATACAGGCAACAAGCAATTAATATATGGTGAATTAGACTTAATAGCTAAGAATAACAGAGTTGATAATCAAATCAATGAATTACCAGTGGTAAAGTATTTATGTCCATATTTGTATTTATCACTACAAATAACATCAAGAATGCCCAAAGTAAAACTCCTGGCAATTAGCTTAAATTACAGTCAAAATTTGACATTGGTGTATTTCATATACTTCCTGTTGCTTGCTGATGTTTATGAGTACCAAGATGTCCACTACATGAATGATGTCTGAAGATGGCATATAATACCAACATTTGCAGGGAAGTGTTTCAAATACCTCTAGAATTATTGTTAGTCTTATAACAAAACACACTTAAGCATACAGACATGTGCCTATCCATCCATACACCAGCGAGACTAGGGCTGCAATCCTTACACACTTAACAAAAACTAAGTCCCACTGAACACAGCAAGGCTAATTTCCAAGTAAGCATGCATAGATTGTGCCATATGGCTGTTCTGCATATTCTGCTTACTCTACTACAACTGTATTATTTTTCATAAGACTCCTCTAGAGTAAATATGATGTTTATCATGTTTTATATTTACCAGTGGTACTTAAGACAGATACTACCAAGGGAATTTATTGCATAAAAATAGCATGCAAGATACCACAAACAACAAGGATTCCTATAAATAAAACCAAATAGACTCTTAATGTGCAAATTGCAGCTACTCACAGTATTGCAGGGAAAAAAGTACCTTCTGGAAAACAGCACACAGATTATTTATTCACTAAAACATAGCACGGGATGCTATGACATTTTCCCAGCAAAAATGTAATCTCAAGTATGATTGCCAGGTTAACCCCTGAGAGCTCCGAATGTGACTTTTCTTATGTAGTGCAAAACTAATGGAGAAGGATATGCTCTGTAAAGTATCAAATATGAATGGAACTGCAAGTATCTGTGCTGTAGAAGCAACATGGTAAACAGCAGACCAATAAAATCTCCCTCACAGACATGCACACAAACTGTAAAGGGCTACTTTTTTGTAAATACACAAACACACACACACACACACATGGAAGGGGCAAACCCTGCTATCTCCCACATGCAACCCCCATAAGCTAACAATAAGGCCATTAAGCATGCGTGAGAACTGTATACGTACACAGAGATAACAGGTATCTCTGAAGCAGATACTGTGGTTGGTTTTGCTGTAATAAACTATGGTTAATAAGCCAAGAACAAATCTTTCTACATCTTTCTACAGTCCTCCACAATCTGCAGTTTAGGCACAACACTAAGCCAAAGATTGCTATCTGCTTCTTCTGCACATTAGTAGGAAAGAGCAAAGCAGACGATATCCATACATTCACACTAAATCCTTAACTATGGTTTGCTGCTACGTGTGTACAAGACCAACACATTCCCTACCACGCTTTCCTCAGGAACTTTTCTGATAAAGGAATTCCTGGTTTCTCCTCTAACTTCATGAGCTCATCACAAAATATACAAGTAAACAAAAAACTTGTCTTCATATCTTATAAATCTCAATTGTATGTGAAGTTTAATCCTTTACTTCCTAGATAGGGCCTAGGTGAGGAGGCATTACTGGAAATCAGGACTGAGAACTGACAACAGTCTGAAGGCTTTGCTAC
The DNA here is from genome assembly GCF_964270895.1 of Podarcis filfolensis. Classification (NCBI taxonomy): domain Eukaryota; kingdom Metazoa; phylum Chordata; class Lepidosauria; order Squamata; family Lacertidae; genus Podarcis; species Podarcis filfolensis. The sequence continues at coordinate 32,390,094 of NC_139605.1, read as the reverse complement.
ACAGTAAAAAGGCATGTGGGGAGCTATAAAGCAGAATTACATGTTTGGGGAAAAGAATATATGGGTATAGTCTGTCCTGGACTCTTACCATTTTAGAGCTAAAAATAGAATGTACACTACTCCCAGACATTTGAAGAAATGGGATGGTCAGTTTCACACCTTTCTTTAGTTGATTATCCCTGAAGTTTTGTCTGCCAGCGTGGTGTGCTTTTAAGGATATTGTTTATACTGTCTTATATCACTGCATTTTTATTTTTGTATAAATATTTGTATATTTTCATCTGCTGTAATACTTCAAATAGTTGTTCTAAGATAGTCAAAGAGAGACTTCTTCAATCTAATAAATCTGGAAGTTTACTAGTCCTAATCAAAGAGGTTCTACTGAAGTTAATAGACTATCAGACTAACTTAGGGCCATTAATTTCAGTGAGTCTACTCTGAGTAGAACACAGCCGGTTACAACTCAAAGTATTAATGATTCATATGCATCTTCACGTTCAGCAGACTAGAGAAGGGTCGGCAAGATTTACCTCGCCTGGGCCGGATCGCGTCTACGCAGACGTGATTTCCAGCGCCGCAGAAGCGAGTCCCCGCTCTGTGTTGCACCGGTTTAGCGCAAAGTGTGGGGACTCGACAAGTGGGTGGCTCGGTTCAGGGGCGGCTTGTGGGTTGTTGAAACAACCCCTGTGGGCTGCTTGTGGCCCATGGGCCACAGGTTGCTGACCCCTGGACTAGAGCAATGGTTTACAATCATTTGGAGCCCATGGGCACATTTGTAAAAAGAAAAAGGTGTTGTGGGCATACACACACTCACGCGCTGTAAACTATTCTACTGGATGCAATAGAATACTCTATTTCAAGGCTAATTTTGGCAGGAGGAAGAGTGCCATAGAAGGCACACTGCAGTTGCCAAAGAAAGCCTCTGTGAGTGGGTGTGCACCTGCCACATTGGTGACCCATGAGCTAGAGTGGGTCAGCTTAACTTCAGTATAACCAGCAACCCCATCCCAGTTATGTGGTGTCAGAAACAAAAACTTAACATGAGTGTTGTGGAGACAGTCTTGCTAGAAAAGCTGCCTATACTTACTCCCACTTTCTCCTTCCAAGCACCAGGCCCCTGACTCTCAGAAGAGGCTTTTTGGGGAACACAGAGGGATGCAATGGGGAGAAGGTAGGTAAGCACAGTTTTATAAATGCAAAAATTCTGGATCCAGATCTATATCTTAATTGTAAACGTGGCATTATTGACTAAAAGAGCTAATGAGACTTGGGCTAAAAAAGATAAATGAATAAAAGCAAATGCCTTGTATTTTAGGCATGTGATCTTACATATTTATTAGCTTCAACAGAGAGCCTCCAAAGCGGAGCACACAAGACACAAAATCTACACTCTTCTCTATTCAGCTATGAGGGTAGGTGGACAGAGATACACATGGACTGACATCACCCAGTGGACATTTGTTGGAAGCAGGCTCCAAATGTAGAACAGGAAAGAGGCATTTGGCCAAGCTGTTTGTGAACATGTGGCTGGTGAGTTACCAATTGCAGTTATTTTCTCCAACAAGGAAAAGGCATGTACTTCAGCCATGCCCTCCTCTTCCGCTTCATAGGTACAAAAGGTATGCATTACAATTCCTGCTTTCAGCCAGAAGGCTAGACTCAACCAGAACAGTTATGACAAAAGGAGTGATTACATAAGCATAACCCAAGGGGATGTAGCAAGGGATATTCTTAACACTTTTGGAAAATGTTCTTAGCAAGAAGTGGGAAGAGGAAAACACAAGGGGTGGTTGCATGGAAAGACTTCTTGCTACACAACACTAATTAATTCACCTGAGCAACTGTGGAACTCAAGCAACAGTTTTGGGGATACATGCAATTTTAACTCTGGTTTATGGGATTAATGGAGAATGAATGAAACCCCATGTAAAATGCACTCAGGATAGCGACCCCTCATCTGATTAATATGGTATCTTTTACTACCTTGTGGCAATTATTGGCTGCAGAAATGGCATGTGTAGCAACACTCTTAACCATGTTTCTGGTCCCATGAAACATATCTGAATAGACCCACATACACACACAAGTAACTAAGGAGGGTGATACATGTAAATAAAGTTAAGTAAGTGCATAAACAAAATGTGTACACCAGCAATAAATGAGAGTCAGTGCAGTATGCCAGATTTATACCACTGTATTTGGTTCTGTGAAATGTGGGTCTGAATCATTACCCTGCCATGGCCCTGAGCAAATTATTTTCTCGGTCACAGTTCCAGTCATAAAATGGGAATATTGTACATACTTCCAAGGATTATGTTAGGGCAAAGAGAATGAAAAACTGCAAAGCATGTTGCATATTAGAAGTGTGATATGACTACTAAACAGTAGAAGTAATTATTGTATTATGCAGAAGGGTGTGCACCTCTAGCACTAATGTACCTTTATCCTTCCATTTATCCAATCCTGTATATTATAATGTGTTTATACTCACTGGAAACAGATATAAATTATAGGGCCCATATAAGAATCAAGCTCTAGCTGCATTTAATAGTGGCATCTTCCTTAACCATCATAGAACAGTTTAAGCCCACAGGATAATGAACACAGTGAAATTGAGGCTAATGCAGCACATGAGAAGTGAGGAAATTAGAGGGGCTATTGTAAAGTCCTCAAATTCATTTATATCCAATTGATATTAAGGATGCTGGCTAACAATTTCCTGCAGAAAAAGCTTGTGTACTGCAGTCATATTATTTTGGGATGAAACCCAGGGATAACACTAAAATGCTGATAAGCTCACATTACAAAAAGTAATAATTCTGAACTGAAATCTGAATTTTAAAAATTGAACTTAAAATCATAGATTAATCCATCCTGTAGAATGAACTGATTTTGCTACACTTCTGTGCTTATCTTTAATTTAACTTAGATGACCTCATTCTTTCTGTCTTCCAGAAATAAAATTTAAAAGACTGATATCTTATCAAGAAGCAGACATAGTGCTTCTACCAGTTGGGGGAGGGGAACACTGCTCAGTATTCCTGCCCAAGGCCCAAAGAGCCTTGCTCAGTATAGTTTGTCCACAGGCCTGAAAAGGTTAAAGAGCACTAGCAAGCACTTCTTCCAACTATTTTAAGCTACCAGCAATGCATTATTTCCCAACATCAGTCAAGCTAGAAAGTAATTTTGTCCACATTGCAAATGTTATACTGGATAGCTTCCTATGAATTCAGTGCTTAGGCCATGGCAAAGTCAATGAGAGTCTTTTAATTGGCTAAGCATCAGGTCTTCCATTATCCTATAAAATGCTTAGAGTATAGGTAGAATATTAGCATACACTCAGACAGACGCCACATGCTGCAAGAGAACAAAATCATTGTCTATTAAAGAGAAAGGGATTCCCGGAGGCTTCTGGTAGGGCTCTATGGAAGCAGGATGTTGAACTAGATGGATCTTTGGTCTGATGTACTAGAGCTCTTTTTATGTTCCCAAGTAGTTCTGTAGAAGATATAAGAGGTTATATTTAGGAATATTGTGACAAGCTGTATGGCCAAGCTTGAAAGCTTACAATGAGAAGGCAAAGGCAATAAGGAGACATACATTTCCTGCAGTGCAATATATATGAGATTATGGGAAAACATGGTGGTGGTGGGGAATGAACAGCTATTAGGATGCTAAAGGTATCTATGCCAATGAATAGCAGGTTTAGATATTCCTGACAACTTTAACTGCAAAATGGAACCAAGTTTTCTAATCTATGATGTTAACACCTACAGAAAAGCATCTGAATATGGTTATAATCAGAAACCAGATCAATGACCCAGTACAGCTATTCATACCAGAAGTGAAAGATGCATCATGCAGAAATCTGACAGCACACTGTACTTGGCCTGTGTGTACTATGCAACTGACAACTATTTTATCATCTAAATTGTTTTAACAGCTTATAAATATGCCTTGCGATTTCACATTTTCAGTTTGCACACGACGCAATTCCAACCACTGGTAAGGGGAAAAGCACTTGTGGTTTGAGGAGGCACAGAAACAGTCTTGCTTATTTCCACAAGTGGCAGTAACTACCATTGCATTCCAATTTTAGACACTATACATGTGTGGCAAAGTACCACTGATTTCAATGGAACTTGCTTACAACGAACTGTTTGTCTACAGCAGTCATAATTATCACTTCGGCGTTATAACACTCATGTCAAACCTTGTTGACTGGGTGTGTGTCAACTTATTCTTTCCTTACCAGCTGTGGCTTACAGCCTATTTCAGTTATAGAAGTACCCTCAGATAAACCACAGCAGCTGCTGGGTTGTTGTTTTTTTAAAGAAAAACATGCAGTAGTGTTGATCATGTGATCCCCTAATATTAGGAATGAATCCAGATGGTGGCATTCAACTACTGTCAAACAGAAATGATTTTGTAACTTGCATCCACAAGGCAAGAGAGATACTATGGAAATACACAACTTCAAGCAATGATTGCCCATAAATTAACACAGGCACAGGCAGAGATTCTAAACTGCGCAGTTCAGCCTATAAAGAGTGTGATGGAAACAAATGCCTCAAAATGCAGCAGAGCTGTTTCGAAACTACTTCCATTCCAACCCACTTAAAAATGTATGTCCACCTTCACCCCTGCTCAAAAGTTGGTCCCTGGAGAAGAAGCGGTAATTATTTCTAATTTTGTGTGTTCGGGGTCCCAAGCAATGAAATGTTTGTAGTTTTTGATTCACACTCAACCTAGCACTTTCAACAGCATCATTTATTATTCTAAAAGTAATAATTTCATTAAGGTAGTGCAGAAGTTTTAACACAAAATCTATAACAACATTGAAAAACACAAAAACCAAAAATGATGTCTGGATTTATACAGATCCTTTTAAACACATTTCAAAAAGTAGCTTATTCGGGTGGGTGGGGGGGAGGGGAGATTAAACATGAATAAAATATATTTTCATGATTTTTGAATGATATCTCTCTAGAATTTTGGTATATCCTTCCCTACAGAGCACAAATATCCATAAACACAGTGACAGCTATCCTGCTTTCACTTACCTTAAATGAAAATCAGTATGTAAAATGCTAACTAGCCTCACTTGTTATGCAAGCAGCATCATTTCATTTGTAGTTTAGTGAGCAAGTCATTCCTGTCTGGGTAAGTGACACAACATGCTGCATTATGTTGCTTGCAACACAGAAAGCTAACAACCACCCTTGGGAAGACAGAATTTGAAAAGTGGAAAAAGGAACACTTGTTTGCATCCAGTAAAAGTTGTCCCGAGAATTTACACAAGATTAACCCAATAGTTGTACTCCACATGTGTGTACATGCACAAACAACCACACACCCACACACCCCTGTATCACTTTTCTTATCCTTTTCCTAGGCATGTTTCAACCTACATACAGTGAGACCCAATCTTTTAATTTGCATAGTAAATAAAAGGAAGCTAGTTCATTGTATTCAACACTGGAGGAGGGTGTGCAGTGGAAGAGCTGTTAACTTGCTGCTTGTAACACCCAGCTTCCCATTCCTGCAAGACATCAGTTGCTTTTGTGTTTGCTTGCTTCTGCTTCCAAAGACATAATTGAACATCTCTGGACCAACACTGGAGTACTAATAGGAGCTCAGGCAAAACCTGACCAGGGTTTTATCATCCAAATGTCTGTTTATCCCAGGATCCACCACACCACTGCCCAGACTCTCTCCTTTTTGCTCATTCCATTTGTTAAAAGACAAGAACGAGGGGCTGATACATATCGCCTGTTTGCCGTCTCTCTGCAAAGGTGACTGGAAAAGATAACTGCTATCTAGCAAAGTTAACCTCCGTATCTGTACTCCTCTGGGTAAACCCTGAGTGGGAATTGTGCAGAAGACAGACTCACATAGGAAGAAGGATCGAGTCTGATGCCCATCAGTTTGTTGTACCCTGTCGCACCATCACTGCTTCTTTTCATGGGGGGGGGGGGAGTCGCAATTTTGCATACCATAGTTCTCCCCTCCCCACTCCATTTCTGTAGGGAAATCTATTTGGCAGCAGCCCTTCCCTACTAGAGCACTCTCGCTCCTTATGCAAACTCTGTTTGGGTGGCAATCTCAGCCACCCCACCTTCTTCCACAGTCCAGTCCTGCATATTTGCTCAGAATCAGAGCATACACCGGTCCATCTACCTCAGTAGTGAAAACACGGGCTGGCAGCTGCTCTCCCAAGGTTTCAGGCAAAGGTCTCTTTCTCTCCCTCCCTGCCCTACCTGGAGATGCCAGGGATTGAACCTGGGACCTTCTGCATGCAAAGCTCTACCACTCTGAGCAAGTCCCACCGAGTTCAGCGGAGCTAATTTTACAGCCAGGTTAACAGAGCCCAGGTCTTGCAGCATCCGCTGCTGTCTTACCCCAGAGCAGGGCGCGGACAAACGTGCAAGGCAATTACTCTGAAGTAAGCGCGCGTGAAGTTTTTGTTTTTGAGCGGAGGCAAATCACGGGCCGCTACGCTTTGAACGACGGGGCTTCAAAGCAAACCGACCACGCAGCCGAAGTGCTGCAGGCGAAACTGCAAAACCCAGCAGACAGTTTGGCAAAACACCAGCCTCCACAAGCTCGAATGAGGGTCTCCATAAAAGGCGGATCTACACGGATCCTCATGGATCCTCCACTTTTTTAAAAATAATTCCAATAAATGCAGTGTCAAATCACACCTAGAAGGCACGCCTACAAACTGGACTATAAAAAACGTGGATCCAACACTTTGCCGCGCTGCAGCACCACAAAAACATGGATCCGAGGCACGGATCCTCATGAATTCATATGATTTTTATATTGAAACAAAATGAAAACACCATGCTACTGTAGACCACATCTTAATCTGTAGAAGGAACCAAAGAAATCACGCATCCACTGTTTCGTGGTGCCGCAATGGCGCAAAAACATGGTTAAAAAACACGGATCCTCATGAATCCTAATGATTTTTGCACTAGATCAGCCCAAACTCACTGTCAAATTACACATCATGGCCAGGGGCACAGCATCCACCACAGAAATCACAGGTCCATGGCTTCCTGGCCATACCGTGGCCCAAAAACGTGGTTTTCAAGCACGGATCCTCATGGATCCTCAAACTTTTTGCATTGGGCCAACCCAAAGTCACTGTCAAATCACACATCATAGCCAGGGGCACAGCCTACACCACAGAAAACTCGGATCCACTCCTGCCTGGCCATACTGTGGCCCAAAAACGTGGTTCCGAAGCACAGATCCTAATGGATCCTCATGATTTTTGCACTATATCAGCCCAAAGTCACCATCAGATCAAACATCATGGCCAGGAGCACAGCATCCACCACAAAAAACTCGGATCCACGGCTTCCTGGCCACTCCATGGCCCAAAAACGTGGTTTTCAAGCACGGATCCTCATGGATCCTCACACTTTTTGCATTGGGACAACCCAAACTCACCGTCAAATCACACATCATTCCCAGGGGCACAGCCTGCACCACAAAAATCACGGATCCACGGTTATCTGGCCACTCCGTGGCCCAAAAACGTGGTTTTCAAGCACGGATCCTCATGGATCCTCACGCTTTTTGCATTGGGCCAACCCAAACTCACCGTCAAATCACACATCATGTCCAGGGGCACAGCATCCACCACAAAAATCACGGATCCATGGTTATCTGGCCACTCCGTGGCCCAAAAACGTGGTTTTCAAGCACGGATCCTCATGGATCCTCATGATTTTTGCATTGGGCCAACCCAAACTCACCGTCAAATCACACATCATGTCCAGGGGCACAGCATCCACCACAAAAATCACGGATCCATGGTTATCTGGCCACCCCGTGGCCCAAAAACGTGGTTTTCAAGCACGGATCCTCATGGATCCTCATGATTTTTGCATTGGGCCAACCCAAACTCACCGTCAAATCACACATCATGTCCAGGGGCACAGCATCCACCACAAAAATCACGGATTCACGGTTATCTGGCCACTCCATGGCCCAAAAATGTGGTTTTCAAGGATGGATCCTCATGGATCCTCACGCTTTTTGCACTAGATCAGCGCAAAGTCACTGTCAAATCACACATGATTTCCAGGGGCACAGCTTACACCACAAAAATCACGGATCCACGGCTTCCTGGCCACTCCATGGCCCAAAAACGTGGTTTTCAAGCACGGATCCTCATGGATCCTCACGCTTTTTGCATTGGGCCAACCCAAACTCACCGTCAAATCACACATCATTCCCAGGGGCACAGCATCCACCACAAAAATCATGGATCCACGGCTTCCTGGCCATACCGTGGCCCGAAAACGTGGTTTTCAAGCACGGATCCTCATGGATCCTCATCCTTTTGCATTGGGCCAACACAAACTCAATGTCAAATCACACATCGTGTCCAGGGGCACAGCCTGCACCACAAAAATCACGGATCCACGGCTTCCTGGCCACTCCATGGCCCAAAAACGTGGTTTTCAAGCACGAATCCTCATGATTTTTGCACAAGATCAGCCCAAAGTCATCATCAGATCAAACAACATGGCCAGGGGCACAGCATCCACCACAAAAATCACAGATCCACGGCTTCCTGGCCATACCGTGGCCCAAAAATGTGGTTCCGAACCACGGATCCTCATGGATCCTAACGCTTTTTGCATTGGGCCAACCCAAAATCACTGTCAAATCACACATCATGTCCAGGGGCACAGCCTGCACCACAAAAATCACGGATCCACGGCTTCCTGGTCATACCGTGGCCCAAAAACGTGGTTTTCAAGCACGGATCCTCATGGATCCTCACGCTTTTTGCACTAGATCAGCCCAAATTCACCGTCAAATCACACATCATTCCCAGGGGCACAGCCCGGACCACAACAACTGACATCCACGGCTTCCTGGCCATACCGTGGCCCAAAAACGTTGTTTTGAAGCACGGATCCTCATGGATCCTTACGCTTTTCGCATTGGGCCAGGCCAAACTCACTGTCAAATCACACATTATGTCCAGGGGCACAGCCTGCACCACAAAAAACTCGGATCCACGGCTTCCTGGCAACTCCATAGCCCAAAAACATGGTTTTGAAGCACGCATCCTCATGGATCCTCATGCTTTTGGAGCATCTCCACGCCCATTGTTCTGCCCAGACACTGATGTCCAGCACCAAGGGCCTTTTGGTGGTTCCCTCACTGTGAGAAGCAAAGCGACAAGGAACCAGGCAGAGGGCCTTCTTGGTAGTGCCGCCTGCCCTGTGGAATGTCCTCCCATAGATGTCAAAGAGATAAACAACTACCTGACATTTAGAAGACATCTGATAGCAGCCCTGTTTAGGGACGTTTTTAATGTGTGACTTTTTAATGTATTTTTATTTCATTTTTTGGGGGGGAAGCCACCCAGAGTGGCTGGGGAAACCCAGCCAGATGGGCAGGGTACAAATATATTAGTAGTAGTAGTAGTAGTAGTAGTAGTAGTACTTTGTAGGATTTGATAATCTTTATAGGTCTTTTAAATTTCTAATCTATCTATATATCTATCCCCTCCCCCTTTTCCCTTTCTGTACTTCCCTATCCTTATAAAATTGAATATATATATATATATATATTTTTAAAATTTACGGCTCCACAGTTTTCTTGGTTGCCCCATATTCATTACCCGACCACCTATGCTGCTCATGGCCAGATCACTTTGGGGCACTGCCATGCTGTAAAAAGATTCTCATGAAGCACAGATCCCCATGGATCCTTAGGTTTTTTATGTTTGGTCACCCTGAAATCACTATCAAATCACACATGATGTATATGACCACAGAATGAACCACAAAAACCACAGAGCACAGCCAAGGAACAAACACTATATTAAATACTTTAATCCTCATGGATTGGCATGATTGTTAAATGGACTCCACCAAATTATATTGTAAGATCACACCAATGTCCATGGAATGACCGAAATACAAACACTATCTGAAATGGTTCTGCATTAGCAAGAACATTGAATTAAAATGACATTCATATTCATAGCTTCCACTGTGAAGAACAGCACCTGGAAATTTTTGACGCTGCTAAACCTCAAGAATATCCAAGGCAGAGATTGTGATGATCTTACCTGTGAATGTAAATTATCAAACCAACTAGATGGAGACCACCAAAGTAACCATGAAAAACAATCACCTGTCTTGCGTCAATTCAGCTACAAATGGTTCTGGGACAAAAGTTGGTTGCTTTGCGGGGGTGGTAATTATAAATGGAGGTTTAACTGCAAGTTTTCTTGCCAACAGATTTTGTCAGTGCAAACTTTGAAATAGGGGGTTTCCAACATGGTGCCCATGGGCATCATGGTGCCTGCTGACAGCTTTCCTGGAGTCCACCACGTGTTTTTAGAAAAAGAACAGGATTAGTGGTGAATTGTGCCCAGCATGACTTCAGATTGTTCATAGTACATTTGATTGACTGCAGGGACATATGAAGGGGCAGCGGGGTGATGGTGCCCCGGGGTGCCATGCTGGGGGGAGAGTGACAGTACGGTCGCTGTACCGGCTGCCGCTTGTGCGGCGTCCATGTGGGCTGCCGCTCTTGCGGCAACTGTACAGGCAGCCCCTCTCGCAGCGACCGTATGGGCCATATGGGCAGCTGCTCTCGCGGTGACTGTACAGGCTGCTGCTCGCGTAGCGTCCATACAGGCAGCCCCTCTCACGGCGGTCGTACAGGCTGTATGGGCAGCCGCTCTCCTGGCGACCATACGGGCTGCCACACGCACAGCAGCCATACGGGCTGCCATGCATGCACAGTCCGTACAGGACATTGTGTGCGCACCCATCAGCCAGGACTTGTTACCATATTATAGCTGCCACAAAATCTATCAGCATGCCACCAGAACCAGGGAAGCCTTGCCAGTTGCAGCTCACACAGTTGAAGTGAAATAAAAGACAGAAGAGTAGATCGGGAAGAAAGTTCCCCAGGCTGCAGGAAAAGATAACAGTAGCTCCAGCAGCTGACTCAGTGCAGGCTGCTGAGGGGTTTGACTCCTTAAGATCACCAACTGACTATGAGACACCTGGAAAGCACTCAGCCTCAGATGACCTCCACTCCAAAAAGTGGGAAAGAGGATTTAACAGTGACCAATATTGATTCTTTTGATAGCAGCCCCATATTCTCAACACAAAGTGAGAAGTGTTTGGACAAATCACTGTTTTGTACATCAGTTTCCCCATGGCACAACTGTACCTTCCCCACACTCAGTCTACAAACCATGGGACTTGTGGGTTCAGTTGGCAACATCCGTGTGTATGACTATGACATAACCACACTGAAAGGATCAAACTGGATAAATGATTGCATAATAGATGCCTTTCTTGCCTCCAGGGTGATCATGGCCAAAGAGCTAGGTCATGATGGAACAATTTTCCCACTTACCATACTTGCCACTTCATGCAGATATGTCAAAGATTGCCAGTGTAAGCTCTGAAGAACTGTTTGAGATTTGGAGTGCTAAAGAAAGATGTTTTGATTATTCCAGTAAATGACAGAGAAGTCCACTGGATACTGATAGTAATCATTTTTAAAAGGAAGACCGTGTTCTATCTAGATTCCAAACATGGATTGAACCACTCTGTGATTGATGCAATAACATCCAATTACAGTTCATACAAAAGGATATGGCTGCCATTAGACCCTGGATTGCAAAAGAAATAATACAGTACTGTGGGGAAACCTTTTTTTTAAAAAAGGAATATTTATTAATAATTTCAAAATTACAAAAAAAAAGAAAATAGAGAACAACTACAGTACATGAAAAGAGAAAAAAAAGAGAGAAAAACGCAAAAACATAAAAACCAATACAACAATACGGCAAAAAAGGAAATAAAACAAAAAACACAAATCCCGGGTTACATATCTCCAACTTCCATTTGCTTGTTTCATTGACCTCCTCACACCTCCCTTTTTGTATTCTAGTTTAGTTAATTATTTCAGCAAATTCTTTCCATCTTTCTCAATTTTTGTTAAATAATTTATCTTATCAATTTAACCTATTATTTAACTCAACAGATCCTTTCCATCTTTCCCCATATTCTGTTATTCAAATTACCTTAATTTATTTAACCTTGTCTTACCATAAAACGCCTTAAGGCTTAAAACTTAATGCTCAGTTATCCATAACTCCTGATATATTCTGCTAGAGTCATATAGTTTCCTTCCAACATTTTCCCTAATATTCATTCATTTTAGGCTAATTCCCCCAATAAAAAGTTTTCTTTATAAATTTTCTTCCAATCTTCATCCAGCGTCTCTTCTTCCTGGTCCCGGGTCGTGTCAGTCCTTACTGTCCATTCCATCTAGTCCATCAACCTGGAAGTCTTATGTCCGAGGCTCTTAAGTCTCTTCCATGCCCCTTCTGCAAATCTTCTTCTTTTTGTTTATACTTGCCCTTTTCCTTGTCGATTGTTGGTCTCTTTCTTAATTTCTTCCCTTTCTCATTGGGGAGCAGATCTCTGGGGGATTCAAATCCAAAATTGTCTCCATCTCCCTTCATCAAAGCCACCCATTCCCCACAGTTCCACTCTCCACAGTCATCAGTGTACTCCAAAAGATATTTAAAAGCATATTTCAAAGTCTCTCCAAAGTTAAGAACCTCCTCAGCTCCAGACTCCCCCTGGCCCACTCCAACTTCAATCTTCAATGACAGCGGTTTATGCTCCTGTAGGGCCTTGGGTCTCTCCATTTGTAATGTTTGAGATGCGGCCACATCCTCTTCCATTATCTTCTGCACTTGCCCAGTCAATAGAGGTTCATAGGTTGGTCCTTGAATGGTTTCTGTCTCAATATTCCCTGATTGTCCACAGTTATTAACCACAACAGTCACCAAGTCCATTTTCTCATTCATCAAATCCATCTTTTCATGCATCTGTTCCAGCAAGGCATTTGTCTTGCATAAAGCAAGCACCCAAACTTCCTTCCTGCTCATACTTAATCAAGGTCAAACAAGTCTGGTCCCACGATCTTAATCTGACAGTTGTTGAGTCCTCAAGTAGACTGTAGCAACAATTTAACAGGCTCCCTCTAGAGGAAGCAATTTCTATTTGTATCCATTTCTTTAAGGCAAGTCCAGCAAAGGAAAATTACTTTGATTTTTCAGATATTTTGTTTCATTAGAATGCAAAAGGCAACATTGGAATCAGTTTATTTCTCTTCTTTAGTTATCTGTCAAAATATTCCATTCACAGTCAATGAACCTCTCCCATTATTTCTGTCTCTGACACCCCGTTCCTGTGGGAAAACCTATTTCGAAAGACAAGACAAATATTTTCAAGTGGAAATTGATGCTGTTCCTCCCAAAGAGACAAATCTTGAACGAGAGTTACATTACTGTGTCTCGATCATGCCCAGAGGGATGGAAGGATACACTAACCTATTGCTCAGATATTTTACCTTCCTTGTTTGAAGGCTGCTGGTCACTATGTTTCTTGAAGGAAGGGTGCAGGAGGCCCAGTGGTGACCTAACTATGGTTTACTGTGAAGGAAACTGCAAGGACTGGTACCACTGCTTTCGCATAGGCATTGATTCAAAAGATCTTCCAGAGGTTTTCGTGTGTCCAGACTGAAAGGGATCTGGGAGTCTTAGTCGACCACAAGCTGAATATGAGTCAACAGTGTGATGTGGCAGCTAAGAACGCCAATGCAATTCTGGGCTGCATCAATAGGAGTATAGTGTCTAGATCAAGTGAAGGAATGCTAACACACTATTCTGGTTGGTCAGACCACACCTGAAATACTGTGTCCAGTTGAAGAAGGATATTGTCAAGCTGGAACATGTCCAGAGGAGGGTGACCAAAATGTAAAAGGTCTGGAATCCAAGCCCTATGAGGAGAGAATTAGGGAGCTGGATTTGTTTAATCTAGAGAAGAGAAGATTAAGGAGTGACATGATAGCCATGTTTAAATATTTGAAGGGATGTCATGTTGAAGAGGGAGCAAGCTTGTTTTCTGCTGTTCTAGAGACTAGGATGCAGAATAATGGATTCAAACTATGGGAAAAGAGATTCCACCTGGGCGCGGTAATCCAGTCAGGGAAAAAGGGAGGCATACTATGTTTAGGGCACTGTTTCCAGCCCCTTCCCCTTTTCGGGGTGAGCATAGTGGATCCTAAAAGGGGCTGCTCAGTCATGGATACAGCTGCTGAGCTGCTCAACTGCCTCATTCCTTGAGTCAGAACGACTGAACGCCCATGTGTCGGTTCATGACTAGGGGCTTCACATTCCTGCCCCCGTAGCCATTTAGTGATCGCCATGGGGGGAGGGTTTGGGGGGGTTGGGTTGGGTTTTTGGAAGATGCCTGTGCGTGAATTTGTTTTATGTGTGTAGATCAGTGCACACTGACCAACGCGCAGTCTTTGCAGTAGGGCTCTGTTCTGATGGCATGAGTAGTCACGACAAACTGGTGGATCCTATCTGCTGCAGCCTTCATCTGCCTTCACAGCCGTTGTAACACACTGCTTGTTATCACCCGTCTGTTCTGCTGTTGAGGACTTCTTGGATCATTCTTTGTCTAGCTCCTTCCCTGTTATGTACTAAGCTTGGATCCTAGAACAATAGGCAAGTAGGATCCTAGAATGCAAGAACTGATTGGCTTGCAGGAAAAGACCAATCAGGCTCCAGGAGGGAAGCAGAATCAGCCAGTCAGACGGGACTCATTGTGTAAATAATGTATATAAAAGCCTGAGGTTTTGGGGAAAATTCAGTCACTGTTTTACAAGCTGCAATAAAGAGCATGAAATCACTACAGGACTCTGAGCATATTTAATTTTCTTTGACCTTACCACCTTGGGTGACCCTGCTGGGAGTACGAGATTCCGAACGGCTTCGCTCACAAGGGTCATAGGAATGTGCAAGCCCACTCACCATGACAAGTGAGAGAACTGAGATAGATTGCACTGAGCCCTGGTCTCATTAGACAAAGTGTTCCACCAAAAAGGCTCTGGCTCTGGTTGAGGACAGCTGGATATGTTTTGGGCCAGGGACCACCAGTAGGTTGTTGTTAGATGAGCGTCACACTCATGGGGGTGTATTGGAAGATAATTCCCACAGATAAGAAAGGTCACAGACTGTTTAGGGCTTTAAAGATTAGCACCAAAACATTGAACCTGATTTGATACTCCACCTGGAGCCAATCCAGCTGATGAACAACCAACTGAATGTGGGCTCTCCACAAAGTCCAAGTAAGAACTCATGCATCTGCATTTTAGACCATTTGGAGTTTCTGGAGCAGTCTCAAGGGTAGCCCTGCATCTCTCTCTCACACACACTCACTCTCTCTCTCTCTATCACATTTATACCCTGCACTCCCCGGCTCAGGTGTACAGCAAGTTAAAGTAGTCTAGTAGAGTGGTGCCTCGCAAGATGAAATTAATTTGTTCCGCGAGTTTTGTCGTCTTGCGATTTTTTTCGTCCTGCGAAGCACGGTGTCGGAAAGGTTTGGAAAAGCTTCAAAAATCACCAAAGTCTTCAAAAACCTCAAAAAAGGCTACCACACCGCGTGCTACGAGTTGCTCCTCGAAGTCAAGTCGCAACTGTATTAACGGTGTTAAGAAAAAGGAAACAAACTTGCAAGACGTTTCCGTCTTGCGAAGCAAGCCCATAGGGAAAATTGTCTTGCGAAGCAGCTCAAAAAACCAAAAACCCTTTTGTCTTCCGAGTTTTCCGTCTTGCGAGGCATTCGTCTTGCGAGGTACCACTGTATGCAGGTGACTACTGCATGGATCACCATGGCTAGGTTTGAAAGGGACAGGTACGGTACCGATTGCCTAACCTGACATAGATTCGAAAATTCCAGTTTGGCTACATTTGTGACCAATGCCTCCATAGAGACAGAAGCATCCAGGATCACACAGGGACTCCTGATGGCAGCTACAGGTGACTATTGCGCCCCATGAAGAGCTGGGAGCTGGCAAACCAAACTGAAATTATTCTGGCCCAGCCATTGGACGCCCATCTTTAAAGGATAGAGATTCAGCTGACTACGTTTCCTCCATCCCAGCACACCCACCTAAAAATTGGCCAATATATCCAGGGTAGCATCTGGCCAGGGCCATGAAGCAGTAGATCCATGATGTTTGTGGTCAGATCTGTGGTTATGTACAAGATATGTGAATAAAGGGTGAATTTGGGGTTCCCCAATGCAAAAAGTGTGATGATCCGTGAGGATCCGTGCTTCAAAACCATGTTTTTGAGCCATGGAGTGGCCAGGAAGCCATGGATCCGTGATTTTTGTGGTGCAGGCTGTGCCCCTGGCCATGATGTGTGATTTGATGGTGAGTTTGGGCTGATCTAGTGCAAAAAGCGTGAGGATCCATGAGGATCCGTGCTTCAAAACCACCTTTTTTGGTCCACGATATGGCCAGGAAGCCGTGGATCTGAGTTTTTTGTTGTGCAGGCTGTGCCCCTGGACATGATGTGTGATTTGACAGTGAGTTTGGGTTGGCCCAAAGCAAAAAGCGTGAGGATCCATGAGGATCCGTGCTTCAAAACCACGTTTTTGGGCCACGGTGTGGCCAGGAAGCCGTGGATCCGTGATTTTTGTGGTGGATGTGGTGCCCCTGGCCATGATGTTCGATCTGATGGTGACTTTGGGCTGATCTAGTGCAAAAATCATGAGGATCCATGAGGATCCGTGCTTCGAAACCATGTTTTTGGTCCATGGCGTTGCCAGATAACCGTGGATCCGAGTTTTTTGTTGTGTAGGCTGTCCCCTGGATATGATGTGTGATTTGCCGTTGAGTTTTGGTTGGCCCAATGAAAAAAGCGTTAGGATCCGTGAGGATCCGACCTTCAAAAACACGTTTTTTGGCCATGGCGTTGCCAGATAACCGTGGATCCTAGTCTTTTGTGGTGCAGACTGTACCCCTGGACATGATGTGTGATTTGATGGTGAGTTTTGGTTGGCCCAATGCAAAAAGCGTTAGGATCCATGAGGATCCGTCCTTCAAAACCATGTTTTTGGGCCCTGGTGTTGCCAGGAAGCCGTGGATCTGAGTTTTTTTGTGGTGCAGGCTGTGCCCCTGGACATGATGTGTGATCTGACGGTGAGTTTGGGTTGGCCCAATGTGAAAAGCATGAGGATCCGTCCTTCAAAACCACGTTTTTGGGCTATGGTGTTGCCAGGAAGCCGTGGATCCGAGTTTTTGTGGTGCAGGCTGTGCCCCTGGCCATGATGTGTGATTTGACAGTGAGTTTGAGTTGTCCCAATGCAAAAAGTGTGAGGATCCGTGAGGATCCGTGCTTCGAAACCACGTTTTTGGGCCATGGTGTGGCCAGGAAGCCGTGGATCTCAGTTTTTTGTAGTGCAGGCTGTGCCCCTGGCCATGATGTGTGATTTGACAGTGAATTTGGGCTGATCTAGTGCAAAAAGCGTGAGGATCCGTGAGGATCCGTGCTTCAAAACCACGTTTTTGGTCCATGGTGTTGCCAGGAAGCGATGGATCTGAGTTTTCTGTGGTGCAGGCTGTGCCCCTGGACATGTTGTGTGATTTGACAGCGAGTTTCGGTTGGCCCAATACGAAAAGTGTGAGGATCCATGAGGATCCATGCTTCAAAACCACGTTTTTGGGCCGTGGTATGACCAGGAAGCCGTGGATCCGTGTTTTTTGTGGTGGAAGTTGTGCCCCTGGCCATGATGTTTGATGTGATGGTGACTTTGGGCTGATCTAGTGCAAAAATAATGAGGATCCATGAGGATCCATGCTTCAAAACCACGTTTTTGGGCCATGCCGTTGCCAGATGACCGTGGATCTGAGTTTTCTGTGGTGCAGGCTGTGCCCCTGGACATGATGTGTGACATGACAGTGAGTTTAGGGTAGCTCAATGCAAAAAGCGTGAGGATCCATGAGGATCCGTGCTTCAAAACCATGTTTTCGGGCCATGGATTTACCAGGAAGTCGTGGGTCCATGATTTTTGTGGTGCAGGCTGTGCTCCTGGCTATGATGTTGACAGTGTGTTTGGGGTGGCCCAATGCAAAAAGCATGACGATCCATGAGGATCCGTGGTCCGGAACCACGTTTTTGGGCCACGGTATGGCCAGGAAGCCGTGGATCCGTGATTTTTGTGGTGGATGCTGTGCCCCTGGCCATGATATTTGATCTGATGGTGACTTTGGGCTGGTCTTGTGCAAAAATCATGAGGATCCATGAGGATCCATGCTTCGGTACCACGTTTTTGAGCCACGGTATGGCCCGGCAGGCGTGGATCCGAGTTTTTTGTGGTGTAGGCTGTGCCCCTGGCTATGATATGTGATTTGACAGTGGGTTTGGGTTGGGCCAATGCAAAAATCATGAGGATCCATGAGGATCCGTGCTTCAAAACCACGTTTTTGAGCCACGGTATCGCCAGGAAGCCGTGGATCCGTTATTTTTGTGGTGGATGCTGTGCCCATGGCCATAATGTTTGATCTGATGGTGACTTTGGGCTGGTCTTGTGCAAAAATCATGAGGATCCATGAGGATCCATGCTTCGGTACCACGTTTTTGAGCCACAGTATGGCCCGGCAGGCGTGGATCCGAGTTTTTTGTGGTGTAGGCTGTGCCCCTGGCTATGATATATGATTTGACAGTGGGTTTGGGTTGGCCCAATGCAAAAAGCGTGAGGATCCATGAGGATCCGTGCTTTAAAACCACGTTTTTGGGCCATGCCACTGCCAGATAACTGTGGATCTCAGTTTTTTGTGGTGGATGCTGTGCCCCTGGACATGATGTGTGATTTGACGGTGAGTTTGGGTTGGCCCAATGCAAAAAGCGTGAGGATCCATGAGGATCCATGCTTGAAAACCACATTTTTGAGCCATGGAGTGGCCAGGAAGCCGTGGATCCGTGATTTTTGTGGTGCAAGCTGTGCCCCTGCAAATCATGTGTGATTTGACGGTGACTTTGGGCTGATATAGTGCAAAAAGTGTGAGGATCCATGAGGATCCGTGCTTGAAAACCACGTTTTTGGCCATGGAGTGGCAAGGAAGCCGTGGATCCAAGTTTTTTGTGGTGCAGGCTGTGCCCCTGGACATGATGTGTGATTTGACAGTGAGTTTGGGTTGTCCCAATGCAAAAAGCGTGAGGATCCATGAGGATCCGTGCTTGAAAACCACGTTTTTGGGCCATGGAGTGGCCAGGAAGCCGTGGATCCGAGTTTTTTTGTGGTGGATGCTGTGCCCCTGGACATGATGTGTGATTTGACAGTGAGTTTGGGTTGGCCCAATGCAAAAAGCGTGAGGATCCATGAGGATCCGTGCTTGAAAACCACGTTTTTGGGCCATGGAGTGTCCAGGAAGCCGTGGATCTGAGTTTTTTGTGGTGTAAGCTGTGCCCCTGGCCATGATGTGTGATTTGCCAGTGAGTTTGGGTTGGCCCAATGCAAAAAGCGTGAGGATCCATGAGGATCCGTGCTTGAAAACCACGTTTTTGGGCCATGGAGTGGCCAGGAAGCCGTGGATCCGTGTTTTTTGTGGTGCAGGCTGTGCCTCCGGACATCATGTGTGATTTGACGGTGAGTTTGGGTTGGCCCAATGCAAAAAGTGTGAGGATCCATGAGGATCCGTGCTTGAAAACCACGTTTTTGAGCCATGGAGTGGCCAGGAAGCCAAGGATCCGTAATTTTTGTGGTGCAGGTTGTGCCACTGGGAATGATGTGTGATTTGATGGTGAGTTTGGGTTGGCCCGATGCAAAAAGCGTGTGGATCCATGAAGATCCGTGCTTCAAAACCACGTTTTTGGGCCACGGTTTCGCCAGGAAGCCGTGGATCCGTGATTTTTGTGGTGGATGCTGTGCCCATGGCCATGATCTTTGATCTGATGGTGAGTTTGGGCTGATCTAGTGGAAAAATCATGAGGATCCATGAGGATCCGTGTTTTTTAACCATGTTTTTGCGCCCCTGCGCCGCCCCGAAACAGTGGATGCGTGATTTTTTTGATGCTTTCTACAGAGTAAGACATGGTCTACAGTATCATGGTGGTTTTATTTAATTTGAATGAAAAAATCATATGAATTCACAAGGATCCGTGTAGATCCGCCTTTTACGTTTTTCCATGTTGGATGAGGCCCTAAGCTACTGGAGGTCATGGGGCCCTTTATATGTCCAGCTGTCCTTTGTCAACCACAAATTGTCGCTGTTTTTTGTGTTGAATATAGGCTGTATGGTAATTTATGGACCTAATCGGTATCTAAAAAAATTTGCACATAATTGTTGAACTGAAATACAGTTGAGAAATATATTAATAATGAAATACAATTATGTATATTAATAGTGAAATAATTATTAAGCTCTAACTTAAAATGATTTTCTTATTCATAACAAACTTAATAACGCAAACTTAATAATGCATATTGGCATATGGCAATAACAAAAGTTCCTTTAGAAACACAGTTTACAAAGAATCACGATCTAGTCCTAGAAACTTGCTATAACTTGAAATTATAATAGGTGTAAATATACAGTGCAGACAACTACTAATAATAAATAGCTTTATTAATATGAAATTAATTGTTATAGCCTGTACAATGCAATTGTAGTTAATACAATGCATTTTTTTATATAAGTATCAATATTACCATAATAGTCCACATACTTCATTGGGACAGCAGACCTTTGTACCCTGTTACACTTAGTGAGTGTAAAAGACAGTGTTTCTAGTAATATGTCGCATTACAAATAATAGCAATACTATACACACCTGTACATAAAAATTATTTTACAGGACTAATTGTATTACTGCATCTAACCAATACCCATTCAACTGTATAATTTTATCATGATTCATTGTGTACTGTGTATACAAACAGTACACAAACATGATCTAAATTACAATACTTTCCTTCTTGCCTTTGCCAAAGCAAAGTCACTGATGATATCATCAAATGATAAACTGCTTAGCTTGTCACTTTCTATGTACATGAGGCTGAAGTAACATAATTTATCTTGAGACATTGTTGTTCCGAATTCATTTTTTATCTTCTTCAGCTGTGAAATGGATCTTTACAAATGGCAATTTGCAATCATCATTCAATGGAACATTCTCAGAATTGCTTCTACATTGGGGAATGCTGATTGGACATTGTTGTTGTTCTTTAGTCACTTAGTCGTGTCTGACTCTTTGTGACCTCATGGACCAGAGCACGCCAGGCACTCCTGTTTTCCACTGCCTCCTGCAATTTGGTCAAACTCACGTTAGTAGCTTTGAGAGCACTGTCCAACCATCTCGTCCTCTGCATATAAGTTAAATAAGCAAGGAGACAATATACAGCCTTGTTGTACTCCTTTCCCAATTTTGAGCCAATCTGTTGTTCCATATCTAGTTCTAACTGTTGCTTCTTGTCCCACATAGAGATTTCTCAGGAGACAGATGAGGTGGTCAGGCACTCCCATTTCTTAATTTGGAGCATATTCATTTCTTTTACTTATAATTTCATACACCTTCTATATTGAAAATTAAAATTATACCTTATAACCCTCCCTTCTCCTTCCTAGCGCCATCTTCCCCGGCAAAGCGGGTGCTTTAGGCACAGCCTCCAGCGCCCGCCTGAGCCCTGGGCAGGGTTCTGCTCGTTCCCTCGCTCACCCAGGGAGGTATCTGGGCAGCCTGGCCTGCTAAGCCTTACCCTCCCCCCTCCTGTCACTGGGCAGCGGCCAAGGTGGCCCCACCATGTGGGGTGTAGGCTGGGCGCAGGGGGGGGGGCGGCAGGAGGCGTTTGGAAGCTCCCGGACTGGCGGTTAGTCTCTTGCCTGTGCGCGTGGCGGGTGCGGTGGCTTCGGGTGGGCTGCGTGGCTTTGCCAGCATTTGCAGGCCAGCAGCTGCGGATGAGTTGTGCCTCTGTGTGCAACAAAGAGGAGAAGTTCTCCTTTAGAAGGCAGAACAGGCAAGAGCTGTCAGTATCACCTCATAACTCTGGTGTGGGGTGAAAGTATGTTAAATGGGAGATAAAGACGGGGCTTGCAAGTGTGCTGTTGGGAGGGTGGGAAGCGCAGCTGCTTTGTGTAGATGCAGAGGAGGCGGCTGCTTCCGAATTAAGCCTCCTAATTAAGCGGGGTCCCTCCCTGCCTCCCAGGTGGGGGCTGCCATTCCAGCCCCCGCTGCGGAGCTGCTGCTGCCAGGATTTCGGGTGAGTGCAAAGCCAGCGGCGGGGAAGGAGGGAAGGGGCTTTGCAAGGGGGTGGAGGTCCAGGATGGGAAGCCCCGGGACGGGAAGAGGCCGCCTGCACAAGTTCTGGATGGGGGAAGAGGAAGGAGGAAAGGGAGTTCTTTTTTTTTTTTTAAATAAATTTTTTATTGGTTTTTCAACACATATTAAAAGACAATACAACACAATACATAAACAAACAAACATATAAACACGTATAATTTCTTGATCTTTCTTTCTTGAAACCTTCTTTCAGCGACTTCCCCATACCTCCCCTTTCTGCATCCCTGTTTTAAATCATTCCAGCAACCCCTAATTTCAATTTCTTATAGCACCTTCTTTAACTCTTTTTTTTCATATCCAATTGTTTGTCACTGCAATTCTATTTTACATTACCCAAGACATTTTAACATTCATTAATTTTACAACAATTCTTAAGATAAACTTTAAATTTCTTCCAATCTTCTTCCACCGTCTCTTTCCCTTGGTCACGGATTCTGCCAGTCATCTCCGCCAGTCGCATGTAGTCGATCACCTTGGTCTGCCATTCTTCCAGTGTGGGTAGCTCTTGTGTCTTCCAATACTTTGCTAAGAGTACTCTTGCTGCTGTTGTAGCATACATAAAAAACGTCCTATCTTTCCTTGACACCAATTGGCCTACCATGCCCAGGAGGAAGGCTTCTGGTTTCTTCGTGAAAGTGCATTTAAGCACCTTTTTCATTTCATTATAAATCATTTCCCAGAAGACCTTGATCCTAGGGCACGTCCACCAAAGGTGGTAAAAGGTACCTTCAGTTTCCTTACATTTCCAACATTTATTATTGGGCGTATGGTAAATTTTTGCCAGCTTGACTGGGGTCATGTACCACCTATATATCATTTTCATAATGTTCTCTCTTAAGGCATTACATGCCGTGAACTTTATACCGGTGGTCCATAACTGTTCCCAGTCAGCAAACATAATGTTATGACCAATGTCTTGTGCCCATTTAATCATAGCTGATTTAACCGTCTCATCCTGTGTATTCCATTTCAACAGCAAGTTATACATTCTTGACAGATTCTTAGTATTGGGTTCCAATAGCTCTGTTTCTAATTTTGACCTCTCCACCTGGAAGCCAATTTTCCTGTCCTGTTTAAAAACTTCATTTATTTGGTAGTAATGAAGCCAGTCTCTTACTTTAGACTTCAATTTCTCATAACTCTGCAATTTCACTTTTCCCTCCTCATACTCTATAATTTCCCAATATTTTGGCCATTTGGATTCCATATTGAGTTTTTTCACTTCCTTAGCTTCCATTGGTGACAACCACCTGGGGGTTTTGTTTTCCAACAAATCTTTATATTGAATCCAAACATTATATAATGCTTTCCTGACAATATGGTTTTTGAAACCTTGATGGATTTTTACCTTGTCGTACCATAAATATGCATGCCAGCCAAATCTGTTATTGAACCCTTCCAAATCCAAAATGTCTGTATTTTCAAGAAGCAGCCAGTTTTTCAGCCAGCAAAAGGCCGCTGATTCATAATACAGCTTTAAGTCCGGCAGGGCAAACCCCCCTCTTTCTTTCGCATCAGTTAATATCTTAAATTTTATTCTGGGCTTTTTGCCCTGCCAGACAAATCTAAATATATCTTTTTGCCACCTCTTGAAACAATCCATTTTGTCCAAAATCTGCAATGTTTGAAACAAAAACAACATTCTCGGCAAGACATTCATCTTAATAACAGCAATTCGGCCCAACAAGGAAAGTCTTAAATTTGACCATATTTCTAGATCTTTCTTAACTTCTGTCCAACATTTCTCATAATTATCTTTAAATAAGTTCACATTCTTAGATGTCAAATTAATCCCCAGGTATTTCACCTTCTTTGCTACCGTTAAACCAGTTTCACTCTGAAACTTCTCCCTTTCAACAGCTGTTAAATTTTTGTCCAGTACTTTCGTTTTCTGTTTGTTCAGCTTAAAGCCTGCTACTTGACCAAATACTTGTATTAGTTCTAAAACTCTTTTCGTACTAGTGTCTGGCTCTTGCAAGGTTAAAACTAGATCATCTGCAAATGCTCTCAGTTTATACTGTTTAGCTCCGACCTGAACCCCCTTAACCAGCTGGTCCTCTCTAATCATGTTTAATAAGACCTCCAGGACCGGTATGAAAAGTAGTGGGGATATTGGGCACCCCTGTCGTGTCCCTTTCTCAATAGCAAATTCTTCTGTAACCACATTATTTACAATCAATTTTGCTTTTTGTTCCGAATAAATTGCACTTATACCATTTTCAAAACCTTGGCCTACCCCCATCCCTTGGAGATTCTTTTTCATAAAATTCCAAGAAATATTGTCAAAGGCTTTCTCCGCATCCACAAATATTAAAACTGCCTTAGTATTAATATTAACTTCCAGTAATTCCATAATGTCTATTACGTTTCTCACATTATCTGATAAGTGTCTTCCTGGAAGAAAGCCCGCTTGGTCTTTATGGATCTCCCCCACCAAAACTCTTTTCAATCTTTTTGCCAAAATGTCTGCAAAAATTTTGTAATCCACATTGAGTAGTGATATAGGGCGGTAGTTCTTAACCTGGTTCTTTTCAGTCTCTGTCTTTGGTATAAGTGTAATATAAGCTTCTTTCCACGATTCAGGTGCCTTCTTCCCCTCTAAAATTTCATTGCAGACCTCCTTCAACGGTTGTATAAGCCATTCTTTCAGAGCTTTGTAGTATCTGGAGGTCAGTCCATCAGGTCCTGGAGATTTTCCCAATTGCATATTTTGAATGGCTCCCTCAATTTCTTGATCAGTTATCTTCTGGTTCAAGATCACTCTACTTTGTTCAGAAATTTTTTGTAATCCATACTTTTTAAGAAATTCTTCTATTTCTATTTCATTCACCGGCCCTTGTGCATAAAGTCTCCTGAAATAGCTCTGAAAACAGTTTCTAATCTCATTTGGTTTGTAAATGTTCTTTCCCTCCACTTCTAAGTTTGTGACCGTATTCTGTTTTTGTCTCTTCTTCAATTGCCATGCCAAAAGTTTCCCACATTTATCTGCCGATTCAAATGTCTTTTGTCTCATTTGTTTTATTTTCCATTCTATCTCTTGGTTCATCAGTTCCATATATTGTCTCTGGTAAAACTTAATTTCTCTCAAAATTTCATGTGACTTTGGTTTGGATCTCAATCTTTTTTCTCCTTCTTTTATCTTTTCCAAAATCTTGTCCTTTTGCTCATTCTGTCTCTTCCTTTTTATGGCATTCTGTTGTATTAAAAATCCTCGCATGACGGCTTTACTTGCGTCCCAAATTACTCTTTTTTCCACTTCTGTTCTCAGATTTATCTCAAAATAGTCCTTTACCACTTTCTGGGCCTTTTGGTACACCTCTTCATCTCTAAACAGGGAGTCATTCAACCTCCATCTAAAGGAACCAGCTGTTGTTGGGTTCATCTCCATCTTTACAGCATTATGGTCGGAACAAGTCTTTGGGCAGATTTCCACTTTCTTAATCTTTGATGCCATCCCACTAGTTACCCATATTTGGTCAATTCTAGTCCAAGTCATTTTTGCCTCAGAAAAGAAAGTTCCCTCTCTCTCAAGAGGGTTCCTTGTTCTCCAAATATCAATCAAATTCATATTATCAGTCATTTCAAAAAAGGTCTTAGGTAGTCTCCCATCCTTGGAGACCACCTGTCTTTGTGCTTTGTCCATATTTGTGGAGACGACTCCGTTCATATCTCCCATTAAAATTACATTATAATCCAAATAGTCCGTTAATGTCTCATGCAATTTCTTAAAAAATTCTGACTTCCCTTCGTTCGGTGCGTAAACTCCTATTATTAATAATTTTTCTCCTTGAACTTGAATTTCAATTGCCAAATATCTTCCTTGTTCATCTTTAAATATTAATTTAGGAACCAACTTTTCCTTTGCATAAATCACCACTCCTCTTTTCTTCACTTTATCAGATGAAATAAATTCTTGAAAGGGACTATGCACTACAGGCTGAGGTTCACCAGTCAGAAGACTGGAGGTCTTGAAATCTTTGCAGATGCAAGTTTTGGAAGTGACACCACGGATGGTACAAGCACTTCTGGAGTATGCTACATGTACAACCACTGCCTGTTTGACTGGTTGTGCAAAAAGCAGACAACAGTTAGCCTAAGTTCCTGTGAAGCAGAACTCAATGCTCTGTCATTTTCACTCATGGATTGTGAATGGTTGATGCAACTGTTTAAGGACATTGGGGTTTCTGTGAAATGTCCTATACAAGTGTATCAAGACAATAGATCTTGTTTGGCTTTGCTGAACTCGGAGAGTTGCAAGCAAAGGACCAAGTACTTGCAGATTAAGCTACATCGTGCAAGAGAGTGCATTCAGAAAGGACTCATTCAGGTGTCCTACATGCCAGGAAATGAAATTCCTGCTGATCTGTTGTCTAAGGTTGTTAACAGAGAACAACTGAAGGTTTACGCAGAAAGGTTGCAATTGGGTTGAACCACAGGTACTACAGGTTACACGGAAAGGGGGAGGATGTTAGGATATTTCCGTTCCACCTTAAAAGGGAGCAGGATGTTTGTATAACAGCCTGCGTAAGTTCCTGTCTCACAGGATGTTTATGTTGTAAGTTCGTTTCGTTTTCTGCTGTCTTGCCTGAGCAGTCGGAGCAGACGGTCATGTCTCCTTTGTTCTGACCAACGCCTAATAAACTGTAAATATGCATGTCCTGCTCTCATGCTTGTGCAACTTTTTGCTGTGTGAATTCTGCTGTTATAGTGTGCACTAAGCCTGAGGCTTAGTGTCGCTGAATTGCTGATATTGCCTGACTACGGGAGGTTGATGGATCGTCCGGCACCGAGCTTGGGGGCATCAGATGGACTTTATCTCCCTGGCAGTATCCCAACAGTCCTAATCTTTTATTAATAAGTAATTTTCGGTGCACTCTGGTCACGTGGGTTTCTTGTAGACAAATCAAGTCCAATTGTTCTTTTTTTAAAATATGAAACACCTCCCTCCTTTTTCTGGGGAGATTCAGTCCATTACAATTCCAGCTTAAAATTTGCAGAGACATCTTGTTATTTACTTTGTTACTCCTCCAACTGCTCCAAGCAGACCTTCTTCTGTTGGTGTTTTAATTCCAAAAGATAAGTTTGAAATGTCTGGTATTTCTGCTAAGTCTGTAGTGTCCACCGTTTCCTTCCAGAGGTCCTCCTCATTCCTTGCCAAAAATTGTTCTTTGTCTTGCACTGTTTTTATCTTAATTTTCTTTCCTTTGTAGTTGAAAGACAGGCCTTGCGGAAACTCCCATCTGAATGGTATGTTGTTCTTTCTCAGTAAGGTGACCAAGTCCTTGTAGTAGGTCCTCACTTCCAAGATATATTTAGGAATATCTTTGAAGATCTGCACACGAAAGTCTTCAATCTCAAGAGCTCTTTGAAAATGTAAATTTAATATCTTGTCTCTCTCCTCCTGAGATCTCAGAGTTATTAAACAGTCTCTAGGGCTCTTTCTGTTTTGTTTCCTGCCCAGTCTGAAAGCAGTTATTATCTTAAATTCCTCTTCTTTCAAGCTGTCCTGCCAAAATTCCAGAAATTCTTTTGTAAGATATTCTATCAAATTGTCCTTTTCATTTTCTGGAATCAATCTTAATCTTAAATTTCTACTTTTCCTCTGTAATTCCAGTAAAGACAGGGCAGCATCATGTTCTTCTAGCTTTTTACAGACTGGCACCAACTTTTCCTGTGTGGTTCCTGCAGACACTTTTGCTTCCTCTGCAGAAGTTTTCGCTTCCTCTGCAATCTTTCTAGTTGCCTCGCTTTCTTGAACTAATTTATTTATTGTCTCTGTGTTTTTATCTATTTTTGTTGACAGTTCAGTCAGTTGTTTAGAATTTTCAGTGCTTTGCTTTGTGAGAGCTTCCAAAGATTCATTTATTTTAACAAGTGCATTTGCCACTGCCACAGTATCCATGGGAGAAGTTGTAGCAGCCACAATTGGATTTGTTACTGAGGCCCTTCTCTTATGGTCAACTTTGCTCTTAGC